>NC_136067.1:2120744908-2121944908 GCF_964261635.1 Lissotriton helveticus | reverse complement strand
CCTCTCCCTCATCCTACGACAAACCGAAGATCTTCTAACCATCAGGACACAACTCAAGACCTGGTTGTTCGACCAGTAGCAACAGCATCCCCTTCCCCCCCACTCCTCCGTGCCTTGAAACCCTTGCGGGTAGGTAGTGCGCTTTACAAATTATATGATTGATTGATTGACCAAACCCTTCACCACATGCTGAAGTTTGGGAGCCACCCGCCCTGGAAGGGAGGCCATCTTCATTATTTGTGGCCCACCTTTAGAGAAGGCCAGGAAAGTTGCAAAAGATTGTATATGTGAGCTAGTGGATTTCCATTCAGTTAGCACAGTTTTGCTATTGTGACTGATGTGGTAGTTACGGTAAGGAAAATTCTTGCCCATTAGCACCGGAAAAAACTCATGCCAACTTTTTACCTTGGATTTTTTTCCACCTTCCGAACAACATCCATGATAATTAGCTTCGTTGAGCTTCGTCGTCTTTCAAAATCACCAGAAAGGTTCTTTGCTCAGCTGTGCGAGTATTACCAACAAGTGACATGGCCTTTCCCAGCCCTACCAGCCTTATCTCCTGGACACCCCTACAGGCCAGTCTGCTTCTTTGTGAGCCTTCTAATAAAAGATTCTTTATAATCCGCCCCACCCCCTCGCTCCCCGGTACCGCTGCCTACCAGCGGCGTTGGCAGCATCCAAAAGCTTCTGTAATCCATCCGCTGGACGGAGTGAAGGGATCGCAGAGGAGGGTCGGGATTGGGTGAGTGGGAGAGGGAGGAACATGTGGAGGGAGAGAAGAGATGGAAGAGGAAGAAAAATTAGATGTCCGAGGCAAGAGACAGTGGTGGACGGTGAGAGAAGGGACGAGCTGTGAGGGAATCGAGGGGGAGAGCGAGGGATAGAAGAGAAGGAAGGTGAAGAGAAATGAGACAGGCGAGGCGAGAGACAGCGGGGGAGGGTGAAAGAAGGGAAGATCTTTGACACTATGACTTCAGTAGCTGAAAGAGGGGAGTAGGGGGCAGGGAGAGGTTGGAAGCTGGGGGGAGGGGAAGGAAAAATAGAATTCATCTCTAGTATACACAGAATGCAGCTCCCAAGCCCGGGAACTGTCTTACTGACTGTACGAAATGGATTGGGAACCAAACGCATCCAAACTCTGAGCCACAGAGAGAAACACGACGTGCGCAGGATCAAACAACCAGAGGGTGGAGCCGAGACTCAAAGAAGCTCGTAGCTCGGAATTCTCTGCTGTCTGCCCCCTGTTCCAGCCCGGGTGGCAGCAGAGCTCGGGTGGGTGGGGGAGGAGGAGGGGCAGGCGGTGACCTCACCGCTGCGGCTCGGAGGGAAGCGAGACTGCGTGCTGTTCTCTCTCCTGATAAACAGAGGCACGTGATCTGAGCTTCAGCTAGCTGAACCCTCCCTGAACCTTCCCTGGACAGCCTCATCAGACAAGCTGATAAGAAAAGTATTCACAAAGGCCGGCCGCAAATCAGGACACGGTGTCCGGAGGGGCTGTCCAAAAAACGGACAGGGCGGAAACTAAAAACCCTCCTTTTCAATGGGAAGCCAGCATTTACAATAAACGCTGACGCTACCCAATTAAAGGTAGGGGAGGGGCTTACAGTATCCTTTTTCTTACAATATCTCTCGCAGGGCAGGGCAGCTTTGCTGCTCCACCCACGCGAGACCTAAAAAAGTAGAGGGACCGTGGACAGAGAATCCGAGTGCGGGAATAACCCGAGGATTGGATCAGTGGGCAGAGTCAGAGGTGTGGCTAGAAATAGCAAAACAAACCAATTTTTAGTACGCTTGGCAGTTCTTTGACCAGTTACAGCTTACATCATTATTTAATTCAAACAAAAGATAAACATGTTAATTTGAGGTTTAATATATAAGTTGTTTACATTAAAATACATTTACAACGTGGGGTTTGTTTCCAATCACAGAATGCCCCAAATACGCTTATAATCCATTTGTCTCCGAGCCATGCAGTTTCTTTCATCAGCCCTTCTCCTCCCTTTTCCCAGGCATTTCTTAATATAAAATGACAGTAAAAGGCAAAATTATGTTTTCATTCGGGAAGTGAACAAAAAGCAGTAACCCACTGAGCTATGCACATAAAATATTGCTCTTTGATATGTACGGTACACATTCTTTGCAGCAGGCGTATTAACCCTCTGCGCTACCTTAGACGAGTCAAAACAGCCATTAGACAAAACTCCCCTCCCATCTCTCTCCAGCAGGTACATTGATCACCAGAGTTATCGTGGCACTTTTATTGTTGCCCGAAACCTTCTGGCTATACAAAGAACTTTGCAGTGTTTTTAAAACTTGTGCACTGCTACAAAACCCACAAACAAAACCAACCCCCTACCCTTCCAGTCGCCCTGGGAAACGCTTGATGCCTGGAACGGCCAGTCCGGCCTAGTTACTGTAAAGCCTTTTTCAATGCAATACTACAGATAGGTATGCTCATTTGATATAAACGTCACGAACACTGTTAGTGTAAGACAAAGATTCTTCCTGAATATCCTTTGACCAGGGCTCCTGCCTGAATGATATCATGAGCATGTTTGGTGCACAAAAGAAGGCCTCTGGGTAGACCTAGGAGGAAAGCACATTAATGTTATTCATCAGAACCCTCACACAGGACCACTTACCTTTTTGACCTTCTTGTACAATTCCTGCCTGTACTTTACTATGCGTAATCTTTTTGGCAGATCATTTAAAGTTTACGCCTTTAACATAAACTCTCTAACAAGCAATATAATGATGTTAATTTTTTACTTCTAGACAAGTTTGTAAGTGTTTTAGGGCCATGCCATACAGAATAGAAGTAAAGGCAGAATGCAGTCATCGGATCTGCACTCCTGTGACTTTGAGTTGAAGAGAAGTTGTATTCTGCAGAGATGGGTTTGGGTCCAGGCCGGGGTAACTCCCAGCCGAACCCTTGCTGAGGCAGAGGTTCCTGTGTTGTGCCAGAGGCTAAGCTCTCCTCTTGCTGGTTCAGAGACATGCTTGCCATAAGTGGATTGGAAGCTGTGTGACCCAGACGGTGCTTTGTCAAGGCAGAGGATCACTCAGCTCTTTAGGGTAGGAGCTGTGTGTCCTGCCTCTTCATGGCCTTTCTACTAGTCCCAGATTCGGCGGCACTGTCTAATCCCACATCTCTTGTGTTATTCACTGTGTTTTCAGTTTAGGGTGCACAAGTACCCCGTTCAGTGTAGTCGGTTTGTTCAAATAAACTAGTTTGTGTGCCTCCCTACACCACAGCATCCTCTACACAGAGGATTTTACAATCAATCAATCAATCAATCAATCATGCCATTTGTATAGCGCACTACTCACCCGGGAGGGTCTCAAGGCGCTTGGGGGGAGGGGTATGCTACTGCTCGAACAGCCAGGTCTTGAGTTGTTTCCTGAAGGCGAGATGGTCCTGGGTCAGCCGAAGGTGGATGGGGAGGGAGTTCCAAGTCTCGCGCCGGGATGCCCCCGGGATGCCCCCGGGTAAGCTGAGCGCGCTACAAGTTTCATATAATAATAATAATAATAAGTCTTGGCAGCCAGGTAAGAGAAGGATCCTCCTCCGGCGGTGGCTCTTCGGATGCGTGGTACGGCTGCGAGGGCGAGGCTGGTGGACTGTAGCTGGCGGGTGGGCGTGTAGAAGGTCAGGCGGTCGTTGAGGTACTTGGGGCCCAGGTCGTGGAGAGACTTGTGTGCGTGGGTGAGGAGCCGGAACGTGATCCTCTTGTCGACAGGGAGCCAGTGCAGGTTCCTCAGGTGGCTGGACATGTGGCTGCGTCGGGGGACATCCAGGATGAGTCGGGCGGAGGCGTTCTGGATGCGCTGGAGTCTTTTCTGTAGCTTGGCTGTGGTTCCGGCGTAGAGTGCGTTTCCATAGTCCAGTCGGCTGGTGACGAGTCCCTGGGTGACAGTCTTCCTGGTCTCGGTCGGGATCCAGCGGAAGATCTTGCGAAGCATACGCAGGGTGTTGAAGCACGATCAGGAGACGGCGTTGACTTGTCTGGTCATCGAGAGGGAGGGGTCCAGGATGAAGCCCAGGTTGCGTGCGTGATCGGTTGGCTTGGGTGCGGTGCCCAGGGCTGGGGGCCACCAGGAGTCGTCCCAGGCGGAGGGCGAAGATCCCAGGATGAGGACTTCCGTCTTGTCCGAGTTCAGTTTCAGGCGGCTGTCCTTCATCCACTCGGCGACGTCTTTCATCCCTTCGTGTAGGCAGGTTCTGGCGGTGTCGGGGTCTCTGGTGAGGGAGAGGATCAGCTGGGTGTCGTCGGCTTAAGAGATGATGTTGAGGTTGTGCTGCCGTGCGATGGCTGCGAGAGGTTTCATGTAGATGTTGAAGAGGGTGGGGCTGAGTGAAGATCCTTGCGGGACGCCGCAGATGACTTCGGTGGCCTCGGAGCGAAACGGGGGGAGGCGGACTCTTTGTGTTCTTCCGGCGAGGAACAAGATGATCCACTCCAGTGCCTTCTCTTGGATACCGATTTTGCTGAGGCGCTGGACTAGGGTGCGGTGGCAGACCGTGTCGAACGCAGCGGAGAGGTCCAGGAGGATGAGGGCCACTGTTTCCCCCTTGTCGAGCAGGGTCCGGATGTCGTCGGTGGCTGCGATGAGGGCGGTCTCGGTGCTGTGGTTGGCTCTGAAGCCGGACTGCGAGGGGTCGAGGGATCCGTTCGTCTCGAGGAAGGCGGTCAGCTGTCTGTTGATGATCTTCTCGATGACTTTAGCAGGAAAAGGCAGGAGCGAGATGGGGGGGAAGTTTTTGAGATCGGTGGGGTCCGCTGTAGGTTTCTTCAGGAGGGCGCTGATCTCGGCGTGCTTCCAGCTCTCCGGGAAGGTGGCGGTGTTGAAGGAGGCGTTGATGATGTTCCGGAGTTGGGGTGCGATGGTGGAGTCGGCCTTGTTGAAGACGTGGTGTGGGCAGGGGTCGGTCGGTGATCCGGAGTGGATGGTGTTCATCGTGCGGGCTGTGTCTTCGGTGGTCACCGTGGTCCAGGTGCGAAGGGTGGCGGTGGGGGGCGTTGGTTCGACGGTTGGGTGTGTGGGTGGGGCGCCAAAGCTGTTGTGGATGTCGGCGATCTTGCGGTGGAAGAACGAGGCGAGGGAGTCGCAGAGGTCTTGTGACGGAGTGATGTCGTTGGTGCCGGTGCTGGGGTTGGAGAACTCCTTGACGATAGTGAAGAGCTCTTTGCTGTCGTGGGCGTTGTTGTCCAGTCGTTCCTTCAGGGATTTCTTCTTGGTGGTGCGGATGAGCTGGTGGTGCTTGCGGATAGCGTGTTTGAGGGCGGTCATGTTGTCGGTGGTCCGGTCGAGGAGCCAGGCTTTCTCGAGGGTGCGGCAGGTCTACTTGGAGTCCTTGAGGTCGTCGGTGAACCAGGATGCCTTCTTGCTTCTGGGTCTGCTGGGAGGGTTCTTTAGTGGCGCGAGGCCGTGAAGTTGCGGGCTGCTTCCTTGGGTTCGGTTGTGTTGGCGGGTGGGCTCTGGCTGAGGGAGGTGGTGAGCTGGTCTGTGGTGATCTTGCTCCAATTCCTGTGAGGTACCTGTTGCGGGTGGTTGTGGGTCGTGGATCTTTTGAAGCTGAAGTGGACGCAGCTGTGGTCGGTCCAGTGGAGTCCGGTGGCGTGGCTGAAGGTGATGTACTTGCTGGAAGAGAAGACGGGATCAAGCGTGTGGCCGGCGTAGTGGGTGGGGGTGTTGACCAGTTGCTTGAGTCCGAGTTTGGCGAGGTTTTCCAGCAGGGCGGTGGTGTTGCGGACCTTGTTGTTCTCCAGGTGGAAGTTGAGGTCCCCGAGGAGGATGTAGTCAGTGGAGGGGAGGGCGTGCGGGCTGATGAAGTATGTGATGTCTTCGCTGAATTGTGTGCGTGGTCCCGGGGGTCTGTAGACGAGGGTGCCTCTGAGGGTCGTCTTAGGGTCGGTGTGAATCTGGAAGTGGAGATGTTCGGCTGCGGCGAAGGAGTCGTTGGCATCGGTCGTGATGCGGATGGTGTTCCTCTGGACGATGGCGATGCCACCTCCGGTCTGGTTGATGCGGTCCCTCCTGATGATCTTGTACCCGTTCGGGATGGCGATGGCGATGTCGGGTGCAGAGGAGGCGTTCATCCAGGTTTCTGTGAGGAAGGCGACGTCCGATGATGTAGCGTCGAGGAGGTTCCAGAGTTCCACGGCGTGTCTGTGGATGGATCGGGTGTTGATCAGGATGCACTTGAGGTGGTTGCTGCTGGTGTTTGTCTTGGCGGGTGCGGGGCAGGTTCGGAGGCAGGTGAACTTGCAGGTGCAGCAGGTGAAGGGTCCGTGGGTGCGTCTCTGGGTTGCTCGGCAGCAGGCGTGGGTCCGGCCGGCATTGAGTGCGTTGAGAGTGGCGGCGTCGTAGGTCAGTCGGGTCGTCTTGCCTCGGCGGGGAGGGCCAGGGGTCCTGGCGCTGGGCGCGGGCCAGGCGCGGATGGGCGCAGACGGGCTTACCTTTGGCGCACCTTCGGCGCTCAATCGGCGCTCCCACTGCGCGTGTCTGCTGCGCGGTCGCTCTGGGGGCGTCATAAGTAAGGAGCCGGGAGGGAGGAGCAGCTGGGTGGCGGGAGCGGGGCAGCGAATGGAATCACAGGGGGGCGGGCCGCAGGGAGGCAGCGGCGGGAAATTCCCAGGAGCAGCGGGCAGCGAGCGAAGGAATCTGCAGGCAGGAGGCGGCAAAGGCAGGCAGGAGCGGCAGCAGTGAGTGGGGCGACCAAGCCCTGTGGAAGGCTGAGCGGTCACCTCCTTGTTCTGAAATCCACTGCTCATCAAGGGCCGATATTGCATTGTCAACAATCTGCTCTGCTCTGTTATTACTCGGATGAGACGACACCGGGAGTAAGCTTCACTTCCAATCCTGCCTCAAGTTGCCCACACAGTGATATATTTTTACCATTGAGGGCCTTACCGAGGATTTGTAACTAACGCCGTGTTCTGAGAGATGCACCTCATGACCTGATTGGAATCTTGAACGGTCCCCCGTTTCCCTAACTCTGCAGTTTGGCATTCTCTTTGAAGAACCTACTCCTGAGGAAGATCTAGATGCAAGCACCTATGACTTTTGACTCTCGGAGTGGAACACTCCCTCATGGTCCTTTTGATGGTGAGTTGACTCTCACGCCACACTCAAAGGGATTGCTATTCTCCTTCACATTTACTAAGTCTCCTACCCGTTTTTATAGATGCCCTGACAAGACGCCCCACTCTCACTCTATTCAGGCTTGGAGGAGTTAGTTTCCTTATGACGTGGCTGTCTAAACCCCCCCCCGCGCTTTTCGCCCTGAAGAAAACCCACCTTGATGTCCCCAGGAAACAGACATTTTGAGTCGAAACATCGACGTGCCATTTCTTATGTCCGATAACAGGGTATCCATAAATAATTGAAGGCACAGGTTACCACTGTATTTATTCACTTGAACAGAGATATAGATTTACTGGCCAACAATCTGTGTTATCCATCTATTAGTGTTTTCATTTCTTGTTTCCATTGTCTCTCCATATTCACTTCATGTAACAGTCACTATTCAATCACTTTATTTCTTGTACTGTATGACAGCCACTCTTAATGACTATCATTTGATACAAATAAAATATATACATTACTTTGGTCAAAAATTGGTGTAGTGTGTTTAAAACAATTCATGTTTTTTGCTGAATGATTATACTATGATTGCTTGCCTAAAGTAATTATTCACTACCCAGCAGATCTGTACTGTAGACTTTATCTGCTCTGTTGTGTCACCAGTTAATTCACAGTTGTCTTGTGTTCCAACACCCTCTTGTGCACAGCACTCTGAGACCTGCTTGTGTGCAGTTTCTGTATTATAAAACAATAAATTGATCCTTGGCGTGGCATCACGGCATTCAAGAGCCATCATATGCACTAGCTCATAGAAGTACAAGTCATCTGCTGGCCGCTTCAGAGCACTGCAGGGGATAGGAGAGGGCTGTATGGAGTTGGTGGCAGGAATGTGCTTTGTGGCTGACTTCGCCACTTCCAAACACTGATGGAGAGGAGGAGAATTAAGTGTAGGTATGCGAGAGAGAGAGAACATAAGCTAAGAGTGCTGATGGGGAAGCAGAAGGGAACACTGCTTCTATGCGTGCCACCCTTCACTAAATAAATGAATGTGCAAAACTTCCTAGGCAATCATAATAAGGGAACTAATGCAAGGAAGGACAAAGAGCTAAGTAAATGCACGTACATTCATATATTATTTATTTACCAAACAGATTTTTGTATACATATAATAAAAAGTTGCAATTTATACAACACAATAACATACACAATTAGAAGAAAAATTAAAATGATGATACAATCACCAACATTTAAAGGAAAAAACAGCAATTAATATTTAAAAGCAAAAAATGTGGCAGAATATTATTTTTCGACGCGCGTTTCGGCGTTAAGGACAACGCCTTCTTCAGGAGCCACACAGATTTCTGCAACATAACAGAAAAATATACAATTATAACAAAACCTAATTCATTATATTTAAAAAAATCAATTCGTGCATTTACAATTTATTAAAAAGGAAAATATATCCTCCATATAATAGCTATTAGACCCTAATGATACAAGCGTAAAATTATATACAAAAAGACACGGATATTAGCGACGTTTGTGAAGTTGGAAAACCATGATAAATCCAACACTTAAAACATACCCAGTTTCCATAACTTATAAAGCATTATAAACTAACATTATAAATAGACGCATCAAACAATTCACTATAATTGACAAGGCATTATATTCAAATTTCTATGTCCATTTATGTCAGCCTAAAACATCCCATAAGTTTTAAAAGACAGTTATACATGGCATTATATTCAAGTTCCTATATCCATTTATGTCAGCTAAATAGTTCCTAAAGATTAAAAAGAACAGATATATGGTAGAAAGAGGAATTGACTTACTACAAAACAGAGACAGGGTCTATCTGTGAGCCTTCACTGGATATGGCTACTTTGTCCTTCCTTGCATTAGTTCCCTTATTATGATTGCCTAGGAAGTTTTGCACATTTGTTTATTGCCCTAGGAATCGTTACCTTTATTCAGGGGGCCCTTGTTTTTCACATGTGCCACCCTTCACTATTCAGGGCTCAATTCACACATAGGAAGGACTCTTAATTGAGACTGTGAGGGCATCCAGGCTGCTGAGAATTGAGTTGGTAATAGCGGATGGGGAGGGGGTCAATAGAACGGGCAAGACTGTTCCTTTCAGGGGTGGGTCTCTTTGGACCCCCTCACGGTGGTCAGCCACGAGTGACTCTTAAAATGAAGTTAACAGGCAGGTGGCTTCGTCCCTCGTCTGCCTTCCTCACATCCCGTCCTATAATTGTCCATATTTTAAGGGTAATAACCTGTTTCATGTTGAGTTTCAACCCACGCTTCCAAGCATTGTAAACAATAGAAGTTCCTGAAAACCCTGTGAAATTATACTTAATTTACCATCCTCTGAAGGACCAAGGTCTCAGTTAGCCTTTCTGTGATTCCGACTAATAGCTGCAGATCTCAGCGGTGAATGTTTAACTCCACCATGCTGAATATACGCCCCTTAAACAACGGCTCAAATTAAGCACTGGCTGCAGGCGTCATCATGAACTGAGCAGCGACAGCGCAGTCACTTTACTGGCTGTCTTGAGCGCAGAGGCTCAGGTGCGACACACCATGGACCAGGCCTCGTGATCTGCAGAAGTGACATCTAAATTTGCCCGGATGCTGGGAAGTTTTGTACCAATACTTGGACCCACTGACTGGTAGAAAAATAAAGTTCCACCCTTGTGCCCCTCTCTACCTGAGTAAATGCGTTCCTACGTATCTGTGCAACCGTTGTGGTAGGGTGTGCCACGCGTTTTAAAATACCACATCCCTGAACACAGACAAAGCAGTGGTACACATAAAAAAAGAACATAAGAAAAACAGCTGATAAGACGTTCCACATTTTCCTGTTTTTTTAAAAAAATGCACTAGGTATTCTTTCATTTTCCCCACTTACTTGATGTTTATTTAAGAGCGTGGAGTTCAGAGGCAGTCCAGGCTCCTCTCTCAGGTCCCAGTGCAGGGAAAAGAGCAGCGCTGGGAAGGAGGGGGAGGGGGAGGGGACCTCGGGGCAGGCACGCAGAACAATATCCAGGAGAGGCTGGTGGGGCTGGGTCAGCTGTGGGTACATCGACCAGTGGAGGGCCTTCTCTACAGTAGTCACCCTCCACCTATTTTCCAGTTCTGGCTGGGTGGGGAGCAGATTACTCGCAGCCATTAATTCCCCACTGAATCCCTTTTCTTCTTTAACAGGTGGCGTCCGTCGGTCTGCGTAAGCCTGAAGACAAAGGGCAGAGGAGGTCAAGGGCGGGGCCACCAAAGCATCCTGATGTGACCATTGTAATGGTCACAGTGGGAGCAGGCAGGCAGCGTCCTCACTAAATGAGGCGTGAATCGCTGCAGCAGCACACATCAGGAACTACCATGGGCATACATATTCCCCATTCATTCCTATGGGAGGGCAGGTCACTCACCACACATACACAGAGAGCTCAAGCACTTTACACTGTACCACAGTGAAAAAATGCGCAGAGGCCTAAAATAACCACCACCAGGTTCCATAAACAGGCTAGGAAAAAGCAAAAAGTCTCGGGGTGAACCTGCCTAAAGGGCCGGGTCCAACACAACCCCCTTCCAGCCAAAACGCAGGGTAGACCAATCACTCCACTGATGGGCTTCCTTGCTTTGGGAACAAAACACGGACACGGACCCGCACAGCAGGGACACCTTCCAGTTCTACGCCACTCTGAACCCACCTGGTTACCTCCAAACAATAACTCTCTTACACAACTAGGATACCACACTGGTACTCCCTAGTCATCCATGGCCAAGACCATCCAAATCGCAGGTCCTAACCAATCCACAGAGCGGGGGGCAATAACCCCTGGCACAAAATAGCCATTCTCCACTCTTCCTCAGTGTAGCTACAACTACCACTGATCCTTCAGCCTAGGGACCATACCCTCAGGCTGACCAGAGGTCACAGGCAAGAATGCCCCACCCTACCTCTACTTCTGGGTTTCCGCACCCTCACAGAGAAGCACTCACCAGAACACAATTCTCCTACCAGATCAGGACCTCCCTCCGTCACTGGTCTACCACCTGGAAACTATTTCACTTCTGAGGTACAAAGCACACAGCACAGTCTCTCTTGAAGCAGGTGGGGGGACACAGCACACAGCAAAGTCCCCTTTCCTCTACCTTAGTGGAAACAACAAACTGCAGGTGAGCCCCAGAACACACAGCAAGGGCAGCCCCCTCAGTCTCTTCAGCTGATCCACTTTGGCAGAGATTCCTCTTGACCTAGAAGTTTCCTAATCTCCCAACCTAAGATCTAAACCCTCAGGTTGCACCGGGGTCAGAAGTAAGGACACCGTCCCTCTGCACCCCCTTCCAGTTCCATGAATACAGGCCCAGTATGTCTCAGGCTAGACAGAGCACACGCCAGCGGCGTATCAGTGACACACTCTCCTCCAGTACTCCCTATCACAGGGTAATTCTCAGTATGTCCCAGGCTAGACAGAGCACACGCCAGCGGCATATCAGTGACACGCTTTCCTTCAGTACTCCTTCCAGGTCAGGCCCCAACCCCAACCCGGCTTTCCCCCCTCCTCAGGGAATGACCTCCAGAGGCCCCACAAATGGTCAAGCACTCTAGACGGTCAAATGCTCAGCGAGCCAGGACTTCTGCACCCTCCACTTAGGAGTGGTACTGCCCAACACTAGGACCGCCGGAGTTCTGGTTACAGACACTCCTCGTCCTCTAGACACAGGAAGATCCTCCTCAAATGACCTATGTACAGCTTATGCCCCTGACCTGGCGCTCCCTTAGGGAACCCTCCAGGCCCTGAGGTAGGGTTTCAGGCCAACGTGGGACACACCGTCCCACACTCACTCCGCCTCCACTGAGACAGGGCGTGAGCCCCTGCACCCCTACCATACTACTGAGACCTAGCTGGGTTACACATGAACCTCTTCCCCTTCACAGGATCATCAGATACACAAGCCACTCTTTTTAGAATCACTCCCTAATGCCTCTGCAAGACATCTAGCACACCACCAGACATCCACCTTCCTGTCCAGTTCCTCTGCAGGACCTCCTGCACACCACCAGAGGTACACCTCACGTGCAAGCTCCTTAAAAAAAACTCACACCAACTCCTCCAGTTAAACACACCACTCATTCACACACAACCCCCCCCCCCCCTCGGACTGGTAAGGCAGTTTCTACCACCCCTGATTCCTCAACCTGACCACACGTGACACAGGTACCAAACTCTGGGAGCGGGGCGGGGAACAAATGTACTGGACACTATTAAGCTGCCACCACTGGATCCTACCAAACTGGGGAATCCAGACACACACACTACACTCAGGGAACAACCACCCTCCTGAGCTAGCCATTTCTCCTCCACACCCCTTCTCTCTCCTATCTACCCACACACACACATGGGGACAGGAACAGGGATTGGGCACTGGACCCAGCAAGGGATTCCTAAGCTATGGGAACCTCCCCCTCTACTGGCGTCCCGCCCTGTCACTTTCTCTCATCTGCCACTAAACATAAAGTGCAGAAACACATTTGAAAATGACACTCGAGGAAAAACAAAAATCAAAAACAATAATCCCAAACATGTGACTATCTGCAAAAAATTGCAGAGTTTTGTAATGTAGCCAGTTGTCGCTGTGGCACTGCGCAAACACAAATCCAAATCCACACCGCTGACCAACAATGTTAGAACTGGCTATTTCTGGTAGGCTAAGGCTGACGCCAAAGCCAGGCAGGAACCACCATTCTAGTCAGGGCAAGAAAGTCACACGCCAAGATAACCCCTGCTCACCCCCTTGGTAGCTTGGCACAAGCAGTAAGGCTAAACTCGGAGGCAATGTGTAAAGCATTTGCGCCAGCACACAACGGCAACAACATACTAGGCACACCACAAAAGAGACTCCACACAAGGTTATTATAAAATAACTTTTGTATTGTAAAAACACATCAGATAAAAAATCACCCATGTACATTGTGCCAACTGGCACGGGCAACATTCATAAGGGATTATTTACAAGACAGGGCCACATGGGCCACTGTCAGAATCAACACTTTTAGAAATTAGAATAAAAGGATATAAAATCACTGTAGCACAAAGCAACAGTTATAAATCACAACCAGTATCTACTGGGAACAGGTATCAGGACCTCAATAGGACCACCTGTACTAAAAGAACAACCACCTAAGAATAAAATACATTTAGGGGTATAAACAAGAACATATTACCCATGATGCATGAAACACATTCAGAGGAGTAATAAAGAGAAAGACATGATGCATAAACCTACACATTCAGCGGTGTTAAGAATAAAGCACATGATGCAATAAAATACATTCAGGGGTGCAGCGCTTGAAGACACATGATGCCTAAAACATTCAGAGGTGCAGCGCAGGGAAAGAAAGACACATGATGCCTAAAAACATTCAGAGGTGCCAGAACAACACAATAGCGCAAAAACACACAGTAGGCAATTACTATTAAAAACATAGAAATCACATTGCGCAGAAATTACATAAGCCACCACCTGTGGCAGTCCCTAGGCCAACTAGCCTTCTTGGGGCTAAGACGCCCTGAGTCTCAATGTCAGGGTGCGCTGCCATGCAGCGCCAGTCTCAAAAAAAGAAAGCCTAAACGTAGCAGCTGGCACTAAGTGCTGCGCAGCTGTGAAGGCCTGGCACTACTGTGCCCTCTCTGTCCCACACAGGGACTCTCTCCTGAAATTGCGCCTAAACGGTGCAGCTGCCCACTAATTGCTGGGCAGCTGGGAATCAGAACTGCGGCAGGGCTCTCACTAGCCCTCAGGAGCAAACTGCACCCACTGCTGCCGCCAAACATGCCCAACGTTGGAGCCACTCAGGCTCTGAAACAACAATGTAGCCTCACCAAGCGGTGGGATCCCTCACGGGGGACCCGGGAACACTTAGGGCGCCTTGAGCCTCTCGGGCTTGTAAAACCACTGTGGCGCCGTGAGCCCCTCTGAGCTCCAAGTCCTCAATGTGCCCCCTAGAGCCTCCGTGGCTCTAAACACAAAATGGCCCGCCGTCGGAGCCTTGCAGGGCTCTCGAAATGATGGTGGTGCCCTGAGCCCCTCGGGGCTCTCAAACCCATTGCGCCAAGAAGGGAGGAGCGGCCCGCTGCCACGGGGCCGCTCGAACACTGCCTCGTTCAGGCACTGCCGCCCACGGAGCTCCCCGCCTACCCCCAGCCCCTCGACACTCACCGGGCTGGTCCGGGGGGGCTCCGCTTCACTCGCGGCTTCCTCTCCTCTTGCGGCAGGACTCCCTCAGCTCACGGGAGCCCTGTCGCCGGCCGCCATGATTCTTCTCCTCCAGGGCCTTCCACAAGCGCTGGGCCAATCCCAGCGTGGCCTTGGAGACGAGCCCCTTGTGACGCCGTTGCCTCTTCTGCCGGGGCCCAATTGCAGCGCGGCCCTCGGGACGAGCCTCCCTCTGACGTGGCAGCTCCTCTCACGCTGCCCAATCACCACGTGGCTCGCAGGACGAGCATCCCGCAGCCAGCCAATGGCTTCGCGGCTCCTTAGATCAGCTTCCCTCGGCGGCCATGAACCAAAGCTCGGGCCGCGGCGGTGAACGAAGGGGCATAACGAGGGGTGGGCACCCTCGGTCACCAAAATAAACGTAGAAACAGGGTGAGCACCCGTTAGGCACTTAAATCAATGGGGTGGCACCCATCCATAAAAATAATGAAAACACGGGCAATAGGCAACAACAGCGCCCGACGCCGTAAGAGTTGAACAGTACTCCCCAGCAAGGAAAATAAAGCACTCTCAAGCGCTGCAGGCAATTCACAGCGCTCCCCAGCGCTGAAGGTCCCGAAAAAGCGCCCTCAGCACTAGAAGGGGGAAATAAAGCGCTCCCAGCGCTATAGGCAACCAAAAGAAGGTCTCTGCCTCAAACAAAGCACTCTCCCAGTGCTACCAGCAAAGTCCAGCAGCAAGGGAAGCAAAGGGGACCCAGCAAAAGGTCTCCAGAGTTCAGGATAGGTCCATCAGGTATCCAGGGCAAAGCAAAGTCCCCCATCAGCCCAGGCAAGGCAGAGGGGTCCCCCAGAAGTCCTCCAGGAATCCAGGGGCTGGGCAGCGCCCGCCCCTGATAGATTCAAGTCAGAAACAAGAACAAATTGGAAGGGGACACAGCCCCTTCTTATACACAGAAAAGTCTTTGAAGTCTTTGTGTAGGCAGTGTGAGAACCAGCTAGAACTGGTTATAGGGAAGTCCTGTCAGTATCAGGGACAGAGGTGACAGTCGCCCAGCGGGGGGCTGGAGCCAGCATTGTGGTTTGGCAGGCACAGCCCTTCACTATCAGGTGCCATCTCCTCCCACTTCCCTGGCAGCAGATGCTGCCTTTCATCTATGGGCTGACTCAGACAACCTCCTGGGCTCTCCAGCCCCTGTCACCCTCAAACCAGACAGTCAATCCACAAGCAGGCCCAGGCACTCCTGACCCAGGCTCACCAGCCAATCACACGCCAGACACAAATTACACAAATATGCCAACTTCTAAAAGTGGCACTTCTAGACTAGACACAGTCATGCCGCATATACCATTTCGCAGCATTCAATCTCACGAGTTCGTACATATCAAACTCGCCCCTGCACTCCCCACACATCAGGAACTACCATGGGCATACATATTCCCCATTCATTCCTATGGGAGGGCAGGTCACTCACCACACATACACAGAGAGCTCAAGCACTTTACACTGTACCACAGTGAAAAAATGCGCAGAGGCCTAAAATAACCACCACCAGGTTCCATAAACAGGCTAGGAAAAAGCAAAAGGTCTCGAAGTGAACCTGCCTAAAGGGCCGGGTCCAACAGTAGGACTATTCCTGCCGCGCTGGACGCTTTTTAAAAAACAAAGAAGTAGGGGAATGGACTGAAATGATTTTTTGAAGTAGGGGCACACGGTGCCCTTCTGATCCCACCCACTTTCACTACTGAGTGAGACACTGTGCAGTAAGCGTGCAACACTGAACTGTACACGTGCTGCTGCCCTATGTGCTGTACATGAGGACAGAAGGAGGGGGCAGGAGAGGAAAGGGCAGGAGAAAAGTAGAGGGCACAGGAGGAAGGCACAGGAAGGACTCTTAATTGAGACTGTGAGGGCATCCAGGCTGCTGAGAATTGAGTTGGTAATAGCGGATGGGGGAGGGGAGTCAATAGAACGGGCAAGACTGTTCCTTTCAGGGGTGGGTGTCACTGGACCCCCTCAGGGTGGTCAGGCATGAGTGGCTCTTAAAATGAAGTTAACAGGCAGGTGGCTTCGTCCCTCGTCTGCCTTCCTCACATCCCGTCCTATAATTGTCCATATTTTAAGGGTAATAACCTGTTTCATGTTGAGTTTCAACCCAAGCTTCCAAGAACAATAGAAGTTCCTGAAAACCCTGTGAAATTATACTTAATTTACCATCCTCTGAAGGAACAAGGTCTCAGTTAGCCTTTCTGTGATTCCGACTAATGGCCCGCAGATCTCAGCGGTGAGTGTTTAACTCATAGAACCACCCTGCCGAATATCTGCCCCTGCAACCACTGGCTCAAATTAACCACTGGCTGCAGGCATCATCATGAACTGAGCAGGGACAGCGCAGTCACTTTACTAGCTGTCTTGAGCGCAGAGGCTCAGGTGCGAAACACTATGACCAGGCTTCCTGATCTGCAGAAGTGACATCTAATTTTGCCGGGATGCTGGGAAGTTTTGTACCAATATTTGGACACATTGACTGGTAGAAAAATAAAGCTCCACCCTTGTGCCCCTCTCTACCTGAGTAAATGCGTTCTTATGTATCTGTGCAACCGTTATGGTAGGTTGTGCCACGCGTTTTAAAAGACCACATCCCTGAACACAGACAAAGCAGTGGTACACATTAAAAAAAGAACATAAGAAAAACAGCTGATAAGACGTTCCACATTTTCCTGTTATTTAAAAAAAAATGCACTAGGTATTCTTTCATTTTCCCAACTTACTTGATGTTTATTTAAGAGCCTGGAGTTCAGAGGCAGTCCAGGCTCCTCTCTCAGGTCCCAGTGCAGGGAAAAGAGCAGCGCTGGAAAGGAGGGGGAGGGGACCTCGGGGCAGGCACACAGAACAATATCCAGGAGAGGCTGGTGGGGCTGGGTTAGCTGTGGGTACATCGACCAGTGGAGGGCCTCCTCTACAGCAGTCGCCCTCCACCTATTTTCCAGTTCTGGCTGGGTGGAGAGCAGATTACTCGCAGCCCTGAATTCCCCACTGAATCCCATTTCTTCTTCAACAGGTGGCGTCCATCGGACTGCGTATGCCTGAAGATAAAGGGCAGAGGAGGTCATGGGCGGGGCCACCAAAGCACAGGAAGGACGTGTAAAGAGACACTGTACAGTGAGTGTGCAGCACTGAACCGCACACATGCTGCTGTCCTATGTGCTGTACATGAGGACAGAAGGAAGGTGGCAGGAGAGGAGGGCACAGGAGAAGAGGGCACAGGAGCTGGGTACTGGAGACAAGGGCACAGGTGTCTGACTGCTTAGCAGTTAAGTGCCCTGTAAAAAATCAGTCCTCACAAATTTTGTTGGAAAACAGCTCGCTGCAGGATTATTTTATACAAGGAACTATGCCAACGTAGTGGGATAACTTACGGGCGATCCAAGGGCAGACAGCGGAAACTAACCTACACTGCCCTGCCCGCCTGATGAATCAACTGCACCGTAGCCAACCCAATCGGTCCTACCATTTATGTGGGGATTATCCCCATAAAAAAACCATGGGCCACCAGTCCATAACTTTACTCATGCCTTTTTAGGGTTGGAGCGTGGCTAGGGAAGCCCCCGGTCGCTCAGGCTTACAACCGCCTGAAGGACTAGCGGGGCGATGTCATTTTCAACCATGGTCCTGGCAGGCGCCATTTTTTTACAGAGTTTTAATATAGCGCGAACTTGACCTGGTATCGGGTATCAGAGCGCTCTACATAGCATAGCAGCAGTTGCGTTACATGAGGACATATTCATTTTTGTTAGGCACGGGGAGATTATGTGATTTGCCCAGAATCACAGAATGTTCAGAGTCATTGATGAGACTTGAACCCGGTTCCCCAGATTCGAGATTGACTGCCCTAGCAATTAGGCCAACTCCTCTCTCCTGCAACCTGCGGTTACGTCCTTCTACTGGACAGCTCATTTCTACCTCTGTGGTGTGTGCCCGACCCTATCAGGGGTACCAAGGGGTGTTTGCACTAAAGATGACACACCTAATTATCAAGCCCTTCTTTTTCTATTTGATTTTTCATTAGAATGCAACCAAGACCTCCTGCTTGGTGGGCTTGTTCATGTCTTATTTATCTTGCCGTAGGAAAGTTTGATGGCCTCTCCGAAGTCGGGAATTGCTATTCTCTGTTTAACCACAGCTTCATTTAACCAGCCGTAGGCAAGCATAGTGGAGTTCGCCTCCAAAGCCATTAGTATATGTGTTAACAGGTTACTGTTTGTGGCCAACACCATGCCCTTATCTCTCCCCCCTGACCTCTACATGTATGGGAGTACAGCGCCAGCAAGAATTACCCATAGGGAATTTAAAACTACTGCTCTCTTCATAACCACAGTTCTATCTGATATAATCCATTGTGCACTGCGTATAAATAGGTGCATTACATTTGGGGTTGACTAATCCCTGTTTACCATCATTAGTTGGCTAGTCCCACATTCTGGCGGCTCGGACTGATAACCGGGTGCCGCCCCAGCAGTGAAATATGGCGTCCCCTGCAGAGGGTCATTGGGCAGGGACAGGGTGGAGCCAAATGACCAATGGCACCCCCACCTGAGCTAGCACCGTAGGCATTTATTTATTTATGAAACTTATAAAGCGCAACAAATGCCCAAGGGCGTCTCAGCGCTGTGAACGTGGCAGAAAAGAAAGAGGAGTGAAAAGAGGATTTATTGATTGAACAGCCAAGTTTTTATTTTTCTCCTAAAGGCGATAAGAGTAGGGCAGGATCTAAGTCCTTATCCAAGGAATTCCAAAGTTTGGCTGTAGAGACAGTGAATCGGCGATCGCCCCAGGAGGCTGTTTTGGTCCGTGGCACAGACATCAAAAGAGCATTAGTAGATCGTAATGATCTGTTGGGGACATGAAAGGCTAGGGAATTGAGAAGAAAGCCTGGTCCTTGCTTGTGGGAGGCTTCGTTGGCAATGCACAGTGCCTTAAATTTTATTCGGTTTTTCACCGCTAGCCAGTGATAGCCTTTAATAACCTGGGCAATGGGTTTAAACTTTGGAGTACCTGAGAGCATTCTGGCTGCTGCGTTTTGTACGGACTGCAGTTTTCGAATGACTTTTTGCTGGGCTTTGATAAGGAGTCCATTGCAGTAGTCCAAGGAAGACATTACAAAAGCTGTGACCAATGTTTTACCTGAGTTAGGGGGGAGATATGGGTGGATTTTTGTGATAGTTTTGAGTTTGTAAAAGGAGGCTGAAACGATGGTATTTGCATGAGCAGAAAATGTCAGTTTGTCATCAAAGAGTGACAGGGTTGGGCGGAGGACCTAACTCTGTGGGCCACCAGGAACTGGGCCAAGTCGGGCAAAGCTTGCCAAATATCATTACTTCCGTTTTTTCTGAATTTAATTTAAGGCAGTTGGTGGCCATCCAATTACTGATGGCCAGCATGCCGTGCTGAAAGTTGGCCGCTATTTTCTCTCCGTTGTTTTTTATAGTCAAAACCAACTGAGTGTCGTCCGCGTAAGATGTTAGGCTCATCCCATAAGACTCGATGACTCTCGCTAAGTCCGCTACATAGACATTAAATAGCGTTGGACTTAGGGATGAGCCCTGTGGGACGCCACATGGTAATGTCATCTGAGCAGAGCTGAAATTGGCCAACTGGACCGTCTGGGTGAGGTTGGAAAGGAATGAGGCGAGAAGGTCTCTGGCTTTATCCTGGATGCCTATGGTGTTGACACGGTCGATCAAGATGTTGTGATCGACCGTGTCAAAGGCAGCAGATAAATCAAGTAGAATGAGCACTGCCGTCCCTCCTTGGTCAAGAATGGTTCTTATTTCATCAGATGCTTTAATGAGTGCTGTCTCAGTGCTATGATTCTTGCGAAAGCCAAACTGGGTATCCTCCAGTATGTAATGATCTTCAATGTACTGGGAGATTTGTGTGTTCATTAATTTTTCTACGAGTTTGGCCGCAAAAGGCAGACTAGCAATGGGTCTGTAATTTTTAGTGTCTTCAGAATCTAGGTAGGGTTTTTTCAGGAGAGGTTTGAGAAGGGTGTCTCTCCAAATGGTAGGATAGATACCCATGCAAAACATTGAATTAAATATTTCTGTGAGTTGGGGGGCTATAATGTCAGCAACTGGGAGGAGTATTGCCGGTGGACAAGGATCATTTGCAGAGCCTGATTTGATGGTGGTCATGGCATTAATTACGTGGGTGACATTGATCTTTTGAAACTGCCTAAAGGTGGGCTGGGAGTCGTCTATGTGTTGAGAAAGTGGAGGTTCTTTAATTTGATCCAAGAAGTAGGTGTATATGTTGTTAACTTGGTCATAAAAGTAGTTTGCAAGGTTATTGCAAAAAGCTTGCGAGGGAGCAGGAACGGTTTGTGAGGGTAATTGTGAGAGTTTGGATACGACCTGGAAAAGTCGTTTGTTGGAATTTCTAGCTTGTTCCATCTGAGTGGAATAGTATAAGCTGTTTTCTTTGAGAATCATTCATAGCTTTATATTTAGTAAGTTCGTTTTTGTAAAGCAGTTTCTCATCGGTGGAATAAGTCTTTCTCCAGTGTCTTTCTCGGTTTCTACATTTCTGTTTTTGCTCTCTGAGTGCACTGGTAAACCAAGGGGCCGAGGGGGGGTTGCGGTTTTAAGAGAGGGATTTTATAGGCACTAGTTTGTTCATGACAGTGGTTAGCCAGTGGGTGTATTCTTTGGCAGCTATATTTGGATCGTAAGAGATCTCAGGTTGTGAGGTAGGCAGGAATTCCTTAAGCTGTTGATTATCAAGATCTTTCCATGATTTAAACGAGATGGAAGCGTGTGTCATGGTAGTTGAGTGTGATGGAGAGTCAAGGGGGATTTCGGACATCACTGCATGATGATCTGACCAGGCAAGAGGTAAAACCTCTTTTATCTTGATGTTTTTAACATTGGAAAACAACCCATCTAAAGTGTGGACTGCTTCGTGGGTACTTTTGGGGACCAATTGTGTGAGACCCAAGGACTCTAATTCTGATATAAGACAGTTGGTATCTTTGTCTGCCGAGTTTTCTAAGGGAGAGTTAAAGTCGCCTAAGATGGTGGTGGAGTTATCGGTGGCTAGGGATTCCACCATTTCAATAAAAGTGGTTAAAAATTGTGTCTTACTACCAGGTGGGCAATTTAATAGAATGCCCTTGAGGCGTTGAGAGGGACCCAGGGCAATGGAAAAGTGTGTGGCCTCACATGTGGTGAGTGGGACTAGGTTTATGGAGGTTTTAAGATGGCTGCGGTAGATTATGGCAATTCCACCCCCTATTTTCATGGCTCTGTCCTGTTTTAAGATGTTGTAGCCTTCTGGGACAGTCACTTGTAAGTCTGGCTCCGATGAGAGATTGGTCCAGGTTTCCGTGATAAAAAGAAAATCTAGTTTGTGGAGGGTAATTAATTCAGCTATTTCCTCTTTATGTTTGCCCAGAGACCTGGCCTTAATGAGGGCTGCTAGAAGGTTGGTCCTTTTTTTGTTGATAGAAGGCGATAGGGAGGTGATATTTGAACTTGGGTCGATGTGTATTTTAAAGAGGCAGAGCAAACAGACTTTAGGAAGGTGGGAGGTTCCGTAAAAGGTAAAGTGAGTACCTGGACATCTAGCTGAGGAACGTAGGTTAAGTAGGGCCGTGCTGGAATAGCAGCGCCTGACGGCTGACTTGTTTGCACCAGGGGGTATGGCCCTGGGCCCGGTCCAGGCGCGGATGGGCGCAGACGGGCTTGCCTTAGGCGCGCATGTGCCGCGTCCGCTGCGCTTGCGCTTGCTCTGTGCCCTATGTACTCTAGGTAACACCAGAGACTGGAGCGCTAACTCCGGCATCTGCCGGAAGTGGTGCAGAAAGCTCCCGGGTCAGCCCTCCGAACAATCGGCGCAAGCCGTGTCGGACCAGGGCTTCGGGGAGGATGCAGCAATGAAGACAGGTAGGAGCAGCAATGAAATATTAGGACAACAATTGTTAAAAATAAAGTGCAAGTGGTTAAAAGCTTAAGAGCAGCTAGCGGCAACTCCCCATGGATTCATGTGACATGCATCGATTCTAACCTGTTTCATATCCCTTCGAGGATGCATGGTGAGCCTCCCCACCTAATACAAGGCAAAGGTAGATCTGAACGCCAGAGGGTGGGGGCATTGGGCCTGAGGTCCCCTACGGATACTCCTAAATCCTGCCACATTTCAAGTCATTACTGCCCGCAAAACCATGTCTTCCGATGCTGTGTCGCCGTGCTGGTTTCCCCACCCTAGTGTATGTAGCCCTAAGCCAGGTTTTGCTAAAGGCCTACCAGGGTGCCAAAACAGATGCCACTGCCAATGCTTTTGGATTTGTGAGGGCATGGAATAACATATGACCAATTATACCTGCACCTTCTTGAATATGAATGCAAGATGCGTTCAGTTCCGTTAATTGTCACCATTTCTGCTCTGAACCCATATTTCTCCACACTATTGGAGTCACAGCACATTGTTTGGAGTGATAAGCAAAGCAGCCCACCAGGCTTCCTTAAATGCAGGATCCTGTGAGCCATATGCTCACATTTACAGAGTGCACATCCTTACTAGTAATGGCCAAAAGAAAAACCTATTTAAAACCCACTCTATTGCAGGTTCCTGCCAATGTACCCTTCTGCTCATATAGGGGCAAGCGTAATGCCTATAGCATTGAGGGTCCCACTGCCCTACCATCTAATGCGAGGAGGGGCTGCGCCCCCAGTATTCTGCTTATTCCACGCCCCTATTGCATGCAAGCCCCTCACCGTCTGACTGCTATTTGGGTGCTGTCGCCATGCTGATGGCCCCGCCCTGGCGTAAGTCCTCCAAATCCAAACTTCTGCTAATGTACACCAAGGAGCAGGCAAGTGGGTGGGAACAGGAGGAGAACCATACGTACAGTTCCCTGCCCTCATCGAATAATGGGAATGCCAATGTTTTTTACTACCTTGTAGCCTTTTTGTGCTCTAACCCGGTGCTTCCCCAACTTTTGGAACCACAGCACACTTGTTAGATGATAACTTTAACAACCCGCCTAGCTGCAGTGGCGGTGAGGCGGGCAAATTCTATCTTAACTGAAGCACCCCTCTGTGGTGTGGTATGAACTGCTATGACTGTGCAATCTGAAGCGTGCCTTTGTTTACGGAATGCACATTCGTTGCTGAATTGACCAGACATTTGCACAGACAGTCTTATTGGTAAACTATGGCGAACAAGTTAATGGTGTTAAATCTGGTTTCAGTGAATGTTTGTCTCTTGTGCGTCTACAAGTGAGCACCTAGATTTGTTTTAGAACTGTGCTAAATCTTTTGCTTTCTTTACTGCTGAGTGAGCCCAGTCAAAGAATTGGACCTAGTACAATAGGTTTATCCACGGAATTGATTGCCCTCGACCAGAATGAAAGGCCTACCTGTTCACTGGTTTGCCTCCTAATACCCCTCTACTTGGTGATACGATACATTTTACTCAGCAAGCTGGCAGTCTAGCGTTGCCATTGCCATCACCCAGCCTCTGCCCTTCGTAATCACCCGTCGTCCTCCTGTCTTTTGGCTAAAAGCCATGGGGAGCCTGAAATGCTCTTTAGCCCTCATATCCTCGGCACTCATGCAAACACCACTTACTGTATACTACATAGAAGCTCCCGTTAGTAGCAAGGGTGTGAAAATGTCTTGCTAGAATGGACACAACACACTATTATATGTTTGTGACCGTCCTCACCAAGCTACGTGCCTGGCCAGCTTCTGGCGCTTCTAAATGTGTAGCCTTGAGGAATGTATGTCTGTAGAATTCCAATCTGTCCATTGATTCCCTAAAGGAAATTCCAGAGTGCAGTTGAACCCCTGCTGTTCATCTGATCCTCTTCCAAGGCCTGATTAACTGGTAACAGTATGAGTGCTGTGGGGACCTTTTGTCGACTCTAAAGTTGAAGTTTCATGTTCTGATGCAGTCCCCATTATTGTGGGTCCCACCGGAACCCCTCCGCCTAATGTGTGTGCCTTAGGTACATAGTCCAGCTCACTTGACGCACTTGCGTGTGACTCAAGACAGTCAAGCTCCAACTGAACGTGATGCTGCATAGGGAGTGGGGCATTTCATGCTGTGGCACCCAGCTCTGGAGAGGTATCTGACCACATATAGATGGCCTGGAGGCTATTATAGACTTCCTGCAATTATTCACAGTATCGTATGCTCTCATGTAACTCGCATATTCAATTAATCCCTAGACTCTGCTGTGTTCCCGGAAATCTGGAAAAAAGCCATCGTATTTCCATTACTAAAGAAAGCGGACTCCGACGTCCACAACCGCGCAAACTAACGGTCAATCTCCCAGCTTCCATACCAGTCTAAAGTATAGGAGAAGCTGGTTAACAAACAACTGTCCGACTACCTAGAAACCAATGAGCTCCTGGGCCCATCTCAGACTGTCTTAGAGCCACTAACATCACAGAAGCCACCTTATTGGTGGTCTTAGATAATAACAGATCCCAAATTGCCCAGAGCAAAGCCGCCACCCTGATCCTTCTGGACTTGTCGGCAGCCTTCGATACTGTCTCTCACAGCCTCCTGCTGAGTACCTTACATGAAAAGGGTAAACATTCCAAAGCCCTTCAATGGTTCAGCTCCTTTTTAAGCAACCGAACACAAACAGTGCAAATGGGCCCTTTCACCCTCAACTTAAAAACGATCAATTATAGTGTCCCGCAGGGAGGTTCATTGAGCCCCACCCTCTTCAATGCTGATGTAATTTCTTTGGCCAAAATCAGCAAGAAATGGGGCTTTAACATCTGCTCCTGTGCAGACGACACGCAATTGCTGATAGCCATTGAAGAAAGGCACAAGGAACCAGGAATAACTGCCTTTCAGAAATGGCGACTTGGACGTCAGACCATTGTCTGGAACTGAACGCAGAGAACTCAGAGATCTTACTCTATGGAGGAGCCCACCTAATCTGGGATGCAACCTGGTGGCCCCTATCATTAGGATCTGCCCCTGAGTCCAAACAGGTCATAAAAAACCTGGGCATATTCATCTATAATGCACTAACCATACAGGACCAAGTCTGATCACTGTGTAGGAAACGCTTCACTACACTAAAACTATTAAAAAGACTCTTCGTATGGATCCGGCTGGATTGCAGGAAAACCACCACTCAGGCTTTACTCACAAGCAAATTGGATTACGGGAATGCGCTCTATGTGGGCATGGCAGACTACCGCTTCTCCCATCTGCAGGGAGTCCAGAACGCAGCTGCCCAGCTGGTGGGTAACTAAAGCAAATACAGCCCGTCATCGGAATGCCTGAGGGAGCTCCATTGGCTGCCTGTGCGCCAAAGCGCCAAATTCAAGCTCCTACGCCATGCAGACAAAGCCCTACACCAACACGGCCCCAGACTCCTACAAGATAACATCGAATTCTATGCCCCTACACGGAATTTGAGGGTCATGCTACCAGGCATGGACAATAACAAGATGCATTAAGAAAGCTAGGGCAGGAGGCCACTCTTTCATTTGTCGGCAACCCACTGGAATGAACTACCTCTAGAACTTTGTCTTACCGATGACTATATGTCATTTAGAAGGAAGCTGAAAACATATCTGTTCCTCAGGCTCTAAAAGGCACCCTCATTCAGGTCTTAGGCTTTCTAGCACCGTTATATCCTCCCTGAGGAAGGTTGCGCTTATAAATACAAATACAAAAACCTTCCTGACAATGCTGTCCCCGTGATTCACGGAGAAGTTGGAGGAGATATGTTTTAGTTAAAAAAAGATTGAAATGGACAATTACAACAATAATGTGTTCTACCTAGTGCTCCAGATCTTGCTTTGCTATCTCAGCGCTGGGGGGCCATTGTCTGATTTAAGCAGCCTCCCTCCTAATTTACCCATTTGGGACTGTGACCTCCTGGTGTTGCATGAGGTAGAGATTCAAAAAGGGGGGTGGTGATGGACCGAGTATCTGAGTTAAGCAGAACACTCCTACCCAGTCAAAAGATCAGGGCTTGATCCATCACCGTTTTTTAGCTCACTACACCATCCCAGTTCAGAACCTGGCTACATGCAAATTAGTCTGGCCCTGGCCCAGTGCATCATGGGAACAGGGCAGACCAAACTACCAAGCCAATTCTTTACTGGAAAGGAAACAAGCTTCCGGGGACCGGTTTCTGGCATTTCAGCCGTCGTCAGCCCGGCTTGCTTGAATCCTGATGGTGCAGTGAGCAAGGGACTCATGTCTGAGCATACCCTTCCACACTTGTGGTGGCTAAAACGATTCAAAAAGGGGGGTGGTGATGGACAGAGTATCTGAGTTAAGCAGAACACTCCTACCCAGTCAAAAGATCAGGGCTTGATCCATCACCGTTTTTTAGCTCACTACACCATCCCAGTTCAGAACCTGGCTACATGCAAATTAGTCTGGCCCTGGCCCAGTGCATCATGGGAACAGGGTAGACCAGACTACCAAGCCAATTCTTTACTGGAAAGGAAACAAGCTTCCGGGGACCGGTTTCTGGCATTTCAGCCGTCGTCAGCCCGGCTTGCTTGAATCCTGAGGGTGCAGTGAGCAAGGGACTCATGTCTGAGCATACCCTTCCACACTTGTGGTGGCTAAAACGATTCAAAAAGGGGGGTGGTGATGGACAGAGTATCTGAGTTAAGCAAAACACTCCTACCCAGTCAAAAGATCAGGGCTTGATCCATCACCGTTTTTTAGCTCACTACACCATCCCAGTTCAGAACCTGACTACATGCAAATTAGTCTGGCCCTTGCCCAGTGCATCATGGGAACAGGGCAGACCAAACTACCAAGCCAATTCTTTACTGGAAAGGAAACAAGCTTCCGGGGACCGGTTTCTGGCATTTCAGCCGTCGTCGGCCCGGCTTGCTTGAATCCTGATGGTGCAGTGAGCAAGGAATTCATGTCTGAGCATACCCTTCCACACTTGTGGTGGCTAAAACGATTCAAAAAGGAAGCTTGTTTCCTTTCCAGTAAAGAATTGGCTTGGTAGTTTGGTCTGCCCTGTTCCCATGATGCACTGGGCCAGGGACAGACTAGTTTGCATATAGCCAGGTTCTGAACTGGGATGGTGCAGTGAGCTAAAAAACGGTGATGGATCAAGCCCTGATCTTTTGACGGGGTAGGAGTGTTCTGCTTAATTCAGATACTCTGTCCATCACCACCCCCCTTTTTGAACCGTTTTAGCCACCACAAGTGAGGAAGGGTATGCTCAGATGTGAGTCCCTTGCTCACTGCACCATCAGGATTCAAGCAAGCCGGGCCGAAGACGGCGGCAATGCCAGAAACCGGTCCCCGGAAGCTTGTTTCCTTTCCAGTAAAGAATTGGCTTGGTAGTTTGGTCTGCCCTGTTCCCATGATGCACTGGGCCAGGGACAGACTAGTTTGCATATAGCCAGGTTCTGAACTGGGATGGTGCAGTGAGCTAAAAAACGGTGATGGATCAAGCCCCGATCTTTTGACTGGGTAGGAGTGTTCTGCTTAATTCAGATACTCTGTCCATCACCACCCCCCTTTTTGAACCGTTTTAGCCACCACAAGTGTGGAAGGGTATGCTCAGATGTGAGTCCCTTGCTCACTGCACCATCAGGATTCAAGCAAGCCGGGCCGAAGACGGCTGCAATGCCAGACAACGTTCCCCGGAAGCTTGTTTCCTTTCCAGTAAAGAATTGGCTTGGTAGTTTGGTCTGCCCTGTTCCCATGATGCACTGGGCCAGGGACAGACTAGTTTGCATATAGCCAGGTTCTGAACTGGGATGGTGCAGTGAGCTAAAAACGGTGATGGATCAAGCCCTGATCTTTTGACTGGGTAGGAGTGTTCTGCTTAATTCAGATACTCTGTCCATCACCATCCCCCTTTTTGAACCGTTTTAGCCACCACAGGTGTGGAAGGGTATGCTCAGATGTGAGTCTCTTGCTCACTGCACCATCAGGATTCAAGCAAGCCGGGCCGAAGACGGCTGCAATGGCAGAAACCGGTCCCCGGAAGCTTGTTTCCTTTCCAGTAAAGAATTGGCTTGGTAGTTTGGTCTGCCCTGTTCCCAGGATGCACTGGGCCAGGGACAGACTAGTTTGCATATAGCCAGGTTCTGAACTGGGATGGTGCAGTGAGCTAAAAAACGGTGATGGATCAAGCCCTGATCTTTTGACTGGGTAGGAGTGTTCTGCTTAATTCAGATACTCTGTCCATCACCACCCCCCTTTTTGAACCGTTTTAGCCACCACAAGTGTGGAAGGGTATGCTCAGATGTGAGTCCCTTGCTCACTGCACCATCAGGATTCAAGCAAGCCGGGCCGAAGACGGCTGCAATGCCAGAAACCGGTCCCCGGAAGCTTGTTTCCTTTCCAGTAAATAATTGGCTTGGTAGTTTGGTCTGCCCTGTTCCCATGATGCACTGGGCCAGGGACAGACTAGTTTGCATATAGCCAGGTTCTGAACTGGGATGGTGCAGTGAGCTAAAAAACAGTGATGGATCAAGCCCTGATCTTTTGACTGGGTAGGAGTGTTCTGCTTAATTCAGATACTCTGTCCATCACCACCCCCCTTTTTGAACCGTTTTAGCCACCACAAGTGTGGAAGGGTATGCTCAGATGTGAGTCCCTTGCTCACTGCACAATCAGGATTCAAGCAAGCCGGGCCGAAGACGGCTGCAATGCCAGTAACCGGTCCCCGGAAGCTTGTTTCCTTTCCAGTAAAGAATTGGCTTGGTAGTTTGGTCTGCCCTGTTCCCATGATGCACTGGGCCAGGGACAGACTAGTTTGCATATAGCCAGGTTCTGAACTGGGATGGTGCAGTGAGCTAAAAAACGGTGATAGATCAAGCCCTGATCTTTTGACTGGGTAGGAGTGTTCTGCTTAATTCAGATACTCTGTCCATCACCACCCCCCTTTTTGAACCGTTTTAGCCACCACAAGTGTGGAAGGGTATGCTCAGATGTGAGTCCCTTGCTCACTGCACCATCAGGATTCAAGCAAGCCGGGCCGAAGACGGCTGCAATGCCAGAAACCGGTCCCCGGAAGCTTGTTTCCTTTCCAGTAAAGAATTGGCTTGGTAGTTTGGTCTGCCCTGTTCCCATGATGCACTTGGCCAGGGACAGACTAGTTTGCATATAGCCAGGTTCTGAACTGGGATGGTGCAGTGAGCTAAAAAAACGGTGCTGGATCAAGCCCTGATCTTTTGACTGGGTAGGAGTGTTCTGCTTAATTCAGATACTCTGTCCATCACCACCCCCCTTTTTGAACCGTTTTAGCCACCACAAGTGTGGAAGGGTATGCTCAGATGTGAGTCCCTTGCTCACTGCACCATCAGGATTCAAGCAAGCCGGGCCGAAGACGGCTGCAATGCCTGAAACCGGTCCCCGGAAGCTTGTTTCCTTTCCAGTAAAGAATTGGCTTGGTAGTTTGGTCTGCCCTGTTCCCATGATGCACTGGGCCAGGGACAGACTAGTTTGCATATAGCCAGGTTCTGAACTGGGATGGTGCAGTGAGCTAAAAAACGGTGATGGATCAAGCCCTGATCTTTTGACTGGGTAGGAGTGTTCTGCTTAATTCAGATATTCTGTCCATCACCACCCCCCTTTTTGAACCGCATGAGGTAGAGAGGCTGCACTGAGGGCGGGCATACTTGGTGTAGTGTCCTGTTGGACACGTTCTAGTGTTCAGCAGGAAGCTGTTCTCCCAGCCACTCCCTTGAAGGCTGTACACATATGCACTCCCACACCCATCCATCACGGGTGTCACGAGTGACGTGGGCCGCCAATAAAAGGGCCGGAGTGCATGTGCTTGTGGCCAGTTACTACACTATAGTCACCAGGTGTCTGTGTCCATCATTTGCATAATGTGGGGCTGAGGCACTACACCACATTGGCAACGAGGCGGGTCTGCCCCGCGTGTTTGTGGAGGGAGACACTGCGGGGGATTAGCGGGGCTTTATAATTCCTGCTCGATTGAAGCCTTGATCGCAGTGGAATTAACAGTTAGCCTTTCATAAACAAGTAAAGCGAAGCGACCAGTTTTTTTTATAGCCTCTATCCAAGTATTGTTGTCTTCAGGATGGTGAAACACTGACCTATCAATTGCCCCTTCTGTCCATTCAAGTACTGAGGGTTTATTTTTGTATTCTTCCCACTGTGGCTCTTCAGTCACCAAATGGGCCCATGCAGTTCAGTAGTATTATGTTTGTTATCCTTGTTACTTGGTGGTAGCACAGTCGGAGAGGAGCGTGGTATAGCGCTATTGCCTTTGTCATGGCAATTTATTATAGTAGACTCTGGGACAGGAAAAGGGCTTTATCAAGCTGCTTAGTGACCATGAGTCGGCATTGTAAACAGGACACATCACTCGATGTGTTATCCCGTCACCACAACCAGCAGTGATATCGCACACCACCTCAATCTAAGTATGCGGGCATAGAGTTGATATTAATTGATACGTCTCTTGCGTTTTGTTGCTTGTTCAAAATTTGTACGGTGCTTATATATGTAACCAAAAGAAGCACAAATGATAGACGGGATTCAGAATAAATCAAACATTCACCCCCGTCAAGAGATCTTGTTTACATCCATTGTTCTTTTGCTCACCATGTCACGCCAGTTTAGACCCTGCCATATCCAAACCAATGGCCCTGCTCCTCATGGGAACAGTCCAGCTCGAACTGCAAAGTCAGGTCCTCCCTGGCCCAGAAACAAGCATCCTGGGACCGGTTTAGGGGTATCACCCCTCAGCAGTCAGCTTGAATCCAGTGCACAGTGAACCCGGGACCCACCTCTGGGCATACCCTTGGCCCTTTACATGGTTCCTCCTCAGGGTGGGCTTTCCTATGGTACATTGGCTGTGCGGTAACCTTCTAATAAATGCCTTGTCACTTTCTGTACATTCATACAGTTACTTCATTAAGAACACTTTGTCACATTCTCCAGGAACTCGCCCCGAGTTTTGCAAAGCCATCCCTTGCTTCATCACCCAACTCACCATTGTCTTCGAACACTACATATCCATAGCAGATCTCAACTTCCACATGGAAGACCATAGCGATGCCAGCACTGACAACCTAATAGAAAGCATGAGCATCGGCCTCATCCAACTCATCATCGACACAAAGCACAACGTAGGGCACATGCTTGACTCCATCTTCGTATTCAGCAAAACAATCAAGGACCACCATGACACAGACCTCACCTGGACCAACCACTCCATTGTCCACTTCACCATCACAGGGCACAACACTACAGAAACCAAAACCAAACCACCCAGCACACCTCAGCGCAACTTGAAAACTGTCTCAGATGCGAACTGGAACAACACTCTCCTTGCCAACTGACCACCCGGATCCAGACCTTAAACAGGCCATCAAGAACTTCACAGACTGGATCACCGACTATGTCACCCCCGCCGAGCAAGATCAGAGAATCTGCAAAGTGTGCCAACTTCTTTACCCGGGAACTTCAGACCTCTCAATGAGACTATTGTTGGCTAGAAAGAATATGGAGTACCAGTAAGGATACAGTATACTACACCACCTTCAGAACAGTGATCAACCACTACCACCTCTTCCTTAAAGAAGCGAAAAAGAGTGCTCTCACATGTTGCATAGAGATCAGCTCAAACCACAACAATGAGCTCTTCGCCATCGTTAGGGAATTCAGCAACCCTGCGTCCACTGAGAATATCATAACTCCCTTCTGGGATCTGTGGGACATGCTTGCTGACTACTTCCATTAGAAGATTGCAGTCATCTACAGGGACTTTGAATCTCAGCTCTCCGCGAGTGACAGCCTCGACTTCCTCTCACCCACCAAGACTGGTGTCTTGTGCATTGCACAAGACACCCTCTATAATGAAGTACTCTGGGGTACCCACTGATCCATGCCCCCACCTTATCTTTAATCTCATGAGCAAGGTTATCAGCTTACAGCTCACAAAACCACTGAACAGATCCATAGCCATGGACTCCTTCCCGGAAGAGTGGTAACACGCAGAAGTGAAACCCCTCCTGAAAAAACCTTCAGCAGACCTAGAGCAGCTGAAGAACTCGCGACTGATACTCCTGCTCTCGTTCCCGGCCAAAGTCTTCGACAGGTCGATCAAAAGGCAGGTGACCAGACACCAGGAGCACAACCTCCTTGACTCCTCCCAGTTCGGCTGCAAAGCACAGACAGCAGCCATAGATGACATCAGAGCCCTCCACGAGACTGCAGCCCTCATCTTCCTTGACCTGTCAGCTGCCTTCAACATGGTCTCCCACCAGATCCTGATCGACAAGCACACCAGATCAGAATCCAAGGAAATGCCCTCAAATGGATCGCATTCTACTCCCGCCCAACTTCTGAACCCAAGGACATCATCTGCAGCACCCCACAAGGATCCTCAGTTAGCCCCCCCTTCTTCTACACTTACATGACACCCCTATCCAACATTGTTAGTTTGCACGGGCTGAAGGTCATCTTCAACACCGACTAGACCCACCTCACTACCTCCAGAGACAACTTACATAGGTGACCGGCCAACATCACCGACTGGATGAAGCACAACTGCCTAAAACTGAACACGGACAAGACAGAAGTCCTCATCTTCAGTAACCACGTATCTCCTTGAAGCAACGCATCGGGGTAAGTAAAATCTGGCTTCTTCCCCTCCCCTACCGACCATGCCCGGTGACTCCAGCATTGTCCTGGACAACAAGCTCTCTTTGAAGAAGCAAATCAACATGATCTTTAGATGGCTCTCCACCAGACACCTGCAGTTCGCCTCCCTCTTCCTAGCTGAAACTCCGAGAGTCTAAAGCACCTGGCACGGAGGCCGCGGTTACTCCCACCTGGCAGCAAAGACCTGGAATTAACTCCCCCCTGCACCTGAGATCTGCCTCATCACTGAATCTGGAAAGGACTCAAGACCTGGCTGTTCAACCGATAGGCCCTTCCGGACAAAAATTCCTTATGCAGCACCTTGAAAACCTCACTGATGATTTGCTGCGCTTAATACCCATTTATTGATGGAGTCTGTACATTCATATAGATTTTTCTCAGTGGGGATTTTCTGATGCGGTTTTAATTCTCCCTTGCCAATACATGCCTTGCTAAATTCAGTGCGGTCTTCACGGTTGACTTTTGATGTCGAGTTAGCTCTCCATTTATGAATGCGTGGTCACATTCAATACATTTATAGAGTTTCTCTCCTGTGTGAACATTCTGATATATTAAATCAAATCAAATCAAGCTTTATTCGGGTGTAAGAAGAGCAGCCATAAAAGAACAATAAAATTCATTTACAAAAACATTTTTCCGTAAAATTGTTTTTCATTAAGAAGACAGCTAGTAAAAGCAAGGGTAGACACACTACAAGTTAAAATTTCGTGCTGTGCATCAAATAATTTCATTTACGTATAAAGTACAGGTTCACCCGAAAACAAGCTATTCGATGGATGATTAGGATAAGAAATTTTTGCGTGTTTGAGAAAAAGCTAAAAACAAGTAAAAAAATTTCCAGAAATTGATTCCATATGAAGGGTTACAGTACTAACAGTCGTGAACAGTGGCTAGTTGGGGATGGGGTACAATCCTAGATCATCTCAGGTTCTGCCTGTGTTTGGTAACTAGCTTTAAGAAGGTCGCAACCCTTCGAGCAAAGGGTTCGGCGTCTAGGAATTGGAGAGCAAGATAAGCCGGGCGGCACCTGCGGAGGCCCAAAATCTTGAGTATTGGCAGAAGCCAATGGTGCCTCAGCTCTTGAATAGAATTTACAGAAAAGTGTGATGTGGATTGTCGATTGGGGGGAGCGGTCATCACAAGGACAAGCTTGAAGAGGTTTTTTCCAGGTGTTAATTTGAGGAGAGGTAACCAGGTGGTGAAAGCTGTCTAGTCTGAACCTGGTTAATAGGAATCTCTCGTAGCCCGTGGAGTTGTATGTTAAATAGGGCTGATATATTACATTTTGTTTGTAATCGATCCCTTGTCACATTCTTTTCATTAATAAGGGTTCTCCCTAGTGTGTATTTGTTTATGCTGCATTAGCTTAGTCTTCCTGTGGGAGACTTTATTAAACTCTGTACATACATTGGATTTCTTGCCATGTAGATGTTCAGATTTTGCTTCAGTTTTCCATTTATTATGAATGCTTTGTGGTATTCAGGACATACATATATTTTCTCCCATGTGTGAACTTCCTGATCTTGTATTACATTTTGCTTTGTAATTAATCTCTTGTCACATTCTGTAAATTCATGTGGTTTCTCCCCAGTGTGGACACTGATATTACTTTAACTCTCCCTTTATAATAAATACCTTGTCACATGCAGTGCAGTTGAATGGTCACCCTCCATTTGGAATAAATGTTTTGTTACATTTTGTTCAATTATGTGGTTTCTTTCATGTGTGAATATTCTGATAGATTTTTAAACTTTGCTTTGTAATAACTGCTAAGTCACATTTAGTACAGCCATATCATTTCTCACCAGTGTGGAATTTCTGATGTAGTATTTATCTTTGCCTAGTAATAAATGTATTTTTGCATTATGTACATTTATAAGGTTTCTCTCCTACGTGGACTATCTGATGCTGCATAAGATGCGACTTTCTAATAAATGCCTTCTCACATTAAGTGCAGTTGAATAGTCTATTTCTGGTGTGGATTTTCTAATGTTGCTTCAGCTCTCCATTGGTTATAAATGCTTTGTCACATTCAGTGCATTCATATAGTTTCTCCTCCGTGGAGATTTTCTGAAGTAGCGTTAGCCCTCTCTTTGTTATAAATGCTTTGTCACCTTCTGTACATTGATGTGGTTTCTCCCCAAAGTGGACTTTCTGATGTTCCATTAGATGTGACTTTCTGATGAATGCCTGGTCACATTCTGTACATTGGTCAGGTTTCTCCCCAGTGTGGATTTTCTGATGTCGCTTTAGGTTTGCATTTGCTATAAATTCTTTGTCACATTCTGTACATTTATATGGTTTCTCCCCAGTGTGGATTTTCTGATGTAGCTTTAGGTTTCCATTTGCTATAAATACTTTGTCACATTCTGTACATTTATATGGTTTCTCCCCAGTGTGGATTTTCTGATGTACCTTTAGGTTTCCCTTTGCTATAAATACTTTGTCACATTCTGTACATTTATATGGTCTCTCCCCAGTGTGGATTTTCTGATGTAGCTTTAGCGCTCCAAGTGTTATAAATGCCTTATCACATTCTGTACATTCATATGGTTTCTCCCCAGTGTGGATTTTCTGATGTCGCTTTAGCTTTACATTTTCTATAAATGCTTTGTCACATTCTGTACATTTATATGCTTTCTCCCCAGTGTGGATTTTCTGATGTCGCTTTAGCTTTACATTTTCTACAAATGCTTTGTCACAGTCTGTACATTTATATGGTTTTTCCCCAGTGTGGATTTTCTGATGTAGCTTTAGATCTCCATTTCTTGTAAATGCTTTGTCACATTCTGTACATTTATATGGTTTGTCGCCTGTGTGGATTTTCTGGTGTTGCTTTAGGTTTCCATTTGATATAAATACTTTGTCACATTCTGTACATTTATATGGGTTCTCCCCAGTGTGGATTTTCTGGTGTTGCTTTAGCGTTCGATTTGCTATAAATACTTTGTCACATTCTGTACATTTATATGGTTGTTCCCCAGTGTGGATTTTCTGATGTAGTTTTAGAAATACATTTTGTGTAAATGCTTTGTCACATTCTGTACATTTATATGGTTTCTCCCCAGTGTGGATTCTGTGATGTAGCTTTAGATCTCCATTTCTTGTAAATGCTTTGTCACATTCTGTACATTTATATGGTTTCTCGCCAGTGTGGATTTTCTGGTGTTGCTTTAGCATTCCATTTGATATAAATACTTTGTCACATTCTGCACATTTATATGGTTTCTCCCCAGTGTGGATTTTCTGGTGATAGTTTAGCTCTCCAAGTGTTATAAATGCCTTATCACATTCTGTACATTTATATGGTTTCTCCCCAGTGTGGATTTTGTGATGTCGTTTTAGCTCTCCAAGTGTTATAAATGCCTTATCACATTCTATACATTTATATGGTTTCTCCCCAGTGTGGATTTTCTGATGATCCATTAGATGTGACTTTCTAATGAATGCTTTGTCACATTCTGTACATTTATATGGTTTCTCCCCAGTGTGGATTTTTTGGTGTTGGTTTAGCTCTCCAAGTGTTATAAATGCCTTATCACATTCTATACATTTATATGGTTTCTCCCCAGTGTGGATTTTGTGATGTCGTTTTAGTTGATCACTTACTACAAATGCTTTGTCACATTCTATACATTTATACAGTCCCTCCCCGGTATGCATTTGTGGATGCTGCTTTAGGTTTTTATTCTTTATGAACACTTTATTACAGTCAATACATTCATATGGTTTCTATCCGGTGTGGATTTTGTAATGCTGCCTTAGATTCTTCTTCCTATGGAACACTTTATTACATTCTGTACATATACATGGTTTCTGGTGGACACTCTGATGCTACATTAGGTCTTTCATTGCAAAAAAAATGTTTCCACAATCAGTCAATCAATATGGTTCTTCTCCAGTATGATTTTCTGATGTTGCACTTGCTCTTTCTCTCCCTAATAAATGTGTTGTCACTTTCTAGATATTCATACGGTTTCTCTTCTGTGTGTTCTTTCTGATCCAGGATAGCGCTTCAGTCGTAATGAGAACCTTATCAGACTTGCTTCAGTATGTCAGTGTGTTATTTCGTCAATGTAAACCAGGTGATCCCTAAGAGTCAAGTACAGACCACATTGGGCAGTTTGGGTTTTCTGCTGTAGAAACAGACTTTGGCGAGGCATTAGCCTTCAAGGGAAGAATTTTCGAGGTGCACTGTTTTTACATCACTTCCTACACAAGTGATGTTTAATGGAGAAGTGTGGCTCAATGGTTAGAGCGGCAGACCCTGATGCAGAGGTCTGGCCCGGGACCAGGGTTCAATTCCTGCTTTGGCGGCCCTTGGACTCAATTTCCCGGGACCTGATAATTCTCGCCTCGGTGCCTCTTCTAATCATAGGTCCCACTCTGCAACTCTGGGCAATAGCTTGCTTAATCTCCACAACGGCCCCAACAGCGCTAGGATGCCTGGCTTCACCTTGGGGGTGCCCAGGAGTGGACAATCCACATGAAAACCAGGAAGGGTTCCACAGCGGTATGAATACAGCGCTACGAGACCCCTGGGTAGCAGTGCGCTCTACAAGTACAAACAAACACATTTAATGCCTTCACCTTTTTTGTTCGTTACTGCATTTATTTCACCTGTTGGAAGAAAAAAAAAACACTGGATAAGCTTAAATGGCAGGTCCATCACGAAACTCTATTGGCATTTAATGAGACATTTAATTGACCACAGAGACAAGTGCACTGAAGAAATTCTAGATTACACTTTCAATGTTTTTCCCATATCTCCTACACCCAACATCACAGCCTTTCTAAAATGGAGCTCAACGGCACGCACACTTTCAGAATTATCTACCCTCCCTCACTCACCAAAAAAGCCACTAAACGTTTTAAACATAACTTCTTGAGATCGCCCCCTGAAACACCCTTTGCCGACACCTACTTCTCACCGGGCAATGGAGCCCCGAATACTGATATCATCTTCCACACCTCACGCAGAGCCCAATGGAGAAAAGTGTTCCTATCTCTACTCACCGTCTCCACCACCAGGAAAACAACTCATGGCCTAACTCTCTCTATCACACCTTCCCACCTCTTCCCTGGCAGGACCACCATTACTATCTACAATAACGGGATTGTCCTAATTCAATCCACGGATAAGAACCTGGAACTACTAGACAACCTGTTCCCCAAGTTCATAGAACACCTCTCCAAGCTGCGGACCCCTACCCAGAACTCCACCAGCACTACCACCCCTGACGTCGCAGCCCCCACCTACAACATCTATACCCCTAGCACCCCAGTATATGACCCACCTGCGGTTAACGCCCCACACTCCCCAAGAATAGTCACAAATGTCCCCACCTCATATACTAGCCGCCCGTCTAACAGGCCCACTCGTACCCCCACTCACACCCCCTCCATCCCTCTCCCCCCTGACATAACACCTACTCACAACACGCCACCATCTGAACACACCATCGCCCGGAGCTTATCCACCCCCTCCTCCCCTCGGCAGACCCCTCTCCCTCCCCAGCTCACTCCCCACTCCCACCCACGAGTCTCTCACACCTGACACAATAACTCTCACTCACAAGCCACCATCTGAACATACCACCATTTGGAGTTTATCCACCCCCCACTCCCATCCCCCCCACGGCGGACACCTCTCCCTCCCCAGCTCCCTCCCCACCCTCACCCAAGACACTCTCACCCTCCCAACAAAAGATACAGAACACACCGCCTCCCTTACCTTAGCATCCCCCTCTCTCCCACCTCCTATTCTCAGCCCTCACTACCCCCTGTCTCCCCCACTGTCTTCAGCCTTCACTCACTCTTCTACCCACCGACACCGTCTCCCACTGACGTCACTACGTATGCCTCTCAACAACCGCCCATTTCACCTACTTCACCCACACCCCTCGCCCACAAAAAGGCCCCCACTTTGAATGCCATCCCACTCTTTAGCACTGCAGAACACTCCAACAACACCAGCATATCCACCCCCTCGATACCCTGCCTGCTTTCCAACGCACTACTCAACGAGTCACCAATGGCTCTCACCACAAACCCCATCCCCAATACACCTCCTGACCAGACTTTATCCACCCTCCAGCAAGTCAAAGAGGATATTCTACAAATCAAAAAAGATGTCCACGCAATCAAAGAGCTTCTCTCCTCACAGCCCAGTCTACCTCCAACCATCCCTCTACCCTACAAACGACGCACCCTCCCTACATACCCTCGCCTCCAACGACACCCGCGATGGCCGACTATCCCCGTTTGCACTAACGCCCACCGCCCCCGTCGTGTCCTCAACCCATTGTCGGACCGTGAATTAGGCTCTCTACTACGCTCTTATGGCCCAGGTCCGGTAAAACACATATCCAACGCACACATCCCCATACCCACAATTCTTACAAACCCTCTGAGGCTCCCAACACTCAACAATAGAGGTTCCGTCCCTAACAACCTCAGAAAAGTTCCCCTCACACTAGAAAGCTCGACCACCCTTCTCTCTCCCAAACTCAAATGCATCCTACTCAATTGCAGATCGGCCCAGAGACACTCCTCCGACATCGCTGATCTCGTCTCAGCTAGGGATCTGGACCTAGCTATTCTAACGGAAACGTGGCTTACTGAAGCCTCTACCCCGATTATGGACATACTAGTCCCCCCCAATTATCACATCATTAGGCTGGACAGGTCTCCTGGCAAGACGGGCGGAGGAATTGCATGCATTTTTAGGAGCAACCTCTCCGTTACTAAAATCACCCCCCCCCCCCCCCTCTCCTCCAGTGAACTCCTCTGCCTCGACATCACCAGCGAGGGCATACAAGCTTGTGCTCTACATCTCATCTATCACCCGCCTGGTGACAATCTCATTTTCACTCAACAACTCATGGACATGATCACTTCCAATGGCGGTCGGCAGACAACCCAAGTCTTCCTGGGTAACTTCAATCTTCACTGGAACGATCAGAAAGACACAGTGGTAAATAGTCTCAAAACTTTCCTTAATGCGCTTGATCTCACCCAAATATGCGATAGGCCAACACACGACAAAGGCTCGATACTCGATCTCATCATTGCCAAAGAGAACTCAACACAACTGGAGGCGATTCAACCCTGCGACTGGTCTGATCACCACATTATCACCTTCTTTATCAATGAAAAAGTTAAACCTATCCCAGCTCAACCAATCAAATCCAAAACATGGAAAAGGAACATGAAGAACCTTAACCCCTCTACCCTGCCCCCCCACATCGGCAATCTCCTCCTCCCCCCTTCAGGTGCCTCGGATGTTCAATCACTGATGGACCACTACCTTGACTCTATGAACACAGTAGTCAATGAAGTCGCCCCACTGCAACTGAAGAGAGTCTCCACCAAAACTTCTAACCCCTGGTATGATGATAGACTCAATGACGACAGGCGTACTATGCGAATGGCAGAGCGCACCTGGAGATCGGACCCTTCAGCACTGCACCTAAAAAGACTTAAGAACAAGAGAAACGCCTACTTTAGGAAAATAAAGTGCACAAAGGCGGACTTCTTTAGCCGCCAGTTGGACCAAGCAAAAAACAGGCCAAGAAAGCTATTCGAACTAATCAAGACCCAAACAAAGACTCAACCCCTACAATCAAACAGCACAACAAGCGACACCCCACACTGTGAAGCCTTCTCTGCTTTCTTTAAGCTAAAGACTGACAACATAAGAAATGACCTCATCATGGATGTAAGTCGATTCCCCAACAACACCAGAATGTCTTACACTCAACCTAAAAACAAGGCATCTTGGCTGTACTTTGATACCTACTCGGAAGAAGCAATACGCAAACTGCTCGGCACCTTGAAGCCCTCTAATCACCTCACAGACCCCCTACCTGCTAATGCTGTAAAAGACTTCATCCCCTTGCTCCTCCCTCTCTGGACCAAAATCATCAACAGCTCCCTGCAACAAGGCATCATTCCGGACTCCCTCAAGGTGGGCAAGTCACGCCTATACTCAAGAAACCTACAGCTGATCCGTCTGACCTAAACAATTACCGGCCCATCACCAATATCCCCACCCTGGCCAAACTGCTGGAAAAATGTGTCCAACTACAACTAACTAAACACATTGACCAATTTGACCTCCTCAACCCTCATCAATCAGGCTTCCGAGCGAAACATAGCACGGAAACAGCTATGACACACATAAATGATGACGCCCTCCAAATTCTAGATCGCAATGAGTCCTGCCTCCTCATCCTTCTTGACCTCTCGTCAGCATTTGACACGGTCAAACATGAGAACTTGCTGGAGCTGCTAAGCACTAGAATGGGTCTATCGGGAACTGTTCTCAAATGTTTTTCGTCCTTCCTTCACAATCGGTCACAGAAGTTCAAGATCGACAATGTGCTATCCACACCTGTGCCTGCAGATCTGGGTGTTCCACAAGGATCCTCCCTCTCCCCCACACTGTTCAACCTCGTCATGGAACCGCTCGCCACCTTACTCCAAGCTTTCAATGTCCAATTCCATATGTACGCCGATGACACACAACTCTACCTAAAGCTACAATCTCCGGAAGATATCAAACATCTGAATTCCACGCTTATTAACACTCAATCTTGGCTGGCAGATAATCACCTCAAACTAAATGCTCTGAAAACCGAGTTCCTACTCATCTCACCCCCGGCGAAAACTTCCACCACCCAAACATGGCTCAATAACCTAACAGCACTTAATGTCCAACCTACCATCGTGGACTCGGCGAAATCCCTAGGCATCACACTCGACGCCAAGCTCAACATGCAGCAGCACGTCAGCAAAGCCACAAAAGCAGCTAATTTCCAAATCAACACATTGAGGAAAATTAAACCTTTCCTCCCTGCCGAAGACTTCCAAACTGCTGTACAAGCTCTAGTCATCCCTCGAATAGACTACGGAATTGTGGCCCTCAGCGGACTCCCGCTAGCCACAACTGCACCCTTAAGAGCCTCCCTGAACGCTGCAGCAAGACTCATTACTGGCTCAAGAAAACATTTGCATATATCCCCAGACTTAAAGTCTCTAAAATGGCTGCCTTTGGAAGCCAGAATACAGCTAAAAATTGCAGTTATGACACACGCGGCCGTGCACCACAATGCACCCAACTACCTCGCTCAAAAGTTGTCTATCTCAGGAGGTTCGAGGTCCAATAGAAGCACAAAAAACCTACTCTTGAAACCTTGTAGATTCCGGAAAGAGAAAACATACAAGCGTTCCTTCTCTGGAATGGCACCCAGGATTTGGAACGTGCTCCCGCCTGAAACTAGGCGGATCTCCTCCACTGTACTCTTCAAGAAAGAGGTGAAAACCATCCTTCTGGCCAAGATCTCCTGAACATGATTGGTGCTGGATCAGAGACTCTGCATTGCTTAGTATCACTGTTCACCTTGTCCTCTGGCACTATACCTCTAACTTGATGTTGTCACTACCAATATTTGATACACGTTGATTCACTCTCCAGATGCCCCCACTCAGTGTTCTCGCTACACTAAGACTTTGGTATAAGCCATCCACACACCCAAGGAGCACCTGAACACCCCTGTAGTGGGATCAATGACTTGTGCCGTCTTATATTACTTGTTTACCTGACTGTATTTTGATATGTTTTATATATGTTACTATTACCCCACCATGTTAGCGACTACTATACTGCTCCCATTATCTCTGTTCACTCCTACTGCCCCTACCCTGTCTTTGTGAAGCGCTCTGATATCTGTAAGGATCTTGTTCGCGCTATATAAAACTTTGAATAAATAAATAAATAAATAAATGTAAAGATGCAATAGGCAGAGCAAGGGAATACGATCCTTCCTTGACGCCCTCCTATCGCAGAGTGTAGACTCAAGGAGAAACCAAGACTCCAGTTGAGTCTTTTGTCAGCGGTTCTGTGTAGATCCATAAGTGGATTTGATGGGGCCAGAGACTCCGCATTTACATCCAAATGTGCCTTTGATGTGAGGGAAACTTCAAAGAGTGGTTCTGAAGTGCACCAGTATCTCTTCCAATCCCAGCACTCACTCCAGACTACCAAAGGGAGTTATCATTCCTTTGTATGGGTTCCATCTACTACCCTGTGAAAGGTAAGAGTGGGCCCCTTCCTCCCATCTGCCCAGAAAAATCCATTGGGATGCAGATGGATGCAGATAAGTGCAAAATCACACCCAACCCTTGCAGTGTCTGTAGCTCTCTAGAAGGAATACACAAAGGGGTCGGTCGCCTAGGCCTGACGTGTATTAGAGACAGGGTGTAAGGCACATAAAGAAGTACAAGCAGAGAAAAGTCCACTTTCTAAAAGTAGCTTTTCTAAAATAGTAATGTTAAATCAGACTTTACCAGTGAAGAGGATTTATCATTACCATTGCAAAGATATAAAACATGAAACCGCTACTCCTTTCCAATCAGGAATTACAGATTAAAGGTATTCTAAGGAATTCCCAGTTCTAGCCAATGAGGGGAGTAGGCCTTACAGCAGTGAAAAAGTAATTTAGCTGTTTGTCACTACCAGGACATGAAAAAACATAGAAGTATATGTTCTGCCTTTTACTCACATAGCGTCTCGCACTTTGGGTTACCAAGGGCCTTCCTTAGGGGTGACTTATATGTAACAAAAGGGGAGTTTTAGGCTTGGCAAGTAGCTTTAAATGCCAAGTCGAAGTGGCAGTAAACTTCACACACAGGCACGGCAGTGCCAGGCCTGAGACATGGTTTCAGGCTGCATATGTGGATGGCACGGTCAGTGCTGCAGCCCACTAGTAGCAAATAATTAGCAGGCTCTGGGCACCTGTAGTGCACTTTACTAGGGGCTTATAAGCAAATTAAATATGCCAAGTGAGTGTGAGCTCATGTTACCATGTTTAGGGGAGAGATCAACACTTTATCACTGATTGGCATTGGTAGCGGGTGCAGAGTCCTAAAGTCAGCAAAAACTAGCACAGAAAATGGAGGGAGGCAGGTAAATAATTAGGGAAAGACCACCCTATGGCTGTCAGGTCTAACAGAGCCTTTTCAAGTGACTGGACCACACAACAAAGAGCATCACATTAACGGCAGAAAATGTCATTAATTGTTGCAAGGGAGTCCTGTATACTATCAGAGAGCCCGTGATGGGACCCGGACAATAATCTGAGCATCTTTCACATAGTGTAACTCCACAGATGAGGCTCTGACCAGATCTACACAAGGAACAGGAGGTTTACAACCATAATAAACACACATTGGCAAAGTCAAGAAGTCTCACCTTTTAGACATATAGGCTTTGCCAATGCTGCACAACACCAAGAAAGAACAAGCATTTGCAAAGCAATAGGTCTCGCATTTTTTAGAGTTGGAGCTATTAGTGTAAATATAAATATTTTTTACTTATGCGTTTAGTAGTGGATGGATGTGATGGCAATTGTGTGTTTTACAATCAATTTATAATCAAGCGTAGGGTTTGTGTTGTGTTTCTGGTGTATGGGGCTTACTGGGATACAGTTTAAAGCAATCCTGGATTTGTTTTAGCAAATGAATACTATGCAGTTATTAAAGACACAACGAGAATGCTTTATTACATAAAGGAAAATGCCGGGTATGGAAATATTGAACCCAAGAGAATAAGAGTCACCTGATTATTTTATTTGTGGGTATTTAATAACGTTAAGCAGTATGATGGTGCTAATTTTACCTGTTTTAAACACCCTGTTGGGTGGCTGCTATGAATCTGGTGTGATTATCCCTAGGGCCCCTCAACAAGCAGAATAAAGAGAAAATTCCAGGTTGTAACTAGTAGGTGTGTGCACAGACTAATCAAACCTAGCCGGAGGTTGTAATGATAGACTGAGAATGGAGACAGACTGGGGAAGCAATGGATGCAAAGGCATGGGGAACAGAGACACGATGAGCAGGGCTACAGTGAGACAATGTGAGCTGAAGCAGACACAGGAATTACAGGTTATGAATGCAGCGATACAAACATAAACCAAAGGGGGTGCATTTGGGGGGACACACAATTAAGCACAGGGTATCAACCAGGCATAAGGTAAGAAGAGGAGGATGAACACCGGTCAAGGCACAGAGACTTGGGGTGCAAGCAATGGATACACAGTGGGAGCGACGAGGACTGGTGAGAGCTAGCATAGTGCAGGGAGGCAGGGATACAGTGAGCACATACAGCTGCGGAAAAACCGAAGTGATGTATCTCTGCGTGAACCCATTAGGAGGTAGCAAAGAAGAGTCCTGAATTTTTACTCTCATCGTCCTAAATTTACACCTATGATAATTGGTCACCCTAGGTGGTAGGGGTGCATAGAGCGCCTGGTGGGCCTAGGAGAGGGGGCAAGGGCTAGTGCCTGAGAGGAGGAAAATGGTAGGCAAGCAGAGTGCTTTAGGTGAAGGAGACAAAGAAAGTGCTCAGAGGAGAAGGGGCAGTGGGGATTGCTTCAAAGGAGATTGTAAAAGAAAAACCCAGTGCTGGTGAATCGCATTCTCAATGACATGGAGTCATCATGTAAACCTACCTAGTCAGTAAAGCCTTTGAGGGTGGAGCCATGTCAGGTTTTCACAATATCCACCTGAATCCTATTTACATGCGTTAATGAAAATGGGAACCAGAATGGGTGTGTATTCTGGCCCTCGTCAACCTGCGTTGGGTGACCCTAATTTATAAACAATTAGAAAGCATTATCACAATGCTTCCACAAGAAGAGCAGGCATCTTTTTGATGCTAATAATCATACCCAAAATTAAACTCACTTTTATTAAAAAAAAACCAATGCTCTAGCTAGGAAGGCATGTGTTATTGATATGTGATGGTGCAGAGTTTCGAAAGGAACCCTGGTCAAGAAAGCCCCCCCAGCGTAACAGTTAACAGCACTAACCGTGTGAATTTGAGTGAAATTTGTGGGAAGAATTCATGGTTATCCCCACGAAGCTTGCACTGATTAACATTGTCGTTTATGTTGTGAATTAAATATGGCTGTTTTAATGGGTTTCCTTTTTTGCACAGGCGCGTAATGCATGATGTCACATTCTTGGTGGGAATCTTTTGCAGCTGCGCAGTAGTGTTTTAACTTGGCCGCTAATATAGTGTGTGGACGGGTCAAGCTTAAATTGTGATTTTAAAGTGTCATTTAATGTTATTAGTGCCAAACGCAATAGGGATAGCAACAGTAGTTGGTGGGAATGTTGAAACATTTCTATTTGTATAATTCTTTATTTCTGGATGTTAACAAATGTTTCTTTCTGATTTATTAGTTTTGCTATTGTCACTGGTTGGGGTTGATGAGTTGGAGCTGCTATCGTTGGCACGCATGTGCCCATGGGGGAGAAAACCACCAAATGATATCCTAAGAGTCCTCCGGAGGCCAAGGTCACCACACTGTGAACTGTGGGAAGAAGCTGCCACGAGAAAGCTTTGCTCAAAATGTTGTTGTATCAAATTGTTATTTGCATTTGTGTACAATGGGTGGGAATAAAGCTTTGAAACATCGAGGGAATGGGAATGGTAAAACAATAACTGTTCAGAAAGGTACTCGTGTGACTTAATGAGATGTGCTCATCCCATTTCCCCATCCAATCAGAGACTGAGAACCCAAGGTATTGAAACATTTAGAATTGTTTCCAAGGTGTAGAAAGTATATAATAGGGCGGAGTCCTGTCATAAGAGTTCAGTTGGTCCGTCAGTAGCCATCGATGCTGTCGGTCAGAATTGCAGTGGGAAGAGAAGCAGATAAAGAGCTGTCAGCCTGAATCTATGTCAGGTGATACCACATCCATCAGAGTTGCTGTCGGGAGGTCCAGTGGGTCGATCGAGTGACCAGAGGAGTCGAGGGGAGGAAGCTGATACCGAAGTTAGAGAAGCCTGCAGAGAAGAGTCAGAGGTCCCGAAGTCCATCCAGAGTGGGGAGTTCACCCGAGGTCCCGTGGGTTGTCCGGAGTTGTTATCCTGAGTCCCGCTCAATTCCTGGTCCAGAGAGGGGAGTTCTGTCCAGTGTGACATTGCATGTCACTATCCAAACTTTTAGGTAATTATGAGCACACAGGTACCTGGGGTTTATTAGATGTTGCACACTTCTATACCTTTGCTATGGTATGCTTTTCATTTCAGGTGTTATTTTCTGCAATGATTTAAGCGCCTGTTTTCTATTGCAATCTGTGACTTTGTAGGGTTTATAGAGAATATTTCTCTTTGTATTTACCTTATGCAAAATTCTTATGTAAAGATTGTTCAAACCTCCTACAGGTGTGGTTATTCAAGACAGCTAATTAGACCGACTAAAAAGTGAGTAAATCCTTATCTACCAGCCACTTCAACGCCAGGATCCAGGGCTTGAGGTGTGGTAAGACCTCAAGGGAAATATATGACAGGAACGTAAGGGTAAGTATTTGGATCGCCGAACCGGACTGGTGCGGATGGGTGAATGGGGCCCAGTGTGTGTTTGTGAAGCTTGTCAGGTCTGGCTCGGGGAAGCTTGCGCGCCATCAGTAAAGCGTGGTAGCAGAGGGATGGTTAGGGTATAAGTGGCTAGGTAAGGTAAGTAAATGAACAAAACTTAGGCGAAGTACTGAGGTGAGTAAAAGACGTGGAAAGGATCCGAAAATATATGTGTCATATGTGTTAACTAACCTCTCTATGTTACATGTAAATGTGGTACCTGTGACATGTTGTCCGGAAATTCATAGGAATATTGGAAGCAGGTAGCAACTGGTAGTTACACTGCAGTTGAGGTTACTTGTTTGGTCAGTGCTGAAGAGTTACGCAGGACTCTAGGCACAAAGTTAGGGAATCAAGAGTTTATGACAGTAAAGGGCTCGCTAGCGAAATCTTGGTCCTATATTACCTAGTAAGGGTAGCATCAGGAGAATAGTAGGAGTGCCGATACTTAAGTGAAGGGCAAACTGGAAAGTAGGTTCTGCTCGCAGTGCGTGAAGGATAAGACGGATGTGGAGAGTAAAATAGAAGAAGATTTTATTCGTAAGTATGTGCGGATTTTAGTTTAGAAGATCAAACATAGTAGCAAATGTTTTTATGTTGTTCTGAATAAAAGCGCAAGAAACGCGAGGGAAAGAATCAGTTGTGGGAAAGTGCTGACATCACGACAGACCGCGCTGGGATTGGAGTAACCAGCGGGCGTGTAAGGGAAATTGTGAAGAAAGGGTCAAACCCGTGGGAAGTAGAACTGACGTAGCTCAAACGCAGCAACAGTATGGGTTGGCAAATAAATAAAGGAAAAATCCAGGGTGGTTCACCGCAGGGATTGTATCAAGCATTGTGTTTGAAGGAGTGTTAGACAAACCCTATGCCGTTCTACTACACTCCAAGGAAGGTTTTGCATCCTAGTGGACAACCTTTAGGATATGCAGGAAGATGATTTTTAAGCGAAAGAGTAGCAAATATGTACAGCCCAAACAAGAAATTGACACTTATGGGAAAATTGAAAAACTTGTTCAAACCCAACAAACGGATAGGAACGAGGGAGGGCATTCTTATCGCTCCTCCTGGAACACCCGTATTGCACATGGCATTTGAGAGGGGTTACCATACTTGTATATGGGTAGAAAATTGGGCAGAGTATACGAAAGATGGAGTATTAGCATTCCCGGAACATGGTTGCTTTAATAGAGAAGGATTACATAATTTGAGAAGGAGAATGAATAAGCTTGTGCCCCGACCTAGGATGGCGCAATATTAGGCGTTAGAAGAATGGGAACTAGAGGCTCTCGATCAAATAAATAAGAAGGGCTCGAAGGGTCTGAAGGAACTTTATCCAAGTTTACCAAAGGATAACCGAGAAACTGTAATGAAGGGTTGGATAGGAGCAACCATGATCGAAGGAATGTTCCCCATGAGAGAAGGGGAGGAGTTTACTGGCGGAAAATGTACTGAAAAGAAAAATCGTTTGAATCCTATGAGTAGTATGACATGAGGATGATTATTTAGATGATATATTGATGAAAAGACCGCCTCCTTACCAGGAGCGGCATCCCTCTCCAAGGGCCCCCACACCAAGCTTACCTATAACGCTAGTTCCGCAAGTAGTGCATAAACCAACAGAAGAAAGAGGCTTGCATGATAAGGAAAGAGCTGCCATTAGTAAAAACAGGGAAGAATTAATCCAGAAAACAACTCAATTAGGTGCTCATCCGGAAGCTTTAACGATTCCAGTAACTATGGGGACAGTGGTACCACTATACGGGACCCAATCCGTTGGCCCGAATCCTGTAGCATTAAGCACACCTACCACTTTGAATCCTGTAGTACAAAGTTTAACAAACACGTCTGTACCTGAAATACGACAGGAAACAATAGTCAATGATGATCAAATGAGTGAATGTGAATCAATAATATCCTTAATGGATTTGCCCATAGGGGGTAAATTAGATGATACCCCGAGAAGAACCATTCCTCGAGCTCGAAAAGAGGTAAGGCTAGATCCTGGCTCGAGCACTTAGAGTGGATCAAGCGTTACTCCTGAAGAAATAGAGAGATGGTCTCGAGAAAGAGAAAGACCAAATCAGTTACCGGAAGTCCTAGACGTATATAAATTAAGAGTAGAATTAGAGGAATTGATAGCAGGAAATGTGGGTTTAGACCGATTAAACACCTATAGTGATGCTAAATTGTTGTTTATGTGTAAAAGCATCACTCGAAATGTTAAAATATATCATGAAAAATTAAGTGATTTGACATTGGCATTAGACATTGATATTGGGAGGTCTAAAGCATTGCAACGAAACAACAGGGCAGAAGTTAGTGAAAAGGATCTGGAACACATGAATGTATCAGGAAGGAAATTACAGATTAAAGAATTGTTGACGACTCTTCAGAAATGGGGTGACTTGGAAAAATAGAGGAACAGGTGGACAAAGAAAAGGGATCAAGTCCAGGGAAGCAAGACTGCTTCCAGATATGTGTTACAAGAAAAAGACAAAGTAGAAGGGTTTTTTCCAATAAGAGAAGTACCCGAAGGTGGGTATGTGCATGTTCCATGGACAAGACAGGATATACTATCCTTTACGAAGGACTTCACCAAACTTAGAGATAATCCTGTTGAATGGTACCGGCAGGTAGACCGATTTGTAAAAGTGTCAAAGGTATTATTAAAGGACTTTGATGGACTGTTTGAAATAGTAGTGCCCCCGGATGTGCGGACAGAATGTAAAATCACTGTAGATTGGCCAAATGACGAGTATCCCAGAGACCCCAAAACAGGAGCCCCATCGCCAAACGTGATGAGAAAATACGGTCAGGTAGTTACCTATTTGAAGGGGAAACCCCCCCCTAAAGAAACTGATTGTGTAAGAATTGACCGTACTACACAAGAGAAAAATTAATCGATAAATGCATATTATGAACGATTACTGCAAGTATTCAAACAGTATAGTGGAATAGATAATATCACTAGCAAAGTCATGGAACAGTTTGTGTATTGATTTGTGACGGGATTGAAACCTGAAATCGGAGATATGATCAAACAGCATATGTTGTGTTGGCAAATAAAACCCATAGATGATATACTCAAATATGCAAAATATTGTGGAGACGAAATCGACAATAAGAGAAAACAGTTAGAGAAAAAAGGTTATGCGGGCACAGGTGAAACTGGTGGAACAGCAAACCAACTGTTGCTCAAGCAATAGGAGGAAAGAACAGGGAAAGGGCAGACCACAGGGGAAGGCAGAGGAGGAAGGTTTAAGGGAAAAATTAATATAGAGGATTTAAAGAAGAAGTTCCCGTGTCATGTGTGTGGAAAATTGGGGCATTGGCAAAACGAGTGTAAGAATGTGCAAACTAATAAAGGTCTGAACTCTAATTTACAGGCGGAGAATGAGGAGTTAAGGAACCCAAATCAGCAGGGAGGGGGACCGCAGAATCAGTTACCAGTTGCTCCTATGCAAAATCACTCACCCCAGTCCAGACATAGTGCAGACGACGGACGCCAAGGAGAAGGGGGTAAGAGGAATTATTTAACGACTCAATATCTTTTGCAGGATACTTTCCTCTCAGACCTCGATGATTGACAGGGCCTGAGAGGGAAAGAAAGGGGGTGCGTGCTGGGTGCCTCCTTAGCAGTGGATCAGTCAGGTCCTTTTATTGAGGGTCAAGTGGAGGGGAATGATATCACCTTCCTCTTGGATACTGGCGCAAGTAGGTCCACTGTGAGATCGGCAGATATTCCTAATCTTTCCCTCTCGGGTGAAACTATCCAGGTAGTAGGCGTAGCCAACAATACATTGAGACACCGCTCACAGATCCAATGGAAGTGAGAATAGGGAAGTTTAAGCAGATGCATAAATTTGTAGTTTGTGATTCCAGCCCCGTTAATTTGCAAGGTAGGGATCTTTTGTGTAAAATGAGTTGTACCATTTTTTGCACACCAGATGGGGTTGCAATAAGGACACCTGACGAAGATGGAGTATACAAATTCCTGATGGCCGAACAAGACGCTCGAGCGTTCACGTTAATGTCCCAAAGTGATTTGCCTAAGGAAATACAGACTGCAGTAAATCCTAAAGTATGGGATTTTACAGGGAAAGAAGAAGGATTGATAGCAGATGTTGACCCAATACAGGTAACTGTAAAGGAAGGAGTGGTATTCCCCAATACACGCCAGTACAAAATGAGTCCGGAGGTAAAGGCAGGAGTGATGGAAGAAATTGAGAGAATGCTTGAACAAGGTATATTAGCTGAAGTGATGGGCAGCCCATGTAATTCACTGATAATGGTAATTAAAAAGCCAAATGGGAAATATAGAATTGTACAGGATTTGCGAAAAATTAATAAAATTGTGGTTCCTTGTTGTCCAGTAGTTCCGAATCCAGCAGTTATTCTGTATCAGATACCATCACGAGCCAAATGGTTCACAGTAATAGATTTGTGTCATGCTTTCTTTTCCATACCATTGCACCCTGACAGCAAATATTTGTTTTCTTTTAAGTTCGAGGATCGTGTGTTCATGTGGAATCGGATTCCACAAGGCTACACGGAAAGTCCTTCTATATTCAGTCAGATCCTTAAGAAATGTTTTGAGTCATTGATGTTGCCCTGACGCTCAGTGTTGGTGCAATACATCGATGACCTATTGTTAGCATTGTTGAACCGAAATGACTGTGTGGTTGATTCAATTGCACTGTTAAATCACCTAGCAGATAAAGGACATAAAGTATCTCCAGAAAAATTGCAGTTCTGTTTGGAAGAGGTGAAGTACATAGGTCATTTAATTCGACCAGGAAAAAGGCAGGTCACAGTGGATAGAGTAAAAATCATCAAAGAAATTAAACCCCCGAGAACCCAGAAAGAGGTAAGAATGTTCCTGGGTGTCGTGGGTTATTGTAGGCAGTGGATTTTAGGGTTTTCTATGTTAGCAAAACCTCTGATTCAATTGACCAAGAAGCGAGAAAAAGACCCTCTAGAGTGGGACGAAGAAAGCAAAGACGCATTTGTGGCCCTGCGGCAGAGTCTTTGTGAGGCTGTGCACTTTTTGATAAGTTTGGGACTCTAGACGAGCCCACAGATTGAAATATATAGGGCAGACTCCCTTCTTCAATATGAGTCTTTGTGAGGCCCCTGCACTAGGGTTGCCGGATTATGCAAAGAATTTTGGGTTGTTTTGCTGTGAAAGAAATGGGTGTGCACTCTCGGTGTTAGCCCAAAGGCACGGGCTCCTGTGGAGGCCAGTGGCCTACTTTTCTGCCACCTTAGATCCAGTGTCGGCTGCCTTGCCAGGATGTCTGAAAGCGGTAGCAGCCACCTGTGTAAGTATTGAGCAAAGTAAAGGCATTGTTACGGGACATCCTGTGAAAGTACATGTTCCCCATGCTGTGGAAATTTTGTTGACTCGTACCAAAACTCAGCATTTGACACCCAGCCGGTTAACTAAATATGAGCGAGTGATCTTGGGTGCTGAGAGCGTGACTATTGTGAGGTGCGCCATCCTCAATCCTGTGACATTATTACCAGATGTTAAGGTAGAAGAAATAAAGGAGGACAGTGAGATCGGGCATGACTGTATCGACTATACAGAGTTGTGCACCAAACCGCGTACTGATATTCAAGACGAGTCTCTTGAAGACTCACCCAATGAGCTATTTGTTGACGGGTCATGCAAGCGCGATGCAGCGGGAGGGACCCTCGCTGCATATGCAATTTGTACATTGGAAGGGATAGTCGTAGCATTCTATTTACCATGTGTAAAATCTGCACAAATAGCTGAATTGGTGGCTCTTACAAAAGCCTGCAGGCTTGCCAAAAATGAAGTAATTACAATTTACACTGACAGCCGTTACGGCTACGGGGTTGTGCATGATTTTGGCTAGCTCTGGATGCAAAGAGATTTCGTGACTTCTTCAGGAACCCCTATCAAAAATGGAAAATTTGTAAAAGACTTGCTAGAACCAATACAGTTACCGAAAAGAGTGGCAGTGGTAAAATGCACTGCTCACAGGTCAGGAAATGATAAGGTGACTGCTGGGAACAGATATGCTGATCAAGTGGCACAGCATTGTGCACACTATAAAATTGGCATAAATACAGATGGTGGAGATTACGGAAGCAATTGCCAGATCATGCTACTTGCAGGCGTAGGTACCTGGGAGGAAGTACGGCAACTACAGGATGAAGCCGATGAAGAAGAAAGGGCAGGTTGGGAAAGGACCGGATGTCACCAGAGGGGAAATGATGATGTATGGGTGTATGTGGATGGAAGACCAATTATGCCTGATTCCATGATGTCCCAAATGGCCAGAATGTATCATGGGGACACTCATGTGGGACAAGATGCCATGATAAGATTATTTAGACAGGTTTGGTTCAACCCAAAGTTCAGAGCCGTAGCAGAGAGCCTCTGTCAAAGATGTTTGATTTGCCAGCAAATGAATCCCGGAAGAAAACGATAGTAGCCCTAGGAAGAATAGGTAAAGCTTGTAGTCCCTTTTTCAGATTGATTTCATTCAGCTCCCAGTCTGCAGAGGGTTGAAATATGTATTGGTCATTGTGTGCCTGTTTTCCAAATGGGTAGAGGCTTTCCCTACACGTAGGAATGACAGCATCACTATACCAAAACTGTTATTGAGAGAAATCATCCCTAGGATCGGTTTCCCAGTAAAGATTGAGTCAGACAGAGGGAAACATTTTAATAACAAAATCATTCAAATCATCTGTGAAGCTTTCAATGTCGAGAAAAACTGCACTGTGCATACCGTCCAGAGGCTACTGGAGTGGTAGAACAACTGAATGGCACCATTAAATGCAGGCTTGGGAAAGTGTGTAGGTCCACTGATCTTAAATGGCCCAATGCCCTGTCCCTGGTTCTCATGGGACTCCGGAGCATCCCAGACAAGAATACGGGATTGAGCCCCCATGAGATCCTGATGGGGAGAGCCATGAGGCAGGCCTGTGTTCCAGGAAATAAGTTGTTGACCATAACTGATGACTTAGTACTGGAATATTGCAAAGAACTGGCTGACCAAGGGCGTTCTATCTCTCACCAGGTTGGAGAAGACGCAGTTGCCAGACAGTTGAATCCAGTGCATGACCTGAACACCGGTGATTGGGTGGTTGTGAAAGAAAACACTCGAGAATCGTGCCTAGCACCCAGGTGGGGTATACCTTAGCAGGTCATATTAGTTACGACAACGGCTGTGAAGTGTGCTGGTTCGCCAAATTGGATTCATGCCAGTCATACCAAAAGGGTCCCAGCTCCTGATGAGAGTTCTCAACAAGCTGAAAGGGTTCAGACAGCTGAAGGCTGTGCAGCTGAGGGATCGCAACCACTAGATCCTGAAGTAGCTGATCTATCGCAACTGAGCCCAGGTCAGAACATAAGGGAACCCTTTGAAGATCTTCCTGAAGAGGTTGTTAGAACACATAAAACAGAGAGGAATAGAGTCAGGATCAGTCAGGTCTAGAAGAAGCTGCTCAGAATAGAGTAGGAACGACTGGTAGGGAATCTGAGCAAGTGCAGAAACCCTTAGGGAAAGAGCAAGCAACCCAAACTGAAGTGAACGAGTTAGTTCACGAGTCTGGGAAGGGACAGTTAGACCGTAGAAGATCGCCTCATGCAGAAGATAATCCAGATTCGACAAGCCCTGAGCAGGACAAGTTAGAATTAGGAGTTCAAGTTCAGGAAGAAGATAGCACACTGTCAAACCAATCTGAACAGGTATTAATAAGAGAGGAGGGAAACGTCCAGGCAGAAGAAGGAGCAGAAAGTCCTGGACAGTTAGATCAGAAAATTGAAGACGAGAACAGGCAGATCGTGCCACAACAGAACGAAAATAAAAGACCACCTGATGAGGGTGCCTGTGCAGTAGTAGCAAAGAAGGTCGAAAGGGTGATAATTGGCCACGTGCTGTTAAAATAATCCGGTGTCGTTTAAGAGAATTACTGAACAGAATTAGCCAGATTTAGCAGATCAGAGTGCAGACGAACAATCACGACACATCCGCAGAAGTAGAAGGGTCAGAGCACAGTATAACAAGTATAAAGGCCCTGAGTGGACATATATCATCCATGAAGATTTTGAAAATTTTGACATAAATGAAAACAAAGACAATATAAGCAGTGGGTCAGATCCAGAAATAATAGATGTAACAGACGAGCATACGTGAAAGCTAACCTAGCCTAGGTCAGCGTGACCTTTGATTGACTTTACAGAAAAAGGAGTCTAGTTGAGATCTCTAGTTGAGAATTCCAGATGGCAAATTGTATAAAGAAATGGTGCAGAATAGCTGCTTGTAGTATATTTGTTGGAATGCTTATAGGATTAATAGTGGCCATAGTTATGCATTATATGATACCTTTTAGGGATGTCAATGTTATGAAACCACCCGTACAGATTCCTCGTGGTAGGAATATTAAGTTAGCCGTAGATGCACCAGTTGAGTTAGATTTTCATCACACCACATTAGTAAATGATACTTCTGCCAATATTTTTCTAAGCTTTTAGTACAATATGTTGATACCATGAGAGTGAGTAAGTGTTATGTGTGTGCTAGGCTCCCTTCATCAGTAGAGGAAGGGCTTACTTATTATTATTTACCACTGACCTATGCCACCTCCTGTAGTGTTTTGACTAGTTGATTTTATAAGATAGGTAGTTTACAGTATTTTTATTCAGATGAGGATGTGATATTTTCAGAAATTCCTGTACGTAGAAACCTTAACCCAGATTTGACTCCTTTGTACACACGATTTATGGGCGAATATTTTTTAGATAGGGAAAAGATATAGAAGATGCATATAAATGAAATTTGACATGTAAATTGCATAGGGAAGAGAAGATTTTTCTTGAAATCGTTGAAAGGAGTATCAACTAAAGGCCTTTAGTAATAAGGCTGACGTTCCAAAATGGGGCGACAATATGGTATGATCATCTGCTGAAAAGGCTCATGCTGCAATGACTCTGTACGCTGAAAAGAAAGGGAAAATCTGTCTCAAAAGAGTTGCTAATGATTATAATAATATTTTCGTTGGTTCTAGTGTTTGTGAGCATACATTGGAGGGGATTGGGGGCTGGGGATTCAAATACGGAAATGATTCAATATTTCCAGGAATTTATTGTATATGCGGTAACAAGGCGTATTTCAGACTTCCTGATAGACGGTATGGAAGCTGTTATTTTGGAATTGTTTTTCCTAAAATATACCATGTTGACAAGCTCTCTAGAATCAACAACCATGTAGGGGAACTAGCACGTGTAAAAAGAGCTAGTTTTATGGAGGTTTTAGGAGATTTATTCAGTGCATTGATTCCTTCAGTGGGAGAGATTTTGAATTCAGAGAAAATATGCAAATTATCCACAGTGGTTGATAAGCTGGCAACAGACACCGCTAACGGATTTTAACTAGTATATACAGAATTAGTTGCGATCAGGTCAATGGTTTTACAAAATCGACTTGCCCTGAAGGAATGAGAATTCGATTCCCCCTTTCTGCAACATTAGACATAGTTATATATATATATTTGTTAGCATGGTGTATCTATCTATATACCTAATCTATTTCACGTTTATCATAGTTTAGAATGATCAGTTATATTATTACAGGGAACTCCTTCCCCACCCTTGAGTAGTATTCTTTGTCTTCAAACAGAGAACCAAACTGACGCCATTTTGGTGTACATGTCGGAGATTCAGGCAGCAGTAACGTGCTGTCCTTCAGCAGTCAAGCAAGGCCCCGTTAGCGGAGTTACATGGACAGCTGAATTCCTGTTACTCTCCCACTGTTCTGAGGCCCAAGGTTGCATCTGGTTTCAGAGTTGATGGGCAGATTCCTGGAGGCGCCGTGCGTACCCTCCTAAAGCTCCAAGACGAAAGGGAGTCACCCTTCCTGACCTGCCCAGTAATGAATAGCTAAGCTTTGAACTAATCATGTGTGCCATATATGGTCCTTCCTTCAAGCACCCTGAACCAACTTGTATTTGTCCATGTACGGTGACTTCACCGTATATCTGTCTGGTTTTGACTGTAAGCCAGCAGTCTTCTTGTCACACTGACTGGGTGTGGAGGGGAGGCTCCTCTGCGCAGAGTCCATTTAGAATAAACAATTGAAACTTCTTCACTGCCAACTGACTGATTATTGGTAATTGGTATGGGGGGGGGGCTATTGGTAAGTATAGCTCCAGAGCTTATTTATTTTTGGTACAACAGTTTGGGGGCTCGTCTGGGATTCCGCATTGGGGTCGTCCTCCCGTAACACGGGGTGAGAAAGGACAAATGAAGGGGTGCTCTGGTCGAGGGGGTGGACTGACTAAAGATTCTGGTGGAACTCCGCTCTCGCGATCAAGGAGCCCTAGCTGTTATTGGTATTGACCCCTCGCCGGGATCCTATGAGTTGTAACGCAGGAGCTGACCGTGTTGGTCTTCAGGGGCTGGCAGTGGGGAACGCGCAATCAGACCTGAGTGCACCAGGTGAGTGAATTGTATTGTTTGTATTTCGACGTCATGGAAATAGGCACTTAAGAGAAGTGGCCTGTAAATAAGAACTTAAGAGAAGTGGCTTAACAGTTAACTGTATTGGAATGTAGTGGTTAGTGAACCACAAGGAATCTAGGGGTCTGGCGTGGCAGAGGAGTGACTGCACGGGCAGATGCCCCACAGACTTGTTTGGTGATTAATTGAGACAACATTGGACGCCCTAGTGTTGCACGGGGTGCTCACTTGGGCGAATCTTCTTCGGGAAAGCCCTAGGAGCAACTGGGTAAGCCTGGACTACGGCAACTCCCTCTACGCCGGAACCACCGCCAAACTCCAGAAAAGACTCCAGCGGATCCAGAACGCCTCAGCACAACTCATCCTGGACATCCCCCATCGCAGCCACATCTCCGGACACCTGAGAGACCTGCACTGGCTCCCGGTCAACAAGAGAATCACCTTCCGTCTCCTCACCCACGCACACAAAGCCCTACACAACCAAGGCCCAGGATACCTCAACAGCCGCCTCAACTTCTACGCTCCCAAACGCCAGCTTCGATCGACCAGCCACGCCCTCGCCGCCGTCCCCCGCATCCGAAGAGCCACCACAGGAGGACGGACCTTCTCCTACCTCGCCGCCAAGACTTGGAACTCCCTCCCGACCCACCTCCGCCTGACCCAGGACCACCTCGCCTTCAGGAAGCAACTCAAGACCTGGATGTTCGAGCAGTAGCGGACCCCCCTCCCCCAGCACCTTGAGACACTCCGGGTGAGTAGTGCGCTATATAAATGCCATGATTGATTGATTGATTGATTGATTGATTGGGTACTGGAGCTGCGTGCCCAGCTGCCCGGCCCAACCAGCACAGAACTATGGGATGGCCTGTAAGAGGGTCCGTGGTTTGCCTGTCTGATGATCTCAGGACAGTCTTTGGACTGTCTCTTTTGTGAATATTGTTGGTCTGGAATCCGGCGCGATCGATTCCCCGAACAGGAGTCGACGGGCTCTGTTCGAGTAAAAGACATGTCATGAAGTATTTTGGAAATTATTATCGGATATTGAGAACTGTGATTGAATTGCATCTATCGATCGAAAATTATGAAGTTTATGTGCGAAAAGGGCGAGTGAGATTGTATGATTCAAGAGCAAATGAGTATGTGATAGATGGACGCGTCCTTGTGAATAAGTCTAGTTGAAACGGTATGAGTTATTGAATTGATAAACATGTTGTGTTTTAGTAAATTGTGTTCTGTATGTTGCTGGCGCCGGAAGAGCGTGTGATTGGATGACTGTGAATATGTGAAAGAATTCTGAGAAGTGAAAGTTAAGGAGTAAGTTCAATCTGGTCTCATCGCCATCAATGCGTCGCAAAAGGAAATTGAACAGGGGTGTAGCTAGAAAAAGAGCAACCCCTGTGATTTGATGACACCCTTAATGTACAAAAAGTACTAATGGAAAGTAAATAGGGACAGATTAAAAATTCAGTTTGAAAAAAAAAGTGTGCATTTGGAATTTGTAAGTTGTTCCCATGTGGGTTTGTGTTCTTGGTGGCTCAGTGAGCCAATGTGCTTGATCCAGAGGTTTGTGGTTAACATCATGGTTGTAGGTTCTGATTCTAGCTGGACCTACTGAGACATTCATCCATTAGAGGTTGATAAAATGAGTACCATTGCTTGGAGTAATAACCAATATCTGTTCTATGCTGGTTTGTTATATTTTTTGGTGCTGTGAATTATTCACAGTGAGTGTTTTAATTGAATCTGAGAATAGAAATAAAATTATGGCCCCCTGAAAAGAAACCGTATACAAAAATGTATTTTTAAATAGGGTTAATTATTAAAGGTTAGAAAGAATTAGGAAGGCTTTTTGTCTTTTACAGCTTCAGAGTGAGGAGAAAGAGGGGGCTGAGGAGCGCTGAGCGCGAGGCAGATTTTGACCTTGAGGTCTGTGAGGTGGGGGTTAGGAGCGAGTGAAAACTAAGGGAGAAATCACTGCTTAGAAAGCGTCTCTGATAGAGACTTGTAATGCTTGCACAATGAAGGAACCTTGGAAAGTGGTGGGGGCCAGGAAGGCTGGCAGGGGCTGGCTAGCAGCCCAGAAAAGTTCTGCGCTGAGGTGTTATTCTTAGCTCTTTGAAGACTGTGGGAGTCGACATCTGCAGCCTCATAAATTAGGGCCTTGTCTCCGAGAAGTGCATTCCTGAACGGCCTGGCTAAAACTGGGCCCCCACCCAAATGGAAAATTTATGATGAAGGGTTTTTCTTTGAAGATCCCAACACCATGCTATGTGCTGTGTAGAAAATAATACATTCATAATTCTGCTGTTGAAAAATAATGTCCACGTAGTTGCCTTCATTTAACAGAAAATAAAATGTTGTATTAGTCTTAGGTAGAAAATAAGATGAAGCTCTTTCTTAGAATTTTGTGGGCTACATGCCTAGGTTAAAACGATTAGCAAATTCAAATTTATTTTTCATAGGAAATTTGTCGCGCAAAGCTAACACAGAGTGTCTGTGAAACAATTCTACTTTTAGGAAGTTAAAATTAAGGTTTAATGTTGCAAGCTGACTGACAAGATGATTACAGTTAAGTAATAGAATTTAATTTTTTGTGTTTTGTAAATGTGCATTATGCTTTGTCTCCTGATTAAAAGTTACAGTTGATATTTTTGTTTGTTGTGTAGTTTTGTTTCTGCCCACAGATCATTCATGGATTGTTCTGGGTGGTTTTAAGGCTGACAAGCAAGACACGTGAGTTGGATTGACAAACAAAATAAAATGTCATAGTTGTAAGAGGAAAAAGGTGAAGTGTGCGCCCTGAATAGTTATAGGTAGAAAATAAGGGTAAAAGAAGGATGCAGCCGATCATCACAAAGGTGACGTGCAGTCTGATGAGAGAGAAAAGTGAAGAAACTGTTTATTTTAAGCCTGACAAATTAAGCAGGCCAGAATATTGGCTTTTGGGCTGCAGGTTCACTGTGCATAAAGTGTGTGACATAGTGGTGTGCGTCACTGCTCATTTGCATGTGTTATTGTGATTTGTCTATGCTTTCTGTGCTTGGTATACAGCAAGTATACCTGATGGCTTGGAATGTGTGTTTTTATTTTATGTATGTTTTTGTTATTGTATCATTTTGACAGTTCTACTTTTGATACTAGTGCGAGTTCCCCGGTGTTGTGAGGGGGTGGTCATGATGATGCCCATCGCTACACAGCAATTGGTTGGACTTGTTCTGATTTCTACATTTCACAGATATGACATTTCATGCAGTGAACATGACAGACAACACTTCAGCAGTGTATGTCTATTTGGCTATAATGGTATTGAAGAAAAATAAAAGTTATGCAAGACTAAAATATGTGTCACCTGCAGTTAGCCATGACTGCCCTTTCCCTTAGGGACAGGCAGCCCTTGCTCAAATGTTTCCTGATTGGACATTAAGGAACAACTATAAATTTGTGGCTCTTGCTAAAGGTGACCTGAACTTTTCTGATATTGCCTTAGCTAATCCTGCTCTGCTTCCTAGGTAGTGTATGGAATGCCTTTGTTCCTTAAAGGAAACCAGGCTTCCTTTTCCGCATTCCTTAAAAGGGATAAAAGGCCTCAAAAACGAATTTGCGTGTTCTATAATAAAATAAACAATTATAAAGAATTTTCCTTACATATATTGTATTAGATATTAATAGGCAAAACGCATTATCTGAATACTTGGATTTCGCTGTACTGCACACGCATTTTAAAACTTGGGACTGTTTTAGTTTCAAAATAGACTACCACCGATAAGCAAACAGCTGTCGTTTGTAGGCCACGAATAGACAGGAACGTTCCCTCAGCCAGGACTTCGACAAATTAAAACACGGTAGAAACTCTGCATTTTAGAATACTGTAAAGGGGTTATACAAATAAGGTTCATTATTTTAGATATGAGGAAAAAGTTTGAGGAGGTTCATTATTTTACATATGAGGAAAAAGGTTGAGGTGGGGATTTCCCTTCTTAAAAGTTTTTATAAGCTGTTGCTAAATAATAAAGGTGGCGCAAAAATTTGTCATGTTTCAAGTTAGGCTTCTGTGCTTAGGCTTATGAATGGAGGCGTCTAAATATGATAGGTAACGGATTCAGCTTGCTTTTATAGGTGGAATTGTCGAAAAACTGTTGGTTGGTTTTATTAAAAGACAAATTATTAATTATGAAAATTATTAAAATTAATAAGTGCTTTTAAATTCGTTTTTTAATATTTAGGAAGCTAAATACTCATATTATGACTTCCTAGCATTAACATTTAATTTCAGTGGTGTTGTACCGTATAATGAGGACATTTGCCTATGGAATTTCACTCAGCGCATGTGTACAAAATGAATTTTTCTAGGCATTTACATGAGAGATGTCTAATGACCAATCTCTGCAGTTTGTAGAAAACATTCTGAGGATGTTTAATATGTAAACAATGTATAGGATATTTCTTTTTAAGGGTCCCAAATAGCAAAGTAGAAATTGGGCAAAAATTCATTAATTTACAACAACAAACTGTGCATTCAGAGCAGTTTTAATCTGCCTTAGGTTTCAGTAAATACATACATTTGGGTATAATACAAATAGCTGATTTCTATATTATGAAATAAGTATATTTCACACTGCTTATAGTTGTATATGTGAACTTTGATTAACAGATAAGCTTTGCCATATTTATACGGCACTAATGCTTATAAGCTGAGGCAATGAAATTTGTACATTTGCTAAAAGGATTTCTAGCCCTCTCAAAAGTGCTATGTACCTCCTGTAATTTTGCTTATGCCCAGTTGCTACACACAGGGATTGATAGTGTTGACAGAATTGAAACCGGTTTCAGATTTCCTCCTGTCAAACTGGAGGAAGGAGGCGGAGGTTAGCTCCCTTACAAATTAAGGCTAGGTAATATGTATGTTGCTCTCCCCTTTTCTCATGTTTTATTTTGATCTTTAAGGGGAAATAGTTGTGGATAGTTTTGTTCTACAAATCTTAGGTGACATTGCTAATTCTTTATTAGCTAGTCTGTGTAAATAAATTCACAGTCCTTATTAGAAACTGATGTTGCATAATTTGGATTAGGGAAAATCGGTTTTATATCTTCCTGCAGCCCTTTTATTATTGTTGGTGTATTGTTCAAGTGCGTTCAAAAAGTAGGAAGATACCCCTGTGCTTATTGACAGGGAAGGGGGTAAATGACAAACAAAGGTAAACCCCGTAGTATTTCAACGGAAAGGTCTGATCGATCTAGTGGAAAGAACTACCTATAATACGTGGGTACTTTCACTGCTTCACAAAGTATTAAAGACTCAGAACATTAGGGCAAGTGTCACTAGTTACTAAGCATCATAGTCAATTTCATAAAAAAAAGAATAATATTTATTTAATTCCTCCCTTCGGGTTACACTCTAAATATAAAACTTAATGTTGCTCATAGTTAAAAGCACAATATATCATCACAATTTACAAAAAAAGCCCGGCTTGCTTGAATCCTGATGGTGCAATGAGCAAGGGACTCACGTCTGAGTATACCCTCCCACACATAGTGTGGATAAAATCGATTTTGGAAAAAGGGGGTGGTGATGGACAGAGTATCTGAATGATGCAGAATACTCTTACCAAGTCAAGAGATCATGGTTTTAATCCATCACCGTTTTTTAGCTCACTGCACCATCCCAGCTCAGAACCTGGCTATATGCAAATTAGTCTGTTCCTGTCCCCGTGCATGATGGGAACAGGGCAAACCAAACTACCAAGCCAATTCTTATACTGGGAAGGAAACAAGCTTCCGGGGACCGGTTTCTGGCATCACAGCCTTCTTCGGCCCGGCTTGCTTGAATCCTGATGGTGCAATGAGCAAGGGACTCACGTCTGAGTATACCCTCCCACACTTAGGGGTCGATTAGGATGGCGGACGGACTTGCGTCCGTCCGCCACCCTTGAGGAGGAGGGAACGTCCGCAGGGGCTGCGGCGTTCCCTCCGTGCTGATTAGGATGTGACCGCCAGGGTGGCGGTCACATCCTCTATATTTAACATTGCGGCGGGTGCAGCTTCAAGCTACACCCGCCGCAATGTTAAAAAAGCATGTTTTACATTTACATGCACAAAGCGGCTGGCACCGCACGGTGCCTGCTGCTTTGTGCACGCAAATGCAGGGGGGTACCATAGGTACCCCCCATGTGCACCCCCCACCCCCCTTTCACCCAGGGGGCCCGCAACGGGCCCCCAAAGTGAATGTCCGTATGCTTTTCCATGGCGGAAAAGCCGCCGTGGAAAAGCATGTATTCACGAACATCCTAATATGGCGGACGGTGTCTCATAGACACCGCCTGCCATGTTATAGCTTTTCCGCCACGGTCGGAAGCCGACCGCGGCGGAAAAGCGGCGGACGGAATTCCAGACCCACCAGCCATCCTAATTTGGCGGTGGGTCTTTGGAGGCTCCGCAGCGGTTTTTCCGCATCCTCCAGGCCAGCGGACACTTCCGCCGGCCCGGAGGATGCGGAAAAACCGCCATCCTAATCGACCCCATAGTGTGGATAAAATCGATTTTGGAAAAAGGGGGTGGTGATGGACAGAGTTTCTGAATGATGCAGAATACTCTTACCAAGTCAAGAGATCATGGTTTTAATCCATCACCGTTTTTTAGCTCACTGCACCATCCCAGCTCAGAACCTGGCTATATGTAAATTAGTCTGTTCCTGTCCCAGTGCATGATGGGAACAGGGCAAACCAAACTACCAAGCCAATTCTTATACTGGGAAGGAAACAAGCTTCCGGGGACCGGTTTCTGGCATCACAGCCTTCTTCGGCACGGCTTGCTTGAATCCTGATGGTGCAATGAGCAAGGGACTCACGTCTGAGTATACCCTCCCACACATAGTGTGGATAAAATCGATTTTGGAAAAAGGGGGTGGTGATGGACAGAGTTTCTGAATGATGCAGAATACTCTTACCAAGTCAAGAGATCATGGTTTTAATCCATCACCGTTTTTTAGCTCACTGCACCATCCCAGCTCAGAACCTGGCTATATGCAAATTAGTCTGTTCCTGTCCCCGTGCATGATGGGAACAGGGCAAACCAAACTACCAAGCCAATTCTTATACTGGGAAGGAAACAAGCTTCCGGGGACCGGTTTCTGGCATCACAGCCTTCTCCGGCCCGGCTTGCTGGAATCCTGATGGTGCAATAAGCAAGGGACTCACGTCTGAGTATACCCTCCCACACATAGTGTGGATAAAATCAATTTTGGAAAAAGGGGGTGGTGATGGACAGAGTTTCTGAATGATGCAGAATACTCTTACCAAGTCAAGAGATCATGGTTTTAATCCATCACCGTTTTTTAGCTCACTGCACCATCCCAGCTCAGAACCTGGCTATATGTAAATTAGTCTGTTCCTGTCCCAGTGCATGATGGGAACAGGGCAAACCAAACTACCAAGCCAATTCTTATACTGGGAAGGAAACAAGCTTCCGGGGACCGGTTTCTGGCATCACAGCCTTCTTCGGCACGGCTTGCTTGAATCCTGATGGTGCAATGAGCAAGGGACTCACGTCTGAGTATACCCTCCCACACATAGTGTGGATAAAATCGATTTTGGAAAAAGGGGGTGGTGATGGACAGAGTTTCTGAATGATGCAGAATACTCTTACCAAGTCAAGAGATCATGGTTTTAATCCATCACCGTTTTTTAGCTCACTGCACTATCCCAGCTCAGAACCTGGCTATATGCAAATTAGTCTGTTCCTGTCCCAGTGCATGATGGGAACAGGGCAAACCAAACTACCAAGCCAATTCTTATACTGGGAAGGAAACAAGCTTCCGGAGACCGGTTTCTGGCATCACAGCCTTCTTCGGCCCGGCTTGCTTGAATCCTGATGGTGCAATGAGCAAGGGACTCACGTCTGAGTATACCCTCCCACACATAGTGTGGATAAAATCGATTTTGGAAAAAGGGGGTGGTGATGGACAGAGTTTCTGAATGATGCAGAATACTCTTACCAAGTCAAGAGATCATGGTTTTAATCCATCACCGTTTTTTAGCTCACTGCACCATCCCAGCTCAGAACCTGGCTATATGTAAATTAGTCTGTTCCTGTCCCAGTGCATGATGGGAACAGGGCAAACCAAACTACCAAGCCAATTCTTATACTGGGAAGGAAACAAGCTTCCGGGGACCGGTTTCTGGCATCACAGCCTTCTTCGGCACGGCTTGCTTGAATCCTGATGGTGCAATGAGCAAGGGACTCACGTCTGAGTATACCCTCCCACACATAGTGTGGATAAAATCGATTTTGGAAAAAGGGGGTGGTGATGGACAGAGTTTCTGAATGATGCAGAATACTCTTACCAAGTCAAGAGATCATGGTTTTAATCCATCACCGTTTTTTAGCTCACTGCACTATCCCAGCTCAGAACCTGGCTATATGCAAATTAGTCTGTTCCTGTCCCAGTGCATGATGGGAACAGGGCAAACCAAACTACCAAGCCAATTCTTATACTGGGAAGGAAACAAGCTTCCGGAGACCGGTTTCTGGCATCACAGCCTTCTTCGGCCCGGCTTGCTTGAATCCTGATGGTGCAATGAGCAAGGGACTCACGTCTGAGTATACCCTCCCACACATAGTGTGGATAAAATCGATTTTGGAAAAAGGGGGTGGTGATGGACAGAGTTTCTGAATGATGCAGAATACTCTTACCAAGTCAAGAGATCATGGTTTTAATCCATCACCGTTTTTTAGCTCACTGCACCATCCCAGCTCAGAACCTGGCTATATGCAAATTAGTCTGTTCCTGTCCCAGTGCATGATGGGAACAGGGCAAACCAAACTACCAAGCCAATTCTTATACTGGGAAGGAAACAAGCTTCCGGGGACCGGTTTCTGGCATCACAGCCTTCTTCGGCCCGGCTTGCTTGAATCCTGATGGTGCAATGAGCAAGGGACTCACGTCTGAGTATACCCTCCCACACATAGTGTGGATAAATTCGATTTTGGAAAAAGGGGGTGGTGATGGACAGAGTTTCTGAATGATGCAGAATACTCTTACCAAGTCAAGAGATCATGGTTTTAATCCATCACCGTTTTTAGCTCACTGCACCATCCCAGCTCAGAACCTGGCTATATGCAAATTAGACTGTTCCTGTCCCAGTGCATGATGGGAACAGGGCAAACCAAACTACCAAGCCAATTCTTATACTGGGAAGGAAACAAGCTTCCGGGGACCGGTTTCTGGCCGAAAAAGGCTGTGATGCCAGAAACCGGTCCCCGGAAGCTTGTTTCCTTCCCAGTATAAGAATTGGCTTTGTAGTTTGGTTTGCCCTGTTCCCATCATGCACTGGGACAGGAACAGACTAATTTGCATATAGCCAGGTTCTGAGCTGGGATGGTGCAGTGAGCTAAGAAACGGTGATGGATTAAAACCATGATCTCTTGACTTGGTAAGAGTATTCTGCATCATTCAGAAACTCTGTCCATCACCACCCCCTTTTTCCAAAATCGATTTTATCCACACTATGTGTGGGAGGGTATACTCAGACGTGAGTCCCTTGCTCATTGCACCATCAGGATTCAAGCAAGCCGGGCCGAAGAAGGCTGTGATGCCAGAAACCGGTACCCGGAAGCTTGTTTCCTTCCCAGTATAAGAATTGGCTTGGTAGTTTGGTTTGCCCTGTTCCCATCATGCACTGGGACAGGAACAGACTAATTTGCATATAGCCAGGTTCTGAGCTGGGATGGTGCAGTGAGCTAAAAAACGGCGATGGATTAAAACCATGATCTCTTGACTTGGTAAGAGTATTCTGCATCATTCAGAAACTCTGTCCATCACCACCCCCTTTTTCCAAAATCCCAATGTGAACAGTCCAGCCCAAACTGCCAGGCCATATGTATTCAAGTGTCCTTTCATTCAGGAAGTGAACACAAAGCCGTACCCACTGAACTATGCACATAACATATTGCTCTTTGATATGCATGGTACATGTTCTTTACAGCAGGCATATTACCCCTCTGCGCTACCTTAGATGAGTAAAAACAGCCACTAGACAAAACATGCTCAAATCTCTCTCCAGCAGGTACATTGATCACCAAAGTTATCTTGACCGAAACCTGCTGAATATACAAAGAACTTTGCAGTGTTTTTAAAACTCCTGCACTTGTACAAAACCGGTCCCCCCAAACTAAAGTGGCCCTCTACCCTTCCAGTCGCCCTGGGAAACGCCTGCTCCTGCCCTTTCACTGCTCCTGTCCAGTCAGTTCTCCTGCTCATGCTCGATCAACACTTCTGCTTCGTCAATTCCCCTGGCCCGTCACTTCTCCTTCCCGTCACTGCTTCTGCCCTGTTCACTGCTTCGGCCCTGTTCACTGCTCCTGCCCTGTTCACTGCTCCTGCCCTGTTCACCGCTCCTGCCCTGTTCACCGCTCCTGCCCTGTTCACCGCTCCTGCCCTGTTCACCGCTCCTGCCCTGTTCACTGCTCCTGCCCCGTTCACTGCTCCTGTCCTGTCCTGTTCATCGCTCCTGCCCCATTCACCGCTCCTGTCCTTTCACCGCTCCTGTCCTTCAACCGCTCCTGTCCTTCAACCGCTCCTGTCCTTTCACAGCTCACGCCAGGTTACTGCTCTAGCTAATGCCCCGTCACCTCTCCTGCCCGTCACCTCTCCTGCCCGTCACCTCTCCTGCCCCGTCATCTCTCCTGCCCCGTCATCTCTCCTGCCCCGTCACTGCTCCTGCCCCGTTCACTGCTCCTGCCCCGTTCACTGCTCCTGCCCCGTTCACTGCTCCTGCCCCGTTCACTGCTCCTGCCCCGTTCACTGCTCCTGCCCCGTTCACTGCTCCTGCCCCGTTCACTGCTCCTGCCTCGTTCACCGCTCCTGCCCCGTTCACCGCTCCTGCCCCGTTCACCGCTCCTGCCCCGTTCACCGCTCCTGCCCCGTTCACCGCTCCTGTCCTTTGACCGATCCTGTCCTTTCACCGCTCACGGCCGGTTACTGCTCTAGCTCATGCCGCATCACCTCTCCTGCCCAGCCACCTCCCCTGCCCCGTCACCTCCCCTGCCCAGTCACCTCCCCTGCCCCGTCACCTCCCCTGCCCCGTCACCTTCCCTGCCCCGTCACCTCCCCTGCCCCGTCACCTTCCCTGCCCCGTCACCTCCCCTGCCCCGTCACCTCCCCTGCCCCGTCACCTCCCCTGCCCCGTCACCTCTCCTGCCCCGTCACCTCTCCTGCCCCGTCACCTCTCCTGGCCTGTTGCCTCTCCTTTCACGTCTCCTCTCCAGCCCTGTCGCCATGGCACCTGGTCCCTGACTGGGAGGTTTTGGGAACCCTTATCCACCTGGGGTTGGAAGCTGTTAATGATCCTTGCAGTTATAGTTGGTGTCATCGTCACCTGCTGTTTTTGTATACAGTGTGTATCAGCTTGTCGTTCCTATTATGACACTACACCTTCCTTTGCAATGGTTCCGTCCCCTTCAGCTGTAAAAAATTCCAATGATTCAGCAAGAGATAAATGACAGACTCCATGAGTTTGGTCTGAGGGGGACGGTGCATAGCTGGTTTAGATCGTTTCTAGCAGGCCGTCGACAAACGGTCTGGGCCTCATCCAGTTCGGCTGAGATGCCGCCTTTGGGAGTCGGAGTCCCGCATGGCTCGGTGCTGAGCCCGACTCTATTTAACATCTTTATGACCCCTCTCGCGGCATTGGCTGAATCTTTGGGGGCCCAGATCGTATCTTATGCCGACGATACCCAGCTCCTCTTCACCTGCGGGAAAGGAGAGGATTTTGATGGAGAGAGTATCCGGGAGTGCCTTGGGGCTGTTTTTATAATGGTTCCAGATGAACAGCCTCATGTGCAACTCAGACAAATCGGAGGTACTCTTCTTCGGTTGTCAATCTGATCCAGACTGGCAGGAATGGTGGCCTGCCGATATGTCTCCTCCAGCTCGTTCGTCCCAGTTGGCTAAGAACCTAGGGATCAAGATAGACAATGGTCTAATCTTAAGATCTCAGATCCTTGCCCTTACTGGCACCTGCTTTGCCCTCATCAGGATGCTTCGGAAGTTTCTTCCTCTGCTTTCTGAGGATCACAGGAGGACGACGGTACAGGCCCTAATTGGTTCTAGATTGGGCAATGCCAACGTCCTTTACCTTGGTCTGCCGGAGTTACTCTTGCAACGGCTGCAGGTGGTCCAGAATACGGCCGCGCGAGCCATATTTGGCCTTCACAGGTGAGCTAGAGCCTCTGGCCTTTTGCAGTCTCTCCACTGGCTGCCTATCCGGAAGCGGATAGTTTTTAAGACCCTGACCCTGGCCCATAAGGCTCTTCACGCATCTGGGGCTAAGTATTTGCAAAGGAGGCTCCCCTTTTACCATCCGGCACGATCTTTGAGATCAGAATCGCTGTGTCTTGCCTTGGTCCCTCGTGTGAAGGCGGCCCGTACTGGAGGACGTTCCTTTAGGCTGCGGGCCCCACAGCTTTGGAACACTATGCCTCTGGCCCTACGTAGCACCCCGAACTTGCTGGCCTTCAGGAAGGGCCTGAAAACCTGGCTCTTTGCCCTTTAGACTCCCTTTTTTTAACGGTTCCCGTCTGTGTCTCTATGTTGTGTTTGTCCTTCTTAGGCTGTCAATAAAGCGCCGGGACACTCTTGTTGAGTAGCCGTGCGCTATAGAAGACAATAATAACATAACATAACATAACATGATGAAGATTGATGAAGGCATTTTTGAAGACTGATCCCTAGTTAGTTAGATACATCCTGATAAAAAGGGTGGACTGAAGGAATGAGAATTCGATTCCCCCCCTTTCTGCAACATTAGACCTAGTTATATATATATATTTGTTAGCATGATGTATCTATCTATATACCTAATCTATTTCACGTTTATCATAGTTTAGAATGATCAGTTATATTATTACAGGGAACTCCTTCCCCACCCTTGAGTAGTATTCTTTGTCTTCAAACAGAGAACCAAACTGACGCCATTTTGGTGTACATGTCTGAGATTCAGGCAGCAGTAACGTGCTGTCCTTCAGCAGTCAAGCAAGGCCCCGTTAGCTGAGTTACATGGACAGCTGAATTCCTGTTACTCTCCCACTGTTCTGATGCCCAAGGTTGCATCTGGTTTCAGAGTTGATGAGCAGATTCCTGGAGGCGCCGTGCGTACCCTCCTAAAGATCCAAGACGAAAGGGAGTCACCCTTCCTGACCTGCCCAGTAATGAATAGCTAAGTTTTGAACTAATCATGTGCGCCATATATGGTCCTTCCTTCAAGCACCCTGAACCAACTTGTATTTTTCCATGTACGGTGACTTCATGCGTCTTACTGAAAGTATATCTGTCTGGTTTTGACTGTAAGCCAGCAGTCTTCTTGTCACACTGACTGGGTGTGGACGGGGAGGCTCCTCTGCGCAGAGTCCATTTAGAATAAACGATTGAAACTTCTTCACTGCCAACTGACTGATTATTGGTAATTGGTATTGTGGGGCGGGGCTATTAGTAAATATAGCTCCGTAGGTTATTTACAGCGCTTGATACAATATTGGCAAAACAGGGTGGGGTCTGTAGAATGTTGGGAACAAATCATTGTTGCACTTACATTCCTGACCAAAGTGGTAAAATTGAGGAAGAAGTGCATAATATTACTCATTTGAAAACTGAATTGGAACCACTGGAGGATGACTGGAAACAACGGGCCAATGATGTGCATGCTGCAGGACATTGGTTTTCTAATTTAGGCAGTAGTGTCCTTGGTAAAGTATTAATACCTGTAGCATTATTTACAGGTACCTTTTTGATGATAAAATGTTATAAATGTTGCTTGCGAAAATGTGTACAAGAAAATGGAAAAGGACAGAAGAGAAAAACAGATGGAACTGATTTAGAAGAAAAATGTAGTTTGTATAAAAGAATGAAAGGCCGCCACCACAAAAATCAAGTTGAAAAGACAGAAAGGCAAACAGAGATAAATGAGGGCTCTGGCAATTGATTCCATGCGCACGCACAGGCGTGTGCGCATGTGTGTTTGGTGATAACAGTAAATGTCATCAGAGAGGGGATTGATGGAGCAGAGTTTCGAAAGGAACCCTGGTTGAGAAAGCCTCCCCCCTCCAGAGTAACAGTTAACAGCACTAACCGTGTGAATTTGAGTGAAATTTTTGGGAAGAATTCAGAATTTATGGTTATCCCCACGAAGCTTGCACTGATTAACATTGTCGTTTATGTTGTGAATTAAATATGGCTGTTTTAATGGGTTTCCTTATTTGCGCATGCGCGTAAGGCATGATGTCACATTCTTGGTGGGAATCTTTTGCAGCTGCGCAGTAGTGTTTTAACTTGGCCGCTAATATAGTGTGTGGACGGGTCAAGCTTAAATTGTGATTTTAAAGAGTCATTTAATGTTATTAATGCCAAACGCAATAGGGATAGTAACATTAGTTGGTGGGAACGTTGAAACATTCCGATTTGTATCATTCTTTATTTCTGGATGTTAACATGTGTTTCTTTCTGATTTATAAGTTTCGCTTTTGTCACTGGTTGGGGTTGATGAGTTGGAGCTGCTATCGTTGGCACGCATGTGCCCATGGGGGAGAAAAACGCCATATTACATCCTAAGAGTCCTCCGGAGGCCAAGGTCACCACACTGTGAACTGTGGGAAGAAGCTGCCACGAGAAAGCTTTGCTCAAAATGTTGTATCAAATTGTTATTTGCATTTTTGTACAATGGGTGGGAATAAAGCTTTGAAACATCGAGGGAATGTTAAAACAATAACTGTTCAGAAAGGTACTCGAGATGTGCTCATCCCATTTCCCCGTCCAATCAGAGACAGAGAACCCAAGGTATTGAAACATTTTGAATTGTTCCCAAGGTGTAGAAAGTAAATAATAGGGCAGAGGCCTGTCGTAGGAGTTCAGTTGGTCCGTCAGTAGCCATCGATGTTGTCGGTCAGAATTGCAGTGGGAAGAGAAGCAGATAGAGAGCTGTCAGCCTGAATCTATGTCAGGTGATACTACATCCATCAGAATTGCTGTCGGGAGGTCCAGTGGGTCGATCGAGTAAGCAGAGGAGTCGAGGGGAGGAAGCTGATACCGAAGTTAGAGAAGCTTGCAGAGCAGAGTCCGAGGTCCCGAAGTCCATCCAGAGAGGGGAGTCCACCCGAGGTCCCGTGGGTTGTCCGGAGTCATTATCCTGAGTCCCGTTCCATTCCTGGTCCAGAGAGGGAAGTCCTGTCTGGTGTGACATTGCATGTCACTATCCAAACTTTTAGGTAATTATGAGCACATGGGTACCTGGGGTTTATTAGATGTTGCACACTTCTATACCTTTGCTATGGTATGCTTTACATTTCAGGCGTTATTTTCTGCAATCATTTAAGCGCCTGTTTTCTATTGCAATCTGTGACTTTGTAGGGTTTATAGAGAATATTTCTTTCTTTGTATTTACCTTATGCAAAATTCTTATATAAAGATTGTTCAAACCTCCTACAGGTGGGGTTATTCTAGGCAGCTAATTAGACAGAGTAAGAAGTGAGTAAATCCTTATCTACCAGCCACTTCAACGCCAGGATCCAGGGCTTGAGGTTTGGTAAAACCTCAAGGGAAATATATGATAGGAACGTAAGGGCAAGTATTTGGATCGCCGAACCGGACTGGTGCGGATGGGTGAATGGGGCCCAGTGTGTTGAGTGTGTGTTTATGAAGCTTGCCAGGTCCAGCTCGGGGAAGCTTGCGTGCCATCTTATGTATTGAATGACTAGATTACTGTCTTATTAAAAATACAAGCATTTTGAGAAGGCAAGCTGCCTGCCAAGAGTGCTGGTTATTCCTTCCTCCTCAAGTGTCACACATGGCTCGCCACTAATAGAGAAGTACCCGACTCCTGTAACTGGAAGGGATTTAACGTATGACAACTCTACAGAGAGTTCATTTTACAAAGTTGAGTTTTTAACAAACCAGTGAGGTATAAGAGCCCACTTCAGAGAACGGAGCATACTTCAGAGGTCAGAAGGTTCGAACACCAGTGGGGCCGACTAAGACCCTCGTTTTAAAGGTTGTGCAAATGTGGCTGTGATAATACTGCTTATATATCAAACGGGGGGGAAGTAGTAGCGTTCTGGGGGCCCTACTCAGCTTCCGGATATATATCACTAAATCAAAAAGGGGTGGAGCCAAGAGGCCTCGAAGGATCTGGCACAAATATATAGAAGACCCTCAAAAGCCATTATCCACCATTGGTATGTTTCTTGCCATTGGTGTAATCTTGGCTGTTAGCATCATCAGGTCTTTTGTTGGCTTCCACCAGGAGGAGATCCTCAAAAACTGGTTCGGATTTAGTTTGTGCAGGATAGAAAATTTTAAATTACCTCTTTATCATGTGGAGCAATTTATTCTAAACAATTAGAGGGTAAGATTAAAAACGGTGGATGTGAAATATGGGATGTGCAATGTGTCCTTCACATCACTTTGTCAACATGTTTCAGCCTGCATGCGTCCTTGCCGGTGCGATGTCTTACTCACGTCAGGTGGAGTACTATCCCCTGGGTTTGGTGATACCACCGGTTATATTCATTCCGGTATCAACATTCAGTAATGGGGAGACCGCACAGGAAGCTAGCGTCTGCGTCACAAGAGTGCAGCCAATGCCTCTCTCCAACAACCCTAGTGGTAACTCCAAAAAAATCTTAAAAGCAGAGGAGAAATGCTTCCTTCATACCAAAAGAAATGTGAGTATTTATTGGATGTAATATTACAACACTAGAGAGATATTTGGATGTATGAACGGGATAACTTATAAATAGCACAGGTTTACCACTATTCTGAATTCCTCAGTCTAGGAGCGTTGTCAATTCAAAGTGTAAAATAAGAATTCAACTGTTTGAAAATAACACTTATTTTACAAAAGATAATCACACTCTATGCACATTATACAATATAGATGTGAGTAAACTCAGCATCTGTTATCCTTTAGCTAACCATAATTCACATTAGCTAAATCCACAGACGTCTGTGCCCTAAAATAAAGATTTCATGAGAATTTTGATGCTTGTGGGAGAATGTACGTTCCTCATATGACTGAGAATTATAGATGTCATGTTTGTTTTTTATTCTCGGAGGGACAGATTAAGGAATGAGTAAGGGCGTAATCACACAACGTGAGGTAATGGAACATTTTTAAAAGCGCAAGAACATGCAGAAAATGGTCTGTAAACTCAAACACAGATGTTGTGCGGAGGTTTTTTTTCTGCAATAGAAAAAGCCACATCTGTGCGTGCATCCAAAAGGGGACCATTTTTAAAAAGTCCCCAAGGTTTTACAAATTAAGCAAAAAAACACAGGGATTGTGTTTCGATGCCACCCTGCATTTATTTGCGGTTCAATCTCGCCATTTCTCCTGTGCATTTTATGTGGAGGGAAAATGATTTTTTTTTAGGAACAGCGCTTGGTATTTTCACACTTGACTGCCCCAGCCAGTCAGGCTTTTAACAGCCGTTCATGGCCTCCAGATAATTGCATGACTCAGGGGAGGGGGATGCGAGCACATGCCAGCCTTTGATGGGCTGGGAATGGAGAGGGGACCATGTGCCTGGAGCCCTGGCCCCCAAACTGCAGCCAGACGAGCCCAGTGGTAAGTCAGTGCAGGCAGACAAACCGCGCACAGTATACTCACCTGCTGTCCATCGGTCCTGCAGCAGCAGCTGATGTCTAGACGTCTCTCCGTCCCTGCCATAGCTCTCTGGCTGAGACTCATTCAATGTTTACTCATTGGTGTAGTATCCTGCGAGACACGTTCTAGTGTCCCGCAGGAAGTTGTCATGCCATCCCCTCCCTCGAGGGCTGGGCACACTCCACCCCCACATCCAACCATCACGGGTGTCACGAGTGACGTGACCCCGCTAATAAAAGGGCCCGGGTGCACTTGCTCAAGGCAGTTACTACACCATATATCCATTTGCTCGTGTCAGTGATTGAGCGTCATGCGGGCCTGAGGCCCAACATTACACTGGCGACGAGGCGGGTAGTTGAACCCGCATGCCTGCAGCTTAACACTCACTCATCACACTTGGGAGAAGAAAACGGAACGTGCCTGAGAGGTGGCACCCCACGGCGATGTTCACGGCCACCAGTGACTGCAGTGCTGCTCTGGTGCAACACCATTCCTCGCAATCCCAGACCAGCGTCCAAATCTAGCCGTGCCCTCCCCCCCCCTTCCCGGATGTCTGAGGTGGAGGAGGGTGAACAGGCGACCCAGAGTAAGCGCGGCGTCTATCCCCCCGGTCGTCGAGTCTCCCGCCAAAGAAGTGCCTGGGAGAGCACCGACAAGGACCCGAAGGTGGAGGATCCAGCGACGCCGCCCAAAGGGAAGGTACACAAGGGGCAAGCCAGAGCCCGAGTCTGCTCCCGCGACTGGCACAGCAAGCAGCGTAGCAGGCAGCCCGCGGCGGCAGGACAGCCTGCACCCTTCAAGCCATCCCGTACACCGATGGGGCATTGCCTGCCAAAGAGGAAGAAGACGCGTCGCGACTGTGCTCCCAGCCCCAACAACAGCATCATGTAATGTTATGTTATGATAACTAATATAGCTCGCGATTACCCGGAGGTGTCCTGGCGCTTGTTACCTTTCCAATATACAGGTCACAACAGAGGGCGTGACTAAAGCGAGGAAGTGTGAAAGTCTGCGCCAACTATTTTTCAAACAGCCAAGTCTTCAGGCCCTTCCTGAAAGATGTTAAGTCAATGGACTGTCTGAGATAAGGGGGAAGGTCATTCCAAGCCTTTGTGGCCCCTAGGATGAAGCTTTTTCCTCCCCAATTGTCCTTTTTGATCACTGGCACGGTAGCCAACTTGGCTCCCAAAGCACGGAGATTCCTTATAGGTGCATACCATGTCAGTTGTTGTATTAGGAATTTTGGTCCGATACCATGAAGAGCCTTATAGACCGTACGCAGTGCCTTGAAACGAACCCTATTTCTCACGGTAAGCCAATGTACATTTTTTATACTTCCGGAAATAGAGGCAAACCTTGGTATACCAGTGAACAGCCTAGCTGCAGCATTTTGCAGCATCTGGAGCCTATTCATAAAGCGTTCCTGAATGTTTAGATAAAGGCAGTTGCAGTAGTCAAGTTTAGATAGAAACAGAGCCGTAACTACGGTCTGTTGACTACCTAATGGCAGACAGGGCATTTTTTTTTATTGTTTTAATAACAGGCTGTCTTAGATGAGACTGCGTTGACTTGATCACCAAAGTTGAGTTTGTCGTCCATAATTACACCCAAATTCTTGGCCTTCTTCTTGGGTGTAGGGAGGGAGCCCAGCGATGGTGGCCACCAATTGGGCGTCCAAAAATGATGGTCATTTCCAAATACAATCACCTCTGTCTTATCAGAGTTCAACTTTAAACAGTTGTCCCCATCCATTTGCCTACTACTTCCATGCAGTCCTGAAAATGCCTCTCCGTCCCATGTTCCTGCCTAGGTAAAAGAGACACCAAAATTTGGGTGTCATCAGCATAGGTTGTAAGGTCAAATCCAAAGCCTGGCTCTAGCATGAGGCCAAAGCCAGGTTATCACATCAAAGGAAGCTCAGAAGCAGCCACGGACCGCCCGCCCCACTGCTCCAGTCTCAGCCCCCCCAGTGTCTATGCAGCCAAGATCATCAGACTGACACGGCGCCGCAGCCCAGAGGAACAGGAGCGCTCCACGCACAGCCTCAGTGCAGCTGTACACGCGCAGCAAGAGCAGCACCCCCGGCAGAGACTGCACGCCTTGCAACCCGGCGTCTGTAAGGGATCGGTGCCTGGACGTGTCTCGCCCTGTCTGCAACCCTCCGGCAGGCTGCCCACTCCTGCCTATCCCAGAAAAAAACATAAGGGAGCACCTACCTTGCCATCAGAGGATCCCTGCATGACATATCACCACGCCCGCCTCACGACACGCGCAGGGGCGACTCATCATACAACCGGAGAAAGACTGCCAATGCCCCAGTATAAAGGATCTGCGCCATCTAGTGGCCACACACAGCGCCACAACAGGACAAAAGGCTGCCACTAGCACCAAACTGCCTGTAACAGGTGACCACGGTCACACCTGCAAACCTCCAAAGCCAGCCGGCATGAGAAAGACTGCTGCCGTGGGAGGGAAGAGCGCCTACAAGAGAACCCACAGCGCCACCTGGTGTTAACCTGCAGTACCGCCTTCAAAGACACCTCACAGTCTGCAATAGAGTACCCTCTCTACGAAGTAAGGCCAGCCCCGCTGTCTGACACCAGCCACAAGCCCACAGTGCTCCACACAGTACCACAGCACTGATACCTGGCTGGGAGCCACTACTGATCAAACCTTGCCACGACCTGGAGTAAGCACAGTAACAGGAGACCTGTGCAGATGCCAGTCCACGGACGTACTGGCCTCCCACCCATCTCCCCAGAACCACTATCTGTAAGGAGCTCCAAGGGAATAGAGTGCGCCCCCCACGTCGACACAAGAAAGATACAGATCCCTTCTGATGGCCACATGAAACTCACAGATGTCACGAGGGCAGAGCGGCCAGGAATCCGGGTACACCCACACGACACAGCTAAAGACCTCAAGAAGTCCAAAGGCTCCCAGGAAGCCCAAAATCTGCAGCAACCAAAACAGGCCACCAAGACGACCGCAGTGCCACCTGGAGGGACAGACATTTTGCAGAGCCAGAGCGCATAGCCAGCTGTGCCCCACGACGTCAGCCCAGACAGCACTGTAGACCGGAAGGGAGGCCCTGACGCCCCACGACCCTGTTGGAAGTGGCTAGACCAGTAACAGGAGGTTGCTAAATGATCCTAGCAAAAGAGGATCCACACCGGCGCATCCAAGCAGCGGTCCAACACCCAACTGCTCACTGCGACCGACATCAGCAGTACCACAGTACAGCACAGCGTCCAGCTAATCAACCGGCGACAGCAAACAGATCCCAGAATGTGCACCGCCACGGCAAAGAAGACTGCTTGCTCACACCCAGTTGCAAAGACAGACTGCACCAGGCCCAGCAAAACGTGCCCTCAGAGAAGAACGCTCACAGAGTGGCCCTCTATACCCTACAAGGGAGAACAGCCAGGACGCCTTCGAAGACAGCAAAGTCTACAGGTAGCCACCACACCCAAGAGCCCCAAGGTGCCCCCAGCCGCACCAGCCTCATATAGGCAAGAGCACCACCTGCCACCTCTGCAAAGTCCGGGGGAGAGGTGGACAAACCCCGCAAGGAGCTACAGGAAACTCAGAGCTACACACGGACTGCCCCACTAGCAAGAATGGAAAACCAGCTAGGACTGCGACGGCTCAAGAGAAGCTACCCCCAACAATGGCACAAGAAAAACTAGTGCAGAGCACGCACTACAAGTGGCCGCCCAAAGCCACCGCCAGTGATACGGTCACATCACTCGCCCCTGCCGGTGAACAGGTACAACCACCAACCACACCACAGGCACCCAAGTGCCAGAAGAAAGCGTCCACGAACAAGACCAAGCACGCAAAGAATATGCAAAGCCAGAAGTGCACAGAAAGCAACGCCAGTGAACCTGACTGCACAGTCAGCACCCAGGAGACCTTTCCACAAAGAAGCACTGCTGAACGCAGGTAGGAGAGCACCCACGTCTCCACCGCCCCAGTAAAGCCCTGCAGTAGGCCGAAAACCACCCATGGTGTCCTCCCTCACACTGCCACAAGACGGAGTCGGCCGCGACCCAAGATCGGCAAGAGAGGAGCCGCATACCCCACGTGGCAGCCTGCCACAGCACCGGGCGCTCCAACAAACAGCGACACAAGACCGGACATCACGTCGCCCAGCAAGCAAGGAGCACGTCACCAAGTGACTAGTCCAGACAAGCATGCTAGAGCCGAGGCAGAATCCGGCGCCATGACAGCGCCGCCTCAAGGTCCAAACGCAACGCTCTCGAAGAAAAGACGAAGAGTGACAGCCCTGTCACCCTGAAGACTAGATGAGCAGAGGTAGGCTGAACAAGCCAACAAAGTGGGAAGACCGAGGACTTACAGCCAGCTAAGAGCACACCCTGACAACCCAGACAGCCACCAAGGTGGACCGACGTCCCTGGATACAGCCTCATGGTGAACCGAACGTAAGCCGCAGCAAGCGCCAACCGCCTCTCATCATAACGCTTCCCCAGGCGACTGTCCGTCCCTGAGTGGCGGCAGTCTAAGTTAAGCGCATCCCTGCTCCTGTCCGCAGATGCCAAGGGTGAAGATCAGCATAAAGTGTCCGTCCTCACGCCGCCTCAAGATGGAGTCGGCAGTGGCCCCAAGCCAGGCAAGAGAGGATCCCCTCACTCTACGTGTCAAGCCGCCACAGACACTCCAGCTCAGTCGTCCCCAGCGCAGCCCTCCTACAGTCCTGGAGCAACCCCGACAACGGGAGAGCGAGTAGAGTGCTCCACCGACAGGTTTCCAGTCACAGCCCAGCCGTTCAACAAGGAGAGTCGGCCCAGCCACACCTCTGTGAACTCTCCTGTAGGACTCCATCCATCTTTATGACGCAGCCCACTACAATGAACTGTTAGAACCCACTATGGGCCATCATGGACGTCAGCGAAGTGGAAACCAGGCAAGGCAGCAAGACATATCACCGTCAACGAACTGTCGGCATGCAGAAGACGTCTCCCAGCCAGCGGTGGTGTCCTGAGGCCCTCAGGTTAAACTACGAGTGCCCGCCGAGAAGATTCTGCTGCAAGCCAAGTCACCAATCCAGGTCTGCTGTCGTCCTGCCACCTGACTCTAGAGACTGATGAACCCTGTGGTAACTAGTTAACTGTTTGTTTTATCCCCACAGGTTGGACTAGCATTTTCATTTGTTCCTCAATAAAGTTGGGGAGGAATGTAGTATCCTGCGTGACACGTTCTAGTGTCCCGCAGGAAGTTGTCATGCCAGCCACTCCCTCGAGGGCTGGGCACACTGCACCCCCACGCCCATCCATCACGGGTGTCACGAGTGACGTGACCCCGCTAATAAAAGGGCCCGGGTGCACGTGCTCGGGGCAGTTACTACACCATATATCCATTTGTCCGTGTCAGTGATTGAGCGTCATGCGGGCCTGAGGCCCAACATTACAATTCGGTTCATCCATGCGGTAGCTCTGGCCGAGACTCATTCAATGTTTACTCACAAGGTTCCTTCCCTGCTGTTGCTCTCTGGCCGAGACTCATTCAATGTTTGCTCACAAGGTTCCTTCCCTGCTGTAGCTCTTTAGCCGCGACTCATTCAATGTTTACTCACAAGGTTCCTTCCCTGCTGTTGCTCTCTTGCCGAGACTTATTCAAAGTTTACTCACAAGGTTCCTTCCTTGCTGTTACTCTCTGGCCGAGACTCATTCAATGTTTACTCCCAAGGTTCCTTCCCTGCTGAACCTCTCTGGCCGAGACTCATTCAATGTTTACTCACAAGGTTCCTTCCCTGCCGTAGCTCTCTGGCCGAGACTCATTCAATGTTTACTCACAAGGTTCCTTCCTTGCTGTTGCTCTCTGGCCGAGACTCATTCAATGTTTACTCCCAAGGTTCCTTCCCTGCTGTACCTCTCTGGCTGAGACTCATTCAATGTTTACTCACAAGGTTCCTTCCCTGCCGTAGCTCTCTGGCCGAGACTCATTCAATGTTTACTCACAAGGTTCCTTCTTTGCTGTAGCTCTCTGGCCGAGACGCAGTCAATGTTTACTCACAAGGTTCCTTCTTTGCTGTAGCTCTCTGCAGAGACTCATTCAATGTTTACTCAAAAGGTTCCTTCCCTGCTGTTGCTCTCTGGCCGAGACTCATTCAATGTTTACTCACAAGGTTCCTTCCCTGCTGTAGCTCTCTGGCCGAGACGCATTCAATGTTTACTCACAAGGTTCCTTCCTTGCTGTTGCTCTCTGGCCGAGACTCATTCAATGTTTACTCACAAGATTCCTTCCCTGCTGTTGCTCTCTGGCCGAGACTCATTCAATGTTTACTCATGCTCGGTCTTGAAACTGCACACCTAGCGCTCATCGGGTTTGCACAACTCTGCCGTTATCCCAGCTGAAGCGGCAGTGCTGCTCAAATTAAACAAGCTTTTACAATGCAATGGGAAACAGCATTTACAACGAGGTAAATACATTGCATGCATTTGCCTCGCATTTTTAGCACACATTTTTTACTGTGATTATACATTTACATCGTATACCAATACCACAAATTTAAGGTAAGTTGGGTGGGTGGGGGTCTCCCCCCACAAATACATTGTTTTTAAATATAAAACCAATGAGTGGTATTGGAATGCGAGGAAAATGCATAATCGCGGTAAAATATTGGGAGGAAAATGCATGCAATGTATTTACCAGCGTTGTACCGTCGTACAACCCAATGCAATTGGTAACGCATTCGCGAGAGTTTAAGCTATTAGAATTGTAAATGACAGTGCCTTTTATTTATCTGTTTTGATAATTAACACATAAATAAAATACATTGTCATTTAAAAAACCAATAGCTCAAACTCTTGTAAATGGGAGACCTAGTTTATTTCAAAGAAGCGGCTGCCATTATCCCGGGCTGCTTGGAAAGTGAAAGAGCGCATGGTGGGCTGAATGTTGCAGGAAAGCATGTCGTGCCTGCAGTATGAGAAACTCATTAAAGAAAGTAGTGTTTACAGACTAAATTAGGCATACAATGTTACAACAGAAGTAAAAGGGTAAGTCCTTATGGGAGGTTACAAACGAAGACAAAGCATTACTAAGGAGGCACAAACAAGCCTGTTAATGAATCAGAAGTCAGCATTTACGAAGAACATTGACACAAGCCAATGACAAATATGGGCAGACAGTGGGCAGGGTTTCGCGTCTATTCTCGAATACAGCCTGCCTCGCAGAGCAGCGCATGTGCAGCCCAAGCTCGACCTAAAAAGGCAGTTCTCCTTTTCTTTGTTTAAACTGCACCTGCAATGGGGCTCTTTCACCTGCCTTTCACATTTGCCTTTGGCTCTGGCAGCAGACATCATGTCACAACTCAACTGTAATAAGTTATTACTGTCTAATTGTGGCCAACCGCAATAAGAAAACAACAGATCTACTCTACGGTAATAATGTATTAGATTTCAGCTGAGACGTCACAGAGCCCCCAGCAACATACAGTAGAGAATATGAAAGGGCGGTCGCTGGACAGAAATGCCGCTGCCGCCTAAATAAAGTGAGACTTGACAAATCCCTCTCTCTTTCTTCAGATCTTTGTCCCCTGGAAATTCTTCTTCAATAGCTGATAAGGATGCACTTATTGAAACACCTTTCCTTACTGCACCGCTTGAGTTGCTATACGACAACATGAATATATCTTGCCGTTACCAGACATCATATAAACAGCTACTTAACATTTTGGCTACAAGTGAAAAACAACTGATTGTTAATACTTAAGATCTCACATTATTCATTAAAAAGATGCCACAAAAGTTTAAACAAGCATTTACAATGCAATGGTTTCGCCTTTGGAAAAGTTAGAGCTATTGGCATTGTAAATGACAAAATTTGTATTTATGTGTTGGTTTTGAAAACAGATAAATAAATGGCATTGTCATTTACATTGCCATTAGCTTAATCTCTCACAAATGTGAGACCTATTGCATTTGCATCCACACATACACACAGAGCCAGCCGCACACACAGAGCCAGCCGAACACACACACACACACACAGCCAGCCGCACACACACACATAGCCAGCCGCACACACACACACACAGCCAGCCAGTCGCACACACACGCACGCACACACACACAGAGCCAGACGCACACACACAGAGCCAGCCGCACGCACACACACAGAGCCAGCCGCACACACACACACACACACACACAGAGAGCCAGCCGCACACACAGAGCCAGCCGCACACACAGAGCCAACCGCACACACACACAGAGAGCTAGCCGCACACACACAGAGAGCCAGCCGCACACACACACACAGAGAGCCAGCCGCACACACACACACACAGAGCCAGCCAAGGCTGCAAATAAGATAAAAAGTAACTGGGTATACGGTGGTTAGCTAGCCATGTTTAATGCCAGCTTACCATGGTTGGTTTGTAGCATGGCCACCTGTTTGATTGATAGATTTACCATTTGCATTATGCTTCTATTCCTATGCTTATATTTTTCCAACTTTTCTCTTTTGAAAGTTTGGCCTAAGCCATTCTTAAGCTTTTCACTGTGACAGTGTGCCCTAGCTGATGTATCCGTTCTGGGTCAAGCAGATTCCCTTCTCTCAGTTTTAGGGCCTAGACATGCCCAAACCATCACTGAAGTTCAGCTTTCTTGAGTGATCCCGCTAGAGAGGAGAGCTGACAGCCTATGTGCATCACTTGTTGTTTCTGGCTATTCTTGAACACCCTTTTTTGTATCAAGCGTTTTATACGTTGCAGTCTGGTTTGGTATTAATATACCTATATAAAGCCTTACTTGTAATTCATATGTGGTATGAAAACGAAATAAAGAAAATAATGGAAACAATTTTAGTGTCTTAAAACTTGTGCCAAATATCACTAAAATCGCTTTGTTCTGTAATTTCTTTAACATTTGGTTACAACTCTGCATTCCAGTGCTAACTTACTTTGTTAAAAACATAAATAAGTGCCAGGGCCCTGTCAGGAGGCCACTGCAGCTTACACCACCCGCTCCTGCAGCCAAAGACAATAACAACACAACTACTCACCATCACATACTTACAAGCGTGACAATAAAGATTGTTTGAGGTCCCCAAGGCTAAATGAATAAACAACTGCTGTATTGTCACCACTACATTACCCAAACAGCGCCATCATATGGCAGCTGTCATAAGTGCAGGTGTTAAGAATTAAGTGCTGGTGCTGACAATTAAGTGCCGGTGCCGAGCACTGGACAACCAGCTCAAATGAATCACTGGTATTAACAATAAATCTTATAGTCATACACTGCACTTCAAAGGAAGTACATTAAAATTAAAAGTTGGTATCCTAGCAACGAGGCATCCAGACAGGTCCCACGCTTGCCATGAAACAGAAGGTCAGTACTCTAGTTGTACTTTAGCACTCTGTCGGTGTGAAGCGATGGTAGAATGCTGTAGAATCACCAGCAGACTGCTCGTGAACATTTACGCTTCGTTAACATATCAATCATGTCAGATGGTTTTCTCACACGGATGGGAATATTTCTGGGAAAGCCAACTAGGACAAGCGAACACCTCCCACCAATCGCCCCGACGGCCTTGGAGAGCTTTTACTGAAGCAACTGCTGCAGTACACAAGGTCATGTTACGGGTTTGTAATGCAAGGGTCGATTAAGGGCTTTTGCACAGAATCACGGGATGTTAAGCCGACGCCGAAAATTGAAGCGGTTTTCCCAGCACCAGCGTCACACCCTCACTTTTAATTCTCATCTTTGGCCAAGGGCAGAGTGTTGGACACCGGACACGAAGGCATCGCAAGCGCACCCTTCTGAAATGAATGGTTTTAATCGAGACAACGGAAGGATGCCCGTCTATACTTCTACAAACCTCCCTCTCTGTATAGGACCGTCATGGCTACGAGACTGTTCGTTGTGTTGCAGCTCCTCCCCCATACGCAATTTGGCTTTGTCAATCTTTATTTGTGCACAGCAACGCAGGATGTCGCAAACAAAAACAAAGCGCTGTAACATACTCCACTGTGGGCGGGTCTTAGCGCTTTATTTTACTTTATTTTAAGCTAGTATGCACAGCAGCGCGCGAACTAGACCAGAGACCCGATGTCTCTGGTCTAGTTCGCGCTATATAAAACTAAAAAAAAAAAAAAGGTACTATGAGCGGAACAGGGTATATCCAATATGTACTCCGAGTGGGAGTAGGGAACATCCAATATGTACTCCGAGTGGGATTAGAGTACACTAATATGTGCTCAGAGTGGGAGTAAGGTACACCGATATGTGCTCAGAGTGGGAGTAGGGTACACTAATATGTGCTCCGAGTGGGAGTAGGGTACACCGATATGTGCTCCGAGTGGGAGTAAGGTACACCGATATGTGCTCAGAGTGGGAGTAGGGTACACTAATATGTGCTCCGAGTGGGAGGAGGGTACAACAATATCTGCTCCGAGTGGGAGTAGGGTACACCAATATGTACTCCGAGTGGGAGTAGGGTACATCCAATATCTGCTCCGAGTGGGAGTAGGGTACACCAATATGTACTCCGAGTGGGAGTAGGGTACACCGATATGTGCTCCGAGTGGGAGTAGGGTACATCCAATATCTGCTCCGAGTGGGAGTAGGGTACACCAATATGTGCTCTGAGTGGGAGTAGGGTGCATCCAATATGTGCTCCGAGTGGGAGTAGGGTACACCGATATGTGCTCCGAGTGGGAGTAGGATACATCCAATATGTGCTCCGAGTGGGAGTAGGGTGCACCCAATATGTGCTCCGAGTGGGAGTAGGGTGCACCCAATATGTGCTCCGAGTCGGAGTAGGGTGCACCCAATATGTGCTCCGAGTGGGAGTAGGGTACACCCAATATGTGCTCTGAGTGGGAGTAGGGTGCACCCAATATGTGCTCCGAGTGGGAGTAGGGTGCACCCAATATGTGCTTCGAGTGGGAGTAGGGTGCACCCAATATGGGGAGAGCATGTAGCCTTACGGCTAGTGCGGTCTACCTCGAAGTTGGGGAACCAGGTTCGAGTCTCGACAACGACGTTCCACATCCTGTGATGCTGGGCAAATCACTTAATATCCCCATGGCTACAAAAAAAAAAAATTAATGTGTCCTTCTGTAACAAAACAGATGCTCATGTAAAGTTCTCTGATACCCAATGTCTCTGATCTAGTTCGCGCTATATAAAACTCTAAAAAAATGTGCGCTCCGAGTGGGAGTAAGTTGCACCCAATATGGGTTCGGAGTGGGAGTAGGGTGCACCCAATATGTGCTCCGAGTGGGAGTAGGGTGCACCCAATATGGGGAGAGCATGTAGCCTTACGGCTGGTGCGGTAGACCTAGAAGTTGGGGAACCGGGTTCGAGTCTCGGCAACGACGCTCCACATCCTGGGCAAATTACTTAATTTCCCCATGCCTACCAAAAAATGAATATGTCTTTCTGTAATAAAACTGGTGCTCATGTAAAGTTTGCTGATACCCGGTGTCTCTGGTCTAGTTCGCGCTATATAAAACTAAAAAAAAAAAAAAAAAGGTACTATGAGCGGGAGCAGGGTATATCCAATATGTACTCCGAGTGGGAGTAGGGAACATCCAATATGTACTCCGAATGGGAGTAGAGTACACTAATATGTGCTCAGAGTGGGAGTAAGGTACACCGATATGTGCTCAGAGTGGGAGTAGGGTACACCGATATGTGCTCAGAGTGGGAGTAGGGTACACTGATATGTGCTCAGAGTGGGAGTAGGGTACACTGATATGTGCTCAGAGTGGGAGTAGGGTACATCCAATATCTGCTCCGAGTGGGAGTAGGGTACACCAATATGTACTCCGAGTGGGAGTAGGGTACACCGATATCTGCTCCAAGTGGGAGTAGGGTACATCCAATATCTGCTCAGAGTGGGAGTAGGGTACACCAATATGTGCTCCGAGTGGGAGTAGGGTACATCCAATATGTGCTCCGAGTGGGAGTAGGGTACACCGATATGTGCTCAGAGTGGGAGTAGGGTACACCGATATGTGCTCCGAGTGGGAGTAGGGTACACCGATATGTGCTCCGAGTGGGAGTAGGGTACATCCAATATGTGCTCCGAGTGGGAGTAGGGTACACCGATATGTGCTCAGAGTGGGAGTAGGGTACACTAATATGTGCTCCGAGTGGGAGTAGGGTACACCGATATGTGCTCTGAGTGGGAGTAGGGTACATCCAATATCTGCTCCGAGTGGGAGTAGGGTACACCAATATGTACTCCGAGTGGGAGTAGGGTACACCGATATGTGCTCCGAGTGGGAGTAGGGTACATCCAATATCTGCTCCGAGTGGGAGTAGGGTACATCCAATATGTGCTCCGAGTGGGAGTAGGGTACACCGATATGTGCTCCGAGTGGGAGTAGGATACATCCAATATGTGCTCCGAGTGGGAGTAGGGTACATCTAATATGTGCTCCGAGTGGGAGTAGGGTACACCGATATGTGCTCCGAGTGGGAGTAGGGTACATCCAATATGTGCTCTGAGTGGGAGTAGGGTACATCCAATATACGCTCTGAGTGGGAGTAGGGTACACCCAATATGTGCTCCGAGTGGGAGTAGGATACATCCAATATGTACTCCGAGTGGGAGTAGGGTACATCCAATATACGCTCTGAGTGGGAGTAGGGTACACCCAATATGTGCTCCGAGTGGGAGTAGGATACATCCAATATGTGCTTCGAGTGGGAGTAGGGTGCACCCAATATGGGGAGAGCATGTAGCCTTACGGCTAGTGCGGTCTACCTCGAAGTTGGGGAACCAGGTTCGAGTCTCAACAACGACGTTCCACATCCTGTGATGCTGGGCAAATCACTTAATATCCCCATGGCTACAAAAAAAAAAATTAATGTGTCCTTCTGTAACAAAACGGATGCTCATGTAAAGTTCTCTGATACCCAATGTCTCTGATCTAGTTCGCGCTATATAAAACTCTAAAAAAATGTGCGCACCGAGTGGGAGTAAGTTGCACCCAATATGGGCTCGGAGTGGGAGTAGGGTGCACCCAATATGTGCTCCGAGTGGGAGTAGGGTGCACCCAATATGGGGAGAGCATGTAGCCTTACGGCTGGTGCGGTAGACCTAGAAGTTGGGGAACCGGGTTCGAGTCTCGGCAACGACGCTCCACATCCTGGGCAAATTACTTAATCTCCCCATGCCTACCTGTTGGAAATGGGATCTCCGGCTGGCCAAGGCTTTCGCCAAAGTCAGTCAGAGACCACCACACCCAAGTCAGGGCAAGGGAGTTACACGCCAAGATAACCCCTGCTCACCCTCTAGGTAACGTGGCGCGAGCAGCAAGGCTAAACTTGGAGGCGATGTAGGCTAAGTATTTGCGCACGCACCCCAGCAACAACAACCAAAGGCCCACCACAAAGGAAACTCCACACAAGGTTATATAAAAATAGCCTTTGTATTACACCAAAACACATTAGATAAAACACACACTTTACAATGTGCCAGAGGCACGGGCAGAATTTACAGGGGATATGTACAAGACAGGGCCACCTGGACCACTGTCAGGAATCAGAAGTAGCACTTTCAGAAAGTAAAATTACTTTAGCACAAAATAGCACACAATATAACAATAGAGCGCACAACCAGTAATTACTGGTAACCAGGATCTCACTAGCACCACCTGTACTAGGGAGAAAACAACCACCTATGTATTACAATACCTGTAGGGGTGTAAGAGGAAAACACATGATGCAATGCATGACATTCATTCAGAGGTGTAAAAGGCACATGACGCATAAACAATACATTCAGAGGTGCATAGAAAGTACAATTGCGCGAAACTCACGTAAGTCACCACCTGTGACTGTCCCTAGGCCCTCTGGCCTCTCTGGGGCTAGGACGCCCTGTGTCCAGTGTCCTAAACGGAGCAGTCGCCCACAAAGTGCTGGGCAACTGGATAGCACAATGATGGGGCCAATGTAGATGGAGGAGCCTCGCTGGGCTCTCAAAGGATTGACCGGGCCCTCAGGAGCTTCTCATAAATAAATGGCCCCTGAGCCTCTCACAGGGCTCTCAACAGAACACTGTGGGCTGCCACTGAGCCTCAGGGCTCTGCACGACGAAATGCCCCCACGAGCCTCTCTGGGCTCGCAACACAAGGTGGGCACTTGGAGCCTCTCAGGGCTCAAATACTCAATTATGCCCCCGGAGCCTCGCAGGCTCCAACAAACAAATTGAAGGGAGAAGGGGGCCCAGGTCACGGGGGCGGCACCGAAAGCGTGCCCGACACACCCCCCAACCGCCTCACTCAAAGCCCCACTCACCGGTCTGGCAGGCGGCTGCTTCAAGAGAGCTCCCGCCTCTCGGGGCTCTCTGCAGACTTCTGTCCTCCCTCTCCTGGGCTCTCCCTCGCTTTGGGAGCCCGGGGGGGGGACAAGGGAAGACGCCGGCTTCTCTCTCTCCTGTTCCCCGGATCCCGGGGTCGGCTCCCGGCAGCTTCTGGCTTCCTCCTTCCTGTCCCGGGCCGGCAGCCAATCAGAGCGCGGCCCGGGGAATGACGAGTGTCCCGGAGTACCGCCCCCGGCCTGCCTGACTTCCTGGTCGCGGCCGGGCGGCCACGGGGACAATCTCCGCGGTAATGCCGGGTGGGCACCGGCCTTAGAGATAAATGAAGCGCTCCCACAGCGCTAGTGGCAGTGTACAGCGCAAGATCCTTGGCAGGGTGGGCACCTGCCAGGGGACTGCAAACTCGGCGTGGGCAGCCGCAAAAAGGAAAAGTAAAGCGCTCTCAGCGCTAGGGTGAAGGCACAGCGCTCCCAAGTGCTACAAGCCAAAGAAAGCGCTTTTAAGCGCTATAAGTGAAATAAAGCGCTCCCAGGTGCCCTCAGCAAGCAGGGCAGAGTCCCAGCAGTCCTTGGGCAGGCAGGGGGGGGGCAAGGCTGGGCCCAGAGCCAGCTCACTGGGTCTCCAGGCAGGGAGACACCCCAAGTGGCGGTCCTCTGGCCCAGCAGCAGCAACAGCCCCCTCAGGATCCTGGAAGAGAACAACTTCAGTGGGGACACAGCCCCATTTTTATACAGTGCATTCCTTTGTTCAAGGGTGCAGAGTGGGAGCGGAACCAGTCGCAGCTGGTTCTTGAGTACTCTGTTTACCTCAACCACCCTCTCTATTCACTGGCAGGGCTTGGGTCATTAGACACACCACAGGGGGGCGGAGCCAGCATTGTGTGGGGAAAACCCAGCCCATCCAGGACACAGGTACACTCCTCCCACACATCACTCATGCTAATCTCCCACTCACCACCGGGCAGACCCATCCAGACTTCCTGGAGCCTGGCATGCCAGCCAGCTCCAGCCAATCACACGCCAGCACCCTCACAGCACACGTACAGCCATGTCTAGAAATGGCGCTTCGCTACTAGACACATACATGCTGCATACACCGTTGCGCAGCATTCACTCACACGAGTTCACACATACCAGACTCAAGCCTGTACACCCCACGCATCAGGAACTACCAGGGACACATACATTCCCCATGCATTCCTATGGGCGGGCAGGCCTAGCTCAGCACATGCACTCAGAGTGCGCACGCACTTTCCACTGGGACACAGTGAAAGTGCGCAGAATCCAAAAATCACCATCTCCAGGTCACCATTTCAAGCAAAAAGTCTCGGGGTGAACCTGCCCTAAGGGCCAAAGTCCAACATAACCCCCTTCCAGCCAAAACGCAGGGGAGACCAATCACCACCGTGATGGACTTCCCTGCTTGGGGCGATAGAACACGGACGCAGGCCCGCAACTGCAGGGACACCCTCCTGTTCTACGCCACGGTGAACCCATGGGATTCCCTCTAAACACACTGTCTGGACCAACTGGGCTACCCCACTGGTACTCCCAAGTTGTCCGCGGCCAGGACCAGGCCCTGGGCCACCCAGGTGCCACTGGTCCATGCCAATTCGCAGAGCGGGGGGTAGTAACCCCTGGCAAATAGGAGCCATTCTCCACTCTTCCTGTCTGCAAGACAGGACTAGACTGCCACTGGTACTCCAGCCTAGGGCCTACAACCTCAGGCGGACCAGGAGTCTCAGGGAAGGCTCTCCTCCCCCTACCTCTTCTCCTAGGGTTCCTCCTCCCTCTGCGAGGGGTACCCCTAGAACGCCATTCCAACCCAGGGCTTATCCACTCAGGTTGCACCGGGGTCAGAGGTGGGCTCTCCCACCCTCTGCACCCCCTTCCAGAGGTCTGCCCTCTCCCACCTGGAGAAGTTCCTCTGGAAGAATAACCGGTCAGGACACTGGTTACAGTCGTCCTACCCTTCAGGTCAGGCTGACCCTGAACCTGGCCTTCCAACCTCTGGTCTAAAACCTTCGGTGGAACAATTGCCTGGCACTCCAGGACTTCTGGGGACTTACACTCCATCCCCCTGAGGCTAACAAATGTCACATCTGTTGTGTGACTGTCTGTCTGGCGCAGATCTCCCGCCCTCTGTCCACCTGACAGTGCGTGACGATCCCCCAGACCAGAAGTGTTGTTACCATGGTCACTACACGGGAACCTAGCCCAACTGGGTAGTCCCTGACCCACTGGTCCTTCCACTGGGGAACTCCCCCAATCACTCCTCACTCTGGACTCCTGTACCCTCCCTACCGGAGCGGTACTGCCAGACTCTAGAACCACAGGAGCTCTGGTTACAGACGCTCCAGGTCCTCTACTCACTAGGAGATCTTCCTCAAGTGGACTAACAGGACAGCCTAGGTCCCCAACCTGGTGTTCCCTCAAGAAACCATCCAAGTCCTGAGGCAGGGCTTCGGGCGTCTGGGGAACCTCGGTCTCCCCCTCACTCCTGCTCCACTGAGCCAGGCAGTGAGCCCCTACACCCTCCTCGCTATCCTGGGACCTAGCTGGGCTACACTGAGCCTCTTCCACCACGCTGGGCTGGAAGATACCTGAACCACTTCTTTTGGACTCACTCCCTAATGACTCTAGAGAACCTCTGGCCCTTTCCCAGCGGTCGGCTTCCCTTGCCAGTAACTCTGTATCAGTAAATCCAACTTGCAACAGGTGTTGGCGCAACTCTGGCGAACAACCACTGAGCACCTGCTCTTTGACTATAAGATCAAACAAGACTTCAAAATCAGAGTCAGTGTGAACCTCTACCCAAGCCCACAGTGTATTACAACATTCATCCTCAAAATCTACCCAAGACTGGTGAGACAGTTTCCTAAGGTTCCTAAACCTTAACCTATTCTCCTCCTCTGGGGAAACAGGAACCATACTCTGGGAACTGGGACTTTCTAGACTGAGATTTAAATAGCTGCCACCACTGGACCCAACCCTCCCTGGGGGATCCAGAAACTCAACACTGCGCGCAGGGGATAGTCTACCCTCCAGAGCTACTTCGCCTCTGGTGGAGACCCTCTCAGCCTCCTCTATCCTTTCCTGCGCTAAGACCCTCTCGGTCTCTAGCTGTTGCTTCTTAACCTCCAGCTGTTGCTTTCTAATGCCCAGCTGTGCCATAGCCTGGGCATGCTCCAACCTGAGCCTCTCTAAAGCCAGCTGGTGCTCCCTTTCTCTCCTCCTATCTTCCAGCTCCTCTGGGGACAGGGAAAGGGATGAGGCGCTGCCTCCTACGCTGGACCCAGCAAGGGACTCCCTACCTATGGGGTCCTCACTATCTGCTGGCGTCCCTGTGCTATCATCTTCTTCCTCCTCCTCAGACTCTTCAGGGCTCCCCTCTGACCCACCACCCTCATGGTGTGAGACCCGGGCCCTCTCCTCACTGTGCTCACGCTCCCAGTCCTCCTTCTGCCATTGGATTAGGTTACCCCTAAGTTGGGACTGGGTGTCTGACTCATTCACTGCAATGTCTCTCTCCTCGCAAAACTCTCTCAGTTCATGCAAAAACAGACCCCAGACATTAAAAGCAGACTCCATCTTGGCAAGATGATCACAGACACGTGCAACACAGGGGACTGAACAATCTGAAGTAAGAGGACACAATTCCAAAACTTCAACAATCTCCTTATCAAAGAGAACTCATACTCATGCGTCCAGGAAAACACACCATTCATCCACACACACCCTCCCCTCGGATCGGTAAGGCAGTTTCTACCACCCCTGACTTCTCAACCTGACCACAAGTGACACAGGTACCAGACTCTGGGCGCGGGGCAGGGGAACAAATGCACTGGACACAATTGCACAATGATACCTTCAGGAGAAGAAAATATGAAACTTCCAAAAAAAACAATCCCCTTAAAATGTGGTCATCTAAAAATGCAGAGCTTTGTGGTGCAGCCAGCCGCTACTAAGGTACAAGGCAAACACAAATCCTTATCCCACCGCTTGCCGCCAATGTTGGAAATGGGATCTCCGGCTGGCCAAGGCTTTCGCCAAAGTCAGTCAGAGACCACCACACCCAAGTCAGGGCAAGGGAGTTACACGCCAAGATAACCCCTGCTCACCCTCTAGGTAACGTGGCGCGAGCAGCAAGGCTAAACTTGGAGGCGATGTAGGCTAAGTATTTGCGCACGCACCCCAGCAACAACAACCAAAGGCCCACCACAAAGGAAACTCCACACAAGGTTATATAAAAATAGCCTTTGTATTACACCAAAACACATTAGATAAAACACACACTTTACAATGTGCCAGAGGCACGGGCAGAATTTACAGGGGATATGTACAAGACAGGGCCACCTGGACCACTGTCAGGAATCAGAAGTAGCACTTTCAGAAAGTAAAATTACTTTAGCACAAAATAGCACACAATATAACAATAGAGCGCACAACCAGTAATTACTGGTAACCAGGATCTCACTAGCACCACCTGTACTAGGGAGAAAACAACCACCTATGTATTACAATACCTGTAGGGGTGTAAGAGGAAAACACATGATGCAATGCATGACATTCATTCAGAGGTGTAAAAGGCACATGACGCATAAACAATACATTCAGAGGTGCATAGAAAGTACAATTGCGCGAAACTCACGTAAGTCACCACCTGTGACTGTCCCTAGGCCCTCTGGCCTCTCTGGGGCTAGGACGCCCTGTGTCCAGTGTCCTAAACGGAGCAGTCGCCCACAAAGTGCTGGGCAACTGGATAGCACAATGATGGGGCCAATGTAGATGGAGGAGCCTCGCTGGGCTCTCAAAGGATTGACCGGGCCCTCAGGAGCTTCTCGTAAATAAATGGCCCCTGAGCCTCTCACAGGGCTCTCAACAGAACACTGTGGGCTGCCACTGAGCCTCAGGGCTCTGCACGACGAAATGCCCCCACGAGCCTCTCTGGGCTCGCAACACAAGGTGGGCACTTGGAGCCTCTCAGGGCTCAAATACTCAATTATGCCCCCGGAGCCTCGCAGGCTCCAACAAACAAATTGAAGGGAGAAGGGGGCCCAGGTCACGGGGGCGGCACCGAAAGCGTGCCCGACACACCCCCCAACCGCCTCACTCAAAGCCCCACTCACCGGTCTGGCAGGCGGCTGCTTCAAGAGAGCTCCCGCCTCTCGGGGCTCTCTGCAGACTTCTGTCCTCCCTCTCCTGGGCTCTCCCTCGCTTTGGGAGCCCGGGGGGGGGGGACAAGGGAAGACGCCGGCTTCTCTCTCTCCTGTTCCCCGGATCGGCTCCCGGCAGCTTCTGGCTTCCTCCTTCCTGTCCCGGGCCGGCAGCCAATCAGAGCGCGGCCCGGGGAATGACGAGTGTCCCGGAGTACCGCCCCCGGCCTGCCTGACTTCCTGGTCGCGGCCGGGCGGCCACGGGGACAATCTCCGCGGTAATGCCGGGTGGGCACCGGCCTTAGAGATAAATGAAGCGCTCCCACAGCGCTAGTGGCAGTGTACAGCGCAAGATCCTTGGCAGGGTGGGCACCTGCCAGGGGACTGCAAACTCGGCGTGGGCAGCCGCAAAAAGGAAAAGTAAAGCGCTCTCAGCGCTAGGGTGAAGGCACAGCGCTCCCAAGCGCTACAAGCCAAAGAAAGCGCTTTTAAGCGCTATAAGTGAAATAAAGCGCTCCCAGGTGCCCTCAGCAAGCAGGGCAGAGTCCCAGCAGTCCTTGGGCAGGCAGGGGGGGGCAAGGCTGGGCCCAGAGCCAGCTCACTGGGTCTCCAGGCAGGGAGACACCCCAAGTGGCGGTCCTCTGGCCCAGCAGCAGCAACAGCCCCCTCAGGATCCTGGAAGAGAACAACTTCAGTGGGGACACAGCCCCATTTTTATACAGTGCATTCCTTTGTTCAAGGGTGCAGAGTGGGAGCGGAACCAGTCGCAGCTGGTTCTTGAGTACTCTGTTTACCTCAACCACCCTCTCTATTCACTGGCAGGGCTTGGGTCATTAGACACACCACAGGGGGGCGGAGCCAGCATTGTGTGGGGAAAACCCAGCCCATCCAGGACACAGGTACACTCCTCCCACACATCACTCATGCTAATCTCCCACTCACCACCGGGCAGACCCATCCAGACTTCCTGGAGCCTGGCATGCCAGCCAGCTCCAGCCAATCACACGCCAGCACCCTCACAGCACACGTACAGCCATGTCTAGAAATGGCGCTTCGCTACTAGACACATACATGCTGCATACACCGTTGCGCAGCATTCACTCACACGAGTTCACACATACCAGACTCAAGCCTGTACACCTCACGCATCAGGAACTACCAGGGACACATACATTCCCCATGCATTCCTATGGGCGGGCAGGCCTAGCTCAGCACATGCACTCAGGTGTGCGCACGCACTTTCCACTGGGACACAGTGAAAGTGCGCAGAATCCAAAAATCACCATCTCCAGGTCACCATTTCAAGCAAAAAGTCTCGGGGTGAACCTGCCCTAAGGGCCAAAGTCCAACACTACCAAAAAATGAATAAGTCTTTCTGTGACAAAACTGGTGCTCATGTAAAGTTCGCTGATACCCGATGTCTCTGGTCTAGTTCGCGCTATATAAAACTAAAAAAAAAAAAAAGGTACTATGAGCGGGAGTAGGGAACATCCAATATGTACTCCGAGTGGGAGTAGAGTACACTAATATGTGCTCAGAGTGGGAGTAAGGTACACCGATATGTGCTCAGAGTGGGAGTAGGGTACACCGATATGTGCTCAGAGTGGGAGTAGGGTACTGTAGGAAGGTGGCTACCTGACTATGGTTACCCCAGATTTTTTGCCTGTGTTTAGCTGGTTTTTTGACTTAGTTGACCTGGTTCCCTGCTAATCAGGGCCCCAGGCCATCTGCTCTCTCTGTAAAATGGATTCCATGTACCCTAGGTACATACCACAATTGGAAATGGACTCCTTGTCAGCCCCTGTATAATGCACTATAGGTGCCCAGGGCATAGGGGCCACCAAGGCCTACCAGGGGCTGCAGCATATCTTTTGCCACCCCTGGCTGGTTCTTAAATTGACACAACTGGCTGATCACTCAGCTGGGGTAAGGTGGTGTAAGCACCCCTTACTTAGATATAGTATACCTATGTCTAAACCTATATCTGGACACATATAAACCTGTGAGCCACTCCTATGGAAGGCCTCATCAATCCTGGAGGCAGAGTGCGTGGTTTAATGTGAGATGGAGCTCTAGCATGAGCTGAGCCTGTCTGCAGCTGTCGGGAACAACTCCCTAAGCTGTTTCAGGGTAACGCCATACCATATACTCTTAAGTGCCTTATAATCCTCGCGGTTATATAGCATCTTTGGTTTGGCTTTATCAAAACATGTCGTGTAAGGTGTCATACGATTTGGAATACTATCCCCTCGCCAGTTCTGGTGACGGGGATAGCATTCCACCCCTCTAGAGGGGTAAGACATGTTACTTTACTTAAATGCGGTTAATTTCTAAAACGGCCTTAGATCCACAAAATGGATGCCTCTGCCACAGACACGGGTCTGGCGCCCTGCAGCAGACCGAAACTCAGCCAAATGGGGCCTGGACAAAGGGTTTCCTGTCGCAGGGGGGTTTTACCACCCTCCAGACAGGAGATAGTGGATTGTAGCAGGGAGGTCTGAAAGAAACCAGACACTGCTCGGGGCGCACAAGGCTGCCCCTTGCATAATCCGGCCAAACCGGTTCTGGGGCACTCCAGCCCTCGTGCCAGGGCGGCCTGGATCAAAGGAAGGGGGTGTATCCACCCACTTCCTGGGTCCCACCCATAGGGGGGGACCTAGCAGGTAATCACGCCCCCCAGATTCGAATAAGAGTGGGAGCAGTGCCAATGCACTTTAGATTTTCCTGACGAAACATAAGAAACGAAACTCTGGACCCTTCGACCTCCTACTCAACGTGGAAGCCCGAAGAATCTCCCTTGTGGTCAAGGAGTGACCACCCTGTGCAAACAGGCACCATCCAGCCATCGACGTCTGCTTTGTCGCAGTTCCCGCCGGAACTCGAGCGACAGAGATCGACGAGATCAAGCTTGCCTGCCTTCCAACAGCCCGATCCACAGTCCCTGCAGAGCTGAGACCCGTGGAGGCGACCGGAAGCGTGGGGCACGCCATCTTGAATTGACCACGAGACGCTGACCGTGCAGCCCACGAGTGACCCTCGAAGCTGTACACCGGGGTTTGAGAAGCCCCAACCCTGAGCCACTCTTGCAACGAAGTTCAGCCCTCCACACTCGACGAGTGCTGCGTGGGGCCCTTCTGCTCCATTTGGCTCAACGCGTTGGCCCGGTCACTTGCCAGCCGGCTAGTGGTCCCTGTGCCGACGAAACTACGAATACGACTTGTGAATCTGGTTGCTCCAGATCTGCACCACCTTTCCTGAAAAGGAGCCCCCACTCTGACCCTCCTGGTTCGAGTGAGAAGCAATCTCCCGGTTCCACGTGGATTGCTTTTGCCAAGTGTTGTTTGCTCCAATCTTGAAGCCGACAGCGCCGACGGCAAGAGCCTGCGTGGGACAGATCGTGACCTGCTCCTGGACGTCGCAGATGCCCCAGAGCCCACATGACAGCGGAGAGAAGCTCCTCGACGATCACCTGATTGCGCCCGACATTGCCTGGTTCCGTCCTGGTTCCACCCTGGTCACTGCTGAGTGACCCAGACTCTGTCCCCTCTGCTTTTAGGTACTTTTCGACTTGAGTCCACCCTTGGACTCCACCGGACACTTCTCTTTCACCCCGTCTGCAGCCCTTTCAGCTTCAAGCACCAAGAGCCTGCGTGACGAAACCCGACTCAACTTCGACCCTGTGCACCCGCTTCCTGTGGGTGAGGTAACTTTGCTCCGCCGGTGTTCCCACACTGGTACACACCTCTAGGGTCTGTGTCTTAAGTTTTGTTCCTCTAGGTTCAGCGGAAGTGTCCTTAAACTTTAACTCTACAACTTTTACGCACCATTGGTTAACATTGGTGCACGCGTGCGCTTTCCGCACTGCACCCGAATCCCGTGGGCCATTCCCGACTTCAGCATTGCTTGTCCTGACTGCTCCCAGCGATTCCCTAGGCCCTAGGCCTAACCACTGTTCGATTGGTATCTCTTATACCACTTGTTTAGTATATGGTTTGAGTGGCCCCCGCCCTCATCCATAATCGTGCAACTTTGTATGTTTAAACAGTGCTTTTGATTTAACGCTTGTGCCCCTTTATTCATAAAGAATACTGGGGATTGTTTTTAGTAATAAACACATATTTTTATAATATATACTTGTGTGGTGTCCTTTCATTTGATATTACAGGATTGTATGTGGTAAAACAGCTCGCTTAACACGACCTCTTAAGTTAAGCCTTTAGGCTGCTTAGTCCATGCTACCCCTAGGATAGCTTGTCTAATAAGGTTGACTTACAACCAGACACCATAAGGGATTGTTTGGTCTGATAATCGGTGGTTCCAGAATTGGAAACATCACCTATCAGGCCAACTTCTCACAGGTACACTGATATGTGCTCAGAGTGGGAGTAGGGCACACTGATATGTGCTCAGAGTGGGAGTAGGGTACACTGATATGTGCTCAGAGTAGGAGTAGGGTACACTGATATGTGCTCAGAGTGGGAGTAAGGTACACCGATATGTGCTCAGAGTGGGAGTAGGGTACACTAATATGTGCTCCGAGTGGGAGTAGGGTACACCGATCTGTGCTCCGAGTGGGAGTAGGGTACACAGATATGTGCTCAGAGTGGGAGTAGGGTACACTAACATGTGCTCCGAGTGGGAGTAGGGTACACCGATATGTGCTCCGAGTGGGAGTAGGGTACAACCAATATCTGCTCTGAGTGGGAGTAGGGTACACCAATATGTACTCCGAGTGGGAGTAGGGTACATCGATATGTGCTCCGAGTGGGAGTAGGGTACATCCAATATCTGCTCCGAGTGGGAGTAGGGTACACCAATATGTGCTCCGAGTGGGAGTAGGGTACATCCAATATGTGCTCCGAGTGGGAGTAGGGTACACCGATATGTGCTCCGAGTGGGAGTAGGATACATCCAATATGTGCTCCGAGTGGGAGTAGGGTACATCCAATATGTGCTCCGAGTGGGAGTAGGGTACACCGATATGTGCTCCGAGTGGGAGTAGGGTACACTAATATGTGCTCCGAGTGGGAGTAGGGTACATCCAATATGTGCTCTGAGTGGGAGTAGGGTACATCCAATATACGCTCTGAGTGGGAATAGGGTACACCCAATATGTGCTCCGAGTGGGAGTAGGGTACACCCAATATGTGCTCCGAGTGGGAGTAGGATACATCCAATATGTACTCCGAGTGGCAGTAGGGTACATCCAATATGTGCTCTGAGTGGGAGTAGGGTACACCCAATATGTGCTCCGAGTGGGAGTAAGGTACATCCAATATGTGCTCTGAGTGGGAGTAGGGTACATCCAATATGTGCTCTGAGTGGGAGTAGGGTACACCAATATGTGCTCCGAGTGGGAGTAAGGTACATCCAATATGTGCTCCGAGTGGGAGTAGGGTACACCCAATATGTGCTCCGAGTGGGAGTAGGGTACACCAATATGTGCTCCGAGTGGGAGTAGGGTACATCCAATATGTGCTCCGAGTGGGAGTAGGGTACATCCAATATGTGCTCTGAGTGGGAGTAGGGTACATCCAATATGTGCTCTGAGTGGGAGCAGGGTACACCGATATGTGCTCCGAGTGGGAGTAGGGTGCACCCAATATGTGCTCCAAGTGGGAGTAGGGTTCACCCAATGAGTTCTCCGAGTGGGAGCAGGGTACACCGATATGTGCTCCGAGTGGGAGTAGGGTACACCGATATGTGCTCCGAGTGGTAGTAGAGTACACTAATATGTGCTCCGAGTGGGAGTAGGGTACACCGATATGTGCTCCGAGTGGGAGTAGGGTACATCCAATATACGCTCTGAGTGGGAGTAGGGTACACCCAATATGTGCTCCGAGTGGGAGTAGGATACATCCAATATGTGCTTCGAGTGGGAGTAGGGTGCACCCAATATGGGAAGAGCATGTAGCCTTACGGCTAGTGCGGTCTACCTCGAAGTTGGGGAACCAGGTTCGAGTCTCAACAACGACGTTCCACATCCTGTGATGCTGGGCAAATCACTTAATATCCCCATGGCTACAAAAAAAAAAATTAATGTGTCCTTCTGTAACAAAACGGATGCTCATGTAAAGTTCTCTGATACCCAATGTCTCTGATCTAGTTCGCGCTATATAAAACTCTAAAAAAATGTGCGCTCCGAGTGGGAGTAAGTTGCACCCAATATGGGCTCGGAGTGGGAGTAGGGTGCACCCAATATGTGCTCCGAGTGGGAGTAGGGTGCACCCAATATGGGGAGAGCATGTAGCCTTACGGCTGGTGCGGTAGACCTAGAAGTTGGGGAACCGAGTTCGAGTCTCGGCAACGACGCTCCACATCCTGGGCAAATTACTTAATCTCCCCATGCCTACCAAAAAATGAATATGTCTTTCTGTGACAAAACTGGTGCTCATGTAAAGTTCGCTGATACCCGATGTCTCTGGTCTAGTTCGCGCTATATAAAACTAAAAAAAAAAAAAAAAAGGTACTATGAGCGGGAGCAGGGTATATCCAATATGTACTCCGAGTGGGAGTAGGGAACATCCAATATGTACTCCGAGTGGGAGTAGAGTACACTAATATGTGCTCAGAGTGGGAGTAAGGTACACCGATATGTGCTCAGAGTGGGAGTAGGGTACACCGATATGTGCTCAGAGTGGGAGTAGGGTACACTGATATGTGCTCAGAGTGGGAGTAGGGTACACTGATATGTGCTCAGAGTAGGAGTAGGGTACACTGATATGTGCTCAGAGTGGGAGTAAGGTACACCGATATGTGCTCAGAGTGGGAGTAGGGTACACTAATATGTGCTCCGAGTGGGAGTAGGGTACACCGATATGTGCTCCGAGTGGGAGTAGGGTACACCGATATGTGCTCAGAGTGGGAGTAGGGTACACTAATATGTGCTCCGAGTGGGAGTAGGGTACACCATGATGGCGGCAACTAGAATATGGAATACATTTCTTAAGAGAATGGGAATGGGCAGATACAATAGGTATGTAAGGCTTTACAAAAACTGTTCCTTTCCGATGGAAATTTTTGGTGACTCAACAATGTTGGGATGGATGCAGAAAGGGATAGAACAGATTGGGGATATAATAGATGGGGATGGGGTAATCCAGTTCATAGATCTTTGTGCTAAATATGGGATTGAGAGAAAGGACTTCTTCAAATACCTGCAGGTACGGAGTTTTTTATTGCACAAGCAAGGCGGCAGGGAGGGGTTTAATAAAAATGAACTCTTGGAAAAGATAAAAGCAGGAGGGGATTGCACAATTAGATCTTTCTATGCAATACTAACCAAAGGGAAGTTGGATGATCTGGAGAAAGTTAGCACTAAGTGGGTTGGAAAGTTGGGAGAGGATGCAGGAAGCTTTCAAGATTCTTTAAACTTGGGATGTACCATCCTGCGCTCTGGACCCTTGCAATCGCAACATTATAAGACGCTATACTCACTGTACTATACCCCAGCGAGGCTAGCTAAGTGGGGAGGGTCCACTGGAGTTACTTGTCCACGGTGTAATGCAGTAGCTGCCGACATTATCCATATGTTTGCTACTTGCCCTCAGTTATATACCTTGATCCAATGTATAGAAGATTTTATTAATAACACTCTTGATATAAGAATTAAATTAACGCCTAGGATGATTCTGTTTGGAGTAGATAATCAAGTTGGATTGGTTCATAAGGAATTCATGTTTGTGGCAATGGCAGTACTGAGATTAATAATTGCAAGAGTATGGTTGGACAAGGTACCCCCTGACTTACAGGTATGGCTATCAAATCTGCTAGCTAGCTATAATCTTGAGAGAGCTATATATGCTCGGAAGGGGAAGTGGGGAAGGAGATTGGGGTTGAAAATTTGGGAACCAATAAACATATGGAAAGGGAGGATGGTATAGTAAGTGATGGAGATTTAAGGTTCGGTTCTTCTGCTATATGATTTGGTGTTATAAATGTATTTTGGTTTATGATTTGAAAAGCGTCAAACCAGTGATACTCTGTAAAATGTAAAAATGTTCAGTTTTGTTTTGTTTTGTAATCTAATGTGCAAGTTAACAAGAAAAAGGGGAAAAATAAAAATATAGAAAAAAAAAAAATAATAATAATATCCCCATGGCTACAAAAAAAAAAAATTAATGTGTCCTTCTGTAACAAAACGGATGCTCATGTAAAGTTCTCTGATACCCAATGTCTCTGATCTAGTTCGCGCTATATAAAACTCTAAAAAAATGTACGCTGCGAGAGGGAGTAAGTTGCGCCCAATATGGGCTTGGAGTGGGAGTAGGGTGCACCCAATATGTGCTCCGAGTGGGAGTAGGGTGCACCCAATATGGGGAGAGCATGTAGCCTTACGGCTGGTGCGGTAGACCTGGAAGTTGGGGAACCGGGTTCGAGTCTCGGCAACGACGCTCCACATCCTGGGCAAATTACTTAATCTCCCCATGCCTACCAAAAAATGAATATGTCTTTCTGTGACAAAACTGGTGCTCATGTAAAGTTCGCTGATACCCGATGTCTCTGGTCTAGTTCGCGCTATATAAAACTAAAAAAAAAAAAAGGTACTATGAGCGGGAGCAGGGTATATCCAATATGTACCCCGAGTGGGAGTAGGGAACATCCAATATGTACTCCTAGTGGGAGTAGAGTACACTAATATGTGCTCAGAGTGGGAGTAAGGTACACCGATATGTGCTCAGAGTAGGAGTAGGGTACACTAATATGTGCTCAGAGTGGGAGTAAGGTACACCGATATGTGCTCAGAGTGGGAGTAGGGTACACTAATATGTGCTCCGAGTGGGAGTAGGGTACACCGATCTGTGCTCCGAGTGGGAGTAGGGTACACAGATATGTGCTCAGAGTGGGAGTAGGGTACACAGATATGTGCTCAGAGTGGGAGTAGGGTACACTAATATGTGCTCCGAGTGGAAGTAGGGTACATCCAATATGTGCTCCGAGTGGGAGTAGGGTACACCGATATGTGCTCCGAGTGGGAGTAGGATACATCCAATATGTGCTCCGAGTGGGAGTAGGGTACATCCAATATGTGCTCCGAGTGGGAGTAGGGTACATCCAATATGTGCTCTGAGTGGGAGTAGGGTACATCCAATATGTGCTCTGAGTGGGAGCAGGGTACACCGATATGTGCTCCGAGTGGGAGTAGGGTGCACCCAATATGTGCTCCAAGTGGGAGTAGGGTTCACCCAATGAGTTCTCCGAGTGGGAGCAGGGTACACCGATATGTGCTCCGAGTGGGAGTAGGGTACACCGATATGTGCTCCGAGTGGTAGTAGAGTACACTAATATGTGCTCCGAGTGGGAGTAGGGTACACCGATATGTGCTCCGATTGGGAGTAGGGTACATCCAATATGTGCTCCGAGTGGGAGTAGGGTTCATCCAATATGCGCTCCGAGTGGGAGTAAGGTACACTGAGCGGGAGTAAGGTACACTGAGCGGGAGTAGGGTACATCCAATATGTGCTCCGAGTGGGAGTAGGGTACACCGATATGTGCTCCGAGTGGGAGTAGGGTACATCCAATATCTGCTCAGAGTGGGAGTAGGGTACACCAATATGTGCTCCGAGTGGGAGTAGGGTACATCCAATATGTGCTCCGAGTGGGAGTAGGGTACACCGATATGTGCTCCGAGTGGGAGTAGGGTACATCCAATATGTGCTCCGAGTGGGAGTAGGGTACACCGATATGTGCTCCGAGTGGGAGTAGGGTACACTAATATGTGCTCCGAGTGGGAGTAGGGTACATCCAATATGTGCTCTGAGTGGGAGTAGGGTATATCCAATATGTGCTCCGAGTGGGAGTAGGGTACACCGATATGTGCTCCGAGTGGGAGTAGGGTACACGGATATGTGCTCCGAGTGGGAGTAGGGTACACCGATATGTGCTCCGAGTGGGAGTAGGGTACACTAATATGTGCTCCGAGTGGGAGTAGGGTACATCCAATATGTGCTCTGAGTGGGAGTAGGGTACATCCAATATACGCTCCGAGTGGGAGTAGGGTACACCGATATGTGCTCCGAGTGGGAGTAGGGTACACGGATATGTGCTCCGAGTGGGAGTAGGGTACACCGATATGTGCTCCGAGTGGGAGTAGGGTACACTAATATGTGCTCCGAGTGGGAGTAGGGTACATCCAATATGTGCTCTGAGTGGGAGTAGGGTACATCCAATATACGCTCTGAGTGGGAGTAGGGTACGCCCAATATGTGCTCCGAGTGGGAGTAGGATACATCCAATATGTACTCCGAGTGGGAGTAGGGTACATCCAATATACGCTCTGAGTGGGAGTAGGGTACACCCAATATGTGCTCCGAGTGGGAGTAGGATACATCCAATATGTGCTTCGAGTGGGAGTAGGGTGCACCCAATATGGGGAGAGCATGTAGCCTTACGGCTAGTGCGGTCTACCTCGAAGTTGGGGAACCAGGTTCGAGTCTCAAGAACGACGTTCCACATCCTGTGATGCTGGGCAAATCACTTAATATCCCCATGGCTACAAAAAAAAAAATTAATGTGTCCTTCTGTAACAAAACGGATGCTCATGTAAAGTTCTCTGATACCCAATGTCTCTGATCTAGTTCGCGCTATATAAAACTCTAAAAAAATGTGCGCTCCGAGTGGGAGTAAGTTGCACCCAATATGGGCTCGGAGTGGGAGTAGGGTGCACCCAATATGTGCTCCGAGTGGGAGTAGGGTGCACCCAATATGGGGAGAGCATGTAGCCTTACGGCTGGTGCGGTAGACCTAGAAGTTGGGGAACCGAGTTCGAGTCTCGGCAACGACGCTCCACATCCTGGGCAAATTACTTAATCTCCCCATGCCTACCAAAAAATGAATATGTCTTTCTGTGACAAAACTGGTGCTCATGTAAAGTTCGCTGATACCCGATGTCTCTGGTCTAGTTCGCGCTATATAAAACTAAAAAAAAAAAAAAAAAGGTACTATGAGCGGGAGCAGGGTATATCCAATATGTACTCCGAGTGGGAGTAGGGAACATCCAATATGTACTCCGAGTGGGAGTAGAGTACACTAATATGTGCTCAGAGTGGGAGTAAGGTACACCGATATGTGCTCAGAGTGGGAGTAGGGTACACCGATATGTGCTCAGAGTGGGAGTAGGGTACACTGATATGTGCTCAGAGTGGGAGTAGGGTACACTGATATGTGCTCAGAGTAGGAGTAGGGTACACTGATATGTGCTCAGAGTGGGAGTAAGGTACACCGATATGTGCTCAGAGTGGGAGTAGGGTACACTAATATGTGCTCCGAGTGGGAGTAGGGTACACCGATATGTGCTCCGAGTGGGAGTAGGGTACACCGATATGTGCTCAGAGTGGGAGTAGGGTACACTAATATGTGCTCCGAGTGGGAGTAGGGTACACTGATATGTGCTCCGAGTGGGAGTAGGGTACATCCAATATCTGCTCCGAGTGGGAGTAGGGTACACCAATATGTACTCCGAGTGGGAGTAGGGTACACCAATATGTGCTCCGAGTGGGAGTAGGGTACACCGATATGTGCTCCGAGTGGGAGTAGGATACATCCAATATGTGCTCCGAGTGGGAGTAGGGTACATCCAATATGTGCTCCGAGTGGGAGTAGGGTACACCGATATGTGCTCCGAGTGGGAGTAGGGTACACTAATATGTGCTCCGAGTGGGAGTAGGGTACATCCAATATGTGCTCTGAGTGGGAGTAGGGTACATCCAATATACGCTCTGAGTGGGAATAGGGTACACCCAATATGTACTCCGAGTGGGAGTAGGGTCCATCCAATATACGCTCTGAGTGGGAGTAGGGTACACCCAATATGTGCTCCGAGTGGGAGTAGGGTACACCCAATATGTGCTCCGTGTGGGAGTAGGGTACATCCAATATGTACTCCGAGTGGTAGTAGGGTACATCCAATATGTGCTCCGAGTGGGAGTAAGGTACACCGATATGTGCTCAGAGTGGGAGTAGGGTACACTAATATGTGCTCCGAGTGGGAGTAGGGTACACTGATATGTGCTCAGAGTAGGAGTAGGGTACACTGATATGTGCTCAGAGTGGGAGTAAGGTACACCGATATGTGCTCAGAGTGGGAGTAGGGTACACTAATATGTGCTCCGAGTGGGAGTAGGGTACACCGATATGTGCTCCGTGTGGGAGTAGGGTACACCGATATGTGCTCAGAGTGGGAGTAGGGTACACTAATATGTGCTCCGAGTGGGAGTAGGGTACACCGATATGTGCTCCGAGTGGGAGTAGGGTACATCCAATATCTGCTCCGAGTGGGAGTAGGGTACACCAATATGTACTCCGAGTGGGAGTAGGGTACACCGATATGTGCTCCGAGTGGGAGTAGGGTACATCCAATATCTGCTCCGAGTGGGAGTAGGGTACACCAATATGTGCTCCGAGTGGGAGTAGGGTACACCAATATGTGCTCCGAGTGGGAGTAAGGTACATCCAATATGTGCTCCGAGTGGGAGTAGGGTACACCCAATATGTGCTCCGAGTGGGAGTAGGGTACACCAATATGTGCTCCGAGTGGGAGTAGGGTACATCCAATATGTGCTCCGAGTGGGAGTAGGGTACATCCAATATGTGCTCTGAGTGGGAGTAGGGTACATCCAATATGTGCTCTGAGTGGGAGCAGGGTACACCGATATGTGCTCCGAGTGGGAGTAGGGTGCACCCAATATGTGCTCCAAGTGGGAGTAGGGTTCACCCAATGAGTTCTCCGAGTGGGAGCAGGGTACACCGATATGTGCTCCGAGTGGGAGTAGGGTACACCGATATGTGCTCCGAGTGGTAGTAGAGTACACTAATATGTGCTCCGAGTGGGAGTAGGGTACACCGATATGTGCTCCGATTGGGAGTAGGGTACATCCAATATGTGCTCCGAGTGGGAGTAGGGTTCATCCAATATGTGCTCCGAGTGGGAGTAGGGTACATCCAATATGTGCTCCGAGTGGGAGTAGGGTACACCGATATGTGCTCCGAGTGGGAGTAGGGTACACGGATATGTGCTCCGAGTGGGAGTAGGGTACACCGATATGTGCTCCGAGTGGGAGTAGGGTACACTAATATGTGCTCCGAGTGGGAGTAGGGTACATCCAATATGTGCTCTGAGTGGGAGTAGGGTACATCCAATATACGCTCTGAGTGGGAGTAGGGTACACCCAATATGTGCTCCGAGTGGGAGTAGGATACATCCAATATGTACTCCGAGTGGGAGTAGGGTACATCCAATATACGCTCTGAGTGGGAGTAGGGTACACCCAATATGTGCTCCGAGTGGGAGTAGGATACATCCAATATGTGCTTCGAGTGGGAGTAGGGTGCACCCAATATGGGAAGAGCATGTAGCCTTACGGCTAGTGCGGTCTACCTCGAAGTTGGGGAACCAGGTTCGAGTCTCAACAACGACGTTCCACATCCTGTGATGCTGGGCAAATCACTTAATATCCCCATGGCTACAAAAAAAAAAAATTAATGTGTCCTTCTGTAACAAAACGGATGCTCATGTAAAGTTCTCTGATACCCAATGTCTCTGATCTAGTTCGCGCTATATAAAACTCTAAAAAAATGTACGCTCCGAGAGGGAGTAAGTTGCGCCCAATATGGGCTTGGAGTGGGAGTAGGGTGCACCCAATATGTGCTCCGAGTGGGAGTAGGGTGCACCCAATATGGGGAGAGCATGTAGCCTTACGGCTGGTGCGGTAGACCTAGAAGTTGGGGAACCGGGTTCGAGTCTCGGCAACGACGCTCCACATCCTGGGCAAATTACTTAATCTCCCCATGCCTACCAAAAAATGAATATGTCTTTCTGTGACAAAACTGGTGCTCATGTAAAGTTCGCTGATACCCGATGTCTCTGGTCTAGTTCGCGCTATATAAAACTAAAAAAAAAAAAAGGTACTATGAGCGGGAGCAGGGTATATCCAATATGTACCCCGAGTGGGAGTAGGGAACATCCAATATGTACTCCGAGTGGGAGTAGAGTACACTAATATGTGCTCAGAGTGGGAGTAAGGTACACCGATATGTGCTCAGAGTAGGAGTAGGGTACACTAATATGTGCTCAGAGTGGGAGTAAGGTACACCGATATGTGCTCAGAGTGGGAGTAGGGTACACTAATATGTGCTCCGAGTGGGAGTAGGGTACACTGATCTGTGCTCCGAGTGGGAGTAGGGTACACAGATATGTGCTCAGAGTGGGAGTAGGGTACACTAATATGTGCTCCGAGTGGAAGTAGGGTACATCCAATATGTGCTCCGAGTGGGAGTAGGGTACACCGATATGTGCTCCGAGTGGGAGTAGGATACATCCAATATGTGCTCCGAGTGGGAGTAGGGTACATCCAATATGTGCTCCGAGTGGGAGTAGGGTACATCCAATATGTGCTCTGAGTGGGAGTAGGGTACATCCAATATGTGCTCTGAGTGGGAGCAGGGTACACCGATATGTGCTCCGAGTGGGAGTAGGGTGCACCCAATATGTGCTCCAAGTGGGAGTAGGGTTCACCCAATGAGTTCTCCGAGTGGGAGCAGGGTACACCGATATGTGCTCCGAGTGGGAGTAGGGTACACCGATATGTGCTCCGAGTGGTAGTAGAGTACACTAATATGTGCTCCGAGTGGGAGTAGGGTACACCGATATGTGCTCCGATTGGGAGTAGGGTACATCCAATATGTGCTCCGAGTGGGAGTAGGGTTCATCCAATATGCGCTCCGAGTGGGAGTAAGGTACACTGAGCGGGAGTAAGGTACACTGAGCGGGAGTAGGGTACATCCAATATGTGCTCCGAGTGGGAGTAGGGTACACCGATATGTGCTCCGAGTGGGAGTAGGGTACATCCAATATCTGCTCAGAGTGGGAGTAGGGTACACCAATATGTGCTCCGAGTGGGAGTAGGGTACATCCAATATGTGCTCCGAGTGGGAGTAGGGTACACCGATATGTGCTCCGAGTGGGAGTAGGGTACACCGATATGTGCTCCGAGTGGGAGTAGGGTACACTAATATGTGCTCCGAGTGGGAGTAGGGTACATCCAATATGTGCTCTGAGTGGGAGTAGGGTACATCCAATATGTGCTCCGAGTGGGAGTAGGGTACACCGATATGTGCTCCGAGTGGGAGTAGGGTACACGGATATGTGCTCCGAGTGGGAGTAGGGTACACCGATATGTGCTCCGAGTGGGACTAGGGTACACTAATATGTGCTCCGAGTGGGAGTAGGGTACATCCAATATGTGCTCTGAGTGGGAGTAGGGTACATCCAATATACGCTCCGAGTGGGAGTAGGGTACACCGATACGTGCTCCGAGTGGGAGTAGGGTACACGGATATGTGCTCCGAGTGGGAGTAGGGTACACCGATATGTGCTCCGAGTGGGAGTAGGGTACACTAATATGTGCTCCGAGTGGGAGTAGGGTACATCCAATATGTGCTCTGAGTGGGAGTAGGGTACATCCAATATACGCTCTGAGTGGGAGTAGGGTACACCCAATATGTGCTCCGAGTGGGAGTAGGGTACACCCAATATGTGCTCCGAGTGGGAGTAGGATACATCCAATATGTGCTTCGAGTGGGAGTAGGGTGCACCCAATATGGGGAGAGCATGTAGCCTTACGGCTAGTGCGGTCTACCTCGAAGTTGGGGAACCAGGTTCGAGTCTCAACAACGACGTTCCACATCCTGTGATGCTGGGCAAATCACTTAATATCCCCATGGCTACAAAAAAAAAAATTAATGTGTCCTTCTGTAACAAAACGGATGCTCATGTAAAGTTCTCTGATACCCAATGTCTCTGATCTAGTTCGCGCTATATAAAACTCTAAAAAAATGTGCGCTCCGAGTGGGAGTAAGTTGCACCCAATATGGGCTCGGAGTGGGAGTAGGGTGCACCCAATATGTGCTCCGAGTGGGAGTAGGGTGCACCCAATATGGGGAGAGCATGTAGCCTTACGGCTGGTGCGGTAGACCTAGAAGCTGGGGAACCGAGTTCGAGTCTCGGCAACGACGCTCCACATCCTGGGCAAATTACTTAATCTCCCCATGCCTACCAAAAAATGAATATGTCTTTCTGTGACAAAACTGGTGCTCATGTAAAGTTCGCTGATACCCGATGTCTCTGGTCTAGTTCGCGCTATATAAAACTAAAAAAAAAAAAAAAAGGTACTATGAGCGGGAGCAGGGTATATCCAATATGTACTCCGAGTGGGAGTAGGGAACATCCAATATGTACTCCGAGTGGGAGTAGAGTACACTAATATGTGCTCAGAGTGGGAGTAAGGTACACCGATATGTGCTCAGAGTGGGAGTAGGGTACACCGATATGTGCTCAGAGTGGGAGTAGGGTACACTGATATGTGCTCAGAGTGGGAGTAGGGTACACTGATATGTGCTCAGAGTAGGAGTAGGGTACACTGATATGTGCTCAGAGTGGGAGTAAGGTACACCGATATGTGCTCAGAGTGGGAGTAGGGTACACTAATATGTGCTCCGAGTGGGAGTAGGGTACACCGATATGTGCTCCGAGTGGGAGTAGGGTACACCGATATGTGCTCAGAGTGGGAGTAGGGTACACTAATATGTGCTCCGAGTGGGAGTAGGGTACACCGATATGTGCTCCGAGTGGGAGTAGGGTACATCCAATATCTGCTCCGAGTGGGAGTAGGGTACACCAATATGTACTCCGAGTGGGAGTAGGGTACACCAATATGTGCTCCGAGTGGGAGTAGGGTACACCGATATGTGCTACGAGTGGGAGTAGGATACATCCAATATGTGCTCCGAGTGGGAGTAGGGTACATCCAATATGTGCTCCGAGTGGGAGTAGGGTACACCGATATGTGCTCCGAGTGGGAGTAGGGTACACTAATATGTGCTCCGAGTCGGAGTAGGGTACATCCAATATGTGCTCTGAGTGGGAGTAGGGTACATCCAATATACGCTCTGAGTGGGAATAGGGTACACCCAATATGTACTCCGAGTGGGAGTAGGGTCCATCCAATATACGCTCTGAGTGGGAGTAGGGTACACCCAATATGTGCTCCGAGTGGGAGTAGGGTACACCCAATATGTGCTCCGAGTGGGAGTAGGGTACATCCAATATGTACTCCGAGTGGTAGTAGGGTACATCCAATATGTGCTCCGAGTGGGAGTAAGGTACACCGATATGTGCTCAGAGTGGGAGTAGGGTACACTAATATGTGCTCCGAGTGGGAGTAGGGTACATTGATATGTGCTCAGAGTAGGAGTAGGGTACACTGATATGTGCTCAGAGTGGGAGTAAGGTACACCGATATGTGCTCCGAGTGGGAGTAGGGTACACCAATATGTACTCCGAGTGGGAGTAGGGTACACCGATATGTGCTCCGAGTGGGAGTAGGGTACATCCAATATCTGCTCCGAGTGGGAGTAGGGTACACCAATATGTGCTCCGAGTGGGAGTAGGGTACACCGATATGTGCTCCGAGTGGGAGTAGGATACATCCAATATGTGCTCCGAGTGGGAGTAGGGTACATCCAATATGTGCTCCGAGTGGGAGTAGGGTACACCGATATGTGCTCCGAGTGGGAGTAGGGTACACTAATATGTGCTCCGAGTGGGAGTAGGGTACATCCAATATGTGCTCCGAGTGGGAGTAGGGTACATCCAATATGTGCTCCGAGTGGGAGTAGGGTACACCGATATGTGCTCCGAGAAGGGAGTAGGGTACACTAATATGTGCTCCGAGTGGGAGTAGGGTACATCCAATATACGCTCTGAGTGGGAATAGGGTACACCCAATATGTACTCCGAGTGGGAGTAGGGTCCATCCAATATACGCTCTGAGTGGGAGTAGGGTACACCCAATATGTGCTCCGAGTGGGAGTAGGGTACACCCAATATGTGCTCCGAGTGGGAGTAGGGTACATCCAATATGTACTCCGAGTGGTAGTAGGGTACATCCAATATGTGCTCCGAGTGGGAGTAAGGTACACCGATATGTGCTCAGAGTGGGAGTAGGGTACACTAATATGTGCTCCGAGTGGGAGTAGGGTACACCGATATGTGCTCCGTGTGGGAGTAGGGTACACCGATATGTGCTCAGAGTGGGAGTAGGGTACACTAATATGTGCTCCGAGTGGGAGTAGGGTACACCGATATGTGCTCCGAGTGGGAGTAGGGTACATCCAATATCTGCTCCGAGTGGGAGTAGGGTACACCAATATGTACTCCGAGTGGGAGTAGGGTACACCGATATGTGCTCCGAGTGGGAGTAGGGTACACCGATATGTGCTCAGAGTGGGAGTAGGGTACACTGATATGTGCTCAGAGTGGGAGTAGGGTACACTGATATGTGCTCAGAGTAGGAGTAGGGTACACTGATATGTGCTCAGAGTGGGAGTAAGGTACACCGATATGTGCTCAGAGTGGGAGTAGGGTACACTAATATGTGCTCCGAGTGGGAGTAGGGTACACCGATATGTGCTCCGAGTGGGAGTAGGGTACACCGATATGTGCTCAGAGTGGGAGTAGGGTACACTAATATGTGCTCCGAGTGGGAGTAGGGTACACCAATATGTGCTCCGAGTGGGAGTAGGGTACATCCAATATCTGCTCCGAGTGGGAGTAGGGTACACCAATATGTACTCCGAGTGGGAGTAGGGTACACCAATATGTGCTCCGAGTGGGAGTAGGGTACACCGATATGTGCTACGAGTGGGAGTAGGATACATCCAATATGTGCTCCGAGTGGGAGTAGGGTACATCCAATATGTGCTCCGAGTGGGAGTAGGGTACACCGATATGTGCTCCGAGTGGGAGTAGGGTACACTAATATGTGCTCCGAGTCGGAGTAGGGTACATCCAATATGTGCTCTGAGTGGGAGTAGGGTACATCCAATATACGCTCTGAGTGGGAATAGGGTACACCCAATATGTACTCCGAGTGGGAGTAGGGTCCATCCAATATACGCTCTGAGTGGGAGTAGGGTACACCCAATATGTGCTCCGAGTGGGAGTAGGGTACACCCAATATGTGCTCCGAGTGGGAGTAGGGTACATCCAATATGTACTCCGAGTGGTAGTAGGGTACATCCAATATGTGCTCCGAGTGGGAGTAAGGTACACCGATATGTGCTCAGAGTGGGAGTAGGGTACACTAATATGTGCTCCGAGTGGGAGTAGGGTACACTGATATGTGCTCAGAGTAGGAGTAGGGTACACTGATATGTGCTCAGAGTGGGAGTAAGGTACACCGATATGTGCTCCGAGTGGGAGTAGGGTACACCAATATGTACTCCGAGTGGGAGTAGGGTACACCGATATGTGCTCCGAGTGGGAGTAGGGTACATCCAATATCTGCTCCGAGTGGGAGTAGGGTACACCAATATGTGCTCCGAGTGGGAGTAGGGTACACCGATATGTGCTCCGAGTGGGAGTAGGATACATCCAATATGTGCTCCGAGTGGGAGTAGGGTACATCCAATATGTGCTCCGAGTGGGAGTAGGGTACACCGATATGTGCTCCGAGTGGGAGTAGGGTACACTAATATGTGCTCCGAGTGGGAGTAGGGTACATCCAATATGTGCTCCGAGTGGGAGTAGGGTACATCCAATATGTGCTCCGAGTGGGAGTAGGGTACACCGATATGTGCTCCGAGTGGGAGTAGGGTACACTAATATGTGCTCCGAGTGGGAGTAGGGTACATCCAATATGTGCTCTGAGTGGGAGTAGGGTACATCCAATATACGCTCTGAGTGGGAATAGGGTACACCCAATATGTACTCCGAGTGGGAGTAGGGTCCATCCAATATACGCTCTGAGTGGGAGTAGGGTACACCCAATATGTGCTCCGAGTGGGAGTAGGGTACACCCAATATGTGCTCCGAGTGGGAGTAGGGTACATCCAATATGTACTCCGAGTGGTAGTAGGGTACATCCAATATGTGCTCCGAGTGGGAGTAAGGTACACCGATATGTGCTCAGAGTGGGAGTAGGGTACACTAATATGTGCTCCGAGTGGGAGTAGGGTACACCGATATGTGCTCCGTGTGGGAGTAGGGTACACCGATATGTGCTCAGAGTGGGAGTAGGGTACACTAATATGTGCTCCGAGTGGGAGTAGGGTACACCGATATGTGCTCCGAGTGGGAGTAGGGTACATCCAATATCTGCTCCGAGTGGGAGTAGGGTACACCAATATGTACTCCGAGTGGGAGTAGGGTACACCGATATGTGCTCCGAGTGGGAGTAGGGTACATCCAATATCTGCTCCGAGTGGGAGTAGGGTACACCAATATGTGCTCCGAGTGGGAGTAGGGTACATCCAATATGTGCTCCGAGTGGGAGTAGGGTACATCCAATATGTGCTCCGAGTGGGAGTAGGGTACATCCAATATGTGCTCTGAGTGGGAGTAGGGTACATCCAATATGTGCTCTGAGTGGGAGCAGGGTACACCGATATGTGCTCCGAGTGGGAGTAGGGTGCACCCAATATGTGCTCCAAGTGGGAGTAGGGTTCACCCAATGAGTTCTCCGAGTGGGAGCAGGGTACACCGATATGTGCTCCGAGTGGGAGTAGGGTACACCGATATGTGCTCCGAGTGGTAGTAGAGTACACTAATATGTGCTCCGAGTGGGAGTAGGGTACACCGATATGTGCTCCGATTGGGAGTAGGGTACATCCAATATGTGCTCCGAGTGGGAGTAGGGTTCATCCAATATGCGCTCCGAGTGGGAGTAAGGTACACTGAGCGGGAGTAAGGTACACTGAGCGGGAGTAGGGTACATCCAATATGTGCTCCGAGTGGGAGTAGGGTACACCGATATGTGCTCCGAGTGGGAGTAGGGTACATCCAATATGTGCTCCGAGTGGGAGTAGGGTACATCCAATATGTGCTCCGAGTGGGAGTAGGGTACATCCAATATGTGCTCTGAGTGGGAGTAGGGTACACCGATATGTGCTCCGAGTGGGAGTAGGGTACATCCAATATGTGCTCCGAGTGGGAGTAGGGTACACCGATATGTGCTCCGAGTGGGAGTAGGGTACACTAATATGTGCTCAGAGTGGGAGTAGGGTACATCCAATATGTGCTCTGAGTGGGAGTAGGGTACATCCAATATGCGCTCCGAGTGGGAGTAGGGTACACCGATATGTGCTCCGAGTGGGAGTAGGGTACACGGATATGTGCTCCGAGTGGGAGTAGGGTACACCGATATGTGCTCCGAGTGGGAGTAGGGTACACTAATATGTGCTCCGAGTGGGAGTAGGGTACATCCAATATGTGCTCTGAGTGGGAGTAGGGTACATCCAATATACGCTCCGAGTGGGAGTAGGGTACACCGATACGTGCTCCGAGTGGGAGTAGGGTACACGGATATGTGCTCCGAGTGGGAGTAGGGTACACCGATATGTGCTCCGAGTGGGAGTAGGGTACACTAATATGTGCTCCGAGTGGGAGTAGGGTACATCCAATATGTGCTCTGAGTGGGAGTAGGGTACATCCAATATACGCTCTGAGTGGGAGTAGGGTACACCCAATATGTGCTCCGAGTGGGAGTAGGATACATCCAATATGTACTCCGAGTGGGAGTAGGGTACATCCAATATACGCTCTGAGTGGGAGTAGGGTACACCCAATATGTGCTCCGAGTGGGAGTAGGATACATCCAATATGTGCTTCGAGTGGGAGTAGGGTGCACCCAATATGGGGAGAGCATGTAGCCTTACGGCTAGTGCGGTCTACCTCGAAGTTGGGGAACCAGGTTTGAGTCTCAACAACGACGTTCCACATCCTGTGATGCTGGGCAAATCACTTAATATCCCCATGGCTACAAAAAAAAAAATTAATGTGTCCTTCTGTAACAAAACGGATGCTCATGTAAAGTTCTCTGATACCCAATGTCTCTGATCTAGTTCGCGCTATATAAAACTCTAAAAAAATGTGCGCTCCGAGTGGGAGTAAGTTGCACCCAATATGGGCTCGGAGTGGGAGTAGGGTGCACCCAATATGTGCTCCGAGTGGGAGTAGGGTGCACCCAATATGGGGAGAGCATGTAGCCTTACGGCTGGTGCGGTAGACCTAGAAGCTGGGGAACCGAGTTCGAGTCTCGGCAACGACGCTCCACATCCTGGGCAAATTACTTAATCTCCCCATGCCTACCAAAAAATGAATATGTCTTTCTGTGACAAAACTGGTGCTCATGTAAAGTTCGCTGATACCCGATGTCTCTGGTCTAGTTCGCGCTATATAAAACTAAAAAAAAAAAAAAAAGGTACTATGAGCGGGAGCAGGGTATATCCAATATGTACTCCGAGTGGGAGTAGGGAACATCCAATATGTACTCCGAGTGGGAGTAGAGTACACTAATATGTGCTCAGAGTGGGAGTAAGGTACACCGATATGTGCTCAGAGTGGGAGTAGGGTACACCGATATGTGCTCAGAGTGGGAGTAGGGTACACTGATATGTGCTCAGAGTGGGAGTAGGGTACACTGATATGTGCTCAGAGTAGGAGTAGGGTACACTGATATGTGCTCAGAGTGGGAGTAAGGTACACCGATATGTGCTCAGAGTGGGAGTAGGGTACACTAATATGTGCTCCGAGTGGGAGTAGGGTACAGCGATATGTGCTCCGAGTGGGAGTAGGGTACACCGATATGTGCTCAGAGTGGGAGTAGGGTACACTAATATGTGCTCCGAGTGGGAGTAGGGTACACCGATATGTGCTCCGAGTGGGAGTAGGGTACATCCAATATCTGCTCCGAGTGGGAGTAGGGTACACCAATATGTACTCCGAGTGGGAGTAGGGTACACCAATATGTGCTCCGAGTGGGAGTAGGGTACACCGATATGTGCTACGAGTGGGAGTAGGATACATCCAATATGTGCTCCGAGTGGGAGTAGGGTACATCCAATATGTGCTCCGAGTGGGAGTAGGGTACACCGATATGTGCTCCGAGTGGGAGTAGGGTACACTAATATGTGCTCCGAGTGGGAGTAGGGTACATCCAATATGTGCTCTGAGTGGGAGTAGGGTACATCCAATATACGCTCTGAGTGGGAATAGGGTACACCCAATATGTACTCCGAGTGGGAGTAGGGTCCATCCAATATACGCTCTGAGTGGGAGTAGGGTACACCCAATATGTGCTCTGAGTGGGAGTAGGGTACACCCAATATGTGCTCCGAGTGGGAGTAGGGTACATCCAATATGTACTCCGAGTGGTAGTAGGGTACATCCAATATGTGCTCCGAGTGGGAGTAAGGTACACCGATATGTGCTCAGAGTGGGAGTAGGGTACACTAATATGTGCTCCGAGTGGGAGTAGGGTACACTGATATGTGCTCAGAGTAGGAGTAGGGTACACTGATATGTGCTCAGAGTGGGAGTAAGGTACACCGATATGTGCTCCGAGTGGGAGTAGGGTACACCAATATGTACTCCGAGTGGGAGTAGGGTACACCGATATGTGCTCCGAGTGGGAGTAGGGTACATCCAATATCTGCTCCGAGTGGGAGTAGGGTACACCAATATGTGCTCCGAGTGGGAGTAGGGTACACCGATATGTGCTCCGAGTGGGAGTAGGATACATCCAATATGTGCTCCGAGTGGGAGTAGGGTACATCCAATATGTGCTCCGAGTGGGAGTAGGGTACACCGATATGTGCTCCGAGTGGGAGTAGGGTACACTAATATGTGCTCCGAGTGGGAGTAGGGTACATCCAATATGTGCTCCGAGTGGGAATAGGGTACATCCAATATGTGCTCCGAGTGGGAGTAGGGTACACCGATATGTGCTCCGAGTGGGAGTAGGGTACACTAATATGTGCTCCGAGTGGGAGTAGGGTACATCCAATATGTGCTCTGAGTGGGAGTAGGGTACATCCAATATACGCTCTGAGTGGGAATAGGGTACACCCAATATGTACTCCGAGTGAGAGTAGGGTCCATCCAATATACGCTCTGAGTGGGAGTAGGGTACACCCAATATGTGCTCCGAGTGGGAGTAGGGTACACCCAATATGTGCTCCGAGTGGGAGTAGGGTACATCCAATATGTACTCCGAGTGGTAGTAGGGTACATCCAATATGTGCTCCGAGTGGGAGTAAGGTACACCGATATGTGCTCAGAGTGGGAGTAGGGTACACTAATATGTGCTCCGAGTGGGAGTAGGGTACACCGATATGTGCTCCGTGTGGGAGTAGGGTACACCGATATGTGCTCAGAGTGGGAGTAGGGTACACTAATATGTGCTCCGAGTGGGAGTAGGGTACACCGATATGTGCTCCGAGTGGGAGTAGGGTACATCCAATATCTGCTCCGAGTGGGAGTAGGGTACACCAATATGTACTCCGAGTGGGAGTAGGGTACACCGATATGTGCTCCGAGTGGGAGTAGGGTACATCCAATATCTGCTCCGAGTGGGAGTAGGGTACACCAATATGTGCTCCGAGTGGGAGTAGGGTACATCCAATATGTGCTCCGAGTGGGAGTAGGGTACATCCAATATACGCTCTGAGTGGGAGTAGGGTACACCAATATGTACTCCGAGTGGGAGTAGGGTACACCCAATATGTGCTCCGAGTGGGAGTAGGGTACATCCAATATACGCTCTGAGTGGGAGTAGGGTACACCCAATATGTGCTCCGAGTGGGAGTAGGGTACATCCAATATGTGCTCCGAGTGGGAGTAGGGTACATCCAATATGTGCTCTGAGTGGGAGCAGGGTACACCGATATGTGCTCCGAGTGGGAGTAGGGTGCACCCAATATGTGCTCCAAGTGGGAGTAGGGTTCACCCAATGAGTTCTCCGAGTGGGAGTAGGGTACACCGATATGTGCTCCGAGTGGTAGTAGAGTACACTAATATGTGCTCCGAGTGGGAGTAGGGTACACCGATATGTGCTCCGATTGGGAGTAGGGTACATCCAATATGTGCTCCGAGTGGGAGTAGGGTTCATCCAATATGTGCTCCGAGTGGGAGTAGGGTACATCCAATATGTGCTCCGAGTGGGAGTAGGGTACACCGATATGTGCTCCGAGTGGGAGTAGGGTACACGGATATGTGCTCCGAGTGGGAGTAGGGTACACCGATATGTGCTCCGAGTGGGAGTAGGGTACACTAATATGTGCTCCGAGTGGGAGTAGGGTACATCCAATATGTGCTCTGAGTGGGAGTAGGGTACATCCAATATACGCTCTGAGTGGGAGTAGGGTACACCCAATATGTGCTCCGAGTGGGAGTAGGATACATCCAATATGTACTCCGAGTGGGAGTAGGGTACATCCAATATACGCTCTGAGTGGGAGTAGGGTACACCCAATATGTGCTCCGAGTGGGAGTAGGATACATCCAATATGTGCTTCGAGTGGGAGTAGGGTGCACCCAATATGGGAAGAGCATGTAGCCTTACGGCTAGTGCGGTCTACCTCGAAGTTGGGGAACCAGGTTCGAGTCTCAACAACGACGTTCCACATCCTGTGATGCTGGGCAAATCACTTAATATCCAGATGGCTACAAAAAAAAAAAATTAATGTGTCCTTCTGTAACAAAACGGATGCTCATGTAAAGTTCTCTGATACCCAATGTCTCTGATCTAGTTCGCGCTATATAAAACTCTAAAAAAATGTACGCTCCGAGAGGGAGTAAGTTGCGCCCAATATGGGCTTGGAGTGGGAGTAGGGTGCACCCAATATGTGCTCCGAGTGGGAGTAGGGTGCACCCAATATGGGGAGAGCATGTAGCCTTACGGCTGGTGCGGTAGACCTAGGAGTTGGGGAACCGGGTTCGAGTCTCGGCAACGACGCTCCACATCCTGGGCAAATTACTTAATCTCCCCATGCCTACCAAAAAATGAATATGTCTTTCTGTGACAAAACTGGTGCTCATGTAAAGTTCGCTGATACCCGATGTCTCTGGTCTAGTTCGCGCTATATAAAACTAAAAAAAAAAAAAGGTACTATGAGCGGGAGCAGGGTATATCTAATATGTACCCCGAGTGGGAGTAGGGAACATCCAATATGTACTCCGAGTGGGAGTAGAGTACACTAATATGTGCTCAGAGTGGGAGTAAGGTACACCGATATGTGCTCAGAGTAGGAGTAGGGTACACTAATATGTGCTCAGAGTGGGAGTAAGGTACACCGATATGTGCTCAGAGTGGGAGTAGGGTACACTAATATGTGCTCCGAGTGGGAGTAGGGTACACCGATCTGTGCTCCGAGTGGGAGTAGGGTACACCGATATGTGCTCCGAGTGGGAGTAGGATACATCCAATATGTGCTCCGAGTGGGAGTAGGGTACATCCAATATGTGCTCCGAGTGGGAGTAGGGTACATCCAATATGTGCTCTGAGTGGGAGTAGGGTACATCCAATATGTGCTCTGAGTGGGAGCAGGGTACACCGATATGTGCTCCGAGTGGGAGTAGGGTGCACCCAATATGTGCTCCAAGTGGGAGTAGGGTTCACCCAATGAGTTCTCCGAGTGGGAGCAGGGTACACCGATATGTGCTCCGAGTGGGAGTAGGGTACACCGATATGTGCTCCGAGTGGTAGTAGAGTACACTAATATGTGCTCCGAGTGGGAGTAGGGTACACCGATATGTGCTCCGATTGGGAGTAGGGTACATCCAATATGTGCTCCGAGTGGGAGTAGGGTTCATCCAATATGCGCTCCGAGTGGGAGTAAGGTACACTGAGCGGGAGTAAGGTACACTGAGCGGGAGTAGGGTACATCCAATATGTGCTCCGAGTGGGAGTAGGGTACACCGATATGTGCTCCGAGTGGGAGTAGGGTACATCCAATATCTGCTCAGAGTGGGAGTAGGATACATCCAATATGTGCTCCGAGTGGGAGTAGGGTACATCCAATATGTGCTCTGAGTGGGAGTAGGGTACATCCAATATACGCTCTGAGTGGGAGTAGGGTACACCCAATATGTGCTCCGAGTGGGAGTAGGATACATCCAATATGTACTCCGAGTGGGAGTAGGGTACATCCAATATACGCTCTGAGTGGGATTAGGGTACACCCAATATGTGCTCAGAGTGGGAGTAGGATACATCCAATATGTGCTTCGAGTGGGAGTAGGGTGCACCCAATATGGGGAGAGCATGTAGCCTTACGGCTAGTGCGGTCTACCTCGAAGTTGGGGAACCAGGTTCGAGTCTCAACAACGACGTTCCACATCCTGTGATGCTGGGCAAATCACTTAATATCCCCATGGCTACAAAAAAAAAATTTAATGTGTCCTTCTGTAACAAAACGGATGCTCATGTAAAGTTCTCTGATACCCAATGTCTCTGATCTAGTTCGCGCTATATAAAACTCTAAAAAAATGTGCGCTCCGAGTGGGAGTAAGTTGCACCCAATATGGGCTCGGAGTGGGAGTAGGGTGCACCCAATATGTGCTCCGAGTGGGAGTAGGGTGCACCCAATATGGGGAGAGCATGTAGCCTTACGGCTGGTGCGGTAGACCTAGAAGTTGGGGAACCGAGTTCGAGTCTCGGCAACGACGCTCCACATCCTGGGCAAATTACTTAATCTCCCCATGCCTACCAAAAAATGAATATGTCTTTCTGTGACAAAACTGGTGCTCATGTAAAGTTCGCTGATACCCGATGTCTCTGGTCTAGTTCGCGCTATATAAAACTAAAAAAAATAAAAAAAGGTACTATGAGCGGGAGCAGGGTATATCCAATATGTACTCCGAGTGGGAGTAGGGAACATCCAATATGTACTCCGAGTGGGAGTAGAGTACACTAATATGTGCTCAGAGTGGGAGTAAGGTACACCGATATGTGCTCAGAGTGGGAGTAGGGTACACCGATATGTGCTCAGAGTGGGAGTAGGGTACACTGATATGTGCTCAGAGTAGGAGTAGGGTACACTGATATGTGCTCAGAGTGGGAGTAAGGTACACCGATATGTGCTCAGAGTGGGAGTAGGGTACACTAATATGTGCTCCGAGTGGGAGTAGGGTACACCGATATGTGCTCCGAGTGGGAGTAGGGTACACCGATATGTGCTCAGAGTGGGAGTAGGGTACACTAATATGTGCTCAGAGTGGGAGTAGGGTACACCGATATGTGCTCCGAGTGGGAGTAGGGTACATCCAATATCTGCTCCGAGTGGGAGTAGGGTACACCAATATGTACTCCGAGTGGGAGTAGGGTACACCAATATGTGCTCCGAGTGGGAGTAGGGTACACCGATATGTGCTCCGAGTGGGAGTAGGATACATCCAATATGTGCTCCGAGTGGGAGTAGGGTACATCCAATATGTGCTCCGAGTGGGAGTAGGGTACACCGATATGTGCTCCGAGTGGGAGTAGGGTACACTAATATGTGCTCCGAGTGGGAGTAGGGTACATCCAATATGTGCTCTGAGTGGGAGTAGGGTACATCCAATATACGCTCTGAGTGGGAATAGGGTACACCCAATATGTACTCCGAGTGGGAGTAGGGTCCATCCAATATACGCTCTGAGTGGGAGTAGGGTACACCCAATATGTGCTCCGAGTGGGAGTAGGGTACACCCAATATGTGCTCCGAGTGGGAGTAGGGTACATCCAATATGTACTCCGAGTGGTAGTAGGGTACATCCAATATGTGCTCCGAGTGGGAGTAAGGTACACCGATATGTGCTCAGAGTGGGAGTAGGGTACACTAATATGTGCTCCGAGTGGGAGTAGGGTACACTGATATGTGCTCAGAGTAGGAGTAGGGTACACTGATATGTGCTCAGAGTGGGAGTAAGGTACACCGATATGTGCTCAGAGTGGGAGTAGGGTACACTAATATGTGCTCCGAGTGGGAGTAGGGTACACCGATATGTGCTCCGTGTGGGAGTAGGGTACACCGATATGTGCTCAGAGTGGGAGTAGGGTACACTAATATGTGCTCCGAGTGGGAGTAGGGTACACCGATATGTGCTCCGAGTGGGAGTAGGGTACATCCAATATCTGCTCCGAGTGGGAGTAGGGTACACCAATATGTACTCCGAGTGGGAGTAGGGTACACCGATATGTGCTCCGAGTGGGAGTAGGGTACATCCAATATCTGCTCCGAGTGGGAGTAGGGTACACCAATATGTGCTCCGAGTGGGAGTAGGGTACACCGATATGTGCTCCGAGTGGGAGTAGGATACATCCAATATGTGCTCCGAGTGGGAGTAGGGTACATCCAATATGTGCTCCGAGTGGGAGTAGGGTACACCGATATGTGCTCCGAGTGGGAGTAGGGTACACTAATATGTGCTCCGAGTGGGAGTAGGGTACATCCAATATGTGCTCCGAGTGGGAGTAGGGTACATCCAATATGTGCTCCGAGTGGGAGTAGGGTACACCGATATGTGCTCCGAGTGGGAGTAGGGTACACTAATATGTGCTCCGAGTGGGAGTAGGGTACATCCAATATGTGCTCTGAGTGGGAGTAGGGTACATCCAATATACGCTCTGAGTGGGAATAGGGTACACCCAATATGTACTCCGAGTGGGAGTAGGGTCCATCCAATATACGCTCTGAGTGGGAGTAGGGTACACCCAATATGTGCTCCGAGTGGGAGTAGGGTACACCCAATATGTGCTCCGAGTGGGAGTAGGGTACATCCAATATGTACTCCGAGTGGTAGTAGGGTACACCCAATATGTACTCCGAGTGGGAGTAGGGTCCATCCAATATACGCTCTGAGTGGGAGTAGGGTACACTAATATGTGCTCCGAGTGGTAGTAGGGTACATCCAATATGTGCTCCGAGTGGGAGTAGGGTACACCGATATGTGCTCAGAGTGGGAGTAGGGTACACTAATATGTGCTCCGAGTGGGAGTAGGGTACACCGATATGTGCTCCGAGTGGGAGTAGGGTACACCGATATGTGCTCCGAGTGGGAGTAGGGTACATCCAATATCTGCTCCGAGTGGGAGTAGGGTACACCAATATGTACTCCGAGTGGGAGTAGGGTACACCCAATATCTGCTCCGAGTGGGAGTAGGGTACATCCAATATGTGCTCCGAGTGGGAGTAGGGTACACCGATATGTGCTCCGAGTGGGAGTAGGGTACACTAATATGTGCTCCGAGTGGGAGTAGGGTACATCCAATATGTGCTCCGAGTGGGAGTAGGGTACACCGATATGTGCTCCGAGTGGGAGTAAGGTACTCCGAGCGGGAGTAGGGTCGTCCATCACCCTCAGGTCTCTCACAACCTACAGTGTTAAGCGCTCTGACAGTCACGCGAGTCGCTTGATTATCAAATGAACGCTGCTCTGATGCTTAATGACAAAACCAACCCCAACATTACAGCCATGGTGTCAAACATTTAACATCGAACAATCCAATGTACCTTTATTTTTACTGTACTTTCACTGCGCTGTATTTCTATAGGTGCTGCGCATTTCTAAGCTAAGGTCTATGTAAACACACCAATGTCACTGACCGCAACTTCATCACGCGCTGTACCAGGGGCCACACTCTTTGGGGGCTCTGGGGGTCACTTTTCCATTTCAACCCTAGTACCCAACAGGAGTGGCAGTCTGAGGGGTGATATTTTTTAACAAATTGTTTCTAGACACCCGAGGGAGATTGGGAATGTTACTGTTCAATAATACTCTTGAACTGAGCTCACAGGGCTCGAGGCGCTACAAGCACCGGATCAGACACAAGGCCAGGACAGGAGGGTTATAAAAAGCAAGCCTCGCTCCAGGACGGACCGTCTGTTCAACTACAATTAGAACAGGCTTCATGGACCCGCGTCTATTACTAAAAACATCACACTCCGGCTGGAACACGAGGCTGAAAACTGCACCAAGTACAAGCACAGCCCCCCCGGTGAACAGAATCTGAGTGTCTGTGTCTGCCCCCCCACCCCCCACAACACACCTGCAGCAGATCACAGGGCTCGTTCACACAACACACCTGCAGCAGATCACACGGCGCGCTCACTTGTAGAGATCACACGGCGTCACCTGCCGCAGATCACACAGCGCCTCTGGGGCTGAAAGTAACTCGCCTGCCAGAGTCTGGCATCCAGGACTTATGTGGTCACCCCGCCATTAACAGTGACGTCAGAAGTGCGTCATCCAGGGGGAGTGGTCAGAGGGGGGCAGTCCCAAAACACCCTCTGGTCCCCCCCACCCGACGGATAATTGATGTTAATGACTGTCTGTTATGCCCCTTGGTTCGCGCCCCTCCCCCAAGGGAGGGGGGTGTGGCTGGACCGAGCGCCTAACTGGAGCCCCCCTCCCCCCAGCAGACCCGGCCTGGAGCGGGCGGGGGGGGGGGGCGTGAGGGCGGGGGCGGGGGGCGTGAGGGCGGGGGGGGACGGCCAGCAGGACACTGGGGTCAGCCCAGCCATAGAGTTAAGCACAGGATCGTGGCTGGTGGGGAGGAGGGGGCCCCCCTCATACAGAGGGGAGCCCCCTCATACAGAGGGGAGGGAGATGGAGGGCTCGGGGTGGGGGAGGTGCCATGCGAGGTGGGGGGAGGTATGAAAGCAGATAAGCATGTCATTATTTATTTATTATTTATTTTATTTATGCATTTTTATATAGCGCGGACTTTACCCGAAGGCGTCAGAGCGCTTCACAATAGGAACAGAAATGACACATAATGAGAAACATTACAAAAGAACAGATTGCAAAAACATACGTTACTTACATAAGGTAATAGTGACAATTGTGAGCAAACAAAATACATGAGGTAGTAAAAACTGTGAGAAACCAAAAATACATGAGGTAGTAAAGGTAATAGTGACAATCGTGAGCAAACAAAATACTTGAGTAAAAATTGTGAGCAACCAAAAATACATGAGGTAGTAAAGGTAATAGTGACAATCGTGAGCAAACAAAATACTTGAGTAAAAATTTGTGAGCAACCAAAATACATGAGGTAGTCAAAAGTGCACAAGAGGAAATGAAAGTGACAAGTGTGCAGTTATAAGAGAAAACAGAGTATAATTAGAGGTATAGTCCTGCAATAGGTGCTAGACACTCAGGCTCAGGAACAAGCGTTACGTGGGCAAGGTGGCACTTGTGCAAGTATCAAAGGCAAAGACATGTGAGAGGTAGCAGCCGTGTGTTGCAAGGGCAGAGTGGTGTGTGCATGTTACAAAAGGGCACCGAGCACCAGTACATGGAAAATACTGCAAAAAGGCAGACCCTCCAATCACAGGCATACACTGGGAAGGCACTTCCATGGTCATGGAAAGTAGAAATTATCAGTAGTGGGAAGTCTTCCTCACAAATAGCAAGAGGACGTGAGTTACTTTTGGAGGTGTCTCTGGAGGAGGAGAACTTTGAGGTCCCTTTTGAAGGCCTGGGAGGAGGTGGTGGTCCGGAGCTGAGGTGGAAAGGAGTTCCAGATTCTCACTGCGTTGCCTGAAAAGGATTGGGCCATCGATCTTTCCTTCTTGAATGTGGGAGGTTCAAGTAGAAGATTCTCCGCATTGCGTGAAGGTCTAGAGTCTCCGGAGAGTTTCAGTTTATTCGTAGCGAGGAGAGGAGGAGTGCAAGGCTTTGTGGGTGATACAAGCGGTCTTGTAGATAGCTCTAGCCTCCAAGGGAAGCCAGCGGAGGGTGGATAACATCGGTGTGATGTGATCGCTTCTTTTGGCCCCATAAATGAAACGAGCTGCAGAATGGAAAACAGACTTAAGTGGGGACAGGTGAGATTTGGGGAGGCCAGTAAGAAGAGAATTGCAGTAGTCTAGTCTGGAGAGGACCAGCGATTGCACCAGGGTTATAAGGTCCTGCTCCGGGAAGAAGCGTCGGATTCCCCAAAGAAGGCGCAGTTGGCAACGAGCAGACTTTGCAATAGAATTAATGTGGGGAGTTAGACTGAGTTTTTTGTCTAGAATAACTCCAAGGGATTTTGCGCTGTCGACAATGATGGGTTTATTGTTTAGTAAATTCATCTGATCCATCCACGATTGAACCGGGAGGAGAGAGTGAGGAGGAGAAGAGGAGGAATTCCGTTTTGGAGGGATTCAGAATCTGTTGATGAGTTGACATCCAGTTTTGGATGGAGTCCAGAGTAGAGCTTAGGAAGGAGAGATCATGAGTGGAGGCAACCATGAGGTAGAGTTGAGTGTCGTCTGCATAGAGATGATAGTGACCCTAATCTGGGAGGAGACGCGGGAGACGCTGAGAGCACCCTTTCCTGCTTGCCGCTTTGCGGAAGAAACTCTGCCAAAGAAAACTACGGCTCGCCGCTCCCGCTGCGCGGGAGCCGCTTCGTGTGGGTGGACATCCCTGACCCACCAACGCTGATTTACCTGTTTGGCCGCCGCCGCCGAGGGGAAAGGAAGAGCAGAGGAGGCTGCAGGGGTAGCGCAGCAGGGACTCACTATCCCAGGAGTCCCTGCTTGACCACGAGACATCTGGTCAGCGCACCCCTGCGTGCCCCGCCCCACCGGCAGACCGAACAAATTGCGAGCAGTTGCATTGCTCTGTGTGACCCTAATCTGGGAGGAGACGCGGGAGACGCTGAGAGCACCCTTTCCTGCTTGCCGCTTTGCGGAAGAAACTCTGCCAAAGAAAACTACGGCTCGCCGCTCCCGCTGCGCGGGAGCCGCTTCGTGTGGGTGGACATCCCTGACCCACCAACGCTGATTTACCTGTTTGGCCGCCGCCGCCGAGGGGAAAGGAAGAGCAGAGGAGGCTGCAGGGGTAGCGCAGCAGGGACTCACTATCCCAGGAGTCCCTGCTTGACCACGAGACATCCGGTCAGCGCACCCCTGCGTGCCCCGCCCCACACGTCCATCCTATAACTTCATTGGAGAGACCGTCTTGCGGGACGCAAGCGGGACGCCGGGCGAAGCCCGGGCAAAGGGCGGGCCCTCAAAGGCCCTCAAAGGCCGGAATAGGCTGGGCTGGGCCCGAAGTCCTGGCCAAATTCCTGAGTAAGTACAACTACTCTTATACTCGCTAATACCCTTAATTAGTTTGATGGCTACGGCTGTTGCTAGCGCTGCCACTACTGGCTCGGAGAAATCTGGGAATACTTTAAACAGAACATTGGAGGACTATTTCCCAAAGGCTGCACCCGAGGGTAACAAAGACCTATTACTTGCTGAGAAGCGGGCGGATAGGCGTCGCTCAATCGAACGCATTAAAAATAGGACACTGTCCGAGCCCATTTTTTCTGGTACATTGGATAACGACATAAACAATACTGTTATTGATAATGTTTCACCAACTGCTAGCGTGCCCCTATTGCTTAAGGAATGCCTAGCACCCGCTTGTTCACCAACGCTATCTCCGGCTGAGTCACAGAATGAGGGTTTAGATCCCTCTAGCACACCTAAACCCGCTGTAAATTTGATCTCACCTACAATCAGGCCGGGAAAGGTAGTACGTGGGAAACCTCAGAAGACTTTGGCTAATAAAGTGTATGGGCCTCCACCTCCTAAAAAGAGACGGACAAAAATGAACACAAGTAAGCCCAAGGGTAGCTACCTGGACTTTGGTAAGAAGACCAGCCTTGCCTCTACCACGTCCCCGGGAAAACAAGCCAACAAGCCCACAACGGCAAATGTTATAACTCTGCCAGATCCTACAACACCTCCTTCCCCACTAACCACATTGCCAGACATTGTTTGTTCTCCAATGGAAGAAGGCCCGCAGGCAATCTGTCCGAAGAATCTATTGGACAATATTGAAATGATTGTGCGAACCTATATGTTAGCTTTAGCTGACAGACTAAAGGGAGTGGAGTCACGGTTGGGGAGGGTTGAAATGGACCTGGTAGCTATTGGGCAATTGGAAAGGCCACCTAGATCCCAGAATGTAATACGGTCCCAAAAAGATCCACACACAATGGGTATTTCTTCCTCTACTGAAAGAGCAATTTTAAAAACTACCAACCCTACTACTGATAGCAACTTAGCAGTGGCTAATGTGGCTGCCCTTACTCATCCAACAATAGGTGCCCATTCTGTTAGTAAACCGCCCGAAATTACTGACCCAAAACAAATTTTACCTACCAAAAGCAGATCCACTACAAAACCAAAACCTAAGGACACCCTAGCTAATAACCAGCCAAGGGAAACAACAATATTTTCAAACAGCCAGCCCAGAATTGAAGAGAAAGAGGTTGGCCATGTAAGAGGGGGTCAGGGAAGGATACCACCTATAGAACTTCCACCGGAGGCACTACCATATGTAGTGGTGCTTACCGGGGTTCCTGAGCTGACAATTGGGAAGCGGGAAGGTTACTATCAGTTAAAGAACAAGATCATGCACTGGTTGTCATTGTACAGACCTAAAACTAATGGTGTTAATGGCGACATAGTTCATGTGCGCCGTCTGTCTTGGCTGGGTGGCAGAACAAAAGATATAGGGGGTGACATTGTTGTTGTGAACTTCAGGGACAAGAAGGCGGTCCAATATATTTTGAATTGGCCCTACGGCAACGAAAATAATTGCATAGTGCCACGCCCACTAACCTACTTTTACCCAAGATCTATTGTATTACCCCCGCAATATGCAACCAGCTTCAACCCCTTTAATACTCAATTTTCGAATCTGGAAGTAGCTAGAAATCCTGCTTACTTGCACCACCCTGCTCCACCCCCCATCTCTTACGGGTGGAACACTGTACCAAATAGCCACAACCAAAGAGGGAATGGTAATATGTCGAACTTCATCCCATTTACTCCCTTGGAACTAACAAATAGGTTTGAGGCATTCAGTGATTTGGAAGAGTGCGATTGATGTTTAATGAGCATGGAAGATAATGGGGGTATTGAAAATGTTGCATGTATTCGGGGAAGCATTGTGGAAGATGAATTAAGTTGTCTGAGGCCAGGTCCATTCACTGCCGTTACTTGTGAACAAACAACTAAAAATAGACCGTTTGTTGCACCTCCTGTGATGTCCCCTGGGACAAATGAGGGTACATCCATGCCTCTATTTGTCCGGAGCCAAAGTAGTGATGCTGGGGGGACAGTAAATGTGTCATGTACTTCGGGACACAACCACTGGAAAGAAGGTGATAGTAGACCTAGGGAGGCTAAATGCTTAGCTGTTATAAGCCCAGATGAAGTCACTAGGAGCCAAATAGCGGGTGTACATGCTGTGCCCCATGATACGAGTGAGGGATCCTCCCTATTTTCACTCGTCTCGTGGAACACCGCGGGGGTGCGCGCAAAATTAAATGATCCCGATTGGAACGCGTACATAAATACTTTTGACATCTGTGTGTTGCAGGAAACCTGGGCAACAGCACAACTGCATAGGGTTGGCTACAAAACTTACCAAATAGAGGCTGTCCCTTCCTTGAGAGGTCGAGCATCTGGAGGCCTCTTAGTATGGGTCAATGTTTCCATTAAACTAGTTATTAAAATGATTAACACCGACTCTTTAGATATTCTTTGTCTGGAAATAACAACAGGGGATAATAGGGCGTTCTATTTATTTAATGTCTATAACAGTCCCCAATCATCCCACAAGGAATCTATGTGTATAGGGAAGTTGGAGTCGCTCATGGACTCATTAAAAACAGGGCCAGGTGTTATTCTATGTGGAGACTTGAACTGTAATTTTGAACCAATTTCAGGGATAGCCACATTGTTTGAGGAGGAGGATAATGCCAATGCAATACCTGCTCTGAATGAGAATTGCATGGTTGCCGGAACAGCATTGGCGCTACAAATTACACGGTTTCTGACCGCACATGGCCTGAGAGCATGTAATGGCCGTATGCCTTCAGATAGTCCTAAAGCCCCTACATTTAAGAGAGGCAATTATGGCAGTAAAATAGACTACGTTATTGTCTCCCTTGATCTCTGGCCTTTTACAGTGGACCTAAAAGTCAAAGAAAGATATGAAAGTGACCACTACCCTCTGGAAATGAGTTTTCTATTAAGCATGGTTAGGGAGCTTGATAATACGGAGGGAGGTCGTAGTACAGCAATCTCATCTATTAGTGATAATATCGTCCTTAGCAATAATCGCAGGGCGGTCAAATGGGCATTTGTCCTAGAAAAAGAGGAGTTATTAGCTAACATTTTTTGTATCTTTGCAGATACCTTGGACGAATATTGTCCCTTTAGCTGTACTCACAAAGAATTTTTTGACCTACACAAATCCCTTTTCAGCCAATTATTAGAAATGCTTACAAAAAAACCTAAAATAGGTGCAGGTAGGACTAATGCAAAATCTGTAGGCAAACCGTGGTATAACAAGGAATGCCGCCTTGCTAAAACTGCACTGATTAATGCTGTTAAAGGGGAAAGTCCATCAATAATTAGAGAGAAAAGGAAGGCTTATAACAAAATAACATTAAGAGCTAAATCCGCATGGGACGAGGAATTGTGGCTTAATATGTTAACTGCCGCTAAAAACAAGGACCAGAAACACTTCTGGGAACTGGCAGCTAAGGAAAATAAACCAGAGAAAGGTTCCAGGGAGGTTTACTTGGACGAAGATACTTGGGTCAAGCACTTTACGTTACTGTATGAGGACAAAACCTTGACGGAGGCTGAAAACGGTGTACCCCCGCTTACACTACCAGCTAACACTCATCAGGTAGTGTTTACTCTAAAAGAAACAGAGGCAGCAATTACCTCAATTAAGGGAGGGAAGGCGCCAGGGCTTGATAGAATCCCCGGCGACCTGTATTTGCACAATATTGATGTCTGGGCACCCTACCTAAATCATTTATTTAACATAATTACGGCTAGTGAGCACATTCCAGATACTTGGAATGGTGCAGAAATCATCACTATTTTTAAAAAAGGGGATCGCGGTGATCCAGCTAATTACCGCCCCATTAGTCTCTTAGACATTACGCAAAAAATATATGCTAGGCATATTTTAAATAGAATAAATTCATGGTTGGAGGAGGAGTCAATTTTATCCAAATATCAGGCGGGATTCCGAAGTAAAACAAGTACAATTGATCAAGTACTCAGACTATGCTGCTTGTACTGGAAGTATGTTATCATTCGCAAAGGTCACTTGTACGTGACCTTTGTTGATTTACGGGGAACATTTGATCTCATCCCACGAGATCTACTTTGGGCTACTCTGAATAGGCAAGGCCTACCTGGCGATCTATTAAAACTTGTAATAGGATTGCATCGGGAGAATTATGCCAAGGTTAGGTGGGGCCCAAATGGGGAACTCACAGACCCGATTCCGATAAAAAGGGGAGTGCGACAGGGCTGTGTCCTGGCCCCTACTCTATTCTCCCTCTACGTAAATGATATTGCAACCTATATGGAAAAATGTGATAATGATTCTCCTCGATTGGGAGGGGAACGAGTTGCGTCCCTTCTCTTCGCGGATGATACAATTTTAATATCACAAACGCCACGAGGACTACAGATCCTATTAGACAGGTTCCAACAGTACTGTACCAATAAAGGATTAGAAATCAATATAAAAAAAACAAAATATATGGCACTGAACCCGCACAAAACTTTTAAAAAGAATTTAATGTTAAATGGGCAAAGATTAGATTATGAACACAGTTTTACCTACCTGGGGGTCCTGATGGATTCTGCAATGGGATGGGGCCCACAAATGGAAAAAGCTAAATTGGTGTTTAAACAAAATTGTTTCCCAATAACACAGAGATATAATAAAAGTGTGAATAAAGCAGTTACTCCTGCAATAGAGCTTTTTAGATACAAGGTTCAATCTGCTTCCTTGTACGGGGCAGAAATTTGGGGACCAGTATGTAAAAAATCTTTTGAAATACTGGAAAATAAATTTGTCAGGGGTTTATTAAAAGTTCCAAACAGTACTCCCTTGATACCCCTATTTTTAGACCTTAATATTAAACGCACTGACCAGCACGCTGCACTGAGACCATTGCTGATGTGGGTCAGATTATGGACAACCTTGGAATTAACGGACTACAGAAATGGGTTGAAGGAAGTATTAGAATTGGATAGAGATAACAAGATCTTCTGGTTTAAGCATGTAAAAAACTGGCTTACCAAGCTCGGACTATCGCACTTCTGGAACGAGCCCGAATCTCTAAACCTAAATTCTAAAAAAATGGTAAAACTAAGCTTCTGGTCATTTGTGAGCAATGAATGTGTGTATTCAAGAACCCATGGCCCCCTCACTGAAAAATTCCTTATGGGAAAAAATACGGCTCTATTCGAACAATTTCTAGATGAAATCCAACCTCCGCTGGCAAAATCTTTATATCTAAAATTTAGGTATGGAACGTTGAGGATAAATGTAACTGAAAAAAGATGGGGGAAGATCGATAAAGAACATTGTACTCTGTGCACCAATAACCATAGGGAGGACATTTACCACGTATTGTTTTTCTGTCCTAGTTATGATAAAGCAAGGAAAAAGTGGATAGTCCCCCTGTGCCGTAACATCGGCTCTATTTCCCACAGGGAAGCTGGTAGAATCCTAAGCACGGACACCAGCCAAGTTATCGTGTTCGGTATCAGTAAATTTCTATTGTCCACCTATTTTGTTAGAAAGAAACTATCTCTTTCCTTTTAAACTAAGAAAACTATTACTTAGACTCCCCGGAACCATGAATAAGCAAATGCATCGTATTTTAATTCTGGTTGTAGAATTAACCTAATGTTTAATGTTTTTTTAACTTTTCTACCTTTTTAAAAAAAACTTTTAGCTATTTATCTGATACTGTGTCAAACCGAGTATAAAACATGTGCTTATTGATGAAATACTAGCCAATGTGTTAAAATTGATGAATTGTAAAGGGAGCCTAGAATGAATGTCAGATTGTTGATACTATGAATTTATATTTTTATTTTATTGTTATCTTTTATGTTGCAATGCAACGAAATAAAGATTGAAATTGAAATTGAATTGAAATTGAATTGAATTGAATCCCGGATTTGCTTAGGAGGTTACCCAGTGGTTCTAGGTAGAGATTGAACAATGTGGGTGCAAGTATAGAGCCTTGAGGAACACCCTGACCTACCGCCACAGGCGAAGAGAGACTGTTCGCTATTTTGATCATTTGAGATCTGTCAGAGAGGAAGGATGCAAACCATTTGAGCACAGTGCCCTCCATGCCCATTCTCTGTTGAAGGATATTGAGGAGGGTGTTGTGATTGACAGTGTCAAAGGCTGCAGAAAGGTCCAGGAGAATTAGAAGACAGGACCCCCCCGAATCGAGTATCCTCAGCACGTCATCAACCACTTGCAGCAGGGCTGTTTCAGTGCTGCAGTTTTGCATGAAGCCAGACTGACAATTGTCAAGAAGATCATTGTCCTTGATATGACGAGAGAGTTGTTTTGCTACACATCTTTCTGTGATCTTCGCAAGGAAGGGAATGTTAGTGATGGGGTGGAAGTTGTTGAGGTCCTTGCATCAGCAGTGGGCTTTTTAAGCAGAGGGGTGACCTGCCCAGTTTTGAAGGAGACAGGAAGGGAGCCTTGCCAGAGGGAGAGGTTGATCAGAGTGGCCCAATAGGAAAGGGAATGGGTATAGAAGTCAAAGGCAATGGCACTGGGGATAGGGTCAAGAGAATGGTTGGAGGGCTTTGTTTCGCGTATGCACTTGAGCAGGGCATCTTCAGATATGGGGACAAAGCTCTGCCAGATGGCTAAGGATTTGCGCTCCTCTGGAGGTGTAGGATGAGCGACCTGATCCACAAGTGATTTCACTTTTTCATCGAAGAAAATAGCGAAATCCGCTGCTCTCTTAGTAGGATCCTCCACCTCAGAGGATGGGGGAGAGCAGCTCGGAGTCTTGACGAGATCGAATAGTTTTTTGGGTCTATTTTTGGCGGAGTCAAGGAGGGTTTTGAAGTGCGCCGCTTTCTCAAGGAAGATATGCTTGTGGTACCTGGATCTTGCTGTGCGAAGCATGGCTAAATTGTCTGTGGAGGGCACTTGCCTCCATTGCTTCTCCAGGAATCTTAGCTGCTTCCTTTCCTCATAAAGGGATTTGTTGAACCAAGGTGCTGAGGGAGTGGGCCTTATCCTTTTGCTTTTGAGTGGAGCGATGTTATTAATTTCAGCAGCAAGAACTGTGAGGCATTGGTAGGTGAGATCGTCAACAGCTATGTTTGGATCTAGCCTTGGAAGTGATAGCAAAGCTGATTCACAGAGGGGACCAACATCAATATTTTTGGCATCACGGAACCAGGAGATGGCCCTCTTGGGTTGGCCGAGAGTTATAGAGTGTGAAAGTTGAAGAGAGAATGGGACGAGGTGGTGGTCAGACCAATCTACATGGATTGGGGTAGAGGTAGAGAGCATGCCTGCTTTAGAAATAACAAGGTCTAGGATTGCGCCCTTAGAGTGGGTTGGTTCAATGCAGTGTTGGATAAGATCGTTTGTAGAGAGGAAGGTGGCCAGAGAGTTCGCAGAGGAGTCTTGCGATACGCCCCAGTGGAGATTGAAGTCACCCACGAAGGTCTGATTGTCACTTTGTGTGTATTGGTCGCTGATGAAGTCAGTGAGATCTTCTATAAACGCAGGGCCACTACGAGGCGGGCGGTAAATGATATGGAATCTGAGCGGTGAACGGTGTTTCAATTGAAGCTGAAGAGAAAGGCATTCAAAGGTGAGGGAGGAACTGATTGGAGACGCCTTAAGTTGGAGGGCGTTTCTAAAGATGACTGCAACACCTCCCCCCGTGTTGTCAGTTCTGTCATTCCTAAATATGGAGTAACCTGTGGGTAATAGGAGATCAAACATAGAGTCAGAGGTATCTTTGAACCAGGTCTCAGTGAGGAAGAGCATGTCAAGTTTGTGAAGGGTGATGGTATCGGAGATTTCAAGTTTGTGTTTTACTGCAGATCTGCAGTTGTGAAGCATACAGCGCAGCTCTGTCAAGACTGTTTTGGTGACGGGGGCACTTGGGCTCTGAAGGGTGATCGGGATATTGTGCTTATGTGGGGGTGCTCGGGAAGGTTTAGGTGGATGCTTTGTTCTGACAGAGGTGATGGTCGGAATAGTGTAGATAGTGGGGTTGCTAGGGTATGTCTGTTGAAGGAGGGTGGCGTTCAAGGGCTTGTGTGAGTTAAAGACGTTTGCAGACGAGAGGTTGGGCTTGGCTGTATTGGGGTGAGGGCGAGGTGCATCTCAAGGGAAGTTGGGAGGGAGTAGAGGTGCACGGATGGATGGAGATCTTAGAGCATAAAAGTGAAATGGCAGCTGTGAGCTGGGAGATGGAGGTGATCAGAGAGCCTAGCGTATTTTCCAGTGAGAATGAGGCCGAGCACGGAAGGTTGGGTAGCTCGATTGAGACAAGGGGGGGTGGAATTGGTGGTGGAAGGCAGGGAGAGGTGGGGGGACAGGTGGTAAGTTGGGGAGAGGTGGGGGGACAGGAGGTAAGTTGGGGTGTGGGGTTCAAAGGTGGAGTAAGTGAATTGGGCGTTAAGGGAGAGTTGTCATTGTTGGTGTTGCAAGAGGGAGAGGAATTAAGGACAAATTTAGAGGGAGAAAGGCGCGGAACGCGGCGGTAGGGAAGTAGGAGGGGGGAGGCCTGAGTGGCGTCATGGGAATGTAGGAGGTTTGGGAGGAAAAGAGGAGCAGTGGTTGTGGAGGTCCTGTCAGTTAGGAGAAGTGGCTGTGATGGAACGGTCATCTGGCAGAGTGTAGGGGGTTGAGAGAAAGGGAAGTTGAGGAAAGGAAGTGGTCCTGCTGGGCCCAAGGGAGGGAGATTGAAGGGGTTACTTGGAGGGGAAAGGGGGTAGTGCAGCAGTACTGGAGGAGTAGGAGGGAGGAGAGAGATGCAGTGGGAATATGGCGAAAACGGGATGAATGATGAGGGGATGAAGGGGTGGAGAGGAGGGATGGAAGGAGGGATAAGGGGAGCATAGGGAAGGTTAATTGGGGGAGAGGGTTGGAGGAGAGGTGGACTAGGAAGGGGGGTGATAGGGAGAAGTATGGGGGAGGAGAAGAGATTGGAGTATCATGATAGTGCAGATGGGACGAGGAGCGTATTAGCTAGTGGTAAGGCTGAAGTAATGTGGGAGGGGACATACTGTGAGGGGGGAGGAATAGGAGATGAGGTAAGTTGGGGCGGGGAGGGAAGAGGGCCGACCTGTGCTACTCGAGAGTGCAGCCAATTGGAGTGGGGTGGGGTCGGCGGAGGAGAAAGGGAGTAATGGGTGGAGCTGGAAGGAGAGACGGGGGAAACCCGGTTGCAGAGGAGGGGAGTAAGGAGGAGAAGAGGTGGTCAAAGAGCGAGAGGCAGGCGTCTTTGTCTTGGATCATGACAGTACCGTTGTTATAGAGTGAGATAGTGAGGTAGCCATTGAAGCACTCAGAGGGGGAAATTTTTTGTTGTTTCCCATAAGGGATAGAGGAGGAGGAGGTGACGTTAAGGGAATTGTAAAAACTGTTGGACCAAGAGGGGGTGTCGCGAGTGAAGAAAATGAAATCGTTTTTGAGCCTCCCAAGACAACCATTGTAAAATTGTTAGGCGGGGGTATATCCGTTCTTGAATTGGGGAGAGGCATGGGGTGTTTGGTGGAGCAGATGTGAGTGGTGTGAGGTAAAGCTGTTTCTTGGGTACTCGGTAGCTGGCGGGTGGGCGTATAGAAGGTCACACGGTCGTTGAGGTACTTGGGGCCCAGGTCGTGGAGAGATTTGTGTGCGTGGGTGAGAAGCCTGAACGTGATCCTCTTGCTGATGGGGAACCAGTGCAGGTCCTTCAGGTGGCCGGAGATGTGGCTGCGTCGGGGGATGTCCAGGATGAGGCGGGCGGAGGCGTTCTGGATGCGTTGGAGTCTTTTCTGTAGCTTGGCTGTCGTTCCGGCCTAGAGGGTGTTTCCGTAGTCCAGTCGGCTGGTGACGAGTGCCTGGGTGACCGTCTTCCTGGTTTCGGTCGGGATCCATCGGAAGATCTTGCGGAGCATGCGAAGGGTGTGAAAGCATGATGAGGAGACGGCGTTGACTTGTCTGGTCATCGAGAGGGAGGAGTCCAGGATAAAGCCCAGGTTGCGTGCGTGGTCTGTTGGCTTGGGGGTGGCGCCCAGGGCGGGGGCCACCAGGAGTCGTCCCAGGCAGAGGGCGATGGTCCCAGGATGAGGACTTCCGTCTTGTCTGAGTTCAGTTTCAGGCGGCTGTTCTTCATCCACTCGGCGACGTCTTTCATCCCTTCGTGTAGGCTCGTTCTGGCGGTGGCGGGCTCTCTGGTGAGGGAGAGGATCAGTTGGGTGTCGTCGGCGTAGGAGATGATGTTGAGGTTGTGCTGGCGCGCGATGGCTGCAAGAGGTCTCATGTAGACGTTGAAGAGGGTGGGGCTGAGTGATGATCCTTGCGGTACGCCGCAGATGACTTCGGTGGCCTCGGATCGAAACGGGGGGAGGCGGACTCTCTGTGTTCTTCCGGTGAGGAACGAGATGGTCCATTCCAGTGCCTTCTCTTGGATCCCGATGTTGCTGAGGCGTTGAACTAGGGTGCGGTGGCAGACAGTGTCGAACGCTGCGGAGAGGTCCAGGAGGATGAGGGCCGCCGTTTCTCCGTTGTCGAGCAGGGTTCTGATGTCGTCGGTGGCTGCGATGAGGGCGGTCTCGGTGCTGTGGTTGGCTCGGAAACCGGACTGCGAGGGGTCGAGGGATCCGTTCGTCTCGAGGAAGGCTGCAAGCTGTCTGTTGACGGTCTTCTCGATGACTTTGGCAGGAAAAGGGAGGAGCGAGATTGGGCGGACGTTCTTGAGGTCGATGGGGTCAGCTGTTGGTTTTTTCAGTAGGACGTTGAGCTCGGCATGCTTCCAGCTCTCCAGGAAGGTGGCGGTGTTGAAGGAGGTGTTAATGACGTCCCGGAGTTGGGGTGCGATGATGGAGTCGGCCTTGTTGAAGACGTGGTGGGGGAAGGGGTCAGTTGGAGATCCGGAGTGGATGGTGTTCATCGTGCGGGCTATCTCTTCGGTGGTCACCGTGGTCCAGGTGCGGAGGGTGGCGGTGGGGGGCGTTGGTTCGGCAGTTGGGTGCGTGGATGGAGTGCTGAAGCTGTTGTGGATGTCGGCGATCTTGCGGTGGAAGAACGAGGCGAGAGAGTCGCAGAGATCTTGTGAAGGGGTGATGTCGTTGTTGCCGGTGCTGGGGTTTGAGAACTCCTTGACGATGCTGAAGCGTTCCTTGCTGTGATTTCTTCTTGGTGGTGCGGATAAGCTGGTGGTGCTTGCAGGTGGCGTGTTTGAGGTCGGTCATGTTGTCTGTGGTCTGGTCGAGGAGCCAGGCTTTCTCGAGGGTGCGGCAGTTTTTCTTGGAGTCCTTGAGTTCGTCGGTGAACCAGGAGGCTTTGTTGCTTCTGGGTCTGCTGGGAGGGTTCTTTAGTGGCGCGAGGTCGTCGGCGCAGGTGGTCAGCAACTTCGAGAAGTTGCGTGCTGCTTCGTTGGGGTCCGTTGTGCTGGCGGGTGGGTTCTGGCTGAGGGAGGTGGTGAGCTGCTCGGCAGTGATCTTGCTCCAGCTCCTGTGAGGAACCTATTGCGGGTGGTGGTGGGTCGTGGTTCTTCTGAAGCTGAAGTGGACGCAGCCGTGGTCGGTCCAGTGAAGTCCGGTGGAGTGGCTGAAGGTGATGTGCGTGCTGGATGAGAAGACGGGATCCAGCGTGTGTCCGGCGTAGTGGGTGGGGGTGTTGACCAGTTGCTTGAGTCCGAGGTTGGCGAGGTTGTCCAGCAGGGCGGAGGTGTTGCGGTCCTTGTTGTTCTCCAGGTGGAAGTTGAGGTCCCTTAGGAAGATGTAGTCAGCGGAGCGGAGGGCGTGCGGGCTGATGAAGTCAGTGATGTCTTCGCTGAATTGTGTACGTGGTCCCGGGGGTCTGTAGACGAGGGTGCCTCTTAGAGTCGTCTTTGGGTCGGTGTGTATCTGGAAGTGGAGGTGCTCGGCGGCGGCGAAGGTGTCGTTGGAGTCGGTCGTGATGTGGATGGTGTTCTTGTGTACGATGGCGATGCCTCCTCCAGTCTGGTTGACGCGGTCTCTCCGGGTGATCTTGTATCCGTCTGGGATGGCGATGGCGATGTCGGGTGCGGAGGAGGCGTTCATCCAGGTTTCTGTCAGGAAGGCGACGTCTGGTGAGGTAGTGTCGAGCAGGTTCCAAAGTTCGATGGCGTGTCTGTGGATGGAGCGGGTGTTGAGCAGGATGCACTTGAGGTGGCTGTTGTTGGTGCTCGGCTTGATGGCTGTGGTGCAGGTCTGGGTGCAGGTGAACTTGCAGGCTTGCAGGTGAAGGGTCCGTGGGTGCGTCTCGGGGTGGCTTGGTGGCAGGCTCTTGTTCGTCGGGTTTGAGTGCGATGAGGGTGGCGGCGTCGTAGGTCCGTCGTGTGGGCAGGCATCGTCGGGGACCAGGGTTCCTGGCGCTGTGCGCGGTCCAGGCGCGGACGGGCGCAGACTGGCTTGCCTTAGGCGCGCCTTCGGTGCACATTCGGCGCTCCCGCTGCGCGTCAACGCTGCGCGTGGGAGTGGGCGACATAAGTAAGGAGCCGAGAGGGCGGGTCAGCTCGGTGGCGGCGAATGGGCGGCGGGGGGCGGTGCCGCAGGGAGGCAGCAGCGGGAAAGTAGGAGCGAGCGGCCGGCTCAGCGGTGGCTGGGTCGCTCAGAAAAGTCAGTCGGCGTCGGCGGGAGCAGGAGGGGGCGACCAGGCCTAGGGCAGGCGCAGTGGCACAGCTGACAGCGTTACGAATGTGCCGTCGGGAAGGGTCCATTGTGTGCGGTTGTGATTTGCGTTGGTGGTTGGGGGTCTGTTGGTATGAGTGCCCAGCCCACTCCATGGAGATGGGGTGCTTACATATCCCCTTCACCTCTTCCTCGCGTAATGCCTCCTCCTCTGCAGCTGTCCATTTGTGTAGTGCTCCCACCCATGCCGTGAGGGGGAGGCCTGTGGGGGATCGCCAGTACATGGCTATGGTCCTCTTAGCTAGTAAAACGGCTAGCGAAGTAAAGCGAAGGTGCACTTTGTAATGTTTCTGTTTCCGGAATATGCCTAGCGCGCTAGCTTCCCAAGTGTTCAGGTATGTAAGCCCTGTGAGGGCTTCCAGGGAGTCGTGAATATTTTGCCAAAAGGATCGAATTGTGGGGCAACTCCAAAACATATGATGAAAATCTGCTTCCTGCGACTGGCATCTGGGGCAAAGGAACTGTGTGTCTGGGTAGAATTTTTTCAGGCGTGCCGGTGTCAGATACGCTCTATGGAGTATACAAAATTTTATGTTTTTAAACCGTGTTTTTCTGGACACCTTCTTGGGGTATTCAAGAGCCCTGTCCCATTCTTTCTCATGCAGTGGACGCCCAATTTCTTCCTCCCAGGTGGTGCATAAAGTCGCTAAGGGTTCGTTCGTGAGTTCTCGGATGGCTTTTTAAAGCCACGTGACTAAGTGTCGCCCCACTCCCATGTGCAAGACCGTATGTATAACCGGATGTGTGTTTGGCTCCCCGCCGAGAGATTGTGATATAGACAGTAGCTCTCAAGGAGTTGGCGGTACAGTAGGAACTGGCCGGGGTGGGGGGGGAGACCGTACTCGTCCATAAGGCTTTGGAATGGTTTGACCTGTCCGTCCTCGAATAGGGACTCCATGTCGGGGATCACGCATTCTGTCCATGCGGTTAGTATGTTAGTCGTGTAATAGTTTTCGCGTTTGGGCCATTTGACCAGCGGCAGCATAGGGGAGTATGGGGGTGACCCGGTGACATGTGATGCACTCTTAGCATGCATTGGTGTGCTTCTGCTACTTGTAGGGGGTAGGTACGCCTTGGCTTAGTACCAGGTAGCAGAAGGCGATTGAGTTCTGGGACAGATACTCGACCAGTCATAGTGTGTGTCTCGCTGGTGTGCCTGCCCGCTGTCCAGTAAGATAACCATTGTAGTTGTGCCGCAAGGAAATAGGATTCAAATGATGGAGCTCCCAGTCCTCCCTGTGTGGTGGGTAATTGCAGTTTCTTCAGTGCTATTTAATGTCTGCTAGATCCCCAGATTAGTGTGCTGAGAAGCGAGTTTAGGTCACGAAAGAAGGTTCTGGGTGGGATTATTGGTAAGTTCGTGAAGTGGTATAACAACCGTGGGACCATTATCATTTTAGCTAAGGCCACCCGGCCGATCGGGGCTAATGGGAGGCTGCTCCAGAATCCGATTGCTGATCTGATGCCAGCTAGTGCCCTAGTGTGATTGCCCTCAAATATGTCGGTCGGGGAATGGTAAAGGCGGATCCCGAGGTAGCGGGGGCTTCTGCACTCCAGGCCACCTTCTGGTTGCCCATCCATATGTCTCGGGGTGGGGGGAAGATTCGGATGAAAGGGGTAACCTGTGGATTTGTCCCAGTTTACCTTTAGTCCGGAGGCTTCCGCGAATTCCTTGAGTGTCACCCAAATAGGTGTTAGATCGTAGGTGATGGCCCGTATGTATAGTAAGAGGTCGCCGGCGTACATGGAGACGCTATGTATGGTGTCTGCAATGGGAATGCCTCCGTTTGCTAAAAACAAAAACTTATCATAAACCAACCAGTAAAAATAATCTCCTGCATTATACCAGTTTTCATCCGCAGCCACTAAGGGAGAATTTACCCTTTGGACAGTACCTCCACATTCGGAGGAACTGCAGTGCAGTGGAAGATTATAAAGAACAAGCAAAGGACCTGACAGTGAAATTGCACAATCGAGGCTACCCAGAACAACTTCTAACAAGGAGTTACAAGAGGGCAAGAAATCAAAACAGAGACTCCTTGCTAGAAGAAAACCCTGTCAATGAGAATAGGGAGGTTCCCCTTACGTGCGTCACCACATTTAATTCAGCCTCTAATGTGGTGAGTCGCTGTATCAAGAAACATTGGAGAATCCTCACCTCTAACAATTGTAACTGGGACAAACCACTCTTTTCTTATAAGAGAGCGAAGAGCCTGAAAGACTCTTTAGTCCACACACGCCCCCGGAAGACGCAGGAATCCGCTCAGAGTGTTTTGAATGCATGGGGTCTACCACCTGTAGTGGGACACTATCCTTGTGGTAGTTGCAGCCTGTGTCCATTTACAACTAGTTCCAAAACTTTACAACTAGAACCCAACAAGATCTGGGAACAGAGATGCCACACCAATTGTAACACAACCAACGTTGTCTATCTAGTAACCTGCCCCTGTGGTCTACAGTATGTAGGAATGACCAAAAGGATGGTCAAACTGCGCATATGCGAGCACAGGAGCAGCTTCAGATGTGGCAAAAGCAACACAAAAATGACCGCACACTTTAGAGAATATCAGCATTCTCCTAGTGATATTCACTGGACAGTGATTGAACACGTGCAGAACGGGAATGAACAAAAATTGTTTGAGCAGGAGCAAAGATGGATATACCGTTTGTTGTCCCATCAAAGGGGACTCAATGATGATATCCCCTGGGGTAGCGTAATGAGATGAGACCCATCAAATAATTGCATAAGCTTTATGATAATATGTATACCTACCGATTGGAGATTCTGATTGGTTTTTAACTCTAAATTCTGGTTTGGGAGTAAAATCTTTCTGTTAACATGCTGCACTGAAGAATGTAGCTCTTTAGATAAGCATCAATCTACCCAGGTGTAGATAGAATGACTTCGATAAGACATTTCGGGGCTGTGAAAGTATCTGTTCACAAATATTTGTTCAAAAACAAGGTCAGCATTCTAGCCTTTTCCGTATAGCCCTTACCGGAAGAAGGGGTTTTATTACTGAACTACGTTACCTGAATAAAGGGTCTTCCGTTTATCTTCCACCTTTGGGGCTTATATGGGTATTGACGTCCTATAGGATTTCAAAGATTCACACTATTCATCCTAAAAGGTCGTTGTAAATGAGACTATTAATTTGGATAATCGGCAGGATTAGCGCTCACAATATTGCCGTATTTGTGATAGAAGTTAATCCTGTTCCGGACATGTGACCCGTGACGCCGTCACGTACACGCAAGGCGGTCCTCAAAGACGACCACGGCGCCATTGCGATGTTGATCCGGACACCAGTGAAATCAACACTAGGTTCCAGGCGGCGAGTCGTCCGTTTGAAAGTAAGAGCATTTCTTTCTCTCTTGCATTTATATCGGGGTGAACATCGACAGTCCTCTGTGTTGGAATAATCACACTATCTACACGGAGGGCTGATGTTAAATAACTCGCACCTTATGTGTTTGTCTCTTATAGTAAAAACGTGGTGTGAAGAATTTGCCGAACTGCGTGTCCATGTAGCACGTTGTTTTTTCAGACGAAGTAAGTGTCAACAAGATGTTTCCCCTTCTTCTCTCTAGTTTTAAACTGTTCTGAGTGATTTGTTCCGTAAGACCCTTGGATAAGAGGTCAGAGAACAACAATTTTTATGAGCTAACATAAGGTGTTTTTGAGATTACAAATTTAATGCTTGAATATTTGTGCCTTTTGATCAGAAGGGCGATTTAAACAGCAGAATTTCTGCTCAGTCGTTATGATTAGTGAAAATCCTAACAAGCAATAGATAGCATAACTTGGTAACTGCTGACATATAATGGTCAAATAACAGATATAGCTACATTTATACAATTGTTTATTTACAGATTGTATCCGGGCTATTTGCTGGAAGATTGACTGTGGGTAAAACCGTGAGTTTTCTTGAAGGAGAGTATCAAGAATTTTGATTTTCTCAGAGTGTTCCTCACGGTGTGGGCACACCTTAGTGTGTGTGGACCCCCGGAGGATTTTTGATTCTTTATTTTTGGTCCTGAAGAAAGCTGAGCTGACACAGCATATACAGCAGAAACATGTTGACCTCCCACACAAAGTCACCATGGTTATAATGTTAAGCCATCAAGTGATTTTTTGCACTTTTTATTGTGAACAATTGTCCCCTTTTAATAAAGTCTGTTGGGGGTACAGTTGGGATCTTTTAACTCACCACTCACAGATCACACATCACATAACCATTTCACCAGCTCCGCTGCAACTGCAGGCGTTGAAGCACACAGGAGGGATATTTCCCCTCCTGTGACGAACCCTATGATGAAGCATGTCACCACTAGGGTGAGTGAGGGTTCTTTTACAAGATAGCTTCTTTTCTTAGTTTCATTTCCGTCTAGTGTTTTTTTATCATTAGTTTTTCCGACCAAAGGTTCAGTCCATTCACTGTGTGTTTGTTCACTTAGATAACCTTGTTTGATAGAATTTTTAATATTAGACTCTCTTTCGTTGACAGTATATGGGGTAGGATATAGCCGTCTTTACACAGGCCGGATGTGCACGTGTCTGAGGGCGAGTCTCCCCGTCTCCCGACCCACCCTGCAATCCGCTGCCGTACCTGCTGAAGCCGCACTCCTTCCTCGGGAGTGTGGCGCGGCGCTTCGCGGGACCGTTGGCCTCCTGGCTCTGGTTCTCCCTCCTCTGAGATTCGTCTTCTCCTTCTTTGCCGTAATCCGTCTTCTTCCTCCGCGGTCCACACGCCTCCTCCAAAAGCCTCCGGGGTGTCGTCACACGCCGAGCTTGGGGCTTCCTGGCTTTTACCCAATCCTGTGCTCCTGGCGTCAGCAGGGGGCGTGGCTTCCTTTTCTATGTAATTCCAATTAAAGGAACCGTAATCCAATTCGTCCTCTTGCTCGGCACACAGAGGATGCCTGTCGGTGAAATGAAATGAAATGAAACGTAGACTTTTAAAGCGCGATTGCTGCCCTGAGGCGTCCAAGCGCTGACTAGAGAGTGGAGCCACTTGTCAGAGGCGATCAGCTAGGGGATTAGTTATGAGAGTTAAAAAGAAAGGTCTTTAATTGCTTACGGAAGGAGGGCAGATCAGGGTTGGACCTAAGTTGGAGGGGAAGGGAGTTCCACAGTTTGGCGGCATTATAGGAGAACATCCTGCCACCAGCTCTCGTTCTCTTGATTCTGGGAACTGTGGCTTAGAAGGCCTGGCTAGAGCGAAGGTGTTTTCTAGGGTGGTACTGTGTGATTAGTTGGCTGCTAATTGCCGGTCCTTTGTGCCAAAAGGCTTGATGGGATATGCACATTGCCTTAAAGGCAATTCTTTGCCGGACCGGGAGCCAATGCAGGCTACTCAGACCAGGTTTGGCTGACAGTCTGCGTGGCAACTGGAGCAATGTGCGAGCCGCGCAGTTTTGGACAATCTGCAACTTGCGCAGTGTGTAGTCAGGCGCACCGAGATACAGGACGTTGCTAAAGTCCAGCCGAGACTGGATCAGGCCTTGGACGGCAACTTGCTTGGCCTCCATAGGTAGAAGTGGGAGTACTTTTTTCAGAATCCTAAGGAGGCCAAAACATGTTGCGGAAAGCTTCGTGGCCTGGGTGTTAAAAGTTAAGGCTTTATCCAGCCATACCTCCAAGCTTTTTATGTTGTCCTTGGGTACAGGGGGAATGCCTAGGCATGGAGGCCAGAGGGAGTCAAAGTGCGTTAGAACAGCGGGGCCCAGGGGCATCGTTAAGCTTAAGGGAGGATGTCGTCATCCAGCTTTTTACTTCCTCCAAGCATTTCATTAACCCCATTTGTGCTGATTGGCCGTCCTCCTGCGACAGGGAGACCACTAGCTGAGTGTCGTCCGCGTATGAAATGATCTTAATACCAAACGGACGGACGACCTCAGCCAATGGTCTCATATAGATGTTAAATAACGAAGGGCTTAATGAGGAGCCCTGCGGTACCCCGCAGCTCAGAGTTTTTCTGGAGGAGACCGTATCTCCCTCAAAGATCTGAAAAGATCTGTTGCTCAGAAAGGATTTGAGCAAGAGTATTGCCCTACCTGAGATTCCAACATTGGAGAGGCGGCGCAGCAGCATATCGTGACTAACCGTGTCGAATGCTGCGCTCAGATCGAGGAGGACCACTGCCACTGATCCCCCTCGATCTAAAATCCTTCTGGTTTCCTCTGTGACTGCTAATAAGGCGGTCTCCGTCCCATGTCTATGTCGAAAGCCCGTTTGGGTGGCATCCAGCAGCTGGTTATTCTCGAGAAAGTCCATCAGATGTATATTGATGTGCTTCTCAAGAATTTTGCTCACCCAGGGAAGCAGGGAGATGGGGCGGTAGCTGCTAAAGTCGCCAGGGTCCATAGTCGGTTTCATCAGTAGTGCACGTACCATAGCCTGCTTCCAGGGGGGCGGGACAATGTAGGAGGTGGTAGAGGCATTGAGGAGGTTCATGATAGTGGGGAGGACGGCCTGAATTACTGAGATCATTGCCTCTGGAGAAGCTGGATCACACGGTGACCCTGATTTTACATGCCGAGCTAGAGATTCCAGGGATTCCTGTTCCAACAACGGAAAGTATTCCAAAGTTGCAGGGGGTTGAGGGGGAGCTTCCACCGGACTTGACCACGCATGAGCAGCAGGGTCGAGATCCATGGCAGGAAAGGAGGAGTAGATTTGGTGAACTTTTTGATGAAAGAATTCTGCCAAGTCATTACAGTGGGCTATTGTTTTACACGGAAGCGTAGAGGGGAGGGGAGGTTTAGTGAATTGAATTGAATTGAATAAAATGTATAATGCGCAGACAATAACCCAAAGGTATCAAGGCGCCTAACAGAATAATCAAAAACACAGGAGCTTAGAGGGTAAAGCTAGTCATAGGTCGCCCTCCACTCATAATACCACATACGAATACAAGACCTAGACCTGTTTAGGCACATAAAGACCTATCCTTCTATTGATGGGTATACCAGTTTCTGCAACAATATTGCAACAAACAACTCCCTTATTTTTAATTAGTTGGGGTAGTTGGTATAGCCCTGGATGGTGCCTTTTTTAACAAAACGCCCGTTCCAAAAAATTAAATCAGTTGTGAGACATAAACACTTATACACCTTAGTATCATCCGAGCAACATAAATGACAAAAAAATGTGAGTGAGAGCGAGAAAACACCTCACGGGCGCACCACCAACGGGAACCTGGCTGGTACTCACCAGGGTTGCCCTGTTCTCATCATTGGTGTTTTCAAGCTCAGAAAGGAAAAGAGAAAGTGTCCAGAACACAAAAAGATTTGTGTAAATAGAATATGCAGTGAAAAGGAAGATCAAAAAAATAGTGATCTACAAAGAATCCAACAACGTGTAAAACACATAACACACGACAACACAAATAAATCACTTTATTATTTTGCTTGTGTTGGGTGTGGGGATCTAAAAATAGTAAGTGAGGTCACTACCTATCCAACCACCACTACTATTGTACTTGCCGACATGTTTCATTGCCACACAAACATTTAGGCAATTTCTTCAGAGAGTCATGAATTTTAGTGCCACTGCATACTGACCATTTTAGTCTGCACAACTGAAAAGAAATAAAATAGGTACACCGTGATTAGCAACCTGCGTGTGGGGCTCACGCCACTTTTGACCAAATCACATACACCTTTCTAATATTTACCCTTTCACGGCCATTTCGCTCATACCGGCCGCTGGATAGCTATCTAATGAGACTGTAATTACAGTGTTCATAGAGGAATTTCCCCGTCGGTTTACTGCGGGAAAACAACAAACATAGATTAAATGTGTTAAGAGGTGAGACCCCAAACAGTTTAGTACTTGCATATCATTCACTTATCGTATGTTTTGGCATTATAACATATTGTTAGAAGCGGCTGTCTCTAGTTGGCAGAGGTATACACTTCTGACAAATAGGGACACACCTTTTCTAGTCAGGGCAAGGAGATCACACACTTAGATAACCCCTGCTCACCCCCTTGGTAGCTTGGCAAAGCAGACAGGCTTATCTCAGAGGCAGTGCGTTAAGCATTTATGACCACATACAGTAATAAAGTGAATACACTACAAATGGACACGACACAGTAGTATTATAAAAATAAGTATTTTTATATAAGGCTTAGCACAAGACCAAATAACGACAAAAATATACCACAGTTTCAATAAATACTCTTGGAAGGAAAATAATAGTTCAAGCACGGTTTCTTCTTAGCACAAAAGTCTTTAGTATCAAAAGCAACTCTTCTTCTCTAAAACACAGTTCTTGGCAACAATGTGACCCACACGGGAGTCACACGACGTCGAGGCAAAGTTAATCCAAAGGTTCGGCGTCGACCGCGAGGAGCGCTACGTCGAGCCCGGGGTCGCACAGACCCCAACAACACAGTACCTTGGAAAAAGTGAAGCACTCGATGATCAGCGACGTCGAGATGTCCGGCGTCGCGTCTTCGGCGTCGATCGGGCCTCGGAGTCGGGGCGATCTGCAGCGGCGTCGACCGAAGTCAGGCGGGAGCAGCGCTCACGGGAGGAAGCAGGATACGGCGTCGTCGATGTCGATGTTGCAAGAGTGAGCAGCGCTCACGGCGTCGAGAGGGCTCGAAGTCGATGCGATCAGCGGCGGTGCAGACACGGGGTCACTTGGAGCTGGAGCCGAACTCACTACTCACTGGCGTTGCTGCTGGCGTCGATCGGGCCCGGCGGCCGGCGTCGAGGAAGCGGGACACTGGAGCCGTTACTCACGATGTCGAGCTGGGTTCGGCGGCGTCCGTCGGCGTCGAGATTGCTGGATTCTTTCAGAGGTGCTGGATTCACAATTCCAGCAAATAGCACTTTAAGCAGATGAAGTCCTTTAGCCCTGTGACTTCAACAGGAGACTGGCACTCTTCCAGCCCTTGGAGATTTTCTCAGCAAAGAGTGAGAGTACACACAAAAGTTCCTCTCTCCTGGTTCCTTGGCAAAAATAAAGAAGCAATGCAGGATTCCCCCAACAAACAGCACTCTGGCAGAAGGGGTAGGCAGTCCTTAGATCAGCAGGCTTCTTGTCCTTGGTTCAGGTTTCCTTGTCAGAAGTGATCTGATTTCTTGGTTCAGGGGTCCTTCTCTTATACCCCTTGTTGGCTTTGATCCCTTTGTCCATGCAGGGGAAATTCCCCCCATCCTGGGTTTGTTGTGGGTGTTGCCAGGCCAGAGCACCTGGCCTATTCACTGGGCAGGGCAGAGTCCTCAGCCGCTCAGCAGGAGCGGAGCCAGCATTGTCACTGGCAGGGGCAGGGCCATCAGCTGCCCGGCAGGAGGCGGGCCAGGAAAGTCCCAGGCAAGCACAGAGTCATCAGTCGCCTGGCAGGGGGGCGGAGCCAACATTGTATCAGGCAGGGCAGGCTATCAAGAGCTACTCTCCCCTACTCTCAATGCAAATGCCCCACTCATCCCACACTGACTCATTCAGACTCTCTGGAGCCACCCAGCTCCTGTCACACGCACACCAGAACCAGCAGAGACCGGTAGACAGTTAGACAAGAAAATAGCTACTTTCTAAAAGTGCTATTTTCAAACACAGAGTCCAAAAACCATCCACACAAACGGATGCATTATTAAACCCTGAGTTCAGGGATACCAAACTCGACATTGCACCATGCTCCCCGAGCCCGCTAGGATTATAGCATTAATAATCCTGGCAGCCCATTCTAACTGATGGAGAGCAGGCTACCTTACAATAGTGAAAAACGACTATGGATGTAATTCACTATTAGGACATGCCAACCTTGTCAGGCTTGTCCTACCTTATGCTTACAATGCACCCTGCCCGTGGGCCTACCATAGGGGTGACTAACATGAAGTTAAGGGAAGGTTTAGGGACTGGCAAGTAGGTGTACTTGCGCAGTCCTCGTGACAGTCAGACTGCACGTGGTCTGGCAATGGCAGACCTTCAGACATACTTTTACTAGGCCGCTCTTGTGGGTGGCACAACATGTGCTGCAGGCCCACTAGCAGCATTTGTATTTACAAGCCCTGGCACCCCTGGTGCACTCTACTAGGGACTGATAGTAAACCAAATAAGCCAAAACATGGAAGTCAATCAATACAGCAATTTCACATAGGGAGCACCTGCACTGTGGCACTGATCAGCAGTGGCACAGTGCCCAAAGCATATACCAGCAAAAACATTGTAAACAGAAGAGGCAAACAGAAAAAATGGAGGAGAGACTCATGCCAATGATGCCAGGTCTAACACATATCTATAAAATAATGTCCAAAAGCACTCCCGGTGTTACATGCTAGTGACTTCAAGAATAATAAGGGGATTCTTCAGCTAGATTTCCGACTATCGAATGCTTAGTCAGAGTGCAAACTGATTTCAAACGCCCCCAGCTATCTCGTATCATCAATTTCAGGATCCGCCGCAGACTTTCAGTCGCTATCTCTACTGACGAATACTGACTCCAAGCATTCCAGCGTACTACGCTGCGATTGTATGACCCGTTCATATTCTACACAGAGTTCACAACTCCCTCCTTGGTAGCCCCTAGCTGTAAAAACCAATGCAGTGGAAGAACCGGAGCCCCTACTCCTTACCGATATGGTGGAAAGCCTCCGCCGTGTACTCAGCCCGTGTTTGTTTTCCGGACCCGGCTCCAAGATAAGTGAAGCTGTGCTCGCGTAGTCTCGCGATATCAGCGCCGCCATCTTGGATATGGCAAGTACTCATTCGGAAGCGCGGAACACACTGCGCACAGCATATCTATCGCGAGATTTGAGCATTTTTCAATTAAAAACTTCGTAACTTTATTTAGCACCCGTGGGGTCTGATGTTGTGTTCATTCATGTCTGGGGTCAGATTATTACAGTGGACCTCTGGCACGTTATTGTGTGTTATTATAGACTTACTTAAGCCATCGCTATTCACACGTATAGTGTGAGGAATTCCTGTTTTCTATTGGGCTTGTTATAATCTACACCCCATCACATTATACTTGAATTTTAAGGATGTAACCATAATGTAAGCACACAGATTTTTTTTAAAAAAGGCCTAAACGGAAGGAGGTGGACTCGTGACAGCCTCGTACACATACCATAGGAACAATGAGAAATCATGAGCAAAACAACCCTTCTGGACCAACCTCCCAGATGAATAGACATATTCTGTGGGTGTATGGATTCATTGGAAGACTCAATACATGGGTACATAATGAAAGACCGAGGCACTAGTATTTATCAATGTAGTTTGTTCCATTCAAGGAGGTCGTTAAGCCCAAATGTTTCACTTTTCTCCTGAAAAATCAATTTTGCTTCCTTGAGACTAAGCAAACGTTCTACTGTATGGGTGTCTCCTGTAACTTTCTCTAGAACCAGCCACTTAAAGGTATGCTTGTTACTATGGCAATGCTGTACCAGTTTTGTCGTCAGCTTCCCTGCTTTTGTGGTGCTGGTGTGTTCCTGGATGCGAGTTTTACTTTTCGTGTGGTTAGACCTATATACTGTAATCCACACTCACAGTCTAGTCTGTACACTACGTTGGTAGTGTTACAGTTACTGAACTGTCTTAGTTCCCATTCTTTTCCTGACCTCAACATGACACTGTTAGTTTTTGACGTAAGGGGACAAACTGAAAAAGTGCCACATGGATGTTGACCTTTAATTGTTGTCCTGCTCATATCTCTGGGATTCTGCATCCTGGAATGTACTAACTTGTCTTTCAAGTTACTTGAACGCTTGAAAGCAAATCTGGGGGGTGGCATTTTAAAGTCCGAGTTCGATAGAATGTCCCAATGCTTGCGTATTGATTGTCTTATTTTTGTAGCAAGTGGGTCAAAAGTCAATACCACAGGCAAACATTCACTGGTCTCTTTTCTGTTTTTCTCTAAGAGGGCACTCCTAGGGGTGTTCAACGCTCGCTTCCTTGCATTTTTTATGATTTTAGCTGGATAATTCCTCTGCAAAAGTTTTTCACCTAGCACCTGTGATTGTTCGCTGAAGGCTTCAGTACTTGAACAATTTCTACGGTAACGGAGAAATTGGCCAACAGGCAAATTATCCCTGAGGGCCCGGGGGTGATAGGACTGGTATAGTAATAGGGAATTCCTATCGGTTTCTTTTTGGTGTACACTGGTACTTAGGCCTTGTCCATTGGCTTTTATGTCTAGATCCAGGTATACTGCTGTATCCCGACTGTAGGACCAGGTGAATCTGAGGCTTTGGTCCTGTCCATTTAGCCAGTTCAGGAATTCCAACAGTCTAGGTTCGTCTCCAGTCCACACACAGAGCACATCATCTATATATCTCCTCCAGAGACGGATGTGGTCTCTGAAGGGATTGGTGTTCGAATAGATGATGTGCTCTTCAAACTGGCCTACATATATGCAGGCCAGACTAGGAGCCATTGTAGCCCCCATGGAGGTGCCCGTAGTTTGTAGGAACAGTTTGTCCTTATAGCTGAAAAAGTTCCGTGTAAGTGCCATTTCGATGCACTGTAGCACCAAAGTCTGCGGCGCATCGTAAAACCATTCTTGTGCATTCAGAGCCCTTGCTGCTGCCACCAGCGTGGCATCCTGAGGTATACAAGAATATAACGACTCTATGTCAATTGTGACTAACAGTTCATGAGTAGAGTCAAAGGTCATCTCATTTATCACGTTAAGGATGTCTGTGGTATCCTTCACAAAGGATTTCTGAGTTACTACCGACTACCGCAAAAAGTAGTCAGCGAACTGCGAGAGTGGCTCCAGGACCGATTGTATACCCGATACAATTGGCCTGCCAGGGGGTGGCCTGGCAGGCTTATGTATTTTGGGTAAAACGTAGAATGCAGGGGTCCTGGGACTGGTGTTAACCAGGAATTCTGCTTCCTTTTTAGTAATCCATTTTTTCTCAATTGCCTCACCCACCATTTGTTTAATCAGCTTGAGTAATTCAGGCGTAGGGTCCCTGGCCAAAGGTTGGTAGTTGGCCCTGACATTGAGTAGGCGTGAAACTTCTGCCTCATAGTCCCTGGTGTTCAGCACAACTACCGCACCCCCTTTGTCCGCACTTTTTATTGATATTTCCACATTATTTTGTAGAGTCTTAACCGCTTCCCAATCTGTTTTGGACATGTTTTTATATATCCTTCTCATGTCTTGTGATTCTAGCTCTTCAATGTCTTGTAAGACCTTGGTTTCAAAAACCATGACCTCAGGACCCACAACTGTCCCGGATGGGTAAAGGTTGATGGTTTCCTTAAATTTGTATTAAAGGACTCTTTTTTGTCTTGTGGTTGATTGGCAAAAAAAAAATGTTTAAGCTTTATTTTCCGAACTGTTTCGAAAAATTCCAACCTGCATTTGAAAGGGTCATGTGTGGGTGTAGGAACGAACCCTAAGCCTTTATTCAGGACTTTTTCTTCACTGTCTGACAACTTGTGGTCAGAAAGGTTCACCACTATATTATTTATAGGGGTTGTCTGCCCCTGCTCCGGGTCAGTCTCGGGGAGAAGTTCTGCCATTGGGGCGGTCGATTGCCTCGTCCTCTTCCTCTCCCTGGCTGTCCACCTCCCCTGTTGGACCCCTGTCCTTGTTCTAAAAAAGAGCGTAGTAATACACCCAAATCTGCGTCACTCTGTGGTTGCTGATTAAATCGCACTCTGTTCCCTTGAGGTCTATCCTGCTCGTCTTCACTCGACGTGTTGTCGTAAGACCAGTTAGCCGGAGTACGTTTCTGTGGAGGTTGTTGTTGTTGTTTATTACCTCCCCAGCCTCTGCGTTGTTGATTAGTTTGGTTGGGTTGTTCAGGTGCTGTCTGGTAATGTGTGTCTGCTACATATGGGAAGGCCCATTCATGTGTGCATCTTTGTAGATTCTTCTGGAGCCCCTTGATTTTTTGATTTATCATATATGTCTTGTACTCAGTTAGATCTTCTTGTATTTTGCTCTGTTGTTCCTTGGCATCCGTAAGAGTACTGTCACGTTTTATTGTCTCCTCGAGTTCCAGAATCTCCTTCAAGAGATCCTCACTCAATCTCTGGGCTGTGCTGATTATCAAAATTAACCAGTCCCTGGTGCATTTATTAGCTATATAGCTCCAGTCCAGTCTGAACTTTTTATCGTCTAGGAAGATTCTTGGTTCTATTCTTACTAGAAGGCTAGCAGGTGAAGCTCCTGATGTGAAGTACTCTGACATCAACGCCCCATGCAGAGCTACTCTGACCTGTTTCTTTTTTAAATTACTAAGTTTTTCCCACTCCTCCCTTACGGGTGTTTTGCCTAACAATGGCGTGTCTGCCAACAATGAGGGAGCTGCTAGAATTGCAGCTATTTGGGCATCTGTAAAGGCCAGACAGTTCTTATCCATAGTTTGGTGGGAAACTTCAGTATACGGTGTATGCGATTGGGAACACACTTGACAGGGGGCACCGGTGTACCTAAATAAAATTTGGAACGTAAGGCTGAAAGCGCTCTCACGGCTGATCCGCCGTTCACAGTATTCAAAAACACAGGAGCTTAGAGGGTAAAGCTAGTCATAGGTCGCCCTCCACTCATAATACCACATACGAATACAAGACCTAGACCTGTTTAGGCACATAAAGACCTATCCTTCTATTGATGGGTATACCAGTTTCTGCAACAATATTGCAACAAACAACTCCCTTATTTTGAATTAGTTGGGGTAGTTGGTATAGCCCTGGATGGTGCCTTTCTTAACAAAACGCCCGTTCCAAAAAATTAAATCAGTTGTGAGACATAAACACTTATACACCTTAGTGTCATCCGAGCAACATAAATGACAAAAAAATGTGAGTGAGAGCGAGAAAACACCTCACGGGCGCACCACCAACGGGAACCTGGCTGGTACTCACCAGGGTTGCCCTGTTCTCATCATTGGTGTTTTCAAGCTCAGAAAGGAAAAGAGAAAGTGTCCAGAACACAAAAAGATTTGTGTAAATAGAATATGCAGTGAAAAGGAAGATCAAAAAAATAGTGATCTACAAAGAATCCAACAACGTGTAAAAACACATAACACACGACAACACAAATAAATCACTTTATTATTTTGCTTGTGTTTGGTGTGGGGATCTAAAAATAGTAAGTGAGGTCACTACCTATCCAACCACCACTACTATTGTACTTGCCGACATGTTTCATTGCCACACAAACATTTAGGCAATTTCTTCAGGGCGTCATGAATTTTAGTGCCACTGCATACTGACCATTTTAGTCTGCACAACTGAAATGAAATAAAATAGGTACACCGTGATTAGCAACCTGCGTGTGGGGCTCACGCCACTTTAGACCAAATCACATACACCTTTCTAATATTTACCCTTTCACGGCCATTTCGCTCGTACCGGCCGCTGGATAGCTATCTAATGAGACTGTAATTACAGTGTTCATAGAGGAATTTCCCCGTCGGTTTACTGCGGGAAAACAACAAACATAGATTAAATGTGTTAAGAGGTGAGACCCCAAACAGTTTAGTACTTGCATATCATTCACTTATCGTATGTTTTGGCATTATAACATATCTATGCAATAATGTCCAAAAGCACTCCCGGTGTTACATGCTAGTGACTTCAAGATTAATAAGGGGATTCTTCAGCTAGATTTCCGACTATCGAATGCTTAGTCAGAGTGCAAACTGATTTCAAACGCCCCCAGCTATCTCGTATCATCAATTTCAGGATCCGCCGCAGACTTTCAGTCACTATCTCTACTGACGAATACTGACTCCAAGCATTCCAGCATACTACGCTGCGATTGTATGACCCGTTCATATTCTACACAGAGTTCACAACTCCCTCATTGGTAGCCCCTAGCTGTAAAAACCAATGCAGTGGAAGAACCGGAGCCCCTACTCCTTACCGATATGGTGGAAAGCCTCCGCCGTGTACTCAGCCCGTGTTTGTTTTCCGGACCCGGCTCCAAGATAAGTGAAGCTGTGCTCGCGTAGTCTCGCGATATCAGCGCCGCCATCTTGGATATGGCAAGTACTCATTCGGAAGCGCGGAACACACCGCACACAGCATATCTATCGCGAGATTTGAGCATTTTTCAATTAAAAACTTCGTAACTTTATTTAGCACCCGTGGGGTCTGATGTTGTGTTCATTCATGTCTGGGGTCAGATTATTACAGTGGACCTCTGGCACGTTATTGTGTGTTATTATAGACTTACTTAAGCCATCGCTATTCACACGTATAGTGTGAGGAATTCCTGTTTTCTATTGGGCTTGTTATAATCTACACCCCATCACATTATACTTGAATTTTAAGGATGTAACCATAATGTAAGCACACAGATTTTTTTTAAAAAAGGCCTAAACGGAAGGAGGTGGACTCGTGACAGCCTCGTACACATACCATAGGAACAATGAGAAATCATGAGCAAAACAACCCTTCTGGATAAACCTCCCAGATGAATAGACATATTCTGTGGGTGTAAGGATTCATTGGAAGACTCAATACATGGGTACATAATGAAAGACCGAGGCACTAGTATTTATCAATGTAGTTTGTTCCATTCAAGGAGGTCGTTAAGCCCAAATGTTTCACTTTTCTCCTAAAAAATCCATTTTGCTTCCTTGAGACTAAGCAAACGTTCTACTGTATGGGTGTCTCCTGTAACTTTCTCTAGAACCAGCCACTTAAAGGTATGCTTGTTACTATGGCAATGCTGTACCAGTTTTGTCGTCAGCTTCCCTGCTTTTGTGGTGCTGATGTGTTCCTGGATGCGAGTTTTTACTTTTCGTGTGGTTAGACCTATATACTGTAATCCACACTCACAGTCTAGTCTGTACACTACGTTGGTAGTGTTACAGTTACTGAACTGTCTTAGTTCCCATTCTTTTCCTGACCTCAACATGACACTGTTAGTTTTTGACGTAAGGGGACAAACTGAACAAGTGCCACATGGATGTTGACCTTTAATTGTTGTCCTGCTCATATCTCTGGGATTCTGCATCCTGGAATGTACTAACTTGTCTTTCAAGTTACTTGAACGCTTGAAAGCAAATCTGGGGGGTGGCATTTTAAAGTCCGAGTTCGATAGAATGTCCCAATGCTTGCGTATTGATTGTCTTATTTTTGTAGCAAGTGGGTCAAAAGTCAATACCACAGGCAAACATTCACTGGTCTCTTTTCTGTTTTTCTCTAAGAGGGCACTCCTAGGGGTGTTCAACGCTCGCTTCCTTGCATTTTTTATGATTTTAGCTGGATAATTCCTCTGCAAAAGTTTTTCACCTAGCACCTGTGATTGTTCGCTGAAGGCTTCAGTACTTGAACAATTTCTACGGTAACGGAGAAATTGGCCAACAGGCAAATTATCCCTGAGGGCCCGGGGGTGATAGGACTGGTATAGTAATAGGGAATTCCTATCGGTTTCTTTTTGGTGTACACTGGTACTTAGGCCTTGTCCATTGGCTTTTATGTCTAGATCCAGGTATACTGCTGTATCCCGACTGTAGGACCAGGTGAATCTGAGGCTTTGGTCCTGTCCATTTAGCCAGTTCAGGAATTCCAACAGTCTAGGTTCGTCTCTGCCTAAATGTTTGTGTGGCAATGAAACATGTCGGCAAGTACAATAGTAGTGGTGGTTGGATAGGTAGTGACCTCACTTATTATTTATTATATACACACCCAACACAAGCAAAATAATAAAGTGATTTATTTGTGTTGTCGTGTGTTATGTGTTTTTACACGTTGTTGGATTCTTTGTAGATCACTTTTTTTTGATCTTCCTTTTCACTGCATATTCTATTTACACACATCTTTTTGTGTTATGGACACTTTCTCTTTTCCTTTCTGAGCTTGAAAACACCAATGATGAGAACAGGGCATTCCTGGTGAGTACCAGCCAGGTTCCCGTTGGTGGTGCGCCCGTGAGGTGTTTTCTCGCTCTCACTCACATTTTTTTGTCATTTATGTTGCTCGGATGACACTAAGGTGTATAAGTGTTTATGTCTCACAACTGATTTAATTTTTTGGAACGGGCGTTTTGTTAAAAAAGGCACCATCCAGGGCTATACCAACTACCCCAACTAATTAAAAATAAGGGAGTTGTTTGTTGCAATATTGTTGCAGAAACTGGTATACCCATCAATAGAAGGATAGGTCTTTATGTGCCTAAACAGGTCTAGGTCTTGTATTCGTATGTGGCCTAACAGAATAACACAGAAAAAAAGAATCACTGCAACGCTACAGGTACGCTTGCGTAAAGAGGTGAGTTTTCAGGGCCCTTTTAAAAGCCCGAAGGGTGGGCAGTGATCTTATTTCCAGGGGGAGGGCATTCCACCAACTAGGGGCCAAGATGGAAAAGGCCCTACCACCCCATTTTGCTCTCCTGAAACGGGGGATCGCTAACAGGAGTCTGCCGGAGGACCGTAGATTCCTAGCAGGGGAGTAGCGAGACAGAATAGAGCCTAGACCCGAGGGACTATTTCTGGCCAGAGCCTTGTATGTCAAGCATACAATCTTAAAATGGATCCGTGCCTCAACAGGGAGCCAATGTAGCAACTTTCTGGCCGCTGTGGCTGAGGAGCGCTTGGGGAGATCCAGGACAAACCTGGCAGCGGCATTTTGTACTACCTGCAAGCGCTGCAGTAGGCTCTTTTTCAGGCCCGCATACAGTGCATTGCAGTAGTCTATTCTTGAGCCTATAAGGGCAACTGCTAGTTGTTTCCTGGCCTGGAGGGTGAGGTAATTCCTAATCCTTCTTAGGATATGGATTATGCCCCAACAGGTCGAGATGGTACGACTGACCTGTTTGCTCATGTCGAGGGCAGGGTCTATCATGACCCCCAGGTTTTTGGCGGAGGTGGTGGGGGTGGGACAGGCTCCTAGTGAGTCTGGCCACCAGCTGGAAGACCAAATTTCCTCTTTCCCTCCGAACACCATCACCTCTGTCTTCTCTCCGTTTAGTTTAAGCGAGTTTCTGATCATCCATTTACCGACTGCTTCCATACAAGATCTAAAATTGGAGGCGGTCGGGGCGCTAACATGGGAGAGAGAGACAAGGATCTGAGTGTCGTCTGCATATGAAACTATCTCCATCCCATAAGATCTAATAAGTCTGGCAAGTGGGGTCACATAGATGTTGAATAGGGTCGGACTTAAAGCCGACCCCTGAGGGACCCCACATTGCACATGGAGGGATGGAGATAGATACTCCCCCAGCTTCACTCTTTGTACTCGATGGATGAGAAAAGACGTGAGAAGATCCAGGGCTGCTCCACGCACCCCAATCTCCCTCAGCCGAGTTGTTAGTACTGAGGGAGAGAGGGTATCGAACGCCGCTGTCAGGTCTAGGAGGATCAGGAGGGTGGTCTGGCCCTCATCCACCCGTGTGCGTATGTTATTCAACACAATGGTGAGGGCTGACTCGGTACTGTGATCCCTCCTGAAGCCGTGTTGAGAGAAATCGAGGCATTCCGAGCTTTCAATGAAAGCGGCAAGGTGCGAGTTGAGATGCGCCTCTAGCATCTTTGCTGGAGCAGGGAGTAGGGAGATTGGCCGGAAGTTTTTTAAAACCGATGGATCCAGGGAGGCCTTTTTTAAGAGGGGTTTTACAACCGCTCTTTTCCACTGAGTGGGAAAGATCCCGTCTCTCATGGCTCTGTTCATGATGTCCACCAGAGGAGGCAGGAGAGTTTCCCTGCACTGTTTGAAGATCCTTAGGGGACATACATCCAAAGGAGAGCCAGACTTGGTCTTATTGAGTAGACAATCAAGCGTGTCCACAGAGAGAGGGGGAAAGGAGTCTAGGGTACTCGAGAGAAATGATACTGTTGGAGCGGGGTCTATAGGCCCTGGGATGGGGGGCCCACTCATGAGAGATTTTTGTAGTTCCAAAGCTGAGTATATGTCAGATATTTTAGTCTGAAAAAAGGAGGCGATGTTATTGCAGAGCTCTTGGGACGCCATTACAGGATCAGGGGATTGAAGGGTTATAAGGGAATCTACAACCCTGAAAAGCTCTTTGGAGGATGTCAGTGAGGCAGTCAGAGTCGTGAAGTGTTCTTGTTTGGCTTTGATGATTTCAGCCTCGTATTTTCTAAGCAAGATCTTATGAGCCTCCTTATCTTTAAGGTTCCATCCTGTATGCCAGAGGCGCTCCTGTCTCCTGACCTCCTGTCTGAGGAGTCTCAGATGTTCAGAGAACCAGGGAGCTGACGGCCTTTTTCTGGTCCGTCGACAGAGTTGTAGGGGAGCTAATTCATCTAGGGCTTCGGTCAGGGTACTATCAAACTGCGTTACGGCTGAAAGGGCATTTTCCTCCTGAGGGGGGCACCATTTAGATGCCCACTTAGAGAGGGAGCAATTGGAAATGGCTTTGTAGTTCCTACGAAGTTCCTGTTTGCTCGGTGTGTTAGGGGGCAAAGATGTGCTGGGATACCTAAGTAGGAAAGGGACGGCCATATGATCAGACCAAGATAGATGGATAAATTCCTCAATCGATATCCTCTCGTCGTTGGTAAAAATGCCGTCGAGCGTATGACCAGCTCGGTGCGTGGTGCCTGTGACCAACTGGTTAAAGCCGCAGGCTGACAGAGTATCCAGCAGAGAAATAGTATCTTTGTTGTCGGACCTTTCTAGGTGAAAATTAAAATCTCCTAGTATTGTAAAATCTTTTCGGCCAAAGAAGGGTTCCAGGACTTGGAACAGCTGTTGTCCGAAATTGGTACGGGGACCTGGGGGGCGGTATACCAGAATGCCATTAAAGAGGGTTCTGTGGCCATCTTTTATAACAAAAGAGAGGGCCTGAAAGCTGTCTTTGGGGTCCGTGATGGTGACTGAGTGGCAGTGGAGATGATCCTTATATAGAATGGCAAGTCCTCCACCCACATGACCCGATCTGTCATAACGAGACATACAATAACCTTCGGGTATGGCTTCGATTAGATCCGGACCAGAGGATTCCTTGGCCCAAGTTTTGGTAATGAAGACCATAGAGGGCTTTCTAAGGCAGACAAATTCTCTAAATATAATATTATTTTTGATAAGCGAGCGGGCGTTCAAAAGGACGCCTCTTTCTGTCTCGAATGAGTTTACCGGATTATTATTAAGTACCTTGGGTCGGGACCTAGGAGGGAGAGGGATAAGACAGGGCGAGTTAAGGGTCCTGCAGCTACAGGTGAGTGGACGTAGCAGATCTTCAGGGGAGTAGGTGTGCGAGCATCTGCGAATCGGGGGTTTGAGTGCGAGCAAGGTCTGAAGGGCATATTTTGGGTAAGGGGGGGTTGGAGGTAACTTGGGCAGACGTCCAGCTGTCCAGCCCGTTGCCCAGCCCGTCCTCAGCACGGACGGGCACAGACGGGTTGGACTCTGGCGTGACTCCGGCGGGCATCCGGCGTGTCCGCAAACGCGTCCGCTACGCGGAGAATGCCCGTCCCTTTTTGTAGGCAGCTAGAGCGCGTCAGGGCGGACCCACATCCAATATGGCCGCTGTCACACCCTCGCCTCCCCGGGACCAACTCTCAGCGTCAACACTCAGCTGAGAGTGGCCCAGGCGGTAGAGGGAGGTAGGAGGAATCGATTCGCAATCAAAACGCCTTTTTAAATCAGGCGGAAAACATCACACAATCAATTATTAAAACAGTCCTGAAATGCCTTTCTGGTCAAGCGTAGGTCTGCTGGCAGTGTAGATTAAAGGACAGAGCGAGAGAACCTCCGGCTTTCCGCCTCAGAGGGTGAAGAGTGAAATTCCAGCGCGCGAGTAACAAGCCCCCTTTTGTAGGCAGCTAGAGCGCGTCAGGGCGGACCCACATCCAATATGGCCGCTGTCACACCCTCGCCTCCCCGGGACCAACTCTCAGCGTCAACACTCAGCTGAGAGTGGCCCAGGCGGTAGAGGGAGGTAGGAGGAATCGATTCGCAATTAAAACGCCTTTTTAAATCAGGCGGAAAACATCACACAATCAATTATTAAAACAGTCCTGAAATGCCTTTCTGGTCAAGCGTAGGTCTGCTGGCAGTGTAGATTAAAGGACAGAGTGAGAGAACCTCCGGCTTTCCGCCTCAGAGGGTGAAGAGTGAAATTCCAGCGCGCGAGTAACAAGCCCCCTTTTGTAGGCAGCTAGAGCGCGTCAGGGCGGACCCACATCCAATATGGCCGCTGTCACACCCTCGCCTCCCCGGGACCAACTCTCAGCGTCAACACTCAGCTTAGAGTGGCCCAGGCGGTAGAGGGAGGTAGGAGGAATCGATTCGCAATTAAAACGCCTTTTTAAATCAGGCGGAAAACATCACACAATCAATTATTAAAACAGTACTGAAATGCCTTTCTGGTCAAGCGTAGGTCTGCTGGCAGTGTTGATTAAAGGACAGAGCGAGAGAACCTCCGGCTTTTCGCCTCAGAGGGTGAAGAGTGAAATTCTTCACCCTCTGTGAGGCTTTTTACTATATGAAAGATTTCTTTAGGTTTAGATTTTGCCCGCATGATTAGTGTAGCGAAATAGGTTGATTGGGCAGGTTTTACCTCATCTTTGTAGGCTCTAATCGCCTTTCTATATTGGGTTTTATCGTCCAAGGAGTGCTCCACTCGTTCTGAGATAAGTGGGAAGAGGGAGGGGATGCAGAGTCAACATTCTACCAGTCTCTTGGGGGCAATCCCTCTTACACCCCGTTACAGAACTCCCCCCCCCTTGTTTCTCCTGATCGGGGAGAACTGAGTTCCTAGAAAGGTAATCTGCATTGCTGTAGTCGTAGCCTTTCCTATGCTTCATTACAAAAGAAAACGGTTGTAGGAACAGGAACCACCTGATGATTCTGAGGTTTTGTGCTTTGTTTCTATACATCCACTGTAGGGGTGCATGGTCAGTGTACAGTACGAAGGGCTTTCCCTATAGGTAGTATTTAAGTTTGTCTACGGCCCATCGTATTGCCAGGCATTCCCTCTCTATGGTTGGATATTTGCGTTCTCTAGGGTGTCATTTCCTGCTGATAAACAAACAGGATGGGATGTTCCAGGCCATCATCTCCTATTTGAGATAAAACTGACCCAATTCCTGTGTTGGAGGCATCTGTGGCTAGAGTAAAGGTTTTGTCAAAATCATGGGGAATCAACACAGGACTTGTTGTTATGGCTCTTTTTAGGTGCTGAAAGGCTTGTTTAGCTTCTTCCGGAGGGTTTAGAATGTGAGAGGTCTTGACATCTTTTTTTAGTAAATCTGTTAGGGGACTAGCCATGACAGCGAAATTACTAAAGAACCTCTTATTGTAGCCTATCAGGCCCAGAAGGCTTGTATATCTTTCTTTGACTTGGGGAAGGGGGTGTTTATTATTGCTTTAATTTTTTCCTCCTGTGGGGCTACTACACCCTCCCCTAACATGTAGCCGAGGTACTTGACCTTGGGAAAGGCGGCACGGGATTTTTTTGCATTTACATGTAGTCCCGCCACCTGCAAAGCTTTCAACACCGATTTAACATGATTCAAATGTTCTTTACAGGTGGTGCTGAAGATGACTATATCATCCAAATATACTGAACAATATGTGCTGTATGGCTGTAGTATTTCTTTCATCAATCGTTGAAATATTGCCGGAGTGCCGTGTAGCCCAAATGGAAGGATGTTAAATTCAAATAGTCCGTCCTCAGTGGCAAAGGCGTTTTTTCGTCTGTCCTCTTCCCTTAGGGGTACTTGCCATTACCCCCTTGTGAGGTCTAGCGGGGTGATAAACCGAGCCTCTCCTATTCGTTCAATTAATTCATCCACTCTAGAGATGGGGTAGGCATCAAATGAAGAAGTAGCATTTAAAGAACGGAAATCCATGCAAAACCTGGTCGTCCCGTCCGGTTTAGGTATCATTACTATTGGGGACGACCAGTTGCTCTTAGAGGGACGTATCACTCCAAGTCTGAGCATTTCTTGGATCTCACGCTTAACATCCTTTCTTCTTGCGGCCGGTATACGATACGCCTTCTGCTTAACACATTTTCCTTCACCGTTTCGATCTTGTTTTCTATCAGGTGAGTCCTTCCTGGGAGGTCAGAAAATATTCTGGCAAAGGGTTGTAGGGCCTCTTTTGATTCCTTCTTTATTCCCTCCGGTAGTTTTTTATTCATCAGAAGTTGGTCTGGAGTACTGGTGTCTGAGTTTATAGGGAAACCGAGCTGAGCTGATTTGGGTAGGGGACCCAACCATTTTTTAAGCAGGTTTATATGTAAACTCTGCTGTCTGGAAGGAGAGATTTGAACTCTGTATGTTGACTTCCCGATAGTGTCCATGACGGGATAGGGTCCAAGCCATTCACTCTGGAACTTCTTGGTTGAGGATGGCAATAATACCAATACCCAGTCTCCTTTTTTTTCGAGGGTCCTACACCTCTTTCCACGGTCGCAATATTTCTTTTGTCTGCATTGGCTCTTTTCGAGGTTAGAATATGCCAAATCTCGCATTTTACCGAGTTTTGATTTTAGTTCTTGCATATATTCCAACAATGATTTCTGTTCTGTTGTTTGTTCCCATGCTTCTTTTGTTATCTCTAGTAAGGATCTGGGTTGTCTTCCATAAAGCATTTCAAACGCTGAGCAACCTAGGCTGCTCTGGACTTGGGCCCTGAGGACATATAGGGCCAGGGGTATTAGTCGATCCCAATCTTTGTTTTTCACTGACAACATTTTTTTCAAAGTGGTTTTCAAAGTATGATTGTAACGTTCGACCAATCCATCGGTTTGGGGATGGTATGCCGCCGTATGTATGTGGTTGAGGTTAAGCAGCTTACAAACTTCCTTCATCAGACGGGACACGAAAGGTGTCCCCTGGTCCGTGAGTATTTCCTTGGGAAATCCTACCCTTGAGAACAGTTCCAATAATCTTTCTGCTATGATTTTAGCGTTAGGTGCTCTAAGAGCAAAGGCTTCAGGAAACCGAGTGGTGTAATCCACTATAACTAGAGCATAGGTGTGACCTTTTGATGTGCGAGGAAGAGGCCCTATGAGGGCCATCCAACCCTCTCGAAGGGACTCCCTATGATGGGTAGGGGCTGAAATGGAACATGGGTTTATACATGTTCTTTTTTTGGCATATATCACATTTCTTACAGTAATCCTCGGGCTCTTTATAGATGCCCGGCCAATAAAAGTGTTTTAAGTTGTTCTGGGTAGTTTTTTCTGAACCTGAGTGACCTGCTGTTAGGTGTGTGTGGCCATAAAATAGTATCTGCTCTCTGAAGATTTTTGGTACCAACAGATGTTGAGTGTCATTGGGTCTCCCTTCTCGGTAGAGTAGGTCCTTCTCTATCGTAAACCTAGCGTATGTATCGCTGTGTGTAGTTTGTGCTACGTGTGCCATCTCCCACGCGTTGAATAGGGTAGAATCATTGGCTTGAGCAAATTTAAAACTTCGGTCAAGAAGCCAAAGTTCAGTAGCTAACAAGGCTGGTTGTGAAACAGATACCCCCTTTTCTACCTCTTTTAGTTCTTTCTGGAACAGGGAAAGAAAGTCTGGATTATCTACCCCTATAATTAAGTCCTCTGGAAGAGACTCCACAGTCCCTACTCTCACCATACAGGGATTTCTACCTATTGGGTGTATAGAGATTTGGGCCAGGGGATAGGGTTTCACGTCACCGTGTACACCCTTATGTTGACTATGGAATGTGGGAGGATCTGTTGGGGAAGCACTAAGCTCTTTTGCATGACAGACTGACTACACCCAGAGTCCAATAAAGGCCTTATATTTTTTTGGTTGACTTGGACCCGTACATAGAAGGATGGACCCATCTCCGCTGTGTACATCACTGCCTTAGGGATGTACCCCACTTCCATCGGCTCTTCGGCGGTCTTTCTTCTAGGACATAGGCGGGCGATGTGGCCCCACTCACCACACTCGATACATTGTGGGCCTTTCATAGACATAGGATCTAGTCGGAGGGGTTTCATTTTAAGTTGCTCCGAGCCAGTCTTGGTTTTCTTTTCCTGCTTCGAGACTGGAATCACTTTGGTGGGCTTGTAATTGTCCCAAGGCAGGGATCGAGGTTGGGCCCTGGAGTAATTGGCGGCCATTTCTATGGCTTGAGCGGCCGCGAGACCAGAATATCACTTTAACCAACGTTGAGTTCCGTAGGGTAAGGCCTCCATGAACTGCTCTAGATAAATGCTCTTCATAATTTCTTTGTTACTTCGGCTTTCTGGTTTTAACCATTTATCGGTGGCCATTTTCAATCTTAGGTACAAAGTCTCAGGGTTTTCGCCCTGCACCCCTTTTTCTTTCCGGAACCTGACGCGATAAGCCTCTGCGTCCAGCCCTAGATGGTCAAGTATAATGTCCTTAATTTCATGATAGGGGGTATTGCCTGTTGAGTTGGCCACTTGATAGGCTGCTTGAGCCTCTCCCGATAATAATGGGGCCAGGAAGAAAGGCCATTTCTCCTCTGGCCACCCACAGGCCCGGGCAGTTTGTCAGGAAAGCATCCAGGTCGTCTCCTGTTACATATTTCTGCAATGATACCCCTGATGTATGTGGCACTGGACCTCTTCTATCAGCTACCTGAACAGGGCTGGGGTTTTGCATTGCTTTTTGCAGGCCCTCAATCTGCGCCGTAATGGCGCTTTTAAATCCCTCACGATCAGCTTGTGCCGAAATCATCTGGCGTTCAACTGCACATTTTAGCTTCTGCCCTTTATGAGAAGTTGAATCAGTTGATCCATCTGGGGTGACGGTACGGAAGTGGTGGATCCCACTTCTGACACCAATTGTGGCGGGGTACCAGGAAGGGGCCGGAGACTTGATCGGGGTAAATAAGGCTTTATTTTAGTGAGAGTCTTTTTATATCTGGCGGTGAGTCTTTCCCGTTGAAACCCGACTGGATCTGTGGTGGCAGTGTCCCTTGCAAAAGGCTGGATCTTTTCTTAAGGGTCTTGCTCTTCTCCCTTGGTTTTAATTGCTGGGCTGGAACTTCACTAGTCCTGGTCAGGGCGGAAAGGAAGAGACAAGAGAAGCGGTCAGGACACAAGTCCGCTATCGAATGGGGTAGTGAGGGGTCACCACTGCTCGTGTGCTGTACGGACTAAATAACGTTGGTGCAGGGGCTGTGAGGATGAACGATGTGAGGTAGGGTATGCTTAGGAACTGGGGAAGGGGAAAAGAAGGTATGGGGTAGGATATAGCCGTCTTTACACAGGCCGGATGTGCACGTGTCTATGAGGGCGAGTCTCCCCGTCTCCCGACTCACCCTGCAATCCGCTGCCATACCTGCTGAAGCCACACTGCTCCCTCGGGAGTGTGGCGCGGCGCTTCGCTGGAACGTTGTCCTCCTGGCTCTGGTTCTCCCTCCTCTGAGATACGTTTTCTCCTTCTTTGGCGTAATCCGTCTTCTTCCTCTGCGGTCCACACGCCTCCTCCAAAAGCCTCCGGGTGTCCTCACACGCCGAGCTTCGGGCTTCCTGGCTTTTACCCAATCCTGTGCTCCTGGCATCAGCAGGGGGCGTGGCTTTGTCTTCTATGTAATTCCAATTAAAGGAACCGTAATCCAATTCGTCCTCTTGCTCGACACACAGAGGATGCCTGTCGGTGCTCCACTCGTTCTGAGATAAGTGGGAAGAGGGAGGGGATGCAGAGTCAACATTCCACCAGTCGCTTAGGGGAATCCCTCTTCCACCCGCATAGTCACCCCGTTACAAGTTATAAAAGGGGAAAAACATACTTTTGGGTTTGGTCTACAAGAGTTTAGAAAATGACGATGGCCCTGTCTGTAAATGCACATTTGAAGATGTTTTTTAAGCAAAATACACTTTCTTTATATGTAGTTGTAAATGCATATTCACTATTGAATATATGGAATATGCATTTGCAATGAAATTTAAAAAAGTGTATTTTGTTTAAAAAACGTCTTCAAATGTGCGTTTACACACAGGCCCATCGTCATTTTTCTAATCTATTCTAGACCAAACCCATGAGAACTCTCGGTTAATCTGGAGTTAAATTCCACCAAGTTAAGACGGAGCCACTCGGTGTTATCATTGCATACTGGAGGAAAAATGCACCCAACAGGCAAACACGCTTGCAGAACTTCATTTAATACATTCCTGTCAACCCGCTCCCCCTGCCCGCCAGAACCCTGCCAACCCTCTCCCCCTGCCCCCGGATGCCTCTCCGTCTCTTGTTTTATGCCTTGTGGCTGGACCTGCGCTAGGAGTGCCAGTTCTTCCCATGCTTGCTCCCTTCATGACCTCTCCTGCCCCCTCTACCCATGTCTGTCCCCTTCGTGTCTTGAGACTGTCACTTCTTTCCATGCATGCTCCCTTCGTGTCCTCTGACTGTGTTTTCTATCCATGCTGCTCCCTTCGCGCACTTAGTCTGCTCCTAGTGTCCGTGCCTGCTTCCGTTGTGCCCTCAGACTACCCTTCTGTCCGTGCCTGCCACCATACCCCTGACTACCCCTTCTGTCCATCTCTGCCCCCGTGCACTCAGACTGCCCCCTCTGTCCATGGCTGCCCCCACGCCCTCAGACTGCCCCTTCTGTGCATGCCTCCTCTTTTTTGCACTCAGTCTGCTCCTTGAGTCAATGGCTGCTCCAATTGTGCCCCCTGATTGATCCATTTGGCAATGCCAGCCCCCTTCGTGCTCTCAGACTACCTCGTCTGTCCATGCCTTTCCTCCATGCCTTCTCCCTTCGTGCCCTGAGACTGCCCCTTTCCTCCATGCCTGCTCCCTTCGTGCCCTAAGACTGCCCCTTTCATCCATGTCTGCTCCCACTGTGCTTTCAGACTTCCCCTTCTGTCCATCCCAGCTCCCTTCGTGCCCTGAGACTGCCCCTTTCCTCCATGTCTGCTCCCTTCGTGCCCTGAGACTGCCCCTTTCCTCCATGCCTGCTCCCTTCGTGCCCTGAGACTGCCCCTTTCCTCCATGTCTGCTCCCTTCGTGCCCTGAGACTGCCCCTTTCCTCCATGTCTGCTCCCTTCGTGCCCTGAGACTGCCCCTTTCCTCCATGCCTGCTCCCTTCGTGCCCTGAGACTGCCCTTTTCCTCCATGCCTGCTCCCTCCATGCCCTGAGACTGCCCCTTTCCTCCATGCTTTCTCCCTTCATGCCCTGAGACTGCCCCTTTCCTCCATGCTTTCTCCCTTCATGCCCTGAGACTGCCCCTTTCCTCCATGCCTGCTCCCTTCGTGCCCTGAGACTACCCCTTTACTCCATGCCTGCTCCCTTCGTGCCCTGAGACTGCCCCTTTCCTCCATGCCTGCTCCCTTCGTGCCCTGAGACTGCCCCTTTCCTCCATTCCTGCTCACTTCGTGCTCTAAGACTGCCCCTTCCCTCCATGCCTGCTCCCTTCGTGCCCTGAGACTGCCCCTTTCCTCCATGCCTGCTCCCTTCGTGCCCTGAGACTGCCCCTTTCCTCCATGCCTGCTCCCTTCGTGCCCTAAGACTGCCCCTTTCCTCCATGTCTGCTCCCTTCATGCCCTGAGACTGCCCCTTTCCTCCATGCCTGCTCCCTTCGTGCCCTGAGACTGCCCCTTTCCTCCATGCCTGCTCCCTTCGTGCCCTGAGACTGCCCCTTTCCTCCATGCCTGCTCCCTTCGTGCCCTGAGTCTGCCCCTTTCCTCCATGCCTGCTCCTTTCGTGTCCTGAGATTGCCCCTTTCCTCCATGCCTGCTCCCTTCGTGCCATTCGACTGCCCCTTTCCTCCATGCCTGCTCCCTTCGTGCCCTAAGACTGCCCCTTTCTACCATTCTCCCTTCGTGCCCTGAGACTGCCCCTTTCCTCCATTCTCCCTCTTGCCCTGAGACTGCCCCTTTCCTCCATGCCTGCTCCCTTCGTGTCCTGAGACTGCCCCTTTCCTCCATGCCTGCTCCCTTCGTGCCCTGAGACGGCCACTTTCCTCCATGTCTGCTCCTTTCGTGCCCTGAGACTGCCCCTTTCCTCCATTCTCCCTCTTGCCCTGAGACTGCCCCTTTCCTCCATGCCTGCTCCCTTCGTGCCCTGAGACTTCCCCTTTCCTCCATGCCTTCTTCCTTCGTGCCCTGAGATGCCTGAGACTTCCCCTTTCCTCCATGCCTGCTCCCTTCGTGCCCTGAGACTGTCCCTTTCTTCCATGTCTGCTCCCTTCGTGCCCTGAGACTGTCCCTTTCTTCCATGTCTGCTCCCTTCGTGCCCTGAGACTGTCCCTTTCTTCCATGTCTGCTCCCTTCGTGCCCTGAGACTGCCCCTTTCCTCCATGCCTACTCCCTTCATGCCCTGAGACTGCCTGAGACTGCCCCTTTCCTCCATGCCTACTCCCTTCATGCCCTGAGACTGCCCCTTTCCTCCATTCCTGCTCACTTCGTGCTCTAAGACTGCCCCTTTCCTCCATGCCTGCTCCCTTCGTGCCCTGAGACTGCCCCTTTACTCCATTCTCCCTCTTGCCCTGAGACTGCCCCTTTCCGCCATGCCTGCTCCCTTTTTGCTCTAAGACTGCCCTTTTCCTCCTTGTCTGCTCCCTTCGTGCCCTGAGACTGCCACTTTCCTTTATGCCTGCTCCTTTTGTGTCCTGAGACTGTCCCCTGGCAACTCATAACGGCGCACCAGGGTGCCGCGGCGCACAGTTTGGGAACCACGGATCTAAGCCATGGGTACTCACAAACTTTCTCTCGGGCCAAATTTACAGTGTGGTTTGTGGCCGAGGGCCGCACCAGTGGGGGTGGGGTCAGTGGGGGAGGGGGCGGGGCTAGAGCAACAAAAAAAACTGGTACCATGAGGTTGATCACTGGTCCCTGCAGCGGACGCCTTCGTCCACTGAGCCACCAAACCCGGCATACACACATCTCTCTCTCTCTCTCTCTCTCTCCTTCTCTCCCTCTCCCTCTCTCTTTCTCTCTCTCTCCCTCTCTCTCTCTCTCTCTCTCTCTCTCTCTCTCTCCCCCTCTCTCTCTCCCTCTCTCTCTCCCTCTTCCTCCCTCTCTCTGCCTCTCTCTCTCCCTCTGTCTCCCTCACTCTGACTGTCTCACTCCCTGTCACTCCCTCTCTCCCTCTGTCACACTCACTCTCTGTTTCCCTCTCTCTCTCTGTCTCCCTCTCTCTGTTACCCTCTACCTCTCTCTGTTGGTTCCCTCTCCCTCACTCTATTTCCCTCTCCCTCTCTCTTCTTCCCTCTCCCTCCTTCCCTCTGTCTCCCTCTGTCTCCCTCTCCCTCATTCTGAGGTCTCCTTCCCTCTCTCTGTCTCCCTCCCTCGCTCTGTCTCCCTAGCTCTGTCTCCCTCCCTCTCCCTCCCTCTCCCTCGCTCCTCCCTCTCCCTCCCTCTCCCTCGCTCCTCCCTCTCCCTCCCTATCCCTTGCTCTCCCTCTGTCTGCCTCTGTCTCCCTGGCTCTCCCTTGCTCTCCCTCTGTCTCCCTCCCTCACTCTCCCTCGCTCTCCCTCTGTCTCCATCCCTCGCTGTCCCTCACTCTCCCTCGCCCTCCCTCTGTCTCCCTCGCTCTCCCTCTGTCTCCCTCCTTCACTCTCCCTCGCTCTCCCTCGCTCCCCCTCTGTCTGCCTCTGTCTCTCTCCCCCTCTACCTCCCTCCCTCTACTTCTGTCACCCTCTTCATCTCACCCTGCCTGTGTGGCAGCCCGGGCTGAGACAGCTTCCGGGCACACACATACACACAGCCGCACCCGAGCACTTCACAGGTCTTTAAAAGACTATTCGCATGTTATTGAGGCTTTGTTCACCTCTTAGGCCCCTGCAGCTCCACTCTGACTATGGCGGGAATCGCCCGACACCTAAAGAGCAGCAGAGTCTCTAGAGACGCGCTGCCGCAGGGGTGTTTGCTGACACTCTTAAAAATATTAAAACACGGGCACGATGTTTGGACGGTCCGCTAGGGAAGGCTTTGCCGGGCCGCTGGCGGCCCGCGGGCCGTACTATGAGTACCCCTGCTCTAAGCCTTACCACTCTACACAATTGCACTTTGTCTTTTTACTCTGCACCACTATGTGCCATTGCACTCTACACCAGAGGTCTTCAAACATTTTGCTCCGGGCTCCCCTGAACAAAATGTTTTGAAGTCTGCCCTCCTCCCCCAACATTTTTTATGGCAAGGATTGGGGAGCGGGAGGGACATGGCTGAGCGCCGAGTTTATGAGATAATTTCAGCAGTACTTTTTCTATAGCTAATAAACCACACTAAAGATGATACTTATAAAACAGCAAATGTATCAAACAAAAACAAGTATTGACCTAAAAATAGAGCTCCCCATCATTGAGGTGCTGCAAGCGTCTCACGCTCCTGGACCCCGATGCAACTGCACCTGCTTTTCTAATGACAACTGCCATCCTGAGAAGCAGGCTAGCTCCGTTGCGTCTTTCATCCCTTCCCCACCATGCCTGACCATCACTCCAATCGTGAAACAGGCCTGACGCCCATTTTGGGGGGGAAAAACTCCCACATATTTTCTCAATTTGCTCTGCAAGAGTGCCCTCCGTTCTTATGCTAGTAAGGAAAATGAGCTCCCAGGCCCCCTTTTTTTCAAGTGGGACAGTCATAGTTGTGATGCAGTGGGCCCCTCCCACCCCTGGGCCCAAGTGCTGCTGCATCTGTTCGTAGTGCTTTCTGACACAGGCAGGGACCTCATTGCTCTATAAAGAGGGCCTCTGCAATTATGCGGCAGAAGGACAAATTATGCGAAGGGTTGACTAAATTATGCTGAAAGAAAAATCAAATTATGCGGCACAATGCAACACTTTTTGTGTTAGTTATACTGCATTATTTTGTCATGTTTGCACTTGTTATCACTGTCCTGACATATAATACCCCTCATAAGTACCAGTTTAACACCCACATATAGAAAGCAATAAGCAACAGAAGGATGACCAGTCAACCTTTACAAAGGGCCTTCCATTGCCTGGCACCACGTGTTGCAACATTTTTAGTTAAGTTTTGAATTGTTTGAGGTAGAAACATTTTTTGTTCATCATGCAGCAGATGATGGATTGTGTGGCAAATGCAGAAAATCCCTAATTATGAGAAAAACAGCCGCACAATCTAAAAATTGCAGTGGCCCGGACTGTAAATACAAAGGTCACTACTCCTCTGCACCAACTAGGGTTCAATTATTTGTTGCTCAGCTTTAACACATTTGGGTACCCGATCTGAGAAACCAACCCCCATTGATTTTATCTAACAGTCTAACATGGCCGCCGCCTTAGTTACTTCTCTGGCCCTGTATATTCGGCGGGCTTTCGGCGAGGCTTAATTGAGCAATTATCCAATTACTAACTAGTATATAAACACGCCGCCCTCTGCCTCCCTCATATCCACGGAAGCCAAGGACGAAGGAGGAAGCACAAGCGTGCAAGGGGCACAGTAAGTACGGCATAGCCGTCTCTAGGGAGATGACACCAGCCTAACCTGGTTTAGCCCAACCATACTACTTGGAGGACTGGATTACATTATATCTCCTCTTCTCCCTCTCTGCAGTTGAGACCCCACCATACCCTTCAGTCTTGAGTTGGCTCATGAGGCATTGTCCCCCCATTTGATAAGTATGCATTTCTATATCTCTGAACCCTGGCTATTCTCAACCTGTGTGTGTTTCTTATAGTCTGTGTGACTGACTATGTGTGTGCTGAAGAAATACTTCAACAATCTTCAATGCTTTTACACGATCCCTCACCCTGTATATTTGTGTGTGTTTCTCATTTTCTATTACAGGTATATTAGAGTTAAGCGCACCTTGGGATCGGCGCATTTTTAATCTGTTAGTCTTACCTTGCAGGCATACTACATTATTAGTGTGGTAGCATATATGTGCTGTAATTATTAAAGTGTAGTTACTCACATAGTCCTATTTTTTTCACTTTTTGTATATACACTTTTTTCTACCCATGTGGAGAAACATTAGTGAGTGACAGGGGGATCTCCCCTAGGTCCTGACGAAGAGGCCCCGCGCCTCGAAACATGTTGACCCACTTAGGAGAGAGAGCCCATTAACCTGCTCCATCTCTCCGTTTCACTTTTTCTTTTAATAATACCAGCCAGTGTTTAATAAAATTCTTTTTTTCCACTAGGCCAGGTATTTTTTAACTCACACTCTATATCACCCCTGACCCCACTGACACTCACTCCCAACACATAGCACCTCCACCTAAAGGTGCTCCAGCGTATCCGCTTGTCGCAGCACCGCCCCGCCCCGCAGCGGGACGGGAAGACCCCGATGATGAAGCATGACACCAAGGGCCCTTTTGGTGTGTGAGGGGTATTTTAACAAAGATGGTGTATCCCAATGACATCTGGATACACATCCACCCAATGTGAGGTGGCCCTTTCTGATTAACCTAAAACCCTGATAAGAGGAGGACGTGCCCACCTCGGTGCCCACCGGCATCACCTCTTCACTCCCCCTTTTTGATTTCCTTAGTTCAGCTTTAACACAGACATCTGCAGGGATGGTAGTTGCTAACTAATGTTTCATAACCTAAAAGAGTAAGTTTACCATCGGTTGTTTAACCTGCATTCATTTTTCAATTAAAATGAAGCTGTTAATGCATTATTTTATGTTCACTAACCTGATGGTGAAAAAACTAAATACTGTACGGCCCAGGGGGACATGTGTCATAATAAGGGCTCACTGTTTTACATTTTGACTGATTTTTACCGATAAATACAGACCGAAAACATTCATGTTCTTGTCTGTATTTATTTTTAAATGTGGATAAAAACAGAAATTGGGTTGCTTTTTGAGTAATTTTAAATACTGTCTGCCATGACTGCCAGGCCAATAGATGTGTGGATTGAGAGATAAGGGTGTTAAAGAATGGCATTTTAGTAAACAGGCTTTAACAGCAGAAGATATGCACAAGGTTGATACTGAAAGTTGCATATTTTTATATAAGTGCTCTGATATACCTTCTGCGGATGTTCACAGCACTCAATCCTGGCAGGCATTCAAGCATGAGTGCATATTTTTTGGTTAAATAAATGTGGAAACATACTAATTTCGGCTTAATTTTTTTCACAAAACCCAATATAAATACCAATACAATTAGTAAAAAAGAAATATGGATAAATACAGATGGAAATGGCAAAAAAACAAATACCATTAAACCGGAGCCTTAATTATAATTACATTTTTCATATATTTTTAATGTAAGTTTTATCGAAGTTGGTATTACCTTTCTTTTATGGCTTTGTGCTGTAATAAAACTTTTTGATGACGAGAAAACAAAATACTTAGCCTTTTTTGTTATTTCATTATCTTTAGCTATCTCTTTGACCCTCGCCCCTTAGCACCTCTGATCACAGTTCTCATTCTATTTAATTCACTGCAAGGGCTCTGTATAAACAAAGCCAGCCTGGAAAGGCCGCAAATAAACCAGGCCGTCTTCATTTACTTGTACTAACAGACTGCAGAGGCATTTGCCCCCCCTGAGAACCCATCCACAGACCCCCACTGGGGCTCACACCACAGTTTGAAGACCTCTGCTCTACGCCAATACACTCTACATCACACTGCTCTACGCCACTGCCCTCTGTGACACTCTACGCTGCAGCACTGCATTCTCTGCCGCTCAGCTTCTAAGTTCATTGTTCACCTGGGCTCAGTTTGCACATTCACACTGCCGCCAACCCTGGCTCTTTATGTGCACCCTAACTGTGAAAACAAGCACTGGCATGTGTCGCCGATGCAAGATCCATTGGCTTTGTCAATGCTTTTTTTTTCGCTTTGTTGTACAGCAACGCTGCTGATGTGCAGCATGGTCAACAGTAAAACAGACAAGCATTGGCAAAGCCAACGGGTAGCATCAATGCGAGCGTTATTGGCTTTGTCAATGTCTGTTAGCGATGTTGTATAGCAGCACGGCTGCTGTTCAACATGGCTGAAAGTTAGGAAAAAAGAGCTATGACACTGCTGTACAATGTGGCTAAAAGACATAGACAGTGACAAAGCCAATAGTTCTTGGATTGCCGATACCTTTTGGCTTTGCCAGTATTTGTTCACACTACTCTGCATCGGATGTACGGCTTTACAACACGTGCTTTTACACCGCGTGCCATTACAATGCGTTTTTTTCAACGCAAGTCGTTACCACGACTTGCGTTGGAGGGGTGCGGACTTCGGAATTTTTTAATTTACTATTCTAACACCAGCCTACGTACAGTAGGGAAGGTGTTGGATAGTAAATTAAAAAATTCCTTGTCCTGCAGCGCCCTCCAGCACAAGTCGTGGTAACGACTTGCGTTGGAAAAACCACGTTGTAACGGCACGGCGGTGTAACTGCCGCGTCGTAAAGGCTGTTCCCCCTCTGCATCCCTCCACACCACTGCACTCTCAAGCTTCCAAAAATCTACTCACCCATTCCCTACGGTGAGTCGGATTTTATCAGGTTGAGCTATATTTAGGACCCACTCACCCGTTCTGGCGAGCTGACAAAGAACAGGTGTTCTGTTCAGTCAGTAAGTGAAGGAGCAATAAAGATGCCTTTAAATCGATCGCTCTCTGTAAACGGACCTTTAAATCTTGTTTTTATCTTGTCACATTTGCTCTGTGTTAAGAGACAGAGGTCAAAAGTCAGTTTACAATTACACATGTTTAGTCTATTTAATCAAACAAAAGAGATTTGTATTGTACAGCAGAAATGTTGAACTCACACATTTGAAGGTGCACTCATGAGAGGATGAAGAAAAGGTAACTGTAAAAAACAAAAAATTGCCAATGATCACACAATGTATGTGTCGAGTAGATTACAGTTAGGTCGAGTAAATTATTAAATTCGCTAGACCTGTAGGCCTAGTAATTTTTTTAATGATTTTCCGAGGCCTGACTCTACTCTGCACCACTTCTTACTACTCCACTCCACACTGCATCACTGCACTCTCTCATCACTACACCACTCTACACCACTCTACACCACTCTACTCTACTATGCGCTACTGCACTCTACTCCATTCCGCACTGTGTCACCCTACTCTGCAACACTGCACTCAGTGCCACTGCACTCTACTCCAATGAACTCTACTTTGTACCACTCCACTGCATGCCAGTGCACTCAACGCCAATCCCTTCTTCCCTTCTATGCCACTCTAATCTACTCTGCACCACTGCACTCTCCTTTGAAGCAATGTACTCTACCCCCCTGCACTCAGCTAAACACTCCACTCTGCACCCTATGCCAATGCACTCTACACCACTTTACTCAAAATCAATCCACTCTACGCCAATCTACTCTGCACCACTCCACTCTGTGCCAGTGTACTCTGCACCACTGTATTCTACTCTGGGTCGCTTCTCTTTGTGCCAATCTATTCTACTTTGCACCCCTGTACACAATGCCACTCTACTCTGCACCACTCTATGACCATGACCCTGCACTCTGATACTCTACTCGACTGCAATCTGTGCCATGCACTCCACTCTGCACAACTCAACTCTACGCCACTCTACGGAACTCTACACCACTGCACTCTACGCCACTGCGCTCTACGCCACTCTACTGCACTCTACACCACTGCGCTCTACGCCACTCTACTGCACTCTACACCACTGCGCTCTACACCACTCTACTGCACTCTACACCACTGCGCTCTACACCACTCTACTGCACTCTACACCACTGCGCTCTACACCACTCTACTGCACTCTACACCACTGCGCTCTACGCCACTCTACTGCACTCTACGCCACTGCGCTCTACGCCACTCTATTCTACACCTTTGCACGCTACCCTGCACTGCTCCACTCTCATTGTGCTCCAGTCTGCTTCACTCTGCGCCACTCCATGCCATTGCACTCTGCCCCACTGCAATCTACTCTGTGCCAATGCACTCTACGCGACTCTGTCACTGCTCTCTGTGCCAATGCACTCTACGCTACTCTGACACTGCTCTCTGTGCCAATGCACTCTACGCTACTCTGTCACTGCTCTCTGTGCCAATGCACTCTACGCTACTCTGTCACTGCTCTCTGTGCCAATGCACTCTACGCTACTCTGCCACTGCTCTCTGTGCCAATGCACTCTACGCTACTCTGCCACTGCTCTCTGTGCCAATGCACTCTACGCTACTCTGTCACTGCTCTCTGTGCCAATGCACTCTACGCTACTCTGCCACTGCTCTCTGTGCCAATGCACTCTACGCTACTCTGCCACTGCTCTCTGTGCCAATGCACTCTACGCTACTCTGCCACTGCTCTCTGTGCCAATGCACTCTACGCTACTCTGCCACTGCTCTCTGTGCCAATGCACTCTACGCTACTCTGCCACTGCTCTCTGTGCCAATGCACTCTACGCTACTCTGCCACTGCTCTCTGTGCCAATGCACTCTACGCTACTCTGTCACTGCTCTCTGTGCCAATGCACTCTACGCTACTCTGCCACTGCTCTCTGTGCCAATGCACTCTACGCTACTCTGACACTGCTCTCTGTGCCAATGCACTCTACGCTACTCTGTCACTGCTCTCTGTGCCAATGCACTCTACGCTACTCTGTCACTGCTCTCTGTGCCAATGCACTCTACGCTACTCTGCCACTGCTCTCTGTGCCAATGCACTCTACGCTACTCTGCCACTGCTCTCTGTGCCAATGCACTCTACGCTACTCTGTCACTGCTCTCTGTGCCAATGCACTCTACGCTACTCTGCCACTGCTCTCTGTGCCAATGCACTCTACGCTACTCTGCCACTGCTCTTTGTGCCAATGCACTCTACGCTACTCTGCCACTGCTCTCTGTGCCAATGCACTCTACGCTACTCTGGCACTGCTCTCTGTGCCAATGCACTCTACGCTACTCTGCCACTGCTCTCTGTGCCAATGCACTCTACGCTACTCTGGCACTGCTCTCTGTGCCAGTGCACTCTACGCTACTCTGTCACTGCTCTCTGTGCCAATGCACTCTACGCTACTCTGTCACTGCTCTCTGTGCCAATGCACTCTACGCGACTCTGTCACTGCTCTCTGTGCCAGTGCACTCTACGCTACTCCGTCACTGCTCTCTGTGCCTGTGCACTCTACGCTACTCTGGCACTGCTCTCTGTGCCAATGCACTCTACGCTACTCTGCCACTGCTCTCTGTGCCAATGCACTCTACGCTACTCTGTCACTGCTCTCTGTGCCAATGCACTCTACGCTACTCTGGCACTGCTCTCTGTGCCAGTGCACTCTACGCTACTCTGTCACTGCTCTCTGTGCCAATGCACTCTACGCTACTCTGGCACTGCTCTCTGTGCCAATGCACTCTACGCTACTCTGCCACTGCTCTCTGTGCCAATGCACTCTACGCTACTCTGGCACTGCTCTCTGTGCCAGTGCACTCTACGCTACTCTGTCACTGCTCTCTGTGCCAATGCACTCTACGCTACTCTGTCACTGCTCTCTGTGCCAATGCACTCTACGCGACTCTGTCACTGCTCTCTGTGCCAGTGCACTCTACGCTACTCCGTCACTGCTCTCTGTGCCTGTGCACTCTACGCTACTCCGTCACTGCTCTCTGTGCCAATGCACTCTACCCTACTCCGTCACTGCTCTCTGTGCCAATGCACTCTACGCTACTCTGTCACTGCTCTCTGTGCCAATGCACTCTACGCTACTCTGTCACTGCTCTCTGTGCCAATGCACTCTACGCTACTCTGTCACTGCTCTCTGTGCCAATGCACTCTACGCTACTCTGTCACTGCTCTCTGTGCCAATGCACTCTACGCGACTCTGTCACTGCTCTCTGTGCCAATGCACTCTACGGCCAATGCACTCTACGCTACTCTGTCACTGCTCTCTGTGCCAATGCACTCTACGCTACTCTGTCACTGCTCTCTGTGCCAATGCACTCTACGCTACTCTGTCACTGCTCTCTGTGCCAATGCACTCTACGCGACTCTGTCACTGCTCTCTGTGCCAATGCACTCTACGCGACTCTGTCACTGCTCTCTGTGCCAATGCACTCTACGCTACTCTGCCACTGCTCTCTGTGCCAATGCACTCAACGCTACTCTGTCACTGCTCTCTGTGCCAAAGCACTCTACGCTACTCTGTCACTGCTCTCTGTGCCAATGCACTCCACGCTACTCGGTCACTGCTCTTTGTGCCAATGCACTCTACGCTACTCTGTCGCTGCTCTCTGTGCCAATGCACTCTACGCTACTCTGCCGCTGCTCTCTGTGCCAATGCACTCTACGCTACTCTGCCGCTGCTCTCTGTGCCAATGCACTCTACGCTACTCTGTCGCTGCTCTCTGTGCCAATGCACTCTACGCTACTCTGCCGCTGCTCTCTGTGCCAATGCACTCTACGCTACTCTGCCGCTGCTCTCTGTGCCAATGCACTCTACGGTACTCTGTCGCTGCTCTCTGTGCCAATGCACTCTACGCTACTCTGACGCTGCTCTCTGTGCCAATGCACTCTACGCTACTCTGTCACTGCTCTCTGTGCCAATGCACTCTATGCTACTCTGACACTGCTCTCTGTGCCAGTGCACTCTACGCTACTCTGTCACTGCTCTCTGTGCCAGTGCCCTCTACGCGACTCTGTCACTGCTCTCTGTGCCAGTGCACTCTACGCTACTCTGTCACTGCTCTTTGTGCCAGTGCACTCTACGCTACTCTGTCACTGCTCTCTGTGCCAGTGCACTCTACGCTACTCTGTCACTGCTCTCTGTGCCAGTGCACTCTACGCGACTCTGTCACTGCTCTCTGTGCCAATGCACTCTACGCGACTCTGTCACTGCTCTCTGTGCCTATGCACTCTACGCTACTCTGTCACTGCTCTCTGTGCCAATGCACTCTACGCTACTCTGTCACTGCTCTCTGTGCCAATGCACTCTACGCTACTCTGTCACTGCTCTCTGTGCCAATGCACTCTACGCTACTCTGTCACTGCTCTCTGTGCCAATGCACGCTACGCTACTCTGTCACTGCTCTCTGTGCCAATGCACTCTACGCTACTCTGTCACTGCTCTCTGTGCCAATGCACTCTACGCTACTCTGTCACTGCTCTCTGTGCCAATGCACTCTACGCTACTCTGTCACTGCTCTCTGTGCCATTGCACTCTACGCTACTCTGTCACTGCTCTCTGTGCCAATGCACTCTACGCTACTCTGTCACTGCTCTCTGTGCCAATGCACTCTACGTGACTCTGTCACTGCTCTCTGTGCCAATGCACTCTACGCTACTCTGCCACTGCTCTCTGTGCCAATGCACTCTACGCTACTCTGTCACTGCTCTCTGTGCCAATGCACTCTACGCTACTCTGTCACTGCTCTCTGTGCCAATGCACTCTACGCTACTCTGTCACTGCTCTCTGTGCCAATGCACTCTACGCTACTCTGCCACTGCTCTCTGTGCCAATGCACTCTACGCTACTCTGCCACTGCTCTCTGTGCCAATGCACTCTACGCTACTCTGCCACTGCTCTCTGTGCCAATGCACTCTACGCTACTCTGTCACTGCTCTCTGTGCCAGTGCACTCTACGCTACTCTGTCACTGCTCTCTGTGCCAGTGCACTCTACGCGACTCTGTCACTGCTCTCTGTGCCAGTGCACTCTACGCTACTCTGTCACTGCTCTCTGTGCCAGTGCACTCTACGCTACTCTGTCACTGCTCTCTGTGCCAATGCACTCTACGCGACTCTGTCACTGCTCTCTGTGCCAGTGCACTCTACGCTACTCTGTCACTGCTCTCTGTGCCAATGCACTCTACGCGACTCTGTCACTGCTCTCTGTGCCTATGCACTCTACGCTACTCTGTCACTGCTCTCTGTGCCAATGCACTCTACGCTACTCTGTCACTGCTCTCTGTACCAATGCACTCTACGCGACTCTGTCACTGCTCTCTGTGCCAATGCACTCTACGCGACTCTGTCACTGCTCTCTGTGCCAGTGCACTCTACGCTACTCTGTCACTGCTCTCTGTGCCAGTGCACTCTACGCTACTCTGTCACTGCTCTCTGTGCCAATGCACTCTACGCTACTCTGTCACTGCTCTCTGTGCCAGTGCACTCTACGCTACTCTGTCACTGCTCTCTGTGCCAGTGCACTCTACGCTACTCTGTCACTGCTCTCTGTGCCAATGCACTCTACGCTACTCTGTCACTGCTCTCTGTGCCAATGCACTCTACGCTACTCTGTCACTGCTCTCTGTGCCAATGCACTCTACGCTACTCTGCCACTGCTCTCTGTGCCAATGCACTCTACGCTACTCTGTCACTGCTCTCTGTGCCAATGCACTCTACGCTACTCTGTCACTGCTCTCTGTGCCAGTGCACTCTACGCGACTCTGTCACTGCTCTCTGTGCCAGTGCACTCTACGCTACTCTGTCACTGCTCTCTGTGCCAATGCACTCTACGCGACTCTGTCACTGCTCTCTGTGCCTATGCACTCTACGCTACTCTGTCACTGCTCTCTGTGCCAATGCACTCTACGCTACTCTGTCACTGCTCTCTGTGCCAATGCACTCTACGCTACTCTGTCACTGCTCTCTGTGCCAATGCACTCTACGCTACTCTGTCCCTGCTCTCTGTGCCAGTGCACTCTACGCTACTCTGGCACTGCTCTCTGTGCCAATGCACTCTACGCTACTCTGGCACTGCTCTCTGTGCCAATGCACTCTACGCTACTCTGTCACTGCTCTCTGTGCCAATGCACTCTACGCTACTCTGGCACTGCTCTCTGTGCCAATGCACTCTACGCTACTCTGGCACTGCTCTCTGTGCCAATGCACTCTACGCTACTCTGTCACTGCTCTCTGTGCCAATGCACTCTACGCTACTCTGTCACTGCTCTCTGTGCCAATGCACTCTACACCACATTACCCAAAACCAATCCACTGTGCACCGCTTTACTCAAAACCAATGCACTCTGTGCCAATGCACTCTACGCGACTCTGTCACTGCTCTCTGTGCCAATGCACTCTACGCTACTCTGACACTGCTCTCTGTGCCAATGCACTCTACGCTACTCTGTCACTGCTCTCTGTGCCAATGCACTCTACGCTACTCTGTCACTGCTCTCTGTGCCAATGCACTCTACGCTACTCTGCCACTGCTCTCTGTGCCAATGCACTCTACGCTACTCTGCCACTGCTCTCTGTGCCAATGCACTCTACGCTACTCTGTCACTGCTCTCTGTGCCAATGCACTCTACGCTACTCTGCCACTGCTCTCTGTGCCAATGCACTCTACGCTACTCTGCCACTGCTCTTTGTGCCAATGCACTCTACGCTACTCTGCCACTGCTCTCTGTGCCAATGCACTCTACGCTACTCTGTCACTGCTCTCTGTGCCAATGCACTCTACGCTACTCTGCCACTGCTCTCTGTGCCAATGCACTCTACGCTACTCTGTCACTGCTCTCTGTGCCAATGCACTCTACGCTACTCTGTCACTGCTCTCTGTGCCAATGCACTCTACGCTACTCTGCCACTGCTCTCTGTGCCAATGCACTCTACGCTACTCTGTCACTGCTCTCTGTGCCAGTGCACTCTACGCTACTCTGACACTGCTCTCTGTGCCAATGCACTCTACGCTACTCTGTCACTGCTCTCTGTGCCAATGCACTCTATGCGACTCTGTCACTGCTCTCTGTGCCAGTGCACTCTACGCTACTCTGTCACTGCTCTCTGTGCCAGTGCACTCTACGCTACTCTGTCACTGCTCTCTGTGCCAATGCACTCTACGCTACTCTGTCACTGCTCTCTGTGCCAATGCACTCTACGCTACTCTGTCACTGCTCTCTGTGCCAGTGCACTCTACGCTACTCTGTCACTGCTCTCTGTGCCAATAGACTCTACGCGACTCTGTCACTGCTCTCTGTGCCTATGCACTCTACGCTACTCTGTCACTGCTCTCTGTGCCAATGCACTCTACGCTACTCTGTCACTGCTCTCTGTGCCAATGCACTCTACGCGACTCTGTCACTGCTCTCTGTGCCAATGCACTCTACGCGACTCTGTCACTGCTCTCTGTGTCAATGCACTCTACGCTACTCTGTCACTGCTCTCTGTGCCAGTGCACTCTACGCTACTCTGTCACTGCTCTCTGTGCCAATGCACTCTACGCTACTCTGTCACTGCTCTCTGTGCCAATGCACTCTACGCTACTCTGTCACTGCTCTCTGTGCCAGTGCACTCTACGCTACTCTGTCACTGCTCTCTGTGCCAATGCACTCTACGCTACTCTGTCACTGCTCTCTGTGCCAATGCACTCTACGCTACTCTGTCACTGCTCTCTGTGCCAATGCACTCTACGCTACTCTGCCACTGCTCTCTGTGCCAATGCACTCTACGCTACTCTGTCACTGCTCTCTGTGCCAATGCACTCTACGCTACTCTGTCACTGCTCTCTGTGCCAATGCACTCTACGCTACTCTGTCACTGCTCTCTGTGCCAGTGCACTCTACGCGACTCTGTCACTGCCCTCTGTGCCAGTGCACTCTACGCTACTCTGTCACTGCTCTCTGTGCCAATGCACTCTACGCGACTCTGTCACTGCTCTCTGTGCCTATGCACTCTACGCTACTCTGTCACTGCTCTCTGTGCCAATGCACTCTACGCTACTCTGTCACTGCTCTCTGTGCCAATGCACTCTACGCTACTCTGTCACTGCTCTCTGTGCCAGTGCACTCTACGCGACTCTGTCACTGCTCTCTGTGCCAATGCACTCTACGCTACTCTGTCACTGCTCTCTGTGCCAATGCACTCTACGCTACTCTGTCACTGCTCTCTGTGCCAATGCACTCTACGCTACTCTGTCACTGCTCTCTGGGCCAGTGCACTCTACGCTACTCTGGCACTGCTCTCTGTGCCAATGCACTCTACGCTACTCTGGCACTGCTCTCTGTGCCAATGCACTCTACGCTACTCTGTCACTGCTCTCTGTGCCAATGCACTCTACGCTACTCTGTCACTGCTCTCTGTGCCAATGCACTCTACGCTACTCTGGCACTGCTCTCTGTGCCAATGCACTCTACGCTACTCTGTCACTGCTCTCTGTGCCAATGCACTCTACGCTACTCTGTCACTGCTCTCTGTGCCAATGCACTCTACACCACATTACCCAAAACCAATGCACTGTGCACCGCTTTACTCAAAACCAATGCACTCTGTGCCAATGCACTCTACGCGACTCTGTCACTGCTCTCTGTGCCAATGCACTCTACGCTACTCTGACACTGCTCTCTGTGCCAATGCACTCTACGCTACTCTGTCACTGCTCTCTGTGCCAATGCACTCTACGCTACTCTGTCACTGCTCTCTGTGCCAATGCACTCTACGCGACTCTGTCACTGCTCTCTGTGCCAATGCACTCTACGCTACTCTGTCACTGCTCTCTGTGCCAATGCACTCTACACCACATTACCCAAAACCAATGCACTGTACACCTCTTTACTCAAAACCAAAGCACTCTGTGCCAGTCTACTCTGCACCACTGTACTATACGCCACTTCATGGTAAGCCACTCTACAACAGTCCACTCCATGATACTTCACTCTCTGATGCCCAACTTAATTAAACTCTGCTCCACTGACACTCTACTCCACTCTGTGCCACTCCACTCTACAGCATTTTACTCCGCTCTATGCCATTCTACAACACTACACTTTACACAACTCCTTCTATGCCACTGTACGCCATCTTACGTCACTCTTTTTTGGCACACTACTCCACCCCACTCCACTCTGACGTTCTACTCCTCTCTATGCCACTCTACAATACTTTACACAACACTATTTACACCATTCCACTCTGCTTACACCACTCCATCACACTCTGTGACAATACACTATACACACACTACTCAACTCTGACACTGTACTCCCCTCTACGCCACTCAACTCTATGCCCTTCCACTCCGACACTCTACTCCCGCTATGAAACTCCACAACTCTGAATGCTACTCCATGACACTCCACTACACTCCTCTCCATGCCCTCAACTCTACTGTACCTCACTCAATAACACTCTGTGACACGACACTATACACACACTACTCAACTCTCCCCTCTACTCCACTCAACTCTATGCCCTTCCACTCCGACACTCTACTCCCGCTATGAAACTCCACAACTCTGAACGCTACTCCATGACACTCCACTCCACTCCTCTCCATGCCCTCAACTCTACTGTACCTCACTCAATAACACTCTGTGACACGACACTATACACACACTACTCAACTCTCCCCTCTACTCCACTCAACTCTATGCCCTTCCACTCCGACACTACTCCCGCTATGAAACTCCACAACACTGAACGCTACTCCATGACACTCCACTCCACTCCTCTCCATGCCCTCAACTCTACTGTACCTCACTCAATAACACTCTGTGACACGACACTATACACACACTACTCAACTCTCCCCTCTACTACACTCAACTCTATGCCCTTCCACTCCGACACTACTCCCGCTATGAAACTCCACAACACTGAACGCTACTCAATGACACTCCACTCCACTCCTCTCCATGTCCTCAACTCTACTGTACCTCACTCAATAACACTCTGTGACACGACACTATACACACACTACTCAACTCTCCCCTCTACTACACTCAACCCTATGCCCTTCCACTCCGACACTACTCCCGCTTTGAAACTCCACAACACTGAACGCTACTCCATGACACTCCACTCCACTCCTCTCCATGCCCTCAACTCTACTGTACCTCACTCAATAACACTCTGTGACACGACACTATACACACACTACTCAACTCTCCCTTCTACTCCACTCAACTCTATGCCCTTCCACTCCGACACTACTCCCGCTATGAAACTCCACAACACTGAACGCTACTCCATGACACTCCACTCCACTCCTCTCCATGCCCTCAACTCTACTGTACCTCACTCAATAACACTCTGTGACACGACACTATACACACACTACTCAACTCTCCCCTCTACTCCACTCAACTCTATGCCCTTCCACTCCGACACTCTACTCCCGCTATGAAACTCCACAACACTGAACGCTACTCCATGACACTCCACTCCACTCCTCTCCATGCCCTCAACTCTACTGTACCTCACTCAATAACACTCTGTGACACGACACTATACACACACTACTCAACTCTCCCCTCTACTACACTCAACTCTATGCCCTTCCACTCCGACACTACTCCCGCTATGAAACTCCACAACACTGAACGCTACTCCATGACACTCCACTCCACTCCTCTCCATGCCCTCAACTCTACTGTACCTCACTCAATAACACTCTGTGACACGACACTATACACACACTACTCAACTCTCCCCTCTACTCCACTCAACTCTATGCCCTTCCACTCCGACACTACTCCCGCTATGAAACTCCACAACACTGAACGCTACTCCATGACACTCCACTCCACTCCTCTCCATGCCCTCAACTCTACTGTACCTCACTCAATAACACTCTGTGACACGACACTATACACACACTACTCAACTCTCCCCTCTGCTACACTCAACTCTATGCCCTTCCACTCCGAAACTACTCCCACTATGAAACTCCACAACACTGAATGCTACTCCATGACACTCCACTACACTCCTCTCCATGCCCTCAACTCTACTGTACCTCACTCAATAACACTCTGTGACACGACACTATACACACACTACTCAACTCTCCCCTCTACTCCACTCAACTCTATGCCCTTCCACTCCGACACTACTCCCGCTATGAAACTCCACAACTCTGAATGCTACTCCATGACACTCCACTACACTCCTCTTCGTTCCCTCAACTCTACTGTACGCCACTCAATAACACTCTACTCTACCAGGGGTGTGGAATTTAACACAAATATCTACTTGTTCTTGGATAGCTGCTTCTTAAATCTACTTGATTCCAACAAAATCCACTTGTCCCTTTAGTGCTGTGTAGTGCGGTGACAAACTATGAAAGCAAGTTCATTATATAAGAGCTTTAATAATAGCCTCTCTGATTATCCCAGGGCTCATAGTATAGTAAGGTCTGAATACGAGCAATTCCTTATTTTGCCATCTTTCTGCAGATCTGCATACTGGGATTGGAGGTAGAGGTAAGCAACAGTTCCAGGGTTGGAATGCCCCACTGAGTCTGTGCAAACTTACTAACTTGTATGTTTTAGGGGTTTTTACCAGCCCTTCTCTAATCTTTTCCCATACTGAGAAAGGATAGGAATTTTCTCCTTGACAAGGGCAGAAGTAAAACTTCTTCCAGGGTTAGAAAACAAGCATTGAAAATGCAATAGGTCTCGCCTTTACCTCAGTTAAAGCCATTTACTTTGCTAATGGTATTGTATAGCAAAGCAAATGGCTTTAAGTTATTAAAAGGCAAGACCTATTGCATTTTTAAAGCTTGTTATTGGATTTTAAGCACCATGGCCAGCGCAGGTCCTTGGTGTCTTTGGGCCTGTTAAGAGTTGCTCTTTGCGCTTTGGCTACTGTCACGATAACGTTCGCACACGGGCCGCAGTTTATTAAATGTTACAAAGAGAAGTCCCCAGCGGGCCCGGCTGCCGATTTGTAGCAGAAGCGAAAAACAAACGGAGGCGGAAGCAAGGGCTGGAGAGATTCCTGGCCTTTTTCTCTGCCAGTATGAGGGGAGACGAGGGATGAGGGTTCAGCTCTGTCCCCTGCTGCGCAGCAGCACAGCGGCACTGCCTGGGGTAGTACAAGCATCGCTGGTGCAGCAAATGAAACTGAACTATCTGCCAGGACAGTCAGTGCCCTGCATTGCGCTGTCACCCCGGGCTGAAGATTAATGGCGCTGTCTAAAAATGTGTTTTCATCAGTTTTCATGTAAACCTTCAAAATGTGTGTGATTTGTGGTCTAAGCAGGCAATATGTTTGGGTCGGATTCCGCGAATGAGGGAGCCCTGGTCGCGGTCCAAGGGCTTGTAATGGGAGGGGCGGGGTGCGCGTTCTCCTCGATAGAGCCAGCGATTCTCAGAATCTGCCCCTTTGCGACCGGTATTTTTGCATTTGGGATGCATCATCCCAAATGCAAAAATTGCAATTTAAGGAATCGCAGATTTTGCGAGTACCTAAATTGCGATTGCATTTAAGGAATCGCAAATTGCGATTCCTTAAATGCAATGCATAGTGCAATTTAAAATAGTGATTTCGTTATTAGAGATCGTATATTACTGTCCAGTTTCATTTGACTTTGCACTTAAGTGCATTTTCCAAAGTTACATGTTGCGCACACACGTGCCCCTTGGGGCATGTGTGTGCGCAACATGGGTGCACATTACAATTTCAGGGGTGCAACAGGGTGTCCTTTTGGCACCCTTGCACCCTTGAAATTGCATGTGCAATTTGCGAGTACCTAATGGGTACTCGCAAATTGCGCTTATCTAAAAAGAAAAGGAGAACCAATAAGAACACAAAGAAAAGGCAGAAGAAAAGAATAACAAGGAGACTCAGAAGATTTTCTTCTTTTTTTAATTGGGGTTGTCAAAGAATTATTGGTTTGGTCGGCTGCGACTTTGCAATTGGTCTTATTAAAAATTAGACAGTATGAAGTGACCGGGTTTTAAACTTTATCGGTATCTGATTACCTAAAAAGTTTACCAAGCGAAAATATTTGAGTGTTTACCTACTTTTCCGGTGACACTTTTTGCTTACTTCTCCCCGTTTGGGTTGATGTATGCTTCGTCTTGAGTAATACATCTTCGTTTGAAGGGTATCTTTGTGATTGGGAAGGTTAGCCTCGATTTTTCCTACTCCTTTACGAGGTGGTGACTGGCAGATACATTACTGTTTCCTTTTTTTATCTACGAGATATTGCAACATACCTATTTGTGTGTCCAACATCTGATCTGAGTTATCCATCATATTCCCCAAGGGGGTAAGGATTGATTCTAAAAATGTTTGTAGAGTAAATAAAGAATTTGATACCGATGTATGGCCATTTGGAGATTGTGAATGCATTGTAGAGAGAAATTCTGGTGATAGAGAGAGATTCCCTGGTGAAATTGTAATTTTTTGGGGGGTACTATATACAGTTGTCAAGTGGTCCTTCATCTCTCTAGGCACTTGGCTCGAGAGAGAAACATTAATGTCTGATAGAGTAAAATCTGTTGCAGAAATTTGATGTAATGTATGTTCCAGTAAAAATGTAGATGTTATTCCCTGATCCTGCAGTGCTTCTGTATTTACCAGTTCTTGAACAGTGGAGTTACTGACTTTATTTCCCTTAAAGTTTTTTTGACTTTCACTTAGATCGGTCAGGTGCACTTCATGGATGTTTCCAACATTCTGGGCACTTCCTTGATCATTTGGGTCAATCCCTTGTTCAATATGATTTATTTTCGGAAAGAATTCCGTTATTTTAGTGTTCCCTGCCAAGTGTCCTATATAGACCTTCTTGCCTGTATTTTTGCGTATGACTTGCTGTGTTCCGAGTCTTTTCATAAAGATCGTACAAGATCTTAATTTTTTGTAAGCCATTCTAGGTTGAGTGATTGCAGTAACTAGATATAAGGGGCTTGAGATACTTAGCGGTCTTTTAGCTGATAATAGGTACAATGGTTGAACTAGTTATTGAAAAGCGGACAGGAGGTCTTCCTACTAGATGGCTGCGATTGACTCTTGCTTTAAGTTCTTTAATTTCTCATAGTTAACGCCGGCTGGCCTCCGGGATGTGGGCACACGGGCTGTGTGACGGGATTCTAAGAGTTTGGTACGTAACAGCCACTGGGTTTGGAACTATGGAATGTGGTTACATGTAACTTTTATATTGTCTGCAATAAAAATATATTTAAAAAAAATGGTTGAACTAGTTATTAAACTTGGTAGAGGGTAACTCAGGGGAGGATGATTGGCGGGTGATTGGTGGGTCAAAACGGCAAGATGTGCTGAGATGTTAAATAACTTCACCACTCACTCACCTGGTTCTCAAAAAGAGCTCTGTACTCAATTGCCACAGGCCCGAAACCTTCCAGAAATCGGGTTACCCAATGGCCAATCCGGGCAAGCAATATCTCAACCGGGTCTCTTCAGTACAGCAAAAGTCAAACCGGAGAGGACGCGCATGCGGTACACAGCTGCACAGTGTTCTGCGTTAACGCACCCACCGTAAATCAACGGGAGCCACTTTAGCCACGAAACCGCGGCAGTCCCTGCTAGGCGTCCTCGCCAACCCAACCGACGGGTGGCACGGACGGTACCGTGGAAACCATGGCAGCTGTGCTCCAATCTGCCCTCTCTCACAGGGGCCCTCCCTGCTGCGCAGTCAATCAAGAGGCTTCACAGCCTTCTGCACCCTGCACACCCTGCACACCGTCCTCTGCTCTTCACCTCCTCCAACACCATCTCCGATGCACTCAGGGACTCGCGCAATAACTACACTCCACGCTGTTACTTGAAGTGTAAAAGGCCATTTATTAGGACAAGGTTGCAATCATTTACTTATTAACAGTACATCAATGCATGAAATATACTTTTTCCATAATCATTTTAGACTTATTAACAGTACATCAATGCATGAAATATACATTTCCATCCCATACCCACGCATTCTCCATTCTGCCTTTCCAAAACCATCTCACCTGTTTGACTCTTCACCCATTCCCTCGATAACCTCCTTCCTTTCCCCATTCTCACCTTCACTTGCCCTCCAAGCATCCTCTGTTGACTTTGCCTTTATTGCTCATTGCCTCCCATGCCCCACTATCAGTCACCTGTGTACCGTTTTCCCCCCACCCGAGGGGTGGATCCGCCCGTATGTGACTCCCCACCCCTCCAAAGTACCGTAACGCCTCTGCTCTGCAACCTGCCCTAAACTGGCACCCCAGCCCTCAAAACACCCCGGTCCTTCCCTGAAACCTGTAGGGTGGGCGGGTGGACAAAATTAAAACACCCTCCCGGTGGTGCTCAGGTGTCAGGAAGAGGCCGGATCTTCCTATCCTGACACCTTATAAGCCCTCCCTCATCCCACCCCTTCCTTTGACCCCTGTGGTCCCACCCTCCACCTTGTCCTTCCGTCTATTGCGCGAAAACCCCGGGGGAAGACTGGTCTGCGACCTTTGCTTCCCCCGGGGGCCGCACCGCTGTCCCAGGGCTGCCTCAGCTGCCTCGCAGGCCACCAATCGCCAACCAGCAAACAGCAGCGGCAACCAGCAAACTGACTTGGTCACAACGAGTGGCTTCGGGCGATTTCAGGTTATTTTCAGGTAAATTTTGGGCGGGCTGGATTTTTCGGCGACTGGACGGGCTGGATGGGCGGGCGGTTGCTCACCACAGGACACGAAAAACAGCACAAGCACAAGCTCCTCCTCCACTTCCGCTCATACTGCACTTGGCATGCCCATGGTTGCAGCCCGTTCCTCACTCATGCGGTATGCAGATCCACGCCTGAGGGGTACCACTTCTATCACGTGAAAGGATGAAGGCTGGTGGGACATTAAGTGCTGGCAACCAGCTTTGATGTTCTTAGTTTATAGTGTAGATGTGAAGTACCACTTGCGTTGGGTTGATTGTGGCGTACAGGATTTTATTGAGCCTCTTATATTTAAAAAAAATTTGAACTATTGTTGAAAACATCAACAAAAATATTTTTCATGAAACCTACTTAACAATTGCATATTATCCTACCGATTTTTATTGTTGTTTTTTTTTCCTTCAGAGGTTCTAATATCTTCTGTGCCTGAACTGAAACATATTTTAAAAATGCATAGTTTGTCTTGATATATAATTTGTGTTCATGTTCTGTTTAATCAGATGCAAACCATGGTTGGTAAACAATAAAAAAAATACTGTGAGTCATTCTAGGCCCTTGGTTTGTATGCTTTCAGACTGACTGTAGAAATGGTTTCTTTGTAGCTAAGTAAGTCTGAGGATCATAGCAGTTGTATATTAGTTTTTAGATCTGCATAACAAATAAGGTAAAAATGCTGCTATGTTTGTCAATTTACTTTTTCCTTTGATTTTCTGTATTTTGTTTATTTCAGTAAGAAATATTACTAGTAAACCTGTAACAATCTATCCCGGTGGTTCTTAACCATTTAATTTCAGGAGAGATCTCAAATCTCTAAGGGTAAAACTGAAAACCAAGAATCGCAAAGCAATTTCTGCAAAGTGTATGCAACAATAACACAGAAAATACACTATCAAATATACACTATATGAACTTAGCACATCTCCTCTCATCTGCAACTGCATGTTTACATATGAGAAGAAATCAGCACCAGTATAAGGCCCAAGTCATATTCTCAAATCAAAAGGTAATTGTGTGAAATTGGAGCTCTCAGCAGAATTGATGCGACGGAATCAGTAACTGGATTGACATTGGCCTTGGTCAGACTGGGCAACAATCAAACTTTTTATGGACAAAGCTGGAGACCAATCACGGTTTTTGTGTCAAAGTAGACAAAGGCCATTAATGCATAGAAGCTAGAAGACCGCTAATTTTGACAGTACTTTCTGCTACTGAGAAGTGGTAATTTGACTGGAAATATTTCAGCTTTGCTAAAAAGTGCGGTAGTGCCCACTTTCAAAATAAATTGGAAGTGCTTGGAGTAAATGTAAAAATGTAAATTGAAATTGATACTTGTATAGTGCACTACTCACCCGCAAGGGTCTCAAGGCGCTTGTACGAATACCGCTGTGGAACCCATCCTGGCTTTCCCTGTGAGGTGTCCACTCCTAGGAACCCCCAAGGTGGAGGCCAGGCATCCTTAGCATTGTGGGGGCCGTTGTGGAGATTAAGCAAGCTATTGCCCAGAGTTGCAGAGTGGGACTCCATGGTTGGAATAGGCACCGAGGCGAGAATGATCAGGTCCGTGGAATTTTGAGCTCAAGACCCGCCGAGGCGGAGAATTGAACCCTGGTCCCGGGCTAGACCCCTGCATCAGGGTCTGCCGCTCTAACCATTGAGCCACACTTCTCTGTAAGTGCTGTTCATGTAAAGCAGTGGATGTGAGTACCTGCAGCCAGGAAGGGTCTTTTGGGGTCTCTAGCTGTAAATAACACATGTATCACTGTGGGCTTAGAACATTGGCTTTCTAAGTGTGCAGATCCGTACGTCGTTCCAGAAAATCATAAGCAGTGAAACATTCTTTCTTACTTTTCTTTCAGAGTTTTATATAGAGCGAACCTGACCCTAGTCGGGTATCCGAGCGCTTTACATAGCACTAGTTGCTTTACAGCGTTATTAGTAATAAGCTGTTTGCTAGTCGGAGTACATTCATGCTCCATCATGAACCAGCAGGAGATTCCAACTAAAACATATTTCTAATGGTTATTATTTTTTTTAACCATATCTTTATCGATTGTATTAAGAAATGCTTCAAATACAATGGGGAGGCTAAAGAGTAGACTTAAAATAAGTATTATTGTTTTTCTTTTTTTAATTATTTTTCTTTATTTATTTATTTATTTGAGTTTTATATAGCGCTGGCTAGACCCGGAGGTATCAGAGCGCTTTATATAAGGATCCACAAAATTACATCCGTTACAAGTTACATCAGTTACAAGAAAACATTTCAAGAGCGTGGGAAGACGAGGTAAATGGAGCTTAGAAGGGTAAGGGGGTAGAGTAAAGGTATAGGATGGAGAAAGGATGGATTGAGGGACGAAGGAGAGTCTGCCCAAAGTCCGGTAGGTGACGGCTAAGGGGTAAGTCCACAGCCCATCTCCTCTCAGGTAGCTCCACCGGGCATCAGTCAAGCGGCTAGGTCTCAATGAGAAAACAGTTAGAAAGCAAAGAGGAGGAATCAATGGAGTGTAAAGGAGAAAGTGGGTGGAGTAAAGGGGTAGGAGGGAGAGTACGACGGAGAGGCGAAGTAAGGTCTGCCCAAAGTTCGGCTGGGTAGGTGACGGCCGAGGGGGAAGTCCACAGCCCATCTCCTCTATAGCTAAAAAGTAGCTCCTCCGGGCATCAGCCAAAATGCTAGGTCTCTACGTTCAGAGGTAGGTTCACAGATTCGGTATCCTGAAGGGTAGGGCTGAAGGGGGATGTGTTCGCGGTCTATTATTGTTTCATCATTTATACAAACATTATGAAATTCTGCTTCCAAGGCTAAGGGAGATTGGTGTCAAAGACAAGGCACTGACCTGGTTTTCATCTTTTTTTCCCGAGCGCTCTTTCCAGGTACATGCCCCCACTTATGCATCCAGTATTCATCCTTCGGGATGTGGAGTTCTTCAGGGCTCTGCCCTGAGCCCGACGTTATTTAACGTATATGTCTGCCCACTGGCCCGATTGGCCAAAGCACGCAACATCAAAATGGTATCATACGCCGATGATACACAATTGGTTTTCACTTTCTCTTATAATAGTGATCTAGACCAACTGAAATTTCGTGAGGATCTTCTGGCCATTTCTGACTGGATGGCGGACAATTATTTAAAACTCAACGCCTCCAAAACGGAGGTGCTCCTGGTCGGGCACAATACACATCAATGCGATAGCCAATGGTGGCCCACAGCTTTGGGCTCCCCCCTACCTAAAACGGGGATCAAGAACCTAGGGGTGCTGATAGATGGGGTCCTTTCCTTTGAGCCACATGCTAAAAAAGTGGCCTGGCTATGCTTTGGTATTCTCCGTGGCTTCAAACCCATTCTGGGGTTTTTTGATGCCCCAATTCGGCAAACAATTTTTCAATCTGTAGTGCAGTCGCAGCTAGACTATTGCAATGGACTGTTACTGGGTGCAAATAAAACTGTGACCAAACGACTCCAACAGGTACAGAATGCGGCTGCACATACTCTTTTTGGCTTACCTAAGCACTGCCATACCTCCAACCTTCTTTATTGTTTGCACTGGCTACCAATCGAACAGAGGGTTAAGTTTAAAACTCTCTGCATCACTCATAAGATTCTTCATGGTCAGGGCACCCAAATTCTCCGGGGTCTGTATACAACATATGTTCCCTCTCAGGCCCTATGCTTTGCCATCCAACATCTGGCCCGCACTACCAAAGTGCGTAGGCGTAGAGCATGGGGGCGCTCCTTCAGGGCTTGTGCCCCGCTCTTGTGGAACTCTGCACCTCTTGTCACCCGGCATACACAGGATCACTGGACTTTCAGAAAACTGATCAAAACCTGGCTCTTTTCCACCATCTAGGCCCCTTCTCACTACCTCCCATCTGTTTGCGCCTGGACGCCCCGTTTCTGGGGTAGTCATGCACATTATAAGTATTTTTAACATAACATTTAACATAACATAACCAACAAGTGGTTCCAGTACATGAAATATATCAAAGCATGGGGGGCGTGGCTTAGGAGCCGAGGGGAATGGCGGCGTGAGCTCGGAGCTCCGCGCCCGATCGCCGTACTTATCCTGATAAACGGTGCGGCGACGCTCGTGTCGGCCCTCGATCGCAGACCGGAGGCAGCGCGAATCTGGACTGTTCCCCCGATCTGGCTGGCGGAACTGTGGGAGAGCCTACCGACGGAGGAAAGGCGATCGCGGACCGGAGTATGAGAGAGCGCAAAATGGCGGATGCCTCAAGCGCCGAGAGCAACTAAGAAGAACGCCTGGGCAGCGAGCGCATCTCCGAGAACTGTGCAAGTAGGGTGATCGGCCGGGGGCGAGGCCCGGCGGAAGAACGGTGAGCCCTGGGACCCCTGACTGGGACAACTGCCGGTCGGTGACTCAGACCCGGCCACGGCCCCTGGGACAAGATGGCGGCAGGGAAAATGACGGAGGAGAGGCAGCCCCTATGAGACGGCCATACCGCTGATTCTACGCCCTGTGAAGGTGCGCCCGGGGAGTCGCTTGTCACGGAGGGCGGAGAAGCGGAGCCGCATAGCGGGTAGCCCAGAGTGCGGCGAGACGCCTGGCCTGGAACGGGGCCGAGAAGATGGCTGTGATCCTGGCCGCTGGGGACGCCCAGCGGCTTACCCGCGGCTAACCCAGGAGGGATGGGGGACCTGCCGGCGTAGCTGACACCACCGAACGGGAAGGAGAGCTGAGGTGGTGGGCTGTAGGTGATCACGTACCCAGGCCACACGCAGGGAAGCGGTGAGCAGTGATCGGGGGCCGTGCGACCCGGGATGGGCCCTGCGCAGCTGCTGAGAAGTGGAGAGGTACTTCTTTGGCCTCCGCCCGTGGCTGAGTGGCCCTCGCCCGCACACAGGAGCACTACAGAGGTTGGCGAGTCCAGGAGGGAGCTATGGAGGCATGGCCGAGGGCTGAGAGGAGACGCAGGGCGGGGTCGTGAGGCCATTGCAACAGCCAGGCCTGGCGGAGTCCTCGGTCTCGGGTAAGAACAACTGAGGGGGCCCGAGACGGGGCGAACTGTGGCTGAGAAGCGGGCCTCCCTGACGAGACGACCCCAATAGGAGGCAAGATCCTGACAGCGGACAGGGCGAGTGCTGCGCCCTGGGATCCTTCCCCTGTCGTGACTGGAAGGAGTGGAAGACCCCTGCACACTCGTGGATAAGGCAATTAGGCTCGCAGTGACTACACGGGGTGGACGGAGACCAGGTAGGGCGTCCGGTGGCTGAGGCGACCCGAAGGCGAGGTGAATATAGATCGCCGGGGGAGAGAGACGGTGGATCCCCACATAGGCATAACACTGAGCCTGAATCCCATAGTGAACGGCCGGCTAGTGAACTAGTAGCCCGGGGGAACTAGCTGACGCGTCAATGCAACCTGAGAGCGACCACTGAGCCTACCCGGCAACTGAGCGAACGATTCCGGGCACTGGGGTGACTGACGACCTGACGCCATGGTGAGAAACAAGGGGAGAACCGAGGGAGCTGCGACCTCTGACACAACAGAAGGTGACCCTATAGGGCCCTCGGACCTGCAGCAACTTCAGGACCGCATACTGGAGGCTATTGCGGCAACGAGAGACGCTTTGCAACATGATATTGCACAGGTGGTGTCAGGGCTGGGCCTCCTGAGGGCTGACCATGACAAACTTAAAGATAGAGTCAAGGAGACCGAGGACACTTTGGGTGAGTTGGCCCCAGCCCACAAGAACATGGAGGAAAGGCTCACGGACGCCCTGGGCAGGATACAAACGCTGGAGAGGAGGGCCGAGGACGCAGAAAACAGGAGTCGATGCATTAATGTCCGCATAGTGGGCCTGCCCGAAAAAACGGAAGGGGGTGATATGGTTAAGTTCCTGGATAACTGGCTTAAGACCACGGTGGCGCCTGAAGGCCTGTCACAATTCTTCACCCTGGAACGAGCTCATCGGGTTCCGGCTAGGCCTCCTAACCCGGGACTACCCCCGAGACCAGTGGTAGCCAAACTGCTGCACTATAAAGACAGGGACATCCTGCTTCAGAGAGCCCGCGATGCGGGGCCATTCCAAGTGGCGAACAGTAAGGTGACCCTATTCCCTGATTACACCTTTGAAACGCAGAGACAGCGAGCCTCCTTCTTATCTATCAAACGCGAATTACGGACAGAGGGCATTCAGTATTCCCTGCTCTTTCCGGCCAAGCTACGAGTGGTACTGGATGACAAAACACACTTTTTCCCCACGTCGGCGGATGCTTGGGATTGGTGGGAGACATATAAAGCGGGCACGGACGGTGCCAGAGTTCGAGAGGAGAAGGAGAGAGCGAGGACACAGACTCGGAAATCACAGAGGCTGCGATGGCGAAGACAGGGATCACGGAAACCATCGATGTCTCAGACGGAGGTGGAGCGGCAGGCTGATCTACAGGCAGTGGAATCGTTGTCGAGATCGGGCGCTTCCCCATCACAACAGGGCTCGAACTCGGAGGACCGAGGCACGGGATCGGAGACGGAGCACTCGGAAGCACATAGTGCCAAGGGCCCGCTGGTGACACCACAAACGGCAGGAGAGATCCTGAATGACTAAGCTACAGATGATGGCCAGAGAACACTCCTGCAACTAGAGGACTGTAATAACTGTAAGGTATTGTGGTTGGGGGTCGCTGACCGGGATGTCAGACCGCTGCTAAAGGCGGGGTGCGGGGGGGGGGGCTCGCGTAGTTACCTTTCGGCTTAGACCACAACCCGATTGCCCTTAAGGCACTCACGGTTGCGACTGTGAATTAGCTGGGGAGTTGTGGGGATTGAACAAGTTTGGATGGGTACTGATAGTTTGATATTGGGGCCTATTCTGGGGGGGTTGTGGGTATTGTTGGGGTTGCTTTATTTTTCTGGCAGGGGGGGTTCTAGAACATAGGAGACTTAGAATGCCAGACGGTTTGAAGGCTAGTTGGAGGGACACCACCGCTCATGTCGCAATGGGATTGCGGAAAAGACTGCAATGTGAAATATGGGACAATGGCTGATGTCAACGCATTGAGATGTATTACCTGGAATGTGCGGGGGCTGAATTCCATGGCCAAAAGACACAAAGTGCATGCCTACCTGGTCCGCAGGGGGGTTCAGATAGCGCTGCTGCAAGAGACATATCTTACAAAACCAGAGGGGATAGCATTGCAAAGGAGGTGGAGGGGCCAGATATTCAACACCACTTACTCAGCGTTTGCTAGGGGAGCCCTGATATGGGTAAGGACGGGCACCCCGTTTCAGGCGATCAGGCACATAGTGGACCCTGAGGGTAGATATGTGGCAGTGGAGGGCAGGCTTCGGGGTAGAGACGTAGTACTGTGTAGTATATACGCGCCAAACACTGACCAGGTGGCCTTCTTAACGGGACTATCGGGGACACTAGCACACTACCTAGTGGGTCCGGTCCTGATTGGGGGGGATTTTAACTCCGTAGCGGACACAACACTGGACAGGTCCCACCCACCACTGGGAGACTCCCCTGTACACCGTCTCACGAAGGGGAGGTTGGATTGGCAAGAGAGATGGGTTTTACTGGGCGCGTGGCGCACACATCACCCGGCTGAGCGTGACTACTTGTTTTTCTCGAGCCTCCATGACCTCCATGTCCGGATTGATGCATTCTTGTGCTCCCGGACTGTGATGCAGACAGTGAAGCAGACCGAGTACCTAACCAGGACAATCTCCGACCACAATCTGTTGTTAGTTTGGACTGGGTAACGGAGTTATCGCGAGTCCCGACTTGGAGGCTACGGCCTGAGACGCTGGATGACCCATTGTTTCACGCGGCACTGGAGGAGGGCATAACCCACTTCTTCGCGGAAAACGAGGGGTCCACGGCCACTAGAGCGATGGAATGGAACGCTTTTAAGGTGGTAGTTAGAGGTCAATGCATAGGGAAACATGTGGTCGTGCGGAAGGTGTTACTAGACGAACTGCAGAAAGCGGATTCTAAGTTGAGAGACGCCGAGAAAAAGCGACCGGGTCACCCCGAGCTGCAGGAGGAGGTCAGCCTGGCGAAGGAGGCAGTAGCGGTGGAGGTAGAACGCCTCCGCAGCTTTGACCATAAAGCTTACATGCTCCGGGCCCATGTGGAGGGGGACAAAGTTGGGACACTACTAGCGTGGCTAGCCAACCCTGCTAAACGAAGCTCCCCGATACTGGCAATCGAAGGAGAAGGGGGCCACATGCACTACTCCCAGTTGGAGATACTAAATTGTTTTCAGGGATACTACGAGAGTCTCTATAAGAGTGCGTTGGTGGGGCAAGAGAGCAACACTGAAGCTTTTCTTGCGGACCTACAATTGCCACGTTTAGATCAAGAACAGGCGGACGACTTGGGTAGGGACATAGACTTAGGAGAGATCAGAGGAGCGGTTAAACGGATGGCTCGCAACAAAACGCCGGGTTTGGATGGGTTACCCATTGAATTCTACAGTAAGTACTTAGACTTGCTAGCGCCGAGACTGCTAATGATCTATAATGAGGCCAAGAAGATCGGCTACTTGCCCCAATCCATGAGCGAGGCCCTAGTGATACCACTACTAAAACCAGGGAGAGGGAGCGAAAACCCGGCCTCTTACAGGCCGCTGTCCATGCTAACTACGGACTACAAAATCTTGAGTTCCATACTAGCAGCGAGGCTTCTGCAGCACATGCCCGACCTAGTCCACACTGACCAATAGGGTTTTATCCCTGCACGGAACACGACGTTAAATATACGGAGACTTGCACGCTTGGTGAAAAGTCGACACATGGAAGCCCTGACACCCCTGGTCCTATCAATAGATATAGAGAAGGCGTTCGATAGCCTGGAGTGGGACTATTTATACAGGGCCATGACACACTTTGGCCTAGGAGAAGGATATAGCGGGTGGACTAAAGTCCTGTATACGGCGGCAGTGGCTAGAGTGCGGATAGATCCCCTCGTTTCGCACCAGTATCTGGTGGAACGGGGAACTAGGCAGGGCTGTTCTCTTTCCCCCCTTCTATTTGCCTTGGCGATTGAGCCCCTAGCGGCTGAGGCCCGGATGGGTAAATACTTTCGGGGCATTGACAGCAGGGAGGACCAACAATTCATCTGCGGATGGCCTTCTATTATTCCTAGAAGACGGATTACAGGCGTTGAAAGGTGCAGAGCAACTCCTAGAGCGATTCGGTGCATTATCAGGGTTGAAAGTTAACTGGTCTAAAACCTGCCTGTTTCCCCTGAGGCGAGACACAGCACGGCCTGACCACCGACCCGAGATCAGATGGGAACCCACGTGTTTGAAGTATTTGGGAGTATATATATACCACACGGCGGCAGACCTGTTAGAGGGTAATGTAGGCCGCTGTATGCGGGCAATAAAGGGCTGTATGACCTTTTGGGCTACGCTCCCGCTATCAGTCACTGGGTGCATTTCTTTATTGAAAATGATCGCCCTGCCGAGACTTCTATATTATTTTCGCACCCTCCCTGTCTGGATACCTAGGTCCTTCTTTTGTCAACTGAAATCTCAGATGACCTCTTACATATGGGGGGCGGGCAGATGTAGAGTGGCGTTGGCGACACTCACCCGCCCGAAAGATGAGGGCGGAATGGCGACCCCTGATTTTGAACTTTACTATCTAGCCGCACAGCTGCAGATCTTTACGCAGGAGGTAGCGAGGGTCTTCCGTGGACCGGAGAGTGGGAGCGGAGGGGGCACACTGCGACATGTTCTGGCCTATATCACTTTGCAGCAGAGAATTGCTCTTAGGGATCTGACTCCCGAGGAACGGACGTTCAGACTCTGCTGGAACCGATCCCAGCGTCGCGCGGGGGTGCAACACCCATATGCCCCAGAGATACCCCTGGGAATGCTAACAGCGCTCCCCCATGGAGGGGATTGGTCGCAGCTGCAGAGCTGGGAAGATGCGGGAATACAAGTGGTCGGCGACCTCTACGAGGACGGGGCGCTTGTCCAGTATCGGGAGCTTCAGGAGAATTTCGGGTTACCTAGAGGGGACTACCTACTGCATGCTGCGGTGACTAGGGCCATTCAGACGCACTGGAAGGGTGGACTTGCGGAACCGGTGACGACTATGGCATGTCAGTACACCATGATGGCAGCCGGAACCTATAAGGCAGTGACATGTTTATATTCTAGACTGCTCCGGGAAAACCTGCCGCCACTGACGACACTAAAGGCCAAATGGGAAACGGACCTTAATAGGGAGATTCCTGAGACGACTTGGGCTCAGTTGGTGAGACGGGCCAAAAATAGCACAAGAAACGCGCGCTTTCAGCAGATCCACTTTTATGTGCTACATAGGACTTATATGACCCCGGGCAAAATCAAGAAGTATTTTGGTGCAGCCAGTGCGGCATGCCCGAGATGCGCTATGGAAGGAGCGGAGTTGGAGCACATGTTGTGGCCGTGCCCCAGCCTCCGGGAATATTGGCAAGCAATTGGTGAAACTTTAACTGACGTGACGGACAGAACGTTACGATATGATATAGCAGTATGCTTACAACACTGGTTTCCGCACACGCCCAAAAATAAAACCACAAGCAAATTCATAGACATGGGACTGATTATAGCTAAAAGAGAGATCACACGACATTGGAAGGCGAAAGTAGGCCCCACACACAAGAAATGGGTCAATGAACTATTATTGACAGCACGCACCGTTACCAGTCGGCTCACCGTACACCGTAAAGCACCATAAAGCATTGGACACGGCAGCGGCTTGGGAGGCATTGGTTCAAGCCCTGAGAGATAGTACACTACAGGAGGAAGAGGTGGCCCTAGACGAGAAAGATAATGGCTCCCGCGGCACACCGGGACACCGCAAACCTAGGTAGACACTGGACACTGACTACTGATTATACCCATAGATGAGTTAGTGGAGAATGCTTCTGAGTAGGTGGTGGACAGGTGGGAGGGGGGAGGGATGGGACGTTAGGGATAGTTAACCCCTTCTATGCTAATGACAAGGTCAGCTCGTCATGCAGTACCACTGGAGCTGTGCTTATGACGAGCTGACCTTGTCATGAACAATGATAAATCTTGGAATGCAGCACAGGAGAAAAATACCCTGTAGCATTGAAGGTGTTAATAACTGTTAAGTGATTCTATAGCGGGGGGCAGGAGAAAAGCAGAAGGGTACATTTCCTGAAGAGAGGGTTACACCGAATATGCCTTACCAAACCTTGAATATTCTTCTCTTTAACGCCGCCGGACCTCCGGGTTGTGGGCCTTCAGGCTGTGTGTAATAATAATTGGAGATAGAATAATGGAAGAGCTAAGAGGTGTTAACTCTGTGGTAAAACTTTTGTATTTAATGGCTGCAATAAAAACTGTTTTAAAAAAAAAAAGAAATATATCAAAGCATGATCATACACAGTACATAGGAAGACTTCGCATTTGAAAATAGCAATAAAGGCATATAAACGTGCCGGAGACATAAATAGTAAGTCCTGTCAACCTAACAATCTTTCATCCCCCACATATGCATATTGAAAAACACAAACAGCACCCATAGACACATCATAGCGATATCCAGACGTCATTTCCCCCAATGACATTCAACAGAATGCAGACACCTTAGGAAGGCTGCGAACATGAGTCCATAGTGTGTGTAAGCAGATGTTCTATGAGATACATAGTTAGGGGGTCCCAGATGTCCCGTGGCCGGGACGATAGGGTAAGGAGCTCGGAGTAAATGAGTATTATTGTTGCTTGATGAAATCATTATCCTTATTGGTGAATCTGTCTCTATACATTTATTTAGATCAAAATGCTTATGATTGACACAAAGTGATGCGTAGTGGTTATATTGGCCTGCCGACCCCCATAATAGGTGCTGTGGACCGCTAGGCTTTCTCGGACCACAGTTAAGAACCACTGAACTAAACAAAAGACTCATTACCAAAGTCAATATTATCTACTTTTTCCCCACTAATCCTTTTGGGTTCTGGAGTAGCCTGCTACTGGCCGAAAAAGTGCTTTGAGGCCTTGTCCGGGGTAGTAAGTGCTATATAAATGCAATTAGGGTACAATACTTTTAGGGCAGTCTACCTTTCTGGGTTGTCTGTATTTTTGTAGGCTTCAGCAGGAATGTGCTATGAGCTAGAGACTGTTAGTAGTGCATACCTTACCTTAGAATTTCCCACATATGTCAGTCTGGATCTGGATATTTTTTCTTCCTCATTACCCCTGCGCGGTGTTAGGTGGCGTCCGTCGGCTCTGCATCCGAAATCAGTGTCATAGGTGCTGGGATGACATTGCGGGAATTACATAGAGGCTGCCCGTGCTCGCTGACGTCAGTTCTTAACATGACTTTCCACGCCCAATACGCAAAGCCATGAAATACACTGACCACTGGACCTTAGCTGCCCTCCTCACCACAACAGCATAGGAAGCTCCCTCCTCCATAGCCATGGTAGGGAGAGAAAGCAAGCCAGTGTCAGGGGTTGCGTCAAAACCACTGGCATCATCCAGGTCCATTCACCAGTCTACCAGATACATTGTTCCCGAAGGTAAGTAACTTGTTCATCATGTAGAATCCGAGGCTTAAAACCAAGAACTTAGTAAGTCTCTGTGAATGCACCTAGTGCCAGATAGCAATGACTGGCCTAGAACAAATTGTAAATGCCATGTGCTCAAAAGATTAATAAGGGATTAAGTTGCACCCTTGTTCTAGCAAGACTGACCTATTCCTACCCAATGCATGATGGTGAATGTTAGCAAACACATCTTTTACTCACTTTAGAGTGGTTTATCACGTTAAAGTGCAGCCCAGTGCTTGGTCACCCTTGATATGTTTCATACTTTTTCTTTCCCCGTTGGTCATGGGTGTTCCTGCGCAAAAGTAATCCAAGTGACTAGTGTGGTTCTGGATAGTATCCACGGCATGGGGATCTTCGCATACACTGTTTATCCCGCAATGTCAGTGCACAAAGCAAATAGTACTAAAAACAAAAGTCTCTAAGAGCACCTGAAACAAAAATGGTGCAGATGAACTTACACAGATAAAAAACATCTAAACACTACTGATTTTACACTGACAAACCCCCTCTGCAGTTCCCTTTAAATATCAACTGAAAACAAGACTAAGTATATTGCAGAGTTTCTTTCACTTTGTGATAAATGTACAGTATAAGTCTTTCTGGATGACGGATTATGACTGTAGTTCCTTTATTATTGACTTGCCTTTCTTTGTTACAGGTGAAATAAATGCTTTAAGAAAGGAAGATGGAAAGGACATACAGCAATTTTTTTCAAGCAAAATTCTGCAAAGTATAGAATTGAAAAGGTATCCCATGAAGACGAATCCCCGTTCAAATTCAAAAAGATATATTAATCCACACATTCAAGTAGCGTGAAAAAAATATTCAACTTGAAAAGACTAACCTGAGAGATACAAGGCAATAGAGAACTTGCTAAATGTTCTAAAGCTCACAAGGCAATTTCATATAGCATTATATAAGAAGAACGTTAAGTCAGCAGAGAAAAAAGACAATATGTGTTTAATTTGACAACTGTTTGAACATAAAGCACACACAATGGAAAGACTCTGTAAATGTTCTGAATGTGATCAAATATTCAGGACAGCGGGCTGTCTAAAAATCCACCAGGTAGCCTACGCAAGACACAGAATATGTAAATGTGAGGAATGTGGGCAGACATTAAATAAAAAGTTTTAACACCGGGAAGAAGTTATTCGAATGTACTGAATGTCAGAAGGCTGCAAAGGGACACCTGCTGATAGATCAGGCGGGCCATGCTGAGGAAGACCCGTTCATTACAAAAGGAAACTTGCAGTCACATCAGACTGTCCATACTGATGGGAAACCTTTTAAACTAACTGAAAGTAATCCATTAGTAATTACAAAGGCAGAGCTAGTTCAACAACAAAACATCCACATTGGGCAAAAGCCATATGGATGTAGAGAATGTGGCAAGGCATTCGTTGTAAAGACAAACCTAATGCGACATCTAAAAATACACACTGAAGAGAAGCCATATAAATGTACTGAATGTGACGAGGCTTTCATTAGAAAAGAGCTGTTAAAGCAACATCAGGAATTCCACACTGGAGAGAAACCCTTTCATTGTAGTGAATATGACCAGGCATTCGTTACAAAGACAAACCAACTGCAGCATCTGAAAATCCACACTGGGGAGAATCCATTTAAATTGCCAGAAGGTGACAAGGCATTTGTTGGAATGACAACCCTAATGCGACATCTGAAAATGCATACTGAAGAAAAGCCATATAAATGTTCTGAATGTGACAAGGTATTCGTTAAAAAGGCAATCCTAATGCGACATCTGAAAATCCACACTGGAGAGAAACCATATAAATGTACTGAATGTGACAAGGCATTCATTACAAAGGTAGAGCTAACACGACATTGTAGAATCCACACCGGGGTGAAACCTTTTTGTTGTAGTGAATGTGACCTGGCATTCGTTGCAAAGACAAACTTAATGCGACATCTGAAAATACACACTGAAGAGAAGCCATATAAATGCACTGAATGTGACAAGGTATTCATTAGAAATGACATGTTAAAGCAACATCAGAAATTCCACACTGGAGAAAAACCCTTTCATTGTAGTGAATGTGACAAAGCATTTGTTACAAAGGGAACACTATCGCGGCATCTGAAAATCCATACTGGAGAGAAGCCATATAAATGTACAGAATGTGACAAGGCATTCATTAGAAAGGTAGGGCTGATACGACATCATTCAGTCCACACAGGGGAGAAACCACAGAAATGTACTGAATGTAACAAGGCATTCCTTACAAAGGGAGAGCTACATCAACATTATGCAGTCCACAGTGGGGAGAAGTCTTATGAATGTACTGAATGTGACAAGGCATACAGTAGAAGACGCCACTTGACGGAACATCAGAGAATCCATACTGGAAATAAACCATATGGTTGTAGTGAATGTGACAAGGCATTCATTACTAACAGAGAACTAATAATACATCAGAGAGTCCACACTGGAGAGAAACCATATGAATGTACTGTATGTGACAAGGCATTCAATCCAAAGGCATCTCTAATACGACATCAGAGAGTGCATATTATGGAGAAACCATATAAATGCACTGAATGTGACAAGGCATTTGGTACAATGGGAGCCCTAATACTACATCAGAAATTCCACACTGGGGAGAAACCATATGAATGCACTGAATGTCACAGGGCGTTCATTACAAAAAAATATCTCTTGCAACATCACAAAATTCACTTCAGAGAGAAAACGTATGTTTGTAGTGAATGTGATAAGGCATTCTTAACAAACACTTGTCTCTTGCGACATCAGAAAATTCACACCGGGGAGAAACCCCATGGTTGTAGTGAATGTGAGAAGGCATTTCTTACAAAATGGCAGTTAAAGCAACATCAGAAAACTCACAGTGGAGAGAAACCATATGATTGCACTGACTGTGGCAAGGCATTCGCTGTAAAGCACACACTTGTACTACATCAGAAAAGCCACACTGGGAAGAAACCATATGGTTGTAGTGAATGTGAGAAGGCATTTACTAAAAAACAGCGGTTAATGGAACATCAAGAAACCCACACTGGGAATAAGCCATATAAATACAATGAATGTGATAAGGCATTTTTTGCAAAGACAAGCCTAATGCGACATTAGAAAGTCCACACTGCAGAGACCCCATATAAATGTAGTGAATGTGACAAGACATACACTCTAAAGCACCAGCTAGTAAAACATCTGGAAATCCACACCGGGACAAAACCCTATTGTTGTAGTGAGCGTGACAAAGCATTCTTTAGAAAACAACACTTAATGGTACATCAGAAAACCCACACTGGAGAGAAACCATATGAATGCACTGAATGTGACAAGGCATACAGTAGAAAACACCACTTAATGGAGCATCAGAAAACCCAAACAGGGGTGAGACCATTTCAATGCACTGAATGTGACAAGGAATTTATCAGAAAGACCCACTTAATGGAACATCTGAAAATTCACTCTGGAGTGAAACCATATGAATGCACTGAATGTGACAATGCATTTGCTGTAAAGCACAAGCTAGTACAACATCTGAAAATCCACACTATAGAGAAACCACATGATTGTAGTGCATATGAGAAGTTGTTTTTTTCAAAGACTGCCTAATGTGAATACAATGAATGTGACAAGGCATTTATTGAAAGAACATCTTAACGCAGCATCAGAAAGTCTATACTGGGGAAAGGCCCTATGAATGTACTGAATAGGACGTGGCATTCGCTTTAAAGCACTTATTAGGTCTACTTCTGAAAATCCGGAAGTAACCATATGTTTGTAATTGGTGTGACATGGCATTAATTAGAAATAACCCTAATGCAACATTAGAGAACCACACAGGAGAGAAACAATAGGAATTCACACTGGGGCGAAATTACATCAATGTACTCAATCTGACACACCATCTGTTGTAAAATGAGGACTATTTTTACATTTGGTAGGTTCATACACGTAAGAAACCATACTGCTGATCGGAAAGAGACAAGGCATTCGTTACAAAGAGAGATCTAATGTGCAGTCAAAAGTAGAATGTGGCAAGGCATTAATTCACGAAAAGATGACTGTTTTCTCATTTGAAATTTGCCACAGAGAAGCCACCTCAGTGTATTGAATGTGACAAAGTGTTCATTACAAACTAAGCCTGGACTACTATATCATTTGAAATCTGACACTGGTGACAACCCTAATAAATTGACTAAATGTGAAAAGGCAATTCAACACAAACTCATCACTGAATAAACATCTGAATCTCAATACAGTAAAGGAACCATAGGAGCGCACTGAATGCGACAAGTAGAATGGATAAGCTAATGCAATAGCAAGGAGCCAAACCGTATGAATGTATAAAATGTGACAAAGCTTTCATTACAAAAGTAAACTTAGAGAAACAATATGAATGTTATTGAAAATGACAAAGCTCATACTGTCAACACTGGTCAGAAAATGTGAATTTCATGACAGACTAGAAATTCATTAGAATAGCAAATGTAAGATGAAAGTTCACACTTGACTGGAACCACAAGAATGAACTGAATGTGGGAAAGTATTTACTACAGATTGCACTCTAGCAGGTTATTTAATATCACACAATGGATGAAGAGTGTAATGACTAAATTATTGAAAACCGGGACATGCCACAAACATATAAGTAGAACTAACAGTGTTACAGTGACCAAAGAGCAAAGAATGGCTTAATTGACAACACTTGACAGCATAGAAATCACAGAAATTAGAGTGTATGGGGAATTAAATGCAGCCCTTACACTCGTTATTATATGTTATATAAATTGCTATTTGTTTGAGCCTTCTAACTGATTCTGCATTGGGACACAAAAACATATTCATTTGACCCCTGAAACCAGAACATACTAAATTTCCAAAATCCGCCAGGACAGATAGTAAAAAAACAGAACATTCTCAGCAAATATGAAATATCTGGTCCCCTGTGAGGTGTAGAAAAAATGTAAAACTTTCATCATGATCAAAAAAGCTTTATTTGGTTTGCCAACAAACATCAAAGTGTTCAAATTCAAAAACGTGTATATTTAAAAGTCTAAAATACAATTTGTGCAATATAAAAGGTTAGTGGGTAGAAGAGGCCATTAAAATGTCCTCACAGAAAAGATCTAATAAAAAAAAGAATCAAGGTACAGCAGCATTCTTCTAATATAACATCTGTGCAACTCTAGCAGAGGACTAATATATCCTTACTTTGCCTCGTTGGCGTACAGTATTCTAATCTAATTGAAGAGAGTCGCATGTACCCCAGCTATCAGAGTTCAAATCTAAGAAGGGAGTAATGTACTCTTCGTCTTCGCTAGAGTACAACTGTGGAGGGTGTGTGCTAAACATTGGCAAAAAACGACTTTCAGAAAAAACTATTCTTTCAGAGGTCTACATTTTTAAAATTCTGTATGCAATTTTATAAGAATTAACCTTCAGGTTTAAACAGACATGTTGTCTCCATTTCCTGCAGGGTCCACGGTATTATGGACAGAAAACAAAACGTACCTCCGTCTCTGGAAATTCCCCAATGGCAGGGCATTTGTCTGAATTTCGCCCGTGTTAGAATTGGGGGTCTCTGGTTGGCGCAAGTAGGTACTTGTGACAAGCAGGGACCCTCTCCTCTAAGTCAGGGCAAAGGATGACCCTTCAGAATTACCCTTGCTCACCCTCTAGGTGCGTGGCGTGAGCAGCCAAGGCGATTCTCCAGGCGTTAGTCAGTTAAGCATTTGTAGACACACATACAGTAAAATATACCAATCCCCCCACAAATGGACACCAGGCTGTGAGTATATAAAAATACGCTTCTTTATGTAAAATATATATATCTCTTAGGTCAGACTTATCACAAGATCAAATAACGTTTCTGGGGTGCATACAGGTTGTAAATAGGCAAGCCTTCTTTGTTGTAGTTCAAAATGTACTTTCAGTCTTTATCAACGGATGTTTTCCTGCAGTGTACCTTTCAGGATGGCTCTCTTAGTTCCTGGGGGGTATAGAGGGTCACACTGCTCCTTCCCAACTTGTTGCAGCCAGCCCAGGGACTCCGGGATGCTTTCTGCCCGTTCCGGGCCGAGATCGGGGCCCGACCGCCCAAAGCTCACGCTTCCCGCGTGGGACGCGTTCGGCCTTGCCGGGGCTGGTGATGCGCACGGCCCCCACGGGTCTGGGGGACTCAGGCGGGGGTTAGTGCTGGCCTCAGAGCGGCCCACGGAAGGCAAGGGCCAAAGGACCTGGGGCCGCTCCTGTCACTGTGGCCGGGGCGCTGGATGCAGCCTGTGATTTCCCTCGCCCGCCTGGATCGGATTCCAGCGGGAGGGGCTGGAGCGCTCGCACAGAGCGGAGCGGCGCCGCGAGCAGGCACACAGAGAGCGGTGCGAGTCAGCTGCGAAAGGCGGCTCGCACCACAGCTGATCTGGAGGCCGGGGGCACTCGTAGGCAGGGCGGCTGGCACAACAAAAAGGGGCAAAAACAAACGTTGCGGGCCCCGAGCCCGTTGACGGTCTCGGTGGCGGCTTTCCTCCGGGGACAAAGGCGAGGTGCCCAGCGGCTCAGGCAGAGCGAGGCTGGCACCCGAGGCGTCCGTCCAGTTCGGAGGTCTGTCCCCTGGGTCTGTTTGCGTCCGGTGGGGATTTCTGGCGGGAGGGTGAGGCACAGCAGCGGGCCCTCTTAGGCGGTCGACACAGCGATCCCCTCAGCGGGGGAAGAGCGGCTCAACGGAGCGGAGCTCTTCCTCGGCGGGGACGAGGAGACACAGTCGGTCACGGCCTCAGGGAGGGGCTGGGGGGCACCAAAGTCACAGCTCCGGCAGTAGTAGATATCCCGGTTAATTACCGGCAGACGAGCAGAGGCAGGTTGAGCCAGATGGTCCTGTGGCTCAGGTCAGGGGGCAAGCTCAGTCAAGCCCTTGGAGAATGTTTAAGCACAAAGCAGCAAAGTCTTTTCTTATCAAGTCTTTTCCTCTCCTTTCTCAGCAAGGCAAGCAGCAGGCCAGTTCTCCCAGCGTCTCTTCTCCTTCTAGTCGGGCAGAGGTCCTTCGTGGTGAAACAGGATTCTAATTTACAAGGAGCAGGGCTCCTACTTTTATACACAGTTTCTTTTGTTCTCACTGGCCAGGGGGGCCTCTGCATAACTGCTCTCAGCTCCTGAGCACTTGTGGTGGGTACTTCTGCTTCTGCATTCAGTGTGAGGGCAGGCACATCAGCCGCTCCCCAGGGGGGCGGAGCCGGCATTGTGAAGACAGGGGCAGCCTGAGCACTCTGTTGACAAGCTTCGGTCTTTCCTGGGCCAGGTGCAGGCTGAGTCATCAGTCGCTCCCCAGGAGGGCGGAGCCAGCATTGTGGTGGCAGAGCACAGCCTGATGCATCATTCAGGGGAAACTCCCACCACCCACTAAGGTGTCATCTGGCTATTCACTACCTGTCAACTCCCAGCCCTGTCACTCACACACACCAGACAGTCAGATCCACATCCAAGCAGAGGCGGGCTGAAATGGTTAGGCAAGCAAATGCTAACTTTCTAAAAGTAGCATTTGCAAACACAGGATATTAAAATAAACTTTACTAAAAGAAGTATTTTATTATTCTGAGTTCAGGCATACTAAACATTAATTTCTACCATGTTCCCTGAGCCTGCTGGGATTATAGAGTGTAATAATTCCAGCAGCCCATCTGGCCTAGAAGGGAACTGGTAGCCTTACAATAGTGAAAAACGAATTTGGCAGTAATTCACTATTAGAACATGCCACACACATCTGGGCATGTTCTACCTTATACTTACAATGCACCCTGCCCTCAGGCCTACCATAGGGGTGACTAATATGAAGTTAAGGGAAGGTTTAGGGGCTGGCAAGTGTGTGCACTTGCCCAGCCAGCATGACAGTACCAGACTGCACGCAGGTTCTGCAATGGCAGACCCTAGACACATTTTAAGGCTGCTTCTGTGGGTGGCGCAACCAGCGCTGCAGGCCCACTAGCAGTATTGGCATTCACAAGCCCTGGCACTCCTGGTGCACTTTACTGGGGACTGACAGTAAATCCAATGAACCAATCAGGTATATCAATCACATGTACACTTTACAGTAGGGAGCACTTGCACTGCGGCACGGGTTGGCCGTGGCGCAGTGCCCTGAGTCGCGGACACCAGCAAAAACATCTGAGGCACAACAGCAAAAAGTGGAAGGGAAACTCACGCCAAGGTGCCAGGTCTAACACGTGTCCCCTCCAGCTGAAATGTGGGGGGAACTACCCTTCCCCAGGGAGTTCCACATCACTAAGGCGGAAAAACCTGGACAGACCGTCAGCGTTGGCGTGATCTGTGCCAGGGCGGTGTTCCACCGTAAAGTCCATACCCTGTAGGGAGATGGACCACCTCAACAGTTTTGGGTTCTCACCCCTCATTTGCATCAACCATCTGAGGGGCCTGTGGTCTGTCTGAACCCGGAAGTGAGACCCAAACAAGTAGGGTCTTAGCTTCTTCAGTGCCCAGACCACAGCAAATGCTTCACGCTCTATTGCACTCCACCTACTTTCCCGGGGAAGTAACCTCCTACTGATGAAGGCTACAGGGTGGTCCCAGCCCTCCTCAGTCATCTGTGAGAGAACAGCCCCTACACCATGCTCTGAAGCGTCGGTTTGCACTATGAATTCCTTGGAGAAATCAGGAGCCAGGAGCACGGGTGCCGTGCACATGGCAGTCTTCAGGGTGTCAAAAGCCTTCTGACAGGTGTCAGTCCAAATCACATTCCTGGGCTGCTTCTTAGAAGTCAGCTCTGTCAAGGGGGTCACAATAGTGCCATAGCCCTTGACAAACCTCCTGTAATACCCAGTGAGCCCCAGGAAGGCTCTCACTGCAGTCTGGGTCTTGGGGGGTTCCCAAGCCAGGATGGTCTCAATTTTGGGTTGCAAGGGTGCCACCTTGCCACTCCCCACTTGGTGTCCCAAGTACACCACGGAACCCTGCCCAATCTGGCACTTGCTCGCCTTGATTGTGAGGCCTGCCTTGCGCAGGGCCATCAACACTTCCCAGAGGTGCCGCAGGTGTTCTGGCCAGGTGCCACTGAACACTGCGATGTCATCCAGGTAGGCGGCACTGAACTCATCCAGCCCAACCAACACCTGGTTGACCAACCTCTGAAAGGTGGCAGGGGCATTCTTCATCCCAAATGGCATAACCCGGAACTGGAAATGCCCATCTGGTGTGGAGAATGCTGACCTCTCCTTTGCCCCCTCGGTCAAGGCGATCTGCCAGTACCCAGACGTTAAATCAAACGTGCTGAGGAACCGGGCAGCCCCTAGCCGATCAATGAGCTCATCAGCTCTGGGGATAGGGTGCGCGTCAGTCTTGGTGACTGAATTGAGTCCTCTGTAGTCCACACAGAACCGGAGTTCAGGTGTGGCTCCCGGCGCAGCAGCCTTTGGGACCAAGACCACGGGGCTGGACCAAGGACTGCTGGAAGACTCAGCCACCCTAAGAGCAAGCATCTTGGAGACCTCCTCCTTGATGCAGGCCCGGACCCTGTCAGTTACCCTGTAAGCCTTATGCTTCACAGGTAAGCTGTCTCCTGTGTCCACATCATGGACGCACCAATCTGTGACACTAGGAACCAGGGAGAACAGGTCTGGAAACTGCCCCAGCAACTGGCGGCAGTCTTCCTGTTGCTCAGGGGTCAGGGTGGGTGAGAGGTTAACTCCATCCACTGACCCATCTTTCTCACAGGCCACTAAGAGGTCAGGAAGAGGCTCAGACTCCTCTTCCATTCCATCATCAGTGGCCAACAGCATGCCCACTTCGGACCTTTTCAAGTGGGGCTTGAGGCGGTTGACATGTAAGACCCTTAAAGGATTCCTGGGCGTCTTCATGTCCACCAAGTATGTCACTGAGCTCTTGCGCTCCACAACCTCAAATGGGCCTGTCCACTTATCCTGAAGTGCACAGGGTTCCACTGGGGCCAAGACATACACCTCTTGTCCAGGCTGAAGCTCTACCAGAGTGGCATTCTGGTCGTACCACCGCTTCATCTCCTCCTGGCTAGCTTCCAGATTTGCCTCAGCAAGTTGTCTGAAGCGCCTGGTTTGGTTTCTGAAGGCTAGCATGTAGCTATATACATTCTGGGGAGTTTTCCTGGGAGATTGCTCCCAGCCTTCCTTTACCAAACTCAGTGGTCCTCTCACGGGGTGACCATACAGCAGCTCAAAGGGGCTGAACCCTAGAGACTTCTGTGGCACCTCGCGGTATGCAAAGAGCAGGCATGGTAAGAGGACGTCCCACTTACGCCTCATTGGACCTTCCAGGCCCATGATCATGCCCTTCAGGGTTCGGTTGAATCTTTCAACCAACCCATTTCCTTGTGGATGGTAAGGTGTGGTGAACTTGTAGGTCACACCACACTCTTGCCAAAGGGACTTCATATACTTGGATATGAAGTTGGTCCCTCTGTCGCTCACCACCTCTAGAGGGAACCCCACTCTGGAGAAAATTCCCATTAGTGCACGCCCCACCACGGGGGCCGTCACTGTCCTCAGAGGGATGGCTTCAGGGTACCGGGTGGCATGATCCACCAAGACCAGGATGAACCTGTTGCCCATGGCTGTCTTGGGGTCCAGAGGCCCAACAATGTCAATACCCACTCGTTGGAATGGAGTACTGACCACAGGGAATGGTTGGAGTGGAGCCTTGTTCTTCCCTCCACTCTTCCCACTTGCCTGGCAAGTTGGACAGGTCCTACAATGAGCATCTGAGCTCTTGTGCATTTGGGGCCAGTAAAAGTGGGTGACAAGCCTGTCATAGGTCTTGTCCATCCCCAAATGTCCTGCTAACGGCACATCATGAGCCAGTCCCAGTAGGAAGGCTCTGAACTTCTGGGGTACCACCAGCACACGGGCTGACCCAGGTTCAGCAGTCTTAGGCTCTGAATACAGGAGGTCATTCTCCCAGTACACATAATGTGTTTTGGCCTGAACACCATTGGCCTGGTCTGCAGCCTGCTGCCGCATACCCACGAGAGAAGGGCATTCTTTCTGCTCCCTGCAGAATTCCTCCCTGGAGGGGCCTCCTTCTTGCTGCCAATGGGTCAGCTCAGGCAGGTCCCCCAGTTCAGCAATCTGTTCCCCTGTAGGCTCCAGGGCATCCCCCTCAAGGTCTGCTTCCTCCTGGACCGTGGGAACAGCAGGGGCCGGTTTCCCGCGCCCCCTGCGCCTTCTCTCTAAGGCCGGTTCCTGGGCCTCTCCTTCAGGTCCCAGGACTTCTTGATCACCCCTACTGGCTGCCATTGACCGGGTGGTCACGCACGCCCAGTCAGGTAGACCCACCATCTTCAGGTGAGTCGTTTTCTCCACCTTTTCCCAAGGGGAGTCCTCCAAGTCATTCCCTAGCAAACAGTCAACAGGCATGGTTTTCCTCACACAGACCTGCAGAGTACCAGAGACCCCCCCCCACTCGAAGGGAACTTGAGCCATCGGACACTGACTCTCTGAATTGTCAGCGTTGACAACCCTACAGTAGGCATGGGGTACAACCTGCTCTTGAGACACCAGGTGCTGCCTCACTGCAGTCACACTGGCTCCTGTATCTCTAAGAGCCTCAGCTTTTTTTCCATTGATGGTAACCACCTGCCCATATTTTTTAGTGTTAGAGGGCAGGTAGTTTGTAGGGACCATCTCACTGTCTCCTAGTGAGACTAGGGTCATCTGAACAGGATCTCCACCCCCTGGGACCATCACTTCTTCTCCTAAGTGAACACTGGTCACTTGGCGGGGCGGAGCACCAGTGGGTGCTGGTTTTCCAAACAGGCGACACTTGGGGTCACTGGCTATGTGCCCCGGGTCACCACATTTGTAACAATTGAAGGGCCCCTTTGGAACAGGTCTACCTGTCGGGGCCCCATTCTGCTTTGGGGGTGGGGGAGGCTGAGAACCCTTCTGCTGGTTCCCTTGGGGATTACTTTGGGGGCCTTTAGGGAACCCTTTCTGTTTACCCCTGTCCCCCCCACTCTTCTGCTGGGGACCCTGCCCACCCTTGGCGGAGTCTCCCACTGGACCCTTGTGGACCCTGGTGCTGAGCCAGCGGTCCGCCTCCTCAGCAAGCTTCCTCGGGTTGGACAGCTTGCTATCAATCAGGTGCTGGCGTAACTCAGGAAAACAGTTATCAGACAAGTGCTCCCATGCAATTAAATCAAAGAGACTTTGAAAATCATTCACCTTGTTACCCTTCACCCAACCATCCAGGGCTCTGCAAAAAAAATTCACATACTCCACATACGTAGTCCCAGGACGCTTTGCACACCCCCTGAACCTCTGTCTATATAATTCAGGGGTAAGCCCATACCTGGTCATTAAGGCCTCTTTCATGTGGGGATAAGAAATCTGTTCTGCAGTGGGCAAATCTAGCAGGGTGTCCCGCCCTTCGCTAAGGAACCTTCCCCACAACCCCGCTCCCCAATCTTTCTCAGGGACCCGGTGGGAGGACATGGCTACCTCATATGCCCTAAACCACTGTCCTATGTCATCCCCCCTAAAGAATTCTTTAACTATATCTTTGGGGATGTACACCTTGGACTCTACCTGCACCGGCGTTGTGCTGCCACCAGAAGGAGCTGTTCCCAAACCTCTTTGATCCAACTCCTTCATTCTCAGGTCATGGTCCAGCTGGTGTTGCTGTGCCTCCATGGCCAATCTTTGCTTGTCCATTTCCAGTTTTTGTTTTTCCATTTCCATTTGCCCAGCTAATCTTGCCATCTCCATTGCATGTGCCCTGTCTGCGGCTCTGTCTGCCAGCTCCTCTGGTGACAGGCCTCTGGGGGGCTCTCCAGCGCCATCTGGTGGAATGATATCCACCGGGGTCTGTGGATCTCTTGACTCCCTCCAGGCTCTCAGCGCCGTCACGAGTTGGGTCTTGTTGCTCAATCCACCTTTGGCAATTCTGCATTTTGTGCAGAGATCTTTCAGCTGGTCATTGGTTAAGCTCCTCAAGGCTCCCTCTCTCCAATCTATGTCATCTGCTCCAGAGAAGGTAGAGAGCGCTCTTCCGGCAGGAAGTGAGCCAGGCATGGCTTCAGTAATGGCAGATGTCTCAACAAAATTAGCAAAAAGGGACTGGAAACCTGTGGCTGCGTTATAGATCTGCTCTCCCTATGTGGTGATCAGCAATTCACTGTATGTAAACTACAAATGCAAATTCGCAAATCCTCACCGCTGCGACCAATGTTAGAATTGGGGGTCTCTGGTTGGCGCAAGTAGGTACTTGTGACAAGCAGGGACCCTCTCCTCTAAGTCAGGGCAAAGGATGACCCTTCAGAATTACCCTTGCTCACCCTCTAGGTGCGTGGCGTGAGCAGCCAAGGCGATTCTCCAGGCGTTAGTCAGTTAAGCATTTGTAGACACACATACAGTAAAATATACCAATCCCCCCACAAATGGACACCAGGCTGTGAGTATATAAAAATACGCTTCTTTATGTAAAATATATATATCTCTTAGGTCAGACTTATCACAAGATCAAATAACGTTTCTGGGGTGCATACAGGTTGTAAATAGGCAAGCCTTCTTTGTTGTAGTTCAAAATGTACTTTCAGTCTTTATCAACGGATGTTTTCCTGCAGTGTACCTTTCAGGATGGCTCTCTTAGTTCCTGGGGGGTATAGAGGGTCACACTGCTCCTTCCCAACTTGTTGCAGCCAGCCCAGGGACTCCGGGATGCTTTCTGCCCGTTCCGGGCCGAGATCGGGGCCCGACCGCCCAAAGCTCACGCTTCCCGCGTGGGACGCGTTCGGCCTTGCCGGGGCTGGTGATGCGCACGGCCCCCACGGGTCTGGGGGACTCAGGCGGGGGTTAGTGCTGGCCTCAGAGCGGCCCACGGAAGGCAAGGGCCAAAGGACCTGGGGCCGCTCCTGTCACTGTGGCCGGGGCGCTGGATGCAGCCTGTGATTTCCCTCGCCCGCCTGGATCGGATTCCAGCGGGAGGGGCTGGAGCGCTCGCACAGAGCGGAGCGGCGCCGCGAGCAGGCACACAGAGAGCGGTGCGAGTCAGCTGCGAAAGGCGGCTCGCACCACAGCTGATCTGGAGGCCGGGGGCACTCGTAGGCAGGGCGGCTGGCACAACAAAAAGGGGCAAAAACAAACGTTGCGGGCCCCGAGCCCGTTGACGGTCTCGGTGGCGGCTTTCCTCCGGGGACAAAGGCGAGGTGCCCAGCGGCTCAGGCAGAGCGAGGCTGGCACCCGAGGCGTCCGTCCAGTTCGGAGGTCTGTCCCCTGGGTCTGTTTGCGTCCGGTGGGGATTTCTGGCGGGAGGGTGAGGCACAGCAGCGGGCCCTCTTAGGCGGTCGACACAGCGATCCCCTCAGCGGGGGAAGAGCGGCTCAACGGAGCGGAGCTCTTCCTCGGCGGGGACGAGGAGACACAGTCGGTCACGGCCTCAGGGAGGGGCTGGGGGGCACCAAAGTCACAGCTCCGGCAGTAGTAGATATCCCGGTTAATTACCGGCAGACGAGCAGAGGCAGGTTGAGCCAGATGGTCCTGTGGCTCAGGTCAGGGGGCAAGCTCAGTCAAGCCCTTGGAGAATGTTTAAGCACAAAGCAGCAAAGTCTTTTCTTATCAAGTCTTTTCCTCTCCTTTCTCAGCAAGGCAAGCAGCAGGCCAGTTCTCCCAGCGTCTCTTCTCCTTCTAGTCGGGCAGAGGTCCTTCGTGGTGAAACAGGATTCTAATTTACAAGGAGCAGGGCTCCTACTTTTATACACAGTTTCTTTTGTTCTCACTGGCCAGGGGGGCCTCTGCATAACTGCTCTCAGCTCCTGAGCACTTGTGGTGGGTACTTCTGCTTCTGCATTCAGTGTGAGGGCAGGCACATCAGCCGCTCCCCAGGGGGGCGGAGCCGGCATTGTGAAGACAGGGGCAGCCTGAGCACTCTGTTGACAAGCTTCGGTCTTTCCTGGGCCAGGTGCAGGCTGAGTCATCAGTCGCTCCCCAGGAGGGCGGAGCCAGCATTGTGGTGGCAGAGCACAGCCTGATGCATCATTCAGGGGAAACTCCCACCACCCACTAAGGTGTCATCTGGCTATTCACTACCTGTCAACTCCCAGCCCTGTCACTCACACACACCAGACAGTCAGATCCACATCCAAGCAGAGGCGGGCTGAAATGGTTAGGCAAGCAAATGCTAACTTTCTAAAAGTAGCATTTGCAAACACAGGATATTAAAATAAACTTTACTAAAAGAAGTATTTTATTATTCTGAGTTCAGGCATACTAAACATTAATTTCTACCATGTTCCCTGAGCCTGCTGGGATTATAGAGTGTAATAATTCCAGCAGCCCATCTGGCCTAGAAGGGAACTGGTAGCCTTACAATAGTGAAAAACGAATTTGGCAGTAATTCACTATTAGAACATGCCACACACATCTGGGCATGTTCTACCTTATACTTACAATGCACCCTGCCCTCAGGCCTACCATAGGGGTGACTAATATGAAGTTAAGGGAAGGTTTAGGGGCTGGCAAGTGTGTGCACTTGCCCAGCCAGCATGACAGTACCAGACTGCACGCAGGTTCTGCAATGGCAGACCCTAGACACATTTTAAGGCTGCTTCTGTGGGTGGCGCAACCAGCGCTGCAGGCCCACTAGCAGTATTGGCATTCACAAGCCCTGGCACTCCTGGTGCACTTTACTGGGGACTGACAGTAAATCCAATGAACCAATCAGGTATATCAATCACATGTACACTTTACAGTAGGGAGCACTTGCACTGCGGCACGGGTTGGCCGTGGCGCAGTGCCCTGAGTCGCGGACACCAGCAAAAACATCTGAGGCACAACAGCAAAAAGTGGAAGGGAAACTCACGCCAAGGTGCCAGGTCTAACAGCCCGCTTGCCCTCTTACTCGTCTTACTAAGTTCTTTAGCAGTAAACTACCCAACCGAAATCTCATAAACAGACTCTTGGCTGGGGGGGTGGAGAAATTATATCCAGAAAAAATTCAAATTTTCAACTAGGCTTGAATTCAAGGAACTGATGGGTCAGGCGACCTAAAGAGGCCATTGCTAGTTGTTGGACATGCAGGAAGGCTCACCACCTGGTTTTGAGCACAGCAACCTCAGACTTTCCAATTTTCTCAAGATTATCCCAGAGTCTGCTTAGCCCCATTCTCCTACACCATTTTTAAATCTATTGTAACCAATTGGTTTTTTAAGGAACCATTGGTCCTCATTAAATCCATCAATGCCCCCCTATACTATATTAGTTCTGGGGTAGACCAGATACGAACACAAAACATCAAAGGTCTTAGGTGTGCCATAGCTGAAATATGTTTGCTACCAAAGTCCAAGAAAAGTGGAATTATGGGAGTATTTAAAGGAACACAGATTAGTGTTCTGATAAATGTATTCTCCTCCACTGTTACCTTTGAGGGATCCGCATACCCCCAGACTTCAGCACCAAAAAGGGCAGCCCCCAGTGCTTTTGTTTGATATACCTCCAAAGCTGAGGATATGGCTCTCGACTGGGTCTGATTATGCAATTTAAGCTTTCTTATTTAATATTTATTTGTTCTTTTGTACTGGACTGACTTGAAATTTAACTACCCCTTTAAATTGTTAGATTTATTTTTTTGTGCAGTGGTAGGCACCACACAGACTAAAAAAAATGTTTTAAGCCCTTGTCAAAAAAAGTCTCTTATAACACTGATGATCCCTTAACTTTAGACCTGCTCTAAATTTATTTTCCATAAATCCAGTGTTCCAATCATGATGCGCACATGTTACTGTCCATGTGCACCAGGTGTTATGGAGAATGTGAAAGGAGTTGAATGAAGCCACACATAATAGGTCTTGAATCCCCAATCTGAGACAAACCCTACACCCAAAGATCACAGGATCAATAAGCTGCCACTGACCCAACTTCTGGTCACAGATAATTGCTCCATGGTTGTAGATGAGTTTCACAGGGTTCCATTTGAAAAACTGGTACAACAAAATGATTTTCCTCATTGTGTCTGACTGAATAAGTCAGAAAATGGTGATCTTGTTCTACTGTCTCTTGGTTGAATGAATCCCTATGATGCATAATATGCGGAGATATTTTGTCTACCAGCTCTTCGCTTGTACACAAGGATTTTAGCTTCCACCTTTGGAGAGTGGCTTTATCATCCACCCTTGGCCAGGGGTTCCAAAGTTTCCACTATCCACCTGTGCCTAGAGGTATTAACCTCCAGCTTTGCATGGGGGTTTTAACCTCCGTCTTTGCACAGAGGCTACAGCTGCCAACTATGCACAGGAGTTATAACTTCTACCTCTTCAAGGTGGATCTGGCTTCTTTTTGCACACTGTGGTTCCAACCTCCACCTGTGCTCAGGGGCTTCACCCTTAACCTATGCATATTCAATATTTCCTAATATTGCACTAGATAGTTACTTTATTTGCTCTGCCCATTTCCTTTGGTACACTCCCCAACATCTTAATGAAACCATAATAATGAAAAAACACTTTATTGACAGTTTTAAAGACATAACAGTACAAGAGTTGAGACCACTGTGAAGTTGAGGGGCAGTTGCCTGTGCAATCAACAAGTTATATAACTTAATTATTTCTTGTTTCATTAATTAAGATCATTACACTGTGAAACATGTGAGTACAAAAAAGAAGTAAAACTAATCAATAGGAATATATATCAGGAGATCTTGGGTTCTTAAAATCATGAATGTAAAAGGACTTTAAATCTGGTAGAATAAAAATGTGAGGCTTTTAGGTCCACTTGTCATATGCACACTTTGGCTGGCCACGGTAGTTTGAGTGCCAGACAAAGATCCATTGCGCTTGAAAGTGTCTGGAGCGTTTAAGGTCCTGGATTTCTCGTCATATAAGCTTGACCTGTTGGGTTCTAAAATTCTGCAAGCAGAGTTGCTAGACACCTTTCCTGTGCAGTCCAGACTTCAATTTCTATATAATAATAGCTTAGCATGACTGCTTAACCCCGCTTTGTCTTGAGGAACTCACTGAGTCGACATGAGGTATGGTGGTTTTATTTTAGTGCAAAGAGCAGGTTGTGATTTATCTGAAGTGCTTTGTGCTAAGGCTGTGCGAGAGTATAGAAGGGCCTTTCGATTTTAGACTGGTGCGGGTGCTCATGCTAGACCATGAGGTGGTCAGGAACTGTGCAAACACATGTTGGCGCTGCTATGTGACAAGGTCTTTTCTGCTTTTCTGTTTGTTTTGTGGAGTATTGTGCTAAGTTCCGCCCTGAGGTGCTAGTGGGTTGTTTGCTGGTTTGGCTGATGATGTGTGGACAAAGTTGTCCCGCCCTTGCCTTTGCGAGGTAGATTTTCAGGAGTGTGATTTTGTTTAGCCTTGTCCAATGCCTTCCTCAGTGCACTTTGAACCTCCTGGAGATATTTCACTGTCCGGGAGATTGATTAGGGGTCTGCTAAGTTAAGACAGAACAGTATGACTTGTCTGCAGGAGCACACGCCTCACAGGTTCCAGAGAGCAGTAGCAGCAACCCCCTCCTCCCAGCGCCTTGACGAGCAGTAGCAGCACCCCCCTCCTCCCAGCGCCTTGAGACCCTAGCGGGTGAGTAGCGCGCTCTATAAATGTGTTGATTGATTGAGAAAGGATGCAGCCAAAGTTGGCAGAGGCTTAAGGTGGTTTTACAGAGGCTATTTATGTGTAATACCTCTTTGTTTGGGTTATCACATAGTCGACTAGCAGCCTTCCCTTTCACGCTCAACTAGGGTTGTATCATGCACATTTGAGGGCAGGATCCCAAGATGGTATTTCAAATATTTCCCTTTTATCCTGCTGTTCTTGTCTTCCTTCTGGCATTTCTGCATTTAAAGAATGTGTAGATATTTAATTCTGTCCAGGCCGGAGAGCGTAAACTTAGCATGGTCCTGTCTTTTGAGAATGATAATATTTTGGATGTTTTGTTAACTGTTCTTTTACAGGTTTCGTAACTTGCTGCAGCAGACCGTAATTGGACCAGACCAATTAGATCGGTTGTTTTGTTGAGACAGTGTCTAGCGAGTGAGTGGGACCTTTTAGTTATTTCCTGCCATGCGTTGTGGTTTATGGTGTTGTCTTCGGCTGATTTAAGTCGGTAGCAGGTAATGGCAAATGCTGCTCGCCTTGCAAACAACAGTTTTTTAACCCAAACCCCAACCTGACCTAAGCTGGTGAGGTGTATCTAGGGAGTTGGAATATTTGCCTGTAAATTCTTGCAATGATTGTGTCCAGAAATGCTGAGTCTCTGCCCTGTAGAGCCTCACTTCCGTAAGGCAGGGTGGGAACCACCTTTGCCCTGTCAATTTCTAAGATGGGGCTATACAAATGCCCATTTAGGTTTCTGAACAGTGCTGTTATCCCTGCTGCCAGGGCGAACCCTTTTCCTTTGATTTCTTCATTGTGAGGTTTAAATGTACCATTGCTGTCAAGTAACAGGCTGAGGTATTTATATTCTTTTATTTCCTCAACCTTGTTGGCGTCAGGGAACGAGCTTGCCTTAACTTTTGTTCTTCTTCTGAGGAGGTCATTGATTTTTGTCTTTTTGGTGTTTATCAATATCAGTGTACATGCAGTGATGATCTCCTACAGGTGAGGCGATTGTGATTACTGACACTGTAGAAACATTCATTAGGTGCTCGGAACGATCGGGAAAGAGGAAAGTGAACATCTACCTCCTAAAAATGTTATCAGATGTTGAATACCTTCTCAAATTCCATATTGAATTTTGACAAGCCAGAGGATCTGATCTAGCAGTGCAGTGTGATCATTAGAAAATGGAACTCATAATGAAGGGGAATGACTTTGCAGGTGACCTCCAGGTTGCAGAATACCTGAGTGCCTAGAGGAGTAAAAAACTGAGATGTCTGGACAACCCAAGATTCACTCTTTCTATATCTGCTTATGCTCTGGTGCTCCACTCGCTAACAGCTCAGATTCTCTGCCAGCATACATGACTTTCAATGCGTACAGCTCTAAAACATTGGTCAGACATTGTATTTGTTTACGATATTGCTTCTTGGAAACCCACAAGCCATTTGATTATGCTTTTCTGATTTTGTTTTTATAACTTTTACTTGTTTTTGACATTCATTCAACTTTTATTTATTTATTTTCATAGATTATTATGTTTGTTGTGTTGAAGTTTATCAATCAATTCCCTGTTTCCTTCGGGGGTGACCGTGCCCTTAGAAACAAAAATAAGCTAAATAACGAGGTACAGTAACTAGTCAACTACTTCTGCCTAAACTGTTCTTAAATATAATTTCTGTTGTGAGTTCTCTGAACAAACCTCAGCACAATACTGCTTGAATCACCAGAATAAAGTACACCAAAGGCAGCACAACACTGCAGAGCAGTGAGTACAAAAGCATTGCCTTTGATACACAGTTGTTTATGTATAAGGAAACTGGTATTAAACGATACACTGCTTACACTGGTAGCTAGTGGTGCGATAACGGTCAAGGATGCATAATGTAAATTGGAAAAATAACAGATCATGGAAGACGGGCCAGTCCCCCGACAGAAAGTCTAGTTGAACTAATGGATGGAGTAGATTTAGTTGTTGAAGGAAGAGGCGAGGCCAGTTCTTGTTTCATAGGATTGTATCATGGTCTTATGTAGAAAGGGGGTTTAGTCACATCAGGATAAGGGATTTAAGCATGGGTAGTCCCGTTCTGATGCAAACCGATAAGACAAATGTACTGGGGCTGTAAGAGTTCCGGACTGCGAACCTCTGTCCTCCTTACCTGCTTTGTCGGCTGAGGCGTTTGATACTCTGAGCCTTAAAATCAAATCTGGCTCTCCTCTAGACCCTTTGAAGCCAGAGCTTATTACTCTTCTCCCGCCCCTATGCCGTGAGCCTATATTGGACCTGATCAATCGCTCACTAGCTGAGGGCGTGGTTCCTGCCTCTTGGAAGCAAGCAGTGGTCAGTCCCATTCTGAAGAAGCCTAGTCTCGACCCTCTGCTACCTGAGAACTACCGCCCCATCTCCCTCCTGCCCTGGACCGCCAAGGTCACTGAGGCACACGTGAATTCCATCCTGTCTGCCCATCTCTCTCGCAATAATATTCTTGACGAGAGCCAGAATGGTTTTCGCGCACAACACAGCACCGAAACTGCGCTGCTCTTTATGAGCGAACATCTGCGTTCGGTGCTGGATGCGGGGCAGACAGCGGCGCTCCTCTTGTTAGACCTGAGCGCCGCGTTCGACACGGTGTCTCATGACATTTTGTTGCGGAGGCTGGAGGAAGTGGGACTTGAGGGGAAAGCTCTTCACTGGTTCCGCTCTTTCCTCTCGGACCGGTTTTTTAAAGTAGCCATTCCACCTGGTCAGTCCCCTTTCCATCCTTTGGGACTAGGAGTACCTCAGGGCTCTGCGCTGAGCCCCACTTTGTTTAACCTGTATGTGAAACCGCTGGCTGCTGTCGTCAGACAAAGTGGCTTAACCATGACATCGTACGCCGACGACACGCAGCTGGCGGTGAAACTCAGTGGGGACCCTGAGGTGACTGCCCCCAGGTTTCGCGCAGGGCTCTTAGCCGTGGCGAATTGGATGCGTATTAACTGTTTACAGTTAAACGCTAAGAAAACCGAAGTCCTGATCTTAGGAAAGCAAGCGGAACAGTGGGGAGATCAATGGTGGCCTCCTGAATTGGGGGTGACTCCCATCCCAGCGGCCGAAGTGAAGAACTTGGGGGTCTGGCTGGATTCCAACCTCTCTTTCACCAGCCATACTAAGAAGATCGCAGCTACCTGCTATGGTATTCTGCGAGGACTGAGACCAGTCCTCAAATTTTTCGACCCCCCTACTCGGCAACTGGTGGTCCAAGCCGCTATTCTTTCTCGGCTGGACTATGGGAGTGCTCTGCTGCTTGGTGTTAATCAGGCCGAGGCCACCAGACTGCAGAGGGTGCAGAATGCCGCTGCGCGGGCCATTGTGGGCCTCCCGAGGCGGTGCTCTGTATCTGCAGTTTTAACCTCCCTTCACTGGCTGCCGGTCAGACAGAGAATCAAATTCAAGGCGCTCTGTCTGACATTCAAGATCCTGAAATTCTCGTCACCTCCTGCCCTGACGGGTCTTGTTTCCCCGTATGTCCCCAGGCGGTCTCTCAGGTCGGAATCTCTCCATTTAGCGAACACGCCTAGATTCAGACTGAGTAGAATGGGAGGCCGTTCATTTCGAGTTATGGCGGCCGGATTATGGAATTCCCTTCCTGTCCATATCCGTGCCCTTGATAGCCTGACTCTCTTCAGAATGCGATCAAAACCTATCTGTTCACCTCTACTGACTGATCCTCCTTCTTTTCAGCGGTGCTTTGTTGTGTTGTGATACTGGATCAGGCGCCAGGACGCCCCTTCGCTGGGGCAGCTGTGCGCTGAATAAAAGTTATTAACATAACATAACATAACATACTGGTTGTGATCTACACTAGCATGAAGAAGCTCAAGACGGTTAAAGGAATTCTACCACAGACAGGTATTCAAGCCCTTCTAGAAATGTTGAGCATGGTGATACTTTTTGCCAGGCATGCCAGGGTCTTGTGCTGGCTGCAATAACAAAACAGTGCAATATTAATCTGATGTTGCTAGCTGGAAGCTAGTTTAAGTTCTTATTCAGGGAATGAAACCATGTTTCCCATAGTATTTAACTAAGATGGATGCCATTCACTCTCAGGTCCTCTGTGGGGATATCTCTGTCCACGATCAGGGAAGATGCTGAGAGTAATGATCATGTGCATTACCACATGGACCCAACTAAGATGGATGCCATCCACTCCCGGATCTTTGAGGGACATGGCTTTCCATGACCAGTGGTGGTGCAGAGAGCAATGTAGACTGTATATAACTACATGTACTTACCTAAGATGGATGTTCTGTCAGGTCCTCTGTGGGATCGCATCCATCTTTAAGTGTATTGGGATATAATGCACTTGTAACATGGATGAAATATCCATTTGCCAAACTCTAGATCAACACCATAGATGGATGCAATCGCCCACCATCTAGTCTGTTGAAAATCTCTCAGCTGGGGTGGTCAAGGGATGGACAGAAACCGTGATCACAATATTTTACAGCATGCACCTACAGTGGAAGCCATCTTCTAGGTCCTCTTTTGACAATCTGGGGCTAGGCATGGTCAGCTTAGGGGCTACAAGCAATAATCACAGTACATAAGTGTTAGGTGATTATTTTATTAGAATAATTATGCTTAATATAGGCTTGGTTCAGTTAGCATAACTAGTCTGCATTACTGAGAAATGCTTGTTTATATTTTGTGCATGAGCAATGTCTTCATTCTTTCAGAAAATGTTTAAGATTCAGTCTTAGCCATGGTCTGTTTCTGTATGTGCAGAGCATCATTTCTCTAGCGTCCTTGGTCGAAAGGCTTCATTTGAAGCATTGCAAGGTTATTCAGCTAAGCCGCTGTTATGTCCATTGTTGTGGCTGTGTAGAATAGTCCACTGTATTACAAGTCTGATGTAACAAATCACGTGAGGACTAACCAATGAAAATGTTTTGGAGGTTTGTGTTTTTGGTGATTTGGAAACCAGTAGTTTGACTGGTTTACTATGCAAGTAACATTTCAGTTCCACTTTTATGTGTAGTGGCATACCATTGTATCAGTGTAATTTACTGTCCAAAATATTATAGAGGATTAATTGATGTGATACTTGTACCAGATTTTCCTAGATTTTGGGGGGGGGGTTGTCCATTCTACTAAATATTTGCATGTTAAGCTTAATTAGATTCTATTATGTTTATTTTTAATTGGATTCTAATTCTAACTATCTGTTTATTTTCTCTAATGATAATTTTGATACTGGAATAAATCTACAAAACTGAGCTTTAACAGTCTTTGAGTACCGGTGTTAGGATGAAAAAGTCCCTTGCATGGTGATAGATGTGTATCCCTGCTGTGAGTGTTTATATGCAAATTATCTAGATCCCTGGTGATGATTTTTGGTCATGCATGTGCATCATGGACTAGGCCTTTCTCACAAGATTGCCCTCTTGTCAGACTTTAGGGTGTCGGGGGGGTTAGTACAGTACATAGAAACCATCGGTGTGTTTTGAATGTATGTGTGACTGTGAGTAGTACAAGATATGGAAGCCTTTGGGTTTCATATTGGAAACTCCGGGCCTTTGAAGAGGCTTGTGGCGGAACCCCCAGACTGAGTTACTGTTTTCTTTATTCCAGAGAGCTAAGTGGGACACACACGGGAGGAAGGAAGAGCCAAGCTATTACACTTCAAAGGGGCTGTTTGGTTTTAAAGGAGATTGCTGGCCAGAGGGGCCTGGGCATTACTTTAAAAGGGATAGGGCTGACAAGAGAATCATAAAGAGTAAGGCTTGGTCCCGTTGGTAACCTACTGTTAGGCGTACATCAGTGAGACGGACATTCGGTGGGGACGTGGCCTACAGGGGCAACATAGCGGACACGTCTTGAGATTGCTTCTTCATTTGTCCCCTTAATCCGTAAAATTACTTCACTTTATTGTGACATCTACAGCTAGGCTTCCTGGTGGATTGCTAGGCGAACCCCCAGGCACCGGATAGGGTAACACCCCCACCATGACCACTATCGTGTGAGCGCCAAAGCCAGAAGTTAGGCCCCTGCCACTGCATCACTCATTAGCAGACACAGCCGCTGCAAGAATGGTGGTGGCTAGCGACACAGGTCGCGCCACTTAACAAAGGAGCAAAGAGTAGAAGACAAAACCGCAAACAGCGTTGCCCGATAAGAGAGGGGACGGGTGGGGCTGCTACTCGGGGAACTGACCATGGCCTTGGTAGTGGCCTGGGCCTGGAGCCTCTCAGGCTAATAGAGGAGACGACGCAAGCAAGGGCTACCTAATAAAGGAGCAAGGAGTAGAAGAAGCCGCAAACAGTGCTGTTTGGTCAGAGAAGGAACGGGTGGTGCTGCGACTCGAGGAAACAACCACGGCCTTGGGGGGGGGGGGGGCGGCTTGGGCCAGTAGAGGAGGCGACGTGCAGGGGGTGTCTGCTGGCTGGAGTGCCAGGAACGACTACAGCTGCTGCTGGTGGCCCCCGTAACACAACAAGTTATCAATGCAGGTGCCTGACCGTGTGTGAGGAAAGAAATCACAAGCCACCTGGAAAGGGAAGGAACGGGCAGTGCTGCAAGTCACTAAACAGAGTGAGACCACAGGAGTGGCCCGAGCCTGGGCTGGGCTTGCCAGAATTGGCTACAGTAGGAGACTGCATATGTACAGGAGCTAGCTGGTGAGCCTGGAGAGAAGACAGGTGCCTGTAGGCACTGAGAGAAAGAGCAGCATTGATGTGGGTTCCCGTCCTGGAGGAACAACAAGCGCTTGAACTCCCATGTGTGAAGGCGCTAGGCAAGCCTTGGGCGGCACAGAGGCCCAAAACTAAAGAGGTGAGTGCATAACAGGACGAAGGGGCACTCTGGCGAACACGGGGGAGCCACAATGACGTGAAGATTACTTAGGAGAAGATCTGAGGAGTATTGCGCAACAGTCACAACCCTGGGTATGGCCTGGGCCTGAGGGCGTGCAAACTATTGGCCACAGTGCCGCATGCAAACACAGGCAACTGCAGGTGGAAACAAAGGCAAGAAAGCCTCCGCCTGTAGACATCTTTGCACAGAGGACTATTGAAAATGTGATTGATCCAGAGGAGGGATTGATAGCCTGGACCACGGTGCGTTGGAGGAAGGAGAGCCCTGCAACTTGCCATTATAGAGGGGGAGCCCTGGGCCCATGACACTGGACTGGCCCATGACGCTGGACTGGTGATACAAGGAAGCTGCACAATAGACCCAGTATGCAGTAGCTGGCCACCCTCACGGGGGGACCGGGGAAGGCCCATCTTGCCAACTCTGGACAGCCGTGCCACCTACACTGCTAGATTGAAGATCGTCAAACCGAAAAAGACACCTTGTTGGAGTTGCCTCACTGTCCTTGGCTCTGGGCCTTGGAGAGTGAATCATTGATGAGGCCTGACCGCAATACGTTACCCCCATTACACGCACGACACGCAGCGAAGTGCTGGACCTTCAAATATAGCTGTTCTGACTGTACTCCCGCCTGAAGGCACAGTGCAGCAAATTGTGAGCCCTTTCCAATCTATACCGTTCTGCCATGACCGGAGCACCGGACCAACTGGTGTGAACTGAAGTGCCTAGCTCGATAGGTGGGCTGCCCTAAAGGCGCAGGGTCGAGGGCCTCCACACAGGTTTCAGGCTGGGTAGACATGGATCAAACGCAACCACTAGCACAGTAGGACCCCCCAAATGATCGATTAGATGGCAGTTTTGAATGCCATAGAGTGATCCAGAGAGTCGATGGAATCCAAAATAGATAAAGTTACACTCTATCTTACACTGCTGCATGCGGATCACTGGAAACTGAGGGACCAGGTTGCTGCTGTGTAACAAGATTTTACAGAACTGACACCTGCCACTGACTTCCTGGAGTAGCAACAAAATGCGCATGAGGCTAGAATAAGATACCTTAAAGATGGGATGGAAGATGCAGAGGGTCGCTCCAGGAGGAACAATGTCTGCCTGATTGGACTGCCGGAGGGAGTGGAATGTCAGGATGCAATAGCCTTTCTGGAACAATGGCTTAAGGATACTGTACCCTCCTCCTTCTTTTCTCCTTTTTTCACCATAGAACGATCACACTGCATCCCAGGTAAGAGACCGGCGCAATGGACTGGGGCGAGTCCACTTATATTTAAACTGCTACACTTTAGGGACAGAGATATAATCCAGCTGGAAACAAGGAAGCTGTCTGAGATCACATTTGACAACGTAAAGGTCCTCTTCTTCCCAGACTACACAATTAAGGTCCAGCGTCAACGGGGAATCTTTTCTGCAAGTTAAACAGAAGCTTAGACAACTAGATATTGCAAATTCATTGCTCTATCCAGCAAGACTCTGAGTAGTCTCTGATCGAAAAATGAGATTCCTTGATACGCCAAAAGACACCTGGAATTGGCTGGAAACCACAGGACTCTAGTTCTCAGGTCCTCAGCCAACAGGCATACCAGGCACCTGGAATGGCGAGGCAAGCGGAACGAAGAATCGTCTTCGATGGCTAAAGAAAGTTACAGAGACGATCAGCAAGGAGGGACCTCGGATTCAATGCTCGGAGTATTGGGGCTCGTTGGCAGCTGGACTGTCGGAAGTTGTATCGCTGCGAATGCCTGATGTCACACCACAGACTTCTGATGGTATTGTATAAATGTTGGGGTCATGGTTCTGTCACCACAAGCAATCTAAAGGACTGCACCCCAATGACATTTGGTATTGCTACTTGGGGGTTTGCACAATCGGTACTGCATCTAGGCTTCCACACGGTGCTTGAGGGTTATTTCAGCAGTACCCATTACTACACGTGAAGAAATGAGACACCAGGGGACTTCATAGTGGCATGCACCGCACAGGCTTTCACCCCCTTACATTTTTCCTTAATACAGGGAACCAGTTAGTTACACAGACAGTTTCCTTTCTGTCAGGGTTTGGGTAGCACCCCTTGTTTATGGGGGCCGCTCTGGTAATGTTTCCATATTGCCATGTTGGCTCATCCACTTTCCCTTTAGTTGTAGTGGCTGTCTTGGGGGGATTGGGCGATGATATACCGCTCTGCCAATTCACACACTTGGCTGCATGCACAGGTCGGGTAGCATTCTACTTTTAGATAACGTGGTGTTGTGACAGCCCATATGATACACACCTGGAATGTGTAGGGTCTGTGCCACCATCCTATAGATATGTGGTCTATTCCTACCTTAAGAGACACAATGTGCGCATTGCCCTCTTACAAGAGACACACTAAAAATAAGGTCGAAACAATAAGGCTGCAAAGAAAATGGGGTACGGTGTATGCCACTGGTTACTCATTGTTTGCACGTGGGGTCTTAATTTGGGTCCACTTTCACAGTGGAGGAGGTCCTTCCAGATAAAGACAGCAGATACATATTTTTAAAAGGCAGGTTGGATGGGCACTAGGTAATGTGGATTCCCAAAATACAGACCAGGCTCAATTCCTTAGATTGCTCTCCCAAATATTCAATCAATCAATCAATCATAACACTTGTATAGCGCACTACTCACCCGGAAGGGTCTCAAGGCGCTTGGGGGAGGGGGTCCGTTACTGCTCGAACAGCCAGGTCTTGAGTTGTCTCCTGAAGGCGAGATGGTCCTGGGTCAGCCGAAGGTGGATGGGGAGGGAGTTCCATGTCTTGGCCACCAGGTAGGAGAAGGATTTGCCTCCGGCGGTGGCTCTTCGGATGCGTGGCACGGCGGCGAGGGCGAGGCTAGTAGATCGTAGCTGGCGGGTGGGCGTGTAGAAGGTCAGGCGGTCGTTGAGGTACTTGGGGCCCAGGTCATGGAGAGACTTGTGTCCGTGGGTGAGGAGCCTGAACGTGATCCTCTTGTTGATGGGGAACCAGTGCAGGTCCCTCAGGTGGCCGGAGATGTGGCTGCGTCGGGGGATGTCCAGGATGAGTCGGGCGGAGGCGTTCTGGATGTGTTGGAGTCTTTTCTGTAGCTTGGCTGTGGTTCCGGCGTAGAGGGTGTTTACGTAGTCCAGTCGGCTGGTGACGAGTGCCTGGGTGACCTTCTTCCTTGTTTCGGTCGGGATCCATCGGAAGATCTTGCGGAGCATGTGAAGGGTGTGAAAGCATGATGAGGAGACGGCGTTGACTTGTCTGGTCATCGAGAGGGAGGGGTCCAGGATGAAGCCCAGGTTGCGTGCGTGGTCTGTTGGCTTGGGAGTGGTGCCCAGGGCGGGGGGCCACCAGGAGTCGTCCCAGGCGGAGGGCAATGGTCCCTGGATGAGGACTTCCGTCTTGTCCGAGTTCAGTTTCAGGCGGCTGTTCTTCATCCACTCGGCGACGTCTTTCATCCCTTCGTGTAGGCTGGTTCTGGCGGTGTCCGGGTCTCTGGTGAGGGAGAGGATCAGCTGGGTGTCGTCGGCGCATGTGATGATGTTGAGGTTGTGTTAGCGTGCGAATGTTGCAAGAGGTCTCATGTAGACGTTGAAGAGGGTGGGGCTGAGTGATGATCCTGCGGGACGCCGCAGATGACTTCGGTGGTCTCGGATCAAAATATTAACAAATGATGCGACATACTGTGGCTGATTGGAGGGGATTTCAATAGTGTCATGGAAACTGATGTGGATAGATCCTTTTTCCCCCTTAAGATGCACAACTGCCATAACCAATTAGATGGTAGTGCGTGGATGCGTGCATGGGTGGGACCTGGTTGACGGTTGGAGGCATTGTAACCCCGGAGAGAGGATATATTAATTTTACTCAGTGCCTCACGATTTAGATGTAGGATTAGATGTGGTTCTAAGCTCACCCTCTTTAAGTCCCCACATAATTGGCTCAAATTACTGGGGTCGTACGCATTCCGACCATAACCCACGTTACGTTACATTGGCATGGTAATACGGGACTCCTGACATCCTTACGTGGCGGTTACAGCCGGCGATGCTGGAGGACCCATTCTTTTGTGACTCAATAGGGGAAGCCATGAGTGAGTACTACGTGGGATGTCTCTGGGGTTGGGCTGCGGATTGAGCAGACAAATAGAATCGGCTCTGCTCATAGTGGAAAAGGGCCTATTGACATTAGAATCATGTGCGATAGAGGACTCTCCTGACTCCACCCCGCTTTTGGAGCCACATAAAAACACCCATGGAACTCCTACAATACCAGAGGTGTTTGAACTTTGCAACACATTCAGCGATAGCACATGCTAAGGCTGATTGATCAAGGCCCTTATTGGCCTGGTTGATCAAACACGATCAAGTCATAGGACCCATCACTTCACTCTGGTCTCAAGTCGGGGGACTCAAGTATACACAGCATGAAATTCACAGCGACTTGACCATGCACTTCACTCAACTATACAGATCTGACTTGAACGTCCCTGAGACAGATATACACTCCTTCCTTGATGGTCTCACCTTCCCCACTCTCACACCCGAACAGCATAGAGAATTGGATACCCTGCTTACCCTGGAGGAAGTGAGAGGCACAATGCGAGCACTTCCGCCTGGCAAGGTCCCGGGTACGGAGGGGTTTCCCCACAAATGTTATGAGACATATGCTGATCTTTTAAGCCTGCAGCTACTTGGGGTGTACACGGAAGCATTAGAAAGTACCTCCCTCCCAGCTTCCCATGACAGAAGCTACCTTGATTACACTTCCAAAACTGGACAGAGATCCCACACACACAAGCACCTAATGACTCCTGGCACTGCTAAATGGGGGCTACAAAATATTGGCAGGTATTCTGGCAGGCCTATTGGCCCCTTTCACCCCACATCTTGTCCATCAGGATGAGAATGGCTTTGTCCCAGCTCGAAACACCTCTCTAAATATATGTAGGCTTTATCGGGTAATGCGCAGCGCTACGGCGGTCTGGCTGGCAGCAGGCTGCCTTTTATTGGATCTAGAGAAAGCCTTTGATACGGTGAAGTGGCCTTATATGTTTGAGGTGGTGCGACGGTTTGGACTTGGCCTGTACTTTTTAAGTTTAGTTAAACTATTGTATGGAGCATCATCCGTATGTATCCGCTTAGGAACGTTATTCTCAGAGCCCATACCGATAGGGACTGGAACCAGGCAGGGGTGTCCGCTTTCCCCACTAATCTTTTCCCTGGCCATGGAGCCCCTGGCTAAAGCACTGTGTCAATCAGTAGATCAGTGGGATACACAGCTAGGAGAGGAGAAACATGCCATTTTGCTCTATGCGGATGATATCTTGCTCTACAATAAGGACCTACAGACGATATCCCTGACACACTCAAACTATTTGTTACGCTAACAGGATTGAGGGCGGACTGGGGAAAATCATGTTTATTTCCCTTTTACTCCTAACACAGGCGCCCATTACTTGGTGCATTAGTGGCCTGACAACCAGTGGTGTTTCGGTATTTGGGTGTAAGAATTTATCACACTGACCGGGATCTCCTGAATGGTAATCTGTCTAGAGCGATTACAGCTTTAAGATCCCAAATAGATTTTGGAAAATGCTCAGCATCTCTGTTAAAGGTAAGGTAGTGCTTATTAAAATGGTGATGCTGCCCCAACTGCTATATTATTTCACTAACCTTCCGATATATTTACCAGCGTCATTTTTCCGACCGCTGGAGGGGATAATGAGAGACCTCATATGGAGCAACACGCTCTTCAGGGTGGCACGTCCTAAATTATACTTATCCCAGACACAAAGTGGGTTGGCTCTGCCCAACATGGAACATATTACTTGGCATCCCAAATACAATGGGTGGTGGAAATACACCTCACCAATGCGGTGGAATGTGGTCCCCCATACACGTTGGACAGACTCCATTTTATTTTTCACCTATGCACTAGGCCACATACATCACTTCCCCTCCTGCTACAGATAGCACAGAAATGCTTCCATAGGGCTCTGCATCTTACTAGACATATCACACCATATGCACCCACAATGTCATTACTAGGAATGCTGAAAGGGGGAGGCAGAATCAGAATGGCAGAACTCATAGACTGGCAAGATGCTGATTTTCACACATTGGGAGACCTATGTGTGGAGGGTGCGTTGCAGCCTTTCCTTTCCCTGACCAAAGAAGATGGCGTCCCTCTTGGAGAATTCTTAAATCACACCTCCTGGATGATCACACTGGGGCAATATCTTGCAAGAACCCCAGATACATCCGGCTGACTTAACGCCCTTGTGTAATAGATGGGAGGCGGATCTGATGCGATCATGTACACCCAAAGAATGGACCATGTTGCTGGGGAGCACTAGACAGATTCCCAGAAATGCAAGTTTAGGCTGATCCAATTCTAAATAGTCCACAGAGCATATCTATTCCCATATAAAATCAGTAGGTATATTAATCGAGTGGATGCTTGTTGCCTGCGCTGCAAAATGATAGACTCTGATCTCCTACAAATGTAGGCACGGAGTGATTCAATTGTTGACCACAAGCACCGATAGGGCTTTGCCGAGTACGTTGGAGGCCTGCATTACAGGGATATTTCCCAGAAATAAGAAACACAAAGCCTCCTCCAGAGTTTTAGAACTGGGTTTAGTGGTGGCCAAAGGACTCGTCATGCGTCGATGGAAAGCAGAAAACCCCTCATCGCTTAAAACCTGGTCTCAACAGCCTGGAACACAATTCTGACAGCACTTCAAGTAGCAATAACTCCGGACGACCCCCAACATTCCTCATACCAACTAATGTAACCTACACCTAGGTTGTAATGTGACCTGACAACAATGTGGTCTGAAACGTGCAACACACATCCCGCACACTGAACCAACATGTAGTATAATGATACTGAGGTTGACACAGTTAAGCTTGTGAAAAAGCCATTATTGTAGCAGACATGGATCGCCTCCCCCCCCCCCACCCAAGCCTACCCGGCGCCCCCCTTTTTTTCTCATGATTTGCTTTTACAAGTTTTACTGTTATACGCATTGGTGGTTTGATCATCAACACTGACACTATGGCTTGGCCAAAAGGAGTCATTCAAAAGGTGTATGTGGAACAAACCTGTATGCAAATAAGGCACCTGTAATAAGTTTATATATTAAAATGGTAACAAGCCATGATCAACGTTATCTATTTGTTGTACTTGACGTGAGTTATTACGATGCGCCGATCTGGATGGTGTACATCTGCTCATATACCCGTATATTGCCTTGAATAATTTGATTCATGAAAATGCCTACTGGCTCTGCAAATATTGTGTATGTTTGTAACATTATCACATATATCTAAGTTCAATAAACAGATTTTTTTAAAATCAGTGAAACGATCATTCAGGTGGGATCCTCTCGTCCCTCCCACGGCCTGTATTGTGGGGCTCAGAGGTAGAGTTTATTTTCTGTGACAGACTGCTCCCTGGGTGGAAGTATGAGACAGGAGTGGGCACTTTGAAGGGTGCCGGCCACAAACTGAACTTTAAACACTGAGTCACTAAATCACATGTGTGTCTTGAAATGGATTATATAATGGGGAGCTTGGATCTCCCAGCTGGTCAGCCGTCAAGCAGCCAACCATTACTGTACCTCGAGGTAGAGAAGCTCCGTTATAATTCTGCCAAGTGTGATCAGGACTGGAGACCAAGGTCTGTTAGTGTCCCAACTGGGTGAGGGGACATCACCCAGGGAACTCAAGACCCATGTGCCTTGGAGCCTGGAGTACCAGCATCTAACTGCCTGCCAAGACCAGTAGAACCCTGTGAGGAGGAGAAGATCCGGTGGGGGAAGCAAGGTCCAGAGGGTAAGCTGTGGCGGCGAATTGACCCCTGTCGCAAGGTGTGAGAAGACGGCAACTGCACACATCAGCTTGCGTGCTAATAATTGGTCTTGTGCAGAACAAAGGCAGCACACCCTGTTTACCAGAGGGGTCTACAGTGATGAGCATGCACCACCATCCTTGGTTCACTCCTGCAATGAGTGATGACTGCCATCCGGGTACCATTTCTCACTGAGGAGCATAGGAGGGGCTCACCCTTGCACCCAGAGCACATAAGTTAAGCAACCACCCGGAACCTGCAGTCAGGATCAGAAGGACCTGTCGCTCCTTCAGATAAATGCTGTGGATCTTCAACCGTCTTGCCTGCACCAAAGAGTCTACCTCTTATCTCTGACATCCACATGAGTCCACCTCAATTCTGGAGTGCTGCATGCTTTGAGGCTCTTCTGTATCTCAACACCAGCAGAAGCGGGTAAGACCAACCATTAGGCAGCAGAACCCAGGGAAAAATTGTCCTACCTCATACAGTGCTAGAACACATTCAGCCTGATTCACTAACTGTCCCGTCACAGTGTGTTGTAATAATAGAAAATGTACTACAAAATGCAATTAACAAACTACGTGTTGAGTTTTATGACTCCTCTCTACTAATGCTTTTGTGTGCAGAGTCCCCCACCAAAATGTGGAGCCACCACACACACAAGTATAGAATTTATTAGTAAACATGGGAGGGACACCTGAGAGTGTGCGGAAAAAGACACGACTCGCTCTTAAACGGAATTCACTAGGAAGGAGAACAGCTGTGTGTAGTGTTAGTGTGTGTTGCATTTGACTTTGTTTATCTGTAAATAATACTTTTTTCGTAAAAGCGATTGTTTGGCTTGACATTCATTTGTTAGAGGTACGCATTTTGAGTCTTGAGCCTGTGTCCATCTTGAATCCACTCATGCTACCACTGAGAATCAAGTGTTGAGGGGGTACGTGACACAGTTGCTCAGGACTGCTAGGAGGCCGGGCCCTTGGACATCAGAAGTAAAAGGCCTCAACCTCTGACAATTGGATGCGCCTTTTCCTGTGAACTCACCCTCATTAAAGATTAATGAGTTTGGGGCTTCAACACATGCTAGGTATGTTCTGAGGAGGGCTGAGACAGTGATCTCAGTACAGTACAACATGTACCTATCTAGGAAGGCTGCCTTCCTCCCCTAAGCCCTGTTCATGGGATCTATGGCTAAGCATGGTCAGGAGAGGGGCTGAGAGCAAATGTTAAAGCAATGGCGACCCCACATTACAACAAGTACCTAAGCTGAATGCTAACCTTCCCAGGTTTTCTACTGAAGGTCTGTCAAGGGAGTGGCTTAGACAGTGATAATATGTCACAAACCGTATGTAGAATGGATGCCACCTGCTTCAATCAATCAATCAATCAATGCATTTGTAAAGCGCGCTACATACCCGTGAGGGTCTCAAGGCGCTGGATAGGGGAGGGGGGGCTGCTACTGATCGAAGAACCAGGTTTTGAGAAGTCTTCTGAAGGCCAGCAGGTCCTGGGTCTGTCGTAGGCTGGTAGGAAGAGAGTTCCAGGTCTTGGCGGCGAGGAAGAAGGATCTGCCACCAGCGGTGGTTTTCCGGATACGAGGAACTGTGGCGAGGGCGAGGTTGGCAGAGCGGAGGTTGCGGGTGGGGGTGTGGAAGCTGAGTCGGTTGTTGAGGTATGTTGGTCCGGTGTTGTGCAGCGCTTTGTGTGCGTGGGTGAGGAGTTTGAAGGTGATTCTCTTGTTGACGGGGAGCCAGTGTAGGCCTCTCAGGTGGGGTGTGATGTGGCTGCGTTGGGGGACGTCGAGGATCAGTCGTGCCGAGGAGTTCTGGATTCGTTGTAGTCGTCTTAGGAGCTTGGTTGTTGTTCCTGAGTAGAGGGCGTTCCCGTAGTCGAGTCTGCTGGTGAGAAGGGCCTGGGTGACGGTTTTTCTCGTGTCGGGAGGGATCCATTTGAAGATCCTGCAGAGCATTCAGATGGTGTTGAAGCAGGACGCGGAGATCTTCCAGGTCCTCTTGACAATCTGTGGCTAATCTTCGTGAGGGGGCGGGGCTGGGGGCACTGTTCGCTCCTCATAGCTCCCACCCTGCTCACCCACCAATCCTGAGCTTTATGCCTGTGATGGAGGTAGGGAGGAAGGTTATGCTCTGTCCCTACTATCCCAAACACAAAACACAGGGCTAGAAAGTAGTTATTTCGCTTGTAGGCCCTATCGCTCACACAGCTTTCTTGTTGTGATAGAAGATGCTCCACAGCCCCTCCCTCATACCTCATCTCCCACCCCAGCAAGAATTCAGAGTGGCAAGTAAGGAAAAGGTCTGGGATCATGGATTCCAGTCCTTTCTCATTCTGGCCTTCCTTCAGATTTGCCTTGTAAAGGATGGAGAAATTCCCATACACAGTCCACTATGTGGGTAATGTTTGCCACATCTGAATGAAAAAAGCCATAATATACACCATTGCCAGGCTCAAGAATCCATAGGCTGTGAATAATGGACACCCTACTACTTCCACCGACTAAAACTTGGGGTGTTCCCTGAATTGATATGCATGTGCATTTGTATATAGGCATGTATGAATGAAGTAGCTCTACCAGAAATACTGTAGGTAGCATCAGAATGGCAGTCTGGGTTATAGGGAGCACAATGGTTCCATAGACTAGAGATAAAAATGCTTTTAATGACTCAGTCAATGTAATTATATGCTATATGCAGATTTTTTGTTGAGTTTTATCGTTCACACCTTAAAGAGAAGGCAACATTCTGCGGGCTGTTCACCCAGTACGCGTCAAGCCAACATCATCAGTGTGAAGTGATAGCAATTAATGGTGGGGAGAGTAAGAATAAAGAAGGTCAAGGATAACCATAAGAACAAGTTGCTACCCTTGTAGAGACTCTATCTAATCATGAAATCCGCCCCTGGTGCCAGACTGGATCTGGACACGTTTGATAGCAATTAATTTGCCCATCGGTACGCGGCATTGTGTGACTCCAATGCGTACAGCTCCCCAAGTGGTAGGTCTCTGGAATGGCTCTAACCAGGAAATCTTGCTCGGCACATCAGGCAATGTGCCTATGCGCCAGACCAGGCAATCCAGGCACTAGTGCTTTGTGAACATATGGGGGTAGCTGCCTTTGTTTTCATTGAATGAGCATGCAAGCATTCTAAGGACTGATTTTCAGCCTTCCCATTTCATATTCTGATGCATAACGCAATCCACAAAGAGATTGATCTCTTAGGTACCACTTTGCACTTTTTTGCACAAGAAAACCCCATGAAAAGTTGATTGTCCAGTTGATAGTTTCTGGTCTCATCAGAAACTGTCAAAACCAAGGACCCTCGTTGGGTCAGGACAGTAAAGCCGTTCCTCCTCCTTAGAGAGGTGAGGCAGAGCATAGAAAGCCGGCAAGGTGATGGATTGCCCTATGTAGATGGGCATATCTGCCTTTGACAGGAATGCCGCTTTTGTCTAGTGAAATATTTTGTCTGGAAAACATGAGGTGTATGGCTGTTGTGCCGACTGGGCCTGGAATTTGCTCACTCGCCTTGTAGATGTGATAGTGATAAGGATTACTATCTTGATAGTCAGCAGGAATTGAGAACAACCGTGTATTGGCTCAAAGGAATTGCACATCTAATAGGTGAGAAACAAATTAAAATCCCACTGTGGCATCCCAAAAGGCGTCAATGTGAATCAGCCCTTTCAAGAAACTTATCATAACAGGTGATTTGAAAGGGATGGCTCATCTGGCAAACATGAAAAGGTCAAAAGAGGACTTAACTGTTGCCACAGCAAGGAATTGCTGTGCTAATGACAGATAAAATAACAGGATGTGAGGCAAGTTTGCATTCAAGGGTTGGATACTCCAAGGGGGTTAGTGGAGGGTGAATGAAACACCAGGCAACAAACATCTGGCTTCCAGCATCTACCATCTTAATGAAAGGATGTCTGGCTGCTAAGATGACACCAATTACTTCGGGAGGAAGGTTGAAAGCTGTTCAATCTCCAAGCATTGTGGTGTAGATTGTGCAGGCTCGAGGAAAGAATCAGTTCCTATGCCTCCAGAAGGGGCAGGTATCGGAGGACAAATACACATGGCCAATCTTTCCTGGTACTACCATGTCCAGATGTTCTGAGTACTACCCAGTCCTTGCCAAGCCCAAAGCCTGGTCGTTCCAGATTTTTTTCAGCCCTCTGGTCAAGAGAGGTAGGGCTGTAACGGCATAAAGGAGTCTGGACCGCAATTTAGGCGAACACCATCTCTTGGGAACTCCAAAAGGCTTGGCACTGTGCATTCTCTGTGGAAGGGTTCTTGCCATTGTTGGAAGACGGCCTGTGCTACCTCCAAGTGCAACTGCCATTTGTGATCAACTAGGAAACATTTTATCTGCCTTGGTGTTGAAAGATCCCGGAAGGTGTTGGGTGATCACTGAGATGCCCTGCTTGTTCAGCCACTTTCAGAGATATAGAGCCTTCTGGAACAGATGTGATGGCCCTACATCACCCTGTTTGGTGCGAAACCACATGGCTGTTCTGTTGGTCATTGGAACCTACATCCATTGCCACTTGATGGTCGGGAGAATTGCCTTCACTGCCAAGCGAATCCCTTGCAACTCAGGCAAGTTGTTGGAGAGATGAGCCTCCTCCAGACACCAGAATCATCTGATCTCCACCTCTCCCTGATGACCTCCCCAACTAAGCAATGATACATCCATCATGACTGTTACATGTGGGTGGAGTAGGAGATGTGTCTGATGCTGGTTGAATTTCAGTTGAGTGGCCACCACTGCAGACCTTGCACAGTCACCTTCAATACCTGGTTGGACTCTGACAGCTCCCATTGGTGCTAAGCTCACTGAGACTATAGAGCCAACATCTGCCACCTCTCATGGTCCACAAGCAGGAGCTCAAGAAGCCCCACAGCTGCTCTCGCTGCAACCCACGTCAAATTTTGAAACATCGGCCTCATAGTTCAAGCCCAGGATTCATTGAGGCGGAAGGAATGTTCAGAAGGGCACTGTATCCATTATGGTTCCGATTAACTTGAGAGGCTGTTGATGAGTCAGGTGTGACTTCAGCACATTGATGGAGAAACCCAACGATAGTAACAGGTCAGCTGTTGTCTGAAGGTAGCTTACATATGCCTTCAGCATCCAGTCCTCGAGGTACCAGTTGACTGGTATTCCTAACCTCAGGTGGGCTGTGACCCGCCCACCCCATCACCTTTGTGAACACCTGAGGTGCACTGGTGAGCCCAATAAGTAAACATAGGAACCTGAAAGTGCTCTTTACCAACTAGAAGCTGCATGTATCAAGTGTTGGATGACAGGGATGTGGAAGTAGATGTCCTGCAAAGCCAGTGCCACTAATCAGAGGAAGACGTTCAGAGAGCACTGATTGTGCTGGGATGCCGGCTCTTGGAAGTAGGGTGTAGGTTATAGTTTGGTGACTTTTCAGTGCCAATGTAAAGTCAAAACCTCATTGAAATTCACTAATTATAGTTATCTCTAGTAACTATAACTTGTGCCATAAAGTTACTATAAGTCGCGCCCCCACCATGCACAGTTTTGTCATCAATGATGTAATTCAAATGTTGCAGTCATTTTGTCAATGATCATGTTATGAGTCCTGTAATATGTGAAGTAGGCAGTACATGTCCCTGTTGTGTCGACATCGCAGATCTGTTGATTGGACTTGCGTTGTGAAGCGCAGCCGACGCGATCTGTAAATTTGAATCAGTATTGAAGCTGCAATGCAGAGTTTCATTGCCGTTGTCAAGGCTACTGTCAACGGGAGATGTGAGGATCTTGCACCAGGAAAAACGTCCGCAGCCTCGGTTCCGAAGGAGATGTCGGACCCAAGTTGCAGGATGCAGTTGCAGTGCGAGTCTTTCCGATGGGTCTAAGCCACGTTGAGGTGTCAGACCATCGGTTCTGCTTAGCATTGTGCCACGCAGCAGAAGATGGTGTGGTTCTGAAGAGTCCGTAGAAGGCAAAGCACCACAGACCCAGTTCAAATGGTCCAGAATTAGGGTGGCAACACTTGGCAGAGTAGACTCACAAATGGCAGTGCCAGGTGCAGAAGCAGGGTTGTTGGTTGTCTGTTATGTCTCTGAGACTTCTAATCAGGAGGCTAGCCCACTAGCCCTCTGAGTCACTCTGTGTTCAATAGAGAAGCAGGTCTAGTCTGTCTCACCCAGGCAGGAGGCCAGCAAGCAGCAGGGCAGCACAGCATGGCAGGAGTTCAGCAAAACAACAGTCTAGCAGAGTGGCAGTCCTTCCTGACAGAGTATCCACAGATCCTAAAGTGGTGGTGCCTGAGGCCCAGTACTTATACCCAGTGGTGCCTCTGAAGGGGGGAGACATCAAAGACAGGCCTCTGAAGGGCACAGAGGTCCTGCCCTTCTTGCCCTGACTCCAGACTCACTACTGGAGGTTATGCAACCCTTTTGTATAAAGGTAGGATACAGCTTATTCAGGTGTAAGTGAGGCTGTACCCAGCTCACCCACCCCAGACGTGATCAGAGACAGGTTGGAGGTACCAAATGGCTAAAGTAGGAAAAATTGCATTTTTTTTAAAGTGGCATTTTCAGAATTTCTATTTAAAATCTGATTTCACTATAAGTTTGGATTTAAAATGTTGATTCCAGAGACACCAGACCTGAAATGTTTATCTCTTTCCAATTAGGAAATACTCTTATAACATGTAATAAGGTAATCCCAATGTTATTATATGGGAGAGCTAGGCCTTTCAGTTGTGAAAAACAAATTGTAAAATGTAAGGGGTTTTTACCACCAGGACATTAGAAACTTAAAAGTACATGTCTTGCCTTTTAGATATAATGGCCCCTGCCCATGGGTTGTCAAGGGCCTACCTTTGGGGTTACTTATATGTAAGGGAAGGTTTGGGTCTGGCAAAAAGGTTATTTTGTGAGGTTGACATGGCAAAGTAAAACTGCACACACTGACTGCAATAGTAGGCATGAGACCTGGTTAAAGTACTGCTTCAGTGAGTGGCACAATCAGTGTTGCAGGCCCACTAGTAGCATTTAATTGACAGGCCCTGAGTACATATAGTACCACTTTACTAGGGACTTATAAGTACATTGTATATGCCAATTGGGGATGAACCAATATTACCACGTTTAGGGGAGAGAGCACAAGCACGTTAGCACTGGCTAGCAGCGGTAAAATGTGCAGAGTCCCAATACCAGCAAAGGGATCGCAGTAAAAATGGCAGGAGGAAGGCAAAAGATTTGGGGGTGACCCTACAGGAAGAGCAATTTTCCATCACAGCCCCCTCCAGCCTAAAGCCAGCATAGACTAATCAATACCTTGATGCACATACCAGCTTAGGTGATAGAATGTGGGCAATGGCCCTCTACTGTAGGGGAACTTGTCAGTTCTACGCCTATCTGAACTCAGTTGGATCCTTTGGACCGTGCTCTCAGGAGCCACTGAACTAACCCATAGGGAATACTTCTCGTCATCTGTGAACCCCATCCGTGCAGCACCCCACCTTAACTTGCTCACAGATGCATCTCAATAGGCAGACAGTACCACCCCGGCCAACAAAGTGATGTGGCCTACTCCACCCCTTGGATCAGACTTCTGTCCCCAACCCAAGGAAAAGTCTGTCTATAAGGGCAACAACCAACAGAGGCCACTGACAGTTGTCAGGGTCAAGAGCCAGGCCCCAGGCCATCCACTGCCAGGTGGAAGTCCTAAGTGGGGATAGTGGGTATGCTTCTCTTCCAGCCTTGGGGCTCACAAGGAGTTCCCAATGGGCTCTTGAGGGTTGTCTGGCCTTTGAGGTTTCTCAGAGTTGGGGGCAGTAGTCCCTGGTGCTTTGCACCCTACTTCCACTCTACCTCCCACCAGTTAGTGGGTCGTATGCTGACACTGGCCACTCAACCCAGTTCTGTACCCTGAGGCTAAACAGGAGATCTGGGAGAGCCCTCCCTCATCCTGCCCCTCCATTTGGGTTCCCACACCCTCTGCTTCAGAATGGTACTCCTAGAAAACTGTACTGTCAGGGTGTCCTTTGCAGCCGCCCCTCTCAGTTCTCCTGTCAACAGGGGCAGCTCATTCCCCAGAATGCAGTCTATGGGCATCTGTGGACTGACTATGACCCTGCTCTGGACCACCTCCCCACCCCACCCCACCCCACCCCACTCCAGGGCTACCAGGACCATGGGGGTGGAAAACGGCATGTAATGGGCCTGATTCACATTACACACCTTGCCGGTCTACTGCTCTGGGGAAACTAGCCTTTCCACTATCATGGTGTGGTTAGCCTCGGTGTCTCTCAGAGCAGTGACCGGGATGCCATTAACTTTCAACTGGTGGAAGTGATGACTCACCCTCTGAGTCTGTCTCCCAACTAAGGGAGAACATGGCATGGTCTATGACCTCAAGAACAAAAAGTACCTGTCGGTCGGATAACGCCGAGGTGCTGAGAAATAGTGCTGGAGAAAGGAATGCACAGAAGAAACAATACAACAACCAGATAAATCAAAAACTAATTTGACCATCAACATTTGCTGATTAAAGTCCTATCAGACCAACCAAACAAGGCGGGGCCTCATCATGTAGGACACTCAGGCCATGGTCAGTCTACAGATGCCCAGATGTAAATTGGCGATGTATGACTGAGTCACGGTCTGGACACCGCAAAAGTTAATATAGAAATGGTACTGATAGGTGCAGTGCAAACAAAGAATACATAAGTATAGTGCAGTGGCTAAAATGGCTGTCGAGGCAAACAAAGACCTTTATTAGTGCCTGCCTGGACGTCGATTAAAAATAGTGTAATGACAGCGTAAAATAATCACTGTCCTGCTCGCTTGGTGGAAAACAAAAATAAGGCCAACATGTTTCTGCCGTATTGTGTCAGTACACCGGCATTCGTCAGGGCCAAGCTATCAAATGCTACTGCAGATCACACTACCTAATGTGTAGAAAAAATAAAATGTGAATAAACTAAGAGTGGTCGGACACGACCATCCTACCGCATCTTCTAAATCTTGGCAGTGGATGCGAATGGTCTTCCCTATGGTGAAAGAGTGAGATTAATCACATAGGCTCTAAATACCACGTATTATTACAGTGCATCTCCAGCAATCATTCCAGCAACCTACGGCCGATCAAGCATAAACTTATGATAACCTTTATCTATATTCATAGAGTTTATACACTCTGCAAGTAGATGTGTCTCACTAGGGATTGTGTCTGTAGTCACTAGATTTGTGGCTTGACTCATTGGGATTTTTGCCTAAATGACTCATCTTAATGTGACCATCTTTCTCTCTCGTGGCGGGATCCCCTGTTTGGACAATTCAGAAAATTATTGGGTTAGGTAGACAGTACAGTGTACTACAACATTGACAGTGATCTGACCAAGGAACTGTCTTTGTTTACACGTCTAGAGCGGGGCCTTGTCTTTCCGAGCAGTTGCCGGGTGAGGTGAGGCGTACTTCCCACAGTTAATGGGTAAGTGCTAAATAATTTCTTCACTTATTATGTAATTCTACACAGTAGTAGCTTGTGGTGATGTTTTTCGCGTGCCACTAGAATGATCATCATAAGTTTATGCTTGATCGGCCGTAGGTTGCTGGAATGATTGCTGGCGATGCACTGTAATAATACGTGGTATTTAGAGCCTATGTGATTAATCTACGTGTTCATACAATTGACGTTTTTTTCTCACTCTTTCACCATAGGGAAGACCATTCGCATCCACTGCCAAGATTTAGAAGATGCGGTAGGATGGTCGTGTCCGACCACTCTTAGTTTATTCACATTTTATTTTTTCTACACATTAGGTAGTGTGATCTGCAGTAGCATTTGATAGCTTGGCCCTGACGAATGCCGGTGTACTGACACAATACGGCAGAAACATGTTGGCCTGATTTTTGTTTTCCACCAAGCGAGCAGGACAGTGATTATTTTACGCTGTCATTACACTATTTTTAATCTGACGTCCAGGCAGGCACTAATAAAGGTCTTTGTTTGCCTCGACAGCCATTTTAGCCACTGCACTATACTTATGTATTCTTTGTTTGCACTGCACCTATCAGTACCATTTCTATATTAACTTTTGCGGTGTCCAGACCGTGACTCAGTCATACATCGCCAATTTACATCTGGGCATCTGTAGACTGACCATGGCCTGAGTGTCCTACATGATGAGGCCCCGCCTTGTTTGGTTGGTCTGATAGGACTTTAATCAGCAAATGTTGATGGTCAAATTAGTTTTTGATTTATCTGGTTGTTGTATTGTTTCTTCTGTGCATTCCTTTCTCCAGCACTATTTCTCAGCACCTCGGCGTTATCCGACCGACAGGTACTTTTTGTTCTTGTGGCTGTTGTACTGGGGGTAACTACCTGTGAGGTCGTTAAACTTTCCCTCGGACCCTCTTATACCTTCTTGTTGTATGGTCTATGACCTGCCACTGTGGACTACGTACCCCGAAGGCCACATTGTCCACCCCTGTAGATGCTGTTGAAAACAACAAGAGATGGAGGGAAGTAATGTAAGAAGCACTGTCAGTCCCCCAAGGTAAGTCTAATCGTAACAACGAAAGAGTGTTCCTTTTTTTTGGAAGTGGAGCACAGCAGAATAGAATACAACTAGGTTCTTAATAAAGCCCTCACTCACCAACCTAGTTGGTGACATGCTTCATCATCGGGCCCCACCAGTAAAGGCCGAATGCCACCCTGGTGTGCTTCAACGCCAGAATTACTGTGGAGCTGTGAGATACCTTTACTTTTATTTTGCAAATATTTCGTGCTCAGCAACACTGTGTTTCAAGTTATTACGCATAGTGTTTTACTGCACAGGTTCTTGTTTACTGATAGAGACCGTGATGGGCATTTCTATATTTTTTATTGTTTGTTAGTCATTCCCACTTCATAGAGGTTGACTAAGCGTGTTGAGTGCACTTATTTCGACCCAGAAGAACGTATGGCCAGTGTTACCGTCCATGTGCACCGCGTACAGCACCAGTATCTGTACGTCCAACAGTGACAAACCTATACAATCATGCTTAACCATTATATGTTTGTCTCTCTTTTTTATGTTTGTCTGTCTATGCCATTTCCATCCAGAATAAACTCGGCTCCTCTCAACATGAGGGACACCAGATCTATACTGTTTTTAATTTTTCACATTTTTACCTTGTAGAGGTCCCACCAGTGAATGGTTTCTTTGGGCAGAGTCCCCCTTCTTGTTTCTTAACTAGGACTTCTTAAATTAGTTGGGTTGGAAATGGGGTGCCTTGGGCCACCACCCATCAGAACCGCCCCCTGTTTCTTAAATGGGACATGGGAACCTTTTCCTCCCATTGTTGTGTAGTTCCTACTAATCCATCGGATCTCACGTTTGTTGGACAACATAAACTTTTGACTGATTCCGGGCACCCCCGCAGGATATGTTGGCCTAGAGACCAGCTAGCTCACAGTGCCACCATAAGCCCCCTTACCAAACTATGGGGTGAAAGGTTCATAGCAACCAATGAAAACTCTGACCCTCAGGGATCATGGTAACAGATCTAGAAACCCATTGCTCAGTCACTCGTGCTCTCTTGTTCTCAGAGAAATATTCAGAGAATACACACTGGGACATTTTCAATATATTTATTTAACCAGCTTTATCTTTAAAAATAATACATGTGCTGCGAAAATCAGTAGACAGAAGCAGAGGAATGTGAATACAAGCACCAAGAGAGTAAACAGTAGATACAGGTCAACCAAGTTGCTAAGACAGTGCATATATGCTGGTATATAATACAAGTTAGTAATCAGGCATACTCCTTCTTTTCAAGCCCTACTCTATGTGTAGCTAGTGTCTGTGTAGCCGAGAATCCCTCACAGGATGTTCCAACCCCATTACCTAGTGAGAACAAAATAAAGGACCCCCTCCTGGTTATGAAGTTGACACCCCTCACGGAGATGTCAAACCACTGCATGGTGAAGTTTCAGCATGCAGGAACCCTCGGTGTCAGCTGAAGTGCCTCCTCCTCCCACCCTCTGAGAGGCTTATTATTTATAATAACAAGCATCCTTGCGATGTACTGTAGATTAGCAATTTTATGGATAAGCAGATAAGATACATCCTGTGTATGAAGATAGGATGACAAAAAAAGGTCTTGTACTCTGTGTTCGAGCATCATGACAGTGTTTTGCGAAGCAGTTTCAGAGGAGGTAATCCAACATTGTCACACTTGAATATGTGCAAAAGCTCAAAGCAAATAATGTTATTGTGCAAGAAGAGGACAATGTAAGAAAATGTGCAGTGTTGATACATGGGCCTAACCCGGGCACATAACACCCACTCCTCATACCAAGGGTCGATATAAAAAGCTATCTAAAAAGCAGCAGGCCATACGAGATGCAAACTGAAAAGTCTAAAATCATTTTTTAAATCACCTAAAAGCAAACTCTTTTAAAAAATGTTATTAAAGCTATTAAAAGGTCATTAAACTGTTTGAAACTACAAGCACTCAGAAAGTCATGGTGTCTGGAATAAAAGCAGAAAAATATAATTTTGTTCAATTTGTTTTAGAAACAGGGCAAATAGTTCCCACCAAACGGAAGAGCCAATTGTTTGTGTTCCGAGTGGTAGTAGCAACATTGAAGTCACTGGCACCTGCTGACGACGTTCCCAGAGGTGCACCTCGGAGCAGGTTTATGGAGCAAAGGTGGTTCCATCCAGTTCCCACAGCAGCTGCTAAGGGAAGGACTACATCCTGTATGATTTCTGGAGAACGCGGTATCTTGTTCTCTAGGAGCTAAAGCATCCCAGGGTGGCTTGAAGAATGCATTCATCAGCAATGGAATATGCTGGGGAACACCAAACACCTGGGCCATTAAGGGGCCCAATAGTACTTCAATGTCCAGTGACACCAAAAATTGTGATCCAAGACTGAAATCCAAGACTCATTCATGACTGCACAGGAGGCAGCGGAATACAGGTCGTGCGCAGTGAGGCCACACAGACCTGAACGATAAAAAACAGTGCTCATTCAGTTCCGAGGTGTGCTGAAGCAGTGTGTCATGTGCTCATGGCAGCGCAGCACAAGCAGTGCTGTCTCCATTCCAGTTTGACCCAGGACATCCATAGCGGAGCACAAAAATTAAAATCAGAGTTGCCGCCACAAGTAGCAGGACAAGCGGGAGACCTCCAAAATCCCTTCCAAACACGGAGTGTATGAAAGATGGAATAACTCAAAAAACTGTCTGGAAGGGGCTATGCCCTTTGTATCAGACATATTAAAGATATTGTGAACCAGCTCCTAAAAATGCAGTGGGAAGTTAGTATGGAGTAGCGTCTGTATGTCAGAAGAAGACCGTGCAACCTGGAGATCAAATGTCTCTCTGGCAGATGTTAAGGCATGGCTTTCAGATTGCTCAGAGAACCAAAGTGTATGTTGGAAACATTTAATGAAGGCCATAGCGTTGCCTCCCTAACTGTGTGGGCATGTGGAAACAGTACCTGTGTGCAACAATTAACTATGGAATTAACTGTCACCAGATAAGCGAAGCCTGGTTCCATGCCACAGCAGCCTTGATTGTTCAGCATCAAGTAATTCCCATTAGAGAGCAGCCTGAAATCTGGACAAATCACTGCAGTGGGAGAGCCTTTCAGATAACATGACAAGTTGGCACGTGCTGCATAGCATGCCCCATGAAGTGAAATGTACTTGCATACTAAGGACTCACTCAAATCATTCACACAGTCGTAGCCACTAAGTAAAACATCTGTGTCCCCATTCCTGCATCTAAACCTGAATCGGAATTCCCAGTATTCTTGAACATAACCTTCCCCAAGTGCTTCATATCCGCCTACATTAAGATAGTGTAGACAATATTGGAATTAGAAAGTTGTGACCGGTAGAGTAATGTAAACATGGATTATCCAGTCTGTGGAGGGTGTCTGAGCCACAAAGCAGGTAATTTGTTTCTTTTTTCAATGTGGAACATAGTATACTTTGCATCTCTCCATGCCATTAATATCTGTCTTTCAGTTAGTTCATATGTGGAAAACAGATTAATGCTGTTGATATAATGCCACGGCATTTGGCCAGAACGTAATGTTTGAAGTGTCAAGCTTAATAATACAATGGACCATAGTTGTGATTGTCCATATTGTAAAATAGACAGTCTTATGTCAATTGCAGAAGATACTATGCTGCCCAGTGAAGATATCCTGGATATTGATGTGGACATATCGTCAACCACAGCTAAAGCCTTTTCTAAATTAACCCTATCAATCGCGTGCAGTCCCTCAGCAGCCTCCTGTTGCGAAACCATTCACAACTCGTTGTATATTGCATACAAGAAGCGCTTTTGGCGTGTTTTCCGGGGACCTAAAAAGACATCTCTGAGATCCATGTGATCAGAAACAAGGGAGACGTGTTGTTTCACCTGAGAAAGTGTTGAGGTTTTTAGCTAATCAAGACTCGACTTACCAACACTGTATAATGTCACCACCCCTGCGTGTTCCAATTGTACATAACACTGGTCAGGCCTATTGATCTTAAACCTTTTGGTGTAACCCAGGAATCTAAACCAACACCCCTTATTATCCAGCGGCTTAACAAATCATCCCTTCCAATTGGGGTCTGATGAATTGTAAGAGCCATTACGCAGCATGAAATCTAATGTATCCTCACTGTATCATGTGTAATGTTGCCAATTTTCAAAACGTGCAAATGAGGGAATACAAGGTGTGTTCAAATTCTTCGCCTTGGCTACTCCAAGACAGGTAGTCTGTTGGACAGTGTGGCAATCAAAAGAGAAAGGACACTGGTATCTACTATAACCATTGGTTATATTTGACAACCCTCATAAACGCTTAGATTATTACGATGCGGTGTATCTTTTTGTCCGCCCCTTATCTAGCGTCATGGCATAGTCATTGGGTAGTCAAAATACGTGTTATATGCCTGCCTCACCCGAGGCAACCTCCGGTAAGAGTAGAAGTGTCCGTCACCAGGGGCAGAGTCAGCACCAGAAGCTAAGAGACTCATACACGTGGCAAGAACCACGACTCTTTAGGCGACTCTCCGCACCCTGACGAGGAGAAATTCACTTAAAACGAAGGAATTTCAGTATGAGATTTACATACGTTATTTGAATACTACACAAGTTGTGTGAGTATAAAAAAAAACCTTGTTTTGTCCTGACGAAAGCTCCACAGACCCGGCTGGGCCCAGGAGAGCTGAAACATGTCGACCAACCTATAAGAGACATATGATAATCCAGTAACTTGATTATCCAATATACCCGAGCATTTTTTAACCACCAGTGCCCACCTCTTTAAAATAAATGTTGGTCTCGGTGTGACACTGATTTTTAACCTTTTTTGACTGCTCCAGAAATCACTGCTCTTTTGTTGTCCCAAAATCCCTGGACACTTCTACTCTTACCGGAGGTTGCCTCGGGAGAGGCAGGCATATAACACGTCTTTTGACTACCCAATGACTATGCCATGACGCTAGATAAGGGGCGGACAAAAAGATACACCGCATCGTAATAATCTAAGCGTTTATGAGGGTTGTCAAATATAACCAATGGTTATAGTAGATACCAGTGTCCTTTCTCTTTTGATTGCCACAATATCGATTCAGGGGAACTGAATGGACCGGAATTCCTCTTCCCTCCTTTTTGATGAAAGTCTGTTGGACAGTCCTGTACAGGAAAATCATTTGGTGTGGTATGAGGCATGTTCTAAACAAGGCCTCAGTTCCCTAATCCTGCCATTCTTTGTCCCCCAGACAGATTTTGTGACTATGGTGTCTTCCCTAAAGTCAAATGCTTGTACAGACAGCTGGGAAAGAAAGGAAGCAATATATATGGGCTTGGTGTTTGTTAGCATATTTTTATTTGCAGGTGTTGGAGCAAGCCTATAGTAATACATGTACATGAATTAATTAATCTATTTGCATAAGTTAATTAAAACCATTGCATTGCAGTAAAGACATTAAAAGAAACATTAGAAAAGACACAATTCCAAGAAGTTAAAAACTCTGGTAAGGTGCCATAGTTGAGTCCTAACGTTTGACTCTGCTTCTTCACTGTTGGCCATTGTTCTTTGTCCGGACCCCTGTGAAAGTATCAGCCGTCTGGCTCCTTGAGTCTGCTGGACTTACTTTGTTACCATTCCGCACTCTGATACTCTTCCTCTTATGGAGTGATTGTGCTTGTCGACTGAGTTGGGGAGTGTTCTTTCGCAGTCCTGGGGTTTTTGAAGTAGTCCAGTATCAGCGTTTGGACCTTACGACGGCCGCGGTGGGGGGTAATTCCAGGGTATATAGCACCTCTGATCAGTTGTACAAATCTTCCACAGCAGGCCAGGATGTGAGGTTCTTTTTATGCGAAACATAATGCGGAGGCCTCATGGCAGGTAGTTACTTTAGCTCTAAAGCATAGTTCTCTCAAAAGAAACCTCCTTTCTGTGGCTAAGGTCGGGCAACAGCACAGGAGGTGTAGCCATGATTCACATTTGTAGTCACACAGTCGACATGCTCCTTCAGTGTTTTGGTTTGCCCAGGCCCTGCTGAAATCCGTAATTGGAAGTGCCAGCAATCGTATGCACATAATCTCTCTCCTGGTTTTAGGGTTGAGGGGAACGGTAAGGTAGGGCTGAGGTGTGTTTACTAAGTATGAGTCATTCAGCGGGGTTAGGAAAGATAAGGTTTTTAATGTGGCCTGGTCTTACTGGAACAAGACTAGTTGGACTTGTTTATTGTTTCGCAATTTCCAGGTGGCATATGAGATGCAGGGAAGAGCAAGTGCTGGTTTGTTTATTTCAATGGAGGCCATGGCCATGGCTCTCGTGAGCTGTTTGTGCCATGGCGAGCCAGTTTTTTCGAAAATGTCGTTGCGACAGCTCTTTAAGGATTCCCGCTGAGATTTTAGAATTTTGATATAATATTTTAGAAAGTCGGCCTCGAGAGTTAATGATTGTTTTACCAGCCCGAGCTCCAGCCTAAGTCGCGCCCTAAAGAAGATTTTTTATAGGCCACACATTGCACCCGCTCTAGAATTTCCATACCTGCTCCAGGAAACGCTTGGTGTCCATACGAGAGTGCTGGGAGAAGAGAAGCTTGAGTGACCTTTCTGATGCCCACAGCTGAGGGACTTTTTAACTCGTTGTTCAGTTTTATGGCAGTCGATTTGTTGGTCAGTTCGTTTTTATGGGCAGAAGGCCTTGCGGTTTCGGTAAACCAGACCCCCAAGTATGTATATTTCTGCACCGAATTGATTGTCCTGGGTCCTATGGTACATGTAATATGTTTATTGTGTTTTTGCCTGTCTAATATTATAATCTTGGTTTTCTGAGTTGATAGTAAGGTAATTCGATATGCTGTAATCATCTAAGCTGGTCAGGGCTCTTTGGAGGACCACTTTGGTGTGATCCATGATGACTATTTCATTTGCGTACTGAAGAATGTGCAGAGATCGATTGCCTGGGGGGGGAGGCTGCTGTTGATGAGCGCTTTTCCCAGGTCTGCCGTGTACAGATTGAAAAGGAGAGGAGCCAGCATGCAGCCTTGTTTAAGACCTACGGTTGTATAGTTTTTGGCTGAGAGAGAGATATGGGGCCTATTTTGACCTCTACCCAGGTTTCCGAGTATAGGGACATTATGGCTGTAAGAAGTGAAGATGGAATGCCCCAATTTGTCAACGGCTGCTGTTAGGTCGACAAAGCAGCAAAAGAGAGGAGGTTGGTCTGGCTGGGTGGCTTGGTGACAAAGTGCCAATAGAGCGATTATGTTGTCAGTCGTTGCAGCTCCGCCTCGAAAGCCTGTTTGAAAGAAGGGGAGCAACTCATTTTCTTATGGCCAATTTTCCAGTTTTTCCAGAAGGATACATGCATATGCTTTCCATTCCAGATCTAACAAAACTATTAGACAATAGTTGCTTGGGATTAAACGGTCTCCTTTTTTGTAGATCGGGCAGAGTATTGAGCCCCTCCAGTTTTCAGGTGTTTTACCAAGGGTGTACGCACTGTTAAATAATGGAGTAAGTAGCGTTGCCCAGCCCTCTGTGTCAGATTAGAAGATCCCCGCAAGGAGCCCATTTGGGCCCGGCATCCCGCTGGGCTTCATTGATTTTATTAGTTTAACAATTTCCTTCGGTTGGATCTGGATTTGGTGTTCTTCGTTCAGTGAGTCTGTGATCGTGGTAGCTTAGTGAATTCTGTGCCAGAAACTGGGTTATCACGTGATTCCCACACACATGTCCTGGACCCGCATTTGATCTTGGAGGTCTGGGCGATTTTAAGGTGTTCACATACTGCCAGAATTGAGCTAAGGATCCTTCTTTGAGCATTAAGAAGATCTTTTTCCATTCCTCCTCTTGATGATCATGTTTGAGGGCCCTGATGGATTTTTGTGGGGATCCCATGCTTCCTTAACTGCCAATAAGTTTCCGTAGTTGAATTAAGTTTGAGCAGGCGGGATTAATTCCTCAAGTTCTTTCGCTTGGGGTTAATGCTCTGTTCTGGCAAATGTTTGTTTGTGTATTTTGGGAGTTGTTGGAGTCGCTTTGGGAGACCCCTATGGCCCTGAAGGAATGCTCCTAATTCTTTGGACATCAGATCCCAGTATAATAGGAGGGGATTCCCTGGATGATCCTTTAGTCGAGAGTTTATGTCATCAAGCCATTTAGCCACCAGGGGCGAGTGGAAAGCTTGCCACTTGATTCGCTTTGCCACGTACAATGGTTCATCTTCTGTGGGATAACCTAGCTCCTGGCCTGTGTCAGCTATCTGGCGATTTAAATTCAGGTTTATTGCCAGCGGGTTGTGGTTGCTTTCTGTACGGTTTATGGCGTAAAAACTCTGAAGTTGATTAATTATGCCACTGGACATGAAGTTGTAGTCAATTGTGGAGATTTTCTTAAACGTAGGGCGGGCGTCCGTCGGAGACCGATCTGCCGATTTTAAACCAAATGTGGTAAGTAGGCTGGTAAATTGGTCATGTTCGCTATTCCTCTGTACAACATTGTGACTGTGTCCCAGGAATTTAGTGTTGAAGACACCAGCTAATACTATTTCATGTGTGGGATGAGATTTGATCATTGTCTTGATGGTTGAACACAGTGACACCACGGCACGTGCTTTTGATATTTGGCAGGGGTTCAAGTAGCAATTTATGACGATCAGAGAAAAAGTCTTCTTGCTGCTTTGTAGGCCTTTGATGTTCTTGTGGGCCAGCCTGGATAAGGAGATCGAAACTGTGAGCGATTGTTTTGAAAATATCAAAAGGCCCTCTGAAAGCCGCCCAAATAGACTTGTTTGTGTTGCTGATTGAAACATTTCATACAACCCATAGATTGTCGTGGGGATCAGTGACAAGGTTCCCTGGAGACATATGATGTCTTTGATGTTTAGAAAGTTGCGCCCCTCTTTGGAGCAGTGTGTTGAAGCCAGCCCCGCCACGTTCCAGCAGATAATGGAGAGTTGATCTTTTGATGTCAATTTCCCGGCCACAATGGACGCTGTGGTTGGACTGGGAGAGGGTTCCCTTGTGCTCGGTAGCATGTAAGGAGTTGCTGCCCCTAGTAGCTGAGTACATGGTTGTCCCCTCGTAGTTTTTGGCTGCAGACTGCCAGATAATAATCATATTATTTTCACCACAGAGGATCTTTAATGGGTTGGTGATCAGTGATGTACTTACTAGCATCTCGTGGGTAGCGCTCCAAGCTCCCTTCAGTATACATCCTCTGGGGGCTGAGCTGTGGTCCTCAATAAAGAGATTAGTAAGGGCAGGCATCGGTGGTGGAGTACCACTACACGGAATTCTGCGGAATTTATCAAAAACTCAGTGAACTCTGCTCCGCAACTCCGTTCCATCTCACACCAATCAATAAAACAGACACCTCACATACCCTTGATAAAAAAACAAGTAACTCTATCATGATATGCAACAATGCATATAGTCATCTCACAAATGTGAAAATGAAAATACAGCAAGCAGTGAGTGAGGTGATGATGTTGGTGTCCTCACTAACCTAGGGAGAGAATCAATCAGATGCCTTGAACACGAAGAGCACTTCATGCTGAACGATTGGTGGTGGTCCCATCCTCCTAGGACCACCCCCAGCACAGTTATAGGCAAAAATACAATCCCAACCAAAGGCCGTTAAAAGTATTATAGAACGAGATTCTAGAGTGCAGTGAATATTTATATAATCATTGAGCATGATCTGCTCTTTGCTTTCAAGGCACCTGCTTGGTCCTCCCCCTAGGTTAAGGGGCCACAAAATCATCACCTTTCTCATTGCCTGATATTTTTCAAAGCTCACTTTTGTGAATTGGTTATATGCTTTTTAGCATGTAAAGATAACGTAGTATTAATATAACTGAAATCTCACATACCTTTAGTAAAACAACAAATAACTATCTTTACATGCTATAGTACATATAGTCATCTCAAGAAAATTAAAATATAGAAAGCAGTGCCTTTAGTTAAACAACACATAATTTTATCTTTACAAGCGAAAATGCATATAGTCATCTCACAAAAGTGAAAATGAATGAGAATATCGCAAGCAGCGAGAGAGTTGATGATTTTGGGGTTGCCCCTAACCTAAGGCGAGAACCAAGCAGATGTCTTGAACACAAAGAGCACATCATGCTGAAATGATTCGGGGGTGGTCCCATCCTCCTAGGACCACCCCAAGCAAAGTTATGAGCAAAAATACAATCCCAACCAAAGGCCCTGCAAAGCATTGTGGGACGATATTCTAGAGTGCAGTGAATATTATAGTATCCAATATAAAAACATTCCTCAAGGGGCAGGCTCTCCAGCTCAGCTGAGAGTGAATACTATAATATTCGCGAAACTTCCTGAATCTCGCCCCATAATGCTTTGCTGGGCCTTTGGTTGGCATTGTAATTTTTCCCATAACTTTGCTTGGGGTGGTCCTAGGAGGATGGGACCACCACCGGATCGTTCACCATGATATGCTCTTTGTGTTCAAGGCATCGCCTTGCCCTCCCCTAGGTTAGGGGAGACCCCAATATCATCACCTCTCTCATTGCCTGGTATTTTTCAAAGTTCACTTTTGTGAATTGGTTATATGCTTTTTAGTATGTAAAGGTAATGTTGTTTAATCAAAGGGTTGTGGGTGCAGTAACTAACTCCACTACATAGAGGAGTCGGAATTATTGCATGAATTCTGTGTTTTCAATGAAAGGCGTAGTTACCAAAACTCTGCAACCTCCGCTAGCGGAGCGGAGTTCATTGCCCATGGTTACACATGAGGATATTTCCTTGGCCGAGTGGGCTCGAGTAATATGCCTCATTCATCGAAAGTGGAGGCCTCTTTAAGAATTGTGTCTCTAATGGCTGTTGAGTCCCAGTTTGCGGATTCGGGAGCCCTTGCCCCAGGTATATGGGCAAATTCCACTGAGTGCAGTTCCTCTGAGGTTAGATGCTTGAGGGATGATATGTGTTGAAATACTTTTAATAGGTTCCCTCTATTCAAAATGTCCACCGGTCCACTAGAGACGTAGTGAGGCGTGAATATTAAGCCGACTGTGGGGGTTTCTGCCTTTGTTTGCCGGACCCCTTTGATACTGAAATGTGAGGGTTCTCCTGGGTGCCCAGCTTCCTTAAGTTCCCATAACACTGGGGTCCTGGGCAGTTGATTTTGGCCGGTCCTCCCTTGTGTTTAAAGTGGGGTGCTGCGGCTGTGCCCCCATGTAACCTTTTTTTCCACAGTTGCTTTCATGTGCTGGGATATGCTAGAATTTCTTGTGAGGTCACAATTGTTACAAGTCCCCCTCAGCACGTTTTCTTATGCCTGATCATTGTCTCTCATGGATTCTTTACAGTCTAGCCTCGGCGTGGCTAAACTGGCATCTATCACATTGTTGTCCAGACTGATGTGATGCTCTGCAGCGTTAGATATACCAGTAGTGTTAGAAGCTTGTCCTTCTTGAATATCGATGAGAGATGTAACTTGTATCATGTGATGCTCTGCAGCGTTAGATATACCAGTAGTGTTAGAAGCTTGTCCTTGCATATCGATGAGAGATGTAACTTGTAACATGTGATGCTCTGCAGTGTTAGATAGACCAGTAGTGTTAGAAGCCTGTCCTTGCATATCGATGAGAGATGTAACTTGTAACATGTGATGCTCTGCAGCGTTAGATATACCAGTAGTGTTAGAAGCCTGTCCTTGCATATCGATGAGAGATGTAACTTGTAACGTGATGCTCTGCAATGTTAGATATACCAGTAGTGTTAGAAGCCTGTCCTTGCATCTCGATGAGAGATGTAACTTGTAACGTGATGCTCTGCAATGTTAGATATACCAGTAGTGTTAGAAGCCTGTCCTTGCATATCGATGAGAGATGTAACTTGTAACATGTGATGCTCTGCAGTGTTAGATATACCAGTAGTGTCAGAAGCCTGTCCTTCTTGCATATCGATGAGAGATGTAACTTGTAACATGTGATGCTCTCCAGCGTTAGATATACCAGTAGTGTTAGAAGCCTGTCCTTGCATATCGATGAGAGATGTAACTTGTAACATGTGATGCTCTCCAGCGTTAGATATACCAGTAGTGTCAGAAGCCTGTCCTTCTTGCATATCGATGAGAGATGTAACTTGTAACATGTGATGCTCTGCAGTGTTAGATATACCAGTAGTGTTAGAAGCCTGTCCTTCTTGCATATCGATGAGAGATGTAACTTGTAACATGTGATGCTCTGCAGTGTTAGATATACCAGTAGTGTTAGAAGCCTGTCCTTCTTGCATATCGATGAGAGATGTAACTTGTAACATGTGATGCTCTGCAGTGTTAGATATACCAGTAGTGTTAGAAGCCTCTCCTTCTTGCATATCGATGAGAGATGTAACTTGTAACATGTGATGCTCTCCAGCGTTAGATATACCAGTAGTGTTAGAAGCCTGTCCTTGCATATCGATGAGAGATGTAACTTGTAACGTGTGATGCTCTCCAGCGTTAGATATACCAGTAGTGTTAGAAGCCTGTCCTTCTTGCATATCGATGAGAGATGTAACTTGTAACATGTGATGCTCTGCAGTGTTAGATATACCAGTAGTGTTCGAAGCCTGTCCTTGCATATCGATGAGAGATGTAACTTGTAACATGTGATGCTCTGCAGCGTTAGATATACCAGTAGTGTCAGAAGCCTGTCCTTGCATATCGATGAGAGATGTAACTTGTAACATGTGATGCTCTGCAGTGTTACATATACCAGTAGTGTTAGAAGCCTGTCCTTCTTGCATATCGATGAGAGATGTAACTTGTAACATGTGATGCTCTGCAGCGTTAGATATACCAGTAGTGTTAGAAGCCTGTCCTTCTTGCATATCGATGAGAGATGTAACTTGTAACATGTGATGCTCTGCAGTGTTAGATATACCAGTAGTGTTAGAAGCCTGTCCTTCTTGCATATCGATGAGAGATGTAACTTGTAACATGTGATGCTCTGCAGCATTAGATATACCAGTAGTGTTAGAAGCCTGTCCTTCTTGCATATCGATGAGAGATGTAACTTGTAACATGTGATGCTCTGCAGTGTTAGATATACCAGTAGTGTTAGAAGCCTGTCCTTCTTGCATATCGATGAGAGATGTAACTTGTAACATGTGATGCTCTGCAGTGTTAGATATACCAGTAGTGTTAGAAGCCTCTCCTTCTTGCATATCGATGAGAGATGTAACTTGTAACATGTGATGCTCTCCAGCGTTAGATATACCAGTAGTGTTAGAAGCCTGTCCTTGCATATCGATGAGAGATGTAACTTGTAACATGTGATGCTCTCCAGCGTTAGATATACCAGTAGTGTCAGAAGCCTGTCCTTCTTGCATATCGATGAGAGATGTAACTTGTAACATGTGATGCTCTGCAGTGTTAGATATACCAGTAGTGTTAGAAGCCTGTCCTTCTTGCATATCGATGAGAGATGTAACTTGTAACATGTGATGCTCTCCAGCGTTAGATATACCAGTAGTGTTAGAAGCCTGTCCTTCTTGCAAATCGATGAGAGATGTAACTTGTAACATGTGATGCTCTGCTGTGTTAGATATACCAGTAGTGTTAGAAGCCTGTCCTTCTTGTATATCGATGAGAGATGTAACTTGTAACATGTGATGCTCTGCAGCGTTAGATATACCAGTAGTGTTAGAAGCCTGTCCTTCTTGCATATCGATGAGAGATGTAACTTGTAACATGTGATGCTCTGCAGCGTTAGATATACCAGTAGTGTTAGAAGCCTGTCCTTCTTGCATATCGATGAGAGATGTAACTTGTAACATGTGATGCTCTGCAGTGTTAGATATACCAGTAGTGTTAGAAGCCTGTCCTTCTTGCATATCGATGAGAGATGTAACTTGTAACATGTGATGCTCTGCAGTGTTAGATATACCAGTAGTGTTAGAAGCCTGTCCTTCTTGCATATCGATGAGAGATGTAACTTGTAACATGGGATGCTCTGCAGCGTTAGATATACCAGTAGTGTTGGAAGCCTGTCCTTGCATATCGATGAGAGATGTAACTTGTAACATGTGATGCTCTGCAGCGTTAGATATACCAGTAGTGTCAGAAGCCTGTCCTTCTTGCATATCGATGAGAGATGTAACTTGTAACATGTGATGCTCTGCAGTGTTAGATATACCAGTAGTGTTAGAAGCCTGTCCTTCTTGCATATCGATGAGAGATGTAACTTGTAACATGTGATGCTCTGCCGTGTTAGATATACCAGTAGTGTTAGAAGCCTGTCCTTGCATATCGATGAGAGATGTAACTTGTATCATGTGATGCTCTGCAGTGTTAGATATACCAGTAGTGTTAGAAGCCTGTCCTTCTTGCATATCGATGAGAGATGTAACTTGTAACATGTGATGCTCTGCAGCGTTAGATATACCAGTAGTGTTAGAAGCCTGTCCTTGCATATCGATGAGAGATGTAACTTGTAACATGTGATGCTCTCCAGCGTTAGATATACCAGTAGTGTTAGAAGCCTGTCCTTCTTGCATATCGATGAGAGATGTAACTTGTAACATGTGATGCTCTGCAGCGTTAGATATACCAGTAGTGTTAGAAGCCTGTCCTTGCATATCGATGAGAGATGTAACTTGTAACATGTGATGCTCTGCAGTGTTAGATATACCAGTAGTGTTAGAAGCCTGTCCTTGCAAATCGATGAGAGATGTAACTTGTAACATGTGATGCTCTGCAGTGTTAGATATACCAGTAGTGTTAGAAGCCTGTCCTTCTTGCATATCGATGAGAGATGTAACTTGTAACATGTGATGCTCTGCAGTGTTAGATATACCAGTAGTGTCAGAAGCCTGTCCTTCTTGCATATCGATGAGAGATGTAACTTGTAACATGTGATGCTCTTCAGCGTTAGATATACCAGTAGTGTTAGAAGCCTGTCCTTCTTGCACATCGATGAGAGATGTAACTTGTAACATGTGATGCTCCGCAGTGTTAGATATACCAGTAGTGTTAGAAGCCTGTCCTTCTTGCATATCGATGAGAGATGTAACTTGTAACATGTGATGCTCTGCAGTGTTAGATATACCAGTAGTGTTAGAAGCCTGTCCTTCTTGCATATCGATGAGAGATGTAACTTGTAACATGTGATGCTCTGCAGTGTTAGATATACCAGTAGTGTTGGAAGCCTGTCCTTGCATATCGATGAGAGATGTAACTTGTAACATGTGATGCTCTGCAGCGTTAGATATACCAGTAGTGTTAGAAGCCTGTCCTTCTTGCATATCGATGAGAGATGTAACTTGTAACATGTGATGCTCTGCAGTGTTAGATATACCAGTAGTGTTAGAAGCCTGTCCTTGCATATCGATGAGAGATGTAACTTGTGATGCTCTGCAGCGTTAGATAGACCAGTAGTGTTATAAGCCTGTCCTTCTTACATATCGATGAGAGATGTAACTTGTAACATGTGATGCTCTGCAGTGTTAGATATACCAGTAGTGTTAGAAGCCTGTCCTTCTTGCATATCGATGAGAGATGTAACTTGTAACATGTGATGCTCTGCAGTGTTAGATATACCAGTAGTGTTAGAAGCCTGTCCTTCTTGCATATCGATGAGAGATGTAACTTGTAACATGTGATGCTCTGCCGTGTTAGATATACCAGTAGTGTTAGAAGCCTGTCCTTCTTGCATATCGATGAGAGATGTAACTTGTAACATGTGATGCTCTGCAGTGTTAGATATACCAGTAGTGTTAGAAGCCTGTCCTTCTTGCATATCGATGAGAGATGTAACTTGTAACATGTGATGCTCTGCAGTGTTAGATATACCAGTAGTGTTAGAAGCCTGTCCTTCTTGCATATCGATGAGAGATGTAACTTGTAACATGTGATGCTCTGCAGCGTTAGATATACCAGTAGTGTCAGAAGCCTGTCCTTGCATATCGATGAGAGATGTAACTTGTAACATGTGATGCTCTGCAGCGTTAGATATACCAGTAGTGTTAGAAGCCTGTCCTTCTTGCATATCGATGAGAGATGTAACTTGTAACATGTGATGCTCTGCAGCGTTAGATATACCAGTAGTGTTAGAAGCCTGTCCTTCTTGCATATCGATGAGAGATGTAACTTGTAACATGCGACGCTCTGCAATGTTACATATACCAGTAGTGTTAGAAGCCTGTCCTTGCATATCGATGAGAGATGTAACTTGTAACATGTGATACTCTGCAGTGTTAGATATACCAGTAGTGTTAGAAGCCTGTTCTCCTTGCATATCGATGAGAGATGTAACTTGTAACATGTGATGCTCTGCAGTGTTAGATATACCAGTAGTGTTCGAAGCCTGTCCTTCTTGCATATCGATGAGAGATGTAACTTGTAACATGTGATGCTCTGCAGCGTTAGATATACCAGTAGTGTTCGAAGCCTGTCCTTCTTGCATATCGATGAGAGATGTAACTTGTAACATGTGATGCTCTGCAGTGTTAGATATACCAGTATTGTCAGAAGCCTGTCCTTCTTGCATATCGATGAGAGATGTAACTTGTAACATGTGATGCTCTGCAGCGTTAGATATACCAGTAGTGTTAGAAGCCTGTCCTTCTTGCATATCGATGAGAGATGTAACTTGTAACATGTGATGCTCTGCAGCGTTAGATATACCAGTAGTGTTAGAAGCCTGTCCTTCTTGCATATCGATGAGAGATGTAACTTGTAACATGTGATGCTCTGCAGCGTTAGATATACCAGTAGTGTTAGAAGCCTGTCCTTCTTGCATATCGATGAGAGATGTAACTTGTAACATGTGATGCTCTCCAGCGTTAGATATACCAGTAGTGTTAGAAGCCTGTCCTTCTTGCATATCGATGAGAGATGTAACTTGTAACATGTGATGCTCTGCAGCGTTAGATATACCAGTAGTGTTAGAAGCCTGTCCTTCTTGCATATCGATGAGAGATGTAACTTGTAACATGTGATGCTCTGCAGCGTTAGATATACCAGTAGTGTTAGAAGCCTGGCCTTCTTGCATATCGATGAGAGATGTAACTTGTAACATGTGATGCTCTGCAGTGTTAGATATACCAGTAGTGTTAGAAGCCTGGCCTTCTTGCATATCGATGAGAGATGTAACTTGTAACATGTGATGCTCTGCAGCGTTAGATATACCAGTAGTGTCAGAAGCCTGGCCTTGCATATCGATGAGAGATGTAACTTGTAACATGTGATGCTCTGCAGCGTTAGATATACCAGTAGTGTTAGAAGCCTGTCCTTCTTGCATATCGATGAGAGATGTAACTTGTAACATGTGATGCTCTGCAGTGTTAGATATACCAGTAGTGTTAGAAGCCTGTCCTTGCATATCGATGAGAGATGTAACTTGTAACATGTGATGCTCTGCAGCGTTAGATATACCAGTAGTGTTAGAAGCCTGTCCTTCTTGCATATCGATGAGAGATGTAACTTGTAACATGTGATGCTCTGCAGCGTTAGATATACCAGTAGTGTTAGAAGCCTGTCCTTCTTGCATATCGATGAGAGATGTAACTTGTAACATGTGATGCTCTGCAGCGTTAGATATACCAGTAGTGTTAGAAGCCTGTCCTTCTTGCATATCGATGAGAGATGTAACTTGTAACATGTGATGCTCTCCAGCGTTAGATATACCAGTAGTGTTAGAAGCCTGTCCTTCTTGCATATCGATGAGAGATGTAACTTGTAACATGTGATGCTCTGCAGCGTTAGATATACCAGTAGTGTTAGAAGCCTGTCCTTCTTGCATATCGATGAGAGATGTAACTTGTAACATGTGATGCTCTGCAGCGTTAGATATACCAGTAGTGTTAGAAGCCTGGCCTTCTTGCATATCGATGAGAGATGTAACTTGTAACATGTGATGCTCTGCAGTGTTAGATATACCAGTAGTGTTAGAAGCCTGGCCTTCTTGCATATCGATGAGAGATGTAACTTGTAACATGTGATGCTCTGCAGCGTTAGATATACCAGTAGTGTCAGAAGCCTGGCCTTGCATATCGATGAGAGATGTAACTTGTAACATGTGATGCTCTGCAGCGTTAGATATACCAGTAGTGTTAGAAGCCTGTCCTTCTTGCATATCGATGAGAGATGTAACTTGTAACATGTGATGCTCTGCAGCGTTAGATATACCAGTAGTGTTAGAAGCCTGTCCTTGCATATCGATGAGAGATGTAACTTGTAACATGTGATGCTCTGCAGTGTTAGATATACCAGTAGTGTTAGAAGCCTGTCCTTCTTGCATATCGATGAGAGATGTAACTTGTAACATGTGATGCTCTGCAGTGTTAGATATACCAGTAGTGTCAGAAGCCTGTCCTTCTTGCATATCGATGAGAGATGTAACTTGTAACATGTGATGCTCTGCAGTGTTAGATATACCAGTAGTGTTAGAAGCCTGTCCTTGCATATCGATGAGAGATGTAACTTGTAACATGTGATGCTCTGCAGCGTTAGATATACCAGTAGTGTTCGAAGCCTGTCCTTCTTGCATATCGATGAGAGATGTAACTTGTAACATGTGATGCTCTGCAGTGTTAGATATACCAGTAGTGTTAGAAGCCTGTCCTTGCATATCGATGAGAGATGTAACTTGTAACATGTGATGCTCTGCAGCGTTAGATATACCAGTAGTGTTCGAAGCCTGTCCTTCTTGCATATCGATGAGAGATGTAAATTGTAACATGTGATGCTCTGCAGTGTTAGATATACCAGTAGTGTTAGAAGCCTGTCCTTGCATATCGATGAGAGATGTAACTTGTAACATGTGATGCTCTGCAGCGTTAGATATACCAGTAGTGTTAGAAGCCTGTCCTTGCATATCGATGAGAGATGTAACTTGTAACATGTGATGCTCTGCATCGTTAGATATACCAGTAGTGTTCGAAGCCTGTCCTTCTTGCATATCGATGAGAGATGTAACTTGTAACATGTGATGCTCTGCAGCGTTAGATATACCAGTAGTGTTAGAAGCCTGTCCTTCTTGTATATCGATGAGAGATGTAACTTGTAACATGTGATGCTCTGCAGCGTTAGATATACCAGTAGTCTCGGAAGCCTGTCCTTCTTACATATCGATGAGAGATGTAACTTGTAACATGTGATGCTCTGCCGTGTTAGATATACCAGTAGTGTCAGAAGCCTGTCCTTCTTGCATATCGATGAGAGATGTAACTTGTAACATGTGATGCTCTGCAGCGTTAGATATACCAGTAGTCTCGGAAGCCTGTCCTTCTTACATATCGATGAGAGATGTAACTTGTAACATATGATGCTCCGTAGTGTTAGATATACCAGTAATGTTAGAAGCCTGTCCTACTTGCATATCGATGAGAGGTGTAACTTCTAACATGTGATGCTTTGCAGCGTTAGATATACCAGTAGTGTTAGAAGCCTGGCCTTCTTGCATATCGATGAGAGATGTAACTTGTAACATGTGATACTCTGCAGTGTTAGATATACCAGTAGTGTTAGAAGCCTGTCCTTCTTGCATATCGATGAGAGATGTAACTTGTAACATGTGATGCTCTGCAGTGTTAGATATACCAGTAGTGTTAGAAGCCTGTCCTTGCATATCGATGAGAGATGTAACTTGTAACATGTGATGCTCTGCAGTGTTAGATATACCAGTAGTGTTAGAAGCCTGTCCTTCTTGCATATCGATGAGAGATGTAACTTGTAACTTGTGACGCTCTGCAGTGTTACATATACCAGTAGTGTCAGAAGCCTGTCCTTCTTGCATATCGATGAGAGATGTAACTTGTAACATGTGATGCTCTGCAGTGTTAGATATACCAGTAGTGTTCGAAGCCTGTCCTTGCATATCGATGAGAGATGTAACTTGTAACATGTGATGCTCTGCAGCGTTAGATATACCAGTAGTGTTGGAAGCCTGTCCTTCTTGCATATCGATGAGAGATGTAACTTGTAACATGTGATGCTCTGCAGTGTTAGATATACCAGTAGTGTTAGAAGCCTGTCCTGCTTGCATATCGATGAGAGGTGTAACTTGTAACATGTGATGCTCTGCAGTGTTAGATATACCAGTAGTGTTAGAAGCCTGGCCTTCTTGCATATCGATGAGAGATGTAACTTGTAACATGTGATGCTCTGCAGCGTTAGATATACCAGTAGTGTTAGAAGCCTGTCCTTCCTGCATATAGATATGAGATATGTAACTTGTAACATGTGATGCTCTGCAGCGTTAGATATACCAGTAGTGTTAGAAGCCTGTCCTTGCATATCGATGAGAGATGTAACTTGTAACATGTGATGCTCTGCAGCGTTAGATATACCAGTAGTGTCAGAAGCCTGTCCTTCTTGCATATCGATGAGAGATGTAACTTGTAACATGTGATGCTCTGCAGCGTTAGATATACCAGTAGTGTCAGAAGCCTGTCCTTCTTGCATATCGATGAGAGATGTAACTTGTAACATGTGATGCTCTGCAGTGTTAGATATACCAGTAGTGTTAGAAGCCTGGCCTTCTTGCATATCGATGAGAGATGTAACTTGTAACATGTGATGCTCTGCAGCGTTAGATATACCAGTAGTGTCAGAAGCCTGTCCTTCTTGCATATCGATGAGAGATGTAACTTGTAACATGTGATGCTCTGCAGTGTTAGATATACCAGTAGTGTTAGAAGCCTGTCCTTCTTGCATATCGATGAGAGATGTAACTTGTAACATGTGATGCTCTGCAGCGTTAGATATACCAGTAGTGTTAGAAGCCTGTCCTTCTTGCATATCGATGAGAGATGTAACTTGTAACATGTGATGCTCTGCAGCGTTAGATATACCAGTAGTGTTAGAAGCCTGTCCTTCCTGCATATAGATATGAGATATGTAACTTGTAACATGTGATGCTCTGCAGCGTTAGATATACCAGTAGTGTTAGAAGCCTGTCCTTGCATATCGATGAGAGATGTAACTTGTAACATGTGATGCTCTGCAGTGTTAGATATACCAGTAGTGTTAGAAGCCTGTCCTTCTTGCATATCGATGAGAGATGTAACTTGTAACATGTGATGCTCTGCAGTGTTAGATATACCAGTAGTGTCAGAAGCCTGTCCTTCTTGTATATCGATGAGAGATGTAACTTGTAACATGTGATGCTCTGCAGCATTAGATATACCAGTAGTGTTGGAAGCCTGTCCTTCTTGCATATCGATGAGAGATGTAACTTGTAACATGTGATGCTCTGCAGTGTTAGATATACCAGTAGTGTCAGAAGCCTGTCCTTCTTGTATATCGATGAGAGATGTAACTTGTAACATGTGATGCTCTGCAGCGTTAGATATACCAGTAGTGTCAGAAGCCTGTCCTTCTTGTATATCGATGAGAGATGTAACTTGTAACATGTGATGCTCTGCAGCGTTAGATATACCAGTAGTGTCAGAAGCTAGTGTCAGAAGCCTGTCCTTGTTGTATATCGATGAGAGATGTAACTTGTAACATGTGATGCTCTGCAGTGTTAGATATACCAGTAGTGTTAGAAGCCTGTCCTTGCATATCGATGAGAGATGTAACTTGTAACATGTGATGCTCTGCAGCGTTAGATATACCAGTAGTGTCAGAAGCCTGTCCTTCTTGTATATCGATGAGAGACGTAACTTGTAACATGTGATGCTCTGCAGCGTTAGATATACCAGTAGTGTTAGAAGCCTGTCCTTGCATATCGATGAGAGATGTAACTTGTAACATGTGATGCTCTGCAGCGTTAGATATACCAGTAGTGTTCGAAGCCTGTCCTTCTTGCATATCGATTGGAGATTTAACTTGTAACATGTGATGCTCCACAGTGTTAGATATACCAGTAGTGTTAGAAGCCTGTCCTTGCATATCGATGAGAGATGTAACTTGTAACATGTGATGCTCTGCAGCGTTATATATACCAGTAGTGTTAGAAGCCTGTCCTTGCATATCGATGAGAGATGTAACTTGTAACATGTGATGCTCTGCAGCGTTAGATATACCAGTAGTGTCAGAAGCCTGTCCTTGCATATCGATGAGAGATGTAACTTGTAACATGTGATGCTCTGCAGTGTTAGATATAACAGTAGTGTTAGAAGCCTGTCCTTGCATATCGATGAGAGATGTAACTTGTAACATGTGATGCTCTGCAGTGTTAGATATACCAGTAGTGTTAGAAGCCTGTCCTTCTTGCATATCGATGAGAGATGTAACTTGTAACATGTGATGCTCTGCAGCGTTAGATATACCAGTAGTGTTAAAAGCCTGTCCTTCTTGCATATCGATGAGAGATGTAACTTGTAACATGTGATGCTCTGCAGCGTTAGATATACCAGTAGTGTTAGAAGCCTGTCCTTGCATATCGATGAGAGATGTAACTTGTAACATGTGATGCTCTGCAGTGTTAGATATACCAGTAGTGTTAGAAGCCTGTCCTTGCATATCGATGAGAGATGTAACTTGTAACATGTGATGCTCTGCAGTGTTAGATATACCAGTAGTGTTAGAAGCCTGTCCTTCTTGCATATCGATGAGAGATGTAACTTGTAACGTGTGATGCTCTGCAGCCTTAGATATACCAGTAGTGTCAGAAGCCTGTCCTTGCATATCGATGAGAGATGTAACTTGTAACATGTGATGCTCTGCAGTGTTAGATATACCAGTAGTGTTAGAAGCCTGTCCTTCTTGCATATCGATGAGAGGTGTAACTTGTAACATGTGATGCTCTGCAGCGTTAGATATACCAGTAGTGTTAGAAGCCTGTCCTTGCATATCGATGAGAGATGTAACTTGTAACATGTGATGCTCTGCAGCGTTAGATATACCAGTAGTGTTAGAAGCCTGTCCTTGCATATCGATGGGATATTTAACTTGTAACATGTGATGCTCTGCAGCGTTAGATATACCAGTAGTGTTAGAAGCCTGTCCTTGCATATCGATGGGATATTTAACTTGTAACGTGATGCTCTGCAATGTTAGATATACCAGTAGTGTCAGAAGCCTGTCCTTCTTGTATATCGATGAGAGATGTAACTTGTAACATGTGATGCTCTGCAGCGTTAGATATACCAGTAGTGTTAGAAGCCTGTCCTTCTTGCATATCGATGAGAGATGTAACTTGTAACATGCGACGCTCTGCAATGTTACATATACCAGTAGTGTTAGAAGCCTGTCCTTGCATATCGATGAGAGATGTAACTTGTAACATGTGATGCTCTGCAGCGTTAGATATACCAGTAGTGTCAGAAGCCTGTCCTTCTTGTATATCGATGAGAGACGTAACTTGTAACATGTGATGCTCTGCAGCGTTAGATATACCAGTAGTGTTAGAAGCCTGTCCTTGCATATCGATAAGAGATGTAACTTGTAACATGTGATGCTCTGCAGCGTTAGATATACCAGTAGTGTTCGAAGCCTGTCCTTCTTGCATATCGATTGGAGATTTAACTTGTAACATGTGATGCTCCACAGTGTTAGATATACCAGTAGTGTTAGAAGCCTGTCCTTGCATATCGATGAGAGATGTAACTTGTAACATGTGATGCTCTGCAGCGTTATATATACCAGTAGTGTTAGAAGCCTGTCCTTGCATATCGATGAGAGATGTAACTTGTAACATGTGATGCTCTGCAGCGTTAGATATACCAGTAGTGTCAGAAGCCTGTCCTTGCATATCGATGAGAGATGTAACTTGTAACATGTGATGCTCTGCAGTGTTAGATATAACAGTAGTGTTAGAAGCCTGTCCTTGCATATCGATGAGAGATGTAACTTGTAACATGTGATGCTCTGCAGTGTTAGATATACCAGTAGTGTTAGAAGCCTGTCCTTCTTGCATATCGATGAGAGATGTAACTTGTAACATGTGATGCTCTGCAGCGTTAGATATACCAGTAGAGTTAGAAGCCTGTCCTTCTTGCATATCGATGAGAGATGTAACTTGTAACATGTGATGCTCTGCAGTGTTAGATATACCAGTAGTGTCAGAAGCCTGTCCTTCTTGCATATCGATGAGAGATGTAACTTGTAACATGTGATGCTCTGCAGCGTTAGATATACCAGTAGTGTTAAAAGCCTGTCCTTCTTGCATATCGATGAGAGATGTAACTTGTAACATGTGATGCTCTGCAGCGTTAGATATACCAGTAGTGTTAGAAGCCTGTCCTTGCATATCGATGAGAGATGTAACTTGTAACATGTGATGCTCTGCAGTGTTAGATATACCAGTAGTGTTAGAAGCCTGTCCTTGCATATCGATGAGAGATGTAACTTGTAACATGTGATGCTCTGCAGTGTTAGATATACCAGTAGTGTTAGAAGCCTGTCCTTCTTGCATATCGATGAGAGATGTAACTTGTAACGTGTGATGCTCTGCAGCCTTAGATATACCAGTAGTGTCAGAAGCCTGTCCTTGCATATCGATGAGAGATGTAACTTGTAACATGTGATGCTCTGCAGTGTTAGATATACCAGTAGTGTTAGAAGCCTGTCCTTCTTGCATATCGATGAGAGGTGTAACTTGTAACATGTGATGCTCTGCAGCGTTAGATATACCAGTAGTGTTAGAAGCCTGTCCTTGCATATCGATGAGAGATGTAACTTGTAACATGTGATGCTCTGCAGCGTTAGATATACCAGTAGTGTTAGAAGCCTGTCCTTGCATATCGATGGGATATTTAACTTGTAACATGTGATGCTCTGCAGCGTTAGATATACCAGTAGTGTTAGAAGCCTGTCCTTGCATATCGATGGGATATTTAACTTGTAACGTGATGCTCTGCAATGTTAGATATACCAGTAGTGTCAGAAGCCTGTCCTTCTTGTATATCGATGAGAGATGTAACTTGTAACATGTGATGCTCTGCAGCGTTAGATATACCAGTAGTGTTAGAAGCCTGTCCTTCTTGCATATCGATGAGAGATGTAACTTGTAACATGCGACGCTCTGCAATGTTACATATACCAGTAGTGTTAGAAGCCTGTCCTTGCATATCGATGAGAGATGTAACTTGTAACATGTGATACTCTGCAGTGTTAGATATACCAGTAGTGTTAGAAGCCTGTCCTTCTTGCATATCGATGAGAGATGTAACTTGTAACATGTGATGCTCTGCAGTGTTAGATATACCAGTAGTGTCAGAAGCCTGTCCTTCTTGCATATCGATGAGAGATGTAACTTGTAACATGTGATGCTCTGCAGTGTTAGATATACCATTAGTGTTAGAAGCCTGTCCTTGCATATCGATGAGAGATGTAACTTGTAACATGTGATGCTCTGCAGTGTTAGAGAGACCAGTAGTGTTAGAAGCCTGTCCTTCTTGCATATCGATGAGAGATGTAACTTGTAACATGTGATGCTCTGCAGTGTTAGCTATACCAGTAGTGTTGGAAGCCTGTCCTTGCATATCGATGAGAGATGTAACTTGTAACATGTGATGCTCTGCAGCGTTAGATATACCAGTAGTGTTAGAAGCCTGTCCTTCTTGCATATCGATGAGAGATGTAACTTGTAACATGTGATGCTCTGCAGTGTTAGATATACCAGTAGTGTCAGAAGCCTGTCCTTCTTGCATATCGATGAGAGGTGTAACTTGTAACATGTGATGCTCTGCAGTGTTAGATATACCAGTAGTGTTAGAAGCCTGTCCTTCTTGCATATCGATGAGAGATGTAACTTGTAACATGTGATGCTCTGCAGTGTTAGATATACCAGTAGTGTCAGAAGCCTGTCCTTCTTGCATATCGATGAGAGATGTAACTTGTAACATGTGATGCTCTGCAGCGTTAGATATACCGGTAGTGTCAGAAGCCTGTCCTTCTTGCATATCGATGAGAGACATAACTTGTAACATGTGATGCTCTGCAGTGTTAGATATACCAGTAGTGTTAGAAGCCTGTCCTTGCATATCGATGAGAGATGTAACTTGTAACATGTGATGCTCTGCAGTGTTAGATATACCAGTAGTGTTAGAAGCCTGTCCTTGCATATCGATGAGAGATGTAACTTGTAACATGTGATGCTCTGCAGTGTTAGATATACCAGTAGTGTTAGAAGCCTGTCCTTCTTGTATATCGATGAGAGATGTAACTTGTAACATGTGATGCTCTGCAGCGTTAGATATACCAGTAGTGTCAGAAGCCTGTCCTTGCATATCGATGAGAGATGTAACTTGTAACATGTGATGCTCTGCAGCGTTAGATATACCAGTAGTGTTAGAAGCCTGTCCTTCTTGCATATCGATGAGAGATGTAGCTTGTACCATGTGATGCTCTGCAGCTTTAGATATACCAGTAGTGTTCGAAGCCTGTCCTTCTTGCATATCGATGAGAGATGTAACTTGTAACATGTGATGCTCTGCAGCGTTAGATATACCAGTAGTGTTAGAAGCCTGTCCTTGCATATCGATGAGAGATGTAACTTGTAACATGTGATGCTCTGCAGCGTTAGATATACCAGTAGTGTTAGAAGCCTGTCCTTCTTGCATATCGATGAGAGATGTAACTTGTAACATGTGATGCTCTGCAGCGTTAGATATACCAGTAGTGTTGGAAGCCTGTCCTTCTTGCATATCGATGAGAGATGTAACTTGTAACATGTGATGCTCTGCAGTGTTAGATATACCAGTAGTGTTAGAAGCCTGTCCTTGCATCTCGATGAGAGATGTAACTTGTAACATGTGATGCTCTGCAGCGTTAGATATACCAGTAGTGTTAGAAGCCTGTCCTTCTTGCATATCGATGAGAGATGTAACTTGTAACATGTGATGCTCTGCAGCGTTAGATATACCAGTAGTGTTGGAAGCCTGTCCTTCTTGCATATCGATGAGAGATGTAACTTGTAACATGTGATGCTCTGCAGTGTTAGATATACCAGTAGTGTTAGAAGCCTGTCCTTGCATCTCGATGAGAGATGTAACTTGTAACATGTGATGCTCTGCAGCGTTAGATATACCAGTAGTGTTAGAAGCCTCTCCTTCTTGTATATCGATGAGAGATGTAACTTGTAACATGTGATGCTCTGCAGTGTTAGATATACCAGTCGTGTTGGAAGCCTGTCCTTCTTGTATATCGATGAGAGATGTAACTTGTAACATGTGATGCTCTGCAGTGTTAGATATACCAGTGGTGTTGGAAGCCTGTCCTTCTTGCATATCGATGAGAGATGTAACTTGTAACATGTGATGCTCTGCAGTGTTACATATACCAGTAGTGTTAGAAGCCTGTCCTTCTTGCATATCGATGAGAGATGTAACTTGTAACATGTGATGCTCTGCAGCGTTAGATATACCAGTAGTGTTGGAAGCCTGTCCTTCTTGCATATCGATGAGAGATGTAACTTGTAACATGTGATGCTCTGCAGTGTTAGATATACCAGAAGTGTTGGAAGCCTGTCCTTCTTGCATATCGATGAGAGATGTAACTTGTAACATGTGATACTCTGCAGTGTTAGATATACCAGTAGTGTTAGAAGCCTGTCCTTCTTGCATATCGATGAGATGTAACTTGTAACATGTGATGCTCTGCAGCGTTAGATATACCAGTAGTGTTGGAAGCCTGTCCTTGCATATCGATGAGAGATGTAACTTGTAACATGTGATGCTCTGCAGTGTTAGATATACCAGTAGTGTTAGAAGCCTGTCCTTCTTGCATATCGATGAGAGATGTAACTTGTAACATGTGATGCTCTGCAGTGTTAGATATACCAGTAGTGTTAGAAGCCTGTCCTTCTTGCATATCGATGAGAGATGTAACTTGTAACATGTGATGCTCTGCAGTGTTAGATATACCAGTAGTGTCAGAAGCCTGTCCTTCTTGCATATCGATGAGAGATGTAACTTGTAACATGTGATGCTCTGCAGTGTTAGATATACCAGTAGTGTTAGAAGCCTGTCCTTCTTGCATATCGATGAGAGATGTAACTTGTAACATGTGATGCTCTGCAGTGTTAGATATACCAGTAGTGTTAGAAGCCTGTCCTTCTTGTATATCGATGAGAGATGTAACTTGTAACATGTGATGCTCTGCAGTGTTAGATATACCAGTAGTGTTAGAAGCCTGTCCTTCTTGCATATCGATGAGAGATGTAACTTGTAACATGTGATGCTCTGCAGTGTTAGATATACCAGTAGTGTCAGAAGCCTGTCCTTCTTGCATATCGATGAGAGATGTAACTTGTAACATGTGATGCTCTGCAGTGTTAGATATACCAGTAGTGTTGGAAGCCTGTCCTTCTTGCATATCGATGAGAGATGTAACTTGTAACATGTGATACTCTGCAGTGTTAGATATACCGGTAGTGTCAGAAGCCTGTCCTTCTTGCATATCGATGAGAGATGTAACTTGTAACATGTGATGCTCTGCAGCGTTAGATATACCAGTAGTGTTAGAAGCCTGTCCTTCTTGCATATCGATGAGAGATGTAACTTGTAACATGTGATGCTCTGCAGTGTTAGATATACCAGTAGTGTTAGAAGCCTGTCCTTCTTGCATATCGATGAGAGATGTAACTTGTAACATGTGATGCTCTGCAGTGTTAGATATACCAGTAGTGTCAGAAGCCTGTCCTTGCATATCGATGAGAGATGTAACTTGTAACATGTGATGCTCTGCAGCGTTAGATATACCAGTAGTGTCAGAAGCCTGTCCTTCTTGTATATCGATGAGAGATGTAACTTGTAACATGTGATGCTCTGCAGCGTTAGATATACCAGTAGTGTTAGAAGCCTGTCCTTCTTGCATATCGATGAGAGATGTAACTTGTAACATGTGACGCTCTGCAATGTTACATATACCAGTAGTGTTAGAAGCCTGTCCTTGCATATCGATGAGAGATGTAACTTGTAACATGTGATGCTCTGCAGTGTTAGATATACCAGTAGTGTCAGAAGCCTGTCCTTGCATATCGATGAGAGATGTAACTTGTAACATGTGATGCTCTGCAGCGTTAGATATACCAGTAGTGTTAGAAGCCTGTCCTTCTTGCATATCGATGAGAGATGTAACTTGTAACATGCGACGCTCTGCAATGTTACATATACCAGTAGTGTTAGAAGCCTGTCCTTGCATATCGATGAGAGATGTAACTTGTAACATGTGATGCTCTGCAGTGTTAGATATACCAGTAGTGTTAGAAGCCTGTCCTTCTTGCATATCGATGAGAGATGTAACTTGTAACATGTGATGCTCTGCAGTGTTAGATATACCAGTAGTGTTAGAAGCCTGTCCTTCTTGCATATCGATGAGAGATGTAACTTGTAACATGTGATGCTCTGCAGCGTTAGATATACCAGTAGTGTTAGAAGCCTGTCCTTGCATATCGATGGGATATTTAACTTGTAACATGTGATGCTCTGCAGCGTTAGATATACCAGTAGTGTTGGAAGCCTGTCCTTCTTGAATCTCGATGAGATGTAACTTGTAACATGTGATGCTCCGCAGCGTTAGATATACCAGTAGTGTCAGAAGCCTGTCCTTCTTGCATATCGATGAGAGACGTAACTTGTAACATGTGATGCTCCGCAGCGTTAGATATACCAGTAGTGTTAGAAGCCTGTCCTTCTTGTATATCGATGAGAGACGTAACTTGTAACATGTGATGCTCTGCAGCGTTAGATATACCAGTAGTGTTAGAAGCCTGTCCTTCTTGTATATCGATGAGAGATGTAACTTGTAACATGTGATGCTCTGCAGTGTTAGATATACCAGTAGTGTTAGAAGCCTGTCCTTCTTGTATATCGATGAGAGATGTAACTTGTAACATGTGATGCTCTGCAGCGTTAGATATACCAGTAGTGTTAGAAGCCTGTCCTTCTTGTATATCGATGAGAGATGTAACTTGTAACATGTGATGCTCTGCAGCGTTAGATATACCAGTAGTGTCAGAAGCCTGTCCTTCTTGCATATCGATGAGAGACGTAACTTGTAACATGTGATGCTCTGCAGCGTTAGATATACCAGTAGTGTTAGAAGCCTGTCCTTCTTGCATATCGATGAGAGATGTAACTTGTAACATGTGATGCTCTGCAGTGTTAGATATACCAGTAGTGTTAGAAGCCTGTCCTTCTTGCATATCGATGAGAGATGTAACTTGTAACATGTGATGCTCTGCCGTGTTAGATATACCAGTAGAGTTAGAAGCCTGTCCTTGCATATCGATGAGAGATGTAACTTGTAACATGTGATGCTCTGCAGCGTTAGATATACCAGTAGTGTTCGAAGCCTGTCCTTCTTGCATATCCGTGAGAGATGTAACTTGTAACATGTGATGCTCTGCAGCGTTAGATATACCAGTAGTGTTCGAAGCCTGTCCTTCTTGCATATCGATGAGAGATGTAACTTGTAACATGTGATGCTCTGCAGTGTTAGATATACCAGTAGTGTTCGAAGCCTGTCCTTGCATATCGATGAGAGATGTAACTTGTAACATGTGATGCTCTGCAGTGTTAGATATACCAGTAGTGTTAGCAGCCTGTCCTTGCATATCGATGAGAGATGTAACTTGTAACATGTGATGCTCTGCAGCGTTAGATATACCAGTAGTGTTAGAAGCCTGTCCTTCTTGCATATCGATGAGAGATGTAACTTGTAACATGTGATGCTCTGCAGTGTTAGATATACCAGTAGTGTTCGAAGCCTGTCCTTCTTGCATATCGATGGGAGATTTAACTTGTAACATGTGATGCTCTGCAGCGTTAGATATACCAGTAGTGTTCGAAGCCTGTCCTTCTTGCATATCGATGGGAGATTTAACTTGTAACATGTGATGCTCTGCAGTGTTAGATATACCAGTAGTGTTAGAAGCCTGTCCTTCTTGCATATCGATGAGAGATGTAACTTGTAACATGTGATGCTCTGCAGCGTTAGATATACCAGTAGTGTCAGAAGCCTGTCCTTCTTGCATATCGATGAGAGATGTAACTTGTAACATGTGATGCTCTGCTGTGTTAGATATACCAGTAGTGTCAGAAGCCTGTCCTTGCATATCGATCAGAGATGTAACTTGTAACATGTGATGCTCCGTTGTGTTAGATATACCAGTAGTGTTAGAAGCCTGTCCTTCTTGCATATCGATGAGAGATGTAACTTGTAACATGTGATGCTCTGCTGTGTTAGATATACCAGTAGTGTCAGAAGCCTGTCCTTGCATATCGATGAGAGATGTAACTTGTAACATGTGATGCTCTGCAGCGTTAGATATACCAGTAGTGTTAGAAGCCTGTCCTTCTTGCATATCGATGAGAGATGTAACTTGTAACATGTGATGCTCTGCAGTGTTAGATATACCAGTAGTGTTAGAAGCCTGTCCTTCTTGCATATCGATGAGAGATGTAACTTGTAACATGTGATGCTCTGCAGTGTTAGATATACCAGTAGTGTTGGAAGCCTGTCCTTCTTGCATATCGATGAGAGATGTAACTTGTAACATGTGATGCTCCGTTGTGTTAGAGAGACCAGTAGTGTTAGAAGCCTGTCCTTCTTGCATATCGATGAGAAATGTAACTTGTAACATGTGATGCTCTGCAGTGTTAGATATACCAGTAGTGTTGGAAGCCTGTCCTTCTTGCATATCGATGAGAGATGTAACTTGTAACATGTGATGCTCTGCTGTGTTAGATATACCAGTAGTGTCAGAAGCCTGTCCTTCTTGCATATCGATGAGAGATGTAACTTGTAACATGTGATGCTCTTCAGTGTTAGATATACCAGTAGTGTTAGAAGCCTGTCCTTCTTGCATATCGATGAGAGATGTAACTTGTAACATGTGATGCTCTGCAGTGTTAGATATACCAGTAGTGTTGGAAGCCTGTCCTTCTTGCATATCGATGAGAGATGTAACTTGTAACATGTGATGCTCTGCAGTGTTAGATATACCAGTAGTGTCAGAAGCCTGTCCTTCTTGCATATCGATGAGAGATGTAACTTGTAACATGTGATGCTCTGCAGTGTTAGATATACCAGTAGTGTTGGAAGCCTGTCCTTCTTGCATATCGATGAGAGATGTAACTTGTAACATGTGATACTCTGCAGTGTTAGATATACCGGTAGTGTCAGAAGCCTGTCCTTCTTGCATATCGATGAGAGATGTAACTTGTAACATGTGATGCTCTGCAGCGTTAGATATACCAGTAGTGTTAGAAGCCAGTCCTTCTTGCATATCGATGAGAGATGTAACTTGTAACATGTGATGCTCTGCAGTGTTAGATATACCAGTAGTGTTAGAAGCCTGTCCTTCTTGCATATCGATGAGAGATGTAACTTGTAACATGTGATGCTCTGCAGTGTTAGATATACCAGTAGTGTCAGAAGCCTGTCCTTGCATATCGATGAGAGATGTAACTTGTAACATGTGATGCTCTGCAGCGTTAGATATACCAGTAGTGTTCGAAGCCTGTCCTTCTTGCATATCGATGAGAGATGTAACTTGTAACATGTGATGCTCTGCAGCGTTAGATATACCAGTAGTGTCAGAAGCCTGTCCTTCTTGTATATCGATGAGAGATGTAACTTGTAACATGTGATGCTCTGCAGCGTTAGATATACCAGTAGTGTTAGAAGCCTGTCCTTCTTGCATATCGATGAGAGATGTAACTTGTAACATGTGACGCTCTGCAATGTTACATATACCAGTAGTGTTAGAAGCCTGTCCTTGCATATCGATGAGAGATGTAACTTGTAACATGTGATGCTCTGCAGTGTTAGATATACCAGTAGTGTCAGAAGCCTGTCCTTGCATATCGATGAGAGATGTAACTTGTAACATGTGATGCTCTGCAGCGTTAGATATACCAGTAGTGTTAGAAGCCTGTCCTTCTTGCATATCGATGAGAGATGTAACTTGTAACATGCGACGCTCTGCAATGTTACATATACCAGTAGTGTTAGAAGCCTGTCCTTGCATATCGATGAGAGATGTAACTTGTAACATGTGATGCTCTGCAGTGTTAGATATACCAGTAGTGTTAGAAGCCTGTCCTTCTTGCATATCGATGAGAGATGTAACTTGTAACATGTGATGCTCTGCAGCGTTAGATATACCAGTAGTGTTAGAAGCCTGTCCTTGCATATCGATGGGATATTTAACTTGTAACATGTGATGCTCTGCAGCGTTAGATATACCAGTAGTGTTGGAAGCCTGTCCTTCTTGAATCTCGATGAGATGTAACTTGTAACATGTGATGCTCCGCAGCGTTAGATATACCAGTAGTGTCAGAAGCCTGTCCTTCTTGCATATCGATGAGAGACGTAACTTGTAACATGTGATGCTCCGCAGCGTTAGATATACCAGTAGTGTTAGAAGCCTGTCCTTCTTGTATATCGATGAGAGATGTAACTTGTAACATGTGATGCTCTGCAGTGTTAGATATACCAGTAGTGTTAGAAGCCTGTCCTTCTTGTATATCGATGAGAGATGTAACTTGTAACATGTGATGCTCTGCAGCGTTAGATATACCAGTAGTGTTAGAAGCCTGTCCTTCTTGTATATCGATGAGAGATGTAACTTGTAACATGTGATGCTCTGCAGCGTTAGATATACCAGTAGTGTCAGAAGCCTGTCCTTCTTGCATATCGATGAGAGACGTAACTTGTAACATGTGATGCTCTGCAGCGTTAGATATACCAGTAGTGTTAGAAGCCTGTCCTTCTTGCATATCGATGAGAGATGTAACTTGTAACATGTGATGCTCTGCAGTGTTAGATATACCAGTAGTGTTAGAAGCCTGTCCTTCTTGCATATCGATGAGAGATGTAACTTGTAACATGTGATGCTCTGCCGTGTTAGATATACCAGTAGAGTTAGAAGCCTGTCCTTGCATATCGATGAGAGATGTAACTTGTAACATGTGATGCTCTGCAGCGTTAGATATACCAGTAGTGTTCGAAGCCTGTCCTTCTTGCATATCCGTGAGAGATGTAACTTGTAACATGTGATGCTCTGCAGCGTTAGATATACCAGTAGTGTTCGAAGCCTGTCCTTCTTGCATATCGATGAGAGATGTAACTTGTAACATGTGATGCTCTGCAGTGTTAGATATACCAGTAGTGTTCGAAGCCTGTCCTTGCATATCGATGAGAGATGTAACTTGTAACATGTGATGCTCTGCAGTGTTAGATATACCAGTAGTGTTAGCAGCCTGTCCTTGCATATCGATGAGAGATGTAACTTGTAACATGTGATGCTCTGCAGCGTTAGATATACCAGTAGTGTTAGAAGCCTGTCCTTCTTGCATATCGATGAGAGATGTAACTTGTAACATGTGATGCTCTGCAGTGTTAGATATACCAGTAGTGTTCGAAGCCTGTCCTTCTTGCATATCGATGGGAGATTTAACTTGTAACATGTGATGCTCTGCAGCGTTAGATATACCAGTAGTGTTCGAAGCCTGTCCTTCTTGCATATCGATGGGAGATTTAACTTGTAACATGTGATGCTCTGCAGTGTTAGATATACCAGTAGTGTTAGAAGCCTGTCCTTCTTGCATATCGATGAGAGATGTAACTTGTAACATGTGATGCTCTGCAGCGTTAGATATACCAGTAGTGTCAGAAGCCTGTCCTTCTTGCATATCGATGAGAGATGTAACTTGTAACATGTGATGCTCTGCTGTGTTAGATATACCAGTAGTGTCAGAAGCCTGTCCTTGCATATCGATCAGAGATGTAACTTGTAACATGTGATGCTCCGTTGTGTTAGATATACCAGTAGTGTTAGAAGCCTGTCCTTCTTGCATATCGATGAGAGATGTAACTTGTAACATGTGATGCTCTGCTGTGTTAGATATACCAGTAGTGTCAGAAGCCTGTCCTTGCATATCGATGAGAGATGTAACTTGTAACATGTGATGCTCTGCAGCGTTAGATATACCAGTAGTGTTAGAAGCCTGTCCTTCTTGCATATCGATGAGAGATGTAACTTGTAACATGTGATGCTCTGCAGTGTTAGATATACCAGTAGTGTTAGAAGCCTGTCCTTCTTGCATATCGATGAGAGATGTAACTTGTAACATGTGATGCTCTGCAGTGTTAGATATACCAGTAGTGTTGGAAGCCTGTCCTTCTTGCATATCGATGAGAGATGTAACTTGTAACATGTGATGCTCCGTTGTGTTAGAGAGACCAGTAGTGTTAGAAGCCTGTCCTTCTTGCATATCGATGAGAAATGTAACTTGTAACATGTGATGCTCTGCAGTGTTAGATATACCAGTAGTGTTGGAAGCCTGTCCTTCTTGCATATCGATGAGAGATGTAACTTGTAACATGTGATGCTCTGCTGTGTTAGATATACCAGTAGTGTCAGAAGCCTGTCCTTCTTGCATATCGATGAGAGATGTAACTTGTAACATGTGATGCTCTTCAGTGTTAGATATACCAGTAGTGTTAGAAGCCTGTCCTTCTTGCATATCGATGAGAGATGTAACTTGTAACATGTGATGCTCTGCAGTGTTAGATATACCAGTAGTGTTCGAAGCCTGTCCTTCTTGCATATCGATGAGAGATGTAACTTGTAACATGTGATGCTCTGCAGTGTTGGATATACCAGTAGTGTCAGAAGCCTGTCCTTGCATATCGATGAGAGATGTAACTTGTAACATGTGATGCTCTGCAGTGTTAGATATACCAGTAGTGTTAGAAGCCTGTTCTTCTTGCATATCGATGAGAGATGTAACTTGTAACATGTGATGCTCTGCAGCGTTAGATATACCAGTAGTGTTCGAAGCCTGTCCTTCTTGCATATCGATGAGAGATGTAACTTGTAACATGTGATGCTCTGCAGTGTTAGATATACCAGTAGTGTTAGAAGCCTGTCCTTCTTGCATATCGATGAGAGATGTAACTTGTAACATGTGATGCTCTGCAGTGTTAGATATACCAGTAGTGTTAGAAGCCTGTCCTTGCATATCGATGAGAGATGTAACTTGTATCATGTGATGCTCTGCAGCGTTAGATATACCAGTAGTGTTAGAAGCCTGTCCTTCTTGCATATCGATGAGAGATGTAACTTGTAACATGTGATGCTCTGCAGTGTTAGATATACCAGTAGTGTTAGAAGCCTGTCCTTGCATATCGATGAGAGATGTAACTTGTAACATGTGATGCTCTGCAGTGTTAGATATACCAGTAGTGTTAGAAGCCTGTCCTTGCATATCGATGAGAGATGTAACTTGTAACATGTGATGCTCTGCAGTGTTAGATATACCAGTAGTGTTAGAAGCCTGTCCTTCTTGCATATCGATGAGAGATGTAACTTGTAACATGTGATGCTCTGCAGTGTTAGATATACCAGTAGTGTTAGAAGCCTGTCCTTGCATATCGATGAGAGATGTAACTTGTAACATGTGATGCTCTGCAGTGTTAGATATACCAGTAGTGTCAGAAACCTGTCCTTGCATATCGATGAGAGATGTAACTTGTAACATGTGATGCTCTGCAGCGTTAGATATACCAGTAGTGTTAGAAGCCTGTCCTTCTTGCATATCGATGAGAGATGTAACTTGTAACATGTGATGCTCTGCAGTGTTAGATATACCAGTAGAGTTAGAAGCCTGTCCTTCTTGCATATCGATGAGAGATGTAACTTGTAACATGTGATGCTCTGCAGTGTTAGATATACCAGTAGTGTTCGAAGCCTGTCCTTCTTGCATATCGATGAGAGATGTAACTTGTAACATGTGATGCTCTGCAGTGTTGGATATACCAGTAGTGTCAGAAGCCTGTCCTTGCATATCGATGAGAGATGTAACTTGTAACATGTGATGCTCTGCTGTGTTAGATATACCAGTAGTGTCAGAAGCCTGTCCTTCTTGCATATCGATGAGAGATGTAACTTGTAACATGTGATGCTCTGCAGTGTTAGATATACCAGTAGTGTTAGAAGCCTGTCCTTCTTGCATATCGATGAGAGATGTAACTTGTAACATGTGATGCTCTGCAGTGTTAGATATACCAGTAGTGTTAGAAGCCTGTCCTTGCATATCGATGAGAGATGTAACTTGTATCATGTGATGCTCTGCAGCGTTAGATATACCAGTAGTGTTAGAAGCCTGTCCTTCTTGCATATCGATGAGAGATGTAACTTGTAACATGTGATGCTCTGCAGTGTTAGATATACCAGTAGTGTTAGAAGCCTGTCCTTGCATATCGATGAGAGATGTAACTTGTAACATGTGATGCTCTGCAGTGTTAGATATACCAGTAGTGTTAGAAGCCTGTCCTTCTTGCATATCGATGAGAGATGTAACTTGTAACATGTGATGCTCTGCAGTGTTAGATATACCAGTAGTGTTAGAAGCCTGTCCTTGCATATCGATGAGAGATGTAACTTGTAACATGTGATGCTCTGCAGTGTTAGATATACCAGTAGTGTTAGAAGCCTGTTCTCCTTGCATATCGATGAGAGATGTAACTTGTAACATGTGATGCTCTGCAGCGTTAGATATACCAGTAGTGTTAGAAGCCTGTCCTTCTTGCATATCGATGAGAGACGTAACTTGTAACATGTGATGCTCTGCAGTGTTAGATATACCAGTAGAGTTAGAAGCCTGTCCTTGCATATCGATGAGAGATGTACCTTGTAACATGTGATGTTCTGCAGCGTTAGATATACCAGTAGTGTTAGAAGCCTGTCCTTCTTGCATATCGATGAGAGATGTAACTTGTAACATGTGATGCTCTGCAGCGTTAGATATACCAGTAGTGTTAGAAGCCTGTTCTCCTTGCATATCGATGAGAGATGTAACTTGTAACATGTGATGCTCTGCAGTGTTAGATATACCAGTAGTGTTAGAAGCCTGTCCTTGCATATCGATGAGAGATGTAACTTGTAACATGTGATGCTCTGCAGTGTTAGATATACCAGTAGAGTTAGAAGCCTGTCCTTCTTGCATATCGATCAGAGATGTAACTTGTAACATGTGATGCTCCGCAGTGTTAGATATACCAGTAGTGTTAGAAGTCTGTCCTTCTTGCATATCGATGAGAGATGTAACTTGTAACATGTGATGCTCTGCAGTGTTAGATATACCAGTAGTGTTAGAAGCCTGTCCTTCTTGCATATGGATGAGAGATGTAACTTGTAACATGTGATGCTCTGCAGTGTTAGATATACCAGTAGTGTTAGAAGCCTGTCCTTGCATATCGATGAGAGATGTAACTTTTAACATGTGATGCTCTGCAGCGTTAGATATACCAGTAGTGTTAGAAGCCTGTCCTTCTTGCATATCGATGAGAGATGTAACTTGTAACATGTGATGCTCTGCAGTGTTAGATATACCAGTAGTGTTCGAAGCCTGTCCTTCTTGCATATCGATGGGAGATTTAACTTGTAACATGTGATGCTCTGCAGCGTTAGATATACCAGTAGTGTTCGAAGCCTGTCCTTCTTGCATATCGATCAGAGATGTAACTTGTAACATGTGATGCTCTGCAGTGTTAGATATACCAGTAGTGTTGGAAGCCTGTCCTTGCATATCGATGAGAGATGTAACTTGTATCATGTGATGCTCTCCAGCGTTAGATATACCAGTAGTGTTAGAAGCCTGTCCTTCTTGCATATCGATGAGAGATGTAACTTGTAACATGTGATGCTCTGCAGTGTTAGATATACCAGTAGTGTTAGAAGCCTGTCCTTCTTGCATATCGATGAGAGATGTAACTTGTAACATGTGATGCTCTGCAGCGTTAGATATACCAGTAGTGTTGGAAGCCTGTCCTTGCATATCGATGAGAGATGTAACTTGTAACATGTGATGCTCTGCAGCGTTAGATATACCAGTAGTGTTAGAAGCCTGTCCTTCTTGCATATCGATGAGAGATGTAACTTGTAACATGTGATGCTCTGCAGTGTTAGATATACCAGTAGTGTCAGAAGCCTGTCCTTCTTGCATATCGATGAGAGATGTAACTTGTATCATGTGATGCTCTGCAGCGTTAGATATACCAGTAGTGTTGGAAGCCTGTCCTTCTTGCATATCGATGAGAGATGTAACTTGTAACATGTGATGCTCTGCAGCGTTAGATATACCAGTAGTGTTAGAAGCCTGTCCTTGCATATCGATGAGAGATGTAACTTGTAACATGTGATGCTCTGCAGCGTTAGATATACCAGTAGTGTTAGAAGCCTGTCCTTGCATATCGATGAGAGATGTAACTTGTAACATGTGATGCTCTGCAGCGTTAGATATACCAGTAGTGTTAGAAGCCTGTCCTTGCATATCGATGAGAGATGTAACTTGTAACATGTGATGCTCTGCAGCGTTAGATATACCAGTAGTGTTAGAAGCCTGTCCTTCTTGCATATCGATGAGAGATGTAACTTGTAACATGTGATGCTCTGCAGTGTTAGATATACCAGTAGTGTCAGAAGCCTGTCCTTGCATATCGATGAGAGATGTAACTTGTAACATGTGATGCTCTGCAGCGTTAGATATACCAGTAGTGTTAGAAGCCTGTCCTTCTTGCATATCGATGAGAGATGTAACTTGTAACATGTGATGCTCTGCAGTGTTAGATATACCAGTAGTGTTAGAAGCCTGTCCTTCTTGCATATCGATGAGAGATGTAACTTGTAACATGTGATGCTCTGCAGCGTTAGATATACCAGTAGTGTCAGAAGCCTGTCCTTCTTGCATATCGATGAGAGATTTAACTTGTAACATGTGATGCTCTGCAGTGTTAGATATACCAGTAGTGTTAGAAGCCTGTCCTTCTTGCATATCGATGAGAGATGTAACTTGTAACATGTGATGCTCTGCAGTGTTAGATATACCAGTAGTGTTAGAAGCCTGTCCTTGCATATCGATGAGAGATGTAACTTGTAACATGTGATGCTCTGCAGTGTTAGATATACCAGTAGTGTTAGAAGCCTGTCCTTGCATATCGATGAGAGATGTAACTTGTAACATGTGATGCTCTGCAGCGTTAGATATACCAGTAGTGTTAGAAGCCTGTCCTTCTTGCATATCGATGAGAGATGTAACTTGTCTTGAGACTGTGGGTGGTTATTCGAGGATTAGTAGCTGGTGAATTGAGGGGGAACTTTTCTAACTCAGACACTGTTTGAGTGCCTCCCTCTTTTGGAATCTTTACAGCACGAGAGCAAACCTTGTTCACCGTGGAATTAACAACAGGTAGACTTTCATAAACAAGGAGACGATTTAATTGTTTTTAATAGTCTCTATCAAGTATCAATGTCTTCAGGATGGGGAAACAATGACCTATTAATTGCCCACTTCAGGCTATTCAAGGACTGAAGATTTATCTCTGTATTCTCCCAACTGTGGCTCTTCGGTCACCAAATGGGCCCATGCACTTCAGTAATATCATGTTTATCATTTTTATTGTGTGGGAGCCCAGTCGGACATCTGGTCGGATATGGGCGTGGTACAGCGCTTTTGCATGGTCAGTCAGTCAGTCAAAACACTTTATTTCGATTAATTAAAATCATAAAAAGACATAAACATAAATACATATATACAACCCTTTCAAAGATTCACTGAATATATGTACAATAAATATGCGAGAGTAAAAACAATCATTATACAATTTCATAAAAAATATATCATATATATAGTGACCAATATCCATCATGAATATATATACAACCATTTCATAAGTTCACTAGATATGTATACTTAGAATAATAAGATAAAAACAGTCAATGTACAATTTCATTGCGTGATATACTATAACCAGCGACAAATATTCACGTAGGGCATTATAACTCAAGACATAATTCATTTTGTTTAGTTATCCCTATCTTAGATTTCCTCCGCACTGCAGCCACCAGAAAGGTAGCAACACAGAACATGTCACGACTATTACTTAGTTTCTGTAAGTACGCCAGGGCTGGTCTCACTTGTGTGAAGCCTGCCTCTTTCAAAATTGATAGCAAAGATTTGCCTCGCATTTCACGGTAAAACTCACAGAACATAATAAAATGGATTGTGTCCTGCGTGGAAAAATTGTCACATTTACAGGGTAGAACATTCTCTGGTTTCCCCCAAGTCGGATAATCACCCAAAGTAAAATGGATTAAATTAAAATGAAATTTTGTCCGGAGCAGTCGATGAAAAGGACGAGTAACTATTTTCAGGTAAGGCTCAAGTGAGGGGCAAGTTAATAACAGAAAGTTGGCTCTGACAGTTACCTTCTTAAGTTCCAACTCCTCACGTTCCACACCTAGGATATTCAAGAAATGTAGCTTTGTCCACTCTACATCTTCCTTTCTGATACATTCTGGGGTAATGTAGATCTCAGGTCTCCCTAATTTTGTAAACATGGCTTTCACATATGAGAGCCATGGAATCCTATTTACCCCAACCAAAGATATACAATCCAGTAGGATCCGGTGGTTCAGGGTGATTTCCTGATTCAGCCAGGTCTTAACCCAACACATCAGGGGGGGCCATTCTTAACAAATCTGTCACATACCCCAGTCCTAACTCAGTGTGCACTGAGTAGGTAGGGGTAGATTGGGGCATCCCTAAAAGAGACCTCAGAAACCTATTTTCACCCATTTGAATCTTTTCCTGTGAGGTATAACCCCAAATGGATGACCCATATGTCGCTATAGCAAGACATTTAGATTGATATATTTGCAAAAGATCCTCTATAGGTTTTGCCCCCAATCTTTTAGCAAAACCCAGGAGTGCAGAGGTAGATCGAACTAAGGCATTACTCTTAAGGTTTTGTTGTGGCCCCCAAGTCTCCCTTTGATCAAAAAGTACCCCTAAATATGTGAAAACCAGTACCCTGGATAAGACTGCTTCCCCACAATAAAAAGTTTTTATCTTTTGATTCCTACAATTTTTCCCCACCACCATAACATGTGACTTTTTAGTGTTCACTTTCAAATCCAGTGACTCCATAAAATCTCCAAAGGAGTCTAATAATCTTTGTAGCCCAAGCCCAGTCCCTGCTAAAAGAACCGCATCGTCCGCATATAGGAGAACCGGGATCACCGTTTTCCCTATATGCGGCACATCCAATGTGGCCCCTTCTAAAGACCCCTCCAGAGCATTTATATACAGAGTAAACAGGAGGGGAGCCAGAATACAACCTTGTCTGACTCCCCTCCTAGAACTAAAGTGGCTCATGCGTCTTCCTTCTTGAGTAACCCTAACTGTCGCTAATAAATCATTATGTAAAACCGCTAAAAAATTGACCAAGGGTGGGTCAACACCAATATTCAATATAATCGTCCACAGTTTAGCTCGATTGACTAAATCCAATGCCGAGGAAAGGTCCATAAACCCCGGATAGAGGGACCCTTCCTTTGCCACAGTATATTTGCTTATCAAGAGCTGTAGGTTTAAACATTGGTCTACGGTACTTCTTTTTTCCCTAAACCCATTTTGGAGATTGGAGAGGACCCCCCTGCCGTCTAACCATTCCCTGAGCCTATCCATAATGACTCTCCCCAAGATCTTAACGGATGAGTCTATCAGGGAAATAGCATGAGGGGTCCCCTCTTGCCCCTTTTTTAAAAACTGGGATGACAACTGATGTTGACCAGGAATCAGGAACCCTATTTTGGCTCGAGGCATTGAACACATTTGTTTAGATCTTTGCCTGAAATTGCGGGAAGTGGCCATAAAAGTCAGCCGGGACCCCGTCAGGTCCTTGGGCTTTATTTTTAGACATATCACGTATTGCCTTTTCTAACTCAACTTCATTAAAGGGAATTAGGACATCAGGTATGTTAGAGGTAAATTCAGACTCTAGTAGGTTATGCTCCTCCAGCTCATAGATCCCCCTGAAATGCACAAGCCATTTTTGGTAAGGAATAACACAGTCGGGATATGAGGCAAGATGGCATCTGACTAGCGGCACTCGAGACCGCTCCTAATGCCTTAACCCAGAAAGATAGGTGAAAATGGTGTACTAAAGATCACATACCCCATGGAAGAGGCTCTCGAGGACGGTGATTTCTGGATTGCAGCAGAGGGCTTGGTTTTTGGACTCCTCGCGACTGCAGCGGCGGTGCTCGCAGAGATTCGAGACAGGCGAGTCGGAAGGAACTTGGGCGAAGCCAGCGTAGTAAGCGGAGCCGGCAGAGTGCTTCGCGGAGCCGACAGTGATCGCAGGGTGAAGTCTGCAACCGCAGCGGCGGTGCTCACAGAGACCTGGGACCGGCGTGTCAGAAGGAACTTGGGCGGAGCCAGCATAGTGAGCGGAGCCAGCGGAGTACCTCGCGAAGCCGGCAGCGACTACAGGGCGAGGTCTGCCGAAGCTGTGGTCGGGGTGACCGAGGATCTTGCCGAGGGTCGACAGAAGGGCGCCTTGGGAAGAGAAACCGCTCGCGGATCGCACGGAGACAGAGACGGGCCAGTGAGCAGCCGGTGCAGCTCTAGATCACCTAGTTGCTTGCGAACAGGCAGCATGGCGCCAAAAAATACGCGAGGAGGAAAAGGAAAAGCTCCGGATGCGGAGCAAGGCGCTTCAAAACAGACAGTGCCCCAGAAGGATACTGCCAAAGGTAAAGATAAGAATAAAGATTCTGAAGATACCCCAGGTGAGAGCGGGGGTGTCGTAAATGATACTGGGACACGAAGTAACATTAGAAAGAGAGGAGGGGCAGTAAATCCTGGGACCCCAGCAAGCTCTATCACTGAGAATAATGCAGCTAATACTGTTAATGCGGGGGCGAGCTCAAAAACTATAACAGGTTACTTCTCTCCGGTGGCTCAGAATAATGCGATCACTACTTCTGACATAATTAATGTGGCTCATATAACTGAGAAAACTGCACAAGCCGTGGAGAAAAAAAAGGAGAAAATTGTGGCTATACATAAGGCAAACACGCAGGAAAACCCTTTGATAGCAAGCAATGCACAGGAAGTCAATCTTGAAACTCAGTGGGGGGAGATGATGGAAACCCACGAGCTTAACAAAGAAAATAGTGAGCCAGAACCGATAGCACCTGTAGTACCTGCAGATCTAACGCAATGTCAAGAGAACTTGTTAGAAGCAGGAGCTGTGGCAAATGAGGGAGAGAATCTAACGGGAGTCAGTCTCGGCTCTAGTCCAGGAGGAAATAGCAGAGCCTCTCCCAATGAGAGGGACACAGTCATCAGGAGAAAAAGACTGTCGAGACGGCAAAGAGACACACAATCTCAGGAGAAAACTTCCAGTGGTCAGCGACGTATTAGTGGTGGCAACGCGACCACCTTAAAATGGGATTACTCCGCTACCCAGGGTACCTATCCGGAACATATGCCGCAAGGCGCCACGCCGGGGTCTGAAGTCGAAACCCCCCCTTGGCAGCAGATATTAGACTCAATAAAGCAACTGCAAGAAGCAACAAAGATTGAGGGAAAGAAAAATCGACTGGCAACCAAGAACCTGCAATGCTCAGTTAAAAAAATTGCTAAGATCTGTGCAGACACCAAAACAAGGGTATCTCACCTTGAAGACCGCACTAGTACCCTAGAAGACCAGCAAGTAAAAGACGTGACTAAAGTAAAGGGCCACGAGCAGCAATTAACTGACATCCAATGGAAATTGGAAGATTTAGAAAATCGCCAGCGGCGGAATAATCTCAGGATCTTGGGCATAGAGGAAGGGAAAGAAGGAGACGACGTGAGAGCTTATGTATTGAAGCTGCTGAAGGGTGCTTTTCCGGAGCTGAGTCATTGGGATTGGGACAAGGAAGTTCAACAAGTGCATAGATTCCCAATGTCTATGAAGAAAAACTTTGTCCCAGCTCAGGGTGGAAATCAGAAACAACAGAGACCCCGAGCTATCCTGATATTCGTTGGGAATTTTCTATTGAGAGAGGAAATCTACGCCAAAGCTAGACCAAATGCAAAACGTTCATTTGACAATCAGTCCTTTTTTACAACTCCGGACTATTGTCACACGACAGTTGAGAGGCGGTGGAGATTGAGAGAACTATTGGAACCATGTCATCAAATGGGACTACAAGCATATCTTATGAATCCGGCTAGGCTGAAGATTATATATAAGACCACGGTCAGAGTTTTCACCTCCGAAATACAAGCAAAGGCGTATATAGATACTCTAAAAGCAGGGGGCCTAGCAACCACTATAACATGACCCTTTCTAGGGCAGGTAGAATAAAAAAAAGGGGGATAAAAAAGACATATATAGATAGGGTCACTTATGTGTGTAGCAGAGAGATATGGGTACAGTGGGGGATTATAACTTGAAGAAAAAAAATAAACAATAGATAGCACATTAGAATGGTACACCAGAAATGTATGCAGAAGGGTGTAGGGCAGAAGGGGACAGGTAGTCAGACACCATCATAGAGACTTTAGGTCTGCTTGCCTCAGTAGGAGGGGGAGGGAGGGACAGTGGGGGGTACAGGAGGGTGGCGGGAACGGGGGGATCCGAAGGAAGAAATACGGGGTTAAAAAATCATCATCAAGAAGACATATAGAAGAAGGAGGAAGAGGGAAGGGAAAAAAAGAAAATGGGGTAAAAAAATTATTTTTTTATGCGGATAGTTACAATTAACATTTGTGGACTGAATGATGCCAAAAAGCGAAGAGAACTGAAGGAATATTTAAGGTCAATATATGCAGATATTGTATGCATACAAGAGACCCATGTTGAGATATCCCGCAAAATTTTGTTAGAACAGCTTGGGTACCAGCTATTGGTGCACAGACATAATATCGACTACATAATATCGTTTGGACATAATATCGACTCCAAAATATCGTTTGGAGAAAATATCGACAGGACAGAATATAGACAGCCAAAATATCGTTTTTAAGGTAAGTGAAGTAATATCGTTTTTAAGGTAAGTGAAGTAATATCGTTTTTATTTTTAGGGTTCAGGGTCAGTTTTGGGTTTTTGGGTAAAGGGGTATTTTTAGGGTTCAGGGTCAGTTTTGGGTTTTTGGGTGAAGGGGTATTTTTAGGGTTCAGGGTCAGTTTTCAGTTTTTGGGCAAAGGGGTATTTTTAGGGTTCAGGGTCAGTTTTCAGTTTTTGGGTAAAGGGGTATTTTTAGGGTTCAGGGTCAGTTTTCAGTTTTTGGGTAAAGGGGTATTTTTAGGGTTCAGGGTCAGTTTTAAGTTTTTGGGTAAAGGGGTATTTTTAGGGTTCAGGGTCAGTTTTCAGTTTTTGGGTATTATTTTATTATATTTTATTACTATATATATATGTTTAATAAATATGAAATAAAAAAATATTTATTTAACTTTTATTAATTATTTAATTATTATAAGTTAATTTAAGTAATTTTAAGTATATTTTAGTAATTAATTATTAATATTAATTTAATTTAACACTGTTTTTAGTAAATACGATATTTTTAACAACTATATTTTTGTAAACGATATTTTTAACTCGATATTTTTGAACTTACCTGTTTGTAGATAGAAACTCGATATTTTGACTGTCGATATTTTCTCAACGATATTTTTGATGGTCGATATTCTGTCGGTCGATATTCTTTCAGTGATCCCCAGCTATTATCATGTACATCGCAAGGGAGTAGGACACGCGGGGTGGCAATATTGGCACGGGGCAGGATGGCGATAGTAAAAAAACAAAAGGCAGACCCATATGGATGATGGGTTATGATTGAATGTAATGTATACGGACTTAGTTTTGCCCTTTGTTCTATTTATGCACCCACAGTAGACGACCCAGAGACCCTAGACCACGTCAATGTAGAATTGTCAAACTGGCCCATACCCATCATAGTTTGTGGTGACTTGAATATCAATGGGCTTAATGGACTGTGGAAAAATGACCCGGCCAGGTTTCTGGGCCGAAAAAAGAGAAGCCATAGGGCTTTAATACAAATGATGCAGAACAACGGGCTTATTGACGTATGGGAGCAGCAAAACACTGGTGGAGGGGGGAGTACATATTATTCAATGCCACATAAATCTCTAGCTAGACTGGACTATTTTCTGACCTCACCTGCATTGATACCTATTATTAAAATTAGAAGGCTACCGCGGGTGATGTCAGATCATAATCCTTTGGTCCTAGATATTTCTATTGCAAATCTTCAAAAAGAAAAATGTAATTGGACCTTTGAGAGAGCTCTGCTACACGATCCTAAGTATGTGGCTCAGATGGGCTCCTGGCTAAAAGAATTTTTTAGAATAAATAGAGGCTCTGCCTCTCCTGCAATAATTTGGGACACTATGAAGGCTGGTATAGGAGGGGAAACCATCAGCTTTTCGATAAGGAGAAATAGGACAGAGAAAGAGGAAATAGAGAGAAAGTTAAGAACAATAGCTGTCACTGAAGAGGAACTAACGGAAGCAATCAGGGTTAAGCATGATGTAACAGGGATACTACAAAAATTGAGCACAGCAAAAGCAGCAGTAGGTGAGGTACTCGCAGTCAAAGCTGCTGGAAAGTATACGGCATGGAAGCAGGACCAATACGAGTTCAGTGAGCAGATCGGCCATATATTAGCTATCGGAATGCTCCAGGATGCTACTAAAGAGGAAATCTCACAAATTGTCTCCGAGGCAGGGCTCTCAGCTACAACACCAAGGGGGATCTGTTCAATCTTTCAAGATTTTTATCAGAATCTATATAATTCTGACAATAACGCCGATATTGGGGAGATAGAAAGATACTTAGAAAGCGCACAAGTTGAGAAGTTTACAGCAGCAGATAAAGCAGGGTTGGAAACGGATTTCACGATGGAGGAAATACAAACAGCAATCAAAGATCTACCTGCTGGAAAAGGTGTGGGCCCTGATCTCATCCCGTTGGAATTTTACAAAATTTTCCTACCAAATCTTGCAGAGGATATTTATCAGCTTATGGTGTTAACACAGAAAGGAGCAGCACCTCCAGAGTCTTGGGGTGAGGCCACTATGGTGGTATTCTTGAAAAAGAACAAACCTCCAACAGATCCCGGGTCCTCTAGGCCCATAAGCTTGATGAATAGCGATACGAAGATTTTCTCCAAGATTCTAGCCAATAGAGTAAGTTTAATCATCGGCAAAATTATATCCCCTAGACAACATGGGTTCATCCTGGGCAGGGGTACGGCAGATCACATCAGAAGAGTGTGTACCATGTTTGATGGGACGGCTGCCTCACGAGACCCTATGGCCCTAATATTGCTAGATGCTGAGAAAGCATTTGATAGGGTCTTGTGGGGCTTCCTTTGGGCGGCATTAGCAAAAGTAAATATCGGCGATGTTTGCATCAAGGCTCTAAGTGTCTTATATGTGAACCCGACGATAAGACTCAGGATAATGGGAGAACAGAGTGGGACTATAAATATCGGACGAGGAACTAGGCAAGGATGCCCCTGCTCTCCGTTGCACTTCGCTTTTTATATAGATGCCTTTATCAGAAAGATAGAGCTAAATAAGAACATCATACCAATTGTGCTGAATGGATTCGAAACTAAAATTTTAGGCTATGCCGACGATCTAGCTATAACATCTGCGGATCCGGTTAGGGCGCTTTTGGAAATAGAAAGAGAAGCTAATTTATACGGGGCACTGTCGGGCTATAAATTAAATCAGAGTAAAACTCAAATTGTAATTAATAAAAAGATAACGATGGTAGATCAAAGAGTAACGGATTCTACAGTGTAATTAGGTGTAACAATAACTTCAGATCTTTCTAAGATAGTTGAAAGGAGCCTGGGACCGCTGATTAAAAAGACTAAGAAGGATCTAGACAGATTAAATAATCTGCACTTAACAATAATTGGACGGTGCAATTTAATAAAAATGACATTTTTGCCTAAGGTATTATACTTGTTTCGAACTATCCCATTGAAATTTAATAATAAATGGCTTGGGGAAATAGAGGGAGTTACAAATCGCTTTATCTGGGTCAAGGGCAGAACACGGCGAGCACTGAAATTCCTGTCTCTGCCAAGGGAAAGAGGAGGCCTTGCGGCTCCCGATTTCAAGGCCTACTATTGGGCAACTGTTCTACAATGTATTAGAGGGCTAGTTGGCGGGAGTATGGAGGACCAGTGGAGAAGGGGGGGAAGTGTCCCCGACACATATTAGTTATTAATCAAGGGCTCCAGCAAGTGGCTTCTTACATTTAATGAAGCCAGTTACTACAAAAAAGTTAAGTTCAAGACCCTTGGACCAGTAGTATCAATCTGGTCCGCCCTCAGGAAGAAAATAAAAATGGGGAGAATGAACTATTATACACTTCTGTATAAGAATCAACTTCTACCGGTGATATTCCACGACCAAGTAATGAAAAGATGGGATACATTGGGAGTGAAAATTATTGGGGACCTCATAGACATGACAGGCCTAATGACATTCGAGCACTTACAGCAGCTACATAATATAGACCGTAGAGACTTCTTTAAGTATCTACAAATAAGATCAGTGTTGGCAAAAAAACAGGGAGGGGAAATCAACTATAAGAGGGAGGAAATTATGGAATTTTTAAGAGATCAGAAGGGCTGTTCGATATCCCATATCTATGGGGGAATTAATCCAGCTTAAGGAGGATGATTGTGGAAGGGCCGTACAAAAATGGAATACTAAGTTAAATCTATCTGGTAATGAGGTCGAAAAATCGTTCCAGTTGTTAAACTCAGTGCTAAGAGTAACCAATCTACAAGCTCAGCAATACAAGACCCTATTTGAGCTCTATTATACACCACACAGAATTGCTCAATGGGGCGGAACAATGGGGGTTGTCTGCCCTAGATGCCAAGCAACACAGGCAGACACCATACACATGTTTGCGGCCTGCCCAGCCCTGGACCCATTTAAAAGCTCAATAGAGAAGTTCCTTGATAGAGAACTAGGGATCAACATTAGTATAACGAATTAAGTTATGGTTCTAGGGCTTACCAGGGACGACGTAGAATTTATATACCTAGCAATGACTCTAAGTCGGTTATGTATCGCAACAATGTGGAAAGATCCAAACCCGCCAACATTCCAACAATGGCTATCACGGTTGCTAGCTATATATGTATTGGAAAAAGCAATGTATGATAAAAATGGTCGGATGGCAAAACAACTGGGGAAAAGAATATGGGCCCGTGTAACCGAATGGAAACAAAGGCTAGAAAATGGCTAGAAATCTATAATTATTACCTGCTCTTCTCTCCTCTTGTCTCTCTCTGACTCTTCTCTCTTCCTCTTCTCTTTATTGTAGCTCAATGTAAATGGATAATATATTCAGTTTGTTGTTTTAGCATGAGGAGATATACTGTATAATTTTCTCATATGTATTCTTTTTCCCATTTATATAAGATTGTGATATATGAATTGGCGGTAATAATTGAATAATGAAATGTCCTATGTCTGATGATGATGAATAAAAAAAAAAAAAAAAGGAATAACACAGTCTACTGCTGTGTTATTGTCCCCCGAGAAAAAAGGATGATTAATGATCGCCAAAAATGTTCTACTATTACGTAGCACCTCTACTGAAAGGAGGTTATTCCATGCCTCTTCCTTTATATCTTTTTTGCGCTTAACAGTTGCGATTTTATACTCTTTCCTCAGGGCAGTTATTAATCCCCTGTTTCTAGGCTTATGTTTCAGCACCTTATGGAGGGCACTATGGGCTTTAGAACAGTTTTTATCAAACCACCCTTCATTCTTGGAGGTTGTTTTACCATTTTTAGTTCTCAGATCATTTGCGAACTGGTTGCAAATAGAAGCATAGGCGTCAATAACCGTCGAGCTTCCAGCAGTCTTGTCCAAACATATCGCTAGGTTTACATCTGCTTTACTAAAAAATTCCTCATAAAACATTTCAGGGACCACCTTCGACCATTTGAGCCTCCTACCCTGGTCTTTAACGGCCAGATGCCTTACGTCCTTCATGATCCCATCCCTATCTCCCGCTCCTTCCTCAAATTGTGCCTCTAAGGTAACAGGGTTATGATCACTAAAGGCAGAAAATACTGCCTTATATGATATAGTCCTTGATAACACCGATGGGGACACAAAAATAAAGTCAATCACAGTGCCTGACTCTGTGCCCTTAAAGGTAACAATCCTTGCCCCCATCTCAGTCACCTCTGGCTCTAAAAGACTCATGGAAGCTAAGAGCTCCTCCATGGCATTTCCATGACAATTATGCTCAAAATGGGGTACCACCACCCCCGGTGGGCCGAGATCACCCTCAATTTGACAGTTCTGACCACATAGATGAATATTAAAATCTCCCATTAAGACAATATCAAAAACCGAATTGTGTTTTGATCTATATTTTGACAGAAACCTATCTAAGGAGATTAAGTGCTGATTAGGTAACACACTCTCCTTAGCATTATAGAAGTTAATCAGTAGGGTTTTAGCCAAATTTGGCATCACCCATTCAACAATTAAGAAGTTTTTCGAGCCTGTCTCCACCAAGGTAATTAAGCCTTTTAATCTTAAAGAAAAAAGGAGGATTAACCCTCCTTTTGCTCTGCCCATCAACCCCGGGGTGGCAGGAGCGACAAAACTGGTAAAACCATTAAAATAAAAAATTTCTGAAGAATCCCATGTTTCCTGGAAGGCAATAATATCAAAATCGTTTAAGTAGTCCACCCATATAGAATCATTCCTTTTACCCCTGAGACCCGCAATATTCCAACTCAACATTCTAGTTATTTTTGCTTGTTTTGCTGGAGGTGGACAGGCTTGAGACTGCAACCTACTGTCCATTAGTCAATCAATTTCCTCCAGATCTGATAATGGGGAAAAATGATTACACAAGGGTATTTCTATACTACATTGGTCTCTGGGGTAAGACATGACAGAAGATAATGTAGTTGTTGATTCTGCAGTGAGTGTCAATGCCCCTCCTGTTTTAGATCTTAAATTAGGAGTCGGGCCACTAGAGAGGACCTCGTATGTCGATAGGTACCTGTCTTTTTTAACCCTGGGGCGCCCAATTCCGGGGTGATAGAAAAACCCAAGTGGTACTGGTCTAATTCCAGGGGAAACTATCTCAGAGGCATCCCAGAACAATCTATCTGCTATGTTAGGTCTATTAAAATTGACAACCACACAGTCTCCGGCGATATTTTTAGGTCGATGCCCTACCCAGCTCACTCTTCTGGCCATGATAACATTTGATTCTATATCACGGCCACCACTGCTATATTGTACACAACATTTTTAGACAGCGTTAAAAGATCCTGAGTAGATTCAACCATATTTTTATCTAGGGTGGGAACCCCTGTAAATACAGCAACTAAGGGGGCAGCATCAGGGGGCAGTTCTAAATGCACAGTAGTGGGTGACCCCTGATTACTGGCATGTCCCATAGGTTTGCCATCTACTTTTTCCCTTGTAATATCTCGAGGACCTACCCCCCTCGATTCATCTGTAATGGGACCAGCACCTGGGTTGGGAACCGAATTATTACTCATACCCCGACCCCAATTTCTCGCCACAATGCCCGATTGATCCTGGCCCATGGGTGGTCTTGGGTTATCCCCTTGCCCTTTAGGTTCCCCTTTCATAGTTCTACCCAGTATCTGGGCCTGGGTATCACGAGCCTGCAACCCCCTGTACTCAGTGATAAAAATATCAATTTGGTCACATTTCTTTTGCATTCCTTCCACACAAATATTTAGAGTATCAATAATGTCTTTGGCCAGGCCCACTAATACGGGCTCCAGCCGAGATGTAAACATTTTTTCAACTAGGTCTTCCAGGTTTTTTGTGGAATTTGAATCACTCCATTGTGGCATGGATACGGGTTTTGGGGGCTTCATACATTTCTTAATGTTCCTGCGTTTCCCCCTTTTTTGATCGTTCACGGATCCCTGGGGATCACCTTCAACCACAGGCAGTTCAGCTACAGATTCATTCTCCATTTGCCCATCGCCGGGTTTAGTCACTTCCTTAGGGGTTATTATGACCACCTCAGGTTCTAACGGTATATGAGGCATGGGTATGATGCTGGTATTAACAACTTCCTGATCAGTGACAGGAGTGTACAAGCCAAGTGCTTTCTCTGCGAATGCAATTTCTTTGCTCAAGACGCCCACCGCAGATGTTAAGTACGATATGATGGATTCTGACTGTATTGAAACTTTAGCTTTCTTGCCTTCCTGTTCACCATTACTTGGTTGTTTTCGCGTACCCATATTGCACTGTAAAGGGAGTGGCCCGACCCGGCATCTCTGGGACCTGATGGCAACAGATGGTCCCGCCCTTGTCCCAGGCTTCTCCCGGCGCCGCCCGCGCGCGCCCGCGACGCGGGAGGAGCTGCTCGCTTTTAGGCGCCTCCGGGCGAGGAAGTGTGTGGTGGCAGGCGGCGTCCCCGTCAGGCAGGGGACGCTGGGAGTTGTAGTCCCTGCTTTCTCCCCTCTTGGCGGCCGTGAAAACCAACTGCGGCAGCGGGGGAGATCAACGATGTCTGCGGGACCCCTGGGCAGCAGCTTCAGCGGTAGGTGTTAAAAATTGCCCCCAAACGAGCTAGAGCCCCCGCTCCACCACAGGAGCTACTCGCTTTTAGATGCCTCTGGGCGCGGAAGTGGGTGGTGGTAGGTGGCGTCCCCGTCAGGCAGGGGACGTTGGGAGTTGTAGTCCCTGCTTTCTCCCCTCTCGGCGGCCGTGAAAATCAACTGCAGCAGCGGGGGATATCAACGAGGTCTGCGGGACCCCTGGGCAGCTGCTTCAGCAGTAGGTGTTAAAGATTGCCCCCAAACGAGCTAGAGACCCCGCTCCACCGCAGGAGCTGCTCGCTTTTAGACGCCTCCGGGCACGGAAGTGGGTGGTGGTAGGCGGCGTCCCCGTCAGGCAGGGGACGCTGGGAGTTGTGGTCCCTGCTTTCTCCCCTCTCGGCGGCCGTGAAAACCAACTGCAGCAGCGGGGGATATCAAAGATGTCTGCGGGACCCCTGAGCAGCAGCTTCAGCGGTAGGTGTTAAAGATTGCCCCCAAACGAGCTAGAGACCCCGCTCCACCGCAGGAGCTGCTCGCTTTTAGGCAGCTCCGGGCGCGGAAGTGGGTGGTGGCAGGCGGCGTCCCCGTCAGGCAGGGGACACTGGGAGTTGTAGTCCCTGCATTCTCCCCTCTCGGCGCGCGTGAAAACCAACTGCGGCAGCGGGGGAGATCAACGATGTCTGCGGGACCCCTGAGCAGCAGCTTCAGCGGTAGGTGTTAAAGATTGCCCCCAAACGAGCTGGAAACGATATGAAAGTTTATCATAACTAAGCCTCCCAGTTTTCAGTTTTTACAGATTTTTACCGATAAATACAGACAGAAAATAATGTGAGTCATCTGTATATATTTTTAAAAGCTAAAAATACAGAAAATTGTTCTTTAAATGAGTGACGTTCCATGCGGTCTGTTGAGAATTCCAAGATAAGCAGATAGACAGCATAGGAGTTTAGAAAAAAGGTTAACATAGCATTATATACAGGCATATGTTAAAATATATTTGTAGTAAATTGCTAATATTTACTTGTGGGTGTAGTATTTTAGTATTAAATCTGTTTTATTGACAGAACACAATCAGTGGAACATGAGCAGAACGCCTAAAACCCACTGGGATGGCTAGCTGCAATTTGGGTATACCAGCAGGGCAACGAACAAAGCGAAACTTCTTAGAGATTAAACACAGCAAGCCGCCAATAACCCATCTGGGCCGGCCGCGTCCACAAAGGTAGAAATAGTAACAGTTAGGCGGTGCCAAGGACAAGCAGGCAGATCAGTGAAAAAGCAATGAGTCCATGGTATCGGGAATGCGACCTGCTGAAGTCCGTAGGCTCTAATAAGTGTTTCATATTTGAACAATAAACATAACCTAGAAATAGAACACAGTAAAAAAAAAAATGTAAACCCATCCCAGCCCCACCCCTCTGGTCACTGAGCATAAAAGAAAATCAAGACACGCGCGTCATTCCGTGGGCCCTATGTGCTACAGAGAGTCATCATCTCCGGAGAGGGAAAAATCTGACACTTATGGGGTGGTTGCAGTGGCATCTGGAACTAAGTTCAGGATACAGAGGTATTGCGGGCAGGTAAATTCTCAAAATTCAGTGGAGAGAATAGTTAGAAAAGAGGCCCAAGTTTTGGCATAATCTTTACCCTTCCCTCCTGCCACCATGGAATGTCTCTCCATCGCTAGAAGATTCCATAGTAGGTGTAGCTAGTTTGTGTGATCGGGTACTTTGTCTGATTTCCACCTTGTCAGTATTACCCTATGAGCAGAGTTCAGTGCAAGTGCCATCTGTCGAGCGCAAGGGAAAGGTTATCGCAATGGGGAGGCCTAAGTGTGTAAGCATGAAGCCGGGGCATGGAAGTGTTGAAGGCCAGGTCTGTGTCATCTAGGATCTGTTTCCAGTAGCGGGTTAGTTTGGGGCAATGGCAAAGTAAGTGAAGAAGAGTCCCGGGAATACCGCACCCCCTCCACAGAGGCCGTTACATTGGGATTGACATTTGGCTAGCTTTTTGAGGTGTAGTACCATAGGTAGCGATTTTAAAAGCTGTCTCAGTGTGGCTCACGGAGTACGTAGTGTGGCGTGACCGGTAGAAAATGTCTTCCCACTCCTTATCTGACAATTCACGCCCTAGCTCAGTTTCCCAGCGTTTCTGACTGGCAGTGCGGGACCGTGAGAGGGCTGAGGTAAGGAAGGAGTAGATTTCGGAGATATGGCTTTTATCATCTTTTTTTTGTAAGTATCCATTTCTCAAATGGCTTAATTGGCCGGAAAGCTAGGTGACGCGTCCCAGGTTCTGAAATCCAATGTATCATCTGGGAGTGTAAATAATATCAGTGGCCGGTAATTTTTAGCCCGATTGTAGGTTCTTAAAGGGGATAAGGCCCTGAAGGTAAAATAAGTGCCCCAATCGTTTATTCCCCGCCTCCACCCACCTCGCTACAGCCTTGGCGGACATTCCCGATGGGAAGGCGGGATTTGAGAAAAGCAGGGTCAGGGGAGAAGGGAATGAGGTCAGGTTGGCTCTCTGAGAGACTCTGTCCCAAGCTAGCATTGTAGATTGTGTGACTGGTGAGGAGTAGAGTCCCCAAGCGCGGGCCGACCTTAGTAACCAGGCATGATGTGGTTGCCCGTGACCGTCTGATCCATGAATACCCAATATTTTTCTGTCATGGGACAGTTCCATTCCACTAAAAACCCTAAGAGTGAAGCATGGAAATATCGAGTGATATTAGGGAAGGCTAGTCTCCCATACTTTTTGGGTTGTTGGAGTTGGGTTTTGTGTAATCGTGGTGGGATCAGGACCCAAATTAAGCCCTCGATTGCCGCCTGTATTTGTCGTAGGGTGTGTGGCGGGGGTTCCAGTGGCAGAGTTTGGAACAAGTATATGGCGCCTGGTAGGGCAATCATTTTAATCGCGGATAATCTCCCAAACCACCTCAGGGGTAGGCGACGCCAGAGGTAGATGTCCGCGCGGATTCGGGATAGCGCAGAGTAGTTCACCTCTGCTGTTTTCGCTAGACTCTTGTGGAGAGTCAAGCCAAGGTACGTGAGCCCTCCGGATACTCAGACACAGGGAAACTGAAGCCGGAGAGCCTCTTCCATGTGTTGGCTAGTGGAAATATTGAGTACTTTGGATTTCTGTGTGTTTTCAAGCCAGAAAACTGATTGAATGTCTGAAGGTCCTGCATGATGGCCGGTAGAGCGGATAGGGGGTGTGCAATTGAAAAGATAATGTTGTCTGTGTATAAGCTAATGAGGTGATGGTCTAAACCAAAGGGGATGCCCTGTGCTTGGGGGTTAGCTCAAATTCGCTGAGCCAAGGGCTCCATATATAGAGCAAAAAGTAGGGGGGAAAGGGGGCACCCCTGTCGCGTTCCACGTGTCACTCCAAATTGCTCAGAGAGTAAGCCAATGACTCGAACAGCCGCCTGGAGGGCGCTGTAGATGCTCGCAATCCAGCATCGGAATCAGGGTCCCATCCCAGAGCGTTCTAGAGTGACGAATAGATACGGCCAGTGCACATGGTAGAAAGCCTTTTCGGCATCGATCGCCAGGAGAAAGGCCTCCCTTGGACCGCTGTACCTTATCGATTAGATGGCAAAGGCGTTTAGTATTGTCTCCACATTGCCGTCCTGGAATGAAACCAGACTGAACTGGGTCGACTAGGCCCGGCATGTGGGGGTTCAACCTATGTGCTAAAATACTGGAAAACAGCTTTGCCTCTATGTTCAACAAGGAGATCGGCTGGTAGGAATTACAAAGTTCAGGGTCCTTACCCAGCTTGAGGATAACCGATATAGATGCCTGTAGCATAGAGGGGGTGAGGGATCCCGAGTCCGCGAATGAGTTAAACAGGCGGGTGAGTAGAGGAGTGAGTTCAGCACAGTAGGTTTTGTAAAAAAAGGCACTGAAGCCATCCGGCCTGGGGGCCTTCTGGAGCTTCAGCCGGGTGACCGCAGAGATAACTTCCTCAATGCGAATAGGAGCATCCAGGACGGCAGCTTTGCTCTCGGGCAGAGGTGTCACTGCAGCATCTCTCAGGTATTCGGTAGGATCGGGCAGCAGGGAGGGATCAGCCACATAGCGGGAGTGGTAAAAGGAACGGAAGGATGAAACTATTTGGGCGTCACCAGTTAGGAGAAGAGCGGACCCATCACGCAGCGATTTAACCGAGTGTGCTTCTTGATGGCTCTGGGAACAATGCGCTAATATCCAGCCCCCTTTATTGGAGCCAACAACATATTTATGTTTCAGGTGGATCACAGCATGTTCAGCCTGGTCGAGGTCCAAACGGCAGAGCTGAAGGCGCTCCTTTTCTAGCTGCCGCCAAATGCGGGGAGCACCCGTGCGTATATGTATGGTCTCTAATTCTTTAACGGTGGCCTCCAGTTCCACGCGTTTCTCCCGTCTGGTCTTATTCTCATAGGCGGCTTTAGCAATGAGGGCACCTCGCGCTACTAGCTTAAGTGCCTCCCATACCTAAGAGAGTGGTGTGTCAGCCCTGTCATTAGTTGCTATACAATCAGTAATGCATCGCCTGACTCGGTAACCACATCTGGGGACCTGAGCAAGGAATCTCGCAGGCGACAGCGTGGTTTGAAAGCAGGACGCGCAGTGGGGATCCGCAAAGCTAGGGTAATGTGTGCGTGGTTAGAGAGGACCTGAGCTTCAATATTAGAGTCCGTAACCAGGGCCCAAGCAGCTGGAGTAACTAGGAAGTGGTCGAGACGAGCATAAGTTTTGTGAGCGGCCAAGTAATATGAAAAATTAATCTCGTTAGGGTATACAGCATCAAGCATCTCTAATCCCCACCTCTCACAACCACTCCCTTCCCTTCACTGATAGGACGCCGACGCCGCCAATGCATGAGCCAGAACGATCCTGTTTGCCGTTCATCACGAGATTAAGGTCACCCCCTACTACTACCGAAGGGTCTGGAGAATGCAACACCTCAGCACAGGCCTCCAACAAAAACTTCTCTGGTCGATCATGAGGGTAATACATGGAAGCAATAGTGCAGGAGGAGGAACCGACATGGAGTCGCAGCGCTAAAAGGGGTCCCTTGATTTCTGTGACTGGCCCTATCATTGAGACTGACTATTTTAAGATCCAGAAGGGAAGGAAGGGGCCAGCAGAGCTATGTGGGAGGATGCGCAGGCCAGCGATAAAAGAAAAGAAGGGCAAAAGAGGGCCACGTACGCGCAGCCGCCATGCATGGTACTGATAAAAGGACTGATAAAAGCACTCACTGAGTAGAGAACCCACCCACACCCACGAAAAAAAGGCAAAAAATATCAAAATTGAAACATGACGAGAGTCTGGAAAATCCAGGGGGTCAGGACCCTGATGAAGAGTCTTCAAGCTCAGTACCAGGAAGCCTATGAGTTGCAGGGAAGAGTCTAGGGAGTCTGAAGGGATGGACCACTCCGGGCTCCTCCGGCTCCTCAACTCATCCACCATTCCCTTGGTGTAAGTGGAGGTGACTCACAGGTGCACAGGCTATCTTGGGACTGCGTAAGGTGTGAGAGGACCGTGTTGCGCTCTTTCGCCATCTCTTCCGGGCCTGGTTTGCCATCGGGGAAGTTTACTCCTGACATGCTTGAAGGGACTGTCTTTTGGCACCTTATTCGGCTCAGCAGCAATTCCCAGGAGGTCCGAACCTTCTGTGAGGGAACGTATCTGCCTTAACTTCCATTGATGCTTGAAGATGAGGCGAAAGGGATGGCCCCAAGAGTACGGAATCCCTTTGTCCTGGAGATGGGATATGACGAAGCGGAAATCCCTCCACTTAGCAAGAGTCAGTGCGGCCAGGTCTTGTGCCCCTGGAACTGAATCAGCTGGGCGGCTCTCACCATCCGTAGGATCTGCTCCTTCAGCTGAAAGTCATGCACACAGACTAGCACATTGGGCAGGGGGGCTTTCCCACCTCTGGGGAGGCCCACACGGTGGATGCGGTCCACCTGGATTTTTTGCAGACAATCTTCACCTAGTATTTGCTGGAAGAGGGACATGACATAGTCTCGCAAGTCCTCGCCCTCCAGGGCACCGCACGCATGGGGATGTTATTCCTCCTGGACCGGTTTTCAAGATCCTCCGTGTGGGCCCGACTGTCTCGATTTTGGTCCCACAGTCGAAGAACATACTGTTGTTGGTGAAGATCATCCTCCCTCGCCAGCTAAGCTCCTCCAGTGCAGCTACCCTCTCTCCCACCTCATCAACATCCCGTCGTCCCTCTTTGAGAACGGATGTGAGCTCCCTTTTCAGCTCCAAGAAGTCTTCCTTAATGGCAGAGAACAGTTCCAGCATGAAGGTCTTTGTGACCAGGCTATCAGCCTTTTAAACGGGGTCAGCGTGTCTTTGGTCTTTAAATGTTCTTTGGGAAGTGTGGCAGGGTGGATGGAACAGCACGGAGACCAGGTCTTGGGACATATGGTTTTATTTTGCCAAAGGTCTTTTTCTTTCTCACAGTAATTCTTTCTCGGGCCAAGAACGCGGGATCCGTTGTTGTTAACTCTTCAGGCGACCTTCTAGCGTATCTGTTTAGAGGTGAGAGGTCTCTGGATGAATACCCTCCGTGCGGCTCTCCTCCGCGGGACATACGAGAGAGGAAAGAAAGACCACTGTCAGTTTCGGTACTAGTAGTATTGTTATCCCACTAAAGGAACCGGGGTAGTGAGGAAACACCAGTGCTCGAGTGTATATACAAAAACTTATATACACAACAATCGGGTGGTGTAAGTGAGGGAAGTGCGGGTAACGTGGGGAGGGGGAATTGACGCCAGTGACACTATTTACAAAGTTTACAAAACGCTACCAGCGCTTAACTCTGGAGCGTCGGCTACAGTCTCTCCCCGCCTCCCCAACCAGCCTGACACACGGCGACGGACCTGGCTGGCCACACTCCTCCTCGTAGAGTGTGGCTGGGCGATGCACAGAAACGTTGGCCTCCAGGCACAGGAACACCCTTCTTCGGTCCTCCGATACCTCCCGTTCTCGTCTCGGTCTCGTTCGCTCCTTCTTCTCGATTCACCAGCTCTCCCTTGCAAACCAGCCGCTCGTCAGTGACGTCACACCCTGGCGTGTTCTCTTCCGTCTTTTTCACCAATCCTGTGAGTCCTACATCATCCTCAGGCATGTCCATGTAGTCCAGGTTCTCATAGTTAAAGGAGCCACCCTCGTTTTCCTTGCTGTGCAGATTCCATAACTCCTCTCCGTCTGTTGTCCAATCATTCTGAAGGAAAGGTAAAGAGGGATGCGCACTTGAGTTAGCGTCCCACCAATCGCTCTTACTAACATTCCCCTCGACTGGCCTAGACTCTCCGCTACATTCCTCCATCCCCGGTTTCTCCCGATCGGGGAGAGGTATGTTCCTAGACAAGAAATCTGCATTGCTGTTCTCTCTACCTTTCTTATGTCTGATGACAAAGGAGTCGGGCTGCAAATATAGGACCTACCTCAGGATTCTCGCATTTTGTGCCTTATTCCTGTACATCCACTGAAGTGGGGCGTGATCGGTGTATAGTACAAAAGGTTTCTCTTCCAGATAGTACTTCAACTTCTCTATGGCCCACCGTATGGCCAAACATTCCCTCTCTATCGTAGGGTACTTCGCCTCTCTAGGATGTAGCTTCCGGCTTATGAAAAGGATGAGATGTTCCTGGTTATCTTTTCCCTTTTGTGAGAGTACCGCCCCTATGCCCGCGTCTGATGCATCTGTGGCCAGGACAAAAGTCTCGCTAAAATTCGGAGCCACTAGAACGGGGCTGGTTGTTATGGCAGATTTTAGTTTATCGAAAGCCTGTCTGGCTTCTACCGGGGGTTGCTGAAGACGTGTAGGATGTACCTCTTTCTTAAGTAGGTCAGTAAGAGGACTGGCCAATTCGGCGAAATTGGGCAAAAAGCGTCTGTAGTACCCTACTAACCCCAAAAAGGCTCTTAGGTTTCTTTTTGTGGAGGGGAAAAGGGTGCCTACAATGGCTTTTATTTTCTCCTCTTGTGGTGCGATGACTCCATCCCCAAGCATAAAGCCCAGGTATTTTACCTTGGAGAAAGCGGCTCTTGATTTTTTTGCGTTGACGTGTACGCCGGCTTTTCTTAGAGCCGAGAGGACAGTTTGAAGGTGTACCAAGTGCTCCGGCAATGAGTTACTAAAAATCACTATATCGTCCAGATAGACTGAACAGAATGACGTACAAGAGTGTAAAACCTCATTCATCAATCTCTGAAATGTTGCTGGAGCACCATGAAGTCCGAATGGCAGGACATTAAATTCGAAGAGGCCATCATCGGTAGAAAAAGCTGTTTTACACCGATGCTCTTCCCTGAGCGGTACCTGCCAATATCCTTTTGTTAGGTCTAACGTGGTGATAAAACTAGCTTCCCCTATTCTCTCAATCAGTTCATCCACTCTTGGAATGGGAAAGGCATGGCCGTCCGCTGGGTGTCTCCTGGAGTTCTGGACTTTTTTGGTTCTGTCCAGAGGTGTCAGGGATAACACCCGAAGACCCCGGAGTTCTACCTGTCTCGGTGCAAAAATAAACAGAAACACGGGCTTCTCGATGGTGGCGTCAAAGACCAAAGGTTTATTACTGCAGGGACACAGAAGTCACAGAAACTGCACACGGGCAGTATCCAGGAGCCTGTTCAATCTGTACAAAGAGGGTTGCTCCTTATATACTGAATATTGGGCTTCAGGCAAATTCTTTACATGTTAGCACATTCCAAAACCTTTGTATCTTAAACAATAAATATTTGGCGTTGCACAGGAATCGTCAACAATATCTGATGTCAAAACATTACGAACGAGGGGTTCCCACTATTCCATCATAATCCCATGTCAACTTTTCATTCAAGACCCGGACCGCCTCATCGTAAATTTCGTTACCTCCCCCTAATAAAGGCCCAGAAGGAAAGGAGCAGAGCCAGGTGCAGAAGATAGAAAAACAGGATAAGAGATGTTTGTGGGTCGTAAATGGGCACGGTTACCAGCTTCGGCCGCCTAATCATGATCAGGTTAACGGACACGAGAACCAGTATAGCAGGACTGGCCTCAGGCTGGGGAGGCAGCTCTTGCCGAGTCATGCTGCCACAGCGTTGCTGGCCTAAGGTGCACGTGTCACTAGCAAGGTGAATCGCCGGCTAAAGCCTACGTGTCCTTAAATGAAAGAGGTCATTGCGTGTCCATTGACTATGTGAGGGCAAGGAATACAAAATGGCTTCCTTGTTCTAAGATGGATGCCACAGGTAGATCAGAAATGTGTTTGTAACAGGAGTGCTCTTGCTCGTAGCATAGCGAAAACATCAGGATATACTAAATGGATCATTTGCGGTTCACTGATACCAAAATTATGTATTTGCGACAATGTTACTAACACGGGTTCAAATCGTCACGGAACCTCAGACCCTCCTTTTGCCCTTACATAGGCAATTACTCAGTCTATGTCAGAATCTAACTCTATGCTCATTAGGTCAGTGACATGTTGTTGCATCATCATCCTGTCTCGTGCCTTTTCTCCAAATACAGGTGGTTTTCTGAAACAGGTTGCAGCACAGAGACTACACAAAGCGGGACCACATTGGATAATAAGGCAGCACGAGAACAGAAATACTAGGATGACACCAATGACCATCAGAACCTTCCATCCCCATGCTGTTACCAGAGTCCAAAACCACTCCATGAAGGACCAGTTTCCCTTGTCTACGTGTATAGAGTCGGAAATCTTGTGTAGCTTAGAGATCGCTTCATAGACAGTTGGAGCATTATTGGGAATAAAAACACAGCAGCTCGATTGGATCATTCTGCATACCCCACCTCGATCTGCAAGTATTACGTCTAGAACCATACGGTTCTGCAACGTCATGAGACGATCCGCCTGAAGCTCAGCTGTTAAGTTACTAAGGGCACCAGCAGTTTCTCTAATAGTAGATTCAACTACCCGTGTTAGTTGACGTAGATTTCTACTATTGGCCATAGGCCCCCAAAACGGAAGGAAACCTTTGAAGAAGTCTCCAGCTTCCTGACCAGCGGTATCTTCCTTGCTGAAGACACCTCTTGCTACTCTGGTCTTGTGATAATCTGAGGAAGCAGTGTACGTCGGAGGTAACAATCGAGCAATATAACATGAACCTGAGAAGTCAGCAGGCAGCCATGTATACGCTCTGTCTTGACAGATGAAGTAAGTACCCCTAGCAGTAAGGAAGGCAGGGGAGGAGTTAGACGGAAATACGTAAGTCTCAACGCACTCACTCCTCCCTAGCTGAGCTCTCAGATTTCTTCCATTTCCTTGTAAACAGACCTGACCTCGGTGAGGCACGACCCAGACTGAAGTGGAGCTTTTACGCTTGCTTTCTCCCAAACTAAGGCGATACTCTGTAGAGTTCCAACTCAAATACACCCGTAATTCATCTCTAGGGTATGATGGAGTATTATTGACGTCTTTAATCATGTCAATAATTCCCTGGACTAAAGCTTTGTTGGCTGAGTTGTATTTAGTGGACCGTGGTGGACGCGGAGGATAGGTCTCAAGGGCATAGGAAAAAATGGTCTGAAAGGCCTGAAATGATCCATTATAGCTAAAAGGCAAGACTAGATAGGGAATGCCTTTATCCATAGTGTGAGGTATCAAGCCACACACCCAGCAGTCTGTAGTATTAACTACCAGTTGGTGTTGATGCAAGAGCTGTACAAATGTATTGTTAATAAATTCTGAGCGTCGAGCTTGTTCGTGTTCAGGAAATGAGTGAAAAGAATGCATAGAAGAAACCGTAGAAGTAGTAGGATCAAGGGGAGGTACTGTAGTTACCGGCATAAAAATCAAATGTACACCAAAGATGATTCCACCCACCAACGTTATCAAAACAATTAAAAATGTAACTGCACATTGCATTAGAAAGCATTTGCTGTGAAGTATTCTGTACAGTCTATTTCTGCGCACATAAATTACGTTCTTTCGTTGCAGCTCAGGAAGCTCCATCTTCTACAATCCGCTCGTGACCACTGATGATGTGTGCGTAGATGAAAATGCCTCTATCAGCCCTGGGAGTTCCCAGAACTAACAGAAAGATCGACCTTGTGTCTGACCCCCGCAGATTCAACTAGGCACACAGCCACGACCCTACGGCTACCCAGACGGCAAGGCAAAATTTAAAACAACAAAATAATAGTAAACTTCCTGGCTGGAGGCAATGTATCAGAAAATTCAAATGTGAAAATAGGCAGTTTCCTGCTTTATTTGTCCATATTGCGAGGTCGCAAATTGTATCTCAGTTTTGCAGGAGCTGTCTGATCTGGAAACAATGTATTTTCAGCCGACGTTGCAATGTTCACGTTTGCAGATGGCAAATGTTCTTTTGGTGCAGATGGCAAATGTTCAGGGTTCAAAAGAGCAGTTTCAGGAGAAGATCCAGAGTTTGATGTATCAGTGATCAGTTCTGCATCACTGAAAGGGATGAAACTGGGGACTTGTTCTGTTTCAGAGGTACCGATTCCTTTTTTCACCCAGTTATCATAAGGAAGCGGCAGCGGCACCCGTTTGGCGTGTGTTGCATGAATCCAATTTTTCCGGCCAGCCACACGAATAGCAGTCCTCGTTGCCAACAAGACCTGGAATGGTCCGACAAATCTGGGTTGGAGATTCCTTGTCCGACCAAAATTCCTAATGACCACCTGGTCACCTGGTTTCAGCTGATGACCTGGACTCTCCGGTGGCTTTGGCAATGCATCGAAAACCTGTTGGTGAATAAGGCTCAATTTAGCAGTCAAGTCGAAAAGGTAATCAATTAACATTGGGTATTCCAGCTGCTTAAATTCTTTCGGTCTAGGTACCCCCCAAACATTTGCAGGACGACCAAAAATTATTTCATATGGACTAAGCCCTACTCTAGAATGTACAGTTGCTCTTGTTGATAACAAAGCCAAAGGCAATGCATCCGGCCAGGACAAACCCGTGGACGCTTGTATCTTAGCAAGTTTCAGTTTAAGGGTGCCATTGTAACCCTCAACTAAACCCGCGGACTGGGGATGATTCGCACTGTGAAACTTTTGTCTAATCCCTAGGCCGGCACACACACTCTGCATAACTTTCCCTACGAACTCACTTCCGTTATCTGACCATACAATCCGAGGCATTCCGAATCTGGGGAAGTATTCTTTAAGAAGGATCTTGGCAGTAGACAAAGCAGTATTGTCCTTCAGTGGGTATGCTTCGATCCATCTGGAGAACGCACAAACTACCACTAGGACGTACTTTAGATTATTACAACGATCCATGTGAATGAAGTCTAGCTGGATCACTTCGAAGGGGCAGGAAGGAGGAGCGAAATGACCAGCAGGTGTGGGGATTCCCTTGCCAGGATTATGCATCAGGCATACCATGCAATTTCTCACCACTCTCTCTGCACACTTACTAATCCCATCATTCTTCCAAACTGTAGCCAACATCTTACAAATCCCTTTAGAGCTGATGTGTGCTGCTCCATGTGCCATCGTTACTACTGCAAGCACATACGCATCAGGCAACATCCAACGCTGTTGTTCCGACAAGTCAATCCAACACCCACTCGAGTCCAATTTACCCGTGCTCTCTTTCCATGCAAGCTTTTCCTCCTCAGTCGCCTCTTTCTGAATTTCTTTCACGCTTTCCACTGTGTCCTCACACATTCCAGACTCAGAAATCCATCTTGCAGACGTTGCAACATACATTCTACTCATCATATTTCTAGCTGTCTGTTTTGCAGTCTCATCAGCAAAAGCATTCCCACGACCAACATCATCCGTGATTGCTTTATGAGCACTGCATTTCACAATCGCAACTTCAGTCGGCAAGGTTAGAGATTCCAACAAGTCATTAACTAGCTGACCATGTTGGATCTTAGTCCCATGGGACGTAATGAAACCTCTCTCTTTCCACAAACGGCCAAAACTATGGGCCACGCCGAACGCGTACTGACTATCTGTGAACACATTCACTCTCTTTCCCTTAGCTAAAACGCACGCTCTTGTTAGCGCGATCAATTCTGCAGCCTGGGCAGAATTCTGACTCACTCTCGCAGTCTCCACAATCGTACTCAAGGTCGTTACTGCATAAGCAGCAGTCACGTCACCATTCTCCAATTTGAAGCAAGACCCATCAACATACAACGTGCCATCTGGATCTGATAACGGAGTGTCTTTTAAATCGATTCGTCCTTTTGTTTCTTCCTCAGTTCTGAAACAACAGTCGTGTGGTTCGGAATCACTCGTCTCTTGACTAGTCGGCAACAATGTTGCTGGATTCAATACATTGCATCTTTTGATCTGAATATGACTCGCTAGCAATGTCAGTTCGTAACCTGATAATCTAGCACTGGTAAGGTGCTGCGTCTTGGTTCGGTTCATGAGTGTATCCACAGCATGAGGAACCATAACCACTAGCATGTTGTTCATTACTAAACCAGCAGATTGTCGAATGGAGGCTGCAGCTGCGGCTGTAGCTCTCAAGCAACTAGGCAACGCTCTAGCTACTGGATCTAATGTTGATGAAAAATACGCACAAGGGCGTTGTTTATCACCAAATTTCTGAGTCAAAAAACTCAACGCACAACCTTCTCTCTCATGGACATAGAGCGTGAATGGCTTACTGTAATCGGGTGTACCCAATACAGGAGCTGAACACAGTGCGTTTCGTAACTCAGAAAAACTCTCCTGACATTCGGCAGACCATGGCACTGGACTCGAAACATTTTTCCCAGTCAAAGCTACCAATGGTTTTGCCAAAAGAGAAAAATTTGGGATCCATTGCCTACAATATGAGGTAATACCTAAAAAGGCACGTACTTCTCTCTGCGTGCTAGGAACATTCATCTGTGTAATTGCTTTTATTCTCTCTGGGGTCAACTTCCTTCTCTCCTTTGACAAGAGATGACCTAAGTAGGTCACTTCTTGGCAACAGTATTGCATTTTTGAAGGTGACACCTTGTGATTCAAGTTTGATAAGTGATGCAATAAGGAAATTGTAGCTGTTTTGCAAGTTTCCTTGTCATCGGCAGCCACTAGAAGATCATCAACATATTGTACTAAAGCAGAACCAGGAGGAAGTACAAAGGAATCTAACTGGCTTTTTAATGCTTGACTGTAAATGGATGGGCTTTCACAATAACCTTGTGGAGCGCGTTTAAACCTGAAGCTTCGTCCTCCTAGAGAGAAACCGAAGATATCTCTGCTTTCCTCGGCTATCGGAATGCTGAAAAAGGCATTCTTCAAGTCGATAACCGAAAACCATGCTGCTGTAGCAGGAATCAACGTTAACAATGCAGTAATGTCTGGAACCACAGGAAACTGTGGAATCACAATTTCATTAACCTCTCTAAGATCAATTACAAACCTATATACTGGAGGTTTTGTTGGGTCAGTTCGTTTCAGAATGGGCAGTACAGGACTATTACAGACATTACCTCTAGTCTCTTCTACAACGTCTTTCTTGATCAGATCTTGTACTATCAGTAGGAGCGCACGCTCACCTTCACTAGAGATTCTGTATTGTGGAATTCGTGGAAATTTTACATTCGCTTTCAAAGTTACTACATATGGTGGGATTTCTAAAAGACCTACATCATTAGGACCAGTCGCCCAAAGAGTATCAGGGAGTGAACGCAGCTCTGGTGGGAGTGCATCCATCGACAAGTACATTGGAGAGATGATTCTTTTACCCAACGTAAGCTGTACTCCTTCTGGAGAACAGTACAATGTCGCATATAGGCGTTTTAACAAGTCTAAACCAAGCAGATTTTCATTACAGCCTGTCGTCAAAATCAGGGGTGCTTTCAATTGTCGGGGTCCAACAGAAATAGACAAAGGACCAGAAACAGGGTTGTGAACAGGGGCGCCTGAGAAACCTACTGAAACGTTTGTTGAGCCAGACAAAGGTGCGCCAGGGAGTTTCGCATGTATGATAGAACTTTTTGCTGCACCAGTATCCAACAGAAACGGTTCGACTATACCTGATGTTGCTACTGCGACATAAGGCCCACTCTGGTCTACTGGAACTGATACTACTCCCTCTCTTTGTCCATGGCTGTCCTAGTACTCCCTTGGCTGAACTTCCTCACTAGCTTCATAGTAATCTTCAACATGATATTGTTGAGACCTATTTTGTTGGGCAGATTGTCCATTTCGTTGGTCGAAATAATTAGAAGGGCGATCACTCGTCTGTGGAGGCATAGCACCTCGTCCTCGACCTCTAGAGTTTTGCATAGAACTACCACGACCTCTCTGAGCTGCCGCAGCATTATTTTGTGCCCGTACCGGACACTCAGTCTTATAATGGCCTTCCATTTTGCAATAAGCACACTGATTCCATTGGTATTGTGGCCTCTGAGAATTATACTCCGTTCTTTGATATGACCCTTGCTGTGTATTGGTCTGATTGGTGCGAGGCGGATATGCTTGCTGTAAAAGAACTTTAGTTTTTAAATCTTTCGTCTTTTTATCTGATTTTTCTTTTTCCTCTTTGTCCCTATTTTCATAGTACTGGGCAGTCGCAAGTATTTGCGCAGTCGTAGAGACAGCCCACGCACTTTCAGAATTTTTTAATTTACCACTAAGTTCTGGCAACAGATTGTGCACAAATTTATCAACAAATAATCTCTGGCCTCCTTCTGTGCTCATATCCTGACCACTATGATCCACGAAAGTCTCCTCGAATCTTGTGAAAAAGTCGGAGACGCTTTCGTCTTTCTTCTGTTTGCACGCGGACAATTTGTCCCAGTTAACGCGTAATGCTGGCATTAGGGTTTTCATTAAATCGATTATTCTACCGGGCAAATTAGCAATTAAGGGTTCAGGTTTAGAACCACCTATTTGTTGACCATCCGCTGCAATTATAGCTGCCCAATCACCACCTAGGGCAACTGGATGATTCTCTTTACGAATTTTAGCCCAAATTGGTTGCGGTACTACATTACCAAATAGCAGATCTATGTCAGCTAGATTTAATACACAAGCGTCAACTGTCTGAGCCAATTCTTTGTAGTACCCTGCAGGATTTTTACGCGGATCTGGCAAGGCCTGTTTCACTGCTAATACTTCAGCTCGTTTCCATGGAATATGTATCCATACTCTCTGGAATTGGGCTGGAGCGGCTGCAATACCAAGGTTTACATTAGCTTGCACAGCTTCACGCCAAATTGGTGGAACCTCCCTCATTGGATATTGACGACTTTGTTTCGTACTACGTTTCTCTAACTCCCTCGGTGAACGAAGGGATGGGTCATTCCTATAACTTAAAATCAGTTCCATCGCTTCTTTTATATTTTGACCAACTATCATACCTGCAGCAAACTCTTTCTGAACATTAATTAATTCTCCTAGATTTGATTCAGGGTCATCCTCTTCCAATTCCTCACGTAGAAGGAAGCACATTTCATCGAACACATATCGTTGTGTCGGTTCATTCCATTGCATAAATGTATCTAATACATTTTGTACATTATATCTTCCAACTTTCGAAACCCATCTAAGAGCAGTGGAATCTAGTATTCCTCTTTCTTCAGTACTGGGAAGCTGACTACGTCTCTGCACAGAGTCAGAGGTAGGAGTCTTAATCAGAGTTTTATAGAAGGGAGATAGAATATTGGAGACAGAATCAGTGATTCTCCGACGAACAGAAAGTGGAGTCATAATATTAGCAGAAGCAGTAAATAGAGTAGCAGTTGGAACAGATAGATCAGGAACAGTAGGAGTAGCGGGCAAAACAGCCTGTGAACTAGCAGGTGTGAGCGATACAGGTATAGGTAAAGAAGCCGGCAACCCTGGAAGAGGGGGTGCCGAAGGAACATTAATATTGACCACAGGAGGTACAGGAACTTGATTCAGAGGAGCAGGAACACCAGGTTGTCCAGCAACCGGTAATTGAATATTCGGTATAGGTGGAGCCGTAGCACCCTGTGCATACGGTGGGGGTGATCGTAACAAGTAAGACAACAGGGGATCCTTTTCAGGGTCCTCTACTATCTTAGCTGTGCTCGATGGCAAAGCAGGATAGCACTTGTCTATCGCTAAATTACACTCTCTATTGGCCACCTCCATTGCCTTCTCAGACTCGTTGAGTTGCAGCTGCTTAGCAGACTGTTCTAAAGTCAACTCTTGCTCTTTCTGTTCTTTCTTCAACTTTTTAATTTCTCTCTGTTTAGATTCTTTTCGCCAATAACGGAAAGAATCAAACATTGCCGGCCGGGCTTTCTTCTTGAATAATTTCGTTTCTAAATTATCAAGAACTTGAGGTTCGAAACTACCATGCAGTGGCCAACTAAGGACACCATCTTTCTCTGTGTAGTGGATCCATACCTCGTTATAAGAGATAGGGCCCACACCAAATTTGCAATATAGATCATAAAGGGGAGTTCCAATCGGAGGAACCGAACACGAGTCCTCCAACTGGGAATCACTGTTGCAACTAAAACAAGACAACATACAATTTTTCCGACTTACCATTTTATAATCCGGAACACAAAACAGAAAAAACACAAACCAAAAGAAAGGTGCGCACTCGAACCAAGAACTTAGGCCTACCAGAACAGACAAACGTATCGATACCCGAACTGAACTGAATGATTATCGTAACCAGAATAACAAGTGATAATCTTATGAAACCGAACCGAAACTGAAAACTAAAAGGATTATCCAAACAGGAGCAACCCTTACGAAGTAACCAACTATCAACCACTTAATACTTAACTGAGGCACTGAAGACGTCACCAAGGAGAAACCCGTCACGTCTCGCCGTACTAAGGACTGCACCTCGGGTCCAAGACAGGGCGACGGTCAAGGCAACGGACCACTGTAGCCATCCGAACGGGAACCCTCGTGGAAGAGAACGTCGGGCCACTTTTGTGATATGCCGGGATCGATGAAGTGGGGCGCCTCCCTCTGAAATCTTCACACGAAGCTTCTCGAACTCTTCAGGCTTTTGGACCGGTACCGAATGACGTCGCCCCACTGTGGGCGCCAATTGGAGTTCTGGACTTTTTTGGTTCTGTCCAGAGGTGTCAGGGATAACACCCGAAGACCCCGGAGTTCTACCTGTCTCGGTGCAAAAATAAACAGAAACACGGGCTTCTCGATGGTGGCGTCAAAGACCAAAGGTTTATTACTGCAGGGACACAGAAGTCACAGAAACTGCACACGGGCAGTATCCAGGAGCCTGTTCAATCTGTACAAAGAGGGTTGCTCCTTATATACTGAATATTGGGCTTCAGGCAGATTCTTTACATGTTAGCACATTCCAAAACCTTTGTATCTTAAACAATAAATATTTGGCGTTGCACAGGAATCGTCAACAATATCTGATGTCAAAACATTACGAACGAGGGGTTCCCACTATTCCATCATAATCCCATGTCAACTTTTCATTCAAGACCCGGACCGCCTCATCGTAAATTTCGTTACCTCCCCTAATAAAGGCCCAGAAGGAAAGGAGCAGAGCCAGGTGCAGAAGATAGAAAAACAGGATAAGAGATGTTTGTGGGTCGTAAATGGGCACGGTTACCAGCTTCGGCCGCCTAATCATGATCAGGCTAACGGACACGAGAACCAGTATAGCAGGACTAGCCTCAGGCTGGGGAGGCAGCTCTTGCCGAGTCATGCTGCCACAGCGTTGCTGGCCTAAGGTGCACGTGTCACTAGCAAGGTGAATCGCCGGCTAAAGCCTACATGTCCTTAAATGAAAGAGGTCATTGCGTGTCCATTGACTATGTGAGGGCAAGGAATACAAAATGGCTTCCTTGTTCTAAGATGGATGCCACAGGTAGATCAGAAATGTGTTTGTAACAGGAGTGCTCTTGCTCGTAGCATAGCGAAAACATCAGGATATACTAAATGGATCATTTGCGGTTCACTGATACCAAAATTATGTATTTGCGACAATGTTACTAACACGGGTTCAAATCGTCACGGAACCTCACTCCCCAGGAGGGAGTCGGTAGCTGCAAAGTAGATGTGGACAGCCGATGCAAGCCCTGGCGAGGAAAGTGACAAGATAGTGGCCGCCCGATAGGTCGTGTCCGGGGCCCGGCCCGCCACCTCAGGTGGTGGACGACACCCGGTTCACAGGACCTACAGATAGTGGTAGGGGCGACAGTCAATGCCTATAAGGTGTTCTGTTGCTCTCAGGGGCCACGTTGCTTCACCGGTGCTGGGGCTCTCGCCAGAGTTGGACTTGCGGCTTCTGCCTCGGCCGCAGGACCTTCAGGGCGCTTCGCCGAGGAATCAGGCAGGCGGGCTCAGGCGATCCAAATACTGCCTCACCAAGGTACCAGGATAAGCAGGAGTCGATGCCCTTCAATGTCAGGAAAGTTCTATGTCGGCGAATGGGGCGAATACAAAGTGGATGATTTGGCAGGGCCGGAGGAGAAGAGTCTGGCGTCCTACCGTGCCGCCATCTTGGACAAGCCCCTTGTGTGTAGTATTTTGCTATATTTGACTGCTGGATTTGCTAAAATGTGACAGGTATCAAATAACGTGTGCATGTTTATCAGTTAACTAAATGTGGAAATGTACCAATTTTAACTACATTTACTTGCAAACCAATAAATTTGGATGAATACTAATAGGAAGGCCAAAAAATAAATATGGATAAATACAGGCAGAAATGTTTTTTAAAAAAACCATAAAACTAGGAGCCCTAATTATAACAGAGTTGGAAATAGGAAAAGGGCTTTGTCATGATGCGCGGCGACCAGGAGTTAACTTTGTAAACAGCACACATCACTGGATGTGTTATCCAATCACCTGCCTCAATCCAAGTATGCAGGTACAGGGTTGCTAAAATTGATGCAATGTCTCTCTCACGTTGTGTTGCTGGTTTAAAAGTTGTACTGCGCTTAAATATGAAACCAAAACAATCTTTTCGTATGCACTGGTTTCTGATTCTTTTGGATCATGTACAAGCTTTATAAAACCTCTTAATAAAATAAACAATTTATTTTTTAGAAAAGATCAGGAAGGAAGGAATTTTTGTCACATTCACATCATTGCAAGACACCGAGGGTAGTACTAGACCATTTATTCACATTGGAAGAAACTAAGGGGGTCTATCAACCAGGGGCTAACATTTTATGAGACTGAAAGGTGGGGTACACATTGCTGACATTTCTGATCCCTCTCCATGGCTTCTAAATATAAATCATCTGTTTGATTCTCCTCACTAACCCCCTCCCTCCCCTCCAAGGGTGGCCAGAGAGTGTATCCTTTTGGAACAAGGCTCGAGGAGAGATGAGACCAGCTTTGTCTTTCCCTATTCAGGCAAACAGTTTTATTTATTTGTTTTTTTCTATTAAGCGGACATAGTCTGAAAGGACATTGGAGCGCTTTAGAAAGGTGATTAACTCTATACACTGTATAGTATAAGATAGTTTACAGTGTTCAACCATCTAGGATTGCAGTTGGTACTTTCAGCAAATATTTATTTTATTACAGATCAGTATGCTAAAAAAAATACATGGTGCAAAAGGAGAAAGAATACAATTGTTGCCTACATGTGATATAGTAGATTATAATCACTGCTCTAAGCAGAGGCCTTTTATTCGCAGGTTGTTCAGCAAACTGTCCTGCAATGTCTGTACAAATGGTGGCACCTCCTGTCCCACATGAAACCATAAACCGGATACACACACACTTCAGGCTGCAAATACCTAAGGCCAGTAGCATCTGACTTCCATCTGACCCCAAACCTCCACTTGCCTCTCTTGGGTAGTATTGTTTAATGATATAAACAAAATGCCAACGATATACAGCAAGAACATAACATCCTAGATAACAAACTGCACCAATGAGCCCAAAACTGTGGATATGAGCCCTAGACGTCCTTGCAGAGCAAATCTCATAACTGAGTAAATAGGCAGCACCAGGTCCTATCACGAGGTAGCCAGAATAGCCCTTAAACCTACAGCAGACTGGGTGTAGGTAAAGAAATGTAGCTGTTGCTTTCTGTCCATTTGCTGCTTTCTGGAGATTGCATATTGTCACCTCTGTAGGAAAGGGGCAAATTGTCCTGGAACCTTTTGTTGACTAATCCTTTGGCACCTTTGATGACTGCCACTGTTTATGTTCCTTTGTTCCACATTGTGCTCAGTTACTTCATCCCCCTATAGCTGTTGTCCTGTAGTTCCTATAAACATATATCGGATCTGCACGTTCAGACAACATACACTGTGGGATTGGTGTCCAGCATATTCCAGACACCCCCACCGGGTATGTTAACCTGCATACCAGCTAGCTCACAGTGTCACTATAAACCCTTCTTACCAAAGAAAGAATAGTTTTTAGCAACTATTGAACATAACAACTCTGTCCCATCAGGGATCGTGAAAACAGTGCAGTACTTTTCGCTCAGTTAGACGCGCTCACTTTTGTTTCAGAGTAATGCACAGAATAAACAGTGGGGACCTTTTTCAATAAGCATTTATTGAACCAGCGTCATTCTGCTGTAAAATAGGTGTGCTGAAACAACCATAAGACAAACAGATCTAAATGATTATAAGCACCAATAGAGTAAAAGGATGGTAGATTCCTACCATTGTGCTAGAACAATGAATACAGACCAAAATATAAAATACATGACAGTAATAAATTCCTACTCCTACAATGCAACACTATCTTGATCTACCTACGTGTACCTAACATTTATGTAGGTGTAGAGCCAAGAATCCCCCTAGGATAAAGCCAACCCCATTACCTGAAATGAGAGACTGTGTGACCCTGTCTTGGTCTGAAGATGAACACACTGCGAGGGATGTCACACCACTGCGATCTGGAGTGTCTGCCTGCAGGAACCTCAGTGACTCGCGTCAATGTGTCAGTATGAAAGTCCTTCTTCGCCTCCCCCTGCCTCAGGAAAGATATGGTGTTTATATGCCCAAAGTGATACCCTCAGGGGATCTACCTTGCTGTGTCATGTCGGACTAGGATGACAGAAGGAATAACCCTTATACATAGTTATTATGCAGGAGATGGTAGTCTTGCTGAGATTCCATGAACCCTCATGCATAATGGATAAGGCTAGTTTTTCCGAAAAAAAAACCACGTCCTGTAAGCAGTACCGTAACTAGGTATAATGTCACTACCAAGAACCGTTATGTCGTGTAATGGCCGGGAAGATATAAGTAAAAGGTTCGGTAATTACCTGAGCCTATATTGGGGTATCTGTATGAAACATAACACTGTGAGCAGGTGTGGGTTTTTTAAACAATGCCTTGTCTCAGTAAGTGGTAAGTGCATGCATATGGTTTTACCTCTATGTGGAACTTCTGATGTTATATTGGCCGTGTCCTTCTAATAAATGCCTTGTCACTTTCTTTACATTCATACGGTTACTTCCTTAAGAACACTGTTGCATTCTGCACATTCATACAGATTTTCCCAAAGGAGACTTTTTAATGTCGTTTTAACTCTCCCTTGCTAATAAATGCCTTGTCAATTCAGTGTAGTCTTAAGTGGGGACGTTTCATATTGTGTTGGCTCTCCATTTCTTATGAATGCACTCTCACGATCAATACATTTATATAGTTTCTCTTCAATGTGATAGTGAAAGTCATATTACATTTTGTTTTGTAGCAAATCCCTTGTTGCATTCCGCGCATTAACATGGTTACTCCCTAGTGTAAATCTGTTGATGCTGTATTAGCTTATTCTTCCTATTTAAGACTCTATCACATTCTGTATGTACATAGCATTTCTCTCCATGTGGATTTTCTAATGTCATTTTAGATCGCCATTTGTCATGAATGTTTTGTGAAAGTCAATACATTGATATGGTTTCTCGCCTGTGTGAACTTTCCGATGTTAAATTACATTTTTCTTTCTAAAAAATCCCATGTCACATTCTGTACATTGATATGGTTTCTCTTCAGTGTGGAATTTCGGATCTTGTTTTTAGCTCTCTATTTGTTAAAAATGCTTTGTCACACTCCGTACATTCATTCGGTTTTTCCCAAATAGATTTTCTGATGTCGCTTCAGATCTCCATTTATTAACAATGCTTTGCCTCACTCTGTACATTGATATTGTTTCTCCCCAATGTCGCTTTTATGTTGTTTTAACACTCCATTTGTACTTAATGCTTTGCCACACTCTGCATATTGATATGATTTCTCCTCAGTATGGATTTTCTGATGTCGTTTTAGCTTTCCATTTGTACTTAATGTTTGCCACACTCTGTACATTGATATGGTTTCTCCCCAGTGGGGATTTTCTGATGTCGCTTTAGCTCTAGATGTCTTATAAATGCTTTGTTGCATTCTGTACATTCATTCGGTTTTTCCCCAGTGTGGATTTTCTGTTGTTGTGTTAGCTCTCCATTTGTTATAAATGCTTTGTCGCACTCTGTACACTGATATGGTTTCTCCCCTGTGTGGCATTACCTCCTCGTCAGTTATTCCTCGCCACATGACTAACGAAGTGAGCTTCAGCTCCACACCAGAACCCTCCAAAGCAAAGGTTAGCCTCCCATCCCTTCCCAATATGGCCGACACACACACCACATGACCACTATAAGAGGCGGGCCGGCCCAACCCCAAAGCATGTTTTTTATGTTCTGCGCAAGTCCCTCCGGATGCGTTAGGTAAGTGGTGCCTGCTTTAGCAGATATGTGGGTTTCGGGTGGCGGTCCTGCTCTAGCGGACCCTAGGGCCTTGAAATCTGTTTTACCCCCTTTTTTTCTCCAGGATGTTCTTGTTGAGCCGGTTAGGCTCTGCTCTAGCGGGCCATGGGTTTACTGTGGGGCGAGGGGGGCCGGGCTTGCATCGCTATTGCTCAATGTGCCCAGCTTTCGCCGCCCGCCTTCATTCAAGTGACTTTGCAGTGGGCAGCGGCTTTACATGCCCGCCTGCCCTTCGTGGCGTTGTGGGCGGCGGCTTAGTCTCCTTTCTCCCTTTTTGTGTGGGGGGTGCGACCGTCTGCTGGTTACGGGTCCCTCTTCTCCGAAGCGTCCTCGCTTGGACCCCGCTCTGATTTCTGACACTGAGGGGGAAGAGGAGGATCTCCGGGGGCGCTATATCCAGGGTCAAGAATTGCGGGATGTGCTCCTGCACATTAAACAGAACTTGGCTTTTCCAGCTGCGGCTGCGGAGAAACTCTCGGAGGCTGCACGTCCAGAGGGTCTGCAAGGTCCTTTCTGCCCACGGTTTCCTGATCAACTTGCGGAAGTCTCACTTGGATCCCACCCAGGACTTGGTTTTCATTGGGGGCCCTTTGGACATGCTCTTGAGGAAGTGGTTCTTAACTCTGCAACGTCTTGTGGCGGGATCTGAGAGCTCTTCTGGGGAGGGACTCTGCTCCTGTGAGTCTGTGGTTGAGAGTTCAGGGGTTAATGTCTGCCACCATCAATGTACTCCCCTGGGCTCGCCTGCACCTGTACCCCTTGGTGAATCACCTGCTGTCTCTGTGGGACCCCTGCTCCGAGAACTACGAGATTCCGGTTCTGGTGTTTCTCCAGATCCGGTCCGACCTGGGCTGGTGGCTTGTGGCTTCCCATCTATCAGAGGGTCTCCCCTTTCTGGTCTCCCCGTCCCGGGTGGTCACGACCCATGACAGTCACCTCGGCTGGGGGCGACTTTGGGTTCGCTCTCGTGAGGTGTCCTTACCTTCCTTCTCCCCGGCGGTGGATGTCTCCCTGTCCTTACTGTATGTCTGTCGTACGGTGGAGATTTACTTGTCCCGCGCGTCCCCTGTCTGTCAGTGTGACAGTTTGTTTATGACCTTTGGTCCGGTGCGTTCTGGTCACAAGCCTTCTGTTTCTACTCTGAGTCGCTGGGTGAAGCAGGCTATCCTGCTGGCTTACAATTCACAGGGTTCTGATCTACCTGTGGTGGTCCAGGGTCGTTCCACCAAGAGCGTCTCTGAGTCTTCGGCCTCTTTTAAGGGTGTGTCCATTGAGGAAATATGCCAGGCTGCAACGTGGTCATCTCCCCACATGTTTATGGAACACTATTGGGTGGTCCTGGGGGGCTCCCTTGCTGAGGATTTTGCGGGAGCTGTTCCGAGTGCTGGTTCTGCCTCCTCTTGATTCGTCCCTTGTTTGGACTATCTTGTGATTCTGTTGTTTCTTTTCACAATGGATTAAACGTTGTTTTGGTTACCTGTTTCCGCCTTTGTGGTGGTTTCTTGTGTACCCTGATGCCTTCCTGGCTTGGGTATGTGCTCACTTAATTAGTCATGTGGCGAGGAAGACTGACGAGGAGGTAATGCCCAGATTACTTACCGGTAATCTTCATTACTCCGAGTTAGTCTTCCTCGCCACATGAGTTCCCGTCCCTCCCTCCCTGTCTGCTTCATGGTGAGGCTTGGTAGTTTCAGGCTTTGGGGTTGGGTCGGCCCGCCTCTTAAAGTCGTCATGAGGTGTGTTAGTCAGCCATATTGGGAAGTGATGGGAGGCATGGGAGGCTAACTTTTGCTTTGGAGGGTTCTGGTGTGGAGCTGAAGCTCACTTTGTTAGTCATGTGGCGAGGAAGACTAACTCGGAGTAATGAAGATTATCGGTAAGTAATTGGGGCATTTCTAATGTCGCATTAACCTTCGCTTAGTAATAAATCCCGTGTCACATTCTGTACATCCATATGGTTTCTCCCCTGTGTGGATTTTCTGATGTAGTTTTAGCTCTCCATTTGTTCTAAATGTTTTGCAATACTCTGTACATTGATACGGTTTCTCCCCAGTGTGGATTTTCTGATGTAGTTTTAGCTCTCTATTAGTCATAAATGCCTTGCCACACTGTGAACATGGATACGGTTTCTCCCTAGTGTGGATTTTCTGATGTTGTGTAAGCTGTACATTTGCTATAAATGCCATGTCACAATCAGTACAGCCATATGGTTTCTCCCCAGAGTGGATTTGTTGATGCTTCCTTAGATACCTCTTCCTTCCGAACACTTTATTACATTCTGTACATTTATATGGTTTCTCCTCTGTGGGGATACTCTGATTCTGCATTAGGTCTTTCATTGTAAAAAATCTTTTCCGCAGTCAGTCCATCAAATAGGGTTTTTCTCCAGTATGAAGGTTTTGATGCCGTCCTTGCTCTTTCTCCCCCTAATAAATGTGTTGTCATCTTCTACATATTCACACGGTTTCTCTTATTTGTTTTCTTTCCTATACTAGGTTAGTTCTTCCTTCATAATAAGCATCTCATCAGACTTGCTCAGTTTGTTCAGTGTGTTATGTCTTCTATGTACATCAGCTGATCCCTAAGTGCCAAGTGCAGACCTCATTGGACAGTACGGGTTTTCAGCTGTAGAAAAATACTTTGGCACGGCATTAGCCTTCATGGGAAGTGATCTCGAGGCATACGGTTTTTACATCACTTCCTAAACAAGTGATGTTTACTGCCTTCACCTTTTCCGATCATTTTTGCATTTGTTTCACCTGTAAAAGCAAAAGATTTAAAAATAAAAACACACTGGAGTCCATAACAAACATCTATTGGCATGTAATTGTTCATAAAGACAAATGTGCTGAAGAAATTCTAGATTACACTTTCAATGTGAAGATGTAGTAGGCAGAGCAAGGACATACGATCCTTCAATGATCTCCTTCTATCGAGGAGTGCGGTCTAAAATAGCAACCAAGACACCAGAGAAGGTTCCTTGTTCATTGAGTGAGACCCTCCCTATGACACGCTACAATGTTAAATACATAGCAACACTATTTTTCACTATTTCAAAACACTTTATTCGGTTTTAAATTTAAAACCATAAAAGATACATAATTAAAAACATATAAAAATAGATCGACAGGAGTATACCAAGCATGTAAAACCTCCCAGCAAGACACAGATTAAAATGTACAAATTAATATAATGTACAAGATTCTTCAGGGCACACACAGCAAATACGTTTTCTTGTTTTTAAAAGGCAAATGCGTCATACATGATCAATTTAATCGGGCCAACTGTTTCTAATCCTAACAACGGCTTTTAAAAATCCAACCACAAATAAAATACATTCTGGGTGAAGCAGCTGTAGATAAAGGAGAGCAGGCGGACTTGGGAAAAATTCAGTTTTTTAAAAAGAGGAAGTAAAAAATATATCGACGAGGTCCCACAGAAAAATTACAGAAAAACACAAAGTGAAGCAAATCCTGCGGAGACTTAAAGTCGCAGCCGCAGGGTGCTAACACTTGGCCCCTGTGACTACCTTTAGGAACTGCTAATAACAAATGTAAATAGTCTAACCGGAATCTTGTCAATAGAAAATGTTCATGAGTAGAAATGGGGTACGTAAGGACGGTTTTTAACAGTAAATGACTACGGACACTCTGTTTACCTAGTTCTTGGTCTTCTCTACTTGTAGACCTTAGTAGGAAAAAAGAATTCTTTATACAGGCAACATCTTGTTTAGTAATCCGGTCAGGTTTATAAAAGAGATCCTGCCGCCCCAGCTCGCAGCAATTTTTTATGTACCTTACCCAAGGGATGCATAATCTATGATCTAGATTCATTGTTTCAGAAAACATCTGATGGGTAAGAACCAACTCCTTGTTTAACCAGCAATTTATGTTATGTTATGTTATGTTATGTTTTTTTTTGTATAGCGCGCGGCGACTCAAAAAGAGTATCCCGGCTCTTTCACAGCGAGACCTACATGAGAATAACATAACACGACAATAAAAACAGAGAGGGAATAAAATAAAAAGGGGAAAGAAAGGCCTATAGAGTAAACAACCAAGTCTTGAGACCTTTCCTAAAAGCCAGCAGGCTAGTGGCGCCCCGAAGTGTCAGCGACAAGGAGTTCCACAGCTGGGGGGCACGCAACCCAAAGGAGCGACCCCCAATGCGGGCTCTTTGAACGCGCGGCACCACAGCCAAAAACTGTGACTCCGATCTAAGCGCCCGGGCCGGATGGTAAAAGGACAGTCTCCTTTGGAGGTACTTTGCGCCTCCAGAGTGCAGGGCCTTATAGGCCAAAGTCAGCGTCTTGAAAATAATACGCTTGCGGATAGGCAGCCAGAGTAGGGCCTGCAAGAGGCCCGCCACCCTTGCTCGCCTATTTAAGCCATAAATGGCTCTTGCCGCCGCGTTCTGCGTCACCTGGAGGCGCTGTAGCAGATACTCCGGCAGGCCCAGGTAGAGGACGTTGGCATAGTCCAGCCTGGACCCGATCAGAGCCTGCACAGTCAGTTTCCGATGCTCTTCCGACAACAGGGGTAGAAACTTTCTTAGTACCTTCAGGAGACCGAAGCTGGTGCCCGTCACTCCCAGAATCTGGGCTCTCATCGACAAGCCCTTGTCCATCTTAACCCCCAGATTCTTGGCAACTAAAGATGGGGAGGAAGGTGGAAACATATTGATAGGCCACCAGCCATGCCAGTCAGGGTCAGACGCACACCCAAAGAAGAGCACCTCAGACTTCTCGGGATTGCACTTGAGGCCACTCAAATGAAACCATCTGAAAACAGCCCCAAGGCAATCCCGGATGCTCTCCCCGTTTAGCCATAAAAGTATGGGATTTAGGGCCAATACATCACTTACAACTTGCACTCCCAGTTCCTCATGTACCACCGCATTTGAAGTACTGTTAGGCACCCCTAGCAAACATTTTTTTTAAAAAAGCATTCTCCACTGTTTGCAGTGCACCCAAGGCAACATGACCCCAAATTTCACTGCCATAGCTAGCTATTGCTACACTTTTGGCCTGGTACAATTTCAGCAATGCCGCCACTGGTCTTTTACCCATTTTAGAGGCAAAATCAAATATGGCAGTATCTGCCCTGGTAACCTCCCCCCTTTTTCTCTGGAGGAGAGGGCCCCATTTATGGGTGTCATCAAACAACACCCCCAAGTAACAGAAGGATCGAGTTATTGGGACTTTTGCATTACCCACTCTAAAAGGATACTGGATCTTGGGACGGGTGCCGACCTGCATGATAAAAGATTTTTCATTATTGATGTTCAGGTCCCCCTCTGACATAAAACACTGGAAAGCCTCTAGTAGGATCTGTAAACCCCTAGCTGTTCTTGCAATAAGAACAGCATCGTCAGCAAATCCCGTTTCCCTACGCAAGGGAAATCGGTCCCAGTGTTAACAAGATAATTCTCCAGGTCATTGATATACAAATTAAAGAGAAAGGGGGCCAGAATACATCCCTGGCGCACCCCTCTCTTGATGTTAAATTTGCTGGATACCTGGAGATCCTGGGCATATCTAATATTCGCCATAGTATTACAGTGTAGATCTTCCAGAAAATTAACCAAGTTATCCTCAACCCCCATGGCCCTCCACAGCTTCCCCCGATTAACACAATCGAAGGCTGAGGAGAGGTCTATGAAGGGCATGTAGATTGTACCCTGACGCGCCATCGTGTACTTTCCTATGATTAGATAGAGGTTTAAACACTGGGCTAGTGTGGAGCGGCCAGGGCGGAAGCCATATTGTATGTCTGCCATGATCTTGTCACCCTGAAAGTCTTTCCAAGATTACCCCACCTACCACTTTCACCAATGAATCCAGAAGGGAGATCGGTCTGTAGCATGAAGTGCTATTACGATCTCCCTTCTTGAAAACTGGGACAATCGAAGATACTCCCCAGGATTCTGGGCACCCAGTCCTGGCCGCAGTGTTGATTACAGATTGCAGAACGGGGCACCACAGGCTGGGATTAGATTTGTATAAGTCCGGGGGAATACCATCCGGCCCAGGCGCTTTATTACATGTAAGACCTGCAATACCCTTTTCCACCTCGGCTAGCTCAAATATTAAAGACACATTACCGATAATTGTGGGGTGTGACAGGTCCGTGGCCTGTGAGATACTGAAAATATCCATAAAATGGGAAACCCATTGATTTTCCGTTATGTTGGTTGTTACTTCGGCACCTGGAGAATTCTCAAACAATGGTTGGTTAATTATACCCCAAAATTTAGCGCTATTCCCCAAGGTGCTTGCCTCCAGCAGGTCCCTCCACACCCCTTCTTTAATTACCCTTTTACGGGCAGCCAGGGCTTTTTTATACTCGTGGCGGCAAACACTAATTAAGGGGCCGATTAGGATCGCGGTTTTCTAGCATCCTCCGGACCGCCAGCCATATTAGGACGGGGTGAACAGATGCCTTTCCGCGGCGGATTCTCCGCCGTGGAAAGGCATACTGTGATTTCTTCGGGGGCCCGTTGCGGGACCCCAGGGTGAGTGGGTGGGTAGGGGGTGCACATGGGGGGTACCCATGGTACCCCCCTGCATTTGCGTGCACGAAGCGGCAGGCACCACGCGGTGCCTGCCGCTTTGTGCATGCAAATGCACTGTTGTCATTTTTTACATTGCGGCGGGTACTGCTTCAAGCAGCACCCGCCGCAATGTAAAAAATACAAAATACAGGATGTGACCGCCATGGTGGCGGTCACATCCTAATTGACATGGAGGGACCGCCGCTGCCCATGCGGACGGCCCATCATACTCAGTGGTGGCGGACGGACGCAAGTCCGTCCGCCATCATATTCGACCCCTAAGTCTTTATTTAGCTAGACCATTTTTAATGCTTCCTTTAGATTCCTCCCTGCCCAAAGAACAGTTTGAATCAAACCATCTTGGGGCTGTGAGTTTAGGATTCGTAACTGGGACACTCAAGATGTCTCCTATCTTAGAGATAATGGAGGCAAACGAATTAAGAATAACATTTGGTTCAGTACCTGGTGTCACACAAGAAATTAGCTCTACAGAGCATGACTCCTGCACCTTGCTTTCGAATAAATCTGGAGCAACCTGGCGCCATCTCAGGCGACGGCGCCCATCCATCACACTTACTTGAGCTGGCACAGGCACCCTAGCTTGTGTGGCCAACGGCCTACCACCAATTGACACACACACCGGATTGTGGTAGCTGAATGCGCTCTCCATTATTTCATACCCCTGAAATAGATCAATGATACCAGAGGAGAACAAAATATAATCCACAAAGGAGCCACTCCTTCCGCCTTTAAAAGAGGGAATATTTTGCGTGCTCAGGGGGGACACGAGAGAAATAGATGGAACCAAATCAAAATCGTCTAAAAGATTATTTAACTCAGCCCCCTGGTAAGTATGTTCAAAATGAAAACCCCTCATTCTTGCACAACCCAATTCTGATGTAACAGTTGTTAAAGGGTTACCACAAGGGTGGACATTAAAATCTCCCATAACCATTAATTTCTGTAATGGCAAGCCTCTAGCTTCCCTCAAAGTAAAACCCAACAGGGCAATCAGTCTTCTATATCGGGTTGTATCTGGGGAGTTATAAACGTTAACAATTCCAAGGCTTTCAGTTCCCTTCCCCAAGACAATTACTAGGGAATTTGGCCTGGATGATGGTATGAGATGAATCCTGCTAGGTACTGCTAAAGAGATGAAATTAGCCAATCTGCCCTTGGCTCTACCACTCAAGGGTGGGGATGCAGGAACATAAAAGACCTTATAGCCCTCCAAATATAAATCATTGGCCACCAGCCAAGTTTCTTGAAGACAAATCTGGGATGACTCCGGGTGGCCCCCAGCCCTGGGCACCGCTCCCAAGCCAACAGACCACGCACGCAACCTGGGCTTCATCCTTGACTCCTCCCTCTCGATGACCAGACAAGTCAACGCCATCTCCTCATCATGCTTTCACACCCTCCGCATGCTTCGCAAGATCTTCCGATGGATCCCGACAGAAACCAGGAAGACGGTCACCCAGGCCCTCGTCACCAGCCGACTGGACTACGGAAACACCCTCTACGCCAGAACCACAGCCAAGCTACAGAAAAGACTCCAACGCATCCAGAACGCCTCCGCCCGAATCATCCTGGACATCCCCCGACGCAGCCACATCTCCGGCAACCTGAGGGACCTGCACTGGCTTCCCGTCAACAAGAGGATCACGTTCAGGCTCCTCACCCACGCACACAAGTCTCTCCACAACCTGGGCCCCAAGTACCTCAACGACCGCCTGACCTTCTACACGCCCACCCGCCAGCTACGGTCTACCAGCCTCGCCCTCACCGCCGTACCACGCATCCGAAGAGCCACCGCCGGAGGCAGATCCTTCTCCTACCTGGCGGCCAAGACATGGAACTCCCTCCCCATCTACCTTCGGCTGACCCAGGACCACCTCGCCTTCAGGAGACAACTCAAGACCTGGCTGTTCGAGCAGTAGCGAACCCCTTCCCCCAAGCGCCTTGAGACCCTTCCGGGTGAGTAGTGCGCTATACAAATATTATGATTGATTGATTGAGAGAATTGTATAACAAATTGTAGGAACAGGGGGTCCCTAACTTTACTGGATAAACCAGCAACATTCCACGATAGGATGTTGTAAATACCATTATGTGGGAGTGAAATGTTACATAGCAACACAATGCCTCTTTCTTTTTTTTTTCTTTCTTTAGCTTTTATTTTAACAATCAGTCGAACAGTGAGCAAGATACATAACAGAGTTGCAAAAAGAAAAAAGAAAGAAAGATCAAAGTAACAGAAAAACATCACATGATATATAATGCTTCCTAGAGAGCAAATGACTGCACCTAAAATAAACGAGTCATATTAAACCCATTTAGATATCGGATCCCATATTTTTTGTCCTTGTTTCCTTTTTTTTGTCCCTTTAAGTTTTTACATTGCCATTTCTAATTGTTATATAGAGAGCAATTTAGATTGCCATTGATGAAAGACTGGGGGCTCAGTATCAATCCACCGAGAAGTAATACAAAAGCGAAAGACTGACATGCAAATAAACAAGAAGGCTTCTGCGGCTGTTGATCTAATTCCGATGTGGTCCGTTTGAATGCCTAAAATAACTAATTCAGGAGTTAAATTTACAACAATCCCTAAACTATTATTTATAAAAGATACTATGTCAGCAATAAAGCGGGAACGTTTCATACATTTGAAAAACATGTGAGTAGAATCAGCACCAATCTCATCACAACGGTTACATCTGTCTCCATTGCCTGCTTTCCATTTCGCTATTTTGATAGGGTAATAATAAAGGTCAAAAATTGACATATAGTGTTGACTTTGAAGTGAGCTATTAAAAAGAATCTTGATTGATAATTCGATAGATCTTCCCATGTTCGAGTTTCCTTTGCCATTTGCTCTCTACTAGCAAAAGATCATCTTCAATTTGATTAATAGCAGTAACATAAACCAGGCCTATTTTTTAAACTTTCCTGCTGATTTCTAGAATAGAATTTGTACTCATACAGCTATGATCTAGAAGGCCTTTAGATTCTAAAAAGCTCCGAATCTGAAGATATTTAAAAAAGTCATTTTTAGATAAACCATATCTAATTTGGAGATCCAAGAATGAGGCAAATTGAGTATCTTGGTATAAGTCTCCTAGTACTTAAATTCCAGAATGATACCATCTTTTAATAGTTTGATCATAGAAAACATATGATTATTTAGAACGGGAGAATAATAATGGATTTCATTTAAACATACAATTTTATTCTTTATTTGCCACCGGACGGCAAATGCCACTATGACAATTTTAAATTTACGTTTTTTATAATAACTAGGTTCTTTGATTTTTACCAAACATTGGGTTACTTCTTCACCTAACAGTAATTCGTAGACTGACGGATATACTGATTCTTCAATGATGGCATCCCTAAAAAGTAATGTACCCATATGTCTTAAAAAGATAGGCCAGTAGTACAACCGGAAATTAGGGACTCCCCAACCGCCTTTTATTCTTGGCAAAATACACAATTTTAAGGCGCGCCTGGAACGATGATAGCCCCAGAGGAACCTAGATACCATTCTATCGATTTTAGAAAAATAAAATGAAGAAAATAAAAGAGGTATTGTTCGAAATAAATATAAAAACATTGGAAAGATTAGCATTTTGATAATATTGACACGGCCATAAAGAGAGAAGTGTAGATTATTTAACCTTTCTAGAACCTTATTAGAAGATTTTAAGACGAGCTCAACGTTCAGACGTATGATATCATCAATCCTAGAGGATATAGTTATCCCGAGATATTGGGCTCCTGGAACAATAGCTATTTCATTAGGTCGTCCCCATTCAGAGTGAATCAGTTGAGTTTTGGTTATATTTAATTTATAGCCGGATAGTGCTCCAAATTCTTCGGCTAAACAGATTATTTTTGGAAGTGCCCACCTTATATCTGTGGTCGTAATAGCGACATCGTCTGCATAGGCGAATACTTTAAAATGATTCTTACCGATTATCACAGGAGTAATGTCAGCTGCAACAGATAATTTACGAAGATAAGGTTCTAGATATAGGGCAAACAATAGGGGGGAGCAAGGACAGCCTTGCCTTGTCCCCCTCGTTATCGGAAATCCTTCAGAGTGAGAATCTGTTATCCTAATAACAGCTTTTGGATGAAAGTAAAGAGCTTTTACTGCGTTAATATATGAATGTGGGAATCCCATCCAAACCAGTACCGACCATAAGAACCCCCAGGTGACCCTGTTGAATGCTTTTTCTGCGTCCAACAGGGCCACTGCAACAGGAGATTCCGAGGCCTGTGCCCAATCCAACAGAGCTAATATTTTTTTAACGTGGTCAGTAGTGTCTCTTTTAAAAATGAAACCATGTTGTCTGATAGAAACAAGTGATGGCATTAATGTATTTACGGCCAAATTCATCAACGTAAAATCAGCTCGCAAAGGGCCAGATTCTGAGAATCTGGCCCTTTGCGAGCGCAATTTTTGCATTTGGGATTTATCATCCCAAATGCAAAAATCGCTATTATAGAATTTACAATTTTGCGAGGAATTGCATTTAAGGAATCTCTATTTCAGATTCCTTAAATGCAATTCATAAAACATTAAAAAATTGCGAATTCGCAATTTTGGGCCGCTATTTACCGCGAAGTCAAACCTCGTGGTAAATAGCGGAAACTTAGAAAAATGCACTTAAGTGCATTTTTCTAAGTTGTATGTTACACACACACATGTCCTTGGGACATGTGTGTGCGTAACACCAGCGTCCAATATCATAAAAATGCGAATCGCTAATAGCGATTCGCACATTGATATGTCTTCCCATTCATTCCTATGGGCCTCTAGGCCCATAGGAATGAATGGGGAGTTATTCCTTATTTGCGATTAGTAATTAGCTAATCGCAAATAATGAAGCTGTAGGAATCGCAAAATAAATTGCGATTTGTACATGAATCCCGTTTTGCGAGTCTGTAATAGCGATTCCTTAATAATCGCTATTACAGACTCGCAAAACGGGACTTTGATGAATCTAGGGGTTAATCTGTTAGCCAGAATCTTAGAAAAGATTTTGCTGTCAGCCGTTATGAGAGAAATAGGTCTGTATGAACCTAACTCTTCACTGTTTTTGCCTTTCTTTTTAAAGATGACTATTGTGGCAAGTGACCATGAGGCTGGTGGGTGGCCCGCAAATACAAATTGAAAGATCTTAATCAGCTCTGGCTTCAAGACTTTCATAAAGACACGATAAAACTCTAAAGGAACTTGATCCGGTCCCATTGCTTTACCGGCAGCTAAACCAACAATAGCTGTTTCAATTTCTTCCCAAGTAATTGGGGCACTGAGTAGCTCTTTCTGTTCTATCGACAATTCAGTTTTATGAATCTCTTCAAAATATTGTTTTATATCTGAATCTAGTGGTTGATCAGCTTGATAGTATAATGTTTTGTAGAATTCATTAAATGCTACCAGTATATCCTCCTTGGAGGTTTTCACTTCTCCAGCGAGATCAAGAATTTTAAAGATCTCATTAGTCATTGCACGCTGACGAAGTCTTTGGGCCAGGACTTTCCGTGTTTGTTCATTCAGCTCGTAGCTTTCTGTCTGATATTGAAAGAACCGTAAAGCTACCTGGTCAGCAATATGAGAGTAAACTAAACTACGTTTAATAGATAAATCAATTTGAGATTCTTCTATATGTTTATTTATTTTAATATTTTCAGCTAATCGTATTTCCGCTTTTAAGACCATATCGCAATCTTTTTTGAATTTATCACGATTATTTTTCTGTTGAAAATTTGAATACTTTAGCGTTTCTCCTCTTATAATAGATTTAAATGTATCCCAGACTATTGGGACTGATGCAGTCTCATTATTAATCTGGAAAAATTCTTGGATGATACTAGTCATGAAAAGTATATAATCTTGTTGTGATAACAGGTTCCTCTGAAACGACCAAGTTGATTGCGGACATGACCCAATAAATGGCATGTTGAGATTTAAAAGAACAGGATTATGATCTGATAGCAGTTTAGGAAGAACTTCTATTTTTATTTTTTCAGAGAAGAACTGAGATAGAAAAAATAATCAAGGCGGACAAATTTACTGTGTGGGGCAGAGAAAAAACTATAACCAGGAACCGCGGAATATAAAATATGCCAAGCATCCAAAAGGCCATTATCTATTACCAGGGACCTCAAAGCCTTAAACGTCTGTGGTTTGAGACCTATATATCTTTCGTTCTGTCTAATATTAAAGCTAGCTTCCATATGAATATTTAAATCACCACTAAAGATAATAGGAATATTACATAATGCAAGCTCCTGATTTAAAGAATTAAACAGCTCAGAATCGTCCAGATTAGGGCCATAGACAGAATAAATCATAATCTTGTTCTGAGATACTAGAATTTCGGCCGAGGCCCACCTGCCCCACTTATCAGCTGATGTCTTAAGGGCGATACCTAAATTCCGCTGCATAAGTATAGCAACTCCTTGTTTAATTCCTGTCTGTTTAGAACAAATTAATAACTCTAGTCCTAGATTCTTTAAAAGATCTCTTTTTTCCCAAGAAACATGCGTTTCTTGAAGACAAAGAATGTCAATTTGTAACAAATATATCATTTTGGCCAAAATTCCTCTTTTTTTACCATCATTAAGACCGTTAACATTAAAGGTACAAATTCTAATTTCCCTACCCATCAGAAAAAATAAAGGTTAAACATCGGCCAATTATCACAAAGGTCCTGCCACTTCTTATTCCTGCCATGTGTTAGTTTATTCAATAAGGATCTCCTTGCTTTACTATAATCAAAGCCTTTGATAAAATTAGACTATCTAGAGAGAAAAAAGCGTACCAAGTTGGTGCCATAATGTACAAATCTTGCTCAGTTCCGACTGCTGTTGATTTACACCCCCACCACGATCCCCACACACCATCCCCACCCCCCCTGCTTCCCCACCCACACCCCCAACCCACCTTATGAGGCACAGGGACAGACAGTCCCTGGGAACACCGAGTGCCTTCCCCCCACCTCCCAGACAACTTGAAGAAAGAAAAAGAAGAAAGAAAAAGAAAAAAAAAAGGGAACATTATACAACCTAAACCAGCCAACTAACAGTTTAAATATCAGCATACTAAATTACACTGAAAAATAGAGTTATAGATTCCTTGCATATGATCATAAAGATGCTAGATATTCTTTAGCAACAATTTCCGAAACAAAAAATCTCGTTTGACCTTTCACTGTAACTTTAAGTTTGGCTGGATTCTGAAGATAGACAATAGCACCCTTTTCTTGAAATCCAGCGATCAGTTGCCTAAGATGCCATCGTTTGGACACAGTTGCCTGACAAAAATCGGGTCTAACAAAAAAACTGCATCCTTTAGCGGAACGTTTTTTAAAAGGTGTAGCTAAATCAAAGACAGCTTCTCTAGCCAAAAAGTTGTTAAATCTGACCAAAATCGCTCGCGGGCAATCTCCTTCTTTTGATTTTGATTTAATAGAAAAAGGAAAACGATGAGCCCGTTCGATTATCACGGGCCAGTCCCAGGAAGTAAGTTCAGGAAATGCTGTAGAAAAGAGTTCACAAACAAATTTCCGAAAATCTGATCCACCTAGATTTTCTGGTACCCCTAAAACTCGCAAATTATTCCTCCGCGATTGATTTTCAAGCTCAGTGAGTTTAAAGCTGATGTCATCTCGTTGTGCTTTGACTTGCGAAAGTTTGTTTTTTTGAGCAGCAACTTCATCTTCTAGGGTGGATATTCTAGTTTCAGCCTCTAAGACCCTTGCCGACATATCAGTGCATATTTTGATGACACGTCGAACAGCATTTTTTACTTTTTGACAAGTAGATTGGGCACGTGCAATCTCAGTTTTAGTATCAGACCGATGTGCGAGCATAGTTTGGTATATCATAGACAGAGTCACCTCCGGACCAGAATTAGAATCAGTTCTTTCGGAAAATGCTTGTTCATTTGTGGAGCAAGATTGTCCCGGTTGATGGTCCTACAAACTGCTAGATTTATTCCTAGAAGCCGGTGATTTTCTCAACCGGTTTTTCTTGACCGTAATAGTTGAAGCAAGCGAGATCTCATAGGTCCCTTCATCTTCTTCTTCCAAACTGCTGTCTTCTACCGGATAATCAGCCCAGTCCTTCTCCAAGCTCTCATCAGATGTTAAATCAGACATGGAGAAGAATTTCTCGTTAGCCTCCTGTATGATATCTTGGTTAGAGATTTCATTAAGTTCACTAGGTTCGCTAGGCTCTAGCGTTGGATTAGTTAAATTCCCCTCAGATATAGTAAAGTTTTTGGAGGGAATTTCAGTTCCAACAGCTCCATTAAGCTAGACAGGCACTACATGTCCCAGAATGCTATTTGTTAATGAATCAGATTCTGGCCTGGACTCTGGTTCCAAAATTTGAACTGGGGCTGATTAAGGTTCTAGCATAGTTTCAGTTCCAAATTCATTACCCCCGGTCACCACAATGTCTTGAAGAGGCCCAACTGGACCTTCTGAGCCCTCTGGAACTGACAGTGATACGCTATTCACGCAGCCGATCTGAGAAGGGCATTCCAGATCCGGATGAGAATGAACCCACGAGATTACTGGTGAGCGCTGCACCAAAGCATTTCTAGCTGCTTGTTTTTCACATAAAACAGGCAAAGTTTGTGCTAAATTCTTGCTGGAATGCTCTGTTCCCTTTTTTGTTGATAAAGCGGCTGCCAACTCACCGGTTTTTGAAACACCCCGCGCTGAGCCAGCAACTGCCATTTCTTCGGCTCCATCTCCGTCGGTTGTTGCAGATTTCAATTTGCCGCTTCTAGTGTTAGGGAGCCTCACCTGAGCGTTGGCCTTGGCATTCTTAGGCGGCATTGCAGCTGAACAGCAAAAAACGCCCAGAATGAATGTCCAAGCCACCAAGGTAGAAAATGCCAGGATCGATATACGTGCCGGGGGAACTGCCGGGAGCAATACAGGAGGAACAGCTGCATCGGCTGTTAATCAGTCACAGAGACCAATGCTGGAGACGCGGAGAAAATGTTAATCGGCAGCCGGCAGAGATGAAGTGCCATGAATCATGCAGTCGGTAAGAGTAACGGTGAAATAATCCAGCGAAGAAGAATTGTTTGCATTAGGCATACAGCAGCCTGTTTTTAAAATAGACGTGAAAGTCGCGATTACCGATGGTTAAATGTTTACGGCCATTCCTTTCTTTTCTTTTCTGCACCACTGCCATTCCTTTCCTTTCTCCAAGTCGGGAGTAGAGGAGAGAGCAACTCACACCACTAACCTAGCGGACGCCATCTTGCCTCCACAATGCCTCTTTCTTACCCAGGGAATGCTTCCTATTCTCACACAGGTTTAACAAAAATACAAAATGGAGCCTTTTCCAGTCAACGGACCATACAAGACAAAGCATCACAATAACGGCAGGAAACATAAGCAACTGCTGCAAGTCTGGCATAGGCTGGACAGGTAATATGAGTATCTTCAACATAGTGTAACTCCAGAGATCCGAGACTCTGACCATACCTAGTCAAGGAACAGGCGGTTTAGAACCATTTTACGTCAATGTAATAGAAAGAGGCCCTGTTACTCCAAGAGACGGGGTTCCATGTAAGACTTAATCGTCCCAAATAAATTCTCATGGAAAACTAGATTCTATCACCTCTATTGTTCATCACTTCTTACACCATCACACACTCATGTACACCAGTCATCAAATGTACCACCAAAACAATCCTTGATTATCAAGATTAATATCGAACAATATATATATATATTTTTTTTTTCTCACAAAGTTCAAGTATAATCAATCTAAAACCAGATAAAAAAAATAATTTGGCGATATGTCAAAAAACACACAGTAGCAAGTGAGACCACATATAAGACACACACATTTGTCATAAAAAATGTTAATTTGCAGGAATCAATTAGATTAATCACACTGTCTGAGGTTTTTCTTAACGGGAAACTTTGATCCTCAAATTTAACAAAAGTAGGTGTTGATGGGTTTCGGTGGATAAAACAGGATAAGACCATCTTCTTCAGGACAACAAGAATATCCCTCCTAACGAATAATACAGTATTTGCTGCATAAAGAACATAGGACATATATCAGATAAAACTACATTAGCATAAATCTTAAACAATCTGTGTAAAAAGAAAATACACTTTTCAGTTGACTTAAAAGAGGGGTCTGGTAGACAATTTTATTCTACCAAACAAAAAAAAGTTCAAAGCCGGAAGGTCCTAGGGAAATTTTTAAGACCACACAGGATTTAATCCCCAACACTTAATCACTAAACAGTACGAAATCCTTGAGTCTATTACAAAAATCAGAAAGTGTGGCAAACCACTACTAGATAGTTTGTAAACAAAAACATAAATAATACAGAACCAATGACTTTGCGCCACAGAACTAACTGTGGGCACTTCCCTTTTCAGGACGAAATCCCTCACTCACCAGAGGTGACATGCTTCATCATATGGGATTCTCCTCCCAGAGGAAAAACCTAGTTCCGCTGGGGGCTACAACCCCCTCTCTGAGAGGGAGGAGCTCAGGGATGTTTTGAATAGCCGGTAGGATAGTCTAAATCCACATATGAAGAGACAGCTGTGTGAATGAGGGTGCAGCGCAAAGAAACAAAAAATGTGGGGATAGTGAAGTTAAATCTAGCTAAGGAGCGTAAAAATTATACTTTATTTAGATACGTCCCCTGCCAGGATAAAAAAACAGTGCACCAGCGGTATGGATTTAAACCACGACGGTGAGATAGAAAGTAATGGTCAACATGTTTCAGCCATAAACCTATACGCAGGCGAGGCTTTCGTCAGGACCTATGATACTGGTGCTTAATAAGTGTGAGTGATACAACAAAAAAGGATACAAGGACCAAAACTCTTCTTAATCTGTCTGTTGCATAGGGAAGAGTTACCCACCACTGCTGGGTAAGCAACCGCACCTCTACCTGGCGACAGCTCAGGAAAGGAGCACCGTTCTCTCCGTCTGTACGCCGGCACGAATTGAGCCTGTGACCGGAGGTTACCATCTTATTCTTCTGTTTCATAAATTGGGACCAGACAATGCATTCTTTTAGAAAGAGTTTTATGAAAAAAACGTATCTTGTATGATAAATTATCATAGTGGTCCCATCAAGACTACGTTATAGAGGCCAACACCAAACATCACTTCACTGCACTTTTACCCCTTCATTCTATTATCCCAATAGGATCAACTCGCCTATTATCCTCTAAGGTGAGGCACGCTCAAATCTGTCAGAACTGTTCTTAAACATTTTGAGATGAACTCCCCTTCCTGATTAAAACAAAGATAAAAAGAGGAATAGAGTTACTCACGATGGGAACTAAAACCCATCAGGGCTATACTCGTGATTCTGATTAGATACAACCTATATGTACTACCTAGACATATCTATTATCCACAGAGATCTGTTTCTTGTCAAATATATTCACAACATGTAGCGGTAGATAAAATCACTATTGAGGTACTCTCTACACTTCCTAAATAGCTCTTACATAGAGTAGATTCCTTTGTAACACCAAGATCGGAGTAACAGAACAAAGAAGGTTTAAAATATTGCTTTTTTTAAAAGAAAAAATAGCTGCGTTGATTTTTCCGATCTTTGTTTTATGTAGGAATCTACCCGATGAAAGAGCCATTTATGAAGGGTAGAGAACACATCAATATATTTAACAAGAAACAGATCACTGTTTATGTGACTGCTTCTATATCAGATTATACCAGATGATGTCCATTTGAATCTATTCTTTATGAAGTGATTCACTTTTTAGAATGCACGCAATAAAATGCATTTATAACTGCAATCCTGTATGTAATTAAATTGAGGACTACAGCTATGTTTGTGAACCCATTTAGTCTGTGTGTCTTGGTAGTATGTCTTTCTAGTTTGCTTTCAGTGCTGGTTTGTCATGCTTAAATACATATTTACGTATTATATTACTAATTGAATCTGCGCCTTGCAGTCTATTTTTCCAATACTATCTACCTACCCCTGCGTGTGTTGATATACCGGTGTACTTGCTCATCCATATATGTATCTACTGGTCTATCAATCTATTTATCTACTGTCCCTCTATCTTTGAAACTATACCAATTTTTTGACTTCTATCAATCTTTGCAAATCTATCATTCTATCTATCAATGTACCTATCTTTTCAAGTGTATCTATCTCTATCTACACCCGCTCCGTCACCAGACATGCCCCTCCAGGCATTGCTTCACCCGCTCCTTCTCCAGACATGCCCCTGCAGGCATGGCTTCACCCGCTCCGTCACCAGACATGCCCCAGCAGGCAGGGCTTCACCCGCACCTTCTCCAGACGTGCCCCAGCAGGCACAGCTTCACCTGCTGCTTCTCGAGACATGCCCCTGCAGGCAGGGCTTCACCCGCTCCTTCTCCAGACATGCCCCAGCAGGCACGGCTTCACCCGCTCCTTCTCCAGACATGCCCCAGCAGGCACGGCTTCACCCGCTCCTTCTCCAGACATGCCCCAGCGGGCAGGGCTTCACCCGCTCCTTCTCCAGACATGCTCCAGCAGGCAGGGCTTCACCCGCTCCTTCTCCAGACATGCCCCTGCAGGCAGGGCTTCACCCGCTCCTTCTCCAGACATGCCCCTGCAGGCAGGGCTTCACCCGCTCCTTCTCCAGACATGCCCCAGCAGGCACGGCTTCACCCGCTCCTTCTCCAGACATGCCCCAGCAGGCACGGCTTCACCCGCTCCTTCTCCAGACATGCCCCAGCAGGCAGGGCTTCACCCGCTCCTTCTCCAGACATGCCCCAGCAGGCACGGCTTCACCCGCTCCTTCTCCAGACATGCCCCAGCAGGCATGGCTTCACCCGCACCTTCTCCAGACGTGCCCCAGCAGGCATGGTTCCATGATGAAATATCGATTACTAAAACATCGACCTACAAAAATATCGCCACAAATTCATCGTCTACAAAAATATCGTCACCATATACTTAAACAAGGATTTACACAAATATCGATATTTTTTTATCGACTACATAAATATCGACTACTACATTATCGACAATCTTTAAAATAACATTACCTTCTACACTAATATCAACAACACTAATATCGACTACCTTTCTACTTGTATTAATATACAAAAAATATTGTCATTTCCTTTATAACCTGAAAACTGAAAACTGACCCTGAAACCTAAAAATAACCCCTTTACCCAAAAACTGAAAACTGACCCTGAACCCTAAAAATACCCCTTTACCCAAAAACTGAAAACTGACCCTGAACCCTAAAAATACCCCTTTACCCAAAAACTGACCCGAACCCTAAAAATACCCCTTTACCCAAAAACTGAAAACTGACCCTGAACCGAAAAAATACCCCTTTAAAAAAACTGAAAACTGACCCTGAACCCTAAAAATACCCCTTTTCCCAAAAACACAAAACTGACCCTGAACCCTAAAAATACCCCTTTACCCAAAAACCCAAAACTGACCCTGAACCCTAAAAATACCCCTTAAAAAAACCAAACATATTACATTTTTACCATTCTATACATATTATTTACACTACTTTTTTATCATTTTCTCGATATTATATTGAACGATATTTCTCTAAACGATGTTCTATACAACGATATTTTATTTTGACGATATTTTTGTCATTATACAAAATCGATATTTACAACAACGATATTTCCTTCTACGATATTTTTTAAAGTCGATATTCTTACCTCGATATTTATGCTAGTCGATATTATCCCGTCGATATTCCTGCTTTATACCGCAGGCATGGCTTCACCCGCTCCTTCTCGAGGCATGCCCCAGCAGGCAGGGCTTCACCCCCACCTTCTCCAGGAATGAACCAGCAGGCAGGGCTACACCCGCTCCTTCTCCAGACATGCCCCTGCCGGCATGGCTTCACCCGCTCCTTCTCCAGACATGCCCCAGCAGGCAGGGCTTCACCCGCTCATTCTCCAGGCATGCCCCAGCAGGCAGGGCTTCACCGGCTCCTTCTCCAGACATGCCCCTGCAGGCATGGCTTCACCCGCTCCTTCTCCAGACATGCCCCATCAGGCACGGCTTCACCTGCTCCTTCACCAGACATGCCCCAGCAGACATTGGTTCCCCCGCTCCTTCTCCAGACATGCCCCTGCAGGCAGGGCTTCACCCACTCCTTCTCCAGGCATGCCCCTGCAGGCATGGCCTCAGACGCTCCTTCTCCAGGCATGCCCGAGCAGGCAGGGCTTCACCCGCTCCTTCTCCAGGCATGCCCCTGCAGGCACGGCTTCGCCCACTCCTTCTCTAGGCATGCCCGAGCAGGCAGGGCTTCTCTCGCTCCTTCTCCAGGCATGCCCCACCAGGCAGGGCTTCACCCGCTCCTTCTCCAGGCATGCCCCAGCAGGCAGGGCTTCACCCGGTCCTTCTCCAGACATGCCCCAGCAGGCATGGCTTCAGCCGCTCCTTCTCCAGGCATGCCCGAGCAGGCAGGGCTTCTCTCGCTCCTTCTCCAGGCATGACCCAGCAGGCAGGGCTTCACCCGCTCCTTCTCCAGACATGCCCCAGCAGGCAGGGCTTCACCCGCTCCTTCTCCAGACATGCCCCCTGCAGGCAGGGCTTCACGCACTCCTTCGCCAGACATGCCCCATGCAGGCAGGGTTTCACCCCCACCTTCTCCAGGCATGTCCCAGCAGGCAGGGCTTCACCCGCTCCTTCTCCAGACATGCCCCTGCAGGCAGGGCTTCACCCACTCCTTCGCCAGACATGCCCCTGCAGGCAGGGCTTCACCTGCTCCTTCTCCAGACATGCCCCTGCAGGCACGGCTTCACCCGCTCCTTCTCCAGACATGCCCCTGCAGGCACGTCTTCACCCGCTCCTTCTCCAGACATGCCCCAGCAGGCATGGCTTCACCCGCTCCTTCTCCAGACATGCCCCAGCAGGCATGGCTTCACCCGCTCCTTCTCCAGACATGCCCCTACAGGCATGGCTTCACCCGCTCCTTTTCCAGACATGCGCCTGCAGGCATGGCTTCACCCGCTCCTTCTCCAGGCATGCCCCAGCAGGCCCAGCTTCACCCGCTCCTTCTGCAGACATGCCCCAGCAGGCATGGCTTCACCTGCTCCTTTTCCAGACATGCCCCTGCAGGCATGGCTTCACCCGCTCTTTCTCCAGACATGCCCCAGCAGGCACGGCTTCACCCACTCCTTCGCAGACATGCCCCAGCAGGCACGGCTTCACCCGCTCCTTCTCCAGACATGCCCCTGCAGACAGGGCTTCACCCGCTCCTTCTCCAGACATGCACCAGCAGGCAGGGCTTCACCCGCTCCTTCTCCAGACATGCCCCAGCAGCCACGGCTTCACCCGCTCCTTCTCCAGACATGCCCCAGCAGGCATGGCTTCACCCGCTCCTTCGCCAGACGTGCCCCAGCAGGCAGGGCTTTACCCACTCCTTCTCCAGACATGCCCCAGCAGGCACTGCTTCACCCGCTCCTTCTCCAGACATGCCCCAGCAGGCACAGCTTCACCCGCTCCTTCTCCAGACATGCCCCAGCAGGCAGGGCTTCACCTGCTCCTACTCCAGACATGCCCCTGCAGGCATGGCTTCACCCGTTCCTTCTCCAGACATGCCCCTGCAGGCATGGCTTCACCCGCTCCTTCTCCAGGCATGACCGAGCAGCCACGGCTTCACCCGCTCCTTTACCAGACATGACCCTGCAGGCAGGGCTTCACCCGCTCCTTCTCCAGACATGCCCCAGCAGGCAGGGCTTCACCTGCTCCTTCTCCAGGCATGCCCCTGCAGGCAGGGCTTCTCTCGCTCCTTCTCCAGGAATGCCCCTGCAGGCATGGCTTCACCCGCTCCTTCTCCAGGCATGCCCCAGCAGGCCCAGCTTCACCCGCTCCTTCTCCAGACATGCCCCAGCAGGCATGGCTTCACCCGCTCCTTCTCCAGACATGCCCCAGCAGGCCCAGCTTCACCCGATCCTTCTCCAGACATGCCCCAGCAGGCAGGGCTTCACCCATTCCTTCTCCAGACATGCCCCAGCAGGCACGACTTCACCCGCTTCTTCTCCAGACATGCCCCAGCAGGCACGACTTCACCCGCTCCTTCTCCAGACATGCCCCAGCAGGCACGACTTCACCCGCTCCTTCTCCAGACATGCCCCAGCAGGCACGACTTCACCCGCTCCTTCTCCAGACATGCCCCTGCAGGCAGGGCTTCTCTCGCTCCCTCTCCAGGCATGCCCCTGCAGGCAGGGCTTCACCCTGTCCTTCTTCAGACATGCCCCAGCAGGCATGGCTTCAGCCGCTTCTTCTCCAGGCATGCCCGAGCAGGCAGGGCTTCTCTCGCTCCTTCTCCAGGCATGCCCCAGCAGGCAGGGCTTCACCCGCTCCTTCTCAAGACATGCCCCAGCAGGCAGGGCTTCACCAGCTCCTTCTCCAGACATGCCCCTGCAGGCAGGGCTTCACGCACTCCTTCACCAGACATGCCCCTGCAGGCAAGGCTTCACCCCCACCTTCTCCAGGCATGCCCCAGCAGGCAGGACTTCACCCGCTCCTTCTCCAGACATGCCCCTGCAGGCAGGGCTTCAACAGCTCCTTCTCCAGACATGCCCCTGCAGGCAGGGCTTCACCCGCTCCTTCTCAAGACATGCCCCAGCAGGCATGGCTTCACCCACTCCTTCGCCAGACATGCCCCTGAAGGCAGGGCTTCACCGGCTCCTTCTCCAGACATGCCCCTGCAGGCCCAGCTTCACCCGCTCCTTCTCCAGACATGCCCCTGCAGGCACGACTTCGCCCACTCCTTCTCTAGGCATGCCCGAGCAGGCAGGGCTTCTCTCGCTCCTTCTCCAGGCATGCCCCAGCAGGCATGGCTTCACCCGCTCCTTCTCCAGACATGCCCCTGCAGGCAGGGCTTCACCCGCTCCTTCTCCAGACATGCCTCAGCAGGCACGGCTTCACCCGCTCCTTCTCCAGACATGCCCCAGCAGGCATGGCTTCACCCGCTCCTTCTCCAGACATGCCCCAGCAGGCACGGCTTCACCCGCTCCTTCTCCAGACATGCCCCAGCAGGCACGGCTTCACCCGCTCCTTCACCAGACATGCCCCAGCAGGCAGGGCTTCACCCACTCCTTCTCTAGACATGCCCCAGCAGGCGAGGCTTCACCTGCTCCTTCTCCAGACATGCCCCTGCAGGCATGGCTTCACCCGCTCCTTCTCCAGACATGCGCCTGCAGGCATGGCTTCACCCGCTCCTTCTCCAGGCATGCCCCAGCAAGCCCAGCTTCACCCGCTCCTTCTCCAGACATGCCCCAGCAGGCATGGCTTCACCTGATCCTTCTCCAGACATGCCCCTGCAGGCATGGCTTCTCCCGCTCTTTCTCCAGACATGCCCCAGCAGGCACGGCTTCACCCGCTCCTTCTCCAGACATGCCCCAGCAGGCATGGCTTGACCGGCTCCTTCTCCAGACATGCCCCTGCAGACAGGGCTTCACCTGCTCCTTCTCCAGACATGCCCCAGCAGGCAGGGCTTCACCCGCTTCTTCTCCAGACATGCCCCAGCAGCCACGGCTTCATCCGCTCCTTCTCCAGACATGCCCCAGCAGGCATGGCTTCACCCGCTCCTTCTCCAGACGTGCCCCTGCAGACAGGGCTTCACCTGCTCCTTCTCCAGACGTGCCCCTGCAGGCAGGGCTTTACCCACTCCTTCTCCAGACATGCCCCATCAGGCAGGGCTTCACCAGCTCCTTCTCCAGACATGCCCCAGCAGGCAGGGCTTCACCCGCTTCTTCTCCAGACATGCCCCAGCAGGCACGGCTTCACCCGCTCCTTTACCAGACATGCCCCTGCAGGCACGGCTTCACCCGCTCCTTCTTCAGACATGCCCCAGCAGGCACGGCTTCACCCGCTCCTTCTCCAGACATGCCCCAGCAGGCAAGGCTTCACCCGCTCCTTCTCCAGACATGCCCCAGCAGGCAGGGCTTCACCCGCTTCTTCTCCAGACATGCCCCAGCAGCCACGGCTTCACCCGCTCCTTCTCCAGACATGCCCCAGCAGGCATGGCTTCACCCGCACCTTCTCCAGACATGCCCCAGCAGGCACGGCTTCACCCGCTCCTTCTTCAGGCATGGCCCAGCAGGCAGGGCTCTCTTCAGCATTCGTACAATGGACGTCTGAACAGCTGCACACACTCCTTCTCTCCGACATGCCACATGTTATAAAATATACTTTTTGTAATGATCTTTGCCAACTGCTGCAATTGTAATCTCTCCAGAGGCTCCCGTCAGCACCAAGGACTACAGAAGAACCTCTCCACCCGTACTCCCTGTGCAAGGTAACATAATACCGACTGTTGAATCTTGGTCGAGGGACCCGCAGAGCTTTAACCACAAGAGGGTTCTTTGATCTCCCCTTACAACTATCGTTTTGCTAAATGTGATTTCTCCCATTGACTTCAATGGTGAACATTTGACAGCTTTCATTGCATTTATTGGGAATTCTTTGAAAATCTATAACTCTGGTTATATGTAACGTATCAAGTTAGTTTTGGCGCCTATATGTTTATATAAAAATGCAATATGTATTTATATGTTGGTTCCAAGGTTTCTCTTAAGTCGTGCCACATACTTATTGTCAATATTGGTACAGTGAAATGCTAATCACGTGTTCCTCTGAGTTCAACTGACTGCTCAAGCTACACTATCAAGAACGAGTTAAATCTGCTAAGGGTGAACCCGAGGTCCACTTTTGTCTATTGTTTTATTATTACAAAAGAAGTCCCACCAGCCATATCATATAATACTTCCACCTTGTAGCAGCCCAGCAGGAAGGGCTTTCTGTGTAATTCGTACACTACATGAAGTCAGACCAGCTGCACACGCTCCTTCTCCAGACATGCCCTACCAGGCATGGCGTTCTTTGGTGTTATGTTTTTGAAAGCATCACACTCAGAAGCAGAAAGACAAGTCTGTTGTCACAACATAGCTGAACCATTAACACACCAGAATTGTGTCTGCCACATTCAGCAGTCTAGGTCTCATGCCCATGACACTATTTAAGTACACCCTGCCGCGAGCGCGTACAGAGAAGTCCTCCTGAAGCTCAGCCGGGAGAGACCCACGTTGCATGACTTGTTGCTGATTTAATTTTTTTTAAATGTTTTAGAGGTACTCATTTTTTTGTTTTAGTCTTGTTTTAAAAACGTACTTGCTCACTTTGCACATTCACCGCTTTCGGTTAGAAGTTTTACCTCAAGGTCTTGGCGGGACTTCCAACACTGAGGCGGCCATCTTGGGGGTAAGCAGGTCAGCGGGCTAGGTCTCATGCCCCTGACACTATTTAAGAACACCCTGCCTCGAACGCGCACCGTTGGCAGTTCGGGCTGGACTGTTCCCACGAGGCACAGGGTCAGACTGATTTGCATATAGCCATGTCTGAACTGGGGTGGCTGAGTGGGCTAAAGAACGGTGATGGATTAAATCCAGATCAGTTGACTGGGGGTGAGTGTTTGATTTGTTCAAACGCTCCGTCCATCATCCCGTTTCGTATCGCGAAGGTGCGCCAAAGGCAAGCCTGTCGGCGCCCATCCGCACTCGAAACGCACTCAGCGCCAGCCCCCCTGGGCCAAATTCTATAGATATGACCCAAAGTATAAGATACTCAGGGGAAGATATGAAAAAACGTAACCTTTCCTCCAGTAATCATAACTATACCATCTTTCACCCTGAAGCCATATGCCCCAGGGGCCGCTTCAATTGTTTGGGTTGTAATGTCAACATACCTAATTTCATCGTCCAGCCCATTTTTGACAGAAGTCTTAATCAACCCCTAACCAAGCAGGACGCCTCCAATTGCTCTTGGAAATTTGCTCTGTTTAATGCCAGGTCTCTAGTGAAACATAATATAGCAATCGCCTCACTCATTACGGAGGAGAGAATACACACGGCATTCATCACTGAGACCTGGACAGACATGGCATCTGGACCCGATCTCGTTAAAGCCACCCCCCTGACTATTTCTGAAACGCGGAGGGGGCCTTGCTATCATTTACCATCATTCTATCACTGCTTCTTTTAATCCTTTAGCTACAGAAGATTGCGAAGCACTCGAGTTTTGTCTAAACCTCTCTGATTGCTATACATTTAGAGGCACCCTCCTATACAGAGCACCAGGCCCGAGGGGCCCTGTTCCAACACAACTCAGCAGCATACTAGAAAGGGGTATTTGCTCTAACTCTTATACCATTCTAGGTGATTTTAATTACCATCTGGAATTGCCCCTGGATCCTGATACCTCTTATTTACTTGATCTCATGAGAGGTGGTAACTTGGAGCAATTGGTTAGGGTGCCACACATCTAGCTGATCATACCTTAGACCGCATTTTATCAAATAATCTGCAGCTTTCAGTAACTAAAACTCTGCCGCTAGTTTGGTCTGACCCTTCGGCAATTTTCTTTGAGCTCTTAATACCGGACCGCAAAACGCAGAATTTATCTCTAAGTCACTCTAAGAATAGAGCCTGGAGCAAGATAAAAGCAGAGGATCTATTTCAAACACTAACCAACACCATCACTCCCATTCCTAGCAATTTAGATGACGCAACCAGAGCATACACTAAATGGTTGGAAACTGTAGGGAACAAGTTAGCCCCTTTAAAAAGCTTTAGCCATACCAGACAGATTCCCTTCGCACCATGGTATTTGAAGGAGTTGAAGGACCAAAATCTGGCCTGCAAACACCTGGAGAGAATATGGAGGGGGGGTATTAGGAAAATGATAAAAAGGAATACAAAGCAGGTCTGGCACTATACAACCAACTACTTAAAAACACAAAACAAGATTTTTTTAACAACAAAATAACATCAGCTAAAAATTCCCCTAAAGGACTTTTCAAAAATGAAAAATCTTTGGCTCATTCTCAGACCCCTCCGACAGTGGTTAGTCAGGAGCTCTGTAACAAAATTGCTCAAAGTTTCTTTGACAAAGTTAACAGTATTTATTTTAACATTTTAGAATCCTCGTCTGGCCACAGTATCAGTCTAACTGAAGATCAGCAGGCTACTAATCCTGATATGCCAACTCCTAACCTTTTTACTGGTTTAAAGGTAGCAGATACTCACAAACTATTGGAAAAAGTTAAATCAGGCTCTCCAACCGATCCTTGTCCGTGCTCAATTGTAAAAATGGCAGCTGGGCCTGTTGCAACACAATTGACCTACATTATTAACAGCATTTATCAAGAGGGATATTTCCCCAAGGAATGGAAACATGCCTCCATCCTGCCTCTCCTTAAAAAGACTAATTTGGATGCTGGTGATCCCAACAACTTTAGACCTATTTCTGGGCTACCCCTTCCCGCTAAACTCATAGAAAGTAATTTGAATTCCCAGCTCAATAAGTTTCTGCAGGACTCACAGGCCCTTGACCCAACCCCGTATGGGTTCAGAGAGGCCCATAGTACAGAAACGGCGCTCCTGAAGTCCACAGAAGAAATCAGAACTATTCTGGATCATGGGGGGAAAGCCATATTGATCATGCTAGATCTGTCTGCGGCTTTCGACGCGGTCCATCACACGCTGTTGATGGACAAGCTAGGGATCAAAAACAACGCGTGGAAGCTTCTTAAATCATTCCTCACTGACAGAACCCAGACCCCCGTAACAGGCCATTTCCCGTGTGGAGGATGCAGCGTTTGCCATTTGACCACAACTGTAAAAACCTTGAATTTGGAAGAGGGTAAAGTATGGCACATCAGGGGCCATACGAATTGTAATTCAAGTAATGTTATCTACTTGATAACCTGTCCCTGCAACCTTAGGTATGTAGGAATGACCACAAGGAAAATAAAAACACGTATTGGGGAACATCGTAGCAATGTGAGGTGTGGCAGGAGTACAACTAAACTCACGGCCCACTACCTTGAATGTGGTCATTGTCCAAATGATATAAGATGGACTGTAATAGAACAGTTATCCCAGACCAATGAGAATAAAATCTTTGAAAAGGAGCAAAGATGGATTTATCGCCTTTCCACACATATACTTGGCCTCAACGATGATATTCCTTGGGGGTCAGTGATGCGGAGGTGAACCTATCTTTGACACTAACCTTGTACCTCGATTTTCTGCTTTAAACATCCTCAAAATGAATTACTACCCACATAAGGAATAGGCAGTAATATCTTGGTCTCTGGAAATTTCCATAGTAAAATTTCACCGTAGAATTGAAGATAATATGTATTGACCCCTTCAAATCTGTGTTATGGATATAATCCTGGGACTTGCCCTGTTTGTATTTATAATACAACTATAATGATGGGGATACTGGATTTAACCTTCTTCCCTATTAGTCAGACAGGCCATGACATAACCTAGCTGTATTGCTACCTCAAACTGTCCATTTCTGACAGTATTGCCTGTTAGTAACGTCATCTATACACTAACAACTCAATGATCCATATATCCCTATCCGAATAAACTCTGATGCAAGATAAACAACACTGTTACTTTAAGAACGTAGCCCAAAAGGATGGCCACGTGACCGCGAGTGACGCTGTCACGTGATCGTTAGTCACGTCTTTTACATTTTTCATTTAAGCTCCACGTCCGGACCGGTTGCTTGTTGTTCCGGGCTGTGGATGTGGATACTTTAGGTTACGAGGCGGGCAGGCGCCCGGCAGCAAGTAAGTGAACGGAGGGGCTTGTCCGTTCTTTCTGTAGATCGGCTGGGCGTGAAGGTTCTCCCCCTGCCACAAGCCTAAGGGGCGCCTCTAATAGCCATCGACTGTGAGTACCATGGCTATAATTAATTTATCGTTTTTTCTGAAGATGTTTTTATTTCCCTTAATTCCATTTTAATGAACTATGCACTTCCTTGAAATGTATCCATATGACATGCATTATGATCCGCCCGATATGTAGTGCGGTATTTTTAAGCATAGTCTTCCTTGACAAAATATGAGGTCAGGAGCGCTGTTGATTTATGAGCAGTGCTCTGTTTTGCAAAGTAGAATTCTTTTTTCCGTGTAATCACGATGCGAGAAAATGTCTTGTGCAACAGTTCCTAATAATATTTTGGTCTGATTGGGGAGTTAATAAGTCGAGCAATGATATTTGTAAAGAAATAACACTGTTTTTTCTCCCTCTGAAGGGATATTGCTTATCAATCTGTTGTCGCGATTGTGTTTATATATTGCAGATCCGCTTGTCTCTCACTTTCTGGAGAGGCTGCAGGAGACAACATCAGTGCAACTTACACAATAAAGGTTGTATAACGCTCCCGCCCACCCCACATGGTCCTGACACCTTAGCGTGTGTCAACTATGGAGTGAGGACGGCGTCTTATTGGTCCTGACGAATGCTGAGCTGACTATTAGCTCACTAGCAGAAACATGTTGACCTTTACTTTCACTTTTTTGATAGGACTTGAAGGTTCAAATTAACACAACCACGTATAAGTCCATTATATTTTTTTCACTGGTTTTAATGGAGTTAGAGCTACCCTCTTATTAAATAAGTATTTCATTTTGGGGAGTAGTCCACACTCCTTTTATCTCACTTGTTCACTATACTATGGATACTATCCTTTCAATAAGAACCCAATGAAGACAACTGGCTACCAACTATACGTTGGTGCCTGAGGGTTCTTTTTCTTTTCACATTGCATGTTCACTTAACCTCCCTATATTCTGTACCATTTTCATACCTATCCTGGTGGTATTGACAATAACTACTCCATGATTGGTTCCTTCTTTCTTTTTTCTTCTATTGATGCGGTCACTCTTTTGTTGTTTATTATTGATATTATTGAGGGGTACAAGAGTGTTCCTTTCTGACCCTTTCTCTCTGGTTGATTACATAGAACCCAAACAGTGACATTAGATGGCTTTGAAGCTAAATCTTTCTCCCTGCCGTGTGGTGTACCGCAGGGTTCATCATTGAGCCCAACGTTGTTCAATGTTTGTTTGTCATCTTTAGCTCCCCTAATTCCGAGCTTTGGGTTTGCATTAACCTCCTACGCTGATGACACCCAAATTGTCGTGACACTACTACCAGAGAACTTACAGGAAACCGCGACAAGACTGCAGGGATGTATGACAGCTGTGGGAGACTCGATGTTCCAGTACTGTCTGAAGCTTAATTCCGGTAAAACGGAAGTTGTTCTCTTTGGAAATGACCCCACCTTTTGGACCCCTAGTTGTTGGCCAGATGAGATGGGACCATTACCTGTGCCAATGAAAAAGGTCAACAACCTAGGAATCTTGATCGATGATAAACTGAGTTTTAGAGATCAAATCAACCATGTTGCCTCCACTAACTGTGCAAGATTTCTTATCATTAGTTCCAGATTAACAGCAAAGTACAGTAATAAGCGACTGGCAGGTGATCAGTCAAGCTTTGCGGAAGGCCACACGGGAAAGCAAGACCTCGCGTTTTAGTAACTCTAGCCATGCTTACTATCTAATGTTCTATTTATAGATCAGTGGATTTTGAAAGAAAATGTATGGATAACAAAAAAAAAGATAATAAAACATGCTAAAGAAAAATGTATTGACTCAGAATTATCAGACAAAGCAAGAACTACAAAGGCTATAGGCACTTCATTTTCTATTCTATTTCTACACCTAGCAATAAAGAATTAACTCTGTCTTACATTTCCATACACGTCAATATACCTACATATTATGCAATCAAAATGAGTGTAAGTCACTCTATATCACTCTACTCTATGACAGTATAGTCTATGCCAGTAAACTCTGCTGCACTCTAGCAGATTTTCATTCTAAACTTACATTCACTCATGCCTTAAAATAACATGAAAGCCATATCCCAGCAGTTTATAAAGAGTTGATATTTTTTTTATCAAGTCCAACTACATTGCAAAACAACAGAGCTAACAAAAACTCTAGTAGAAGCGTGGCCTATTGGGTTTGTCAGTGCTTGTTTTCTATGTTGTGTGAGCGGGAGAGTAAAGAATCTGCCTTACCGAAAAGGAGAAAAAAGACCTTGCAAACACAAATGCTTGCACAGCTTCCGAGGTTTCAAATTCCAGCTGTTTTTCTTGCGCGCCTTTAGACTTGCTCGTTCTTCCCGCCTCATGCCTTTCAGTTTCAGTTTCATTTTTACTGAATCCCGCCTCGCCCTCCCAGTCCCTCTCCGGGCCCCTGGCATCGGGAGGGGCTGCCGCCGCTCCAGGCCTTCGTCCTTCAGGGACAGTGGACGTCGGGGGTCGTTGAGCCCGAAGCCCACAGGTGAGTGTCCCTCTTTCGTCCCCTCTGTACATCTGGTGCTTCTTCGTCGCCACTGATGTGTCCGAGCAGCGCTTGTGATCCCCCCAGGGGCTCCGGCTGTCGGTGCTCCGAGGCCGGGGGGGATGGGGGTGGGGGGTCGGGGGGGCTCCTTTTTCATTTAGAGTCTTACAAGTAAAGGCCCCACAGGTGGGACGGGCTTTCCGTGGCCCGGTTGCATTTCTGCAGATAGATCGAGGGGTTAAGCGTGGCTTGCGTTCGCGCCGGGCCCGTCGGGTGCGGCAGTCTTTCTTGGCGTCTCTACCACAAATTCTCTCACCACCACCATTCTCCAGCAGTGCCCCTTACCCCCCCAGAGTCCCTCTCTGACGAACATTTCATATTTTGGAGCTCCTCATAGTTCACTCAGTTGTGTGATCTTCATTCTCGTTCTTCGCAGCAGGCACATTATCCCACTGCGCTACTTTATGAGCCGTCAAAACTGACACTACACAGAAGTCCGATCTCTTACCAGCTGTAACACTAATCAGCAGAGTTGTTTTGACATTTTTGTACACATCGCCCCCACCAAAGCCATCAGCAGGTGCAGCTGCACCAGTCGCACCTCCCTAGCACCGGCCCTGGGTTGAAGCACACACTGTACACTCAGCACACAGCGACTCTCGCAGCATCAGGCACTGAACCTGTGCCTGTTCCCATGCAAAGGGGTGTCACTAACAGTCGTTTCTCGCAGAGGGGGGCGAGCCTCTGACGCCCGAGCCTGAAGCCCGGCTCGGGCTCAGCGCGAGAGCCTCTTGGGACCCCGAGCCCATGACGAGCCGAGCTTTATTGTGGCTTCTCCTCCCTCCCTCTGGTGATGCAGCCCGGTCTGGAGTTTTAGGAACCTGGAAACCCGGTTCCAATCTCAGCTTTGGCTCAAACTCTTGTGATTCTGGGGAAATCCCCTAATGTCCCGATGCCTTGAACACTGCGTGTGACCTTGTGCAATGTAACTGGCGCTGATGCAAAGCGCCCTGATCCCTTCCGGTGGAATTCACGCTATAATCTACAAACTGCAGAAGAATGCACTGAGGGGTAACAACAAAGCCTCAACATATGAAACGGCGAATAGATACTGGTGACCGGCTGATTTGTACACAGTGAAAGCAGGAGAAATCACAGCTTCTCTGCTTAAATTGTATGATCTTAGGCAGATATTTGTGTCTGGAACTCCTCTTTTTCACGAGGTGGAGCCTGTAGCGGCATCCCTGCCCCCCCTCCTCATGTCCCTGCCCCCCCCCCCTCCTCATGTCCCTGCCCCCCTCCTCATGTCCCTGCCCCCCTCCTCATGTCCCTCCCCCTCCTCATGTCCCTGCCCCCTCCTCATGTCCCAGCCCCCCTCCCCATGTCCCTGCCCCCTCCTCATGTCCCTGCCCCCCCTCCCCATGTCCCTGCCCCCCTCTTCATGTCCCTGCCCCCCCTCCCCATGTCCCTGCCCCCCTCCTCATGTCCCTGCCCCCCCTCCTCATGTCCCTGCCCCACTCTTCATGTCCCTGCCCCCCCTCCCCATGTCCCTGCCCCCCTCCTCATGTCCCTGCCCCCCTCCTCATGTCCCTGCCCCCCTCCTCATGTCCCTGCCCCCCCTCCTCATGTCCCTGCCCCCCTCCTCATGTCCCTGCCCCCTCCTCATGTCCCTGCCCCCTCCTCATGTCCCAGCCCCCCCTCCCCATGTCCCTGCCCCCCTCCTCATGTCCCTGCCCCCCTCCTCATGTCCCTGCCCCCTCCTCATGTCCCTGCCCCCTCCTCATGTCCCAGCCCCCCCCTCCTCATGTCCCTGCCCCCCTCCTCATGTCCCTGCCCCCCTCCTCATGTCCCTGCCCCCCTCATCATGTCACTGCCCCCTCCTCATGTCCCTGCCCCCCTCCTCATGTCCCTGCCCCCCTCCTCATGTCCCTGCCCCCCCTCCTCATGTCCCTGCCCCCCTCCTCATGTCCCTGCCCCCCTCCTCATGTCCCTGCCCCCCTCCTCATGTCCCTGCCCCCCTCCTCATGTCCCTGTCCCCCCTCCTCATGTCCCTGCCCCCCCTCCTCATGTCCCTGCCCCCCTCCTCATGTCCCAGCCCCCCCTCCTCATGTCCCTGCCCCCCCTCCTCATGTCCCTGCCCCCCCTCCTCATGTCCCTGCCCCCCTCCTTATTTCCCAGCCCCCTCCTCATGTCCATGCCCCCTCCTCATGTCCCTGCCCCCCCTCCCCATGTCCCTGCCCCCTCCTCATGTCCCTGCCCCCTCCTCATGTCCCTGTCCCCCCTCCTCATGTCCCTGCCCCCCCTCCTCATGTCCCTGCCCCCCTCCTCATGTCCCTGCCCCCCTCCTCATGTCCCCCTCCTCATGTCCCTGCCCCCCCCTCCTCATGTCCCCCCCCTCCTCATGTCCCTGCCCCCCTCCTCATGTCCCTGCCCCCTCCTCATGTCCCTGCCCCCCTCCTCATGTCCCTGCCCCCCTCCTCATGTCCCTGCCCCCCCTCATGTCCCTGCCCCCCTCCTCATGTCCCAGCCCCCCTCCTCATGTCCCTGCCCCCCCTCCTCATGTCCCTGCCCCCCTCCTCATGTCCCTGCCCCCCTCCTCATGTCCCCCTCCTCATGTTCCTGCCCCCCCTCCTCATGTCCCCCCCCTCCTCATGTCCCTGCCCCCCCTCATGTCCCAGCCCCCCTCCTCATGTCCCTGCCCCCCCTCCTCATGTCCCTGCCCCCCTCCTCATGTCCCTGCCCCCTCCTCATGTCCCTGCCCCCCTCCTCATGTCCCTGCCCCCCTCCTCATGTCCCTGCCCCCCCTCATGTCCCTGCCCCCCTCCTCATGTCCCAGCCCCCCTCCTCATGTCCCTGCCCCCTCCTCATGTCCCTGCCCCCCCTCCTCATGTCCCTGCCCCCCCTCATGTCCCTGCCCCCCTCCTCATGTCCCTGCCCCCCTCCTCATGTCCCTGCCCCCCTCCTCATGTCCCTGCCCCCCCTCATGTCCCTGCCCCCCTCCTCATGTCCCTGCCCCCCTCCTCATGTCCCTGCCCCCCCTCATGTCCCTGCCCCCCTCCTCATGTCCCAGCCCCCCTCCTCATGTCCCTGCCCCCTCCTCATGTCCCAGCCCCCCTCCTCATGTCCCTGCCCCCCCCCCTCCTCATGTCCCTGCCCCCCTCCTCATGTCCCTGCCCCCCTCCTCATGTCCCTGCCCCCCCTCATGTCCCTGCCCCCCTCCTCATGTCCCAGCCCCCCTCCTCATGTCCCTGCCCCCCTCCTCATGTCCCTGCCCCCCTCCTCATGTCCCTGCCCCCCTCATCATGTCACTGCCCCCTCCTCATGTCCCTGCCCCCCTCCTCATGTCCCTGCCCCCCTCCTCATGTCCCTGCCCCCCTCCTCATGTCCCTGTCCCCCCTCCTCATGTCCCTGCCCCCCCTCATGTCCCTGCCCCCTCCTCATGTCCCAGCCCCCCTCCCCATGTCCCTGCCCCCTCCTCATGTCCCTGTCCCCCCTCCTCATGTCCCTGCCCCCCCTCCTCATGTCCCTGCCCCCCTCCTCATGTCCCTGCCCCCCTCCTCATGTCCCCCTCCTCATGTCCCTGCCCCCCCTCCTCATGTCCCCCCCCTCCTCATGTCCCTGCCCCCCTCCTCATGTCCCTGCCCCCTCCTCATGTCCCTGCCCCCCCTCATGTCCCTGCCCCCTCCTCATGTCCCTGCCCCCTCCTCATGTCCCTGCCCCCCCTCCTCATGTGGTATGACTGTGATATGATTGATTTTGGAATGTATGGTTGATTTTATTGCCCCGTTCTGTGTGCTATTTTTCACTTTTCATTTTGTACATAAAATGTTCTGTTTCTCGTCAGTATATGCTGAAAGTTAAAATAAATGTACTTTCAAAAATGTATTTTGTAAAATAAAATAGCTATTGAATAGCATTTCCCATCTTTGATCAGGCGACTTTTGTTGGTTGATAGAATAAGATATCAAATAGAGGATCAGTATTGGCACTTCTGTTCTGTTGTTTAGTCTGTCATAAGCACAGCGCACCCGAGGCTCGTGACGGAGCTGTTCCGTCATGTTAGAATTGGGGGTCTCTGGTTGGCGCAGGTTTGTACTTGCGACAAGCAGGGACCCTCTCCTCTAAGTCAGGGCAAAGGATTACTCCCAGAAATAACCCCTACTCGCCCTTTAGGTAGTGTGGCGCAAGCAGTCTAGGCTAAACTCTGGAGTACATAGGGTTAAACATTTGCAACATCACACACAATGACCATCAGCCCACCACACAATGACACTAGACTGTATTTCTGTAAAAATATCTTCTTTATATATATCTTTAGATCAGGCTTGTAAATACAGTCTTTGCGTAGTTTAAGAAAATGGTTCCAGTTACTCTCTGATTATGCCACAGGTCTTTGTATCAGCGTTAAAAGAATTGTTCTGGTGCTTAAAAAGGGTTGCGGACTCTTCCCTAGTCCTGGTACGTTCCTCCAGCAAGGATTTCAATCAGCCAGGGCCTCTCTGTGCCAACGATCGGACCCGGTCTGCCCAATCTCCCGCCTCTAGCGGGATCGGCGGCCGGGGAGTCACTGTCAGCGTGACGAGCGCGCTGCACGGCTGTCAGGGGAGAGAGCGGGGGCCCGGGGAGGGCTCACTGCGCGGCTCCGGGGACTCGGCTGAGGCAGATGGCGGTGCGAGCGAGGTGGGACAGCGGCTCGCACCGCGGGACGGGAAATAGTACCTTTGTCTTTTTGAAGGGGTCGGGTGCAGGCCGGCTCGGTGGTCCACGTCGCGGTGTCTTCCTCCCGAGGTTGGAGCGAGCGGCGGCTCGGCTCTGGCTCGGAGGTTGGCGTTGCGGCGCGGGTCGGGTAGACGGCGACACACCTCAGGTCCTGGAAAAGGGGGGCAGAGCCCCGGGTAGCAGCGTGAGGCGCACACAAGCCTCTCAGGTCACAGCAGATACTTGGCCAAGTCCGTTCTTGCGGTGCTCCGCAGTTAGGCAGGCGGTAGGGACGGTGATTAGGCCAGCGGGGCTGGGCCTTTCGGTGTCACCTGGTGCCGGCCAGTTAGCGGATGCGGTGCTCGGCGGGACGGGATGCCAAGGGCCTCTTAGGAGGGGCGCAGGGATTCTTTCACAGCGCGCTCCTCTTTCCTTCAGCAGCTGTGTCGATCAGGCTGCTGGCTCACAGCAGCTCCTTCTTCCAGGGGGACAGGGTAGCGCCCACTGTTCCTGGGGCGCTGGTCAGGGGGCAAGTTCACAGCAAGCCCTTGGAGATCTTGGTAAAAGTTTTAGCACAAGGTGGATAAAAGCAAAGTCTTTCAGTCTTTCTTCTCCTGCTCTCCTTCAGCAGCAAGGCACCCACCACAGGCCAGTCTCTTGGGGTCAGAGTCAGTACTTCTCCTTGCAGCTTCCAGGGTCCTTCTCTTCAGGCAGAGCTTCTTCTTTGCGCAAACTGGATCTAATTTACAAGGAGCAGGGCTCCTACTTTTATACACAGTTTCTTTTGTTCTCACTGGCCAGGGGGGCCTCTGCATAACTGCTCTCAGCTCCTGAGCACTTGCGGTGGGTACTTCTGCTTCTGCATTCAGTGTGAGGGCAGGCACATCAGCCGCTCCCCAGGGGGGCGGAGCCGGCATTGAGAGGGCAGGAGTGGCCTGAGTACTTTGTTGACAAGCTTCGGTCCTTCCTGGGCCAGGTGCAGGCTGAGTCATCAGTCGCTCCCCAGGAGGGCGGAGCCAGCATTGTGGAGGCAGAGCACAGCCTGATGCATCATTCAGGGGAAACTCCCACCACCCACTAAGGTGTCATCTGGCTATTCACTACCTGTCAACTCCCAGCCCTGTCACTCACACACACCAGACAGTCAGATCCACATCCAAGCAGAGGCGGGCTGAAATGGTTAGGCAAGCAAATGCTAACTTTCTAAAAGTAGCATTTGCAAACACAGGATATTAAAATAAACTTTACTAAAAGAAGTATTTTATTATTCTGAGTTCAGGCATACTAAACATGAATTTCTACCATGTTCCCTGAGCCTGCTGGGATTATAGAGTGTAATAATTCCAGCAGCCCATCTGGCCTAGAAGGGAACAGGTAGCCTTACAATAGTGAAAAACGAATTTGGCAGTAATTCACTATTAGAACATGCCACACACATCAGGGCATGTTCTACCTTATCCTTACAATGCACCCTGCCCTCAGGCCTACCATAGGGGTGACTAATATGAAGTTTAAGGGAAGGTTCAGGGGCTGGCAAGTGTGTGCACTTGCCCAGCCAGGGTGACAGTACCAGACTGCACGCAGGTTCTGCAATGGCAGACCCTAGACACATTTTGAGGCTGCTTTTGTGGGTGGCGCAACCAGCGCTGCAGGCCCACTAGCAGTATTGGCATTCACAAGCCCTGGCACTCCTGGTGCACTTTACTAGGGACTAACAGTAAATCCAATGAACCAATCATGGACATCAATCATATGTACACTTTACAGTAGGGAGCACTTGCACTGCGGCACGGGTTGGCCGTGGCGCAGTGCCCTGAGTAGCAGACACCATCAAAACATTTGAGGCACAACAGCAAAAAGTGGAAGGGAAACCCACGCCAAGGTGCCAGGTCTAACACGTGTCCCCTCCAGCTGAAATGTGGGGAGAACTACCCTTCCCCAGGGAGTTCCTCATCACTAAGGCGGAAAAATCTGGACAGACCATCAGCGTTGGCGTGATCTGTGCCAGGGCGGTGTTCCACCGTGAAGTCCATACCCTGTAGGGAGATGGACCACCTCAACAGTTTTGGGTTCTCACCCCTCATTTGCATCAACCATCTGAGGGGCCTGTGGTCCGTCTGAACCCGGAAGTGAGACCCAAACAAGTAGGGTCTTAGCTTCTTCAGCGCCCAGACCACAGCAAATGCTTCTCGCTCTATTGCACTCCACCTACTTTCCCGTGGAAGTAACCTCCTACTGATGAAGGCTACGGGTTGGTCCCAGCCCTCCTCAGTCATCTGTGAGAGAACAGCCCCTACACCATGCTCTGAAGCGTCTGTTTGCACTATGAATTCCTTGGAGAAATCAGGAGCCAGGAGCACGGGCGCCGTGCACATGGCAGTCTTCAGGGTGTCAAAAGCCTTCTGACAGGTGTCAGTCCAAATCACATTCCTGGGCTGCTTCTTAGAAGTCAGTTCTGTCAAGGGGGTCACAATAGTGCCATAGCCCTTGACAAACCTCCTGTAATACCCAGTGAGCCCCAGGAAGGCTCTCACTGCAGTCTGGGTCTTGGGGGGTTCCCAAGCCAGGATGGTCTCAATTTTGGGTTGCAAGGGTGCCACCTTGCCACTCCCCACTTGGTGTCCCAAGTACACCACGGAGCCCTGCCCAATCTGACACTTGCTTGCCTTGATTGTGAGGCCTGCCTTGCGCAGCGCCATCAACACTTCCCAGAGGTGCTGCAGGTGTTCTGGCCAGGTGCCACTGAACACTGCGATGTCATCCAGGTAGGCGGCACTGAACTCATCCAGCCCAACCAACACCTGGTTGACCAACCTCTGAAAGGTGGCAGGGGCATTCTTCATCCCAAATGGCATCACCCGGAACTGGAAATGCCCATCTGGTGTGGAGAATGCTGACCTCTCCTTTGCCCCATCGGTCAAGGCGATCTGCCAGTACCCAGACGTTAAATCAAACGTGCTGAGGAACCGGGCAGCCCCTAGCCGATCAATGAGCTCATCAGCTCTGGGGATAGGGTGCGCGTCAGTCTTGGTGACTGAATTGAGTCCTCTGTAGTCCACACAGAACCGGAGTTCAGGTGTGGCTCCCGGCGCAGCAGCCTTTGGGACCAAGACCACGGGGCTGGACCAAGGACTGCTGGAAGACTCAACCACCCTAAGAGCAAGCATCTTGGAGACCTCCTCCTTGATGCAGGCCCGGACCCTGTCAGTTACCCTGTAAGCCTTATGCTTCACAGGTAAGCTGTCCCCTGTGTCCACATCATGGACGCACCAATCTGTGACACTAGGAACCAGGGAGAACAGGTCTGGAAACTGCCCCAGCAACTGGCGGCAGTCTTCCTGTTGCTCAGGGGTCAGGGTGGGTGAGAGGTTAACTCCATCCACTGACCCATCCTTCTCACAGGCCACTAAGAGGTCAGGAAGAGGCTCAGACTCCTCCTCCATTCCATCATCAGTGGCCAACAGCATGCCCACTTCGGACCTTTTCAAGTGGGGCTTGAGGCGGTTGACATGCAAGACCCTTAAAGGATTCCTGGGCGTCTTCATGTCCACCAAGTATGTCACTGAGCTCTTGCGCTCCACAACCTCAAATGGGCCTGTCCACTTATCCTGAAGTGCACAGGGTTCCACTGGGGCCAAGACATACACCTCTTGACCAGGCTGAAGCTCTACCAGAGTGGCATTCTGGTCGTACCACCGCTTCATCTCCTCCTGGCTAGCTTCCAGATTTGCCTCAGCAAGTTGTCTGAAGCGCCTGGTTTGGTTTCTGAAGGCCAGCATGTAGCTATATACATTCTGGGGAGGTTTCCTGGGAGATTGCTCCCAGCCTTCCTTTACCAAACTCAGTGGTCCTCTCACGGGGTGACCATACAGCAGCTCAAAGGGGCTGAACCCTAGAGACTTCTGTGGCACCTCGCGGTATGCAAAGAGCAGGCATGGTAAGAGGACGTCCCACTTACGCCTCATTGGACCTTCCAGGCCCATGATCATGCCCTTCAGGGTTCGGTTGAATCTTTCAACCAACCCATTTCCTTGGGGATGGTAAGGTGTGGTGAACTTGTAGGTTACACCACACTCTTGCCAAAGGGACTTCATATACTTGGATATGAAGTTGGTCCCTCTGTCGCTCACCACCTCTAGAGGGAACCCCACTCTGGAGAAAATTCCCATTAGTGCACGCCCCACCACGGGGGCCGTCACTGTCCTCAGAGGGATGGCTTCAGGGTACCGGGTGGCATGATCCACCAAGACCAGGATGAACCTGTTGCCCATGGCTGTCTTGGGGTCCAGAGGCCCAACAATATCAATACCCACTCGTTGGAATGGCGTACTGACCACAGGGAAGGGTTGGAGGGGAGCCTTGTTCTTCCCTCCGCACTTCCCACTTGCCTGGCAAGTTGGACAGGTCCTACAATGAGCATCTGAGCTCTTGTGCATTTGGGGCCAGTAGAAGTGGGTGACAAGCCTGTCATAGGTCTTGTCCATCCCCAAATGTCCTGCTAAAGGCACCTCATGAGCCAGTCCCAGTAGGAAGGCTCTGAACTTCTGGGGTACCACCAGCACACGGGCTGACCCAGGTTCAGCAGCCTTAGGCTCTGAGTACAGGAGGTCATTCTCCCAGTACACATAATGTGTTTTGGCCTGAACACCATTGGCCTGGTCTGCAGCCTGCTGCCGCATACCCACGAGAGAAGGGCATTCTTTCTGCTCCCTGCAGAATTCCTCCCTGGAGGGGCCTCCTTCTTGCTGCCAATGGGTCAGCTCAGGCAGGTCCCCCAGTTCGGCAATCTGTTCCCCAGTAGGCTCCAGGGCATCCCCCTCAAGGTCTGCTTCCTCCTGGACCGTGGGAACTTCAGGGGCCGGTTTCCCGCGCACCCTGCGCCTTCTCCCTAAGGCCGGTTCCTGGGCCTCTCCGTCAGGCCCCAGGACCTCTTGATCACCCCTACTGGCTGCCATTGACCGGGTGGTCACGCACGCCCAGTCAGGTAGACCCACCATCTTCAGGTGAGTCGTTTTCTCCACCTTTTCCCAAGGGGAGTCCTCCAAGTCATTCCCTAGCAAACAGTCAACAGGCATGGCTTTCCTCACACAGACCTGCAGAGTACCAGAGACCCCCCCCCACTCGAAGGGAACTTGAGCCATCGGACACTGACTCTCTGAATTGTCAGCGTTGACAACCCTACAGTAGGCATGGGGTACAACCTGCTCTTGAGACACCAGGTGATGCCTCACTGCAGTCACACTGGCTCCTGTGTCTCTAAGAGCCTCAGCTTTCTTACCGTTGATGGTAACCACCTGCCCATATTTTTTAGTGTTAGAGGGCAGGTAGCTTGTAGGGACCATCTCACTGTCTCCTAGTGAGACTAGGGTCATCTGAACAGGATCTCCACCCCCCGGGACCATCACTTCTTCTCCTAAGTGAACACTGGTCACTTGTCGGGGCGGAGCACCAGTGGGTGCTGGTTTCCCAAACAGGCGACACTTGGGGTCACTGGCTATGTGCCCCGGGTCACCACATTTGTAACAATTGAAGGGCCCCTTTGGAACAGGTCGACCTGTCGGGGCCCCATTCTGCTTAGGGGGTGGGGGAGGCTGAGAACCTTTCTGCTGGTCCCCTTGGGGATTACTTTGGGGGCCTTTTTGGAACCCTTTCTGTTTTCCCTTGTCCCCCCCACTCTTCTGCTGGGGACCCTGCCCACCCTTGGCGGAGTCTCCCACTGGACCCTTGTGGACCCTGGTGCTGAGCCAGCGGTCCGCCTCCTCAGCAAGTTTCCTCGGGTTGGACAACTTGCTATCAATCAGGTGCTGGCGTAACTCAGGAAAACATTGATCAGACAAGTGCTCCCATGCAATTAAATCAAAGAGACCTTGAAAATCATTCACTTTGTTACCCTTCACCCAACCATCCAGTGCTCTGCAAAAAAAAGTCACAAACTCCACATACGTATTCCCAGGCCGCTTATTACACCCCCTAAACTTCTGTCTATACATTTCAGGGGTAAGCCCATACCTGGTCATTAAAGCTTCTTTCATAGGGGGATAGGATCTCTGGTCTTCAGTGGGCAAATCTAGCAGGGTGTCCCGCCCTTCGCTAAGGAACCTTCCCCATAACCCCGCTCCCCAATCCCTCTCAGGGACCCGGTGGGAAAGCATGGCTACCTCATATGCCCTAAACCACTGTCCTATGTCATCCCCCTTAAAGAACTCTTTAACTACATCTTTGGGGATGTGCACTCTTGACTCTACCTGCACCGGCGTTGTGCTGCCACCAGAGGGAGGATGATCCAAGGCTTTCTCTTTTAGACTCATCTCCCTCATTTTCACATCAAACTCCAACTGGAGTTTTCGCTCTTCCAGAGCCATCCTTTTGCTCTCCAGCTCCAGTTGGCCCTTCAAGTTTAATTCTGCCAGCTTCATTTCATGATTCCTGGTTTCTTTTCTGTCTGCCAGCTCCTCTGGCGACAGGCCTCTGCCAAAGCTATGGATGCTGCCTTCCTTGTCAGGTACACCAGTATCATCAGGTAACTCCTGATCCTCAGGTGCATTCCTAGATTCAATCCAGGCTTTCAGGGCTTTGTAGTAATCCGTCTTGTTCTTGCACCCTGCACGTGGAACCTTGAATCTCTTGGCAAAGAAGATTAGCTCATCTTTCTTGTATTCGTCCAGTTTTGACACATCCCATTCTATCTCCAACACCTCAGAGGTCACAGACGCGGTTTTCTCTACGCTGTTGGTGCCAGGCATGGTTTTAGACAAAAAGGGATCTTCTTCTAGCAGAGCAAAGTCACTTAAAAAGAAATCTGTGGCTCAGTTACTGGATTGAAATCACTGTGCAATGGTCACTAGTCAATGTATGGACACTGCAAATGTAAATTCGAGATCCTCACCGCTGCGTCCAATGTTAGAATTGGGGGTCTCTGGTTGGCGCAGGTTTGTACTTGCGACAAGCAGGGACCCTCTCCTCTAAGTCAGGGCAAAGGATTACTCCCAGAAATAACCCCTACTCGCCCTTTAGGTAGTGTGGCGCAAGCAGTCTAGGCTAAACTCTGGAGTACATAGGGTTAAACATTTGCAACATCACACACAATGACCATCAGCCCACCACACAATGACACTAGACTGTATTTCTGTAAAAATATCTTCTTTATATATATCTTTAGATCAGGCTTGTAAATACAGTCTTTGCGTAGTTTAAGAAAATGGTTCCAGTTACTCTCTGATTATGCCACAGGTCTTTGTATCAGCGTTAAAAGAATTGTTCTGGTGCTTAAAAAGGGTTGCGGACTCTTCCCTAGTCCTGGTACGTTCCTCCAGCAAGGATTTCAATCAGCCAGGGCCTCTCTGTGCCAACGATCGGACCCGGTCTGCCCAATCTCCCGCCTCTAGCGGGATCGGCGGCCGGGGAGTCACTGTCAGCCTGACGAGCGCGCTGCACGGCTGTCAGGGGAGAGAGCGGGGGCCCGGGGAGGGCTCACTGCGCGGCTCCGGGGACTCGGCTGAGGCAGATGGCGGTGCGAGCGAGGTGGGACAGCGGCTCGCACCGCGGGACGGGAAACAGTACCTTTGTCTTTTTGAAGGGGTCGGGTGCAGGCCGGCTCGGTGGTCCACGTCGCGGTGTCTTCCTCCCGAGGTTGGAGCGAGCGGCGGCTCGGCTCTGGCTCGGAGGTTGGCGTTGCGGCGCGGGTCGGGTAGACGGCGACACACCTCAGGTCCTGGAAAAGGGGGGCAGAGCCCCGGGTAGCAGCGTGAGGCGCACACAAGCCTCTCAGGTCACAGCAGATACTTGGCCAAGTCCGTTCTTGCGGTGCTCCGCAGTTAGGCAGGCGGTAGGGACGGTGATTAGGCCAGCGGGGCTGGGCCTTTCGGTGTCACCTGGTGCCGGCCAGTTAGCGGATGCGGTGCTCGGCGGGACGGGATGCCAAGGGCCTCTTAGGAGGGGCGCAGGGATTCTTTCACAGCGCGCTCCTCTTTCCTTCAGCAGCTGTGTCGATCAGGCTGCTGGCTCACAGCAGCTCCTTCTTCCAGGGGGACAGGGTAGCGCCCACTGTTCCTGGGGCGCTGGTCAGGGGGCAAGTTCACAGCAAGCCCTTGGAGATCTTGGTAAAAGTTTTAGCACAAGGTGGATAAAAGCAAAGTCTTTCAGTCTTTCTTCTCCTGCTCTCCTTCAGCAGCAAGGCACCCACCACAGGCCAGTCTCTTGGGGTCAGAGTCAGTACTTCTCCTTGCAGCTTCCAGGGTCCTTCTCTTCAGGCAGAGCTTCTTCTTTGCGCAAACTGGATCTAATTTACAAGGAGCAGGGCTCCTACTTTTATACACAGTTTCTTTTGTTCTCACTGGCCAGGGGGGCCTCTGCATAACTGCTCTCAGCTCCTGAGCACTTGCGGTGGGTACTTCTGCTTCTGCATTCAGTGTGAGGGCAGGCACATCAGCCGCTCCCCAGGGGGGCGGAGCCGGCATTGAGAGGGCAGGAGTGGCCTGAGTACTTTGTTGACAAGCTTCGGTCCTTCCTGGGCCAGGTGCAGGCTGAGTCATCAGTCGCTCCCCAGGAGGGCGGAGCCAGCATTGTGGAGGCAGAGCACAGCCTGATGCATCATTCAGGGGAAACTCCCACCACCCACTAAGGTGTCATCTGGCTATTCACTACCTGTCAACTCCCAGCCCTGTCACTCACACACACCAGACAGTCAGATCCACATCCAAGCAGAGGCGGGCTGAAATGGTTAGGCAAGCAAATGCTAACTTTCTAAAAGTAGCATTTGCAAACACAGGATATTAAAATAAACTTTACTAAAAGAAGTATTTTATTATTCTGAGTTCAGGCATACTAAACATGAATTTCTACCATGTTCCCTGAGCCTGCTGGGATTATAGAGTGTAATAATTCCAGCAGCCCATCTGGCCTAGAAGGGAACAGGTAGCCTTACAATAGTGAAAAACGAATTTGGCAGTAATTCACTATTAGAACATGCCACACACATCAGGGCATGTTCTACCTTATCCTTACAATGCACCCTGCCCTCAGGCCTACCATAGGGGTGACTAATATGAAGTGTAAGGGAAGGTTCAGGGGCTGGCAAGTGTGTGCACTTGCCCAGCCAGGGTGACAGTACCAGACTGCACGCAGGTTCTGCAATGGCAGACCCTAGACACATTTTGAGGCTGCTTTTGTGGGTGGCGCAACCAGCGCTGCAGGCCCACTAGCAGTATTGGCATTCACAAGCCCTGGCACTCCTGGTGCACTTTACTAGGGACTAACAGTAAATCCAATGAACCAATCATGGACATCAATCATATGTACACTTTACAGTAGGGAGCACTTGCACTGCGGCACGGGTTGGCCGTGGCGCAGTGCCCTGAGTAGCAGACACCATCAAAACATTTGAGGCACAACAGCAAAAAGTGGAAGGGAAACCCACGCCAAGGTGCCAGGTCTAACACGTCACGAGCATGGGAGCGCCACGCGGCCGCCCCACCCCCTATCGCTGCGGCGGAATTGCCGCCGCAGCGAAGGGGTTAAGTCGTGCCACATACTTATTGTCAATATTGGTACAGTGAAATGCTAATCACGTGTTCCTCTGAGTACAACTGACTGCTCAAGCTACACTATCAAGAACGAGTTAAATCTGCTAAGGGTGAACCCGAGGTCCACTTTTGTCTATTGTTTTATTATTACAAAAGAAGTCCCACCAGCCATATCATATAATACTTCCACCTTGTAGCAGCCCAGCAGGAAGGGCTTTCTGTGTAATTCGTACACTACAGGAAGTCAGACCAGCTGCACACGCTCCTTCTCCAGACATGCCCTACCAGGCATGGCGTTCTTTGGTGTTATGTTTTTGAAAGCATCACACTCAGAAGCAGAAAGACAAGTCTGTTGTCACAACATAGCTGAACCATTAACACACCAGAATTGTGTCTGCCACATTCAGCAGTCTAGGTCTCATGCCCATGACACTATTTAAGTACACCCTGCCGCGAGCGCCACACAGAGAAGTCCTCCTGAAGCTCAGCCGGGAGAGACCCACGTTGCATGACTTGTTGCTGATTTAATTTTTTTAAAATGTTTTAGAGGTACTCATTTTTTTGTTTTAATCTTGTTTTAAAAACGTACTTGCTCACTTTGCACCTTCACCGCTTTCGGTTAGAAGTTTTACCGCAAGGTCTTGGCGGGACTTCCGACACTGAGGCGGCCATCTTGGGGGTAGCAGGTCAGCGGGCTAGGTCTCATGCCCCACACACTATTTAAGAACACCCTGCCTCGAACGCGCACCGCCGGCGCGCCAAAGGTGCGCCAAAGGCAAGCCTGGACCAAATTCTATAGATATGGCCCAATGTATAAGATACTCAGGGGAAGATATGAAAAAACGTAACCTTTCCTCCAGTAATCATAACTATACCATATTTCACCCTGAAGCCATATGCCCCAGGGGCCGCTTCAATTGTTTGGGTTGTAATGTCAACATACCTAATTTCATCGTCCAGCCCATTTTTGATAGAAGTCTTTTTCAACCCCCAACCAAGCAGGACGCCTCCAATTGCTCTTGGAAATTTGCTCTGTTTAATGCCAGGTCTCTAGTGAAACATAATATAGAAATCGCCTCACTCATTACGGAGGAGAGAATACACACGGCATTCATCACTGAGACCTGGACAGACATGGTAGCTGGACCCGATCTCGTTAAAGCCACCCCCCTGACTATTTCTGAAACGCGGAGGGGGCCTTGCTATCATTTACCATCATTCTATCACTGCTTCTTTTAATCCTTTAGCTACAGAAGATTGCGAAGCACTCGAGTTTTGTCTAAACCTCTCTGATTGCTATACATTTAGAGGCACCCTCCTATACAGAGCACCAGGCCCGAGGGGCCCTGTTCCAACACAACTCAGCAGCATACTAGAAAGGGGTATTTGCTCTAACTCTTATACCATTCTAGGTGATTTTAATTACCATCTGGAATTGCCCCTGGATCCTGATACCTCTTATTTACTTGATCTCATGAGAGGTGGTAACTTGGAGCAATTGGTTAGGGTGCCACACATCTAGCTGATCATACCTTAGACCGCATTTTATCAAATAATCTGCAGCTTTCAGTAACTAAAACTCTGCCGCTAGTTTGGTCTGACCCTTCGGCAATTTTCTTTGAGCTCTTAATACCGGACCGCAAAACGCAGAATTTATCTCTAAGTCACTCTAAGAATAGAGCCTGGAGCAAGATAAAAGCAGAGGATCTATTTCAAACACTAACCAACACCATCACTCCCATTCCTAGCAATTTAGATGACGCAACCAGAGCATACACTAAATGGTTGGAAACTGTAGGGAACAAGTTAGCCCCTTTAAAAAGCTTTAGCCATACCAGACAGATTCCCTTCGCACCATGGTATTTGAAGGAGTTGAAGGACCAAAATCTGGCCTGCAAACACCTGGAGAGAATATGGAGGGGGGGTATTAGGAAAATGATAAAAAGGAATACAAAGCAGGTCTGGCACTATACAACCAACTACTTAAAAACACAAAACAAGATTTTTTTAACAACAAAATAACATCAGCTAAAAATTCCCCTAAAGGACTTTTCAAAAATGAAAAATCTTTGGCTCATTCTCAGACCCCTCCGACAGTGGTTAGTCAGGAGCTCTGTAACAAAATTGCTCAAAGTTTCTTTGACAAAGTTAACAGTATTTATTTTAACATTTTAGAATCCTCGTCTGGCCACAGTATCAGTCTAACTGAAGATCAGCAGGCTACTAATCCTGATATGCCAACTCCTAACCTTTTTACTGGTTTAAAGGTAGCAGATACTCACAAACTATTGGAAAAAGTTAAATCAGGCTCTCCAACCGATCCTTGTCCGTGCTCAATTGTAAAAATGGCAGCTGGGCCTGTTGCAACACAATTGACCTACATTATTAACAGCATTTATCAAGAGGGATATTTCCCCAAGGAATGGAAACATGCCTCCATCCTGCCTCTCCTTAAAAAGACTAATTTGGATGCTGGTGATCCCAACAACTTTAGACCTATTTCTGGGCTACCCCTTCCCGCTAAACTCATAGAAAGTAATTTGAATTCCCAGCTCAATAAGTTTCTGCAGGACTCACAGGCCCTTGACCCAACCCCGTATGGGTTCAGAGAGGCCCATAGTACAGAAACGGCGCTCCTGAAGTCCACAGAAGAAATCAGAACTATTCTGGATCATGGGGGGAAAGCCATATTGATCATGCTAGATCTGTCTGCGGCTTTCGACGCGGTCCATCACACGCTGTTGATGGACAAGCTAGGGATCAAAAACAACGCGTGGAAGCTTCTTAAATCATTCCTCACTGACAGAACCCAGACCCCCGTAACAGGCCATTTCCCGTGTGGAGGATGCAGCGTTTGCCATTTGACCACAACTGTAAAAACCTTGAATTTGGAAGAGGGTAAAGTATGGCACATCAGGGGCCATACGAATTGTAATTCAAGTAATGTTATCTACTTGATAACCTGTCCCTGCAACCTTAGGTATGTAGGAATGACCACAAGGAAAATAAAAACACGTATTGGGGAACATCGTAGCAATGTGAGGTGTGGCAGGAGTACAACTAAACTCACGGCCCACTACCTTGAATGTGGTCATTGTCCAAATGATATAAGATGGACTGTAATAGAACAGTTATCCCAGACCAATGAGAATAAAATCTTTGAAAAGGAGCAAAGATGGATTTATCGCCTTTCCACACATATACTTGGCCTCAACGATGATATTCCTTGGGGGTCAGTGATGCGGAGGTGAACCTATCTTTGACACTAACCTTGTACCTCGATTTTCTGCTTTAAACATCCTCAAAATGAATTACTACCCACATAAGGAATAGGCAGTAATATCTTGGTCTCTGGAAATTTCCATAGTAAAATTTCACCGTAGAATTGAAGATAATATGTATTGACCCCTTCAAATCTGTGTTATGGATATAATCCTGGGACTTGCCCTGTTTGTATTTATAATACAACTATAATGATGGGGATACTGGATTTAACCTTCTTCCCTATTAGTCAGACAGGCCATGACATAACCTAGCTGTATTGCTACCTCAAACTGTCCATTTCTGACAGTATTGCCTGTTAGTAACGTCATCTATACACTAACAACTCAATGATCCATATATCCCTATCCGAATAAACTCTGATGCAAGATAAACAACACTGTTACTTTAAGAACGTAGCCCAAAAGGATGGCCACGTGACCGCGAGTGACGCTGTCACGTGATCGTTAGTCACGTCTTTTACATTTTTCATTTAAGCTCCACGTCCGGACCGGTTGCTTGTTGTTCCGGGCTGTGGATGTGGATACTTTAGGTTACGAGGCGGGCAGGCGCCCGGCAGCAAGTAAGTGAACGGAGGGGCTTGTCCGTTCTTTCTGTAGATCGGCTGGGCGTGAAGGTTCTCCCCCTGCCACAAGCCTAAGGGGCGCCTCTAATAGCCATCGACTGTGAGTACCATGGCTATAATTAATTTTTCGTTTTTTCTGAAGATGTTTTTATTTCCCTTAATTCCATTTTAATGAACTATGCACTTCCTTGAAATGTATCCATATGACATGCATTATGATCCGCCCGATATGTAGTGCGGTATTTTTAAGCATAGTCTTCCTTGACAAAATATGAGGTCAGGAGCGCTGTTGATTTATGAGCAGTGCTCTGTTTTGCAAAGTAGAATTCTTTTTTCCGTGTAATCACGATGCGAGAAAATGTCTTGTGCAACAGTTCCTAATAATATTTTGGTCTGATTGGGGAGTTAATAAGTCGAGCAATGATATTTGTAAAGAAATAACACTGTTTTTTCTCCCTCTGAAGGGATATTGCTTATCAATCTGTTGTCGCGATTGTGTTTATATATTGCAGATCCGCTTGTCTCTCACTTTCTGGAGAGGCTGCAGGAGACAACATCAGTGCAACTTACACAATAAAGGTTGTATAACGCTCCCGCCCACCCCACATGATCCTGACACCTTAGCGTGTGTCAACTATGGAGTGAGGACGGCGTCTTATTGGTCCTGACGAATGCTGAGCTGACTATTAGCTCACTAGCAGAAACATGTTGACCTTTACTTTCACTTTTTTGATAGGACTTGAAGGTTCAAATTAACACAACCACGTATAAGTCCATTATATTTTTTTCACTGGTTTTAATGGAGTTAGAGCTACCCTCTTATTAAATAAGTATTTCATTTTGGGGAGTAGTCCACACTCCTTTTATCTCACTTGTTCACTATACTATGGATACTATCCTTTCAATAAGAACCCAATGAAGACAACTGGCTACCAACTATACGTTGGTGCCTGAGGGTTCTTTTTCTTTTCACATTGCATGTTCACTTAACCTCCCTATATTCTGTACCATTTTCATACCTATCCTGGTGGTATTGACAATAACTACTCCATGATTGGTTCCTTCTTTCTTTTTTCTTCTATTGATGCGGTCACTCTTTTGTTGTTTATTATTGATATTATTGAGGGGTACAAGAGTGTTCCTTTCTGACCCTTTCTCTCTGGTTGATTACATAGAACCCAAACAGTGACATTAGATGGCTTTGAAGCTAAATCTTTCTCCCTGCCGTGTGGTGTACCGCAGGGTTCATCATTGAGCCCAACGTTGTTCAATGTTTGTTTGTCATCTTTAGCTCCCCTAATTCCGAGCTTTGGGTTTGCATTAACCTCCTACGCTGATGACACCCAAATTGTCGTGACACTACTACCAGAGAACTTACAGGAAACCGCGACAAGACTGCAGGGATGTATGACAGCTGTGGGAGACTCGATGTTCCAGTACTGTCTGAAGCTTAATTCCGGTAAAACGGAAGTTGTTCTCTTTGGAAATGACCCCACCTTTTGGACCCCTAGTTGTTGGCCAGATGAGATGGGACCATTACCTGTGCCAATGAAAAAGGTCAACAACCTAGGAATCTTGATCGATGATAAACTGAGTTTTAGGGATCAAATCAACCATGTTGCCTCCACTAACTGTGCAAGATTTCTTATCATTAGTTCCAGATTAACAGCAAAGTACAGTAATAAGCGACTGGCAGGTGATCAGTCAAGCTTTGCGGAAGGCCACACGGGAAAGCAAGACCTCGCGTTTTAGTAACTCTAGCCATGCTTACTATCTAATGTTCTATTTATAGATCAGTGGATTTTGAAAGAAAATGTATGGATAACAAAAAAAAAGATAATAAAACATGCTAAAGAAAAATGTATTGACTCAGAATTATCAGACAAAGCAAGAACTACAAAGGCTATAGGCACTTCATTTTCTATTCTATTTCTACACCTAGCAATAAAGAATTAACTCTGTCTTACATTTCCATACACGTCAATATACCTACATATTATGCAATCAAAATGAGTGTAAGTCACTCTATATCACTCTACTCTGTGACAGTGTAGTCTATGCCAGTAAACTCTGCTGCTCTCTATCAGATTCTCATTCTAAACTTACATTATCACTCATGCCTTAAAATAACATGAAAGCCATATCCCAGCAGTTTATAAAGAGTTGATATCTTTTTATCAAGTCCAACTACATTGCAAAACAACACAGCTAACAAAAACTCTAGTTTGTAGAGGCGAGGCCTATTGGGTTTGTCAGTGCTTGTTTTCTATGTGGTGTGAGCCGAGATGGAAAGTAGAGGATCTGCCTTATGAAAAGGAGAAAACAGACCTTGCAAACAGAAGTGCTGCACAGCTGCTGAGGTTTCAAATTCCAGCTGTGTTTCTTGCTTTCATGCGCGCCTTTAGACCTGCTTGTTCTTCCCGCCTCATGCCTTTCAGTTTCACTTTCATTTTTACTGAATCCCGCCTCGCCCTCCCAGTCCCTCTCCGGGCCCCTCGCATCGGGAGGGGCTGCCGCCGCTCCAGGCCTCCGCCCTGCAGGGACAGTGCACGTTGGGGGTCGTTGAGCCCGAAGCCCACAGGTGAGCGCCCCTCTCTTGTGTCATCGCCTCTGTCCCTCTCGTGTTTCTTCGTCGCCACTGATGTGTCTGAGCGGCGCTTGTGACCCCCCCGCCCCCCCCCCCAGGGGCTCCGGCTGTCGGTGCACCAAGACCGGGGGGGGGGGGGGGGGGGGGGGTTCCTCTTTCATTTAGAGTCTTAGAAGTAAAGGCCCCACAGGTGGGACGGGCTTTCTGTACATGGCCCGGTTGCATTTCTGCAGAGAGATCGAGGGGTTAAGCGTGGCTTGCGTTCGCGCCGGGGCCGTCGGGTGCGACAGTCTTTCTTGGCGTCTCTACCACACATTCTCTCACCACCACTCTCCAGCAGTGCCCCTCATCTCCCCATAGCCCCTCTCTGACGAACATTTCATATTTTGGAGCTCCCCATAGTTCACTCAGTTGTGTGATCTGCATTCTCGTTCTTCGCAGCAGGCACATTATCCCTTGGCGCTACTTTATGAGCAGTCAAAACTGACACTACACATAAGTCTGATCTCTTGCCAGCAGTAACATAAATCAGCAGAGTTGTTTTGACATTTTTGTACACATCGCCCCCACCAAAGCCATCAGCAGGTGCAGCTGCACCGGTCGCACCTCCCTAGCACCGGCCCTGGGTTGAAGCACACACTGTACACTCAGCGCACAGCGACTCGCGCAGCATCAGGCACTGAACCCCCTGCTGTGCCTGTTCCCATGCAAAGGGGTGTCACTAACAGTCGTTTCTCGCAGAGGGGGGCGAGCCTCTGACGCCCGAGCCTGAAGCCCGGCTCGGGCTCAGCGCGAGAGCCTCTTGGGACCCCGAGCCCATGACGAGCCGAGCTTTATTGTGGCTTCTCCTCCCTCCCTCTGGTGATGCAGCCCGGTCTGGAGTTTTAGGAACCTGGAAACCCGGTTCCAATCTCAGCTTTGGCTCAAACTCTTGTGATTCTGGGGAAATCCCCTAATGTCCCGATGCCTTGAACACTGCGTGTGACCTTGTGCAATGTAACTGGCGCTGATGCAAAGCGCCCTGATCCCTTCCGGTGGAATTCACGCTATAATCTACAAACTGCAGAAGAATGCACTGAGGGGTAACAACAAAGCCTCAACATATGAAACGGCGAATAGATACTGGTGACCGGCTGATTTGTACACAGTGAAAGCAGGAGAAATCACAGCTTCTCTGCTTAAATTGTATGATCTTAGGCAGATATTTGTGTCTGGAACTCCTCTTTTTCACGAGGTGGAGCCTGTAGCGGCATCCCTGCCCCCCCTCCTCATGTCCCTGCCCCCCCCCCTCCTCATGTCCCTGCCCCCCTCCTCATGTCCCTGCCCCCATCCTCATGTCCCTGCCCCCTCTTTATTTCCCAGCCCCCCTCCTCATGTCCCTGCCCCCTCCTCATGTCCCAGCCCCCCCTCCTCATGTCCCTGCCCCCCTCCTCATGTCCCTGCCCCCATCCTCATGTCCCTGCCCCCCTCCTTATTTCCCAGCCCCCCTCCTCATGTCCCTGCCCCCTCCTCATGTCCCTGCCCCCCTCCTCATGTCCCACCCCCCCTCCTCATGTCCCTGCCCCCCTCCTCATGTCCCTGCCCCCCTCCTCATGTCCCTGCCCCCCCCCTCATGTCCCTGCCCCCCTCCTCATGTCCCTGACTCCCCCCTCCTCATGTCCCAGCCCCCCTCCCCATGTCCCTGCCCCCCCTCCTCATTTCCCTTCCCCCCCTCCTCATGTCCCTGCCCCCCCTCCTCATGTCCCTGCCCCCTCCTCATGTCCCTGCCCCCCCTCATGTCCCTGCCCCCCCTCATGTCCCTGCCCCCCTCCTCATGTCCCTGACTCCCCCTCCTCATGTCCCAGCCCCCCTCCCCATGTCCCTGCCCCCCTCCTCATGTCCCTACCCCCCTCCTCATGTCCCTGCCCCCCCTCCTCATGTCCCAGCCCCCCATCTCATGTCCCTGCCCCCCTCCTCATGTCCCTGCCCCCCCTCCTCATGTCCCTGCCCCCCTCCTCATGTCCCTGCCCCCTCCTCATGTCCCCCCTCCTCATGTCCCTGCCCCCCCTCCTCATGTCCCTGCCCCCCCCCCCTCATGTCCCTGCCCCCCCTCCTCATGTCCCTGACTCCCCCCTCCTCATGTCCCAGCCCCCCTCCCCATGTCCCTGCCCCCCTCCTCATGTCCCTTCCCCCCCTCCTCATGTCCCTACCCCCTCCTCATGTCCCTGCCCCCCTCCTCATGTCCCTGCCCCCTCCTCATGTCCCTGCCCCCCCTCATGTCCCTGCCCCCCTCCTCATGTCCCTGACTCCCCCCTCCTCATGTCCCAGCCCCCCTCCCCATGTCCCTGCCCCCCTCCTCATGTCCCTTCCCCCCTCCTCATGTCCCTACCCCCTCCTCATGTCCCTGCCCCCCCTCCTCATGTCCCTGCCCCCCTCCTCATGTCCCTGCCCCCCCCTCCTCATGTCCCAGCCCCCCCTCCTCATGTCCCTTCCCCCCTCCTCATGTCCCTACCCCCCTCCTCATGTCCCAGCCCCCCCTCCTCATGTCCCTGCCCCCCTCCTCATGTCCCTGCCCCCCCCTCCTCATGTCCCAGCCCCCCTCCTCATGTCCCTGCCCCCCTCCTCATGTCCCTTCCCGCCCCTCCTCATGTCCGTGCCCCCCCTCCTCATGTCCCTGCCCCCCTCCTCATGTCCCTTCCCCCCCTCCTCATGTCCCTGCCCCCCTCCCCATGTCCCTGCCCCCCCTCCTCATGTCCCTGCCCCCCTCCTCATGTCCCCGCCCCCCTCCTCATGTCCCTGCCCCCCTCCTCATGTCCCTGCCCCCCCTCCTCATGTCCCTGCCCCCCTCCTTATTTCCCAGCCCCCTCCTCATGTCCCTGCCCCCTCCTCATGTCCCTGCCCCCTCCTCATGTCCCTCCCCCTCCTCATGTCCCTGCCCCCTCCTCATGTCCCTGCCCCCCCTCCTCATGTCCCTGCCCCCTCCTCATGTCCCTGCCCCCCCTCCTCATGTCCCTGCCCCCCCTCCTCATGTCCCTGACCCCCTCCTCATGTCCCTGCCCCCCTCCTCATGTCCCTGCCCCCCTCCTCATGTCCCTGCCCCCCCTCCTCATGTCCCTGCCCCCCTCCTTATTTCCCAGCCCCCTCCTCATGTCCCTGCCCCCTCCTCATGTCCCTGCCCCCCCTCCTCATGTCCCTGACCCCCTCCTCATGTCCCTGCCCCCCTCCCCATGTCCCTGCCCCCCCTCCTCATGTCCCTGCCCCCTCCTCATGTCCCTGCCCCTCCTCATGTCCCTGCCCCCCTCCTCATGTCCCTGCCCCCCCTCCTCATGTCCCTGCCCCCTCCTCATGTCCCTGCCCCCTCCTCATGTCCCTGCCCCCCTCCTCATGCCCCTGCCCCCCTCCTCATGTCCCAGCCCCCCCTCATGTCCCTGCCCCCCTCCTCATGTCCCTGCCCCCCTCCTCATGTCCCTGCCCCCCTCCCCATGTCCCTGCCCCCCCTCATGTCCCAGCCCCCCTCCTCATGTCCCTGCCCCCCCTCCTCATGTCCCTGCCCCCCTCCTCATGTCCCTGCCCCCCTCCTCATGTCCCTGCCCCCCTCCTCATGTCCCTGCCCCCCTCCTCATGTCCCTGCCCCCCTCCTCATGTCCCTGCCCCCCCTCCTCATGTCCCTGCCCCCCTCCTCATGTCCCAGCCCCCCTGCTCATGTCCCTGCCCCCCCTCCTCATGTCCCTGCCCCCCCTCCTCACGGCCCTGCCCCCCCTCCTCATGTCCCTGCCCCCCTCCTCATGTCCCAGCCCCCCCTCATGTCCCTGCCCCCCCCCTCATGTCCCTGCCCCCTCCTCATGTCCCTGCCCCCCTCCTCATGTCCCTGCCCCCCTCCTCATGTCCCTGCCCCCCTCCTCATGTCCCTGCCCCCTCCTCATGTCCCTGCCCCCCCTCCTCATGTCTCTGCCCCCTCCTCATGTCCCTGCCCCCCCTCCTCATGTCTCTGCCCCCTCCTCATGTCCCAGCCCCCCCCCTCCTCATGTCCCTGCCCCCCTCCTCATGTCCCTGACCCCCTCCTCATGTCCCAGCCCCCCCCTCATGTCCCTGGCCCCCTCCTCATGTCCCTGCCCCCCTCCTCATGTCCCTGCCCCCCTCCTCATGTCCCTGCCCCCCCTCCTCAAGTCCCTGCCCCCCTCCTCATGTCCCTGCCCCCTCCTCATGTCCCTGCCCCCTCCTCATGTCCCAGCCCCCCCTCCCCATGTCCCTGCCCCCCCTCCTCATGTCCCTGCCCCCCTCCTCATGTCCCTGCCCCCCTCCTCATGTCCCTGCCCCCCTCATCATGTCACTGCCCCCTCCTCATGTCCCTGCCCCCTCCTCATGTCCCTGCCCCCCTCCTCATGTCCCTGCCCCCCTCCTCATGTCCCTGCCCCCCTCCTTATTTCCCAGCCCCCCTCCTCATGTCCCAGCCCCCTCTTTATTTCCCAGCCCCCCTCCTCATGTCCCTGCCCCCTCCTCATGTCCCAGCCCCCCCTCCTCATGTCCCTGCCCCCATCCTCATGTCCCTGCCCCCCTCCTTATTTCCCAGCCCCCCTCCTCATGTCCCTGCCCCCTCCTCATGTCCCTGCCCCCCTCCTCATGTCCCACCCCCCCTCCTCATGTCCCTGCCCCCCTCCTCATGTCCCTGCCCCCCTCCTCATGTCCCTGCCCCCCCCTCATGTCCCTGCCCCCCTCCTCATGTCCCTGACTCCCCCCTCCTCATGTCCCAGCCCCCCTCCCCATGTCCCTGCCCCCCCTCCTCATTTCCCTTCCCCCCCTCCTCATGTCCCTGCCCCCCCTCCTCATGTCCCTGCCCCCCCTCATGTCCCTGCCCCCCCTCATGTCCCTGCCCCCCCTCATGTCCCTGCCCCCCCTCATGTCCCTGACTCCCCCTCCTCATGTCCCAGCCCCCCTCCCCATGTCCCTGCCCCCCCTCCTCATGTCCCTACCCCCCTCCTCATGTCCCTGCCCCCCCTCCTCATGTCCCAGCCCCCCATCTCATGTCCCTGCCCCCCTCCTCATGTCCCTGCCCCCCCTCCTCATGTCCCTGCCCCCCTCCTCATGTCCCTGCCCCCTCCTCATGTCCCCCCTCCTCATGTCCCTGCCCCCCCTCCTCATGTCCCTGCCCCCCCCTCATGTCCCTGCCCCCCCTCCTCATGTCCCTGACTCCCCCCTCCTCATGTCCCAGCCCCCCTCCCCATGTCCCTGCCCCCCTCCTCATGTCCCTTCCCCCCCTCCTCATGTCCCTACCCCCTCCTCATGTCCCTGCCCCCCCTCCTCATGTCCCTGCCCCCTCCTCATGTCCCTGCCCCCCCTCATGTCCCTGCCCCCCTCCTCATGTCCCTGACTCCCCCCTCCTCATGTCCCAGCCCCCCTCCCCATGTCCCTGCCCCCCTCCTCATGTCCCTTCCCCCCTCCTCATGTCCCTACCCCCTCCTCATGTCCCTGCCCCCCCTCCCCATGTCCCTGCCCCCCCTCCTCATGTCCCTGCCCCCTCCTCATGTCCCTGCCCCCCTCCTCATGTCCCTGCCCCCCCTCCTCATGTCCCTGCCCCCTCCTCATGTCCCTGCCCCCCTCCTCATGTCCCTGCCCCCCTCCTCATGCCCCTGCCCCCCTCCTCATGTCCCAGCCCCCCCTCATGTCCCTGCCCCCCTCCTCATGTCCCTGCCCCCTCCTCATGTCCCTGCCCCCCTCCCCATGTCCCTGCCCCCCCTCATGTCCCAGCCCCCCTCCTCATGTCCCTGCCCCCCCTCCTCATGTCCCTGCCCCCCTCCTCATGTCCCTGCCCCCCTCCTCATGTCCCTGCCCCCCTCCTCATGTCCCTGCCCCCCCTCCTCATGTCCCTGCCCCCTCCTCATGTCCCTGCCCCCCTCCTCATGTCCCTGCCCCCCCTCCTCATGTCCCTGCCCCCCTCCTCATGTCCCTGCCCCCCCTCCTTATGTCCCTGCCCCCCTCCTCATGTCCCTTCCCCCCCTCCTCATGTCCCTGCCCCCCCTCCTCATGTCCCTGCCCCCCCTCCTCATGTCCCTACCCCCCTCCTCATGTCCCTGCCCCCCTCCTCATGTCCCAGCCCCCCTGCTCATGTCCCTGCCCCCCCTCCTCATGTCCCTGCCCCCCCTCCTCACGGCCCTGCCCCCCTCCTCATGTCCCTGCCCCCCTCCTCATGTCCCAGCCCCCCCTCATGTCCCTGCCCCCCCCCCTCATGTCCCTGCCCCCTCCTCATGTCCCTGCCCCCCTCATGTCCCTGCCCCCCTCCTCATGTCCCTGCCCCCCTCCTCATGTCCCTGCCCCCTCCTCATGTCCCTGCCCCCCTCCTCATGTCTCTGCCCCCTCCTCATGTCCCTGCCCCCCCTCCTCATGTCTCTGCCCCCTCCTCATGTCCCAGCCCCCCCCCTCCTCATGTCCCTGCCCCCCTCCTCATGTCCCTGACCCCCTCCTCATGTCCCAGCCCCCCCCTCATGTCCCTGGCCCCCTCCTCATGTCCCTGCCCCCCCTCCTCATGTCCCTGCCCCCCTCCTCATGTCCCAGCCCCCCTCCTCCTTGCAGGACTGCTTTAAGAGCAGACCATAACGTCGCGTGTCCGAGTTGGCGTTGAGGGCGAGATCATTTGTGATGGCCGTTTTGATTTGTGCGATCGTGGACTCACGGTGTAATAGTGTGTCGTGCAGGCGCCAGTGTCGGAGCGGATTGATGTACGTGCGGAAACTGCAAGGATGCCATAACCGGGGAATAGTCGGATAGGGATGCAGTGAGGATCTCAATGTCGTGCGCGGATGCCTGCAGTGGGGTAGAGATGAGGAAATAATCCAGTCTGGCATATGTTTTATGTGCCCCTGAGTAATAGGTGCAGGCTCGGCTGTAGGGATGAAAGAGGCGCCACATGTCAGTGAGACCCAGGTCCCGGATACGAGCCTTATCGGCCTGTGAGAGAGCCCCAACCTGTGTTGTGCGCTGGCAGAAGCGATCAGCTAGGCTATCGAACACCATGTTTAGATCCCCTGCGAGCAGCAGTCGCCTCAGTGAGTGCTGCGTGAAGAAATTAGTCTTGTCCCTCGTTAGGGGCATAGACTGAGCCTACTATGAAGGAAACCCCTGCCATGATAAACCTGTATGTAAGTAAGCAGCCCTTGATCTCTGCTTCCTTCTGTACTGCCCTGCCCTGAAAGGAGCGGGAGATTTGGATAGCAACCCCTGCAGACTTAGTGGAGTTGGAGAAGAACATTTGCTTGGGAAAGGCAAGCGACTTCATTCTATGGTGATCTTTGGGGATGAGGTGTGTCTCCTGTAGGAGGCAGATGTCTGCCGCTGATTGCTCCAGGTAATGGAGAACCGCCCTGCGTTTAAAAGGATTGTTAAGACCACGGACATTGAGTGTTAGGATTTTAAGTGGTATGTGAGCATCTAAGGTATGAGGAGAGAAATGGCTAGGTAATGCTCTGCAGGGGCCTCCCATGTGTGCATAGCAAGGGGAAAGGGCTCGTGTTTCGCTGTTGTTGGAACAAGGCACCTGCGGGAAAGGGGATGGTGGACGAGGGGAGCACTACCAAAACAACCCACAAAAAAAAACCACTAAAGGAAAAACCCCCAACCCTTCCTAACCCAAAAACAGTTCGAACATTAACAGTCCACAAGAATAGTCCCTCGTCCCAGGACGACTGGGAAAAATAACAGTTGGGGTCCATAGTGAGGCCAATGGTAGGGGCACCCTCCTCCCGCCGCCCATCCAGAATCAACTAGGATGCATTAAGAAGGTTTAGAAAAGAGGGGGAAACAACTCTGAGTCGGTCACTTATCAGTGGAGCCCTCTCCCGCGAGGGCCTTCGTTGCTGCGGTCACTGCCTCCTTCTGCCCTGTTGGCGCCAGCCCAAAGGAGAGACCTCCTGCCCCGAAGCGGTACTACAGGTGTCGTCTTCCTCCCCCGGCAGCGCCAGACCCAGCAAGCGGCAAGTATCCGCAAAGTAACGAAGTTGGTGCAGTTTGTCACGGTAGCAGAAAATAAGACGAAATGGATGCCCCCAAGAGTAGGAGATCCATTGTTGCCGGAGGTGATCGGTCATGGGGCTAAACTGCCAGCGTCTTTGTAGTGTAATCAAGGCCAGATCTTGATACAATACTGGGGAATGTCCCTGGTAGGAGATGGGGTGGAGAGCCCTGGCCTTGGTGAGGATGGATTCCTTGGTTTTGAAGTCATGGACACACACCAGGATGTCTTCTGGTGGAGCGTTGGGACCTCGAGGTGGACCCACTCTATGTGCCCTGTCGAGGACGATGCCCGCCTCGTGGGAGTCTCCTAGTATGTGCCAGAAGAGGCCGGTTACGAAGGCGAACAGGTCCCGGGTGTCATCGGTGGGCCTCACTCCACGGATCCGAATATTGTGTCTACGGGACCGATTTTCAATGTCTTCCAGGTGCATCTGCATATCCACGTTCTGTCCTTGAAGTCGAATTACTTCCTGCTGGAGTGTTGTCCGGTCGGTGACAGTGGTATTGCTTTCCTCTTCTAATGTCGCCACTCGTTCCCCCACACTGTCAACATACATTGCAATTTAAAGGAGAAGCAGAGAGACTGGGGTCCTGATTAGCAGGATCCCAGTCAGACTAAGTCAAAAACAGTGAAACATCAGTAAAAAGTGGGGGTAACCATAAGAAGCAGATCCTACTTTCCTACGAGTACCTCCCTAGTTGACTTAATTACTAGACCGTTATTGGCTGCTAGTCCCCGCTTCTCTTTCTTTTGAGTGAACCTGGAACTGTCACTCCATCTGCGAGTCCCAAACCCAAGACACAATATTTCATGGCAAACTGTCCATTGTCTGAAGAAGGAAGGCAGAGTTTGTGAGCGTTCCAGGGTTTTATTAGAGATAGTTCCCTGGAACGCAAGGGAATCCCAATCAGTAGCCGCCATTGATAGGTCCAGAGCCACTTGTTCAAACATGTGTGCCTGATGTCATTACAATGCACAGTGACACACCAGTCTTGTGTAACCTGCTTTTTGCCTTAACATCTCCGCTCACCCTCTCCGCTGACCATCTTCTTAGTCAGATCTTCTTAAATTACAGAGCAGCAGAAGGGAATGAGAGTGTGAAGATGGAGTGCTGAATCTTGTGTCTATAGAGTTTTGCATATTTTTCTTGCTGCGGAAGCTTCTAAAAGCAAGTATAAGCTTTGCATGTCAGCGATATTTATCGCTAATGACATGCAAAGTGGGCGTACCCAACCTGTTAGCGAGGCAGGCTCTGCGATTAAAAAAAGTCACGCTAAGCGCGATTATCGCCAGAACCTAACGCCTGCTCAGACCACTTCTTAGCCTGTATATCCAATGGGAGGTTGATAGACAGGTTAAGTCCCCATTAGCGTTAATGCCTGAATATCTCTGGATTTCCAGCGATATTCACGCATTGAGCCGCTAACGGCGGATATTTTATTGCATTGGAGATAAACGTTGCTTATAGCACGTTATCGCTGCGATAATATCCGGCGATAGGCTTAGCGCATTTAGCGATAAATATCGCTATTTGTTGCTAATATGCCCCTAAGTTCACTGACAGAGGAAGGAGTGGTCAGTCTGCACCTGTTGTATTCAGTGTTTGGCTGGACTTTTAAAGAAAGAAGGAGTAATCTGAGCCTTCAGCCTCGCCACAGAATCTCGACAAAAAGCCAAAATGCCGCTGTCGTGACGGATCAGCCTCTTCCATGTGTATTTTGGATTAAATAAACCACTGACGTCACTGCGAGGAGCTGCTGGTTCTGGCCTGGCCCTTGACAACTAACTCTTGCTCCGCACACGCCGCACACGCTGGCTGATGATTGCTCAAACCAGGCTCAAACATTCTTTGTTTTTGCCATCAAGTCATCTCAGGGAGGGGCCTGTTTGTCTTTTTCCTTCCTCCCTGCTCCAGACTTGAACAATCTTCCCTCCTCTCATCAAACAGAAAACAGTCAAGCCTTAATCTATAAATAGATGTGTCTTCTGTCGCGGTGTCGGCAGCTGACCTGATTTCAGGCGGGGCTTCGAGACACCTTATTAAGAGAAGAGTCACACTTTATGCCCCTGCCTCCCTTTACATGGAAGTTTCAGTCTATACATGTAATGTTTCTGGGTTTTCTGCAGAGTTTTAAAGTTACTGTAATGGAATCTAAGGGTGTTCAACGCAGGTCAAAGGGTGCGGATCAAGACATTTTTTTAGAACAACTACGTAAATAATTTCCATGTAATTATATTATTTCTCTTAGCTGTATATCCTAAAACTCTAGCACAGATCCAGTCCTTCTGCAGTTACATTGTCCTCCCCTGCTCTAGACTGCACTGTACATTAGAATGGACATCATTACATTTAAAAGAGGGAAACCACTACAGCTCCCAGATGCCCTACTGGGCTAATAGTAGCGCTGTATTAACTGGATTCCATCCATTAAGTGAAACACATTGTGCAGGTGCGAGGAGTTTGTCATCATGTATCTGACTTGTGTGTCTCTTGAGTTTGTGACCAGACCTCTTTGTAATGACCCATTTTTTCTTTCAGGCGGAGCCTCACATGAGCCATGGAGGGCGGAGGGAGCACATCTGGGGACGTCCTGCTCTACGCCCTACAGGATCTCATCGAAGTTGACTTCAAAAGGTTTAAAAATAAATTATCAGAAATCAACTTCAAAGAACAGCGAAACATCCCCCGAGGAAATCTGGAGAAAGCAGACTGGATCGACACCACAAACCTTCTGATCGATTTCTACGGCTCAGACTCGGCCATTGATGTGACCATCGAGGCCTTCACCAGGGTCAGCCTGAGGGAGGCGGCAGCCAGACTCAGAGGGGAGCGACAGCGAGGTAAGAGGGGGCGATCCTTCAAGATCACACTCCAAGGTCCACCTTGTTGGCCAAATTGAATCGTTTTCATAAGTTGTCTTACTTAGAGGATGATACAGAGGATTTTTCTAAGCATCACTTTTGGAAGATCCCACATTGGACCTCCTTCAAAGTACATTTGGTCCGATTTCAGCTTTCAGCACCTCTTGGAGCTGCATTTTGTTGTTTTTTGAATGTGGTGCAGTTGCCCCTCTCATATCTACATCCATTGGTGCATGGTCATACTTCTTATAGTATCATGAGACAAGTGGGGCAACCTCATGTCATCCTATATGAAGAGTTGGTCTCAATAGTCTCTCTGACTCTCTGGAGTGTCTTGGACGAGCTTTAAAGGCTTGACTCGTAGGAGGTGATGTCAAGACCGAGGCAAAGATTTACAATGCAAACCAGTAAAGCAATGCAGAAACTTTTTGGAAATTTTCAAACCAACGCACACTGGTATTTGCATTGGTTTGTAAGGGAAAGTAATGCAGACCAGGGTGAAGAGCAGCTTTGTGTTACTTAGAGGCAAAGGGCCGTTCCATTGGTAGAACATGGGCACTTCCATGCAACCACCCCACCCACGCTTTTTGATGCAAACCCCTTTCTACTACCATTAAAAGACAGGGTTTTGCACCAAAAAATAAGGCTGCTTGAAAGCAGGCTTCAAAGGAGAAATATTTTGATTTCTCCTTTCTTTCCTAACTTTGCATTTGTGTTTCCCTAAACAGCACACATACAAGGTAGGAAAAGTTTATAAACTTGTCTAATCATAGTATTTTGTACTTGAAGGGTAGCCTTCCAGTATGAACCCCATGTAAGACTCATGCACACACCCTTGCACTATGCACAAAGCTGGGTGTGTGGTGCTCGGCGACAAATTTCTGCATCAGCACTTGGGAGATGGGAGGAGAGAGCCATATATTTGTAGGTATGGCCCTGTCCTGCTCTCTCACTGTCACAAGAACATAACTTTAATTAGGCGCTCCTCTTTTCTGTCTCCTACCTCCGTGAGCCCTGAAGCCTAGTAACATTCACGGCTCATACCTCACACCCGAATCCTAACCTTTGACCATGAGGTGGAGGGGCGTTAATACAGCAGAACTGCCTATTCACACTCAAGGTTAATTTCTTGAAATATAGACAGGATCGACTAAATTCTGTAGTAAATGCTCATCAGGTACTCACAGACACAGGTGAGAGAAGTGATACATGTATTTATGTACATGATATTTCTAAAGCAGAAATCTAGACAAAAGGCAGCGGAGCGCTGTACAGGGTCAAAGACAGCGAGTGACAGGAGAGGCAGCCGGCTTGGTGATGGGTTAATGCTTTGTAATTCAGTGTTCTTTAAAGAGCCCCATCTTCAACTCTTCTCTAAATTGGAGTATCTTTGCCGCGATCCTCATAGAGATGGGGATGTGTAGTGTCTTAGGCTTATTGTAGAATGTTTGCTTATGAAAACACTATTGTTGGAGTGTTCTGACTAGTGGTTCTATGTGGGTCAGTTGACAGTCCTACACAGAGACTGCAGCCGCTCTGCTCTAATGGTCCAGCTAATGGATGAATAAATACTTAAAATGACCTCCCTGACGGTGTGTCTTCTCGTCATTACAACATCCTTTATGGCGACGGGTGCTGGACCATCTTCAAGAACCCACGATTCCTCAACTTAAAGAGAGGCCACAGAAGAGCGTGAGGAATTTTGTTAAGTAAGCGGATCTCTCTCCACGACGATCCAAGTAAGAACAAGCTTTCCGGTTCATGCGGGATGTATTTCGCGATGTGGGAGCAGGGCGGAAACCAAAGAAATTGACAACAGTACTGTGAAACGCAAGGGAAACATTTGAGTTCCAGCAACTGCCAAGGTCGCACGCTTGACGTTAGAAGCGTGTCGACGGAGAGACGTGTGAAACGTACTTGCGTTCCAACAGTGAAACGCATATTTTTTTCCTGTTGTCGACATAATCTATGCGAGCCGAAACGTTCTTAAGGGCTCAGCGAACGTATGTCAACCGGTAGCTCCACGTCATAATCCTATAAAGGGAGCGACAGACAAAGGGAGCGGCCAAGGACATTTTACCTTGCTTCGTGTTATCCAAGAACGTGCACTTTATATCCAGCGCTGATGTGCACAGCATATTAAACATTTATTAAAAATTATTAGATGTGCACACAACTTTAAAGTGCTCGCATACATATGCTTATTTTCAACGCTGATGTGCACATCATAGTGCATAAATCGAAATCGGTGTATCAGTTTAAACACAGATAATAACTAGCGCTTATACACCCAGCATATTTTACCTTTTTTGGGTATTTTCGTTGCACTTGTCCTGCATTGTTTTTTTTTGCTCAGTACGACACTGCCTTCTTGTGGATCTTTTAACTATTGCATTAAGAAATGTATATTCTAACCTCATAGCTGCATCGAACGTTCAGCACTCAGTGCTGAACGTTCGAATAACAAGCGCTGGCCCGTCGTCCAACGGTCGTGCGCAGCACTGGGGAGGTAGCATCGGCCACGGCAGCGCTTAAGGGGCTAGCAGTAAATTTGTATTTTACATTTCATTTGTAATTATTTTTACTTTCATCAAAGTAAATATGCATGTTTTGCTGTGATATTGTCCGCGCCTCTCAGGAAGGTCATCCAGTTTATCCATCTCTTAAAGGTTGCTTTGCTAGTACATTTCCAGTTCGCTAGGATTGTTTTAACAGCCGCTGTGAGTAGGAGATCTACTAGCTCTCTATCTTCCCTGGATTGTACTGTATCTGTATTATATCTGTAAAATGCTTTAATAATAAATAAATCTTGAAATAAAAAGTAAATATGCAAAGTGTTGCAGCTCCTCCACCATTCTTAGAAACACCTGGTGATCCACCCATCAAATGGAAGCAGTGGTATGATGTATTTGAAACTTATCTTGGGGCAATTGGTGCGACAAGATTTAGGCCCGAAAGAAGAAAATACCTTCTCTTGTACTCTTTAGGCTATGAAGGAAGGGAAATTTTGAAACATCTTCCCGCCATTCCTGTTGATGAGGAAAATCCTCTTGATGAGTACCAAGAAACATTGAAAAATTTACAAACCAGATTTGATGTTCAGCCAAGTCTAGTTATGCTCCGTCACAAATTTTTGAAGCGTAAACAACAGTCAGGGGAAGATGTGGATACTTATATCACTGCACTTAGAAGGCTGATAGCTGAATGCCAGTTTGAAAACTTTGCTGAACAGCTGGTTTGTGACCAGTTTATTTGCAATTGTACTGATAAAAATATAAAACAGAAACTCTTGTCTCTAGGTGATCCAACTTTGGAAGAGTCTATCAAGATGGCTAAAAGTATTGAGACATCACAAATATCAGCTAGGGAACTAGAAGAAAAGAAGAATTAACCTATTTCTGCAATTAAAATAAAAGATGCTAAGACTGTTGAAAACAAAGGTTATGATAGACAAAATTCGTGGAGCAATCCAAATCCATTTTTCTCAAGCAGTAACATTTGTTTTAGGTGTGGCTTTAGGCACATTTTGGGGGAGCTAAGTGCCCAGCAAAGTTTGTAACATGTAAAAATTGTAATAAAATAGGACACTTTGCAAAGGTATGTCAAACTGCTAGAAATAATACTCTTTCCAAGCCTGTACAGGTAAAATATGTCACAGAACAAAATGGCCAGAGTGAAGAGGAAGACTGTATTGCAAAAGACCTGAGCAACATGGTAGTCGTAGTAAGAGACGATGGTGTTATTGTGGGAAATCCAGAATTGTGTGTTGATCCTTATGTTGATATCTTAGTCGGAGATCGGTCATTACGTCTTCTTGTTGATTCAGGTGCTCGTATCTCCATGATCACTTTAGAGTTATATCAAGCAACTTGGCCTGACAGATCCTTGTTACCCCCCGTTCGCAAGGTTGTATCGTATGAAGGGTGTGAAATCGATCTGTCGGGTTACATTGAGGATATCTTCGAGTACAAGGGGAGGAGAATTGCTGGAAAAATGTATGTGGCACACAAAGGTTTAAACATTTTGGGGTGGTTCCACCAAAGCTTATTTGGGATGGTATTTAGGCCAGGAACTAAAAATCAAGTGTTAGCTATAAGATATCATCTTGATCTTGAAGGTCTTGTGAGCGAATTTACCCATGTGTTCTCTGGAGATCTAGGGAAGATAAAGGGATTCCAACATAAAATTATTGTAAAGGAAGGAGCTTCTCCAGTCAAACATAAATTGAGAAATGTTCCTTTTAGCATCAGACAGGATCTTGAGAAGGAGTTGGACTCTTTGTGTGCTAAAGGGATAATTGAACCGTTGTGGTCTTCTTTGTGGTTATCTCCTTTAGTGGTAGCATGCAAACAAAATGGTGAATTGAGAGTCTGTGTTGACCTTCGTTGCCTGAACAAAGAAATATGGATAGACTCGCATCCCCTCCCCAACATCAATGAATTGTTAGCCACACTTAAAGATGCAAACATTTTTACAAAATTAGACTTAGCATCAGCCTATCATCAGGTTGAACTTGCTCCTCAATCAAGAAGCCTCACTGCTTTTGTCTCACCAAGGAGGGGTTCCTCAGGGCTCCTCCCTGAGTCCCACCCTATTTAATATATATGTCACTTCCCTCGCCCCGGTGATTCGCTCATTTGGCTTTGAATTGACATCTTACGCAGATGATACACAAATTGTGGTATCTCTGCTCCCGGGGCGAGAAGAAGGAACAGCAGCAAGATTCCAAGACTGCATGACTGCAGTAAGTTCATGGATGGCTAGGAATTGCCTCAAATTGAATTCCTCGAAAACAGAGGTTCTTCTTTTTGGCAATGAGGCTAATCTTTGGACCCCCAACTGGTGGCCCCAAGAAATGGGAGCACCACCCATTCCAGCCACGACAGTAAAAAACCTGGGGGTGCTCATCGATAAACAACTATCTTTTAAATCACAAGTTAATGCCCTATCATCCTCCATTCATTGGATAATAAAAAGTATTAGGAAAATTCTCCCTTTTCTTTCTATCAGTAGCAGGAAAACGGTGGTGACAGCACTTGTGCTGTCCCGCCTTGACTACTGTAATAGTCTGTTTCTGCAAGCCCAGCAAGGGACTTTGAACAAAATGCAGATGCTGCAAAATGCTGCTGCTCGATTAATCACCGGCCTACCCAAATTTGCATCGGTCACTCAGGAACTGAGAAAATTGCATTGGCTCCCAGTACGGAAACGTATTATGTTCAAAGCACTATGTATGGTGTTCAAGGCAGTGAATGGACTAGGTCCGTCCTTCCTTCAACAACACTTTCAATTGTACAAACCAGGTCGACAACTAAGATCAGCTAACAAATGGCTTGTTAAGACTGATCGCATTAGGAAAGCTCGATGGGGAGGACGTAGTTTTATTTCCGGAGCATCCGCTATCTGGAATAAAATGCCCCTCCCCCTGAAACAACGTACTGACCTGATGACATTTAGGAAAAACATCAAAACATGGCTCTTTGACCTATAGGGATAAACATGTCTCATGGAGAAAGCATATCGTTTCAGCGCCAGGACACCGCCCGGTAACAGCGCGCTTAATAAATGGTAAAAATAAATAAATAAATAAATTTGGCACATTCCAATATGTGCACATGCCCTTTGGGCTTGCATCAGCGGCATCAGTGTTTCAACGCTTGATGTCTGAGATTCTGAAAGGGATTAAAGGATTGTCTGTGTTCCAAGATGACGTACTTATCTTCGCTCCTGACAATGTTACTCATGACAATATTTTAAAAGAAGTTTTGTCTAGGTTTCAAAATAATGGGGTTGTTTTACGTAGAGACAAGTGTGTTTGCAGAGCAAAAGAAGTTGAATACTTGGGACATTTGGTAAATGAAAATGGATTTTTTTCTTAAGCGAGTCTTGTGGATTCCATTGTTAAATCAAAGGTTCCTTCTGATAAAGCAGCCCTGAAGTCCTTTCTTGGGATATGCGAATTGTATTCCCGCTTTATTCCAGATTTTGTGAGCAAGTTAAGGCCACTGTCACAAATGTTGATGAAAGGAATTGTGTTCAAATGGGATAAGGTTTGTCAGGAAGTATTTGACTGGGTAAAACAACAATTGGTCTTTCCAACGGTCCTTGAACATTATGATCCGTCTCTCTCCTGCACTCTTACAGTAGATGCAAGTAACATGGGGTTAGGAGCGGTTCTTACAAAAAAAAAAAAATTGAGAAGTCAGGACCATAGGCTATGCATCTAGAGTGTTATTTGTCTCAGAGGTAAAGTACTCTGTAATTGAAAAAGAATTATTGGCATGTTGGTGGGCTGTTATGAAATTTAGAAATTTCATTTGGGGGCGGAAGTTCTGTCTCCAAACTGATCACAAACCTTTAGTCTTTATCCTTAGTGGTAAGAATGTCAGACCTTCTACTCCCAGAATTTCACGCTTATCCTTCAAACTTCTTCAGTTTCATTTTTCAGCAGAATATATTCCTGGTTTAAAAAATGGTTGTGCAGATTTTTTATCTCGTTCTTCAGACATTGTGGAGGTTGAGCCAGATATCAGACAAGAGGACAATGAAGATTTTATTGTAGCGGCTGTGGATGTTCCTCATTTATGTGCAGTGTCAGATGAGAAATGGCGTAAAGCTCTTAAAGATGATGTCTCCTTAGTTCAGATAATGAGTTTTGTTGAAAAAGGTTGGCATAAAGAGAGAAATTTGTCCTTTGATTTCAAAATCTTCTTATAAGTTGCAGATGTATTGACAATTGAAGATGGACTTTTGCTTAGAGGGGACAAACTCATACCTCCTATCATTTTAAGAGCAGGTTTAGTCAAGAATGCTCATGAGGGGCATCTTGGTGCAACTTTGACGAAAAAAGTGTACGTTTGTCATTCTGGTGGCCTTCCATGGATAGCCGTGTGGATGATTTTGTAAAATCCTGTGCAATTTTTTCGAGGTGTGGCAAAGCTGTTAAGTTGCGTACTCCTCCACATATCCCCATAGAAATGCCTTCAGCACCATGGGTTAAGTTGGGGTTAGATGTGGTAGGTCCTTTCCATGCTCTGGATTCATCTTCAAGATTTGGTTTAGTTCTCATGGAGTATTATTCTAAATGGCCTGAATTAAAGTTTGTAAAAGAAGTAACTACCAGGACAGTAATAGAGTTTGTTAATCATGTTTTCTTGAAGGAGGGATCTCCAGAGTTTTTAATAACAGATAATGGCACACAATTTGTCAGTTCAGAATTTTTTATTTTTTTTTCAAAATTGTTGAATTAAACATTGAAGAGTTCACTTCATCACCCCCAAACTAACAGATTAGTTGAACGCATGAATAAGGTGTTAGGTGAATGCATCCAATGGGCCCTTTCCAACAAGTGTATGGTTGCTAATGCCGTGTGGAGTATGTTGTGGTTTTACCGCACTACACCTCACTCAACAACAGGTGTTTCACCCTTTGAGTTGTTGCGTGGGCGTAGGGCTGCTACTATCTCTTATCCTGCATGGATGAGCAAATGGGTCAAAGGTACCCAATGGTCTGATGAAAGTGTTAGGAAACACGTTGAATCTCTCCAGAACCAACAAAAATCCTACTTTGATTTGAAAATGAGTGTTAAAGACGTTGATTTAAAATCAGGTGATTATGTTTGTGTTAAAAAACCTGTTCATGTACAGAAAGGGTCTTCTAGATTAGTTTTCCGATCAAGGTATTGGATGTGAGTGGAAGTTCGGTCAAGCTCTGCATTGGGCAGTGGTGGAATAAGTCTCTTTTAGTAAAGAGAATTGTTTATTCTTCTCTGTCGAATGACAACACTGCTGATGCAAAGACCCTTAAGTACTTCCAAATCAGATTGTACGGGGAATACTACCCTGAGGAGAAGTATACGTGTTAAACAAATTCCTTTTAGATATAGGAAGTAACATTCATTGAGGAGAAGTATATGTGTTAAACAAATTCCTTTTAGATATAGGAAGTAACATTCATTCTTTTAATCTTGTTTTTTTTCCTTCCTTCTATAGTGATTTCTCTTCTGGTCTTTTTCTCCCTCTTCTTCTTTCTTCTCTTACTGCTGCTTCTGGTTACACTTTGTCACCGTTTAGTATTCTTTTGTTTTGTTTTTATATTAAGGGAAGACCCACGTAGTGTCTTAGGCTTATTGTAGAATGTTTGCATATGAAAACACTATTGTTGGAGTGTTCTGACTAGTGGTTCTATGTGGGTCAGTTGACAGTCCTACACAGAGACTGCAGCCGCTCTGCTCTAATGGTCCAGCTAATGGATGAATAAATACTTAAAATGACCTCCCTGAAGGTGTGTCTTCTCGTCATTACAACAGGATGTTATTCCAGATGCTGGGGGCCGGATTTATGAACGGATTGCACTGCCCTTGTGTCACACAACACAATCCCTAAGTCAGATGCACCAAGCAAAGAAAGGCAACCTCGCGTGTCCCTGCGTGGCTTGGTAAATCCGGAATGCTTTGCGTTGCTTGGTTCGACAAAGGTGATAAATGTGTGGAGTGTGGATGTTCCCACGTATGTTATGTTAAAATGCTTCTAAAGTGCTTGAATACTCTTGGCACTGGTTGGATAGCAGTAAGGTGAGAGCATTGGGAGACTAGAAATTAAAAAGCCAGACTTTTGTTAGTTTCCTAGAAATCAATAGTGAGGGAGCTGCTTTAATGTTCATAGGTAGGCTATTCCGTAGAACCGGGGCTTCAGAGGAGAAACAGCTGCCTCTCCATTTAAATCTCTTAACTCTGGGGGGCAACATCGTCAGGGAGTTTTTAAAATGTAGATCTCTGTTAGGTATGCACCAGGAGAGGGATTTTTTGAGGTATTTAGGACCTAGGTCATGTAAGGCTTTATAGGTCAGGCACAATGCCTGGAATTTAATGCAGTTATTTACCGTAAGCCAGTGGAGTTCCTTAATGGAGGCTGAAACTGGGTGGAACTTGGGCAGGTCAAAAATAAGCCTGGCTGCTGTGTTCTGTTAGCTTTGAAGATTATTCAAATGTTGTTTTTGAAGTTTAATAAAGAGTCCTTTACAGTTATCTAGCTTTGCTAGAATTAATAAGGAGACAACTGTTTTTCTGGTGGTGAGAGGAATAAAAGGAAGAATCTTCCTGTTGATTCTCAAGTATTAAAGCTGGCAGAGGCAACTGAGCTAATATGCTTATGGAAGTTCAATTCGTCATCTATTGTTATGCCCAAATCTTTTGCTTTTTGAACTGGACTTGGGAGGATTCCCGACTCTGCTGGTCAGCATGCTGGGCTCCAAATTAAGGTTTGTTACCAAAAAGTATCATCTCGGTTTTCTCTGAGTTCCGTTTGAGACAATACCGTCCCATCCAGTCACTAACAGCTCTCATACAGGTGTAAAACTGAGAGATGGTTACATCGGTATTGTTAGAGGCTGACACCACAATTTGGGTATCGTTTACATAAGATATAGGGGAAAATCCAAAAGATCTAATCAACTGGGCCAATTCTGATAGTTAGACATTGAAGAGCAGAGGGCTTAGAGAGGATCCCTGGGGGACCCCACAAGGAAGTGAGAAGGAGTTAGATGAAAATTTCTCCAACATAACTGAGTGCCTTCTGTCGGCTAGAAATGATTGAAGTAGGGCCAGGGATTTATCGGCAAGCCCAATACTTTAAGACAGTTGACACGAGTGAAATGATCAACCGTATCAAAGGCGGCCGACAAGTCCAGGAGAATAAGTGCTGCGGAGCCTCCTTTGTCCAGGATGGTTCTTAATTCTTCTGTGGTTTTTATTAGAGCTGTCTTGGTACTATGGTCAACCCTAAAGCCGAACTGAGAAGGATCCAACAGATGATTATCCTTAATAAACTGTGTCAATTGTGTGTTGATCAGTTTTTCCACGAGTTTGGCTGAAAGAGGTAGCCTAGAAATAGGGCGGTAGTTGGCTGGGTTGTCAGGGTCTGAGTTGGGTTTCTTTAGGAGTGGCAAATTAGAGGCCTTTTTCCAAAGATTAGGAACGTTACCTATGCTAAACATTCCATTGAAGATGCTGGCTAAAAGTGTAGCAATTGGAGCCAAAATCTGCTTTAGTATGGAGGGGAGGCACATGTCATCCGGTGATCCTGACTCTGTGGCATTGAGTAAGGGAAGGACATCTTCAGAGGTAGTAGATATGAATTGGTTAAAGTTGGATGGAGGACTTGAACTGGCTGCAGTTTGGACATTAATGGTACTAGCGCTAATGTTGCTGTCAGAGGAGGCAGAGCATTGATTGTAGATTTGTTCTACTTTACTACGCAAATGAGAAGCTAGTTCCTCACAAAAAGATTGACTAGTGTTATTAGTTTTAGTCTCTGGGAGTTTGGTTAGTTTGTTTATGAACTGAAAGAGTTCTTGGACGCTTTAATTTTCTGTGTAAAAAAGGATGACTTTTCCCTGATAATGGTTGCTTTATAGTCGGCCAGGGAGTGTGTATATATTAGTTTGTCAGAGGGATTGTAATTTGATCTCCGATTCCTTTCCAATTTTATACATTTCTGTTTTTGAAGCCGAAGAGCATCACTAAACCAAGGTGTGGATTTTTTACGTTTGTGTTTGTTACTGCATTTTTTTGGGGCCACTTTCGAGATGGCCGATTTGAGCCACTTGGTGTAGGCAGCTGCGGCCTGATTAGGGTCGAGCAACTGGGGAGCGTTGCCTGAGATAGGTGCTGTTCTAAAATGTCACAATTAGTCTTGGATTAGTTATGATGGGTTTTGGTACCCACCTAATCGCGCACTGTTCACCTGGTGCTCCGCACCTTGTTTATTTATGTTTTTATCTCCACACTGTAAACCAACTATTTTTCCTTGTTATCAGTTTTGCTTTTAATCATATTTTTTCTTTTTAGCATTTCATCTTGTTATTCACAGTATTCATAACAACATGCATTTATATTCTTTGCTTTGCAAACATCATATTTTCTTTAGTACATTTCAACATTATACATGACTCTTTGTATCACGAGTGGCGGGAATACAGAAGCAAGCAAAGGGCTGCGTTTTTTTTGTCGAAGGAGATATTCAAGGAGTAACAGACGCAAGTGATATAGCGAAGATAAGAGTTTGTGGCGAAGAGCATAAGAATACTTGCGGTTGAGGTGGATACTCGTATAGATATATCACCATATAGCAGGTGCTACCAGAGCTTCCCCTGATGAAGGCGCCAAATAGGTGCCGAAATGCATTGGGCTCATCAAGAGAAAATTGATTATATGTGTCATGTATAATGTTGAAATGTACTAAAGAAAATATGATGTTTACAAAGCAAAGAATATAAATGCATGTTGTTATGAATACTCTGAATAACAAGATGAAATGCTAAAAAGAAAAAATATGATTAAAAGCAAAACTGATAACAAGGAAAAATAGTTGGTTTACAGTGTGGAGATAAAAACATAAATAAACAAGGTGCGGAGCACCAGGTGAACAGTGCACGATTAGGTGGGTAACAAAAACCCATCATAACTAATCATTGACTCAAGGAGTGACAATCCTAAATAATCGCAGCACCAATAGATTACTAAATAAATACGAGCTTAACACGGAGTGCTCCTTACGAACCCAATTCATTAAACAATTAGTCTTGGAGCAGAGATAGACTGGTAAGTGATTGGGATCCGTATCCCTGCTTTGAGTAGGGAGGGCGAGGCACTGCTTCACCCATGGACTGTGGAGCTTTCCCAGATTTACCAAGACTGGTGAAGCAGGGCCTGCATCAGCATACTACGCCTCGCCTCTTTGCTTCCTTTTTCTATTTGTAATGCATTCTGCAGCACACTTAGAAAGAGGAAAATGTCTCTGGGAATAGTTTTTGTGCAGGAAGGTGCACCTTCATGCACACAAACAATACTGCCTGCAATGCAGGCACCCATGCGCCATGGTGTAAGGGTGCCTGCGTTGGTGTTAGGCAGAAAATTGTGCGTCAGCGCAGGCAGAGAGCAGGAATGTGCCATATTTTGGTAAACGAGGTGCATTCCTGCTCTCCCCCTATCACGCAAGGCAGGGCAGCCAGTTGTCTTGCTGTGTTGCATGAATAGTCCTTTCCTGCCCTCTCTCGTTCACGGCAGCTCAGCCAGTTGTCTTGCTGTGTTGCATGAATAGTTCATTCCTGCCTTCTGTTCATCCACAGCAGCGCAGCCAGTTGTCTTGCTGTGTTGCATGGATAGTTCATTCCTGCCCTCTCCCGTTCACGCACGGCAGCGCAGCCAGTTGTCTTGCTGTGTTGCATGAATAGTTCATTCCTGCCCTCTCCCGTTCACGCACGGCAGCGCAGCCAGTTGTCTTGATGGGTTGCATGAAAGTTCGATAAATCTGGCCCTGGGTATAAAGATGGATGAGGCCTGCTGCCTTGTTTTCCTTCTTTACACTCCTTGGTCTTTGTAGACAAACATAGTAAAGGCTGTTGAACTAGAGCAGAACAAGGAAAGAGGTATACAAGACTTATGATCATTGCTGCTCCCTCAGAATGTTCGAGTCCCTCAGTGGCCCCCGCAGCACCAACATAAGCAGAGGCAGTAATACCAACAACAGAGGCATCTGCCAAGAGGTGAAGAAGGTCATCAGCAAAGGGAAACCACCCACCCACCAACAGGAGGCAAACCAACTTCAAGTAGAGGGCAGCATCTCCCATCACCCAGAAGAGTGGCTAAAGACCTCAAAAGAGAGATGAGAACTGGCTATTATGTAAATTGCCTCTTTCCCTCCCACGGTGATACAGCAGAAGAAGTGAGCGAAGCATAAACAGGACTGTCTGCACCAAGAGGTCAACACCTTTTTTCAGAGGCAGGCCATAGAGAGGGTCCCTCAGTTCCAAAAAGAAAAGGGATCGTATTCCTGCTACTTTCTGGTGGAAAAGGAAGGACCAAGTTGCAAACTGAAATACATTCTTGATCTCAAGGCTGCAAACCAACCCAGAAAGAAAAATTCAAGATGCTGCCTCTTCATTATATCTACTCTCAGCGTCATCAAGAAGATTGGTTTGTCAACATAGATCAGCAAAACTCCCACTTCCTTATCCTGATTGAGGAGGAGTGTCAAAGATTCTTGACGCTCTTAGTAGGGAACAACCACTAACAATACAAGGTGCTGAGGTTCAGTCCCACCTAGAACTTCTACAGAGGTCATGGCAGTGGTTGCAATGTATCTGAGAAGGCCAATGACTTTTTTGATTTACCCTCATCTTGATGAGTGGCTCTATAACATTTTTTGCTGTCAGGGGCACATCAGCACTTCCTAATAGCTGTCTCCACCCTTCACTTCCAGATCCAGACCAACCAAACACCACCATCCATGGCACCCTCGTCTACAGACTTCCAAACTCCACCTCCCCCCTTTAGCAAAGCCATAGCCGAATTCATTGCTTACCATGCTCTCCCCTCAACGGGCTACATCCTCCTCGACGATGTCAATTTCCACCTGGACAACCTAGTCGACCACAACACCTCTTCCCTACTGGAGAACCTCACCACCATTGGACTCAAGCAACTGGACACCTTTCCAACCCACTCAGCAGGACACACGCTCGACCCCCATCTTCTCCACAAGCAACACAACTCTGTCAGCCACACCTCCGAGCTACATTGGACCGACCACCACTGCGTCCACGTCTCCCTTGCCAAACATACCGTACAGCACCATGCCAACCGCCATACTCACAGAAGCTGGAACAAAGTCACAGAAGACCAGCTCGCCACATCCCACAGCAAAACCCCACCACAAACATCCACGGATGTCAACGCCTCAACACACAACCTCCACCGTCGGATCTCCAACTGCCCGACATGTTGTCTCCCTGCAGGACACCCTCAGGCATGCAGTCCTCCAAGAAAACCAGCTGATTTTCTCCCACCCTCCAAGAATCCAGGCGTGCCTGCAGACAGCTCGTAAAATATGGAGGAGCAGCAAGATCTTGGCAGACCACGCAGCCTTCAAAACTGCAGTCACTGCATAACATCACCTCATCACCAAAGAAAACAGCTATGCAGAAACACATTAATGTCAATGCACACAACAGCGAATAACTCTTTGCCGTGGTCAAAGAATTAGTCAAACCTAGCACAGAGGCAGGGGACATTCTCCCCTCTCAAGACCTCAGTGACAACCTCACCACCTTCTTCCACCGCAAGATCAGGAAGATCTACAACAGGTTGTAACCCAAGACCCAAGCATAAGCATTGCACCCAATAGCTCCAAACCCCAGCAGACCCTGCCCACTGGCCCATTTTCACCTCTGACGATACCCTCAGGATCATGAGGAGCATCCACTCTGGAGCCTCCTCAGATCACTGCCCTCATCACATCTTCAACAGAGCCAGCACCTCCATCGCCCCCGAACGCTGCTGCACCATCAACTGATCCATGGAGCCTGCCATCTTTACCGAAGACTGGAACCACGCATACGTCAACCCCCTGCTGAAGAAACGCTCTGCCGACCCGATGGACCTCAAGAACTACAGACCTATCTCTCTGCTCCCCTTCCCAGCCAAAGTCATCAAGAAGGTCATCAACACCCAACTCACCGAGTTTATCAAAATTAACCATATCCTGGATTTCTCCATGTTGGCCACAGAAGCAACCACAGCACTGAGACCACACTCCTTGCCGCTAAAGATACCAACCACACCGTCCTCCACAGAGGCGGCACTGCAGCCCTCATCCTACTGGACCTCTCTGCAGCCTTCGATACCATCTCCCATCACACCCTCTGCACCAGACTCCACGATGCCGGCATCCGCGACAAGACCCTAGAATGGTATACAAACGATAGGTAGTGGTGTTCCCAAAGAATTTGGAATAAACCGCACATACACTACTTAAGGTATATATGAAAACAATACTGGATTAAACAGTCAAAGGAATCTCTCCAAATATTGGAGACGGAGTGCTGCAGAGACTCTCAGAATAGTAATAATACCACCGGCGTGCGTATTGAAGACACAGGCACCACTTAGTAATGCTTATTTAGTGCCATTACTAAGTGGTGCCTGTGTCTTCAATACGCACGCCGGTGGTATTATTACTATTCTGAGAGTCACGACCACCCCGGTCCTGGGCAACTATTATCAGCTGTGGTTTTTGTGTTTAATGACCTATTCAGACCGTGTTTGGCAGCCCAGTTCATGCTACTCTCTTTTCTTTTGACGAGTTGTGACTTTATTTGACTGGTCAGGGAGGTTTGCTTAGTGGTTTCCATCAACATTTACTGTGATACTTTATGATTGTATTATATGGACTCATTCACGTTACTATACATTAGGAACCTTTAATATATTGTATTCTTCAGATGGACTGACATTATATACGTCAAATCATTTTATCCTATTTTGCCTTGAAAAAGTCCCTGTACTTACTCTTAGTACGGACGAAACACGTGTTGGCTGTTGTTTTATGAACTTGAAAATCACGTTGAGAATCAATAAAGAAAAAGATGATCTGAAATTTGAACTTTATTCTTCATTGCGTCCTATAACACCTGAGGAGTCTTTGACCTCATTTACAGCTACATGTTACTCTGACTGTATATTATAGCAGTTTGTACACAGTTACTCTATAGGATTGTGCTCTCCTGACCTATTTGTTTGCTCAAAACCCTAGAATGGATCCACTCTTTCCTCACTGGCAAGACACAGACTCAGACTTTCACTGCTCTACTTAGAACCCACAGAGATTATTATTATTATTATTATGCGTTCTTATATAGCGCTCGATTACCCGTAGGCATCTCGGCGCTTGCCTTGGGAACCCGTCCTGACTGTTTTCCCTGTGAGATACCCGTACTGGGCATCCCCAAGGTGGAAGCCAGGCATCCCGCCGCGGGGGGGCCGTAGTGGAGATTAAACAAGCTGATGCCCAGAGCTACAGAGTGTGAACCCGTGATTCGAGTAGGTACCGAAACGAGAATTATCGAGTCCGTGGATATTTGGGCTCAAGACCCTGCCGCGTCGGGAATTGAACCCTGGTCCCGGGTCTGACCTCTGCTTCAGGATCTACCTCCTCTAACCAGTGAGCCACACTTCTCTTGATCAGCTGAGGAGTGCCCCAGGGATCCTCCCTGAACCCCAACCTCTTAAACATCTATATGGCCCTGCTTGCAGCCATCATCAGAAGTCACAGATTCAGTTTCATCTCCTCCACAGATGAAAACCTGATGATTCGCTCCCTCAGACAAATCCAAAGCCACGTAGAGCAACTCCCAAAACGGGCTGAAGGCAGTTGCCACCTGGATAAAGGACAGCTGCCTCAAGCTCAACTCAAACAATTATGAAGTCCTGATCCTGAGCTCTACCCCATCTTCTTGGAACGACTTGTGGTGGCCAACGACACTCGGAACCCACACATCACCCACAGACAATGCACATAACCTTGGAATCATCCTGGACTCCTCATTCTCTATGAATCAGTGCTGTCTCATCCTCCTGCTTCCACATGCTCAGGTGGATCCCACCGTGCCCGGGAAAACGGTCACCCATGTACTTGTAAGCAGCAGACGACAGGAGTACAGCAACGCCCTCTATACAAGTACCACCAAAAAGCTCCTACAGAAACTACAGAACATCCAGAACGCCTCCGCCAGACTTATCCTGAACATACCACATTGCAGTCACATGACCAGTCACCTGAGAGACCCACACTGGCTCCCGATCAAAAAAGATTTACCTTCAAGCTCCTCACGCACACCTGCAAAGCCCTCCACAACGCTAGACCTACATACCTCTACCACCGCCTCTCCCTCCTCACACCCACCAGACATCTCTGCTCCACCCAACTGGCCCTGGCCACCATCCCACGGATCCACAAGACCACGCCTGGAGGAAGATCCTTCTCCTATCTCGATGCAAAGACCTGGAACTCCCTGCCTCTACATATCAGGCAATCACGTCTCTGCCTCAATTCAGGAAGGACCTTAAGACCTGACTCTTCGACTGAACTGCAGATCTACCCCCCACCCCCAGCATCTTGAGACCCTAACAGGTGAGTTGTTATGTTATGTTATGTTAAATTGTGTTTATATAGCGCTCGGCTACTCTAAAAGAGTGTCCCGGCGCTTTCCACAGGCAGCTCAAGTGTAGAACAACATAACAAGAAAAAGCAAACTCAAAAGAAAAAGACACCCACTAAACAGAAAGATTAAAAAGCCAGGTCTTCAGATTTTTCCTGAATTGGAGCAGATTGGGGGTACTGCGTAGTGCCAACGGGAGCGAATTCCACAACTGGGGGGCCTTGAGGCTAAAAGAGCGCCCCCCGATGCGGGCCTTCCTCACACGCGGAACCACAGCAGTGAAGAGGGATTCAGAACGCAGTGAGCGGGCAGGGCGATAGAAAGCCAGTCTCTTCTGCAAATATCCCGCACCTGAGCCAAACAATGCTTTATGCATCAGCGTCAGGGATTTAAACATAATCCGCTTCCGGATCGGCAGCCAGTGGAGCGTCTGCAACAACCCAGAGGCTCGTGCTCGCCCATGCAGACCAAAAATCGCACGGGCTGCAGAGTTTTGTACCACCTGCAGGCGCTGGACCAAGTAATCCGGGAGGCCTAAGAAAAGGGCATTGGCATAGTCTAACCTGGATCCGATGAGCGCCTGCACCGTAATCCGCCTGTGCTCCGCAGATAATAAAGGAAGAAACTTGCGGAGCATCTTCATAATGCCGAAACAGGTGCCGGACAGGCCAAGAACGTGCGCTCTCAATGAGAGCTTGTTATCCAGCTTAATGCCAAGGTTCTTGGCAACCAAAGAGGATTGTGCCGGGGGACACATAGTGGCCGGCCACCATTGCCGCCACTCGGGGTCGGTGGCACAGCCAAAGAATAAAACCTCCGACTTGCTGGAGTTGGCCTTCAGACTGTTCCGCTGGAACCATCCAAAAACCATACCCAGGCAGTCCCGAATTCTCTCCCCATCAAATGACTGATCTTTACCACATGTGAAGAGGAGTTGCGTGTCGTCGGCGTAGGACACGATCTGGGCTCCGTAAGCCTCCACCGCAGCCGCCAGAGGGGACATAAAGATGTTAAACAACGACGGGCTCAACACAGAACCCTTTGGAACCCCGACTCCCAATGGCGGCATCTCGGCGGAGCTCTGGGAAACCCAGATCGTCTGGCGGCAGCCATCCAAAAAAGATGTAATCCATTTGAGCACCGTCCCCCATAGGCCGATGTCATAAAGCCTGGCCAAGAGCGCCTCATGGGGGACGGTGTCGAAGGCCGCCGACAGGTCCAGCATGACTAACATGGCCTTGCCACCCGCATCCAAGGTCTCCCTGATGATCTCTGAGACCTCCACCAACGCCGTTTCCGTGCTAAAATTGGAACGGAAACCGGATTGGGATGGATGGAGCAAATTGTTGGACTCAAGGAAGCTCGACAAGACGCCATGAACATGCTTCTCAGTGATCTTCGCCAAAGCCGGGAGAAGTGAAATTGGCCTGTAATTGGCCAAAACCTCGGCATCAAGACCAGGCTTTTTCAGAAGGGGGATCACCATCGCCCTTTTCCAGGTGCGTGGGACACTCCCCTCCCTCAAGGAGGCATTGAGGATCGGGTTGACCAGAGGGTTCACCACCGCCGCCATCCCAGCCAAAAATTTTGCAGGGCAAGGGTCAAGTGGCGAGCCAGATTTAAGACTGGCCAACAGCACCCGGGACGCATCACTGGAGACCGGTGGAAAGTCTACCAGCACTGCCGTCGACGTGGACGATGTTCCATGTCCTGCCCCGGGGCCGCAACAACCCTCCTCCGAGCTCTCCAAGAAGGAGGCCTGAATCGCCTTAATCTTGTCGGTGAAAAAAGTGGCAAGGTCACACGCCCACGCATCTGATGGTACTGGCGGGGGTGAGTAGGAGCTCGGGGTCGTGAACTCCTTCACGATCGTGAAGATCTCCTTACAGGAGTTCGCCGACGCCTCAATCCTCCTGGCAAGGTATTCCCTCTTGGCACCAAGAATGTCACGGTGATAGGCCTTCACAGCCGACCTGTAGGCAAGTTTAGCCTCCCCGTCATATTGAAGGCGCCAGGCCCGCTCAGCAACCTTGCATTGGCTGCGAGCCACACGCAGCGCCTCCGTAAACCACGGCGCAGATTGCCGTATTGCCGTGGACCGACAAGAACACTGATTGATTGATGATGGTAGAGCCATCTCAGACTCAGCCGTCGGAAGCCCAGTGGTTCCCATTGCTAAACCAGACAGGGAACTGCAAGTTCAGTGAATGGCACCCCCACCATTAGAACGTTCTAGAAATCAGAGACCTCTTATGATCATTTTGCAGCTGCTCCTCGCCTGCAGGTTTGTTTTCAACTGATAAGTTGTTAACAATATTGGTATATCCCGTTGTAACTCTAGCATCTGTTCCACAGTGGTCAAGAATTCCGTTCTCTTCCATTTCCTACATCCTGGCATTGATGTGGTATCTATCTGATGGCTGATGTCCGTTCACATCGGAGGCTAGATCTTGATTAGTCAATGGGGTTGTAGTGTAGTTCCTATATTCCCAATAGGCTCTGCGCATTGGAATAATATATACTGTAGTTTAGACTTAGGACGGGGGTCAACTAGGTCTCTACCGAATATATTAAACTTAATTGTGAGTGCCAGCTAGCTCAGAGGTCACTAGAAACTTTCTCGAATTCACAAGAAGGGATTCGTTTCTGACAACCGCATAAACATGACAACTTTGTTTCCCAAGAATAAGAAATCAAATCTCTAGAGTCGCGGAAACAATAGATAACTATTTTACTCAGTCAATCGTGCATGCTTCGTTTCACCAGAGGTGCTGAAAAAATAGAGAGACAGGCGTTTTCAATAAAAATATTTATTGAACAGTCTTCTTTCTCAAGCATAAGAAATGTCCTGCTACAATAGTAATACTGGTTATAAAGTACAAGGCATATAATACGAACAGTATTATAAAGTAGTACTGTAAAAGCATGATATGGTTTCTAAGCCATAAATTGCCTTAAAACATGTAAAATACATACAGTTATAAATAATGACTAAAAGTACCCAACTGGTGCTTCTAAAATACGCCTACCCCGTGTGTACCTAACCTAAGTCTAGAACAAGGGAGAAAGTAAGTGAGGAGTAGGTTAAGTTTAGTAGTTCTCTGTCAAGAATCTATTCCAAGAATTATCTAAGGGTCTAATCAGCTCCGTACCTTTGTTTTAGAAAGAAGGAGGTCTTGTATCTCTCTCTCAGGACTCGATTTCCCAGATACCTGCAAGGGTAAGCCGGAACCACTGGAGCTGGATTTCTCGGCAGGAGAAAAGACAGTGTCTCTCAGTGCATCAGCTGGACGGTCGGTTTCCTTCGGCTCTTGCTGCTGCAGGGCGTCGGGCAAGTAGTTAGTCGATCTGCTCCAAACCACTGTATGTTTGTCTGGGCAAATGTAGGCATATTTATACCTTGAAGGTGCCGAGTTTGACGTATGATTGGACTTAATAACGTCACTCAAAGACTCAATTCTTTGAAAATTCCAGGAGTTCTTGGATAAATCAATATTCAAGCAGGGGGAAATCCCTAGCTGCTGAAGGCGGTTTTTCCAAGAAATCGTTGTTGATTCTCGGAACTTAGTGGAAGTAGCCATGCCGTATTTGGGCTGCAAGGCTCAGGCCAAATATGGTAATGATTTATATGCCTATATAAGGATTGGAAAATGTATGCCTATATAAAGGCATGAATCGGGAAAATTTACACTAGGGTCCTAGATTAGTTTACAACAGGGTTTAACAAAGCCCTGAACCCATCATAATCAATATCTCTGTAATAAACCCTGCCATGTAAATAAACCTTCCCTGCACATTCTGACTACGATTTTGATGGCTACTTAACATCCCACATTACGGAGACCTAAGAATTATTTATAAAATCACATTAAAGTGGAAACTGTTTTTGGATTACCCTACTTGTCTGTGATAGCCTAGATAATAATAAGTGTTGTTTCATTTTCAGTGTTAGATCCTCATGAAGCCCGAGAGGTTCCAGGAGAGTCTTCAGGTATGTGATGCTTCCGTTCTCATTGAGATGGGACTTGAACTTCACTGTGAGGCTACTGTGGATGTGGAGGCTACATTTTTGCATGCTGATGATACTGAAGGATGTGGAGGCTGGGTTTGTCAATGTTGATGATGCTTAAGGATGTGGAAGCTGGGTTTGATCTGATGGAGTCTATTCAAAGACTGAATACCGCTGTAGCCTTAACATTCCACTTCTAGCACTCTGCTTGTATAGTTATTAACAAAACTGTAAACATGAATTCAAAATACTAAAAAAAAATACCAACAACCCCTAAAAACTAATAACACACCAAAAAAATAATAAAACCTACAACCTACTCTTATCCCCTATAACCCTAACATCACAATCCTAACAATGTGCATGCACAGATAAAGCGCTTATAAATGCATACCCTGATAATAAATGCTCAGTCCTAAAAAGAAGTATATACCACCAACCCCCCAAAATAATATCCTAAAATTAATACACTTCCTACCCTTATTTCCTAGAACCCTATCATCCTGTAACTAACATTGCGTGTTAACAGTTAACTCCCCATTGTCCTCTTGTAACACCTCTATCAGATATTTCTGACAAAAAATCCCATACTACCCCATATCTCTACCCAGCCCTGATATCTAAAAACCCATATTACTCCCTACCCCAGCTATCAATTAACCATAAAAACCTCTCACTACCCTTTACCCTACCCAATCCTAACCCCTAAAAACCCATATAACCCCTTATAAATACATACCTTACTTTGCTTTGCTACAACAGAACGTGTTGTAACTACTTGCGTTACTTCTGGATTTGCTTTGTAAAAACTGTGATTCTTGTTGAAAAAACTGTGTGGTAAAGGCCTTTTCATTGATATTGTTTTTTTTACTTCTCGACACTTGATTTTACTACATTTAATTTGTGTTTACGCATATTTTGCATTAGCTGTATTCTGAATTCATTATGTATCAAACCCCTGTACCATTCTATGAAGTCCATGAGCTTGGAGCAATGCCTCAGATATCGGCTTCTCTGAAACTGCCTCGGGATCCAGAAGAAGCAGTGTTTCATCCTTCCTCCAGTGTGAACTTCATTCTGCTGCATCCAGATGTCCTTCTAAGAGCCTTAAACATCAGCAATTTGAGGCTTTAATTCTTTCAGGCTCTGCAGCTTTAAACCCCTGTCGGCCTTTCAGTCTGCAACACAGAACAAAATACCCAGCTAAACTGTAGAAACTGACTCTACCTTTGGAAAAACAAAGTTTTTCATAAAAACCCTCACCCACCAGGGTTACCCCTTGGTGGCACACTTCATCATTGGGTCCAGCCCATTCTGCTGTGGAATGGGGTGTGCTGCGACCTACGGATTACGTGGAAGCACATTGAGTGACTATACAATGACAGAGAAGAAGGTGAATTTTCAGAGGGAGAAGTGGGGGGATAGATGGTGAAGTCGTTTTAAAAATACCTGGCTAGTAGGTCTGTGTCTTTATTTTGACCCCTAGTCGGTATGATTAAAAGCAGGTGGATTCTTTATCTATCTCCTGAAAGGTCGACATGTTTCTAGTCAGACCTATAAGGTCATACATTAAACACTTATTTTAATGCATGCTTAGTAGAAGGTGTATATACTTATACCACCTGCCTTGCGATCATTTTATCGTTATCTGTGGAGACAAATATGGGAGAGTCAAATACATTACTGTATCAGGGCTATATAGGCTTCACTGTCTTATTTCATCTGTTTCCAATGGTGTGCACCTGAAAGTGATAGAGATTTGACCTACATAAAAAACTAGTAATTACTGGTGGCACATCTAGTCTAAACCCAATGGTATTGTCTCCAAACTTTTCGGAACTAATCTATACAAATATGAATATAAATAGACACACAAAAGACATTAGTCCTACATGCTGTTCTACAAATCGAACTTCTGATGTTGGGGCCCGATTTAGAGTTTGGTGGAAAACGTACAGGTATCCCGCCCACCAGATCACAGGTGCATTACAGCCTATTGGATGGGATATCAACAACATTTGAGTCTAAGTATCCCATCCACTGTATCACACGTGCATTACAGCCTATGGGAAGGGATATCTGCCAAATTTGAGACCAAGTATCCCTACCGCCATATTACAAGTGCATTACAGCTATGGGGCGGGATATCCGCCACATTTGAAAACAAGTATCCCATCCACCGAATCATAAGTGCATTACAACTTTTCGTACTGAATATCCGCCACATTTGAGACCAAGTATGCAATCCACTGTATGACCAGTGCATTACAGTCTATGGGACGGGATATCCTCCACATTTGAGACCAAGTATCCTATCCACTGTATCACAAGTGCATTACAGTCTATGGGACGGGATATCCTCCACATTGGAGACTAAGTATCCCATCCACAGTATCACATGTGCATTACAGTCTATGGAACAGCATATCTGCCACATTTGAGACCAAGTATCCCATCCACCGTATCACAAGTGCATTACAGCCTATCGTACGGTAAATCCGCCACATTTGAGGCCAAGTATCCCATTCGCCATATCACAAGTGCATTACAGCCTATAAGGTAAGATATCCGCCACATTTGAGACCAAGTATACCACCCCTGTATCACAAGTGATTTACAGCCTACGGGACGGGAAATCCGCCACATTATAAACCAAGTATGCCATCCACCGTATCATAAGTGCATTACAGCCTATGGGACTGGATATCTGCCACATTTCAGGCCAAGTATCCAATCCGCCATATCACAAGTGCATTACAGCCTATAAGATGGGATATTTGCCACATTTGAGACCAAGTATTACATTCACCGTATCATGGGCTGGGATATCCACCACATTTGAAACCAAGTATCCCATCCACTGTATGACAAGTGCATTACAACCAATGGGACGGGATATCCGTCACATTTGAGACTAAGTATCCCATCCACCATATCAGAAGTGCATTACAACTTGTGGAAAGGGATATCCACCCCATTTGGGACCTTGTATGCCATCCGCCGTATCACAAGTTCATTACAACCTATGGGACGGGATATCTGCCACATTTGAGACCAAGTATCCCATCCACCGTTTCACAAGTGCATTACAGCCTATCGTACGGTAAATCCGCCACATTTGAGGCCAAGTATCCCATTCGCCATATCACAAGTGCATTACAGCCTATAAGGTGGGATATCCGCCACATTTGAGACCAAGTATACCACCCCTGTATCACAAGTGATTTACAGCCTACGGGACGGGAAATCCGCCACATTATAAACCAAGTATGCCATCCACCGTATCATAAGTGCATTACAGCCTATGGGACTGGATATCTGCCACATTTCAGGCCAAGTATCCAATCCGCCATATCACAAGTGCATTACAGCCTATAAGATGGGATATTTGCCACATTTGAGACCAAGTATTACATTCGCCGTATCATGGGCTGGGATATCCACCACATTTGAAACCAAGTATCCCATCCACTGTATGACAAGTGCATTACAACCAATGGGACGGGATATCCGTCGCATTTGAGACTAAGTATCCCATCCACCATATCAGAAGTGCATTACAACTTGTGGAAAGGGATATCCACCCCATTTGGGACCTAGTATGCCATCCGCCGTATCACAAGTTCATTACAACCTATGGGACGGGATATCTGCCACATTTGAGACCAAGTATCCCATCCACCATATCACAAGTGCATTACAGCCTATGGGATGGGCTATCCGCCACATTTAAGACAGTATCCAATCCACTGTATCACAAGTGCATTACAGCCTATGAGACGGGATATCCGCCACATTTGAGACCAAGTATCCCATCCACTATATGACAGGTGCGTTACAGCCTATCGTACAGTAAATCTGCCACATTTGAGGCCAAGTATTCCATCTGCCATATCACAGGTGCATTACAGCCTATAAGATGGGATATCCGCCACATTTGAGACCAAGTATTCCATCCCCGTATCACAAGTGCTTTACAGCATACGGGATAGGATATCCTCCACATTTGGGACTAAGTATCCTATCCGCAGTATCACAAGTGCATTACAGCCTATGGAACAGGATATCCGCCACATTTGAGGTCCAATTTCCAATCCGACATATCACAAGTGCATTACAGCCTATAAGGTGGGATATTCGCCACATTTGAGACCAAGTATACCACCCCTGTATCACAAGTGATTTACAGCCTACGGGATGGGAAATCCGCCACATTATAGACCAAGTACGCCATCCACCGGATCATAAGTGCATTACAGCCTATGGGACAGGATATCTGCCATATTTGAGAATAAGTATCCCATCCACAGTATCACAAGTGCATTACAGCCTATAGGACGGGATATCCTCCACATTTGAGACTAAGTATCCCATCCACAGTGTCACAAGTGCATTACAGCCTATAAGATGGGATATCCACCACATTTGAGATCAAGTATCCTTTCCACTATATCACAGGTGCGTTACAGCCTATCGTACGGGAAATCTGCCACATTTGAGGCCAAGTATCCCATCCGCCATATCACAGGTGCATTACAGCCTATAAGATGGGATATCCGCCACATTTGAGACCATGTATTTCATCCCTGTATCACAAGTTCTTTACAGCATACAGGATAGGATATCCTCCACATTTGGGACTAAGTATCCTATCCGCAGTATCACAAGTGCATTACAACCTATGGAACAGGATATGTTAATGTTAATGTTAGCCGATTTGTAGAGCGCATAGCTGCCCGTGAGCGTCCCAGCGCTGAACGGTACTGATGAAAAGAGAGGGGGAGAAGCTCACGGGAACAGCCATGTCTTTAAGGATTTGCGAAATGCCAGAAGATTGGGTTGGGCATGAAGGTCAGGAGGGAGGGAATTCTACATTTTGGACGCATTGTAAGAAAAGCGCCGGCCTCCTGATCGTGCTCGAGAGATCTTGGGTATTTTAGTAAGGTTGGCATTGGAAGATCGAAGGGGTCTGGAGGTAGTATAGGGAGTAATCAGATCTCTAAGTATGGGAGGGGGGGCTTTCCCGTTCAGAATTTTGTGTGTGAGGCAGAGTGACTTGAACTGCACTCTTTCCATGATGGGCAGCCAGTGCAGTGCTCGCAGGGCTGGTTTGGCTGAGCAGCGGTTCCTAGTGTTGGTCAGGATCCTGGCGGCTGCATTTTGAACCACCTGAAGTTTGGTTGTGACTTTTAAGGGTGCAGCAAGGTAGAGTGCATTGCCGTAATCCAACCTTGACAGGATGAGACCCTGTATCAAAAGTTTCCTTGATTGGAAGGGGAGTAGAGGAAGGATTTTTCGGGTGGATCGCAGGAGACCAAAGCAGACTCCGGCAGTTTTTCTTGCTTGGGTTTGCATGGTGAGGTTTTTGTCCAGCCATAGACCGAGGCTTTTAATCTCGGGCTTAGGGGTTGGAGGTTTACCCATGCAAGGGGGCCAAAGGGAGTCTGTAAGGAGGTGGACTTGATTACCCATCACCATGATCTCCGTCTTGTCGCCGTTGAGCTTTAAGTGAGATCTGTCCATCCAGCTGACAATGTCAGGCAGGCAGGAATAGAGATCTTTGTTGGGATTTTTTTGCTGGGTGAGGGAGCCCACCAGTTGTGTATCGTCCACATATGTTAGGAGTTTATCCCGTGTGGGGCAACTATCTGTTCCAGGGGGGACATATACACGTTGAAGAGTGTGGGGCTCAAAGAAGAGCCCTGGGGCACTCCACAACGTACAGAGGTCTCCCTGGAAGAATAGCTGCCCTCTATGACCTGGAATGATCGGTCTTGCAGAAATGATTTCAGCCAGGATAAAGCGAGGCCTGAAATCCCAAGATCGCTAAGTCGCTGGGCCAGGATCTGATGGTTGACCGTGTCGAATGCCGCGCTTAGGTCCAGGAGGATCACTGCCACTGATCCTCCTGTATCCATGATCTTCCTGGCCTCCTCGACCACTGTTAGCATCGTGGTTTCGGTGCCCTGGCCAGGGCAAAATCCTGTCTGAGAGGACTTGAGTAGTTCGTTCGTCTCAAGATAGTTGGATAATTGAGAGTTTATGAATTTTTCTACTATCTTGCTGGTGGATGGGAGAAGGGAAATTGGCCTGAAGTTGGAAAGATTAAGGGGGTCAAGGTTCGTTTTTTTTAATAAAGCCCTAACCTTCGCCTTCTTCCAGCTGGGGGGAACCGTTCCGTTGGTCAAAGAGACATTGATTACGTTGACCAGTGGTTCTAGAATAGTTGGTGTTACCAGTTTTAAGATTTTTGCTGGGTCTGAAGGTGAGCCACTTTTTAGTGACTGGAGAATAGGCGCCAGAGTATCGGGGCTTATGAGGTTGAAGGAGTGAAGTCCCGTGTTAAGCGCATTGGTCTGTTCTACCGCTCCCGGAGGGTGATCCGTATTAAGAAGGGGGGGCAGTTTTTGTAGGATATTTTGGATTTTTTGGTCAAAGAATGTGGCCAGTTTGTCACATTGGTTATCTGAGGGTTCGACAGATCCAGACGGTTCTGGTGTTTTTAGGAGTTGTTTAACAATTTGGAACGTCTCCCTTGATGAGCAGGAAGCCGCGCCACATTTGAGGTCAAATTTCCAATCCGCCATATCACAAGTGCATTACAGCCTATAAGATGGGATATCAGCCACATTTGAGAACAAGTATTCCATCCACCGTATGACAAGTGCATTACAGCCTATCGTACGTTAAATCCGCCACATTTGAGGCCAAGTATCCCATCCGACATATCACAAGTGCATTACAGCCTATAAGGTGGGATATCCGCCACATTTGAGACCAAGTATACCACCCCTGTATCACAAGTGAATTACAGCTTACGGGAAGGGAAATCCGCCACATTATAGACCAAGTATGCCATCCACCGTATCATAAGTGCATAACAGCCTATGGGACGGGATATCTGCCATATTTGAGAATAAGTATCCCATCCACCGTATCACAAGTGCATTACAGCCTATAAGATGGGATATCCACCACATTTGAGACCAAGTATCCCATCCACTATATCACAGGTGCGTTACAGCCTATCGTACGGGAAATCTGCCACATTTGAGGCCAAGTATCCCATCCGCCATATCACAGGTGCATTACAGCCTATAAGATGGGATATCCACCACATTTGAGACCAAGTATTCCATCCCCGTATCACAAGTGCTTTACAGCATACAGGATAGGATATCCTCCACATTTGGGACTAAGTATCCTATCCGCAGTATCACAAGTGCATTACAACCTATGGAACAGGATATCCGCCACATTTGAGGTCAAATTTCCAATCCGCCATATCACAAGTGCATTACAGCCTATAAGATGGGATACCAGCCACATTTGAGACCAAGTATCCCATCCGCCATATCACAAGTGCATTACAGCCTATAAGGTGGGATATCCGCCACATTTGAGACCAAGTATACCACCCCTGTATCACAAGTGATTTACAGCCTACGGGAAGGGAAATCCGCCACATTATAGACCATGTATGCCATCCACCATATCATAAGTGCATAACAGCCTATGGGACGGGATATCTGCCATATTTGAGAATAAGTATCCCATCCACCGTATCACAAGTGCATTACAGCCTATGGGACGGGATATCCTCCACATTTGAGACTAGGTATCCCATCCACAGTGTCACACGTGCATTACAACCTACGGAACAGTATATCTGCAACATTTGAGGCCAAGTATCCCTTCCGCCATATCACAAGTGCATTACAGCCTATAAGACGGGATACCAGCCACATTTGAGACCAAGTATCCCATCCACCTTATCACAAGTGCGTTACAGCCTATCGTACGGTAAATCCACCATATTTGAGGCCAAGTATCCCATCCGCCATATCACAAGTGCATTACAGCCTATTAGGTGGGATATCCGCCACATTTGAGACCAAGATACCAACCCTGTATCAGAAGTGATTTACAGCCTACGGGATGGGAAATCCGCCACATTATAGACCAAGTATGCCATCCACCGTGTCATAAGTGCATTACAGCCTATGGGACGGGATATCCACCATATTTGAGACCAAGTATCCCATCCACCGTATCACAAGTGCATTACAGCCTATGGGACGGGATATCCTCCACATTTGAGACTAAGTATCCCATCCACAGTATCACACGTGCATTACAACCTATGGAACAGCATATCTTCCACATTTGAGGCCAAGTATCCCATCCACTGTATCACAAGTGTGTTACAGCCTATCGTACAGGAAATCCGTCACATTATAGACCAAGTGGGCCATACACCGTATCATAAGTGCATTACAGCCTATGGGACGGGATATTTGCCACATTTGAGACCAAGTATCCCATACACCGTATGACAAGTGCATTACAACATATGGAACAGGATATCCATCACATTTGAGAACAAGTATCCCATCCACCATATCACAAGTGCATTACAGCTTATAAGAAGGGATATCCGCCACATTTGAGACCAAGTATCCCATTCACCATATCACTAGGGCACTACAGCCTACGCGACGGGACATCCGCCACATTTGAGACTATGTATCCCATCCACCGTATCACAAGAGCATTAAAGCCTATGAGACGGGATATCCGCCACATTTGAGACTAAGTATCCTACCACTGTATCACAAGTGCATTACAGCTAATAGTAAAGAATATCCTCCACATTTGAGACTAAGTATTCCATCCGCAGTTTCACTAGTGCATTACAACGTATGGAACAGGATATCCACCACATTTGAGAACAAGTATCCCCTCCACCATATCACAAGTGCATTACAGCTTATAGGATGGGATATCCGCCACATTTGAGACCAAGTATCGCATTCACCATATCACAAGTGCACTACAGCCTACGCGACGGGACATCCACCACTTTGAGACCAAGTATCCCATACGCACTATGACAAGTGCATTACAACCTATGGGACGGGATATCCACCACATTTGCGACTAAGTTTCCCATCCACTGTATCAGAAGTGCATTAAAACCTGCAAAACGGGATATCCACCACATTTAGGACCAAGTATCCCATCCGACGTATTACAAGTGCATTGCAACCTATGGGACTGGATATCCGGCACATTTGAGACCAAGTATCCTGTCTACCATATCATAAGTGCATTACAGGCTATGAGACAGGATAGCTGCCACATTTGAGACTAAGTATTCCATCTGCGTATCATAAGTGCATTACAGCCTATGGGATGGGATATCCGCCACATTTGAGACCAAGTATTACATCTGCCGTATCATGGGCTGGGATATCTGCCACATTTTAAACCAAGTATCCCATCCGCCATATGAGAAAGTGTATTATAACCTATGGGACAGGATATCCACCACATTTGAGACTAAGTATCCCATCCACCATATCAGAAGTGCATTACAACCTGTGGAACGGGATATCCACCACATTTGAGACCAAGTATCCCATCCACTATATCACAAGTGCATTACAACCTATAGAACAGGATATCCACCACATTTGAGAACAAGTATCCCATCCACTATATCACAAGTGCATTACAGCTTATCAGATGGGATATCCGCCACATTTTAGACCATGTATCCCATCCACCATATCACAAGTGCGTTACAGCCTATCATACGGGAAATCCGCCAAATTTTAGACCAAATATGCCATCCACCGTATCACAAGTGCATTAGAGCCTATGGGACAGGATAATCGCCACATTTGAGACCAAGTATCCCATCCACAGAATCACAAGTGCATTACAACCTGTGGAACGGGATATCCACCACATTTAGGACCAAGTATCCCATCCGATGTATCACAAGTACATTGCAACCTATGGGACTGGATATCCGCCACATTTGAGACCAAGTATCCCATCCACCATATCACAAGTACATTACAGGCTATGAGACAGGATATCCGCCACATTTAAGACCAAGTATCCCGTCCACCTTATCACAAGTGCATTACAGCCTGTAGAACGGGATATCCACCACATTTAGGACCAAGTATCCCATCCGACGTATCACAAGTGCATTGCAACCTATGGGACTGGATATCCGGCACATTTGAGACCAAGTATCCCGTCCACCATATCACAAGTGCATTACAGGCTACGAGACAGGATATCCGCCACATGTAAGACCAAGTATCCCGTCCACCGTTTCACAAGTGCATTACAGCCTGTGAGACGGGTTATCCGCCACATTTGAGACCAAGTATCCCACCCACCATATCACAAGTGCATTACAGTCTATGAGACGGGATAGCTGCCACATTTGAGACTAAATATTCCATCCACTGTATCAAAAGTGCATTACAGCCAATGAGACAGGTTATCCACCACATTTGAGACCAAGTATCCCATCCACCATATCCCAGGTGCATTACAGCCTATGGGATGGGATATCCGCCACATTTGAGACCAAGTATTACATCTACTGTATCATGGGCTGGGATATCCACCACATTTGAGACCAAGTATCCCATCCACCATATCACAAGTGCATTACAGCCTATCATATGGCATATCCACCACATTTGAGACCAAGTATGTCATCCTTCGTATCACAAGTGCATTACAGCCTATGAGACGGGTATCCCATCCACTGTATCACAAGTGCATTACAACATATGAGATGGGATATCTGCCACATTTGAGACCAAATATCCCATCCACCATATCACAAGTACGTTACAGCCTATCATACGTGAAATCCGCCAAATTTTAGCCCAAGTATGCCATCCACCGTATCACAAGTGCATTAGAGCCTATGGGACGGGATATTCGCCACATTTGAGACCAAGTATCCAATCCACCGTATCACAAGTGCATTACAGCCTATGGGACGGGATATCCTCCACATTTGAGACCAAGTATTACAACCGTTGTATTATGGGCTGCAATATCCACCACATTTGAGACCAAGTATCCCATACGCCATATGACAAGTGCATTACAACCTGTGGAACGGGATATCCACCACATTTAGGACCAAGTATCCCATCCGACGAATCACAAGTGCATTGCAACCTATGGGACTGGATATCCGCCACATTTGAGAACAAGTATCCCATCCACCATATCACAAGTGCATTACAGGCTATGAGACAGGATATCCACCACATTTATGATCAAGTAGAACTGGTAAGCTCCTGAGGCGGAAAGCCGGGAGAAATACGCTAAGACTGCTTGTTGTTTTAAGACTTTTTAACTCTTGTGTGATACTGTGTTTTTAACAAACCACAAAATCCTACCTGCCACTCGCCCACTGTTTCCCCAGCACAGCCGATCTGAACGCTGTAAAGGAAACTTTCCACGGCTGACGACATTCAGTCGAATCACTGCGGCCACGCCCACCACCCTTAGGCCACGGCCCCCTCACGCAGTACTTAGGCGCGCTTAAACGATAGCGCGACCAGAGAACTGGTAAGCTCCTGAGGCGGAAAGCCGGGAGAAATACGCTAAGACTGCTTGTTGTTTTAAGACTTTTTAACTCTTGTGTGATACTGTCTTTTTAACAAACCACAAAATCCTACCTGCCACTCGCCTACTGTTTCCCCAGCACAGCCGATCTGAACGCTGTCAGGGAAACTTTCCACGGCTGACGACATTCAGTCGAATCACTGCGGCCACGCCCACCACCCTTAGGCCACGCCCCCCTCACGCAGTACTTAGGCACGCTGAAACGATAGCGCGACCAGAGAACTGGTAAGCTCCTGAGGCGGAAAGCCGGGAGAAATACGCTAAGACTGCTTGTTGTTTTAAGACTTTTTATCTCTTGTGTGATACTGTCTTTTTAGCAAACCACAAAATCCTACCTGCCACTCGCCCACTGTTTCCCCAGCACAGCCGATCTGAACGCTGTCAGGGAAACTTTCCACGGCTGACGACATTCAGTCGAATCACTGCGGCCACGCCCACCACCCTTAGGCCACGCCCCCCTCACGCAGTACTTAGGCACGCTGAAACGATAGCGCGACCAGAGAACTGGTAAGCTCCTGAGGCGGAAAGCCGGGAGAAATACGCTAAGACTGCTTGTTGTTTTAAGACTTTTTAACTCTTGTGTGATACTGTGTTTTTAACAAACCACAAAATCCTACCTGCCACTCGCCCACTGTTTCCCCAGCACAGCCGATCTGAACGCTGTCAGGGAAACTTTCCACGGCTGACGACATTCAGTCGAATCACTGCGGCCACTCCCACCACCCTTAGGCCACGCCCCCCTCATAGCACATAAATGTGCTTCCCCCGGAAGCGCAGCGGACGAGCGCCGTTTGCGCGCCAAAGGCGCGCCTAAGGCAAGCCCGTCTGCGCCCGTCCGCGATCGTACGCGGTCCAGGGCCATACCTTATGCTCCGCAGGAGACTCACATCCGTTGGAGCAAACAGGAACTGACAAAATTCCGCTACAATACGGCCATATCCTGCACACATACCTTACGAGTGGAGGACAACATAGGTTGCGAAAACTGTCACTTCTCCTATGACCCTGATCCTGACGCGCACATAGCCACTACCGACCATATCTTGCAATGCGGATTACTTAACGTGCGCTCGTTACGTAAACATAAGTTAGATCTACATGATCTACTCACAGAGAAACGGTGGGACCTTATGTTTTTAACTGAGACCTGGCTTGACGAAGGTTCCACTCCGGATGCCCTTGAGGCACTCCCAGAGGGATATACTATGTAGAGACAGGATAGACCCAAAGGAAGAGGAGGCGGAATTGCAATCATAGCCCAAGAAAATCTACGCTGCCAACTAGATCACTCCCTCATCCTAGATAGTGAAGCAGGGAGCTTCACCATCAAAGTGAATAATGGTTGCACACTAAAGGGCGTGCTAATTTACAGACCCCCGGGACCTTTGGCCAGGTTCGAAGAGAGCCTGGTCGAGGGTATCATAGAGACGGTACTATGCAAAGAAAAAATTCTGGTACTCGGAGACCTCAACCTACATCTCAATGATCCCTCTAATAGCGTCAGCAAGAACTTCTGTCAGGCATTAGGAGCCCTTCAACTGAGCCAAATTGTTAAGGGTCCTACTCACCAACTAGGACATCTGCTCGACCCTATATTCGTGAATTGGAATGATATAGAAGCTTCAACCCCTATCCCGATCCCCTGGTCCGACCACCATTTAGTACCTTTCTCCATACGTATTCCTGGAAGGAAAACTCCGCCACCAGTGGCACTTTACCACCTTAGGAGGAGATGGGCCACCTTCTCCCAATCCAAATTTTGCGAGGTACTAACTAAAGGGGGAAACCCCGGAGGGAATGATGCTAACACGGCTAACACCAATCTTTGCAAGCGCATTAATGAGGCTCTTGACTCCACCGCTCCCCTCTCAAAAGCCAAAACAGGCAGCCGTGTTCAAAAAACAGCCCCCTGGTTCAATGACGAACTGCGAGTCAGGAAAGCCGCACTGAAAAGAGCAGAAAGACACTGGCGGGGGGCACCCTCTAAATAAACCAGGGACACCTACCTGAGTGTGAGGCGCCTCTACCATGGACTAATCAGAAAGTCCAAGTCAACCTACTATACAGCGAGAATCAGCGAAGCTGGTAACTCTATGAAGGAGCTTTTTCTGATCTACAAAACTCTCTCAAGAGGAAAATCTGCAATTACCCCATCTGACTGCTCGCCTGAATCCTGCGATCAGATCGCAGATTTCTTCTCTGAAAAAATAACAAAAATTTATTCGGCTTTCCCAACTCAACCCATTAACGGGCTAGAATTTGTTGAAAGCCCCAGGACATGGGGGGATAGACAAAGACTGACCAACTTTATCACCCCGCCCTCAGATGAATTCGAAAAATCTGCAGATCTGTGAAGTCGGGTTCTCCACGCGACCCCACTACACCCAAATGCCTAACAGATAGTTTAGTGGTACTGGAACCCTACATAAGACACCTACTAGACATATCTTTCAGCACCAAGACCGTGCCCGACGACTGGAAAAAGGCGGTGGTCTTACCCCTTAGAAAGAAACCGAACGTCAGTTTTGACAAACTAGATAATCTTAGACCTATTTCCCTTCTACCCTACCTGGCCAAAGTGGCAGAAAAAATGGTCAATCGGCAACTAATGGATTTCGTGGATAAGGCTGCCTTACTTCATGATACCCAATTTGGCTTCCGTCCCCGCCACTCCACAGAATCTGCGCTCCTGACAGCGGTGGAGTCCCTACGCCAGGGGGCGGATGAGGGTCATACTATGGCCCTCATCCTATTGTATCTGAGTGCAGCATTCGACACTGTAGCCCACACCACCCTGCTACAGTGTCTGAATAATGGAGGAATATCAGGAGCTGCACTCCAATGGATCCAATCCTACCTGACTGGGAGGAGCTTTCAGGTCCGCCAGGGCGACCACTATTCTAGGGACATAGATTTGGGCCAGGGAGTTCCCCAGGGATCGTCCCTGAGCCCTACTCTTTTTAATCTCTATGTCTCCCCAGTGGCCTCCATTGCTGTAGGGCATGGGCTGCAAATTGTGTACTACGCCGACGACACGCAGTTGGTGATCTCCCTCTCGCGTGCACCCGCCCTTGCTATGGACAGCTTCAGAATCTGAATGCAAGAACTAGCAACCTGGATGTCCACCAATTGCCTCAAACTTAACGGCAGCAAGACCGAGGTGCTCATGGTAGGGAAGAATCCGTCTGCTTGGTCATCGGCGTGGTGGCCACCATGCCTAGGAGAAGCCCCAACGCCCCGACAGGAAGTCAAAAACCTAGGCATCTGGCTTGACGCGGACCTTTCCTTTGGACCCCAGATAGACCGGGTGGCGGGTGTCTGCTTCAGTGTTTTGAAAAGACTGCAGAAGGTCCTTGTTCTCCTGCCTACGTCCGCCCGTAGAACGCTGGTGCATGCACTCGTCACATCACGGTTGGACTACGGAAACCTACTGTATCTGGGAGCAACCTGTAAGGCAACAAACCGCCTTCAGGTGTTACAGAATGCGGCAGCCCGCCTTATCCTTAATCTCCCCAAAAGATCCAACTCCAAAGCTGCCCTTCAGTCCCTCCACTGGCTGCCAGTAAAAAGCAGAATTGCATTCAAGGCCCTATGCACTTACCATCGCATTCTTGCTGGAAAGGCGCCAGCCCCACTGCATAACCTTATCACCAGGTATGCACCATCATGGGCCTTGCGCTCCTCTCACGGAGGCCTGTTAAAAGTCTTCAGGGTTAGCAGGACTCGCATGGGAGGGAGGTCCTTCCGCTACTTGGTGGCAAAAAGTTGGAATGACCTACCTCGCAACCTTCGCTTGGACCCCTCAGAATCAAGTTTCCGCAAGAAACTCAAAACGCACCTCTTTCAAAGTTAACTAGGCTTCCCCCCCTTCTGTCTCTAAGCCCCAGTTCCAGCGCGGGGACACGCTTTCTGCGTAACGATGCGCTTTACAAATATCCCTAATAATAATAATAATAAGTATCCCGTCCACCTTATCACAAGTGCATTACAGCCTATGAGATGGGTTATCCCCCACATTTGAGACCAAGTATCTAATCCACCATATCACAAGTGCATTACAGCCTATGAGACGGGATAGCTGCCACATTTGAGACTAAGTATTCAATCCACCGTATCACAAGTGAATTACAGCCAATGGGATGGGTTATCCATGAAATTTGAGAGGGAGTATCCCATCCACCATATCACAAGTGCATTACAGCCTATTGGATATGATATCCGCCACATTTGAAACCAAGTATCCCATCCGCCATATCAGAACTGCATTACAACCTGTGGAATGGGATGTACACCACATTTGAGACCAAGTATCCCATCCATCGAATCACAAGTGCTTTACAGCCTATCATACGGCATATCCACCACATTTGAGACCAAGTATGCCATCCTCCGTATAACAAGTGCATTACAGCCCATCGTATGGTATATCTGCCACATTCAAGACCAAATATCCTGTCCACCGTATCACAAGTGCATTACAGCCTATGAGACAGGATATCCGCCACATTTGAGACCAAGTATCCCGTCCACTGTGTCACAAGTGCATTACAACCCATCGTATGGTATATCTGCCACATTTGAGACCAAATATCCTGCCCACCGTATCACAAGTGCATTACAGCCTATGAGACGGGATATCCGCCACATTTGAGACCAAGTATCCCGTCCACCGTATCTCAAGTGCATAACAGCCTTTGAGACGGGTATCCCATCCACCGTATCACAAGTGCACTACAGCCTATGAGATGGAATATCTGCCACATTTGAGATTAAGTATCCCACCCACTGTGTCACAAGTGCATTACAGCCTTTGGGAGGGGATATCCTCCACATTTGAGACTTAGTATCCCATCCGCAGTTTCACAAGTGCATTACAACCTATGGAACAGGATATCTGCCACATTTGAGACCAAGTATCCCATCCACTGTATCACAAGTGTGTTACAGCCTATTGTACGGGAAATCCGCCACATTTTAGACCAAGTTTGCCATCCACTGTATCACAAGTGCATTACAGCCTATGGGACTGGATATCCGCCACATTTGAGACCAAGTATCAATCAATCAATCAGAGTACTTGTAGAGCGCGCTACTTACCCGTGAGGGTCTCAAGGCGCTGAGGGGAGGGGGTGCTGCTACTGCTCGAAGAGCCAGGTCATGAGGAGTCTTCTGAAGGCGAGTAGGTCTTGGGTCTGCCGTATGTGGGTAGGGAGGGTGTTCCAGGTCTTGGCGACGAGGTAGGAGAAGGATCTGCCACTGGAGGTCGTTCATTGGATGCGGGGGACAGCGGCGAGGGCGAGGCTGGCGGAGCGGAACTGGCGTGTGGGGTGTAGAATCTGAGTCTGCTGTCAAGGTAGGCTGGTCCGGCATTGTGGAGTGCTTTGTGTGCTTGGGTGAGGAGCTTGAAGGTAATCCTCTTGTTGATGGGGAGCCAGTGTAGGTCTCTCAGGTGGGGGGGTGAGGTGGCTGCGGCGGGGGACGTTGACGATTAGTCGGGCAGAGGCGTTTTGGATGCATTGAAGTCATTGCGGGTGTTTTACTTGGATTCCTGCCTAGAGTGCGTTGCCATAGTCCAGTCTGCTGCTAACGAATGCCTGTGTCACTGTTCTTCTTGTTTCGGTCGGGATCCACTTGTATTTTCTGCGGAGCATGCGGAGGGTGTTGTAGCAGGAGGAGGAGACGGCGTTGACCTGCTTGGCCATGGAGAGGGAGGAGTCGAGGATGAATCCTAGGTAGCGTGCATGGTCGGTGGGTGTTGGTGCAGTTCCCAGTGTGGTCGGCCACCAGGAGTCGTCCCAGGCTGAGGGGGTGGGTCCAAGGATGAGTACCTCCGTCTTGTCCGAGTTCAGCTTCAGACGGTTGCTCCTCATCCAGTCGGCGACAGCCTTCATTCCCTCGTGGCGGTTGGTTTTGACCATGTGTGGGTCCTTGATGAGGGAGAGGATGAGCTGGGTGTCGTCGGTGTAGGAGATGATGTTGAGGTCGTGCTGGCGGGCCACTTGTGCGAGGGAGGCCATGTAGATGTTGAACAGCCTTGGGCTGAGGGACGAGCCCTGGGGAACGCAGCAGATGATGTCGGTGGCTTCGGATCAGAAGGGTGGGAGGCGGATGCTCTGGGTTCGGCCAGAGAGGAAGGACATGGTCCAGTCAAGGGCCTTCTCTGGGATTCCGGCTTCTAGGAGGCGTGTCTTTAGAGTGCGATGGCAGACCGTGTCGAAGGCGGCCGACAGGTCCAGGAGGATGAGGGCTGATGTTTCGCCGTTGTCTAGTTGGCGCCTGATGTCGTCTGTGGCGGCATTGAGGGCTGTCTCGGTGCTGTGGTTTCGCCTGAATCCAGACTGGGACGGGTCCAAGATGTTGTTGTCTTCCCATCCATCGTATCACAAGTGCATTACAGCCTATGGGACGGGATATCTGCCACATTTGAGACCAAGTATCCCATATGCCATATGACAAGCACATTACAACCTGTGGAAAGGGATATCCACCACATTTAGGACCAAGTATCCTATCCGCCGTATCACAAGTGCATTACATTCTATGGGACGAGATATCCGCCACATTTGAGACCAAGTATCCCATCCACCATATCACAAGTGCAATACAGCCTATGAGACAAGATATCCGCCACATTTGAAACCAAGTATCCCGTCCACCGTGTCACATGTGCTTTACAACCCATCGTATGGTATATCTGCCACATTTTAGACCAAGTATCCCACCCACCATATCACATGTGCATTACAGCCTATGAGACAGGATATTCGCCACATTTGAGACCAAGTATCCAATCCACCATATCACAAGTGCATTACAACTTATGATACGGGATATCTGCCACATTTGAGCCTAAGTATCTCGCCCACCATATCACAAGTGCATTACAGCCTATGGGACGGGATATCCGCCATATTTGAGACTAGGTTCCCATTCACCGTATCACATGTGCATTACAGCCTATGGGACGGGATATCCGCCACATTTGAGATAACTAGCTCATCCGCCAAACTCTAAATCCAACCTTTAGTCCTAGAACGCATTGAGTTCCTTTTATAGGACAGAATAATGATGTGTCTCCAATGCTGATGTGTCCTCCTTCATAGGTCTTCCTTGTAGACTTCCTACGGGCTCTCCATTAGCCTACCCTTCTTAACATACATTTTGTTTACTTGGCCAGTGGGGCTTCTCCTCCTCTTTTTCACCCTAAATCTTTGTCTGACTATGACACCAGCTCATCTTCAGGTCTGACATTGATTGGGACTGTTGTCAGTCGCTTTAGGGATTGCATGATCTTTAGGAGCATTTATTAGATGTGTAGACTGTCAATCAATGCCCCCTGTCTTACAAGCTAGATTTTCCATTCAATGTCCAGCTCAATCTGGCCATCAGTTACGCAGGGCTGCAATGGACTTTTTTCTTACTGTAGGAACTCTCTAGGAAAATGGGGGCCTTTTAAATAAAAAGCAGACTGAACTTTTAGGCTCCTCATAAAGCTACAGGCATCTATCACCCTCAATAACTATAAGTCACTTTAAATAAAACCAAAATAACAAAAATAGACAAGACCTTGGCTCCTGAACAACAGCCCGGTTGAGAGGGTTGTGGGGTATAAACATCTGGGGGTGACCATTGACCCCGTGGCTCATTGCTGAAGATCTACAGCAGATACTGCAAAGGCAACGTCTTGACTCCAGCTCTTATGTCGCCATGTAAAACCGTGAAGGGCGATATTATAGACCCGATAGTGAAGGGTCCAGGGGTGAAGCTGTTCCTACCAAGCAACTCTAGCTGAGACTCTCTCCTAGAGGGAGCGGAGCAAACATGCCTGTTACTTCCTTCTCCAAGATTAGCGTCACTGAATGAAGACTGCTTGAAGTTTGGAATCACTAAGCAAGATATACCAAGGCAAGGAGCTTTCTTACAATTTTGTGTTAAGCTTAGCTACTTCGCGCCACACAAGAATAGTCTGCAAATGAACTATAAGCACCTGTGACACACATTTTTCCCTCATAATTTCTCATTTGCTCAGACGTGTATGTAAAGCAATCCTCCCCAGCTCCAATTTTGTGTTAGCAAGTGAGTGAAACCAGACCCCCGCTTCTCCCCTAGCAACAGGGACATTTCTGCATCAGAGAGTGAACATACGGTGCTCTGAGAGAGTAATAATCTGCTGTGAGCCGCTTAAGCTGTTTTATAGGGACTGTGCACTTGATTTTTGGCTAGGAGAGTAAGTAAAGTTTTATACAAACAGGTTTGTTAGAGGACAAAGTGTGATAGGCCCTTACCTGCAGAAGTCCAAAGTGTGGATTGAGCCTGTCTGTTTTGTACACATTCTGAATAGAGGAGCAGCTTCCCTTCCCAGCCCAGGCCCCAGGGCCAGCAAACCTAAGCCTTCTGATTGGCTCCCCAGCTCCCTGGCAACCCAGAGCCCTCCTCTCACACCTGCCCGGGACCCTTAAGGGTTCGCTGGGTGAACCCTAAATTTTCACCTCCCTTTTGTGAGTTGCAGCTTCCCTGTGCCCCAGATTGCAGTGAACTCAAGACCAGGAGGTGATAAGGAAGCAGACTGGTGCTGTCTCTTTCCTAAAATTAAAATAAAGCAATTTTCCCTACCCGTGATTGTATAATTAGGTCTCGCCTAAGCAGCGAGCATACGCTGCCTAGGAGGAGACCTTTAGAAATCGATTCAGGTTTTTAGGTAAAAACGTGCACGCATTGCATTGCTTTGAATGGCAACAAGTGCACGTTTGGCGATTCCCTTGTGGAAGCGAGCTTTTAAACCATCTGTTTGTAATTAGCAGATGGTTCCTGCTCGCTCCCACAAGGGAAAGAGGCGAAGGCCCCCTCCTCTTTCCCGTCTCCCTGCTACCTCCTCCTCTTCTGCCAAACTTGTTTTTTTTTGGCTTTCAGTGCGAGGCGCGCATGCTTGTTTTGCTTTGCAGTCTGCAAACGGGTGCAGATCCGTGCATGGACGTGGAGGGAGCGCGCTCCGGGCCGGTTGCTGCCAAGCACACACTGTTTCCTACAGGGTCCGTGCACGCCGAGCCCAGCTCTCCTGCTGCACAATGAAGCCTGCAAACGACCATGTGACCATCTACCGGCCTGGGATCTCGGCGGGCTCTGCTTTGCTGCGCTTGCATACCCGTGGAGCTGTACCCTACTTCAAACATCACTTAAGCCTGAACTCACCAAACCGCTGCACTGAGTTTCGAGTACTCGAAGCATGTGGCCTGTACTCTCTATGAAGATGGACCCATAAAGCTCTTTTTTGGTACTCCGACTTCACTTCACCATTACATAGAAAGTGACGTTTTTGACAGCTGAAGTCCAGTTTTTGACAGCTGAAGTTCAGCACCTGTTTATTGATCAACATTTCAGGCACATTCCTCTAGGGGAAAGATTTGATAGGATGCTACTGCTCCGAGTGCAAACTTGATTTTGCTGCTGCACTGTCTTCATTGAAGATAGTTTGTATTGCAGAACTAGCAGGCGATATGCATATAAAGTTCATGGCTCTTCTTTTCGTTTACTTGTTTATTTCTATAATTCGGCTGACAAGTGTATGTTGTTGCTGTAGCAAAATCAGACTGTAATTGTTTAGATTGAAGTTTTGTGCGTTTTGTTTTCCTCAATTTAGAGTGCGCTGTGAAACTATAGGCTTTTTATAATGTATGTGCCATTAAACTTTTTAGTGCATCTCATGGTGAGGAAATAAAGTAGTTTGAGGGCTCACAGCCACATTGCTCTTGTTTCTAGAAAGCAAGGGATTGTATTTTTATTGTGACCTTAAGTTGGTTCTCATAAAAGCATTTGTGCTCACCTTTAAGTTAATCTTTTCTAGATGTCTGTTATTGGTCTTCCTAATGCAATTAATGTCAGCAGAAAATATCCACTCTTGTATCAGTAGTACATTTTATCAAGTTAGTGACAGTAATGCTAGATGGAAAAGAAAATGTGTCTCAGGCGGAACGTTAGGCTCTTGGCAGTTAACTTTGAATTGTTGTGCAACTAAAATATATTTTGTTTTCTCTAAACAATCTTGGGAGTTACTCGTTGTTAGTAGTATTTGTTTTTGTCTGGGCACTATAACCTGGGACTGAACTCTTTAGTGTTAATGCACAGAATTGTCAATGTCTGGGTCAACATGGCGCAAAGACATTGCAAGGGCTGTAAACGCAACTTGGAGTTCATTTAGGATTCACAGTTTCACAGAGCATTCAGAAAGAATTCGTTTCACTATGCTGTTATGTTCGAATAAACTTGAGGCTGGAATGTCTTCGTTTTTACCACTCATGTGTGGAGGATCTTCTAAAAGCCCATATCCTGAAATGCTACTTTTTTATACCCTGTACGGTTTAATTTACAGAGTTCCTTACGTTTTTAGGTCTCGGCGAAGCGCGTTCTCGCTGAGAACCTTTTGTCGCCGTGTCTGCTTTCCAGGAGACAATCCTGGCTGTGCGCATCTCCTTGGAGGCGATTTCAAACTGGCACGCGCACAAGTACGAGCGCTTAATTGACTTTGTTGCAACACCACACACGCATGCGCATGCACACAGACACACACACGAGCGCCCATGCACGCACGCACATACATACAGAGACACACCTCCCCCGCACACATACACACACGCGCGCACACACACACGAGTGCACCGAGGCCCCTCCGCCGCCGCCACCGTCGCACACATACATACACACACGAGCATACACACACACATGAGTGCACCAAGACCTTCCCCCAGCCCTTTTCAACTTACCGGGTCAATCTCGTGGGACACCGCTCTCAGCACGCAGCAAGGGCAGGCACCGGGCATGTGCCTCGTGCCCCCTCCGCGGAGTTCACGCTGCGGCTCTTGCCAGCTCCTTTCCCGGGGCTCACCTCCTGCTGGCGTCCCCGGGGCTCTCCACCGCTCACAGGAGCCCCGGGCGGCGAGATGCATTGACTCCGCCTGCCTCCTCTTCCGGTCCGGACGCGGCCCCGCCCCCGTCACAGGCGACATTGCCTGACTTCCGGTGCGGCCGCGGCGGGATTCCAGGGGCATTTTCTGCACAAACCTTGTATTCTAACTGGTCTGATCTGCCGAAATGTAATGAAGGGATGTAATCCGTATCACACTTGGTAGTTACGTATGCGATAAAGACAGCACCATTAATAATTGCAGTCCCGGGTAAACAGGTGTTTGTGCAGGCATGGCAGTTTAATGGGCCACTTGTAAACGGGCTCAAAGAAGTACATATTTCCTGATATACTTGTCTTTAATGACAACCTCTATCGCTGCTATGAAAAGGTCAATGTGGCAGTTGTTCCTAAATCAGCTGAAGAATGTCCTCATGAGCAGGCTCAGTAAAAGTTTCACGTACGCCTTCCTATGGAAGGTGTGTCCCTCCTATCCCAGGAATAGATAGTATGAGTTTGCCATTGGGATCCAAGGTATATTTCTCTGGGTATGCTTGGTGGTCTTTGTAATGTGAATGCTGCTTGTTTTGCTAGGCACATCTCAAGATCCACCTTTGTTTAGGATCTATCACAGCTGCTACCTTACAGGTTATTATTGCCACCTCAGGCCTCAAAATTCTTCTATGGCAGGAGATTACTAAGTTTGCAGTACGAGTGGCGTACATGCAGTTGTGATAATCAGATGTTGAAAACCTGATGGTATTGACACCTTAGGATTTCCCCTATTTTTTAAATTCATTTCGTGTAAATACCCACTAAAAAGTCAGTTTATACTGACTTTTTTTTTTGCTGCACAAAAGTACCCGAAAATGCCTGCGCACTCTCGCAGAAGATCTGAACAGCGTCTTTCAGCACACGAGTGACTTTTTTGCCGGATGGACAGATGTCAAGGAGGCAGGCCTTAGCCACAAAAGTGGTTCCCATTGCCCAATGTCAGAAATATGTTAAGAAAGCAGAAGGGGTCGTTGTTTTTTATTTTTTTATTTACATGCTTAATAATTGCTGCCGCGCTTAATGAGACACGCAGCTCACCCAACTCGAAACAAGCATTTCCAATGCAATAGATCTCGCATTTATGCAAGTTTGAGCTGTTGCCATTGTAAATGACAATGCCTTTTATTTATGTATTGTTTTTTAAATTTTAAATAAAAAGCATGGACAATTACAATGCCAATAGCTTAAACTTGTCATTCCTTTCCTCCATGTCTTGTTGTCACTTAGCGCCCCAAGGCGGATTTAGGACTTATGCACGCTATATTAGGACACCACGTAACATCATATTGTCCCTTCTCGCCATGCTATGCACCACCAAGCCCAGGTGTTCATTTATATACCAATTCAAAGTTTGAAAAAAAATTAATGCAACGCATTGTCATACACAATGCCAATAACTCAAACTTTAATGCTGCGAGACCTATTGCATTCTAAATGCTTGTTAATAATTTAAGTTGCTACCACTAGAGGTATTGGAGACAGCATCTTGTAATTGGTGCAGCATCAAGCTGTTTGAGCAAAAATGTTAGCTCGAGCATAGTTGGAAACTGTAACTGTTCTTCCTCCTCTGGTTGCAACTTGGAGTTGTGAGCGAATTCCCCCTGATACTCCTTGCATTTGGCATCGTCCACACCTCTTGTGTGTTGCATGATTGTTTTTTCAGTCTTTTAGATCAGAAAGCTACAACTATATTGACCGTCCATGTGCAGGGTTAGAATAGAAGTCTGAAGTGCTGTGCGGCAGCACCCATGTGTTTTACATCCTGTGTTCATTTGAAGCCGTTTGAAACGCACAAAAACTCGCCCTCATGAGATCTCCCTCTAATGAAGCAGCCCTTGTTTCTGTAGTGGCTGTACTTTCTCAGAGTTAGCTTGGTTCTTGGAGGCCAGTCTATCCACATTTCATGTCTGCCTCTGCCAGCTATTGCGGAATATCTTGTCAGTTGTTCAATGTGACAAGTTACCCATAAAACGGCCCCACTAGGCACCTCCACGTGCACACCCCTTTGTTATTGTTATTTTGATTTTGTAAGGCGCACAGCTACCCTAGGGTTTCTGCCATGGCCTTATGCTCCTCTTCATGGTCTTCTACTTGGACCCAACTCTCTTGCCTTTTTAGAATTCGTGAAGACTAGGTTCCCAGTTCTTAATGACCCACACCCGCTTTTTTCTCAGAGCAAGCAAATCATTGTTGCCTTAAAAGGGCTGACTTCTGCTTTGTACCCGTGAACATAGGATCCACTCTGGCACCTTGACTGTGTGCACCCGTCATTTTCATCCCACACAGCTATGTCATACCCTTTTTCCATGTATTTGTGACTGGCTAATTATTTTAACGCTTGTTTTTAGCCTGTGTTCCCCTTTTCTCTTTCTATGTAGAGATATTTGGAGAACCCATCTAGTAATTAAATCAATGTATGATCTGTCTCCTAGGAATGGCCATGCTAAAATAAGCACTGGCAATTTTAATGCGAGTCCCAAACATTCTTTCGGGAGGTAGCCACTGCATTTTTAAATATCACAGTTTCTTCAGTGAGCAGCTTTGCTTTTTCTCCTTCCAGATATTTTAAATTTTCTGAATATTCCATTGTGGAAGTTTCTTTACCACTAGCCATTTTAATTTCTGCTGCCTTCCTCTCTTTATAGATCCTGTATAAAAACAAGCATTGGCATAGCCAATAGGTCTCGCCCTTGGGACCTTACAAGTGTTTAGCCATGTAGCAGTAGATGTTGTTGCACCGAGGATATTGTGCTGCATAACTAAATATTTATAAGGTCCCAAAAGCGAGACCTATTGGCTATGCCAATGCTTTTTTTTTTCTTCTCACTGTTTTACTTGTGGTTGTTACAGTATGAAAATTATAGTCTTTAACATGCCTGTGATTGCATAATTTCTTCACCTGTTTTGTGTTTAAACTTGTGGTTTTTACTTGCCTGTGTCTGTTTTCATTTACACTGTTGAATTGTGGGATTTCAGTCCAAAATCTGTAGCTGTTTCCCTGTCATTCCTTGTGACTATCTGTTTTTCCCTCCTAATTTCTCCCTTCCTCTGTGCTAAGACCTGTATGTTAAGCAGTCCTCCCTCAGCTCCCATTTTGCGTTAGCAAGTGAGTGCAACCATACCACCTCCCTTTCCACCCTAGCAACAGGGACATTTCTACACCCGAGAGTGAACAGAGAATTCTCTCAGAGAGCAGTAATTTGCTGTGAGTTGTTTAAACTGTGTTTTATAGGGATGGTACACTCGGTTTTTGGCTAGGAGAGTGAGTAAAGTTTCATATAAACAGTATTGTTAGAGGACAAAGTGTGATAGGCCCTTACCTGCAGAAGTCCAAAGTGTGTATTGAGCCTGTCTGTCTTGTACACATTCTGAATAGAGGAGCAGCTTCCCTTCCCAGCCCAGGCCCCAGGGCCAGCAAACCTAAGCCTGCGGATTGGCTCCCCAGCTACCAGGCAACCCTGAGCCCTCCTCTCACACCTACTCAGGCCCCCTAAGTGTTTGTGGGTTGATCCCCAAAACATTCACCTCCATTTTGTGAGTTGCAGATTCCCTGTGCCCATTTTGCAGTGAACCAAAGACCAGAAGGTGGTAACGAGGCAGACTAGTGATGTCTCTTTCATAAAATTAAAACAAAAACGATTTTCCCTACCCGTGATTGCATAATTTTTTTTCTTATTGTCACTGTTTTGCTTGTGGTTGTTACAGTTTGAAAATTGTAGTCTTTAACCTGCCTGTGATTGCATAATTTCTTCACCTGTTTTGTGTTTAATCGTGTGGTTTTTACTTGGCCGTGACTGTTATCATTTAACCTGTTGAATTGTGGCATTATTCCCCGTGACTATCTGTTTTTCCCTCCTAATTTCTCCCTTGCTCAGACCTGTGCTCAGATCTGTATGTTATTTTGTGTTAGTGAGTGAGTGAAACCTGACCCCCCACCTCTACCTCCCTAGCAACAGGGACATTTCTACACCCGAGAGTGAACAGAGAATTCTCTCAGAGAGCAGTAATCTGCTGTGAGTTGTTTAAACTGTGTTTTATAGGGATTGTACACTTGGTTTTTGGCTAGGAGAGTGAGTAAAGTTTTATACAAAAAGTATTGTTAGAGAAAAAAGTTTGTTAGGCCCTTACCTGCAGAAGTCCAAAGTGTGGATTGAGCCTGTCTGTCTCCTAAGAGATTCTGAATAGAAGAGCAGCTTTCCTTCCCAGCCCAGCCCCCAGGGCCAGCAAACCTAAGCCTGCGGATTGGCTCCCCAGCTACCAGGCAACCCTGAGCCCTCCTCTCACACCTGCCCATGCCCCTTAAGGGTTTGCTGGGTGAACCTCCAACACATTCACCTCCATTTTGTGAGTTGCATCTTCCCTGTGCCCAGATTGCAGTGAACCAAAGACCAGGAAGTGGTTTGGAGGCCGACCAGTGATGTCTCTTTCCTAAAATTTAGAAAAATGCAGTTTTTCCCTACCCATGATTGCATCATTTTTTTTCTTCTCACTGTTTTGCTTGTGATTGTTACAATTTGAAAATTGTAGTCTTTAACCTGCCTGTGATTCCATAATGTCTTCACCTGTTCTGTGTTTAAACTTGTGGTTTCTACTTGCCCATGACTGTTTTCATTTAACGTGTTGAATTTTAGGATTTGCAGTCCAAAATCTGTATTTTTTTCCCCTCTTATTCCCTGTGACAATCTCTTTTGCCTCCAAATTTCTCCCTTGCTCTGTGCTCAGACCTATATGTTAAGTAATCCTCCCCAAGCTCCCATTTTGTGTTAGCAAGTGAGTGAAACCAAACCCCCTCTTCTCCCCTAGCAACAGGGACATTTCTACATCAGAGTGAAAATAGGGTGCTCTGAGAGAGCAGTAATCTGCTGTGAGCTGCTTAAGCTGTTTTATATAAGGATTGTGCACCCAGTTCTTGGTTAGGAGAGTGAGTAAAGTTTTGTACAAACAGTATTGTTAAAGGACAAAGTTTGTTAGGCCCTTACCTTCAGAAATCCAAAGTGTGGCTTGAGCCTGTCTGTCTCCTAGGAGATTAATCTGAATAGAGGTGCAGCTTCCAACTCTCTGGCCAGCAAACCTTGCCTGTGGTCTCTGGGACCTGATATAGTCTGCTATTGTTTGGTACATGTGTGCTCTGATTGGTGGTTGTATCCGGTGTTTCTTTTGGATTAGGGTTAGTGTTCTCATTGGTTGGGTATTTGAGGGTTCTGATTGGATTCCTGGGTCAGTGATTCAATTAACGTACGGTTAGGCATAGGGCTAGGGTTAAGCTTTATTTTAGAAGTAGGAATTAGGGTTTCCTGCGTGATTGGTTGCTGGACTAGGTGTGGGGCTAGGACTAGGGTTAAGCTTTCTATTGGAAGTAGGGGTTAGGTTTTCCTGTGTCATTGGTTGCTGGGATTGGGGTTGGGACTATTGCTAGGGTTAGGCTTTCTATTGGAAGTAGGGATTAAGGTTTCCTCTCTGATTGGTTGCTGGACTAGGGCTTTGATTGGCTGTAAGGTCTTGGTCCCCTATTGGTTCTAGAGTTTAGGGCTAGTGTTGTGATTGGTGAGGGTTAGGCCTAGGTTTCCATTGGCTAAAGGGATCACCTGACTACTTTGCCTATAAAAGGCCAGGGCTTAGGGTGTCTTAGCCTCAGTGTCGAGGTTAAGGGCAGAGAGGACAAGGGTAGGTGCCTGTTTGAGCCTGTTCAAGACTGGTCGGGACCAGGGCCAGAAATGCTACCCATTCTCTCATTCAGTAATACCCACCCTACATCAACCACATCCACAGAGTTACACACTCATACCAATGTACTCCACTTATTTACTACAAACCAACCATATGCACAAATCAATGTACCAGCACACACTACAAAACCACACTAACCACACCTGTATACCCTTTATTCTATACCACTTACCAATCCACTGATCACTAACATAACCAAAATCCATACCATAGTTAACTACAACCTATCCAGACACACACTTCACACTCTAATTACTCCTAACAGACACCCTTGCATCACTAATACACCTATACTCAGCCTTCTATCATTTGTGCAACCAACACCATCCTCTTCTTTCTACCACAATAACACAACAACACAATACTTACACTCCACAGCATCACACATTTTAACTCTTGCAGAAAACATGTGTGAGACAAACAAACTTAACTCTACTTCGTCGCCCCCTACACACAACATACACTCTACTCACAAACACATCACCTGCACCTTTACCTTACAACTTCCACTCACAAACAAAAGTATACAAACATATCCATCTCATAAAATAAATACGTCAGCACCTCTGTTCAGTACTCCTCAAAAACAAAACAAATCATGCACACCAGCATGACAAAATCTCTCAAGGGCAACACCTCATAATACTCACAGTCACAAAATGCAATCATACACCCAACTTTCAAACTATACAAATGAGCAAAATACAACGCCAAGCTTTCTCTCTTTCACCACACCTAACACACATATATCAACACAGCAACTCTCTTCTAACCGCCTCTCATCCATTGGACAATTTAGAACCTTACTACATGACCCACATGCTGCACCAACACCCCTAACTCATACACCTCCAGCCCTAAACATACGCAACTTGCCACACATCACAACTTTGCTTCACAATGTCTACTGCACAACAAGGTTACACCACAAAAACAACACAGCCCACCAAGTCACTCTCAAACACCGTCTCCACCACTTACGCACACAGTCCCATCAAAATGCCTTCTTAGTCTGCTGGACGAGGAACACGACCCAGAACAGCTACACGATTGCTATCCTAACACAGCTGATACCAGCACTAAAAACACACCTGCTACAAACCCACACAGTACTGATCACTGTCCTAGAAAAAAAGTCTCAATGTCGCTAGAACACATTCTCTAAACTGTTTACTAATAAATGCTTGATCGCTCTCTAAATAAAACATCATATCTACGACCTTCTCACTGACACAAAAACAGACATACTGTTAATAACGGAATCATGGTTGGGAGATAATATGGCTCCAGACAGGCAAGAAGCTGTTCCTCTAGGCTATCAAACGATCACCCAAAGGTGTACATGCAAAAAAGGAGGTAGCCTAGCTGATGTGTTCAGGCAAACATTACATATCACTAAAGTTGACGACATCTCCATAAAGAATTGTGAGGCTCTTCTCCACCACCTTCCTCTTGTAACTTCCTGCTCCTTTATAGAGCTACACCTAGCAAGGCGACATTCCCAAAAACACCTCTAGACACAGTTTCAAACCTGATAACAATATACTCCAACCTATGCGTTCTGGATGACCTCAACATTTGGTTTGACAAACCCCATATACCCTATCCGAAAACAAGAATCACTAGCCTAAACACACTGAACCTGCATCAGATCATCCACAAACCCACACACATCTTTGGACACATCCTAGATGCCATTTTTGGTACTACAGAACTAGTTACCTTTCAAATTATAACTCCAGTCACACGGTCAGACCACCATTTGCTTGCTTTCCAACAAACTCTATTTGGAACTCTTAGAAACACAACTGACATCCAGTACTGTTCTGGAAACAATAAATTCAGTTAAAAAACTATATGAGTGGCTACAGGCATATTTGGATATTCTAATACCAGTCAAAACCACACAACAGAACAAAAGAAAACAAGCTCCTTGCAGAAATACAGAGATAAAAGACATAGAACAACAAATTGGAAAGCTGCAACATGCCTGGCTCAAAACAAACGCCACACAAGACAAACTTCGCCTACAGAAAATTAACAGATTATACAAGTCAGCTATCAAAAAAGAAAAGAAAAGGTACTATTCAGACAGAATTCAAAATGCTAAATGTGCAAATAAAGAACTCTATAAAATACTCAATGCATTTCAGAAACCAAATTGCCTAGAAAGAACTCATCCCGTTACTCAAGACTTCACAAACAAACTGGCAAACCAGTGCACAAACAAAGTAGACACGTTGGACTCTTTTTTCTGGTGTTTCACTGTTTTTCGCCTTTAGTCTGGCTGGGACCCTGCTATTCAGGGCCCCAGCCTAGCTGCTTCCTCTCTAAATTGATTACATGTACTTTAGGCACATCACAGATTGGATCCTGTGAATCCCTAGTATATGGTATACTATGTACCCAGTGCATAGGTATCCCAGAGGCCTACCAGGGACTGAAGCATGTATTATGCTACCCCTTGGACAGCCACCCAAAATTACACCACAGGTCAGCTACTGCAGCCTGGGTGAGGTATAGGTTCAGCATACCTCACCTATCACTGCTCATACAAACCTATCAGTCACTCCTATGGCAGGCCTTAACAATCCTGAAGGCAGAGTGATTGGTTATATGTGAGAGTGTGCCCAGGCATGAGCTGAGCCTCTCTGCAGCCTTCAGTATCTCTTCTTTGATTGTCAGTGGTGCCGCCTGACCATATACTCTTAAGCTCATTATAACCAAACTGTAAATGCTAACTTTGGACTGTCTGCACGGAAACATGTTGTGTTTGGTGTCAAACACCTTGGAATCATAACACCACACCAGTAACTGGTGTGGGAGTATGATCCCACCCTTCTAGAGGGAGAGACATGGCAGTACTGGTATACCCGATAGAAACTTAACAGATCCCTGGCATCACAAAATGGATGATGCAGACACAGACACAGGTCTGGCCTCCTGCTGTTGACTGAAACTCACAGTCGGGGAGGCCTGGACAATAGGTTTCCTGTCACAGGGAGGTGTAACTACCTACCAGACAGGATGTTGTGTATTGGGGATGGGTGGGAGCACTCTCAGAGTGCTTTGAAGTCCTGCACTGGGGGCACATTTGGTGTCCCTGTGCATAGTCCAGCTCGAACCGGTTCAGGGGCTTCCAGACCCTGCTCTGGCACGAAACTGGACAAAGGAAATGGGTGTAGCCACCCCTCTTTCCAAACCCTCCCATAGGTGGGTCCTCAGAGTTAGTCCAACCCCTTCCTTGGGTATAAGTAAGGAACCTCTGTAACCAGAACTTTAGATATCCCTGGATGAAACTCTGAAGCTGAATCCTGGAATTTCGACGCTCTACTAAAGACTAGAGGACTGAAGAAATCTCCCTTGGGGTCAAGGAGTGACCCCCCTGCTTGACAGGCACCAACAAAGCATTTTGCCGGTCTGCATTTCTGAAGCTCCCGCCGGACTCCAAAGTATTTGTAGCCCAGGAGGAGGATTTCCAGACATTTCAGAGGCTGACCCAAGTCTCAAGCAAAGCTGAGACCCGCAGCCCTCGTGAGTACCGTGGAACCAGAACTCCTGGTCACCGGGTACTTTTGCAAGTGCGTTGACTTCTCAACGTCTCTTGAAGTTGTGCTTGGGGTTACTTGTAGCCCACACCTCGAGCAGGGAATCCACCGAAGATCGTTGGCATAGTCACACCAAGTGACCTGTGGCCCACCATTTTGTGTTTCCTCTTGAGGTCCCTTCACGATCCCTGGTCTGTCAACTGGTGGGTCCCTGTGAAGGTAACTTTGATTTTCCTTGGGCTTCCCTGGTTGCTCCAGACGTGACCTGACTCCCAACCAAGTGGTGAGTCCCTCAGACCTTGCTGGTCTGCACCGAAGCATCTTTCTCCTTTCTGCGTGGGTTTCTGTTGCTAAGGCTTGTTGTGTCCAATACGGGTACCGATACCGCAGCACTCGACATCCTTCATGGGATAGCTCAAATCCAGCTCCTGGTCTTCCTCTACGCCTCCTGGACCTCGTGGCTGAAGAGTCAAGCTTCACCTTCTTCACCTGAAGCACCCGACATCGGGGGGCATCCGCCTATCGTCCTCCTGGTCACTGGCAAGTGACCCAGACTCTGTACCCTCTGCTTTCAGGTTCTTCTCATCTTCGATCCAGACTTGGATCTCTTCGGACACTTCTCATCTTCCTGGCAGCAGCACTTCTTTGCCAGCTCCCATTGAAATCGACGATGCAACCCGACACCTTTTGACACCTATGCACCCGGCTTCCCTGGGTGAGGTAACACAAGTACTCCAGTCCTCGTGTGGGTGTTGGCCCTGGAACTTCCTAAGTCCCAAAGGGTTTGGTCCTAGTTCGATTCTAAATGGTCCTAATCTTTAAAAATCTAACCGGGAATTTCCCCATAGACGCTAACGGGAGCTCGCAGCTGTGTTCTCACACTGCACACGGCCCCTGTGGGTCCCCTGTGTCACTACCTTAGGTGGTTCCTTGGGGTCCCAGCAATTCTACAGGCTCTAGGTCTTGTGTCTAGTTAAGTAGTGGGTCTTATACCACTATTTTAGTATATGGTTTGGCTCGCCCCAGGGCCTAACGTGGATTTGTGCTTATTACTGTCATATTTGAAGTGTAACTTTTGTGTTTTGACCTCTAGACTCATAAAGAGACTAGGAGGGTGTGTTTAGAAATAAATACCTATATTTTATACATATATACCTGGTGTGATTGTCTTTCATTTAGCCATTCAAGAGATTATAGACTGGTAAAACAAGATGCTTTACATTCCTTCAAGACTTAGCCTAAAGGCTGCTCTCCATAGCTACCACTAGGATAGCTTTCAATAAAGGTTGTCTTTAACCTATAACCAATAAGGGGTTGCTTGGACTGGTACAAGGTGCCCACTATAACTAGTGGTCAGCATATACCAGGCCAACATCTCACACAAAGCACCAACCGTAACCCTTTAACAAAACAACAACCCAAGAATACTCTGACCCAGCCTCTCCGTTCCTTCCAACACAGTTCACACAATGAATTTATGGATCTGGTCAAAGCAAGCAGGCCTGACGGCAGCCCTTCTAGCCCGTGTCCACCTCAAACTTTCAAGACAATTCTTCTAACAACCTCTGCTGCCACTCCGGTAAGAAGACTCATCAACGATTCCTTAACTACTGGAATATTTCCAGAAGAACTCAAAAAGTCATTCATACGCTCTCTACTGAAGAAAACAAACTTTGACCCGCTGAACTCTGACAACTATAGACCCATTACAAATGGACCTTTCCTGTACAAACTGATAGAAAGAGCAACGTTCGCCCTGATGTCACAAGTCATTGAAAAGAATGTCATACTTTCAGACTTCCAAACAGGATTCAGTCCAGGAAGAGGCACATAATCTGCCTTCCTTGCCATCTGAGATAACCTGAAGAACGCAGTTGACCACAACGGGGTTGTTGCGCTACTCCTCTTGGGCCTCTCGGCTGCATTTTACATGGTTGACCATGACACTCTGATACAAAGACTCTACGAAGCCGGCATAGAGGGGACTGCTCTATACTGGATTTTGTCCTAACTTCAAAACAGAACTAATGTCATCCATACCCCACCTTTCGCGTCCAAACCGTACTCCATAAAATCAGGGATCCCACAAGGCTCTATCATCTCGCCCATGCTTTTCAACATCTACATTAAGTCATTACCAGAACTGATCAATCAATTTCACCTCATGTGTTATAAATATGCAGATGACACGCAAATACTCCTTCAACTGGAATTCCGCAAAGACATTGGAAACTCGCCAATTTTCAGTTGTCTCAGAGCCGTGGATCAATGGGTGGCTTGGAGCCATCTCAAATTGAATGCTTCCAGAGCAGAAATACTCATGTGTGGCGATTGGAAACAGTATGACCCCCTTGCCGCCTGGCCTATGAACTGGGATCACCACCTAAAATATCGAAGGAAGTAAGAAACCTCGGAATAACCAAGGACTCCAAGCTATCAATGAATGCCCAAGTGGACAAACTAGCTATATCAAGCTTTGTTACTATAAAAACTCTGCCCTTGTTCTGTCCAAACTCGATTACACCAATAGCCTCTACCACGGATCACCGTTATCGACCATGAAAAGACTCCAACGGATTCAGAACTCTGCTGCCAGACTACTCTTGCATATCAAAAAGCGGGACCACATCTGCCCTGCCTTGAAAGACCTGCAGTGGTTACTGGTTGCCAGAAGATCCATGTTCAAGCTGCTCGGTATCACCCACAAAGTGATACATGGAATGGGCCCGCTATTAATCGGCAATAAAATCACCAAACACATTCAACTAAGGAACCCCCGCGCTAGAGTGCCACCTTGCCTCAAGATACAGGAAAAAAACACGAGTGACACATCCTTCTCTGTTCAGGTAGCCAAACTATGGAACTCTTTACCATCCAACATAAGATCACCACTCTATCTTCAGAAAATTACTCAAAAATTGTCTCTTCCCCACATAATCACCATACGCATATCCCTCTGTATATAAGCATTTATTTGTACTATAGATATGTACCTATGTATGTGTATTGCTATGTATAAACATGTAAAATAATTATGTTTTTAAAAAGTAAATAAAATAAAATATTTTAAGTACAACAATTGAGTTTATCTAATGCATCTTTAATCTGCATATACTTACTTCCTTAATGCATCTATAAACATTCCATGTACTTGGATCTATATATTTATTACTTGTTAGACCTGGCACCATTGGCGTAGGTCTCTCTTCTAATTTTTGTCACTTTTTGTCTCCTTCGTTGTTGCTGATGTTAGACGCTCTGGGCGCTGTGCCACTGCCATTCAGTGTCACAGCGCGAATGCTCCTTATAATAAAATAACTGTATAAACTAGTATAGTCTTAGCAGTGCCAAGGAACATGTTAGGAAAGTCGAATTTGGTATGCTTGACCTTCAAATATTAACATGCATCTAGTAGTGGTGATTGTCTTTATATTCTGAGTGTGCAACTACCACTTTTGTAAAGCAGGTATCTTTTTGTCTAAACCTTCCTGTGTGTTTTCTTGATATGCGTATTGGCCGTCTGGTTTAGAGGGCCAGGGCAGGCTGAGGCCAACATGGGTCGATTGGAGGAACCTGCCGTTGAAGTATGGGGAGGGGTAACCCCTTTGATCTGAGCAGGGCTGTGCCTGGCAAGGTGAATGATGGCTCCACCTCCCACTGGGCGTCTGATGGTGAGCCCCCTCCCCCTGAAAGGGAGGATGCTGGCTCATAAATAAAATGGCCCAAGTTGACACCAAACGGGTTCTGAGTGGGTCAAGTGATTTGTGACTTTCTCAAGAACAAAGATTTTTGGGGTATAAAGATCTGAGCCGAAACCCCTCTGAGGTGTGTAACTTTGGGATGCGAAGACAAACCTCTGTTTGCGTAACAAGAGGAAAAGGACTTTGAAACTTTATCCATCTACTAAAGCAACTACCCAAGGGCCTTTTTTGAGCTTGTCTCCTGCCTAAGTCTCAGGGACATTAGACTTCATTCGTCAGCATATCGGATTCCTCTTGAGGGGAATCCAACTTGCAGGTGAGGCCTCTGTCGAGAAATCCAGGGTCTCTAGACCTACCGTGGGGAACGCCGCATTTGACTTGCTACAAAAACTATTGCTATCACCATTGTGGGCCGCTGCAGCTGAGGAGCTGTGCCGCTGAGTGCCCGCCTTTGCCTTGCTACGAAATCCATTGTTGTCGCCTTTGTGGGCCGCTGCAGCTGAGAAGCTGTGCCGCTGAGTGCCCGCATCTGACTTGCTACGAAAACCACTGCTATCGCCATTGTGGGCTGCTGCAGTTGAGAAGCTGTACCGCTGGGTGCATGCCTTGGCCTTGCCATAAAAACGATTGCTGTTGCTAGTGTGGGCCGCTGCCGCCGAGGAGCCGTGCCGTCGAGTGCCCGCATTGATCCTACCACGAGGATCCTACGAGAATCAGTACTCTCGCTATTTTTGGGCCACCACTGCTGAGGAGCTGTGCCGCTGAGTGCCCACCCTTGTTTTACTACAGAAACCATCGCTATTGCTATCGTGGGCTGCTGCAGCTGAAGAGCTGTGCCGCCGAGCGCCCACGCTAGCCCCTAAGTCACAAACCTTGCCATCTTCTGTGTATGCCGCTGGGCCCCGCCTTCTAACCCCGTCCTAGGATTGGCGCGAGGGCACGCCACGGACTGCTACTGTCGAGGAGTTGTGGCCGCTGAGAGTCTGCCTATCATCCTGCACCTTCCACGTGAAGCTGTGCTCTGTGCCCCCCTTTATATCCCAGGTACATTGTGCATAACCGGGCCGCCTAGGCCCCGATCTCGAACTAAGCCCGTTCCAACGGCATGCACGAGTGCTTCCATCACCCTGAATGAATCTGTAATCATGTGCATTGTGGTTCTTTGAGCATTTCTCCATTTCGTGCTTAACCTATATAAAGATAACAATTTTTCTATACTTACTTGTTGTGTCCGTTTTGTAGCGTCTTTCCAGCGTCATTGTCTATGGTCATAAATGCTTCACATACTGTCTCTGAGATCGGCCTGTCTGCTCGTGGTACGTTATGACAGGGTTGAGCAGGGGTTATCCAAGGGTGTAGCTCCTTACTCTGACTCAGGAAGAAGGGTCACTATTTGACACCGGGGCCAGCCGCTGCCAACTGGAGGCTCCTATTTCTAACATTGGTGGTCAGCGATGAGGATCAGGACTTCCATTTGTGATCCACACACAATAACCTGTGTGCGCTTCTGGCAAGAGTTAACCGCGTGTGGTTTGATTATGTTCTATTGATGACTGTGATTGCCAGCCAGGTGTTTTTCTGTTCTATTAGATTGTTGACTGTGATTGCCAGCCAGGTGTGCTACTGTAAATGTAAATGTAAATGTAAATGTAGTATACTTGTAAAGCGCACAGCTGCCCCAGCAACGGGGCGTCCCGGCGCTGTATAACTCTGGAGAACCCGTCCTGGCTTTCCCTGTGGGATGGTCCCTTGCCTGGAGTCCCCAAGGTGGAGCCAGGCATCCCCGGAATTGGTGGGGCCGTTGTGGAGATTAGGCAAGCTAATGCCCAGAGTTGCCGAGTGGAACCCCTGATTAGAGTAAGCACCGAAGCGAGAATTATCGAGTCCGCTGACCAAGGTCCACGACCCTGCCGCGTTGGGAATTGAACCCTGGTCCCGGGCTGACTTCTGCTCTCAGGCCTGCTGCCTCTAACCAGTGAGCCACACTACTCCACCACTCCACTACTGGCAAGAGTAAACCACGTACGGTTTGATTTTGTTCTATTGCTGACTGTGATTGCCAGCCAGGTGTTTTTCGGTTCTATTAGATTGTTGACTGTGATTGCCATCTCAAAAAAAATGAGAGTAGCTCCTTAGTTAACCCAAAGGGAATGGAGCATCAGTATACGTTCAGTAAACACAAATTTATCCCTTAAGGTAAAAGAGTTTGTATTATGAGGTCCTATCCACACACTAAACCATGGGTCATTCAGTTGCAGTCATACGTTCTGATGATCTATAGTGAAAACTTCACAAACCAGTGGGTTGTCGACAAAAATTAAAATAAAATATATATATATGTAACCATATGTATATATGAAGTAGTTTATTAAAACAACGGGTTTAAAAACACATATTTCAATACACAATAATTTATACAACAAATCAATAAACAAACATAATAAAAATGATGATCTGACGAAAACATACAATAGTGCAGGAGAAATCACAACTAAAAAGACAATAAAATCTGTCTTATGTACAGTTAATTTATACACAGTTGGTTCAACAAAGGTTTGGTGACATTTCCTGATTCCCTCATGGGTGTTGACCACTTATAAATTTAACTTCCAATACAGCGTCGACGCGTTTCGGCGGTCTATGAATGATTTTAACCACCTTCCTCAGGACAATTTTATGTTACTTCTCCTTTAGATCAGCATTACCCTTATATTTGCACCTATATATCTAAACTTTTTTTAGTCATAGGTGTCCTCTTCTTTCAATACCGAGGGACTTGTCTTTTAATTAATACGTTTTATTCTTTCTTTTCAGGGGTTGTTTTCTTATTTGACCATCAATCCCCGATTTCTGAAACGAATATTCCTTATATTATTGCTGTAGGAGTGGTATTGTTGTAATATCCACTGGGATTCAGGGCCTCTTCTTAATTTGAGGGTCCTCCCTTTTCGGTTAAATCCCTTTACCGTTCACTTGGGTTCTGGCAGCGGGTAACGACGATTCATCACTTTAATGTCGTGTACTGTGTTTCCCCGTCATCCTCGTCTTTTTCGTTTGGTTAGCTAACCAATACCACTCCTACAGCAATAATATAAGGAATATTCGTTTCAGAAATCGGGGATTGATGGTCAAATAAGAAAACAACCCCTGAAAAGAAAGAATAAAACTTATTAATTAAAAGACAAGTCCCTCGGTATTGAAAGAAGAGGACACCTATGACTAAAAAAAGTTTAGATATATAGGTGCAAATATAAGGGTAATGCTGATCTAAAGGAGAAGTAACATAAAATTGTCCTGAGGAAGGTGGTTAAAATCATTCATAGACCGCCGAAACGCATCGACGCTGTATTGGAAGTTAAATTTATAAGTGGTCAACACCCATGAGGGAATCAGGAAATGTCACCAAACCTTTGTTGAACCAACTGTGTATAAATTAACTGTACATAAGACAGATTTGATTGTCTTTTTAGTTGTGATTTCTCCTGCACTATTGTATGTTTTCGTCAGATCATCATTTTTATTATGTTTGTTTATTGATTTGTTGTATAAATTATTGTGTATTGAAATATGTGTTTTTAAACCCGTTGTTTTAATAAACTACTTCATATATACATATGGTTACATATATATATATTTTATTTTAAAGACTGTGATTGCCAGCCAGGTGTGCTACTGGCAAGAGTAAACTATGTACGGTTTGATTTTGTTCTATTGCTGACTGTGATTGCCAGCCAGGTGTTTTTCGGTTCTATTACATTGTTGACTGTGATTGCCAGCCAGGTGTGCTACTGGCGAGAGTAAACCGCGTACGGTTTGATTTTGTTCTATTTCTGACTGTGATTGCCAGCCAGGTATTTTGTGTTCTCTTGATTGACTGTAGTTGCCAGTCATGTCTATACGAGGTAGGCCGACATCCAATGCTTCGTAGGATCTCCTCTTTGAGATAGACAGGTTAGAAACCTACACTACCAAACAGTTAAAGTCTTTTTGCAAGCGGTTCACCATCCCCGTTGCGGGTCTCTCTATGTAGGAGGAATATCGGAAGGCCCTTAAGGCCTGGATGGAGGCGAGGGAGTCCGTCGGGAATGAGGAAGAGGATGCAGGAGTGCAGCAAGATGAGGAAGTGGGTTTAGTGGGAGGAAAAACACTTTCCAACCCAGGTACTAGTATGTCCTCAAAGGGTCTGTCTCCCGAAGAGATGGAGGACAAAGAGAGAGATACGAGGCATAGTTTCGAGATGGCCAAATTGGAAGGTCAGAAGGACCTAGAGAATAAAAAGTTGGATATTGAGAATAACAGGTTGGCATTTGAACTTGAATAAATGAAACTTGAGCATAGGAGAGTATTGATGGAATTGGAGATCAAGGCTCAGAGTTTGGAGATCTCCCCCTCTGGTGGCATCATACCTTTAGTACCTACAGAGAGTAGAATGTACATACCCAAAGATGTCATCAAGGATTTCCATAAGAGTGAGGATCTCAGGCAATGGTTTGCCGCATATGAGATAGCCATGGTGTCCTACTGGGTCCCTGAGAAGGATTGGGGAGCGGGGTTGTGGGGACGCTTTGTGAGTGATGGGAGTGATACCCTGTTGCATCTGCCTGAACAGAGCAGGATGGTTTATGCCCATATGAAAGAGGCCTTGATGACGCATTATGGTTTGAACCCAGAAATGTACAGGCAGAGATTTAGAACCTGTAAGAAGTTAGAGAGTACCACTCGGGTTGAATATGTGTCTTTTTTTTGCAGAGCAATGGATCGCTGGGTAAAGGGTAGCAAAGTGGAAACGTTTGAGCAACTGTATGATTTGTTCGCATGGGTGCATTTATCTAGTAACAGTTTTCAAGCTGCACCAGCACCTTGTTAATAGCAAGCTGACTAACCCTAGGAAGCTTGCGAGGAGGCCGACCGCTGGGTGACCACCCAGGTTCGCAAGGGTCCTGTGGGAGATTTCGCCAAAGGTGGGCAGGGTCCCCAGCAGAGAAGTGACGAGGATAGGGGTAAATAAAGAGAGTTCCAGAGAGGACCCCAAAGTAATTCCGCCGGGAACCAAGGAGTGGTGTCCCAGCCTTCCCCTGAGAGAAATCTGGTGCCCCCGACAGGTAGGCCTGTTCAGAGGGGGCCTCTTACTTGCTTTAAATGTGGTGAAGTGGCCCACTTGTATTATGATCCCCAGTGTCCCCTGAGGGATACCAATGCACCACCCCATGCACTCCCGCCAGATTGCCAGTGTAGGCCTGGGAGGGGAGGAGGTGGGTGTCCAAAGTGGGTGGGAGCCCTTAGAATTGACAGTTGTCTCGCTAGGGGACTTCGAGAAGGACCCTAACCCTGCACTGCCTGCTAACACTAAGAAGTACAAGCAGTGGGTGACCATAAATGTCCATAAGGTGGAGGCTCTAAGGGACAAAGGAGCTAGTGTAACTGCTGTCAGCTCCGGGCTGGTGTCCAAAGAGCAGATTGTCCCCCATGCCTTCTGCCCAGTAGTGTCAGCAGACAACTCAGAGAGCCAGTGTTTGGTGGCTCAAGTTCCCATCCGAGTCGGGGGGTCTTAGGAACTCTTTAAGTAGCTGTGAGGCACGCCATGTTTGTACACTGTCTGTTGGCCAACGATTTAGAGAACTCCCCGTGGGCTGCGGTGGAGAGAAAGCCTAATTTGGAAATGTTGGGCCTGCATGAGTGGGCGTGTGCGACCACTTGGTCCATGGCAGCCAGTAAGGATGTTCAGAAGGACTTGGAGCCTGAAAGTATGGCCCAGGCCCCTGCCTTGAAGAGAAGGGGTAGGGGGCGCAGGAAACTGGCCCCCATGGTTCCCACGGTCCAGGAAGGAGCAGACCTCGAGAGGGATGCCCTGGAACCTACCGGGGGACAAGTAGCTGAACTGGGGGACCTGACTGAGCTGACCAAATGGCAGCAAGAAGCAGGGCCCACCAGGGAGGAATTTTGTGAACAGCAGAGAACGTGCCCTTCTCTTGAGGGACTGCGGCGACAGGCCACAGGCAAGGTAGCAGGTAATACGTCAGGGTCACATCAGATCTACTGGAAAAATAAAACTTCTTTATAGCGAGCCTAAGGTTGCTGAGCCTGGGTCCGCCCGTGTGCTGGTGGTACCCCATCGCTTCAGAGCCTTCCTACTGGGGCTGGCTCACGATGTGCCATTAGCCGGACATCTGCGGCAGACCAAGACCTTTGAGAGGCTGGTCGCCCACTTTTATTGGCCCGAGATGCGCAGGAGCTCAGATGCTCACGACAGGACATGTGTGACTTGCCAGGCAAGTGGAAAGAGCGGGGAGAAGATCAAGGCCCCACTCCAGTCCTTCCTGGTTGTCAGTACCCCATTCGAGCAAGTGGGAAGGACATTGTGGGGCCTCTGAACCCCAAGACAGCCATGGGCAACAGGTTCATCCTGGTCTTGGTGGACCATGCCAACCGGTACCCTGAAGCCATCCCCCTCAGGACAGTGATGGCCCCCATGGCGGGATATGTAATGATGGGGATTTTCTCCCGTGTGGGATTCCCCAGCGCGGTGGTGTCCGATAGGGGTACTAACTTAATTTCCAAATATATGAAGTCTCTGTGGGAGGAGTGCGGGGTAACTTACAAGTTCACGACTCCTTTCCACCCTCAAGATAATGGGCTGGTTGAGAGATTCAACCGGACCCTTAAGGGCATGATTATGGGCCTAGAGAAACCTATGAGGCGTAAGTGGGACGTCCTCTTGCCAAGCTTGCTGTTTGCTTACCATGAGGTGCCACAGAAGTCCTTAGGGTTCAGTTCTTTGAACTGCTCTATGGTCACCCGGTAAGAGGGCCTCTGAGTCTGGTCAAGGAAGGCTGGGAGCAATCTCCCAGGAAACCTCCCCAGGATGTATTTAGTTACATGCTGGCCTTCAGGAACCAGACTCGGCGTTTCAGAAATCTTGCTGGAGCAAATCTGGAAACCATCCAGGAAGAGATGAAACGTTGGCAAGATCAGAATGCCACTCTGATTGAATTTCGGCCTGGTCAAAAGGTTTGGGTCATGGCCCCAGTGAAGCCCTGCGCGCTACAGGTTAAGTGGACCGCCCCCTCCAAGGTAGTGGAGCGCAAGAGTCCTGTTACCTACATGGTGGACTTGCAGTCTCCCAGGTACCCCCTGCGGGTCCTGCATGTCACCAGCCTGAAGCCCCACTTTGAGAGGTCTGAAGTGGGCATGATTCTGGCTACAGGTGCTGGAACGGAAGAGGAGAGTGAGCCTCTTCCTGACCTCCTGGGGGCAGAGGAGAAAGATGGGTCAGTGGAGGGTGTGGTCCTCTCCACCACACTGACCCACTGGTGTCTAGTGTCACTGACTAGTGCGTCCACGACGTAGACACTGAGGACAGTCCTCCTGTGAAGCACAAGGCTTACCGAGTGACTGACCGGGTCAGAGTGTACATCAAGGAGGAGGTCTCCAAAATGTTTGCTTTAGGGGTGGTTGAGTCCTCTAGCAGCCCTTGGTCCAGCCCCGTGGTCCTGGTACCAAAGGCTGCGGCGCCTGGTGCCACCCCAGAACATCGGTTATATGTGGACTACCAAGGTCTCAATTCGGTCCCAAAGACTGACGGCACCCCATCCCCAGAGCTGGTGAGCTCATAGTTCGGCTAGGAGCTGCACGGTACCTAAGCACGTTTGATTTGACGTCTGGGTTCTGGCAGATCGCCTTTACCGATGGGGCAAAGGAGAGGTCAGCATTCTCTACACCTACGGGCACTATCAGTTCCGGGTGATGCCCTTTGGGATGAAGAATGCTACTGCCACCTTTCAGAGGTTGGTCAACAGAGTGTTGGTTGGACTGGAAGGTTTCAGTGCTGCTTAACTGGATGACATTGCAGTGTTTAGTTCCTCATGGTAGGACCACCTGTGCCACCTCTGGGGGTTGTATGACATTACAACGCGTGGTATTACCACGCGTGCCATTACACCGCTGTTTTTACAACGCAAGTCGTTACCACGACTTGTTCTGTAGGGTGCTGGACTTAGGAATAGTAAGATTTACTATTCCAACACTAGCCTACGTACAGTAGGGAAGGTGTTGGAATAGTAAATCTACTATTCCATAGCCTAGAGCACCCTCCAGCGCAAGTCGCGGTAACGACTTGCGTTGTAAAAGCAGCGTAGTAATGGCAGCGCTTGGTAATACCCGCGTTGTAAAGGCTGTTCCCCCCTCTGGGAAGCGTTGATGGCACAGCGAAAGGCAGGCCTCACAATCAAGGCAAGCAAGTGCCAGATTGGGCAGGGTTCTGTGGTGTACTTAGGACAGCAGGTGGGAAGCGGCCAGGTGGCGCCCCTACAACCCAAGATTGAAACCATCCTGGCTTGGGAGCCCCCAAGGCCCCAGACACAGGTGAGAGCCTTTTTAGGACTCACAGGTTATTACAGAAGGCTTATTAAGGGGTATGGCATCATTGATGCACCCTTGACAGAGCTGACTTCTAAAAAGCAGCCAAAGATTGTGAACTAGACTGACACCGGTCAGAAAGCTTTTGATGCCCTGAAGACTGCCAAGTGCACCGCACCCGTACTTCGGGCACCCAACTTTTCAAGGGAATTTGTTGTCCAGACAGACGCTTCCGAGCATGGTGTGGGGGCCGTTCATTCACAGGTCATTGAGGAAGGCCTAGACCAACCTGTGCAAAACAACAGTTGATGGACAGAATGCAGAACAATGTCATACATTCACCCCAGTCCAGAGATCTGGGCCTAAATCCATCGTTGTTTTGCACTCCACACCACCCCAGTTCAGACATGGCCATATGCAAATCAGCCTTGACCCTGTGCCTCATGGGAACAGTCCAGCCTGGACTGCCAAGTCATGTCTTCATTGGACCGGAATCAAGCATCCTAGGACCGGTTTCTGGCTATCAGCCGTCTTCAGCCAGGATAGCTTGACTCCAGTGGTGTGGAGAACATGGGACTCAAGTCTGAGCATACCCATCCCACTCGGGGTGACAAATGCAAAACAACAGTTGATGGACAGAATGCAGAACAATGTCATACATTCACCCCAGTCCAGAGATCTGGGCCTAAATCCATCGTTTTTTGCACTCCACACCACCCCAGTTCAGACATGGCCATATGCAAATCAGCCTTGACCCTGTGCCTCATGGGAACAGTCCAGCCCGAGCTGCCAAGCCATGTCTTTCCTGGACCGGAATCAAGCATCCTAGGACCAGTTTCTGGCTATCAGCCGTCTTCAGCCAGGATAGCTTGACTCCAGTGGTGTGGAGAGCATGGGACTCACGTCTGAGCATACCCTGCCAACTTATGGCGAACAAAGTGGTACAAAAGGGGGTGGTGATGGACGGAGCATCTGAACCAATCAAACACTCACACCCAGTCAAAAGATCTGGGTTTAATCCATCACCGTTCTTTAGCCCACTCTGCCACCCCAGTTCAGACATGGCCATATGCAAATCAGTCTGACCCTGTGCCTCATGGGAACAGTCCAGCCCGAACTGCCAAGCCATGCCTTCCCATATGGCTATTGTTGGGCCGCCGCAGCTGAAGAGTTGTGCCGCTGAGGGCCCACGCTAGCCCCTACGTCACGAACCTTGCCATCTTCTGTGTGTGCCGATGGGCGCCGCCTTCTAACCCCGTCCTAGGATTGGCGTGAGTGCACGCCGCGGACTGCTACAGCCGAGGAGTTGTGGCCGCTGAGAGTATGCCTGTCAACCCGCACCTTCCCCGTGAAGTTGTGCGCTGTGTCCCTCTTTATATTCCAGGTACATTGTGCATAACCGGGCCACCTAGGCCCCGATCTCGAACTAAGCCCGTTCCAACGGCATGCACGAGTGCTTCCATCGCCCTGAATGGATCTGTAATCATGTGCATTGTGGTTCTTTGAGCATTCCTCAGTTTCGTGCTTAACCTATATAAAGATAACTATTTTTCTATACTTACTTGTTGTGTCCGTTTTGTAGCGTCTTTCCAGCGTTATTGTGTATGGTCATAAATGCTTCACACACTGCCTCTGAGATCGGCCTGTCTGCTCGTGCTACATTACCACATGGTTGAGCAGGGGTTATCCAAGGGTGTAGCCCCCTTACTCTGACTTAGGAAGAAGGGTCACTATTTGACACCGGTGCAAGCCGCTGCCAACTGGAGGCTCCCATTTCTAACATTACTTTTCTCCTAAAAAAGGATATTTAATGCACTACCCTATTTCTCACCCTATGCCTCTATCAATATCTTTCATCTACATAAACTTCCTTCCTTTATGCATCTATATACTTTCCATGTGCTTATGGATCTATATATTTATTACTTTCTTCTACAGCTGCATATCCAATGCACTACCCTATTTCTCACCCTATACTTCTATCAATATATTCATTACCTCCACTCTCTTTCATCCCAAACCCCATACCACTAATGTGATCCCCAAAATAACCCTTTCTAGACTCTCCCCTACTCTACCCCTCCTTGCATCATCTGACACCTCTTTTACTATACTGATCCCCTAATCAAGCCTTTCTAAACCCTTCCATTTGAATCTTTCCCTCCACATCCTTTTTTACCTATCCCAAGCCTCCTCCTACTGCTGTGACCTCCCAAAAAAAAGTCTAAATCCTTCACGTATCTTTCCCTCAACTATCCTTTTCAATCAAAATAACAGACTAACATGGCCACTTCTCAAATTTCATATTTCACCAATAATCCTGTATATGTTACAGAGTAGCGCGCTACTCACCGAAAAAGCGCTTCAACACCTCATCAGGGGTAGCAAGCGCTATGTAAATGCAAATCTTTTACCCTCTTGTATCCCTCCACTACCCGTCTCTATCCAAATAACTGAATAACGTGTCCACCACTCAAATTACTTTCATATTTCACTCTACTAATTCAACACTAATCCTTTATGGGTTCCGCAGTAGCATTCTACTTGCCGAAAAAGTGCTTCAACTCCACATCAGGGGTAACAAGCACTATAAATGCAAAAAATGTTCCCTCTTCTATCTCTCCGCTATCCTCTCAATTCAAATAACTGACTAATATCCACCACTCGAATTACTTTCATATTTCACTATACTAATTCTCCACTAATCACATATGGATTCTCGAGTAGCGTGCTACTCACCAAAAAAGTGCTTCAACACCTCATCAGGGGTAACAAGCGCTATATAAATGCAAACCTTTTTCCCTCTTCTATCCCTCCGCTATCCTTCTGAATCCAAATATCTAACCAACCTACCCATCACTCAAATGACTTTTCATAATTCACGCTACTAATTCAACACTAATACTTTATGGGTTCCAGAGTAGTGTGCTACTTGCCAAAAAAATCGCTTCAACACCCCATCAGGTGTAACAAGCGCTGTAGAAATGGGAAGCTTTTTCCCTCTTCTATCCCCCCGCTATCCTCTCAATCCAAATTACTGAATACATATCCACCACTCAAATTACTTTTCATATTTCACTCTACTAATTCAACACTAATCCTTTATGGGTTCGGAGTAGTGTGCTACTTGCCAAAAAAGTGTTTCAACACCCCAACGGGGGAACAGGCGCTATATAAATGCAAAGCTTTTTCCCTCTGCTATCCTCTCAATCCAAATAACTGACTAATATACACCACTCAAATTACTTTTCATATTTCACTATAATAATTTGATAATAATCCTTGAAGGATTCTGGAGTAGCGTGCTACTCGCCAAAAAAGCGCTTCAACGCTTCGTCTGGGGTAGTAAGCGCTATGTAAATGCTCCAATAGATGTTGAGTGAGTGAATCATTTTTAGAGCGCTCTTATGCCGATATATGTTGAAGTGATGCTCCTGTTCTAGTTTACTGTTCCCATCACTTCCTGAGCTGCTGATGTTCCCAGAAGCCTCCTCCTGAGTGCCGCCCTTGGAGCTCTGTCTCATTGGGCACCAAAGATTGAGGATGCGCCTCCTCCTTTATCGAACAGGCTCAATAGAGTGAATATGATTGTTAAACTCCCAACTAGGATGATGATGATTCTGGCTGTTATTTTATGTCTGTTCTGTCTTTACTAGTGCCCAGAGTTCCTTTGGGGCAGCAGTTTGTGCTTTTCAAATCTAGAAACACAAAGCAGCTGAAATATCCTTCTGCAAGGTGCTGTATTGTTGTTTATGATTCTGAATTTGTGTCCATGAGATATTTACCATGTTCTTATTCTCAGATTTCAGGAGGAGATACATGGAGCATATTACTGAGCGGTACAGGCTGATAGAAGACAGGAACGCCCGGGTGGGTGAGATGGTCCCACTGCAGAAAAGGTACACAAAGCTGCTGATTGTCCAGAATTATCGATGCGAGAAGGAGCGTGAGCACGAGATCATGTCAAGAGGCAGAGAGCACACTGAGATAATGGAAGGCTTGGCCCACAAGCATTATATTGGTTTAGACGCTCTCTTCGACTCCATGAAGGATGGGCACAGACCCAGGACCATAGTGCTGCAGGGACCAGCGGGCATCGGGAAGACCATGACAGCCCAAAAGATCATGCTGGACTGGGCTCTAGGAGAGATCTACCAGGGACTGTTTGATTACGTGTTCTACCTCAGCTGCAGAGAAATCAACCAAGTCACAGACAACAAAAGTGTCATTGATCTGATTTCAGCCCGCTGCCCCAACAGAACGATACCAAGGAGCGCGCTGATGGCTGAACCAAACAAGATACTGTTCATTCTTGATGGCTTTGATGAGCTGAAGTTCTCTCTTGACTTGAAGGAGGGCCAGCTCTGCAGTGATCTGTGCCAGAAGAATCCTGTGGAAGACACTCTGAGTAACCTGTTGAGAAGAAATACCCTGTCACCATGCTCCATCATCGTCACCACACGTCCATCAGCTCTGGCACAGCTCAGGCAGTGCATAAAGGTCAAGGTTCACCTTTGTGCTGAGATAATAGGATTTAAGAAAGAGGACAGGGAGTTGTACTTCAGTGGTTTCTTTGGCAATGATGAACTGGCATCCCGAGCCGTTGCCGTGGTGAAAGACAATGACACCCTTTATACCATGTGCTTTCTTCCCATCATATGCTGGATCGTGTGCACCGTCATGAAGCAGCAGATGGAGAGAGGCCAGGACATTACGAATTTTTCAAAGACCACAACATCGGTCTATTTGTTCTTCTTGTCCACTTTGTTCAGGGATCACAGTGCTGCATCTGCAGAGACCATGCAAAGGAGCCTGAAGAAGCTCTGCTCCCTGGCACTCAACGGTATCTTTGAGCAGAAAATCCTCTTCGATGAGGAGGATCTTCAGCAGTTCGGCCTCGAAATGTCAGACATTCAGTCCCTGTTTCTCAATCAGACCATCTTTCAGCAAGATATTGATGTCTACACAACCTACAGCTTCATCCACCTCAGCTTTCAGGAGTTATTTGCAGCCCTGTTCTACATCCTTGACTTGTATGAGGGCTCACCAAACCCTCAGAGAGAGTTAAAGCATTTATTGAAGGAATATAGTGAGGATACAAGAGGCCATTTAAAGCTAACAGTGCGATTCTTATTTGGTCTGATCAACAAGGACCAATTGTGCCATATGGAGAAAGTCCTAGGGTTTAAAATATCTCTCAGCGCCAGATCTGACCTGGTAGCGTGGCTTCAGGAACCTAAAGGGAAAAGCCTGCTACTGGATGTTTTCCACTGCTTGCATGAGACTCAAGATGAAGAGATTATTTCCAGGGCCATGAACAATATTCAGAACATTAATATAGATTCTGAATATAGTCTGATCAATTTCAAAGCACTTTCATTCTGTTTGAAGCATTGCCAAGGAGACAAGACTCTCAACATGTCGAAGGTAAACTTCGGACCAAACTATCAGGAAATCATGCGGCCTGGGATGATAAATTGCTCTGCTCTCAGGTATGTGCCTCTGTATGTTATCCATAAATGTTTTATATGTAGGTATATTGCTTTGTGTGGTAAATGTAAATGTTCCATCTATGTAGCATTTGTGTAACACACTCCTAGCCAAAGAGAGTGGGGGGCGGTACAGAGTCAAAGACAGAGATACAATCAACATGTGATTGTAATGGTAGCTGGTTTCTTGTTATGACATCATGATGTAATGTGCTTTAAAGAGGTTTAAATGGTCGATCATGATATATGAGTGTATGTGCTCTTCATTGAGGTGTGTACCTCTTTGTGTTAAACCCACAGACTCTACATTCAGTGTGAGCCTCTTTGTGTTAAACCTACAGACTCTACATTCAGGTTTGTGCCTCTTTGTGTTAAACCCTCAGACTCTACATTCAGGTTTGTGCCTCTCTGTGTTAAACCTACAGACTCTACGTTCAGGTTTGTGTCTCTTTGTGTTAAACCTACAGACACTACATTCAGGTTTGGGCCTCTTTGTGTTAAACCTCAGACTCTACATTCAGGTTTGTGCCTCTTTGTGTTAAACTTACAGACCCTACATTCAGGTTTGTGTCTCTTTGTGTTAAACCTTCAGACTCTACATTCAGGTTTGTGTCTCTTTGTGTTAAACCTACAGACTCTTCATTCAGGTTTGTGCCTCTTTGTGTTAAACCTCAGACTCTACATTCAGGTTTGTGCCTCTTCGTGTTAAACCTACAGACTCTACATTCAGGTTTGTGTCTCTTTGTGTTAAACCTTCAGACTCTACATTCAGGTTTGTGCCTCTTTGTGTTAAACCTCAGACTCTACATTCAGGTTTATGCCTCTTTGTGTTAAACCTACAGACTCTACATTCAGGTTTGTGTCTCTTTGTGTCAAACCTCAGACTCTACACTCAGGTTTGTGCCTCTTTGTGTTAAACCTACAGACTCTACATTCAGGTTTGTGCCTCTTTGTGTTAAACCTACAGACTCTACATTCAGGTTTGTGCCTCTTTGTGTTAAACCTACAGACTCTACATTCAGGTTTGTGTCTCTTTGTGTTAAACCTACAGACTCTACATTCAGGTTTGTGTCTCTTTGTGATAAACCTACAGACTCTACATTCAGGTTTGTGTCTCTTTGTGATAAACCTACAGACTTTACATTCAGGTTTGTGCCTCTTTGTGTTAAACCTCAGACTTTACATTCAGGTTTGTGCCTCTTTGTGTTAAACCTCAGACTCTTCATTCAGGTTTGTGCCTCTTCGTGTTAAACCTACAGACTCTACATTCAGGTTTGTGTCTCTTTGTGTTAAACCTCAGACTCTACATTCAGGTTTATGTCTCTTTGTGTTAAACCCACAGACTCTACATTCAGGTTTGTGCCTCTTTGTGTTAAACCTCAAGACTCTACATTCAGGTTTGTGCCTCTTTGTGTTAAACCTACAGACTCTACATTCAGGTTTGTGGCTCTTTGTGTTAAACCTCAGACTCTACATTCAGGTTTGCGTCTCTTTGTGTTAAACCTCAGACTCTACATTCAGGTTTGAGCCTCTTTGTGTTAAACCTTCAGACTCTACATTCAGGTTTGTGTCTCTTTGTGTTAAACCTCAGACTCTACATTCAGGTTTGTGTCTCTTTGTGTTAAACCTTCAGACTCTACATTCAGGTTTGTGCCTCTTTGTGTTAAACCTCAGACTCTTCATTCAGGTTTGTGCCTCTTCGTGTTAAACCTACAGACTCTACATTCAGGTTTGTGTCTCTTTGTGATAAACCTACAGACTCTACATTCAGGTTTGTGCCTCTTTGTGTTAAACCTACAGACTCTACATTCAGGTTTGTGTCTCTTTGTGATAAACCTACAGACTCTACATTCAGGTTTGTGCCTCTTTGTGTTAAACCTCAGACTTTACATTCAGGTTTGTGCCTCTTTGTGTTAAACCTCAGACTCTTCATTCAGGTTTGTGCCTCTTCGTGTTAAACCTACAGACTCTACATTCAGGTTTGTGTCTCTTTGTGATAAACCTACAGACTCTACATTCAGGTTTGTGCCTCTTTGTGTTAAACCTACAGACTCTACATTCAGGTTTGTGTCTCTTTGTGATAAACCTCAGACTCTACATTCAGGTTTATGTCTCTTTGTGTTAAACCCACAGACTCTACATTCAGGTTTGTGCCTCTTTGTGTTAAACCTTCAGACTCTACATTCAGGTTTGTGTCTCTTTGTGTTAAGCCTACAGACTCTACATTCAGGTTTGTGCCTCTTTGTGTTAAACCTCAGACTCTACATTCAGGTTTGTGCCTCTTTGTGTTAAACCTCAGACTCTACATTCAGGTTTGTGCCTCTTTGTGTTAAACCTACAGACTCTACATTCAGGTTTGTGCCTCTTTGTGTTAAACCTACAGACTCTACATTCAGGTTTGTGCCTCTTTGTGTTAAACCTACAGACTCTACATTCAGGTTTGTGCCTCTTTGTGATAAACCTCAGACTTTACATTCAGGTTTGTGCCTCTTTGTGTTAAACCTACAGACTCTACATTCAGGTTTGTGTCTCTTTGTGATAAACCTCAGACTTTACATTCAGGTTTGTGCCTCTTTGTGTTAAACCTCAGACTCTACATTCAGGTTTGTGCCTCTTTGTGATAAACCTCAGACTTTACATTCAGGTTTGTGCCTCTTTGTGTTAAACCTACAAACTCTACGTTCAAGTTTGTGCCTCTTTGTGTTAAACCTCAGACTCTACATTCAGGTTTGTGCCTCTTTGTGTTAAACCTCAGACTCTACATTCAGGTTTGCGCCTCTGTGTGTTAAACCTCAGACTCTACATTCAGGTTTGTGTCTCTTTGTGTTAAACCTTCAGACTCTACATTCAGGTTTGTGCCTCTTTGTGTTAAACCTACAGACTCTACATTCAGGTTTGTGTCTCTTTGTGTTAAACCTCAGACTCTACATTCAGATTTGTGCCTCTTTGTGTTAAACCTCAGACTTTACATTCAGGTTTGTGCCTCTTTGTGTTAAACCTACAAACTCTACGTTCAAGTTTGTGCCTCTTTGTGTTAAACCTCAGACTCTACATTCAGGTTTGTGCTTCTTTGTGTTAAACCTACAAACTCTACGTTCAAGTTTGTGCCTCTTTGTGTTAAACCTCAGACTCTACATTCAGGTTTGTGTCTCTTTGTGTTAAACCTACAGACTCTACATTCAGGTTTGCGTCTCTTTGTGTTAAACCTCAGACTCTACATTCAGGTTTGTACCTCTTTGTGTTAAACCTCAGACTCTACATTCAGGTTTGTGTCTCTTTGTGTTAAACCTACAGACCCTACATTCAGGTTTGTGTCTCTTTGTGTTAAACCTACAAACTCTACGTTCAAGTTTGTGCCTCTTTGTGTTAAACCTCAGACTTTACATTCAGGTTTGTGCCTCTTTGTGTTAAACCTCAGACTCTACATTCAGGTTTGTGTCTCTTTGTGTTAAACCTACAGACCCTACATTCAGGTTTGCGCCTCTTTGTGTTAAACCTCAGACTTTACATTCAGGTTTGTGCCTCTTTGTGTTAAACCTACAGACTCTACATTCAGGTTTGTGTCTCTTTGTACTAAACCCACAGACTCTACATTCAGGTTTGTGTCTCTTTGTGATAAACCTCAGACTCTACATTCAGGTTTGTGCCTCTTTGTGTTAAACCTCAGACTCTACATTCAGGTTTGTGCTTCTTTGTGTTAAACCTACAAACTCTACGTTCAAGTTTGTGCCTCTTTGTGTTAAACCTACAAACTCTACATTCAGGTTTGTGTCTCTTTGTGTTAAACCTACAGACCCTACATTCAGGTTTGTGTCTCTTTGTGTTAAACCTACAGACCCTACATTCAGGTTTGCGCCTCTTTGTGTTAAACCTCAGACTTTACATTCAGGTTTGTGCCTCTTTGTGTTAAACCTACAGACTCTACATTCAGGTTTGTGTCTCTTTGTACTAAACCCACAGACTCTACATTCAGGTTTGTGTCTCTTTGTGATAAACCTCAGACTCTACATTCAGGTTTGTGCCTCTTTGTGATAAACCTCAGACTTTACATTCAGGTTTGTGCCTCTTTGTGTTAAACCTCAGACTCTACATTCAGGTTTGTGCTTCTTTGTGTTAAACCTACAAACTCTACGTTCAAGTTTGTGCCTCTTTGTGTTAAACCTACAAACTCTACATTCAGGTTTGCGCCTTTTTGTGTTAAACCTACAAACTCTACACCCAGGTTTGTGCCTCTTTGTTAAACCTACAGACTCTACATTCAGGTTTGCGCCTCTTTGTGTTAAACCTACTGATTCTACATTCAGGTTTGTGTCTCTTTGTGTTAAACCTACAAACTCTACACCCAGGTTTGTGCCTCTTTGTTAAACCCTCAGACTCTACATTCAGGTTTGTGCTTCTTTGTGTTAAACCTCAGACTCTACATTCAGGTTTGTGCCTCTTTGTGTTAAACCTTAAGACTCTACAGCAGCACCTGGTAGGGTCTGAAGGCTTAGAGTGACAAAACCTCCTGCACGGTGCTGGGAGAGAGAGCTGGAGTGAGACTTCCTTCTTCCACCCGCAGTCATGACGCAGCAAGCCGAAGCCTCGCTGTGGAGGTGCCCACGGCGCCGAGATGCCGGGGAGGGCCCTGAGGTCCGATCCCATGGCTGGTGGCTGTCTAGGGAAGAGAGGTGAGGAGACAAAAGTGTCAGCACGACACAGCGGGTGAAGTGCTTGGCTCCCACTGGGCTGCATTCATCCAGTAGTAGTGACAGGTGCATGTAAAGGTGCATGAGAGAGTGCAGCAGAAGCCTCCCTAGGGGACGCTGCAACTCTGTAGAGCAGAGACATTTTCCCTCCCCTGGGACTGGTATTCCAAGAGGTACCCCATCTGTTGAAGCACTAGTCTGAGGCACAGTTAACCCGTGTGGTAAGATGGAGCCGTGCACACCATGGTCCGACTAGTGATAGGACTGGTATTCCAATGGGTGCACCATCTGTTGAAGCACTAGTCTGAGGCACAGTTCACCCCATGTGGTAAGATGGAGCCGTGCACACCATGGTCCGACGAGTGATACTGGAACAATGCACAAGGGAACTTGCTCTGGGGCTACCGAATACCAGCCCAGGCATTAGTGTGAATTGAGCGAGCAAGCATGCCGGTCACTAGGATGAAGGTGGTGTTGGGTGGTCTCTCCCTTACTCCTAGATATTAAAGTAGTTCCCTACCCATCCTGAACAGAGTGAGTGTGGAAACCCATACATTGGACGTAGGGAACAAGACTGAAGTTAGGACCCCCCTGGGGCATCTGGGGAAAGCGATACTGAGATGGGAGAGCCCTCTGACTGCAGAAGAGGCTGAGCCTTTAGGACTCGACTGTGCTGTGGCCTGCCCTCCACCCTGGTGTGGGCCCACTAGGGGCATTGGAAGGTGCTGACATCTTATCACCTGAAAGAAGGCCAGAGATAAGGAAACAAAGCCTCCCTGACAAGGCAAAATGTACAGATATGTCAAGGTAGTGGCAGCCACTGTGGAGTTGGCTTCACCGCCGGAGCCCAATAATGCTGCTCTTCTCCTGGCTATCCAGTCTTCAAGGGAGGCCCTGGAGAGGAATGGGAGAGTTGTGCTCCGAGGTGTCTTGCTTGTGCTAGGCCATCCAAAATGTGGCAAAGTGTGTCACCTCAACGGAGATTAGGATAGCTGAACTGGAGGGCCTGGTGTAGACTCTGAAAAAGGATATGGCAGAGGCTTGGGCCATGAACAGGTAGGAGGTGTGGCGGCTCAAAGATGCTAAAAATCAAGCTCGACGTAACAATCTAAGATTCGTTGGATTTCCTGAAGGGGTTGAAGGCACAGACATGCAGCGATTCCTGGATGCTTGGTTACAAAGTATTCTGCCAAAAGAGAAACTCTATCCCTGCTTTGTAATTGCAAGGGCCCACAGTGCAGGAGGGAGTAGGCCACTGCCGGATCCCCATCGAGGCAAGTAATAGCCCAATTCTTGAATTCTCAGGACAGAGATATGATTCTTACGGAGGTGCATAAACTAGGGGAGGTATGCCATGATAACACCAAAATTATGATTTTTCCAGATGACACAAGGGAGGTTCAGCGCTAAAACGCCATTTGACTCAGTGAAAGTTAAACTGCGATCCCTGCAAATACAATGCTTGTTACTCTTCCCAGCCAAGATGACATTTCTCTACCAAGGACAATCTCTCTTTTCCAGTGTCCTGAGGAAGCATGGGAGTGGCTGGAGGAGAGGCCCAGGCTGAAGCGGAATGAGCAACAGAATCCTGACCGGGGGCCAGGCAGGGCGGTACTGCCAGCCCACGTGCTGCACAAAGGATCTGGTGGAGAGGACGCCGCTCCTGACAGTAAATTGACACCATCCCCTGGAGGCAGAGGGACCCACAGTGAGACCAGGGGGCTCAATGGGCTAAGACAATGTGAAGCTGTAGCGGCCTTCAAAAAAGAAGGTCGGCCGACCAAGAGGAGGACTCCTCATGTGGGTTTACAGGGGATGAACACGAAACTGAATTCGAGACCCCCCCACTCCTTGATGATCGCCATGACACATGTGGCAAAGGAACATGTGTTCTGATCTGACAGCGGTTGTTTAGTCAAGGGTGTAATGGGAGAATCCGGGGCCCAGGTGCACGACGGAGCCATGCCCTGCCAAGGAAAGCATAGCAGCAACAGACTGATTGATTGTTATGTTTTTTTGCTTCTCTGGGCTCATTGTTTCAAGGATTCGGGAAAAGTTAGGTCGAGACACTATAGCACAGACACAGCAGTTCACTAAATACCTCAACAGAGGTAGTATGTGCCACCATGCCCACCAATTCATTGGGAAGGGCACTATTCCATTATGTTGCCTTGCTCCCAATGGGTACATCATAAGCGGAAATTAGGGCCCTCTCTGTTCTATCATGGAACGTGAATGGACTAGGTGATAAGATTAAACGGGGTCTGTAACCCAATATATCAAGCGTCAGAATCCAGACATGATACTTTTACAGGAAACCCATCTCAATGGCCCTCAGTGTGAATTATTGGGGAAAGAGGCTTACACCACACTCTCCCATGCCGGGACAAGAGGAGTAGCCACCTGTTTAGAAAAAATCCACCTTTCTGTATATTAAAACAATGGACAGACCTGGTGCAGAGATCCGTGGGAGTGCAGGGCTTCTGGGTCAGGACTGAGGTTACCCTGATTACTGCCTATGCACCCCCGTCTACATCCTCCCACTCTGGAAAAGTTAGCCGAGGTATTACTGGAAGCAGACTCTCCACTCCAAATTTTGGGAAGTGATTTTAATACTGTAATGAAGACCGAGAGTGATTGGTTTGGTCCCTGTGAAGCTGTCACACCCCACTCTGCTTGATTTTTTCGCGGCCACACTGGGCTTCTCGGACCTATGGCGGCGTGCCCATCCTTCTGATCAAAAATATTCATTCTTTTTGGGGGCTCATAAAGTTTCATCTCGCATACATTATATTTTTACTTCCGCAGGAGAACTGGATATGGGCCAACCGGCTGAATACCTGGCCAACAGGTTGTCGGAGCACTCCCCTCTGTTGGTGAAGTTAGGCCGTACCCCAAACAGGGGGATGGGCTGAAAGCTAAACGTATGGGATTTGAGGGATCGAGACGTGGCATTCAGGTTAAGAGTGGACTCTCAACTATATTTTCGTGAAAACGAGCACTCTGTCTCATCCAAAACAACACTTTAGGAGGCATATAAAGTGGTCCTCCCTAATAACGCCTAAAACCTCTTAGCACATAAGAGAAGGAAACAAGTGAAAGCCTTGGAAGAGGTGGAACGCAAGCTGTTGAATGGCAAGGATAAGCTTGGACCAGACCCTGATCCCTCCACCCTTAGACAGATACCACTACTATGGGAGGAATACAAGTCCTTAGCGCAGGAGGGAGCCAAGACTCAAATGATGATCAGACAAAGAGAAGGGGGTAATGGGTCCGGATCCTCAGCAATCCTGCATTAATGGAGCGTATCTGTTGAATGGTACTTGTTCTTGACAATGGGAAACCCCTTCCCCATTACCAGTACAGGACTTTTAGAATGTGCCAGAACAAGTTAATAAAATTACTCTTTTGTGGAAACAATTTCCACACAAAAGAGTGATTTTAGTTGTTCTGTCACATCCTAAAAGACTTAAATGATGGTCCCCCTGCACCGCTTCTACAACATCAGATATAAAGCGGGTAAACTTCTTGTCTGGCTGGGTAGACGGGAGGCAGAAGCCATATGGGTACACCAGAATAGACTTCCCGGGGTGCCTCTGTTGAATCCAATGAAGCGATTGCAGAAACCTTCATGCAAACTACGAGAAGAGTCTCGGCCGCTCCAGACCCAGAACTATATTGACCAATATTTGCAGTTGAAACCAATGCCGTCCCTCGATGCTGAGCAAAACACACAAGATGATGGACGGAATGTTGCACAATGGCAAAACATTCACCCCCAGTCACAGATATGGGTTTAATCCATCGTTATTTTGCTCACCAAGCCACCCCAGTGCAGACATGGCCATATGCAAATCAGTCTTGACCCTGTGCCTCATGGGAACAGTCCAGCCCGAACTGCCAAGCCATGTCTTCCCTGGACCGGAATCAAGCATCCTAGGACCGGTTTCTGGCTATCAGCCGTCTTCAGCCAGGATAGCTTGACTCAAGTAGCTTAGTGAGCACGGGACCCATGTCTGGGCATACCCTTCCCACATAGGGTGAACAGCAAAACACACAAGATGATAGACGGAATGTTGCACAATGGCAAAACATTCACCCCCAGTCACAGATCTGGGTTAAATCCATCGTTATTTTGCTCGTCAAGCCACCCCAGTACAGACATGGCCATATGCAAATCAGTCTTGACCCTGTGCCTCATGGGAACAGTCCAGCCCAACTGCCAAGCCATGTCTTCCCTGGACCGGAATCAAGCATCCTAGGACCGGATTCTGGCTATCAGCCGTCTTCAGCCAGGATAGTTTGACTCCAGTGGCTTAGTGAGCACGGGACCCACGTCTGGGCATACTCTTCCCACATAGGGTGAACAGCAAAACACACAGAAACAATAGCAGGTGGATCTCCCGGGCATAAATCCTGACTGGTCTCTATGAATCTCGCTGCCTAGATTGTGGGTAGAATTTTAACCCAGATGTTAAGTAGTGAAAAATGGGTGGTAAGAGTCTGTGTGTTTTGCTGTTCACCCTATGTGGGAAGGGTATGCCCAGACGTAGGTCCCGTGCTCACTAAGCCACTGCAGTCAAGCTATCCTGGCTGAAGACGGCTGATAGCCAGGAACCGTTCCTAGGATGCTTGATTCCGGTCCAGGGAAGACATGGCTTGGCAGTTCGGGCTGGACTGTTCCCATGAGGCACAGGGTCAAGACTGATTTGCATATGGCCATGTCTGAACTAGGGTGGCTTGGTGAGCAAAATAACGATGGATTAAACCCAGATCTGTGAATGGGGGTGAATGTTTTGCCATTGTGCAACATTCCGTCCATCATCTTGTGTGTTTTGCTGTTCACCCTATGTGGAAGGGTATGCCCAGACGTAGGTCCCTTGCTCACTACGCCATTGGAGTCAAGCTATCCTGGCTGAAGACGGCTGATAGCCAGAAACCGGTTCTAGGATGCTTGATTCCGGTCCAGGAAAGACATGGCTTGGTAGTTCGGGCTGGACTGTTCCCATGAGACACAGGTTCAAGACTGATTTGCATATGGCCATGTCCGAACTGGGGTGGCTTGTTGAGCAAAATAATGATGGATTAAACCCAGATCTGTGACTGGGGGTGAATGTTTTGCCATTGTGCAACATTCCGTCCATCATCTTGTTTGTTTTGCTGTCCCTCGATGCTGAGGCACATGAAGTGGAGATCACCCTGGCAGAAATACAATCTGCTATTACTAAGCTTAATGCAAATAAGACCCTGGGACCTAATGGGATTCTTTCTGAATTTTATAAACTATTTTCAAGCCTTCTGTGACCCCATCTCTTAAACATGTTTCTTGAAGCAGGTAATCGGGGCACTCCTCCTCCGGATCTGTGAAGGGCGGTCCTAGCGGTTATACCTAAGGACGGCAAGCCTAGGGACTGCTGCAGCTCTTACCACCCATTTTTCACTACTTAACATATAGGTTAAAATCCTACCCACAATCTAGGCAGCGAGATTCCTAGAGACCACTCAGGATTTATGCCCGGAAGGTCCACCTGCTACAATATCTGTACTACCCACAACTAGCTAAATGAAGTCCAGAAGCACCCGACCCCCCATATATTCCTTGCATTGGGTGCTGAGAAGGCGCTCAATGCAGTACTTTGGCCCTTCTTAGATAGTAGTCTGGTTAAATTCGGTTTTGGTCCCAGTTATAGGAGGTGGGTACAGTTCTTATACCAGGCCCCAGTGGTGGCAGTCTGGGAAAATTGTGTGGTATCTAAAGAATTTCCCATTGGTAGAGGCACTCAGCAGGGCAGCCCATAGCCCCTCTCCTTTTCGCCCTGACGATAGAGTCTTTAACCCATGCAGTTCTGAACCACCCTGACATTTGTGGCTTCCAGCTCTCGGATGAGAAAGAGGCAGAGGAAAACATTTTGTTCAATACGGACAATATACTATTGTATTTGACTGGGCCTTCCCTGCTCTACCTGTGACGTTCCAAGTGTTTGAGGAGTATGGGACGCATTAGTAACTGTGATAAATTGGTGCTCTTTCTCCCACAAGAGGCTTGGAGATTCCCTCCCCCCCACCCCGACAGTTAACCTACACTTCCCTGGGATTCTCGCAAATTCCAATATCTGGGTATATTTATGACATTTATAACATTAGACCGAGGTACCTGCTATCCTCACAACCTAAGAAAGGTGATCCGATCCTATTGAGGAAAGATAGAGAGATAGAGCAGGCTGCCCCTCACACTTATGGGGAGAGAAGCTTTGTTCAGGATGACCTCTTTGCCCAAATTGCTCTATGTCCTGCAAGATACTTATTATGAGATCCCCTTGAGGTTTTCAAATTCATAGAAAGCGACATGAGGAAACTGTTGTGGGAGTGGGGTCACCCTAGACTCGCTCTACAATCCCTGCAATGCAGCCAATACAACGGCGGGCTTGCCTTGCCAGACATGCAAGCTTATTATTGAGCTGTGCACCTCATCATTATACTCGCCCCAGACAACCCCTCAACATTTAGGTTGAAACGGACAAAATGAAGGGGTGGGTCACAGCTCTCATATCTATATGGAGGTGGCGGGACAGGCCGTCTCCTAGCAGCGACACAGGTCACTTTGGGGACTTGGGAAAAGACATTGAAATTGATTGGGTGGCATGGGAGGCCTAACAGAGAAACAACGTTGTGGGAGAGGAAACGGCTCCCCAAAATGCAGAAGTTGTAGGTTTTTGGCCCTAGGACTTGCTTGGAATATCTAAAGGGGGGACCTGCTGGAGGGCAGTGACATCATGCCTCTCGTATCATTTCAGAGGGATTATGGAATAAACGCCAACCAATTTTTAAAATACGCCAAATACAACACGTTTGGTATGCCGAGGGACTTACAGGGGAGGAATCTTCGAGGAGTCCCTGCTTGAAGGCCGGCTCCTGATTGAGGACCTAGTTAAGGGTTCCTTGACTTATAAGACCCTTTACAACAATGTGCCTGATGCTCTCTGCAAGCTGCGGGAAGCATGGGAAAGAGACCCCGGGTAACTGGAAGACATAGATTGGGAGTCCACATTGATAAAACTGAGGGAGGTAGCAATCGGAACTAGCCTGCACCTGGTACAATTTAAACACAGTGTTTATTATGATAGACGTCATCTACAGATCATGGGAAGGGGTCAGACATCGCAGTACTTGCAATGTTGGGAAAAAGAGGGTTCCTTCTTTCATACAATGTGGATCTGTCCCTTGATGTGCAATTATTGGATGGGCATCACGTGAGAACTTGGTAAGGTGTTTTCAATTCACCTCCCCTTCGCCCCAAAATTCCTTATTCTTGGGATCGTCAAAGATGTAGACCTCCCTCAAATGCAGCTACTACTCTGTGGCCTTGGTCTAGTGGTAGCCAAAAGAGACATTGCTAGGCATTGGGGGTCGCAGGTTTGCTCTACCAGAGCTAAGTGGAAGCGAGATATGAACATCCATATTATCACTGAAAAAACTACGTATGCCAGCATGGGATGCCCCAGAACCTTACGTAAGGTTTGGGGCAAATAGCTTCACTATTACTCCATGAGGTATCAGATGATGCTGCGTGAACCCGAAGGAGCTCTCATTGAAGAAACGAGGACATATTTTTTACCAGCTGTTTTGTGAACTGTCTCAGGGTAGAATACTAATGAAGCAACAAGTGCTGTGTTTATTTTGTCTGGGGAACGGGTGGGGGAGGACATAAAGGTAGCTGCATCGAAAAACGCATTGTAATATGCAAACACAGCCCTTTGATGATTGTATTTTCCTCATATTGTCCTGTATTGCATTGTTTTCAAAATATTTGAAAAAGAAAACCTACAGACTCTACGTTGATATTTTTTGTATCTTTGTGTTAAGCTTACAGACTACATTCAGACTTGTACTTCTTTGTGTTAATTCTACTGACTCTACATTCAGACTTGTACTACTTTGTGTTAATTCTACAGATTCTACATTCAGACTTGTACTTCTTTGTGTTAATTCTACACTCTGCATTCAGACTTGTACTTCTTTGTGTTAATTCTACAGACTCTGCATTCAGACTTGTACTTCTTTGTGTTAATTCTACAGACTCTGCATTCAGACTTGTACTTCTTTGTGTTAATTCTACAGACTCTACATTCAGACTGGTACTTCTTTGTGTTAATTCTACAGACTCTACATTCAGACGTGTACTTCTTTGTGTTAATTCAACAGACTATGCATTCAGACTTGTACTTCTTTGTGTTAAGCTTACAGACTACATTCAGACTTGTACTTCTTTGTGTTAATTCTACAGACTCTACATTCAGACTTGTACTTCTTTGTGTTAATTCTACAGACTCTACATTCAGACTGGTACTTCTTTGTGTTAATTCTACAGACTCTACATTCAGACTTGTACTTCTTTGTGTTAAGCTTACAGACTACATTCAGACTTGTACTTCTTTGTGTTGATTCTACAGACTCTACATTCAAACTTGTACTTCTTTGTGTTAATTCTACAGACTCTGCAATCCGACTTGTACTTCTTTGTGTTAATTCTACAGACTCTACATTCAGACTTGTACTTCTTTGTGTTAAGCTTACAGACTACATTCAGACTTGTACTTCTTTGTGTTAATTCTACAGACTCTACATTCAGACTTGTACTTCTTTGTCTTAATTCTACAGACTCTGCATTCAGACTTGTACTTCATTGTGTTAATTCTACAGACTCTGCATTCAGACTTGTACTTCTTTGTGTTAAGCTTACAGACTACATTCAGACTGGTACTTCTTTGTGTTAATTCTACATTCTCTACATTCAGACTTGTACTTCTTTGTGTTAATTCTACAGACTCTGAATTCAGACTTGTACTTCTTTGTGTTAAGCTTACAGACTACATTCAGACGTGTACTTCTTTGTGTTAATTCTACAGACTCTACATTCAGACTTGTACTTCTTTGTGTTAATTCTACAGACTCTACATTCAGACTGGTACTTCTTTGTGTTAATTCTACAGACTCTACATTCAGACTTGTACTTCTTTGTGTTAATTCAACAGACTATGCATTCAGACTTGTACTTCTTTGTGTTAAGCTTACAGACTACATTCAGACTTGTACTTCTTTGTGTTAATTCTACAGACTCTACTTTCAGACTTGTACTTCTTTGTGTTAATTCTACAGACTCTACATTCAGACTGGTACTTCTTTGTGTTAATTCTACAGACTCTGCATTCAGACTTGTACTTCTTTGTGTTAAGCTTACAGACTACATTCAGACTTGTACTTCTTTGTGTTGATTCTACAGACTCTACATTCAAACTTGTACTTATTTGTGTTAATTCTACAGACTCTACATTCAGACTTGTACTTCTTTGTGTTAATTCTACAGACTCTGCATTCAGACTTGTACTTCTTTGTGTTAATTCTACAGACTCTGCATTCAGACTTGTACTTCTTTGTGTTAATTCTACAGACTCTACATTCAGACTTGTACTTCTTTGTGTTAATTCTACAGACTCTACATTCAGACTTGTACTTCTTTGTGTTAATTCTACAGACTCTGCATTCAGACTTGTACTTCTTTGTGTTAATTCTACAGACTCTACATTCAGACTTGTACTTCTTTGTGTTAATTCTACAGACTCTACATTCAGACTGGTACTTCTTTGTGTTAATTCTACAGACTCTGCATTCAGACTTGTACTTCTTTGTGTTAAGCTTACAGACTACATTCAAACTTGTACTTCTTTGTGTTGATTCTACAGACTCTACATTCAAACTTGTACTTATTTGTGTTAATTCTACAGACTCTACAAGCAGACTTGTACTTCTTTGTGTTAATTCTACAGACTCTGCATTCAGACTTGTACTTCTTTTTGTTAATTCTACAGACTCTGCATTCAGACTTGTACTTCTTTGTGTTAATTCTACAGACTCTGCATTCAGACTTGTACTTCTTTGTGTTAATTCTACAGACTCTGCATTCAGACTTGTACTTCTTTGTGTTAATTCTACAGACTCTACATTCAGACTTGTACGTCTTTGTGTTAATTCTACAGACTCTACATTCAGGTTTCTGTTTGTGTTTGTTAAATATTCTTTGCTGTGGAGCAGGGATCTTATGGATACGTCCCTCTGTCAAACCCTGTTAGAGGAGCCACAGGAGAAGCCGGGGCTACCTGGCTTCAGCTGTGGGGGGTGGGATTATTTATCTATGATGTCCATTCAAAGGTGGTTCTGCAAACTGAGTCAAGTGCAACCCCGTCAGCACTTGACTCTCCATGGTAGTAGTGTAGTGTGGGGGAGCAGTCTCAGGCTCCCCGTTTCAGTAGGGTGTGGGTGCTTGAAGCTCAGAACTAAAAAATGTGCCATCAGCACAATACCTTACTGTCCAACCCAGTGCTTTACTTTGATGAAGAAAAGAAAGGTACTCTAAGACAGATATAAAAGCTAATATTACACACAGCAGACTACCGGCACAATTACTGTATTTGCCCATGGCCTACTGTTCTTGTTGGGCCCTGGGCTTCCTTCCCCTTGACCCCTTCTCCAGGGTGTCCCTCCTTGGTTGTACTAAACAGGTCCCCCTCTCAGGTTTGTGTTCCAAGGCAGGTATCACGGTCTAGATGCAGATTACCCCTTGCAAACATTCGTGCACTCAGTTATTCCAAACACTCCCCGTTTCTCAGTTCTCACCCCTGCAGTCTTACTTCAGTCCTTTCTTAGCAGTCAGCGGGGGCGGCAGCATGCGGCCCTCTTGCCCCCTCTTCTGGTAGGAGACAGTGGGGTAACATACACCCCCACATGACCCTGTGGTGTGGGGACCCTGAGCTCCGGTGGCCTCCTCCTGCATGTTCTTTGCAGAGGGCCCCTGGTAGGAGACACACCAGCTAGAGATGCCTCCTGATTGTGCATGGCTGCAGCCGAGGTAGAGGAGTTGCCTCCCAGGCTGCTCACAGGCGTGCGGGCGCTGGTGGCGATGCAGGCCTCTTGTGCGCGACAAACCACGCTCAGGGCTTCAGTATGCCGGGGGTCGGGCTGTGGAGTCGCACTCAGTGTAGCTCAGACTCACTCCTACTTACACCGCTTAGACTCAATAAACAAGCATTAGAAATGCAAAGGTCTCTGATCTATTTGAGTTAGAGGAAATGGCATTGTAAATGGCAATGTCTTTTCGCCATGTGTTATGGAGTGTATGTATGTAGTGTGTAATGGAATTATGTGGTTTGGATTGGAATTGGAGCAATGGTAGCATGCTGAGCTTTAGATGATTATGTTTAAAAGTAAAGTTTACTGCTATTGGTACAATAGTTAATTGTGGATTCGTTAACAATTGATATGTGTAGTGATGGCTGTTGGTGTGCACTGACGGGTGGTGTGTGTGCCTGGTGAAAGCGTGCACTGACGGCTGGTTGTGTGTGTATGCCTGGTGAAAGTGTGCACTGATGGTTGGTGGTGTGTGTGTGCGCCTAGTGAAAGCGTGCAGTGACGGCTGGTGGTGTGTGTGAGCTTGTTGAAAAGCTGATTACCCTGCATACTCACATACTGATTACCCTGCATAGTGAAATACTGCTCACCCTGCACACTCACACACTGCTGGCCCTGGACACCTACGTACTGCTCACCCTGCATACTCACACACTGCTCACCCTGCACACTCACACACTGCTGGCCCTGGACACCCACATACTGCTCATCCTGCATACTCACATACTGATCACCCTGCATACTCAAACACTGCTCACCCTGCATACGCACACTCTGCTCACCCTGCACACTCACACACTGCTGGCCCTGGACATCCACATACTGCTCACCCTGCACACTCACACACTGCTTAGCCTGCACACTCACATACTGCTGGCCCTGGACACCCACATACTGATCACCCTGCATACTCACATACTGATCACCCTGCATACTCAAACACTGCTCACCCTGCATACGCACACTCTGCTCACCCTGCATACTCACACACTGATCACCCTGCACACTCACACACTGCATGCTTCTGTACTGCTGGAACCAGTGTTCCTGCACTCTCTCTGCACTCACTCTGCACTCACTCTCACTCTGCACTCACTCTCACTCTGCACTCACTCTCACTCTATACTCACTTTCACTCTGCACTCACTCTCACTCACTCTGCACTCACTCTCACTCTGCACTCACTCTGCACTCTGCACTCACTCCGCACTCACTCTGCACTCACACTCACTCTGCACTCACACTCACTCTGCACTCACACTCACTCTGCACTCACTCTGCACTCACTCTGCACTCACTCTGCACTCACTCTGCACTCACTCTGCACACACTCTGCACTCACACTCTGCACACACTGCACTCACACTCTGCACTCACACTCTGTACTCACACTCTGCACTCACACTCTGCACGCACTCACACTCTGCATTCACACTCTGCACTCACACTCTGCACACACTCTGCACTCACACTCTGCACTCACACTCTGCACTCACACTCTGCACTCACTTTCACTCTGCACTCACTTTGCACTCCCACTCACTCTGCACTCACACTCACTCTGCACTCACTCTCACTCTGCACTCACTTGCACTCATTCTGCACTCACTCTGCACTCTCTCACTCTGCACTCATTCTGCACTCACTCTGCACTCACTCACACTATGCACTCATTCTGCACTCACTCACACTCTGCACTCATTCTGCACCCACTCTGCACTTACTCACACTCTGCACTCATTCTGCACTCACTCACACTCTGCACTCATTCTGCACTCACTCTGCACTTACTCACACTCTGCACTAATTTTTTTTGTTTGAATATGTTTATTGCATTTTTTTTGACATATCACAACATTACACATATGCGAAAGAAAATGATTAATCTTGCCGTATCACAGTATACGTGTCAAGGGTCTCGCATACATTCATGCACATGAAGGAGATCGACTAAAAAGATCAACTTAAAAGCAGCTGAGGTAAGATAGCTTGTCTACATCATTAGCGACAGGCAGATTCGGGAGAGATTAATGATCAAAATAGGTGGTGATAAAGCGAATGTTGCTTCCCAATGTCACATCAGATATTTGCTCAGTACGGAGCACAAGCTATGCCAAGGCAATGAATCAAAATAGGTTGAGCACGTCATCAATACTACATATATCCAAAGCGTTAATACAAAACTAACAATTGTAAAGAACAATCTGAAAGGGTGCAGAAACGAAAGACTGGGCGGTGTCCAATAGTGAGTATGTGTGTATGTGTGTCGCGCTCGGGGCAGGCGGGCAGTAGAAGGCATGTACCATGTCATAATAACAGTAAGGATCTAGTCACATGTTCTACCAAGTGCGCAGCAGGGGGGGAGGGGAAGTCGAGACCATGGAATGAGAGGCACTAGCGTTCAAACAATACCACTCTGTTGGCACACCTGGTGGTAGGTCGTCAAGGTGCTATCCCATTTTATCTCTATAGGATACTTGCGAAGTCCCGCTGTCTCTTCTCTATGCAGCGTTACACTTTCCGCCCTTGCCCAGTTGTCAAACGAATTACGCCAGTGTATCGCCTGGGGGGGGCGCGTTGCACTTCCAGTGCTTAGTAATGAGGCGCTTCGCAGTTACCAGCCCCAGGTCCCAGAACCTCACCCGGACTTTTGTCTGTTTCGTTCTTTTGAACAAGCCTAGCAGGCAGGCTTCCCATGTAAGTGGCAAGCTGCCTCCCGTCGATTTTGCCACGGTGTCCGACACTGCAAACCAGTAGGTATGCAGAGAGGGGCATGCCCAGAGTGCATGTAGGAGTTGGGCATCTACAAGTCCGCATCTGGGGCACGCTGATGTAGTAAGTCTGAAGTATCTATTGATCTTGTCAGGGGACAGATAGGCACGGTGCATGATGTAGTATTGTATAATCTTAAATGGTGCATTGCGCGGTATGTGTAGTGTCCCGGCAAGTATCTGTGCCTACTCCCTGTCAGTCCAGTCCCGGCCTCTATCGGCTGTCCATTTGTCTCGCAGCCGCTGTGACGAGAACTGCGTGTGTGTATGTAGCGCCTGGGCAAGCCAGTGTACCACGTGAGAGCCGTTCCCCATCACACGCAGATACTAAATTAGCAGATGCGTGGGGGGCTCTTCCAGTAGCGGTCCCCATGCTTGCGTCAATATACGCAGAAGTGTCGCGTGTGTCAGGAATTGCCCAGCCGGTAGGCCTGTGTTGTCCGCTAGTGTCGCAAAAGGAAGTAGGGCGCCATCTTCAAACAAGTCGCCCAGGCTCTCCAAATCCACTGTCACCCAGCTGCTCAACGTAGGCCCCATGAGTGTCCCCCCTTCCCAGGGTGTACCCAGTAGTGGCAGGTTAGGTGCGTATGGCTTGCTAGCGCTCGTGAGTTTCAAACTCCTTACATAGCACCGTCTCGCCACCGCAAGGTTCAGTTGATCAGGGCTTCGGGTCTTGGTTAAGGGGTGAAATAACGCATGTATTTGCGGTACTGTCATAACCGCGTCGTACGAGGCAGTATCTCCCAAGTTCTTCCCACTCAGCCAGTAAGTGACCCACTGCAACTGCGCTGCTAGATAATAAAGCTTGTGGTTAGGTATCGCCAACCCTCCGCATTCCGTCGCAGCATATAGAGTCTTCAACGCAACCCTAGGGCGCCCCTTGTTCCATATCAGGCGTCTGGTTAGAGTTTCCAGTTCGCAGAAAGTGCGAGCAGGGACATATACTGGTAGGTTTGCGTAAAAGTACAGCAACCGGGGTAGGGCAATCATCTTTGCCAGTGTAATACGACAGGGGACGTTTAATGGGAGAGCGGCCCAAAAGGACACCTGAGCTGTAAGTGACGACTCACACTCTGCACTCACACTCTGCACTCACTCACACTCTGCACTAAAAAGTGCATTTCTTTAACATGTAGAAGCTGTGACATTAATATGTCACATTATATCAATGCACTGGGAAGTACTTATTTATCGGACTGTTTTTAAAAATGAACCATTAGTGAAATCAGAAACAAGACAGTTGTCGTATAAACCTGAATGTTGCCCAGAGTATCACAGAGCAGCATTGCAGCGTATTCACCTCAGGACGGATTCTGAACACTTGCTCCAGACATCGGAACTCCTTCTATCCCTCTCAACTCAACATCAGGAGCAGGAACACCGGAGGGGAGGGGCTGTGGCGTCTTGAGGAAGAAGCAAAACCGAAGTGTGTCAGGAGGCAGCGCGGTCTGTCTGTCTGTCAGCATCACCCGAGGAGACAAACACATAAAATAGCGAGAACCAGACAAGGGGCAGGAAACCACAGCAGCCCGAGGTGCCTGGAAGGGGCGGGTCTGCAGTGCACTCCAAGCGCATGATGACGTGTCATGCCCAAACTGTCTTTAAGGGGTATGGCGTAACTGCCAGAGCAGCCGACTTTGGAGCTGGGGGGTCCAGGTTCGAGTTTCGGCATCGGCTGAACTCCTGTAATTCTGGCAAATCATTTCATCTCACAGCGCCTGGAGACCCGCACGAGTCTTTAGCACTATACAAATCCGAGTATTATGATTCTATTGCACACCGCGATTTCTGAATAAAGAGTCAGCAATAAATGTCAAGTTTCTGAGTGGTCGCCAGTGACTGCTGTGGGTATTTCGGTGTTGTAGCGTGCATGTGGTCACGTGAGCTTGAGAGTGGCATGTGCGTGGTCATTTATGCTTGGCAGTGGCATGCACTTTTTGAAGTTAGCTAGGCAGTTAGCTAGTCAGTTAGCAGGCAGCTAGCATTGGTGGCAGAATAGGTGATGAGACAACAGGGAGGGGAGGTGCGAAGTTGTTGGATTTATTTATGCTATTTTATATAGCGCGGACTTTACCCGAAGGTGACAGAGCGCTCGACAAAAGCAACAGAGCTGATATAAGAGAACATTACAAGTGAACAAATTACAGAAGCAAAAGTTACAATACCTGAGGCAATAGTGACAATTGTGAGTGTACAACGTACAAGAAGTAGCAAAGACAGTGGGGAGGTTCATTCTATGAGGGTCAGAATGTCAGACTGAAGTCAAGCTTTCACTGGGAGGCAGCATGCGCACAACACACACAGCAGAGAAAACGAGGCTTCGTAGAGCAGACAGCAAACAAGGGTGCACGCGCGCCCAGCATCTGTCTTCAATTACCGCGAGCCATGACAGCTGGTAATTGAAGAAATATGGCCTTCTGCTGCTCGTGTCCGCACGGAATATGCACGAGGCGGAGCAACTCTACCACCTGTGGCCTATTGTGTGCTGTCTTCTAAAAAGACAGGCATGCGAGGACCAATTGCCATGCAGCTGCCATAAATAACGAGCAAAAATCACGAGCTTTTCTGGAATTCGTAGGTTAGATTTTTGAAGCCCTCAGAAAAGGACTCTTAAGCCACGCCCACTTCGTGGGATGTAGGCCGAGCCCTAAAAAGACTGCTTCACTGGAAATGTTCCCAGAATCCAGTATTCTGTTCCTTCAGAGATGCGCACAAACCCTTCCACGGTTGTGCGACAGAGAAGCGTGCAATCACGCCTACTCCAAAGACACTTATTGCCCCCCCCTGGTGATGACGCTGCTGCCCTCCTCCCCTGCCCTTCCTGCTTGAAGAATGCAGAATGTGCTGGTCTGCCTTGTTTTCTTCTTTAAGGGCAGCGGGTTAAACAAATAGATCAAGGCGGCGAATCAGCTGTCCTCCTCCCTGGTCCTATCTTTATGTAACTTGAAGCCCTGGATAATGCACCGCTTTCAATGTTCGTGCCGTTTATGGAATGTCATATTCTCCTCTTTCCTTTTGGAACCATCCTTTATCATAACCTTATGCAAGTTGGCCCTTTATTTAATCACAATTTTTAATGGTGGTCGATGTTTATATCCTGCACAGCGCTCTGATACCCTGACGTACGCAGTTAATACAACTCTCAATAAATAAATAAAGTAGATAAATACATACAAGTAATGCTCTTTACCGGCAAAGTCTTTACAGTGGCATAGTCCACCTCGGGTAGCCTTCCGGATGGAGTGGCACTGCTCGCTTGGACTCTCTTCTCTCTTGGAGGGCCACAGTCTACTTTGGGACACGTCTTGCCATAGCTCCAGTCTGGAACCATGCGGACCGTGAGGCTGTGCACCATGCTTCTCTGGACCCACAGAGCACAACCTCCCAACACTGTGAGGAGTCACCACCCTGAGTGCACATAACACTGATCCTAAAGCCCTCGGTTTTACCCAGGAACCGTGCTCGACATCCGTTAGTAACTAACGGCCACACTAACCATTCCTTCCAATCAGTGTCTGATACATTGTACATCTTTGAACAAAGAAGGGTTTGGCTTTAGCGCAGTAAGGCTACGCCACGATCAGAAGTAACAACACAATTGCCAATACTGCTCAATTATTTTTACAAAGAGAAATCAAGATGAGCTCTGCGTTCTCACCTGAATAGACCACACGTTCAGTCTAGAAATCTATCTCAAAATCTTTTATTTTATTTTTATTCAAATTCTTAGTTTTTGAATTTTTCTTTTTGAAAACGTCCACAATTAGTATACAAAAATTGTACTTGAATCTACCTATTTACACTAATAACGATTGTATGAAAAAACTAGAAATTGAAATTGTGAATATGTACACAGGGGTGTCAGGGAAGATGTGCACGCAATGCAGGGACATAATATTCATTCAGCATGTGTTCAGCCGATTCATTTCACGAATATACAAGCATACAACCAAAACTTTCATACCAGTGAGTAATGGGAAGGGAGGGGGGTGTGTTGTGAAAAAACAAAGAATTTTAAAGAGTAAGATATTTATTCTTCTAGTCACCACTCAGGTGATTAGGCCATCTTCTACTTATTTTCTTTTGGATTATTTATAACAATGATTGGCCTAATGGATTTGGAGAAGGAACTCTTAGGAGACAAAAAAACGATATTTACACCACATAACAAACAAAAGGCTCAGACAATGGGGTCGACGCGTTTCGAATCCCTTTGGTTCGTGGGATTCTCTTCAGGACCGTAACAGATACAATCTGGAAGACATGAAAATCAGAATAGCATTCAGTCAGTGATATCTCACAAACGAGGACCCTTCACTTCATCTTACGCAACACACACCATGCATGCAGTACCTGTAGAGCTTTTCGGGTCTTTTTTGTAAAGATGAGCTGTGGGCAGAAAATGCATCTCAGTCAAAATTTGAACTGTCGGGTTATTTCGAGACGAGTGTGGAGATTGTTGTCATATACTTACATGTAAGGGGTTGTGAAGAATCTTAAACATCGACGTAGTGTCTCGGTTAATGTCACACCGGCATCATTTTTGACGAAAATTTTTGTTCTGTTTCTTGTTATCTATTGGAGAAAGGATTGTGCAGTTGTTAATTTGAACTCTTATCAAGTGCTTGCTGTTCACCAACTGCATAAGGCGGAACGTTTTAACGTGGTTTGGGTGTACCATTCTACATCGACTCCATTGAAGAAAAGATTGTGCGGTAGTTATTTTTCAATACTTGTTGTGTAAACACGGCAGAAAGGCGGGAGCATAAATTCAAGAACCCAAATACTGCTAGTAACCTTACCGTTTTCTTTACGATCTTGGACACCCCGTTTGGCGTGTCTGTCTCTGTCGCCGATGAATCGTGTCATCAGATCGGCGCTTAAAAACACTGTGTTCGGATTTGTGCTTGGCCCGATGGGAATTGTAGTTTTGAATCCAATTTTCGCTGTTTAGTGGCGTCAGGCGAAAGGTCGTCTGGTTAAAACGTAATCAAATGGAATTGTGCTTGGCCCGATGGGAATTGTAGTTTTGAATCCAATTTTCGCTGTTTGGTGGCGTCAGGCGAAAGATCGTCTGGTTAAAACGTGATTAAATGGGAGTAGTGGTTCTTGTGTGGTTTGGAAAAATACTATACCATAAATGATGTATGTTGGTATGTGCAGAAACCGCAATTGCTTTTCAATAATAATCGCCGGAAGTGTGATGTATTCGGGGACACTTTTTGGATTCCGATATGTTGATAGTCAGATTGTTTGTTGGTGTATGCAAAAATCCACAATTGCTTTTTAATAATAATCGCCGGAAAGGTGATGTTTTTAGGGGGTTACTTTTTGGATTCCCATATGTTAATAGTCAGATATGAGTTTCCTTTTTGAGTATATAAACCCTGTATGTAAAAACTGGAGTATATGTTCGCAGCTAGGCACAGCTAGATTTACAAATTATAGAGTTCCGTCATTTCATTTAACCCGTTTACAACAGTATTAAATTTAAGGATTAACATGGCTTCTCTTTGTCGTAATTTGGCTTGGAGGTCGCCACCTCTCGTGCCCAGTTCTATTTCAGATATGACTGTCCATCTAAAATCATTGTCGTCATGTCCACTTTCCACCCAATGTTGTACCAGGGGTGCTGTGAGTACTTTCCTTTTTAGTCTGGATCTGTGTTGAGACATTCTTTGCCTTACTTCTTGATTGGTCTTCCCAATGTACAATTTTTTGCATGGGCATAAAACTCCGTAAATTACATTGCGAGTTTTACAATTTGTGAAGGACTCATGCTTCCAAAATATGTTTTCATGTTCAAACAATGTTCCCTCGATCGTTGATGTACAGCTGATGCACGTACCACATTTATGGTGTCCTTTGATGGGGGGTAGTCCCACATACTCTCTCAATGTGGGATTGTGTGTTGTTGGTAATGCTGCACGGACTATCTGATTTGCAATGCTTTTGTCTTTCTTGAAGGCGAAGAGAGGTTGTTCATTTAATTGAAGATCTAGTTCTTTTATTAGGTGCCAGTTTTGGTGAATTGTCTTCTTCAACCAATTGGATGAAGGGCAGTATGTCGAAACGCAGACGATTCTGGTCTGTTTTTTTGGGGGGTTCCTCTTTAGCAATTCCTCTCTCGGTGTCCACCAGGCTCTTTTTTGTGCTTGTTTCAGGAGTTTTGAGGGGTAACCTCGTTGAAGTAGTCTTTCTTTTAAAAGGTTCGCATGTTCCATATATTCATCTTTAAATGTGCAGTTCCGTCTTATACGGAGGAATTGGCCCATGGGTAGGTTCTGTTTTAGACTTCTCGGGTGGTTACTTGTAAATTCAAGTGCTTTGTTTCTGTCTGTTTTCTTCCTAAAAAGGGTTGTCACCAACTCTCCATTTGAACAGTATACTTCCACGTCCAGAAAGGTTAGTCTGGTTTTTGAAGACTGAATGCTGAATTTTATATCCCTTGTCCGATTGTTCAGCCAGTCATGAAAACTTAGAAGATCATTTTCATTTCCAGTCCATGTGAAGAAAATATCATCAATGAACCGGATCCAACCCCCAATCCATTGTTTATAGGGGTCGTTCTCATAAATGAAGGTTTCTTCGTACTGGCTCATGAATAGCACAGCAAGCTCAGGAGCAAAAGGGCAGCCCATTGCGACTCCCTTGATCTGGAAGAAAAAGTCGTCTTTAAACTTGAAATAGTTTTTTGTAAGGGCCATCTTGGCTAGCTCTAGAATAAATTCAGTCGGTATCCTCATTGGGCGTTCTCTACGATCTAGGTAGAGTTCCAAAACTTCAAGTGCCTGATCCTGTGGAATTTGGGTGTATAGAGAAACTATATCCATGCTTACTAATAGATCTTTATTTTCAGTAAACGGCAATTCTTTGAGTTTATTTATGAAGTCTGTTGTATCTTGGAGGTATGATTGAACTTGTGACATGAATGGTTTGAGGAAGAAATCTATAAATTTAGATATAGGCTCAAAAAGTGATTCACATCCAGAGATGATGGGTCTCCCTGGTGGTAAGTGTTCACTTTTGTGTACCTTTGGGAGGACATAAAACAGTGGTATTCGTGGATGTTTGTTTTGGAGGTATTCAAATTCATTCTTCCCCAAAAAACCTTCTGCGAAGCCTTTGGTCAATATAGAGAATAATTCTTTTTGAAGTTCTTGAGTTGGATCATGGTTAATTTGGCGGTAACATTCTTGATCCCTTTGTTGGCGGTTAGCTTCTGTGATATATTCGTTAGTTCCCCAGATGACGATTGACCCGCCTTTGTCTGCTTGTTTGATTACGATATTTTCGTCATTTTTTAGACTGCATAGTGCTTCCTTTTGAGTTTTGGATAGATTTGGTTTAGTGTATCCCCTATTCCGCTTTTCTTGGGAGGAGATGGCAGATAAGATCGTTTTTTCAAAAACAATTACTTCCTTAGGGACTTTAAATGCAGGAGGGCATAAAGTTGATTTTTTCTTGAATCCTGTTGTTTCAGTATTTGGCGTCATTTCTTTCCCAGTGAAAAAGGTAGTTAGCCTGATTTTCCTACAGAATTCTATGAACTCAGTTTTTAGTCTTACAAAATCCGTGATTTTTGTGGGCACAAATGTCAACCCTTTTTCCAGGACGCTCATTTCACTTTCCGTGAGGGACTTATTTGAGAGATTGAAAATTGATGATTTATCTAATTTTTGTAATTGTGTCGCCTCGTGGACATTTCCCAAGGCTGTTGATATCTCGTTTTGCCTCTGGCTTTTGTTTGGCCCCGTGATAAAAAAGATTGTTGTTGTTGTTGTTGTTCGGAGGTATTTTGTTGGAAATTCTGCTGGTAATTTGGTTGATAGCCTCCGCATCTTGAAAAGGGTGGTCTGTAGTTGCCACTGTCTGAGTCGCTGCCACCTGAGGACGATGTGTCTGAAAATGTTATATATTTATTTCGTGATCTGCCTTGGTTGTCCGGAAGAAATCTCCTTGCTTCTGGTCTTGAATAAAAATCTAATTGGAGATAGGGATATGCTTTATCGATGGAAATTTTTTTCTTATCTCTCTTTGATCACGAAATAAATATATAACATTTTCAGACACATCGTCCTCAGGTGGCAGCAACTCAGACAGTGGCAACTACAGACCACCCTTTTCAAGACGCGGAGGCTATCAACCAAATTACCAGCAGAATTTCCAACAAAATACCTCCGAACAACAACAACAACAACAATCTTTTTTATCACGGGGCCAAACAAAAGCCAGAGGCAAAACGAGATATCAACAGTCTTGGAAAAAGTCCACGAGGCGACACAATTACAAAAATTAGATAAATCATCAATTTTCAATCTCTCAAATAAGTCCCTCACGGAAAGTGAAATGAGCGTCCTGGAAAAAGGGTTGACATTTGTGCCCACAAAAATCACGGATTTTGTAAGACTAAAAACTGAGTTCATAGAATTCTGTAGGAAAATCAGGCTAACTACCTTTTTCACTGGGAAAGAAATGACGCCAAATACTGAAACAACAGGATTCAAGAAAAAAATCAACTTTTTGCCCTCCTGCATTTAAAGTCCCTAAGGAAGTAATTGTTTTTGAAAAAACGATCTTATCGGCCATCTCCTCCCAAGAAAAGCGGAATAGGGGATACACTAAACCAAATCTATCCAAAACTCAAAAGGAAGCACTATGCAGTCTAAAAAATGACGAAAATATCGTAATCAAACAAGCAGACAAAGGCGGGTCAATCGTCATCTGGGGAACTAACGAATATATCACAGAAGCTAACCGCCAACTAATGGATCAAGAATGTTACCGCCAAATTAACCATGATCCAACTCAAGAACTTCAAAAAGAATTATTCTCTATATTGACCAAAGGCTTCGCAGAAGGTTTTTTGGGGAAGAATGAATTTGAATACCTCCAAAACAAACATCCACGAATACCACTGTTTTATGTCCTCCCAAAGGTACACAAAAGTGAACACTTACCACCAGGGAGACCCATCATCTCTGGATGTGAATCACTTTTTGAGCCTATATCTAAATTTATAGATTTCTTCCTCAAACCATTCATGTCACAAGTTCAATCATACCTCCAAGATACAACAGACTTCATAAATAAACTCAAAGAATTGCCGTTTACTGAAAATAAAGATCTATTAGTAAGCATGGATATAGTTTCTCTATACACCCAAATTCCACAGGATCAGGCACTTGAAGTTTTGGAACTCTACCTAGATCGTAGAGAACGCCCAATGAGGATACCGACTGAATTTATTCTAGAGCTAGCCAAGATGGCCCTTACAAAAAACTATTTCAAGTTTAAAGACGACTTTTTCTTCCAGATCAAGGGAGTCGCAATGGGCTGCCCTTTTGCTCCTGAGCTTGCTGTGCTATTCATGGGCCAGTACGAATAAACCTTCATTTATGAGAACAACCCCTATAAACAATGGATTGGGGGTTGGATCCGGTTCATTGATGATATTTTCTTCACATGGACTGGAAATGAAAATGATCTTCTAAGTTTTCATGACTGGCTGAACAATCGGACAAGGGATATAAAATTCAGCATTCAGTCTTCAAAAACCAGACTAACCTTTCTGGACGTGGAAGTATACTGTTCAAATGGAGAGTTGGTGACAACCCTTTTTAGGAAGAAAACAGACAGAACCAAAGCACTTGAATTTACAAGTAACCACCCGAGAAGTCTAAAACAGAACCTACCCATGGGCCAATTCCTCCGTATAAGACGGAACTGCACATTTAAAGATGAATATATGGAACATGCGAACCTTTTAAAAGAAAGACTACTTCAACGAGGTTACCCCTCAAAACTCCTGAAACAAGCACAAAAAAGAGCCTGGTGGACACCGAGAGAGGAATTGCTAAAGAGGAACCCCCCAAAAAAACAGACCAGAATCGTCTGCGTTTCGACATACTGCCCTTCATCCAATTGGTTGAAGAAGACAATTCACCAAAACTGGCACCTAATAAAAGAACTAGATCTTCAATTAAATGAACAACCTCTCTTCGCCTTCAAGAAAGACAAAAGCATTGCAAATCAGATAGTCCGTGCAGCATTACCAACAACACACAATCCCACATTGAGAGAGTATGTGGGACTACCCCCCATCAAAGGACACCATAAATGTGGTACGTGCATCAGCTCTACATCAACGATCGAGGGAACATTGTTTGAACATGAAAACATATTTTGGAAGCATGAGTCCTTCACAAATTGTAAAACTCGCAATGTAATTTACGGAGTTTTATGCCCATGCAAAAAATTGTACATTGGGAAGACCAATCAAGAAGTAAGGCAAAGAATGTCTCAACACAGATCCAGACTAAAAAGGAAAGTACTCACAGCACCCCTGGTACAACATTGGGTGGAAAGTGGCCATGACGACAATGATTTTAGATGGACAGTCATATCTGAAATAGAACTGGGCACGAGAGGAGGCGACCTCGAAGCCAAATTACGACAAAGAGAAGCCATGTTAATCCTTAAATTTAATACTGTTGTAAACGGGTTAAATGAAATGACGGAACTCTATAATTTGTAAATCTAGCTGTGCCTAGCTGCGAACATATACTCCAGTTTTTACATACGGGGTTTATATACTCAAAAAGGAAACTCATATCTGACTATTAACATATGGGAATCCAAAAAGTAACCCCCTAAAAACATCACCTTTCCGGCGATTATTATTAAAAAGCAATTGTGGATTTTTGCATACACCAACAAACAATCTGACTATCAACATATCGGAATCCAAAAAGTGTCCCCGAATACATCACACTTCCGGCGATTATTATTGAAAAGCAATTGCGGTTTCTGCACATACCAACATACATCATTTATGGTATAGTATTTTTCCAAACCACACAAGAACCACTACTCCCATTTAATCACGTTTTAACCAGACGTTCTTTCGCCTGACGCCAATAAACAGCGAAAATTGGATTCAAAACTACAATTCCCATCGGGCCAAGCACAATTCCATTTGATTACGTTTTAACCAGACGACCTTTCGCCTGACGCCACTAAACAGCGAAAATTGGATTCAAAACTACAATTCCCATCGGGCCAAGCACAAATCCGAACACAGTGTTTTTAAGCGCCGATCTGATGACACGATTCATCGGCGACAGAGACAGACACGCCGAACGGGGAGTCCAAGATCGTAAAGAAAACGGTAAGGTTACTAGCAGTATTTGGGTTCTTGAATTTATGCTCCCGCCTTTCTGCCGTGTTTACACAACAAGTATTGAAAAATAACTACCGCACAATCTTTTCTTCAATGGAGTCGATGTAGAATGGTACACCCAAACCACGTTAAAACGTTCCGCCTTATGCAGTTGGTGAACAGCAAGCACTTGATAAGAGTTCAAATTAACAACTGCACAATCCTTTCTCCAATAGATAACAAGAAACAGAACAACAATTTTCGTCAAAAATGATGCCGGTGTGACATTAACCGAGACACTACGTCGATGTTTAAGATTCTTCACAACCCCTTACATGTAAGTATATGACAACAATCTCCACACTCGTCTCGAAATAACCCGACAGTTCAAATTTTGACTGAGATGCATTTTCTGCCCACAGCTCAACTTTACAAAAAAGACCCGAAAAGCTCTACAGGTACTGCATGCATGGTGTGTGTTGCGTAAGATGAAGTGAAGGGTCCTCGTTTGTGAGATATCACTGACTGAATGCTATTCTGATTTTCATGTCTTCCAGATTGTATCTGTTACGGTCCTGAAGAGAATCCCACGAACCAAAGGGATTCGAAACGCGTCGACCCCATTGTCTGAGCCTTTTGTTTGTTATGTGGTGTAAATATCGTTTTTTTGTCTCCTAAGAGTTCCTTCTCCAAATCCATTAGGCCAATCATTGTTGTAAATAATCCAAAAGAAAATAAGTGGAAGATGGCCTAATCACCTGAGTGGTGACTAGAAGAATAAATATCTTACTCTTTAAAATTCTTTGTTTTTTCACAACACACCCCCCTCCCTTCCCATTACTCACTGGTATGAAAGTTTTGGTTGTATGCTTGTATATTCGTGAAATGAATCGGCTGAACACATGCTGAATGAATATTATGTCCCTGCATTGCGTGCACATCTTCCCTGACACCCCTGTGTACATATTCACAATTTCAATTTCTAGTTTTTTCATACAATCGTTATTAGTGTAAATAGGTAGATTCAAGTACAATTTTTGTATACTAATTGTGGACGTTTTCAAAAAGAAAAATTCAAAAATTAAGAATTTGAATAAAAATAAAATAAAAGATTTTGAGATAGATTTCTAGACTGAACGTGTGGTCTATTCAGGTGAGAACGCAGAGCTCATCTTGATTTCTCTTTGTAAAAATAATTGAGCAGTATTGGCAATTGTGTTGTTACTTCTGATACATTGTACATGCCATTGCAGAGCATGGTGTCTAATGTTTCCTGCTTGTGCTTACTAAACTGTTGCCAGTTTACAAAATGTGCAAATGTGAGAATATGTGGTGTGTTCAGATTTAAGATCTAAGCTAAGCCAAGACATTAAGTTTGTAGTATAGTCAGGAAACTCATTTGTTGTGGTATTATTCAAGCTGGAAACAAAGCAGACACAAGACTGGGGGTGAGTGTCTGAAAAGTTTCAGCTCTCCGTCCATCATCTCCTTGTGTTTGCTTTGTTCGCCGTAGGTTGGCAGGGTATGCCCAGACGTGGGTCCCTTGCTCACTTTGCCACTGAATTCAAGATACCCTGGCTGATGAGGGTTATGAACCCAAAACCTGTCCCAGGATGCTTGTTTCTGGTCCCGGGAAGACGTGGCTTGGCAGTTCGAGCTGGACTGTTCCCATGAGGCACAGGGTCAACACTGATTTGCATATAGCTGGGTCTGAACTGAGATTGCGCAGTGAGCTAAAGAACGATGATGAATTCAACCCAGATCTGTCACTGGGGGTGAGTGTCTGAAAAGTTTCAGCGCTCCGTCCATCATCTCCTTGTGTTTGTTAAGCTCAAAACAAAGATTTGTTCCCTTGAACATGCCAAGCTTGTGTCCCCCAAATCGATTTTTCATCAGTAATGTCTTTCCAAAAGTCAAACCATTGTGTGGACAGCTGGGAAAGAAACACAATAGCATATATTAGCCTGGTGCTTGTCAGCATGCTTTCTGTACAGATGACGGCGCAAGCTTATAATAATAAGAGGCTGGGTCTGATTTATCATAACCAGAAAAATAAGCAAGCTTCTGCGCAAATGTCTTGAAACTATCCCGCGGTGGTGTAGGGCAATGTTCCCATTGTGTATAATTAAATACAGCACATGGAGTATTTGCTTTGTGCAGGAAATGACGATCATAATGTTGAAAACCATACATTTCATCAAAATTAGATGTACCTGCGTACAGTTCATTAGATGTAGAAACAGTAGAATGCCCTCGATCTTCTAGCATTTCATATACTGTATATACATCCCAACCATGAGAGACAGTGCTGGGGGTGACAATGTCATTGAGAGATATTTTAAACAAATAACGAATTTGCGAAAGGTCAGTGTGGCCATACACATCATATGATACCCGAGCCTAAACAATCCCATCAGCATCTGGAACAGCTGAAATGTTCGCCAGAGAAAGGTATCTTTGTTCGCAGTGTGATAACAAATGTGGTTTAAGAACCAAGTTCACCAGTTGTACAGCAGGGCACTCTGGGAGATAGTGTCCATTTAGAAGTAGAAAAAAGACCATCACAAACCAATCCAAAGGACCAGGAAAAGTAATGTAATTTTAATCCAAAGTTTTAACCATTGATAAAAAAGTATGTCTTTTTCAGCCAAGGATAGAAAGTACGCAGTCTCAGCTGAAAGGGTAAAGGTGATGTCTGTTCAGATGAATCTGATGAGAAGTCATCAAAGTCGATAAAGTAAACAGAAGCAGTCCGATCAATTTTTGGCAGCTCCACTAGTTTTGTAGAACTGGGAGATGACTCAATCTGAGGTACATTGACGTAGAGAGGAGTCATGTCTGGAGTCCGAATCGAAATCTTTGTTTCTGTACTAGTCTATAGTACAGTTGTTAATGCAGTAACAGGCAGAATGGATACTTCGTTGTTGTGTACTGTAAATTCACGTTGTGTAAAGGCTGCTTTACTTAAAGCTCTCATCCATACTTCCGGTACAGTAGCGAGGGGAGGTAGGAAGCTACCCAGGAGCCCATGTGACCTACTTTTGAGAATCGGCCACATGATGTGGTTTGATCCGATCAATGGAGACAAATCTTTTGTCTTTGCGGCTAGCAAAAGGCAAAAGAAGTACAGTTCTGGTACATTCAACAGTCAGGACAGGTACAGGTAAGATGGCCCAAATTCATTATTATCCATATTATTCTTTCTGACCAGATCCCCAACCTTTCGTATTCAGCCAGGTCTTGCCGGAACCTTCTTCATTTTTCCAATGGTGATGCTTTTTACTTGGACATTGCTTTGAGTGTCCCAGAACTCGTTTAGGTCCTGTAAAACAGACAGATGTTCGTTTAGATCAAATGGTGTTTCCGCCGCCACTATGCTGGGAGTGTCGATGTCAGAAACCCACATCTTTACCCCATCCAGTATTTCATAGGCAGTCCGACCACCCAGGGATTTTCTATGCAGGTTGTGTAATACCATTGGGACCCCATGTAGATTATGGACCGAACTGTAACCTGAGTCTAATATCCTTGCTGTTAAAGACTGCTTTAAGTCACAATTTTTCCTCTTCACTACCGTGTTTCCCTCGGGTGATAGGGTGAGGAGTAACGCAGTGTCACACCCAAACTTCCCATGGCCTCTATGTAAACCCTAGAGCTAAATGCCGGACCCTAATCTGAGTGTAGTGTGCCTACTGCGTATGACCTGATAAAAACTTGCAGATCCTATATAACAGTTCAGGCATCAGCCGCTCCCTGTGGCCATGCCTACAGAAATCGAGAGCAGGAATCCACTGCTACCAAGACGTACTTGTAAGCCCCGTCTGATTTAAGAGGGCTGCAGTGGTTCACATAAACACCAGTGAGAGGCTTGTTAGAAATCAGTAGAGGTGTCTGGGGTGGACACGCGACAGTAGAACCCTTGCGCTCCAGTCAGCCCAAGTAAAGGCATATAAATCTGTGCTACACATTCCGAGGTCATCAATGCAAGGTTAAGACTGGAGCTAGGCGAAGCAAGGCCAGACTTGGTTTGCCAGGGGGAGATTATAATGTTATACTTAAGGTTATTAAGGGCACCGCCCACTCTCTGAAACCCCACCTGAGAACCATCTTTGAGGGGTCAAGTATGGCCTGGTATATCAGTTTAGCAAAAACGCTTAAAACATTGAAGATCAATGAAGAAAGCATACCATGGCTGGCTATCCCCCTGAACGCTTGGAAAAGATCCATAAACCAACAAGTACCTGAAACTTCATTAGATTTGGATCTCAACTCTCTCCATTCAAGCGCCCATTTAGATACAAAGCAGGCAAAGCACAACCTTACATAAATGAGTCTCTCACTCCACTAGCCTGAAGCAAAATCCTCTATAAGAGACTAACCATATTAGGAATTGCTGCTTTTAATCCTGCATGGGCCTGTACGGGGGAATCTACAAACTGCAGACTATGCCCACACACGCGAGAATCCTGGTTGCATCTTCTATGCTGCTGCCCCAACATTAATAACGACCGTTGCCACTCTTGCGCCCAATCTGTATTACCAATGGAATAAAGTCCCGCAGTGATGCGTTAGCCTTGTGTCTACCCACCACCGATACAACTCTAGCAAGACTTGCAAAATACATCCATCAAATCAGGATTGCCCTAAAAGCTGTTAATGAAAACAATAAAACTCTGGTGAAGGGTACCTGAAACTTGGCGAAGTAAACTGATCTATATTCCAAAAAGCTCTGCTGCCTTAAACACCTTTAGCCCGCCACTTTAAGATAGCGCTAATACCAGAGAGGGCTAATTGGAATGTTAGAGGCTCAGTCTACTATTCTGTATTGCTGTTTACCGCCCGAGGCTCAAAGGGGACTACACGAAGGCGTGCAAAGGCACATGGCACTGACCATAAACTCTGGCGAGGGATTATTGTGTTGGTACTGGGGCGGGCGCCAAATTTTATCTAATATAAACTGAAGTTTTTAATATCACTTTTTTGGTTTCCACCTGCTGACTGTTTTTACTATAATGATTTTAATGAATTGAACAGTTAATAAATAAACATAAAATACAAATGCTGGGAGATGTTGCATTTGCGGACAAAGTCCTCGTTCTGTTAGTAAAGACTTGGCCACTAGTAGCTTTCCTGCAGTAATGAAATTGTATCAGCCACCACTGCGTGTGCAGATTTAAGACCCTTGTGTGCAGCTTGAATCAACCCTAACCTGCGCTCGAAATTTGGTATTACTCTATCCCCACTCCTAGAATTTGATCATACGGTTATGTTTTTTGCATCTAACTTGTGTGAGTACTTGAGTGGAAAGCCTTTCGCAAGGTGGGTGCCATCGCGTGCAGCATTCACAGCCATCTTGATGTCTCTCTCTATTCTTGTACTTGAACAAGTTATCGCAGCAACTGCAGCAGTTCGTCCTGTTATTTTTATGGCTTCATCAGCCATGGAATTCCCTGAAACGTGTACGCTAGTATGTTGATAACTCAATGTGTTTATTACATGAGTCCGAGGCAAGCAGTCTTTCAGCTTTGCCACCTGTTCCCAAAGCATCATGCTCTTAATTGTGCAACCCTTTGAATCTCTGGCTTCAATAATGCAAATATTAATTATAGGACTGGAGACACTAGTACAAATCACACACTAGAAGATCTGTACTCTCTAGTGCTAGAATTAGAGCCTTTAGTGCTGCCAACTGCACTGTGCAGCCACCAAGCGCCTGCGTGTCGGTCTTTTCTGGTTGGAATTCTCCATCCTTCATGCGCCCTTTTATAGCTGCACACTCTGCTAAGTATTGGTGCTTTGTCCCTACGGCAGGTTGAGCAGAACCATCAGTATATAAGATGTAGTTATTTCTCTCCAGAGGCAATATTTCAATTGGAAGAGGGCATTCCTATTCATATTGCAGAAAAGCTTGTGTTTGCAATGTCTAATCTGTAATCTACATCTGTTGCAGTGAGTGAATTAGCCTATTGTATTTAACATGGTTGCCATGCTTTAGCGCTTGAGACGCTGGCTTGTTTGACGGCCTCTAGGGTCGGCACGGGAGGTCACAACAATAATGCGTTTATCATGAGCCAGGGATTGTTCCCTCACCACAGAAGTCTGTACTGCTTCCAGTATTTTTGCTGTTAGTGCAAAACGCATTTTAGCATTGGTGTATAAATGCGATTTATATGCAATTAGTGCTGTGTCACTGTTAGAAATGGGGCTCTCTAGTTGGCAATGGATTGCACCTATTTCCAAATAGAGACCCTTGCTTCTAATCTGGGTAAGGGAGTTACACCCTTAGACAACCCCTGCTCACCCCCTTGGTAGCTTAGCACGAGCAGGCAGGCTTATCTCAGAGGCAAAATGGAAAGCATTTGAGCACACATACAGTAACTCAGTGAAAACACTACAAATGGACACTACACCAGTTTAGAAGAATGGGAAATCTTTATCCAAACCAAATAAACCAAAATGACAAAAATCCACCATACGTTTATCAAAATATGACTTTTAAAAGGTAAAAACAGTTCTGTCCATAGCAAATTATGGATGCGTTTCTTTCAACACAAAGTGCCAGGGATGTGTTAAAAAAATCACAAGCAAATACAGCCACAGGGAAGGTAATGCTTTGGTTAATTACATGCAGGAGAGGTGAGGCGTCGATTTCTTCCTACCACGCAGGGGAGGCGATGCTTCGGTTCCTTGCTGGAGAAGAGTTGATGCATCAGTTTCTTAGTGTGTGTGGAGGTGATGTGTCGGTTTCTTACTGATAGATTTGGCGCACAGGTGCAATGCGTTGCGCACCGGAGGTGAGGTATCGCTTAGCAAGGATTGAAACAGCCAGCGTCGGTTCCGACAAGGGCACAGCTGTGCGGCCAGTCTTGGGGAGGCTTTGCATCGTTCAGCGTCGGTTATGATGAGTGTGTAGCTGTGAGGCGGGACTTGGCATGGCTGTGCACCATCTAGCGTCAGTTCTAAGGAGTGCAGAGCTGTGTGGCGGGGCTTTGCGAGGCTTCATGTTGCTTCACTCTAGTTCTTACAGAGATCAGCTGCAAAACCCACTTCTGAAGCTCTTTGACTGGAGGGAGGAACCTTAGGCAAGGGTAGGACTCACAGATGGCAGAGTCCTGCAGCACCAGCAGAGTTGCAGGAAGTCTTTTGTGTCCCTGAGACATCTTTACAGGAGGCGAGCACACACAATCCCTTGGAGAAACTTCACTAGCAGGATACATAGCAAAGCCCAGTCCTTTGTCCTCACCTTGGCAGAAGCAGCTACTATAGGACAACCCAGAAAAGCATCCACACAGCAATGGGGCAGTACTTGACCATCAGCTTCTCCAGCTCTTCTCTTTGGCAGAGGTTCCTCTTGAGTCCAGAAGTATTCTAAAGTTCTGGGCCCCAATATTTACACTGCATTTCCCTTTGTTCTCTTGTGGCAAAAAGTCTTTCAGCTCAGTCCAAACCAGTTCGGTCCTCTCTGGTCCAGCTTTTTGGCAGGAGGTGGAGATAGTATTGTGCACAGGAGACAGGGTCTATTCAGTTGCAAGGAAAACTCCTCCCACTACTTTAATTGCAGCTCGGTCTCTTCAGCTCAGCTCTGAGTCATCCAGGGAATCCAGAAAACAGCATAACCCCACCCCTGGTGGCTCTCTACAATGTATGCACATCCTCGGCTCCTATCACTCCAAAACCAGACAGCCAATACACAAACCAGCAGAGGCACACAGAATGGTTAAATAAGAAAATGCCTACTTTCTAAGGGTTGGTTGTCACTTCACTCCAGAAATGGTGATACTCTACATGGCCAGGTTCGAAAACAGATTTGTCTTCAATGGGAACCCGTTCAAGGAGCATTTGCTCCAGTGGTACAGATATTTTGACGATATCTGGTTCCTTTGGAATGGGTCAGAGGAAGATTTCGGAAACTTTCATGGATGGTTGAACTCGACACATGAGGACATCACATTTACCATCACCAAGAGCAAGACAGACCACCCCTTCTTGGATGTTGAAGTAATTCCTCTGAGCGAGATGACCCCTTACCAGCCACCACCAGGCTATTTCTCCTATGCCACCGCCAGCAATCTCCACCTCCGACCTCTGGGAGCACTGAGACCCCGGTTTTTGTTGGAAGCAAGGAGGCTCAAAAGGCAGCTGGCCTCTGTCCAAGCAGCTTCATCGCTATTTGACCCTTGACCTGGGGGCGCGCAGGAGGCTGAAGCGGGAGCTTCCCAGAAACACTGTGACCGGTGCTCTCTATGGGACTTTGAAGATGCCCCCTGGGCTGAAACCTAACTGTCTGTGCTTACCGTGATGCCCGAGCAACCTTGACAGATGCCCAGCGGAGCTGTCCTATGCAGCTATAGAGGAGTTAGGCTCTGGTTCATCCCTCGGCCGTCACTCACCCAGCTGGACATGGGACATTTTTTTCCTCACCTCCCCATTGTGTTTCCTACCTGCTTCCCTTACCCCTGTTCACCATTCCCCCCTACCTTTTCCCTCCACATAAGACATGTGTAAGCGCTAATAACTCACATTATTGGGTAATCTTATGTTTTTTTTTCTCCTATGTGTATACTTGGCTATGTAACTATGTAACCTGTAACTCACGGATCCTCATGTAAAAGCGCTCTGATACCTCTGGGTCTGGCCAGCGCTTTATAAAACTATGCAAATAAATAAATGAAAATGCCCCAAGGAAATGTACTAACGACCACTCTATACAGAAAAGCTACCAATAAGAATACAAACCTTCATTACAAGAGCGCCTACCCAAGGAGGAGAAGTGTGGCTCAATGGTTAGAGCGGCAGACCCTGATGCAGAGGTACTAGCCCGGAACCAGGGTTCAATTCCCCGCCTCGGCGGGTCTTGGGCTCAAAAATTCCACGGACCTGATAATTCTCGCCTCGGTGCCTATTCCAATCATGGAGTCCCACTCTGCAACTCTGGGCAATAGCTTGCTTAATCTCCACAACGGCCCCCACAACGCTAAGGATGCCTGGCCTCCACCTTGGGGGTGCCCAGGAGTGGACACTTCACAGGGAAAGCCAGGATGGGTTCCACAGCGGTATTCGTACAAACGCCTTGAGACCCTTGCGGGTGAGTAGTGCGCTATACAAGTATCAATGTACATTTACAATGAACATGAGGGATAATTTACCATACGTCAGCTATTGAGGATCAGGAGAAATTGCTCCCCTAAAGAAGATTTTGAAATTCATGCTACAGCCTTTTGCAAACAACTGAAAAGTAGGGGTTATCCAAAGAAATTACTTAAACATGCCATCAAAAGAGCTTGGAACACTCCATGTGAAGATCTATTGATGAATAAAACAAAACAGCCCTTAGAAAAACTGGTTTATGTCTCGACCTATAGCCCACATACCAAAAAATGTCATCAAATTGTCTTGAAGAATTGGCACCTTCTCCAGAATTCGAAATGTCAGTTTGAGCGCCCAATATTCTCAATGAGGAACAATGCCAGCATTGGCCAACATATTGTAAGAGCGGAGGTGGCTATACCTAGTCAAGGAAGGACATACGGGCCCAATTGAATTTAAAACCAACAGAGGGGCACCATAAATGTGGCAATTGTTTGGCCTGTGAATCTACAGTTGAAGGAAGCGTATTCAGACTCAACACCCAGAAGTGGTATATTCAAACTGCAAAACAAAGAACGTCATCTATGCACTCATTTGCCCATGACCCAAAATATACATTGGTAAAACAAACCAACAAGTGAATCAACGCATAGTCCAGCACCGCTCCAGAATCACAAAAAAGGTGTTGAGAGCACCCAAAAGAATCCTGGTGAGAAAGAACTCAAATGGATAGTGCTTACAGTTATCAAACAAAATCCTCGAGGTGGCCATTACCAAAATGTGTAACAGTTGTAGGAATGTTAAAAATATCAAACAATATTCAGCACTTGTTAAAAATATATAATAATGTATAAAATGTGCATAAAAAATATTCAGAGACTGGAGGAGCGCAGGTGTCTTGCGGGGTATAAAAGGAGAACCATTTCTAAGATAGCCTGGTCCTGAGGCATACAGTGCACGGTGAGCGGTGACCAAGGCCTTGAACCTGACTCTCTTTGTCATAGGAAGCCAGTGTAGACTGCGAAGATGTTGTCTCACACTACATCTGGCAGAGATGTTCAAAAGAAGCCTGGCAGCTGCGTTCTGCACCACTTGTAGTTTAATTAGTAGGTAACTCGGTACGCCAATATACAGAGTATTGGCGTAATCAAACCTAGAAAGGATTAGGGCTCTGGTAACTGTCTCCTTGGCTGCCCGAGGAAGAAGAGCAAAATTATGTCCTAAGAATTTTTAGAAAACCAAAGCAGGTCTGTGCTAACTTCTTGATCTGAGTTGAGAACAGAAGGTTCTCCTCGAACCAGACCCCCAAGTTCTGGACAGGATTCCCTGAGGAGGCAGGAAGCACTGAATTGGAAGGCCAGAATGTTTCTCTAAACCGAGAGGGAAACTTTCCAAATAAAGAGGATTTCTGATTTCTCCTCATTACATTTCATTTCTGCCGCCGCCAGCCATCTGAAAACTGCGGTCAAGCAGTGTTTGGCGGCAGAGATGGAGCCCTCGTTTTTTCCCCATGTGAACAGGAGCTGGTTATCATCGGCGTAAGATGTACAACCCTTTTTTGCAGCTGCAAACGGGAGAACCTCCCTTTTGTGGCTGCAAAAAAAGGTAATAGCATGTACAAATGCTAGTCACGGACTCGCAAAATAGCATTTGCGACTCTCACTATTAGGAAAGTGGTATCTGACTGCATTGTTACCCACACTTTTTTACTGGTGTTTTGCTGTTTTTGGACTAGTCTGGCTCGGATCCTGCTTATCAGGACCCCAGTCTATTTGCTTTCTCCCTTAAATTGGTATGTCTGTACTTTAGGTACACTCCAGATTGGATTCTGGGGTACCCTTATAAGTCCCTTGTATATGGTATAGAGGTATCAAGGGCATAGGTACCCCAAAGGCCTCTCATGGGCTGCAGCATGTATTATGCCACCCACGAGAGGCCACTCAAACTGACACCACATGTTTGCTCCCGCAACCTGTGTAAGCTGGTGCTTGCACCACTTACTCAGATATAGTATCCCTCTATCTGTACATATATCACTCCACTTAAAACCTATCAGTCACCCCTATGGCAGGGCATATCGATCCTGAAGGCAGGGTGCTGGGTTTTACGTGAGAGGGTGCTCCTGCATGAGTAGGGCCTCTATGAAGCATTCAGAGTCCATTCTCCTTGGCTATCTGTGATGCCGCCAGACATATATGTTTAAGTGCATTATAACCTCGCGGTAAATGTTAACTTTAAAACGGCTGCTCAGAAACATGTCGTGTTTGGTGTCAAACACCTTGGAATGAGTCCACCCTTTCACAAAGACATGCGTGGGTTCCCTGTCTACCCGGTACCAGCGTTCCTCGTCCGGGCAGCACAAAATGGACCCTGCAAGCCACAGACACATTTCTGCTCTCCTGCTGCTGAGCCAAGCTCAAACAGGGGAAGGCATGACAATAGGTATCCTGTCACAGGTAGGTGTGACCACCTCCCAGACAGGATTTAGTGTATTGGGGATGGGTGGGTGCACTCTGAGAGTGCCAGAAAGTTTGCACTGGGGGCACATTCGGTGTCCCCATGCATAGTCCAGTTCAAACCAGTTCTGGGAGCCAGTGGCTCCCGCTCTGGCGTGAAACAGGACAAAGGACATGGATGTAGACACCCCTCTGTCCTGCCCCTCCCATAGGAGGGACCCCTGAATCTGTCCTACCCCTTCCCGTGGGTATAAAATGGGTTACCTGGCTACAGGACATTGGATTGTACCTGGGCAAGATTCTGCTACAGAAGAAACTAAGTACTTCGACTGTCTGCATGACGCTGGATGGCTGAAGAATCTCCCTTGGAGTAAACAAGTTACTCCCCTGCTGAAGCAGGCACCTAAAGTGCATCTGACTGGCTTGCATCTCCCGAGCTCCTGAGGACTCTGAAGATTTCTGCAACACAGGAGGTGGGTCCCTGAAGGTCTTCCAGGTCGATCTGCTCTCTCAGCTATTCTGAGACCAGTATCCCCTGTGGGGACCGCGTGACCCGAATCCCTGTGCACCACTTCTATTTGCAACTGCAAATACTAATCAGCATTTCCTGAGTTTGTGCATTTGACTCCGAGTAATCCTGACCCCGAGCAGTATTTCCACCGAAGATCTCCGGCCTCCTCGCACCATGTGCTCCGTGGGTCTGTACTTTGTAACCCTGCTTTAGGTCTCCTCGCGATCCCTGGTCCGTTGGCCTGTGGGTCCTAGCAAGGGTCACCTTGTTTGTTCTTGGTCTTTCCTGATTGCTCCAGATTTGCCCTGACTCTCCATTGCTTGGGGAGTCCCCTGGACCTTGCTGGTCCACACCGTAACCTGTTTCTTCTCCCTGTGTGGGTTGCAGTTGCCAAGGCTTGTTGGTGCTCCAGCCGGAGCCCCACCCCTCAGCACTCAAAATTCTTCGTGGGACAGCTCACCTCCTGGTCATCCTCGACATCTCCAGATCCTCGTGGCTGAAGAGTCAAGTATCCCCTCATCACACCTGAAGCATCAGACATCCGTGGGAATTCGACTACCGAGCCCCTGGTCACCTGACGTGACCTAGACTCTGTCTCCTTGCTTTCAGGTTCCTCTCACCTCGAATCCAGGCTTGAGTTCCACTGGACACTTTCCACTTCCACGGCAGCAGTACTTCTTCTCAGCACGCCATTGAAAACGGCAGAGGTTTCTGACACCACTTGACCCCTTTGCACCCGGCTCCTCTGGGATAGGTAACTCGGGTACCTTGGTATCCACGGGTCGGTTGGCCTTAGAACCTTTTACATTCCGAAGGGTTTGCTTGAAGTCCTCTTTGAAGTGTCCATAAACTGTAAAACTGTAACCAGGACTTTCCATAGAGTTGTACAGACCCCGCATCTGTGTTTCCACACTACACCCATCCTCCGTGGTGTCCCAATCTACTCACCAGGGGTCCCAGCGATCCTACGTGCTCTAGGCACTTTGTCTATTGAAGTTGTGACTGTTATACCATTTTTAGGTCTCGCTAGGCAGCGTGCATGCGCTGTCTCTCCGAGACTTCAAGTAGTCTATATCAGGGGTGAAACTCCGCCTATTGCGGGGGAATTTCTCCTGCCGCCTGCCATTTGTAAACACTGGCATTGGTTTACTTAGAGGGCTTATTACTGGCTGTAGATCTGATGCCTCACTTCCGTTTATTCCAGAAGCAGCACAGCCTAAGTATAGTTTTCATCCCCTCTTTTAGGTAATGTGTGTCCGGGGGGAACTTTCGTTTTAAGGCCCCACGTGCATACATAAGCAGCATGGAGCTCGTCACCAGCGATGTGCTGTTAATTATACATAATGAGTGCAGTGCTCCTCATGAGCGCCAATGTTTTCAACAACCATCCGCCCCTCGCTTTCCACTGTCACTCCCCCCTCCCTGCAGAGTAGCACAGGTTTCGCTCTGCCCTCCCCACATTAAAAACCAACAGTAACCACAGGATTAACAAGTAAACTTGGGTTCCGGAGAAATGTACTATTCTCTATTCTGTGTTAACAATGTGTCACTGTATAAATCTTACCCGAGCCGCAAATTAATAATTTCTTGTGTTCATAACATCCCGTCTGGGTCACGGACGCAAAGCAATTGACAAGCTTAAATCTAGAAAAAAATACACCTACGAAAAATGCCATTGATCTATAAAACCACATTTCCACTTCCAGTAACGCAACAAGCTTTCCTTGTGTCACAGTTTTATTTTTAAATGTAGGGAGAAGGTTTACGCTGCAAGCGCTCCGAGCATGATTGCATGTTTTTGTTGGGGCTAGATCAACAAGTTTATGTACACAAAGTACACAGGCTGTAAAACGCCTGTTAAAAAGACTATAGGGTTGTCGATCCTCAAAGGTTTTTATAAACATACCTTGAATACATTACCGTGCAATGGGTGTTTTTTAATTAAAAGCTGAGTCAGCATTTTTCAACCGCCAGCTCGTGACTCGGATGCTGACACAGCTTTTGTCATACCCTCTTCCATGTAGTTGCATATGCTAGCATGGCCTAGTAAGCGTATTTGCACCCTTTTTTAAAAAACCTCGTTGGATAGGTCATTTTTTATCGGACTCCTTGAATGTAGTAATTGTGAGTGTAATTGTTTGCGCGCCCTTGTTTTCATCTGACTTCATGAAATATTTTTTGAGCACTGATTTAGGTAAGGTTTTTTTGTGACATTGCGACACTCATAGGATTTTTCCTTTTAATTTTTCTCCCTTTACTTTTCGGGCGGGATTGTTTCCCTTTGTTTGGTCAAGTCTGATTATATTGCTCAAGAACCATTGTTTGGAGTATATTGGTAGTTACAGATGTGGCATATTCATTCATTCATTCATTATGCAGTTCTCTGCTGGCAGTTACAGATGTGGCATATTCACTCATTCATTCATTATGCAGCTCTCTTCTGGTAGTTACAGATGTGGCCTATTCATTTGTTCTGTGGTTACCTGATGTGAGTTGTGATTGCGCCATATTCATTCATTCATTCATTCATTCATTCATTCATTCATTCATTCATTCTGTAGCTCCCTGCTGGCAGTTACAGATGTGGCTTCATTCATTCATTCTTTTCTTCCCTACTGGGAGCTTCTTCGGTGCTGAATAATTAGTAAATAATCAGTCAATATTTATTTCTTGTGGGGTTTGTTACAAACTATTTCAATGTGAAAATATACTATTATTAAAAAACAAAAATATTTTGAAAAGCAGAGCTTTAGATTCAAGATTATAGTACAGACTGAAGATAAATCTGTTTAAAGGTCTCACAGTGACTACAGATACAGACTATTGTGTACTGGGCTACTCTAGCTGAAGCTGCTTGTAAGAACTAGTGTTACTACTTCAGGAATCTTCATAGTTCCTCGACCAAACAAATAATTAAAAGCATGTCCCCAGTCTGGAGTCTTCCAGGCGCTATTTCCGCTTCCGCTGTGGGGCTCGAGGGGTCAGAGGTCGGGGTGCTCATCTCCCTGATGCCTTCTGGGACAGGAGCAGTTCAGGCCTTTCAGTGCTAGTTACACTCTGTCCTCATTAACAGTAAATATCTTCTTAACTCTGAAGAAGAAAGATACCTGTGAAGAGAGCTTTGTACTGGATGGCCCTGCACTGACCCCTGCACTGACCCCTGCCCTGTGGGGAAGCGTGGCTCAATGGTTAGAGCGGCAGACCCTGATGCAGAGGTCTGGCCCGGGACCAGGGTTCAATTCCCGCTTTGGCGGCTCTTGGAGTCAATCTCCCCGGACCTGATAATTCTCGCCTCGGTGCCTCTTCTAATCATGGGCCCCACTCTGTGACTCTGGGCAATAGCTTGCTTAATCTCCACAACGGCCCCAACAGCGCTAGGATGCCTGGCTTCACCTTGAGGGTGCCCAGGAGTGGACATCTCACAGGGAAAAGCCAGGAAGGGTTCCACAGCAAAATGAATACAGCACTACGAGACGTCAGGGTAGAAGCGCGCTATATAAATACAAACACATTTACATTTACATTTACATTTGCCCTGATCCCAGCACTGACCCCAGCACTGACCCCTGCACTGACCTTGCACTGACCCCTACCCTGACCCCAGCACTGACCCCTGCACTGACCTTGCACTGACCCCTGCACTGACCCCTGCCCTGACCCCGTGATGCTCATGGCTGCTCTTTCTTCCGCAGACTCCAAGAATGTTACATGGAGGATGAGAGGTCACGTGAGCCCTGGTCCTCCGATGCGGAGCCGGAGGCAGACATATCCGTGCTGTGTGCGGCGCTGGGGGATCCGCGGAGCCGCGTGCGGGAGCTGAGGTAAGTCTAGTCTTTCTTCCTCATGTCCTTGGGAAGGCGGGGGGAGGAGGGGGGGTTACATCATTCCCACCGAGACCATGTTAGAGTCAGACATGGGGGATCCTCTGACGGGTATGAACCTCTCTTCTGCTTCCAGCAGCAGTTATATGATACAGTGAGGTTCACCTGTCTGCTCCTGTTCTGATGAGATGGCTCAGCGAGCTAGTCCTCAGATGCAACCCCTCCTTCTCCTGTTTCAAAAGGGCCCTGAAACTCCATCTCCTCAACAAATACTTTCATGACCAACGTCAACTAACCAAGTCTTCTTTATCCGAGTTGTTGCCTCTCTCTCTTGACATTCAAGGATATTGGGGACCGGTCCATGTCACTCTCGCCTTTTCTTTTATTGTTCTCTCCCCCTCCGATGCACTGCATATTTATTTCCCGTGCTGTATTTTTTCTCTGCAGTTTGCTTCCTTACTGCCGGCCTACTATGTAATGTAATATCCTTCTGCTGTTTACTATGTGTATGTAAAGCGTTCTGATACTTACGGGTCAAGCTAGCGCTATATAAAACTTTACATAAAATAAAATAATGGACCTATCCCAGGGGTCTGTGCTCAACCTTCCAGGGGGGTCTTCCTGTGCTGCCCCTTGGTCCTTGAGCTTAGGGGGTGACTTTGGCATCCCGGGGCGAAGTACAGTTGAAGTTTAGCACAAAACCAGTTGCCACTGGTCTACTGTTCTCCAGATTCAGCAAAAGCAATATTTTTTTTTACTTGCAGTAACGTGTGTGCTTCACAACAAACTGCACTCTGACTACTCTTGGGTCCAACAGACTCAGGTACAACTTTTGAGCAAAACACACATGATCCCTCTGGTCTATCAAGAGAGAGAAAGAAGGCTGACTAGAAAGAAGGCCACCCTTTAAAGGATGGGTTCTCTCACCCACCAGAGGAGGCATGCTTCATAATTGGGAATCCTTCTCGCACCATGAAGCCTAGTCATGGTGCCGGCTACAACCCTCTCGCTGCGAGGGAGGAGCTCAGGGATGTATTTTTGTGTAACATGCGTTCTTTCTAAAACCCAATGTGAACTAGCAGAGTGTTATGAGGGGTGCAGTGCTGGTAGTGAAGTGGACTAAAACTAGCTACAGGGTTTACCACATACTTTTTATTCTAGCTACCTTGTGCTGGGATTAAAAACAGAAAGTACGTGAGAAACCATTAGAGCCAATCGTACTGAGCTCAGATCAACATGTTTCAGCCAATTACCTAAAGAGTGTTGTGGCTTTCTTCAGGATCTTAAGTAGGCTACTGCTGTGAAAGTTATTTCTACAAAAGTGTGTAAAAATTGAACATCAAGGGAAGATGGTGTATTCACTGGTGGTACATGTAAGGGGACATAAACAACATATTGAACACTTTATGGATTGGTAACAACTCAAAACAAGTCAGCCAATCTGACAAATTTAGAAGTCACACCATCTGCCAAGAAGAATTCTTACATAAACATGTGTTGAAAAAGGAAGAGAATCCCATCTAACACCCACAAAGTGCCCTATCATAAAGGGTGTTGCGCAGTTATGTTTTGGTTTTGTATTTACGCTACTTTGAGCTATTGGTATTGTAAATGACAATGCCTTTTATTTATGTTTTTAAAACCAAAACATAAATAAAAGGCATTCTCATTTAAAATGCCAATAGCTCAAACTTGCATAAATGCGAGACCTATTGCATTACAGATGCTTGTGATCTGGTGGTTTCCAGACAGACTATCGGTACCTGCCACAAAATGCCTCTGTGAACTGGCACTGCTAAGCGATATATTGTTCCCTCAAGTGATGTGCTCTTGCTAACCTTTAGGAAGAGGGGTGAGGATCAGAAGCACACAGCCAGGAGCAGTCAAAAGAACAAGGGCCCTGGCGCTTACTATTTTCCAAATAAAGTTGGATGTGATTTGCTAGGGGATGAAGAGTGTAGCGGTCGGCGGTGTAAGGAATGGGACAGACATACTTGGACCTGGAGGGTGAAAGGCCACGCAGGTATGGGTCTGATGAGGGAGCTGTAGCAAATGTTGGCTTTTAGCCCAAACGTGCCTAGCTAGAATGTAAGGTTGGCGGCCACCAATTGTGTGTTAACGGGGAAAGGTGTGTCATAATTTACACTGTCACACTAAAAAGTAAATAACAAGAGGTACACATCTCTAGGAGCATGTGCTGTGTCCAAGTCGTCCTGGAGGCTGTAGCAGATGCATCCTTCATCCTAACTATCCGAAGAGCAGCAGACAATGTACTATGGTCCTTATAGACTCGTATCATAAAAATACAGTGTTCTAAGAAACAAAATCAATGGGAGTTCAGGTAGGTGATGCATTAGGTGCACGTATCAGGGTGATGAATATTATTATCTTGTAACAGACACGCAAAAACACCAGTGCACATATAAGCACACACATCGAAACACACGCACATAAAAGCACAGACATGCAAATACACCAGGGCACTTATAAGCACGCACACACATGCACACACCTACACAATAACGCAGTTCTACATTGCCATGCAAGTACACAAGCGAACACAGATGTAAGCCCACACATGCATACACACACATATAGGCACTCACACGCAGCCCACAAATTTGCACATGGTTCCATTCGACCACATAAAAATGCACTCAATGCCACACAGAAACACGTAAACGTTTATTAGATATGACACGTGGATCCATGCACACACGAGGCATACACACTCTCAAGCCAACACACACACACATCCACATGCGCACACATGGATCCGTGCACAATGTGGCGCACACACACACGGGCAAACACGGCCACCGGTTCACACCTTCATCAGTGCTCTTGTGCTGCATGGAATATTGTTTATTTCCCACAATGCACTGCAAGAAGAGGGTTTTCTCCAGGGTGATATTTCCTAAGAGGATAGACCTTAAATGAGAGCATCCAACTTAACCGTTAAATTACATCATGGGTTGGCCTGGTAAGGTACTCTCTAAGGGGGTAAAGATGCAGCCTTGCGGCCTGCTGCACTGTTTGCGATGAACGCCACTTGGTATCTGCGCCCTGTTCCCTGATACCGCTTGTACCAGACTTACTCTTTGTCCTCTCCATCTCTGGGTTAATGCCCCCTTATCAGAGTAGCACGTGCGTCTACCACTTGTTTCTCTTGGCCCATACCTATTCAGGAGGCTCTCTGTCCCGAGTGGCCACCGCCACCCGATACCATCACTGACAGTTTGCAGTCCTGGTCTTTCATAACAATTTTTTGGGGGGTTTGTTTAGGAAGCATCGCGACTCTTCCCTGCCGCACTGTATTTAACAAGTTGGTGTGCATCTATGCTAATAAGCAATTAAACTGCATTTTAAAATGCACTATATTATTGGCAACATGACTTCACCCATTCTCCAGTGAGTTCTCAACGCGCATTAGCTGCCGGGCTGGTCTACCCCCCTCTGCAGTGCAGTAGTAGTGACCCTGGCATCCCTTAATGCAGAACCGACGCGCCTTTAACTTCTCGAATCAAGGCCCCGCAGCCCTTCGAGAATAAACCCGGTAGACCTAATATGACCAATCTATCTACAGATGTTACGAACGTAGCAGGTGGACAAGTGCAAGTAAACTACATAATTTAAGTCAAACCGTCTCTTGTGACGAAAATAAAGAAGAAATAAAAGGGTGCGCGGAATTCAAAACACCTCTTTCAGAACCTGAGGTGGTGGCTCAGTCCGACACAATGCCTGTGACGCCAGACGCGCGCACACTGCGATATGTATTCCCTCCATAGCTATCGTTGACGAACTCGGTCATTGACTGGGTGTGGCTGCGCCTTCAGGAATGTTGCACTCACCACACAACTACTGCTAAAATATCTACTATTTAACCAGAGAACTACATTTTTTTTTTAAATCACACAACGTCCGCATCAGTCAAGCTCCATCAAATGGCCACTCGCGCCAGGTGTATGCTAGAAGGGGGTGGGGCTATGCTAGTCGGACCGTTAGGATAACGGTACTTTGCTCCCAACAATAATTAAACGTCAAAAACTGCTATTCCCGAAGTGCCAAAAGATCAGAAGGAGCGTAACCGTCTTTCCGACCAGCAGCCAGTTAACTCTGCAACACAAAACCTCAGGCGGGAGGAGGGGGGACCTTAACACACTGGTTTGTGGAGGGTGGGTGGCTTCTTAATCAACTGCCACAGGTGGAATATGCGCGAGCCGCTGCAGTGTCCACTTACCGTGGCTGGATGCAGAGGTAGACGTTCCCCGCTTCGCTCCGACGGTGAGTAAAGACAGTAAAGGTGAGACTCCCTTCATCTTTCTCAGAATGTGAGGAGGGGCTGGCGTGATGCACGCTGGGAGCTGCTTCATCATTGGGGGTGACTAGCATCCAGAGATCCGCTGCATCATTCCAGGGAAGGCTGGCCTTTGTGGCAGAACATAATGGCAAAGGGCATCGCCAGATCTCAGGATCCAGCCATAAAGGGCTTATGCTATTTTTGCTGAAATGCAGGATATTTGTTAGTCTTAATTAGATTTTGGAGCAATTGTTTTCCCATGTTTTACAAACATTTGATTAATTTATTCATTTACTCGAGATATTATTCTGTCACATACATCTCATGTTATTGTATTGACAAAAAAATATTGCGAGAACTATGACAAGTATGCAAGTGGTTCATATAAATATTTTTGCAGGAAGGTAAACAAGCGCTCGCCCTTTGTCTGTAAGCCCCATCCTTTTCAGATTGGGGGGCGTGTTTTCTAGGATGTAAACAACAATCAAAAACACGCCCACAGTCTGAAAGGGACGGGCTTAAAAAGTAGAACAAACCTAACAAAAGCGCCCCTCAATCCGAAAAAAAACAGGGCTTAGCTGAAGACAATGATGTCACTGAGACCTCTTCTCCAATGGCTGGCCGCCGTTTGGGAGGCCAGCCAATGGAGAAGAGGGGCGGGGTTTACCCTCCCTACTCAGAGTCATTAATTCTCACTGGTGAGACTGCGCATGTGCGCAGCCTATGCCAGTCTCGACCTAAAAAGGGCCTCGAATGGCGTGTCGGGAATTTGAGTAAAAAATGCAAACAATTTTTGATGTCAATTACACATTCAACAAAAGTGAATACTGAGAGGCAAATAAACATGTCATGGCAGTTTTAGCGATCACAATTGCAGTATAAAGATAGTAAGAAAAGGGTAGGAAGGGAAATGAAGCAGAGGGTGGTATTCTCATTCACACTTTTCCTATGCACCATATAGAAATTAAGGTCAATCTCCTTCGTAGTCTCTCAGTGGACGGTTCCATCTCATTAATGTGGTGTATGCCCTGGAGAGGGAAGGATCTATAGATGTATTATGCAAGAGACAGCTAAGGTATATCATCATTAAGCCCTCTTTCGATTGTGCCCAACCTAAACAGCCATCTTTGCTCAATCCGTAATAAAGTTTTATTCAAGCTGGGTGTTGTGGATGACAGATTGGGCTTGTTCAGGACTGTCAAACTCAAGTCCTCTGCATTGTTTTGTCTCAAAGAAGTGTTTCGTGAGTTTGTTTGCTTGTTTTACGCATCTGGTGGTGCTTTTTTGTTCCAGTATTCAAACTCATACCCGCATACCTTAGGCCGTAAGGGCACGTAATCACGTATATGAGTCTATCGTTGTTAAAATGAGTGTGCGGTCTTACACCCAAGGCTTGCCTGTTCCAATGTTGATGGTCTTAGTGACAGAAGTCTGTCTGCATGCCCCGCATGAGCCACACAGATAATGTCCTTGTACAGGGCGAGACCCCAAAGAGTGTTTTGCCTGGCAATCTGAGTAGGACTGGGTCAAGTATAGATAAACTGACTTTAAGGTTGCAACTCCTTCTGAACACAAACAGGGGTTTCTGTAAGAATTGTTTGCCCTTGTTCAGGAGGTGCCAGTTCTTATGTATCACTTTTTTAACCTGGTTTGACAAAGAGAACAAAGTGTTTATGCAGACCAGTCTGTCCTTGGGTTCTCTGTCCTGTGGGTTATCCAGTAGGGTATCCCGGTTATTGTTCATGCTCTTTTGGCGGATTTATTGTCCAGGGATAGTGGATAATGTCTATCCAAAAGGTGCAGCTGCAAATTGATAGAATGTTCAACCAACCCTTCCAATCGGGACTTGTTGAATTCTATGTGTTATTTCTCAAGATCTCTCCCAAGTGCGCCCATCTACAGATGTAATGTTTTCCACTTCCACCCTTTCTGACGGTGTTGGAATTGAAGGTGTGTTCAAATCCTTGGTCTTGGCTAGTCGAAGACAGAATGTTTGCTGCACAGTTCCATTCAGGAAAATGATTTTATGTGGTATGAGGCAAGCTCTAAATAATGCCTCTGTTCCCTGAACCTGCCAGTCCCTAGTTCCCCAGACTGATTTTGTGTCTACTGCGTCTTTCCAGAATTTTAGTTTAGACAATTGGGAAAGAAAGGAAGCAGAGCATATTAGCTTAGAGTCAATTCACATATTTTTCCGTGCAGATGATGGTGTTTTATAATAATAGGAATGTGTTAAATCCTGAAAAATATGCAAACTTCTGTGCAATGTATTAGAACTACCTTTTGGTGGTGTCGGACAGTGTTCCCATTGGTGGTATATGAAAACATTTTGTGGGACACTTGGTCTGTGCGAAGAAATGATGACCATATTGCTGGGAACAGAACATATTGGCAAAATTAGATGCATCATCGTACAATTCATCTTGCGAAATGTAGCTGATTTCTCTAAATAAGACATCATTATACGTACTGTCTCAATGTCCCAATCGTCAGAGATTGTGCTAGAGGTGATAAAATCATTTAAGGAAATTACAAACATGTGTGAAATGGTTAAAAGTTCAGTGAGTCCATACAAATCATAAGCTACCTTATCCCATACTATTCCTTCTGTAACAGGAACTGCTGTAATGTTCACTAAGGACAAGTCTGTTTGCGCATGATGAGATGATGTATGTGGTTTCAGAATCAAGTTCGCCTTTTTAACTGAAGAGCGTTCAGGGAACAAATTTCCATCTAAAACAATAAGAAAGACAACTGCTATACCAATGTAAATTAGCAAAAACAGTACCCCAATAGCAAGCCAAATTTGTAGCCACGGATAAATAGTTTTCTCTATCAAAAAATAGAAGTCTCAAATTTTCTGCGTGCAGGGAACAGGCGCTTGCGGTGTCTCTCGTTCACTCCGATCCTAAGAGAAGTCATCAAAGTCGATGAAATAGCCAGATGCAGTTCGATCTATTTTTGGTATCTCCACAGGGTTTGGAACAGTCAATTGTTCATTTACGGATGTATTGACAAACATTTTGCTGTTTGGTCTAATTGAAATCTGTGTTTCAGTTGTGACTTGATTCCGTTCATTTGTAAGAGGAACTAGTTGCATTTCATTACTGGTCACTCCTTCACTGGTCGGTGTAGAAGAGTTATTAAAAGTTATCAGCTGCTCCATTTGAACCTCCTGAATTGTAGTGAGAGGAGAACAATAGTTTTGCAGAAGCCCCCGTGGTCTACTTTTGAGAATCGGCCACATAGTGTGGTTTGATCAGATCAATGGAGATGAACCTTTTTCTTTTTTAACCGGCAAGGGGTGGGAGAAGTACAGTTTTTTTTCCTTCAACGGCAAGGACAGGTACAGGTGCACTGTATGATGGTCCACAGTCTTTTTTGTCCATAATTGTTTCTCCGAAAAGATCCCCGATCTGTGGGATACAAGATGGCTGTGCTGGTGCAGCTTCCTCAGTGGCAGCGGTCTTTACTTGGATGTTGCTTATTTAAGCCTGGAATTCATTCAGTTCCTGTAAGACATCCAAACGATTACTGACGTCAAACTTCTTCTCGTCCGCCCCTGTGCTGACCTTGTTGAGGTCATGTACCCTCATCCTGATCCCGAACAGGAGTTCGTAAGGGGTCCGACCTCCTAGGGATTTTATTGGCATGTTATTAAGTGCCCTCTGGACCCCATATAGGTGACTGACCCAACTCCCACACAAACCTAATACTCTAGCCGTCAAACACTGCTTTAAGTCCTAGTTCTTCCTCTCCACTAACGAATTTCCCTCAGGATGATAAGGTGAGGAGTACGGAAGCTGCACCCCCAAACTTTCCATAGCTTCCTTGTAAGCCCTAGAGCTAAATGCAGGGCCACGGTCAGAATGAAGAATGCCAACTGCGTATGTCCCGATAAAGACTCGCAAATCTTTAACGATGGTTCAAGCATCAGCCGAATGCTGAGGCCAGACCCACAGGAACCTAGAGCCTGAATCCACTGCCACCAAGATGTACTTGTAAGCCCCGTCTGATTGTAGGGGACCGCAGTGGTCCAAATATACACATGAGAGAAGTGTGTCAGATTTTAGTAGTGGTGTATGTGGTGGGTGTGCAATGGGTTGAACCCATCATCTGTTGACAGATGTCGCACTTAAGGACAAAGTCCTTGGTCTGTTTTGACAAACCAGGCCACCAATAACGCTGCTTCGGCAAAGAAATGGTTCCAGCGACCCCTTCATGAGCAGAAATGAGCAGAACTCAGACACTCGTGTGCTGCTAAAATCATTCCCATCTGTCTGTCATAGTTTGGTATGACTCTGTCCCCTACTCCTGGAATATGAGCATAGGGGATGTTTTGCACAACTAACTTGTATGCATACTTTGATGGAAAACCTTTTGGCATAGCTAAGCTGTTGCGAGTAGCGTTGACAGCTATCATGATAACTGGATCTATTCGTGTAGCTGACCTTGTGACTGTAGTAACTTCAGCAGTTTGCACTGTTGGTTTGGCGGCGTCATCAGCCAGTGAATTCCCTTCAACATGAACGCCAACATGTTGGTGACTCAATGTGTGAATCACATGAGCCCGGGCACGCTCGTTTTTAGCTTCACCATCTGTTCCCATAACAACTTGTGTTTGATTGTACAACCCTTTGAATCCCTGAACCCATTTTGGCACCAGTTATAGAGATATTCATTCTATTACTGGACACAGTAAAATGAATTGCACACAATTAGTGAGGGGAGTTCCTGATCAGTGTACTGTAATGCCAGTAGTAGATCTTTCTGTTCTGCCAGCTGTGCCGTGCAATCCCCTAAGGACTGCATCTGTGTAAATCTAGGATGGAATTTGCCATCCAGCATACGTTCTTTAACAACTACGCACACCGCACTGTATTGTTGTTAACTTTCTATGGCCGGTTGGGCAGATCCATCAGTATAGATGATGTGTACATACTGCTGTAGAGGCAAGACTTCATTTGGAAGAGGGTATTCTTGTTCATATTGCAGAAAAGCCTGAGCTTTTAGTGTAGGGTTGAATCTGTATTCTACATCTGTTGCAATGAGAGAATTTGCCCATTGTATCCAACGTGGATGTAATGCCTTTGCATTCGGGACACTTGCTTTGATGACATCTTCTAAAGCTGGTACCGGAGTCACAACATTTATTTGTTTGCCCTGTTTTCTTTCTCTCACTACAACAGTCGGTACTGCTGTCAGAATTTTCTCTGTAGATGCAAAATGTGTTTCAGCGCTTGGGTACAAATGCGATCCGTAAGCAATTGGGACTGTTTCACCTTCAATGAAAGTTATGTAGGTATATCCTGATTGACCCCCAATGACTCGGATCACAAGGTTTTTTGCATTAACACAGGTCTGTAAGTGTTTTGAAGGTATCATGTCAGCTTGTAATGTTCGCAAAATGTCAGTGTGCTTCACAGTCTATTGATGGACTGAAAAATCTGGTCTGATTAAGACGTAGACTGGCTTGACTCTTTCTGCATAATCACAAATGTCTGTTCTGCTTAAATTTAGGAATACTAAAATGGATTGCAAATTTCTCAGAGTCTTTGGTAGGCTGAAGAAGCGCACAATTTTCTAAAAAATTGGCTGCAAGACTTTTACCTTCACTTGAGAACTTGTATCCCAGAAACAGGACACTGAGATGGGCAATTTTTGATTTTTTGAATTTAAATCTGTAGCCCAGTGCGGCGAACTCCAAAATTATGTTGGTCACTCTGCTCAAATGTTCCAATAATTAATTGTAAGTGATATAAATGTCATCCACATACGACAATGCCTCTTAGTCGCATTGCTGTATTAACTCTGATACTCTTGATGAGAAAAGCCCAGGGCTGTTCTTATACCCTTGGGGCAATCTACAAAATTGGCTTGTGTGCCAAGCGCTAAGAGTGCTGTATCTGCATTAAGACGCTATATTTTGGCAGAAGAATGCATTTGAGATATCAAGTGTTGTTTTGTATTTCTTCTGCACAATGTTATTCATTAATGCGGCACTATGTGCGTTTTGTACTGCAAATGTCCTGGTGCATATGATCAGATGTCTGTAATCGGAAAGTAGACGGTATGAATTGTCAGGTTTCATTACGGGAAACAAAGGGTTATTCATGGAGGATGTGCAGTTTTCAATGATACCCTGTTATTGAAGTTGTTCTAGTATTTCCCTAACTTGTATTTTGGCTTCACTTTTGACTAGGTATTGTCTTTGTGGACTTGGAGCTGATTTTAACAGAATTATGTGGTGAGGTGACTCAGCTCCCATCCTATGCGATTTTGGTACAGTGCCAGAGCTAGCGCAAGGGCCTACTCCTGTGTGTAGGAATGTTTGAAGTATTTGTGGTACTAGGTCAGAAAAGGCTGCTAGAATTGCCTCTTCACCTCTGGGGCAATCTATGATGAAGTCAGGTGGCCAGTCCCTCCAGGCTAAAAGGATGACATATCCATAAGTAGGTTCTTCCCAAAGGAGTCCCTTAATTTTCCTAGGCACATCTAGGCCTGGGTGGTGAACTTTGCTCCGTTCACTGAGTTTTCTGCACTACGCAGTGCTCGCGGAGTGAAGAAAACTCAGCTTCGCAATGTGCAGCAGAGTTTTTTCCCCGCTTGCGATCATGTATGGTAAGTTTGCGAGCGCGCTTCCGTTCTGGTAGAATTTCTTCCTGAGTGGCAGAAATACCAGCACAAACTGCAGTTTGCACTGCACTCTGCCACTTGTGGAACTTTGCTGAGTTTTTTTGTAACTTCATGGAGTTCCTCGTAGCAAAACTCTGCAAACTACTCCCAGGCCTGGGCACATCACCCTCCATTTGGAGAGTAATTTCATGCAACCGATGTGGGACACCGACCCTGGTATCCGGTATTTCCACTGTGAAATACTCACTCAGCACTGCTGTCATCAGAAATTCCCTCAGGTTCTTGCGAGCTATGGTTACTTCTGCGGCGCTGTCTAACATCATCAGAGCCCATTCCCGGTTCAGAAGCAGAGTCCTCAGTGTTATGGGCAAGTCTTATTTTGAACCCTGCCACTTTCTTCTTTTGGAATTGGGTCTTTTTAGGTTCTTCTACTTCTTTATTATTGTAGTCTGAAGTGCGATGTGTATCCTTTTTCAGCTTGACTCGCTCTTCTGACCGGCCTTCCCTCTCTTTCTGTTTGGAAGAACCCTGAAAGGAACTAGAGGAACGAGTATCAGTGTCTTGATATCTATCTGGTTTCCTGACGTCTCTGTTCCTGAGGTTGTAACTTTTCTCTGAGTACTCCTGTTGAGGAGACCCACCCCTTGGTCTTGGTGAATTCTGTTTATTAATCTTATTATTTTGTTTATTATCCTATTTCGTTTTAGAGGAATCTTGTGTCTGTTTTGAGTTTTCTTTCTCACTGTTGCCCACCACTTGTGGTTTTACAGGTCTAGCCCCCAAATTATCTCTACCCAGGGAAGCATAGGTATCTTCGATAATTTTTGATGAATTCACGTTCCTGCTGAGCAGGAGTGCATTCCCTTAGGCACTGGCGTATAGCCACCACAGCTGCCTCCGCTCTTATGTTGCTCAACATAATTGTTGATACGTGGGCAAAGTTGCCTATCAGCTTCATCCCCAAGTCCAGGGCTGGTTCGGCCCGTACTCATTTTGTATCTGTTTCAAAACCTCTGGGATCACCGCCATTGACGGTGTGCCATGAATTCTCACGTAAACGGCAGCAAAGATCGTACCCCAACTTGTACAATCCTCTGTTGAGTGAGCTATCCCCATTGGCAAACAGATAGTTAACATTCTGTGTTTTTCCTGTGGGCCCGTATGGGGAAACACTGCTTCCAATTGCCTTATTTTCTGTGCAAGCCAAAATGGAATCTGTTCCCTCTTTGCTGGCATTTTGCCCATAATCGCATTTAGTGTTTGCGGACTAATTGTAGGTGTTGTTAACAGGGCTTGGCAAATTGGTACAGGCCGCACAGGTTGTAATGTGAGTGTACGCATGATGAATTGTGTCATGTTTCTAAAGAGTTTAATTATTTCTCTCATGTGTTCGCGCAGCTCTGCAGCTTTCAATAATCCTCATGCATAACAGATGAAGGGATTTCAGAACCACCCGGCTTTCGTTCTGGTATGAAAGTATGCAAAAAATCATCACAAACCACGTTATATGCAGAGAATAAGACAGATGTAGGTGAAAGGTTACCCTTCCTATATGGTCCTAACTCATAAAGTATAACACTCTGAAGGACACTGGCGCCAGTAACGCCATGGTGGCTGAGACACTTGTGTTCCTAGACCAGGGGTCTCCAACCTTTTCTGTAGTGAGAGCTAATTCTGCTTAAGGAAAGTCCTACCGAGCTACTAGCATATTTTATCACTGTAAAATGCTGATGGTACGTATTAACATTACACTATGACCACCCTAAGAACGATTTATCAGTAGTAAGAACCCAAACATTCCAGATGAAGTTAATGCTAGGAAAATGTTTATCAATATTAAATGGTTGTAATCAAGTTAAATTCAAATCATCACATGCTGTGTGCCACAAAGGGTACTACCACAGCAGTAAGTCTCCCCAACTCAAATTAAATTATCATTCAGCTAACAACTTTAAATGTGTTTTAGAATTGTAATATTTTGTCTTAATTAGCATATTAGTTTGAAAAAATATACATATTTTGCTATCAAAACCACTTTCCACTTTGAGCAATAAAACTCAATTTCCCAAAAGAAAAACCTTTTCAGAAAAAGCATCATTTTTTCTTTAAAAATCAAATCAGTTTTCATTGTTAGAAAATACACAGTCCCTAAACATCGGCTTTTCATTTTTATTGAGTACCGCCATGTAAAAATACCTCTAATGGACAAATTCTGCTTCAAATACCCAGGAATTGGAATCATAGGCCATGCTTGCTCACCATAACACTATTTTTTATTTTTTTTTAAATACTTTATTTTGAGCGTGATGGAAAAACATATATTTGAGCAAACCAGCACATGTCTCATCCGTGACGCAAGGAGTCGGAGAGTTCTCAGCAGAGACAGCCAATCAGCCCACATCCCGGAGGCAGGGCGGCAGTTAGGTACCAGAAACATGGGATCCATAGTCATGACAAGCAATAAACACGCCGTAATTACAGCCAGATAAAAATACATCATCACTGTACTCTTTTCTGTTTACTAGATCAAATGGAAAAACTTTACCCCCCCTCCCCCCACAAACTCGGCATCAGCGAAAACACAGGCATATACATTCCGTTCAGGTCGACAGGGCCCATCCGGGCGCAGGTATCATATCAAATTCAAGCACAGATCCATTAGGGATAACAAGTAAATCACTTATTTACAGAGGGTATGCGTGCGGTATTAGGACGACATCAGCTCGGAGCCATCGCCTCATCACCACTCCCGTCCACCTCCTCCCCGGAGAACGACCCCTGTGGAGTGAACAGTTCAGCACTGGTGGCATCCGAATCACTATCTACAGAACCCACCGCACACATCATGCGCCATGCCAACAGGTCCTCCTGCAGTTTCTCATCTCTACGTGTATGTTGCATGTGTGTTTCCTCCGCCAGGGACCATTCCTTGAAGTCTCTAAGCCAAGATGTCAGCTCCGGGGCTCGACTTCCTATCCAGGTGATGGCCACCCTGCGTCTTGCGAGCACCAATAGCAGCTGCAATAGCTTATAGGACAATTTACTCTTTTTAGGCTTGGGCACCAGGGCCAACAGACACTGCAGTGGATCCAAGGCGATCCGGAGTCCTGTAATCCGCCTGATGCGCCCAACCACCTGCTCCCAGAAGGTCGCTAACGGCGGGCACTCCCAGGCTAGATGGAAAAAACCCGCCCTACTCTGTCCACATCTAGGGCAGTCGTCTCGTCTGTCGTTGGAGATGCGGTGTAAGGACACCGGGGTCATATAGGTGCGGTGCATAAAATTGAAGTGGATGAGCTTGAACCGTGCATTACACGAAACCATACGGGTTAATGTGCCGATTCGTTTGCGCCGGTCAGGTTCCAGGGGGATCCCGAGATCCGCCTCCCACGCAACCCAAGCCAGGGAGACCGGAGGATCTGAGTCCCTCCGCATCGCGGCATACAACAACGCAGTGAGCCGTCGGCCCCTGCCACAGGAAAGGAGGATGTTAAGGGTGTGCGACATCAGAGGGGCCTCCGGGAACTGCGGCCAGGTCACTCGCGCCATGTCCTGCAGTCCCCTATAATGTAGGTAATGTCCCTCCGTCAGGCCAAAGGCTGCCGTGGCCCCCTCGAAGGTTACAAAGGAGTCATCCGGGTACAGGTCCGCCAACGTGTCACATCCCCCCTCCTTCCAGGATCGGAAGAACATGTGTTCTGCCATCCGCACTACAGGCGCCAGAATCCACACTGGAAATTCCCTATGGAAAGGGGCTCGCCTCAGGATTTTCTCTACGAACCTTTGCCAGATCGTTGCAGCGTGCCTCACCACATAGGGTAAGGACACATCCGCTCCCCGGCCTTGCATCAGTGCTACCTGAAGGGTCTCCTCATCAGCCCGTCCTGCCAAGAGGGCCAATTCCCAGTTAGCCGTGCCGGGGAACCAGCGCGCAGCTGGGTGGAGCTGTGCCGCGAAATAGTATAGGTCGAATCTTGGAGCCTCCAGACCCCCCTCCTCCCGACTCCGGACGATAGTGCGCAAAGCAATTCTACTGCGCTTACCCGCCCAGAGTAATGACGTAAGCAGTGAGTCAAGTGTGCGAAACAGGCTTGTCGGGATCGGACACAGCGAATTCTGTAGGACGTATAGCAGTTGCGGGAGCATCACCATCTTTGCCACCGCCAGTCATCCCATGAGGGAAAGCGGAAGCGTGTTCCAGAACGAGACGGACTGCTGAAGGGATCGCACCTCGCGCCCGGCATTGCGGGCCAGCAACTGGTCATCTGTCGGTGCCACCTGGACGCCCAGATATCGGAAGGCTTCCAGTTCCCATCGCAGCCCCAGATGTGGGAGGTGCGCCCGCTGGTTGGGGCCATATCCCACCAGGGGGAAAATGAGGGATTTATCAGGATTAATCCGGAGACCCGATGCGGCACCGAGGCGATCCAACAGCTGCAGCAAAAGTGGCAGCGACTCAGTCGGGGAAGTTAGGTAAAATAGAGCATCATCTGCGTACAGGGAGACCACATTGACGGTGTCCCCCACCCTGACCCCCCACTGTGCCATTTCCATCTGCACTAGGACCGCCAAGGGTTCAATTGCCAAGGCAAAGAGCAGGGGCGAGAGGGGGTACCCTTGCCGCATGCCCCTGCCCAGGGGCCAGTCCTCCGATCGGGCTGCGCCGAGGCGAATCCGAGCTCGAGGTGACCCATAAAGGATCCGGATCCAGTTACAGTAAATGGGGCCCAGGCCCACCATTCGAAGCACTTCCAGTAGATACCCCCAATCCACCGTGTCGAATGCCTTGGCCAGATCTTTGGACACCAGGACCTGGGGGTCCTGTCTATCGCGCACCTCATGTATTATATGGTTCAACTGGCAGAGGTTCATCGCAGTGTTGCGACCGGGAATGAAGCTGCATTGATCCTGATACACAAGATGCGCCATGTGCGGTGCGAGACGATTAGCCAACATTTTCGTGAGAAGTTTTGCATCCGTGTTGATGAGAGTAATGGGCCGATACGCAGCAGGGTCGCAGTTATCGCCTCCGGGTTTGAGAATCATGCACACCTCCCCCTGAGTCATAGTGGGTGGGAGGGCGGTACTCCCCAGCACCTCACCATAGACCTGCAGGAGCCGGGGGGCTAGGGCCTCCTCAAATGTCTGATAAAATTCCGGGGGAAACCCCCTCCAGGGGTCTTGACCCGCGGCAGACTGGCCAGCGCGACCTTGAGCTCATGTAGGGATAAAGGCATCTCTAATTCCTTCGCCGCCTCCTCCGATAAAGTCTGGAGGGGCAATCCCCGAAGGTAAGCCTGAGAACCGGACTCCGTAACCGAGGGGTCTGCAGCATATACTGCCTGTAAATGGGCCCGTAGAACCCCCAGGATACCCGCCTCCGAATGTACGAGATCCCCCGCCGGGTTGGGCATAGCAGCTATTCGTTCCGGGGCGAATTCCCTCCTAAGAATCCAGGCCAGTAGTCTCCCAGCCTTATCCCCCTCGCAATGGAGTCGCTGACGATACTGGCCCAGAGTGTACTTATCTAGCCTGGTCAGTATGTCCTGGACCTCCTCCTTGGCCGACCTCTCCGACTCCAAATCCGGGTCGCCTGGGTCCGAAAGAGCCTGACAGTTCCGTAGGCGGTCCTCCGCTTTACCCAGGTCACGGAGTAACTGCTTCCGGACACCATAGGTCAGGCCCATGCACGCACCACTGCTTTCATGGCATCCCATTTGACCGCATAGGACAAGTCAGCTCCACCCCAGTTCAAATCCAAATAATCATTAAGAGCTGTCTCCACATGGGCTTTACCCACTGGGTCTTGTAATAGATCCCCCGGCACCCTCCAGGTCCGAGGACGAGATGGCCGGAGAAGCCACTGGGCCACGCACGTCACCGGGGAATGGTCTGACAAGAAGCGGGCCTGGTGGGTGACCGTCAGGGAGAGGGACACGTCCCTATTCGCAGCGAGGACCCTGTCCAGTCTGCTATGCGTATTATGTGTCAGAGTGTAGCAGGTATACAGTTTTTGTGAGGGATGGTGCTGTCGCCATACGTCTACAAGCCCCAGATTAGCCATCACTTCCCTAAGGTTCGCCGTCATACGAGGTTTCGTGCCGGCCCTGGGGGGATGCCTGTCCAACTCCGAGTCTAACACACAATTAAAGTCCCCAAACCAAAGGAGGGGGGCATCAAGCTCCAAAACCAGGACATCCTGGAGCCGGGAGAAGAAGTCAGGGTCATCAACATTGGGCGCATATGAATTTAAGATCGAGAAATCCCTTCCATCTAGCTTCACCCGCAGTAGCAGGTACCTACCCTCTATATCAGCCTCTACATAGTGTACTGCAAAGGGTACCCCGGGGGCCACCCAGACCAATACCCCCTAGCATAGGTAGAGAAGGAGGAGTGGAACACCTGACCTCTCCATTTTTTAGCCAGTTTTTGAGCACCCTATTCTGTTAGATGCGTTTCCTGCAGACATGTAATGGCGACTCCGTGGCGGCGGAGGAAGGACAGGACCCTATGTCTCTTGGTGCAGGTGCCTAGCCCCCGCACGTTCCATGTCATCAACTTATAGCCCATGGCCTGTGTTGGCGCCCTTCCGGGGTACTAATCGCATTCCAGTGGGTTTCCCCGCTTGTGACCCTGAACGGTGCCTCGATGCCAACAACAATCATCCCCCAATACCCCACCCAACCTTTGAAAGCCCCAAACCCCTCAACTCCCCCAGAACACACCTCAACACCCCCACCCACGAGCAAACAGGCAGTGAAAACAAAAAAACATGCTACCTTGCCCTCCCCCTGCCAGTGCCAGGACGTGCACAGCCACCCCATCTGTTCCATACAACCCCCACACACACACCAACCCAACCGGTACTTCCCACCCACCCCCCTCCCAGCTCCCCTGCTAGACCCAAACTAACATAGCAAATCTCAGGCAAGACACTAGAACAGAGCATACAGTTACCCCGCCCTAGATACCCCTCAACTGGATGCAAGTCCTCCGCTCCATCCCATCATCCTGAGAAAACCGCCGAGCCCACCCGCCTCACAAAACATCAGCCAGGGCATCAAAGTTCCTCCCATACCAAGGACAGCATTGCAGAGTTTACAAGTACCTCAGGGTGGGACCGACTGCGTCATTGTCTCGGGTAGTCCGGTCTCAGGAATCACCGGTGCCTCGGTGTCCGTGGTGGGCACCGTATCTTGCAGGGTGTCCGGAACCAAAGTGTCCCCAGGGAGAGACCTGATCAGAGGCTCCGTGCCCGCCTCCCCCCGGGTGGTCCCAGAAGGAGAACGCCATCCTCACCGACCATGATTCTAGGCTCTGCAAGATCCATTGAGGCAGATCGGCGCCGTCGTCTCCCTCGGGTGCCCCACGTCTCCCGGGGACCTCCTCGTTCTCCCGGTGGTAGATCATCGCCGCGTATCTCGAGCCACTCCCAGACCTCCGCCGGGGATTCGAAAAAATGAGCTCGACCTTGTGAGAGTACTTTGAGCTTAGCTGGGTACAAGAGCATATACTGCAGCTTCATCTCCCGGAGCTTCTGTTTCACGGCCAGGTAAGATTTCCGCTGCTCCTGCACCTGCTGGGTGTAGTCCGGATATATGGAGATGCGGCTGTTTTCAATAGTGAGGTTGTCCGTTTGTCCGTTTCCCTCGCCCCCTCAGTATACAGTCCCGGTCCTTGTAGTTCAATATCTTGGCGATAAGGGCTCTCGGGGGTTCCCTCGGGCGCGGAGGCGGCACCAGATCCCTGTGTGCCCGTTCGATAACAAAGACACTGGATAGTCCCTGTGGGCACAGGTGGGTCCGAATCCAAGTTTCCTGATAGCGTTCGGCGTTGCCCGCCTCCAATCGTTCCGGCACACCTAGGACCCTGATGTTACTACGGCGCGCCCTACCCTCCGCGTCCTCAGCTCTCCGCTCCAGGGCATGTGTCGCAGCCGTGAGGGTCGTTACCGTTTTCTTGAGGGAGGCCACCTCACCCTGCAGTTGAGTGATATTGCCCTCAGCGTCGGAGACCTTATCCGCCACCTTACGGAGATCCGTGCGCAAGAGGTTGACATCAATAGAAACTGTCTCGATCTGCCGCTCAAGCGCAGTGTGGGAGCCCTGTATAGCTTTCAGCAGTTCAGCTCTGGATGGCTCCGCCGGCCCCTCCGCACTCTCCTCTTGGCCAGTCTGACGGGTAATTCTTTGTGAGGGCAGCCTCTGGGTAGTGTATTGCGTGATTGTGTTGGGCTGGGTGGACTTCGACATCCTGTCTTTACGCATCGCCGGTGGCAGTAGGACTCACCAATCCCTCTCCGGGCGACTCCGAGACCTCTCGTTCCCCCTGTCTCCTCGCCTCAGGGCTCCAGGCAGTTCCTCGAGGATCAAGAGGACCCCAGGCCACATCAAGGCAGGCCCATACACCTGCGCCAAAGGCTATGAGGACCACCCTCGCCCTCTCAGAGCAGCGGCTCCCGCGGTGGGCAGTTGAAATCGACCACCCACTCAGCCTTGGAGCAGTCAGGAATTGGACGGATCCAGGGGTCCCAGGAGAGCGAATACAGGATGCACCCCTCCTCCTCCATCCAGCAAGCGGCGAGGTTCAGACCCGGCAGGCCAATGCAGGGATCAAGGGTGTCGCAATGGGCTAACACACCACTAGTCCTCCACTCCCATGTTCGTCCGGCTCTTCAGGCACCCGGAGATCCGGGAGGCTTGCCCACAATGCTGAGCCCACGCGGGGAGACCGGGCCTCTAGTCAATCACCCAATGGCCACCAGCCAAGGAAACAGTCTCTCAGGAGCAGCCGGAGCGCGACCTAGCAGCCCCCTCCCTCACCAGGCTGCCGGAGGGGCCCAGGGGAACCAGCACACTCCAGGGGGGCCGGGGCCCAGCAGCAGCAGATAGAAACTGCTCCACCAGGTGACGAGTCAGGGACACCGGAGATCGGCTCCCTTCTACCCTTTTCCGCGGCCCAACACGTAGGCGCCCAGGCACACGATCCCCGTAGGCGGGGGGGGGGGGAAGCAGCACAACGCTTCCGCTGGGGTCCGTAAACCCCCGGCGCACACAGGCTCCTAGGCAGCCCGAGTCTCCGCTCTGCCGTGGACAAGATGGCGGCCCAGCCCCGCAGGGCCTCAGCTCCAGAGTTCAGAGCCACCGGGTGGGACACAGGGCCACTCCGCCCGGGCTCCACGTAAGCCTCCAAGTCCCGGCTCCAGGGGCATCAATCCGGGCAGGGGAGCACCCCGCAGATTACTCGGCAGCCTCCGGGCGAGAGGGCGGGTGCCGCGCCTCACCTCTGATCCCGCGACAGGTCCCGGATCGAGCCGAGGACTCTCGGAGAGCCCTCCGGGGCTTCACAGGTGCTGAAACGGTGGAGCCCCAGATGGCAGCAGACTCCGCCGATGAAACGAGAACACGGCCGGCACCAGGGAGCCCAGAGAGGCCACTCCCACTGCACCCCTCCGCACCAGGCCGCGATCCCCGGCCTTGCGTAGATGTTCAGCTGGGCACCTCCGTAACAGCTCTCCCTTCCACAGGATTCACGGGCGCCGTCGCAACCAGTCGCCAGCCAGGGGGTCTCCAGGACAAGGGGATCTCCGGCAGTCGAATTAGTCTGCTAAAGATGCCTGGACAGGATTAATTTCAGGATTTTCGGGTCCGTCGGACGGGAGCTGGCGGAGTTCACGTCCTGCCAGCCATGCTGCCTGGCCACGCCCCACCATAACACTATTAATGCATCTGTTATGCTAATAATGCCCACCATTAAACCGGGGCTATCACTGTGCCACAGCTGGATGCCCAACATATATCAGTTATGAACATTATTATGGGAGAAGTGGTTGCCACTCTGTCAGGAATAGCTAAAAGCAAGCCAGTCATGCTCTCAATATGTCAGTGATGCAGCAAGTATGCAATTACTAGACTTGAATGCCCAAAATAGTCAAAGATGAAAATATTATGGCAATGGCACATTACTTCAGTCTCCGTGCCATCCCCTGCACTAGATCCCTCGACATTGATCCCAACGCTATAGACGTTAGAGGATGTTGTGCAGCCCATCGTGCTGTTCGAATCTGAACTGAATCTTCTACGACCAAGATGGTGTCCGGCTCCAGATGACATGCAACCAATGTGTAATCCTTCAGATTCCAACACTTTGCCTTTACCACATACTAGGACCCAAACTTTACACTCTTTTTTTTACACTAACTTGGATAGTGGCAATTACAATGAAGGAGATAAATATGTTCCACAATGCGATGAGGAAACTGATATGAAGAACTCCAAGATGCCAGTGGTCTGGTTACTTCTTGAGATAGTGATTTTGGGTCTCTCCCACCTCCTGCTATGGAGGAAGGCACCTCCTTCGCAGTTGTTATGCAAAGGGCAGCAGAAGGTCTAGACTTACAGCATCCCACAATGCAGGTGAACTATAATGTTTTCACTGAGGTTCTTCAATCAGGTCACACCACTACAGAGCTTCTATTACCATTTAATGAGGCCATCATGGGCACCCTTTTGGGGACTAGGTTTCCTGTTAATAGGTAAGTCGCTCGTCACCATCATTGTGCACCAAATGCCCCAACCATCCAACACCTGATGTCAGAGAGCTTGGTGGTACAATCGTCCACCAGTTAAATAAATCTCAATACTTTTTCTTCCACTCCGCCTGATCATGAACCCAAAGGAGCACATGTTTGGAAAACAGATGTTCTCCATTACTCTCATGCCCTTTATGACACTGTAGCACAGGGTTTACTAGCTGTGCCCAATGAGCTTCGGGAGAGTAGTGCCACAGTATGTTCCGTGGGTATTTCTGCACCGACCAGACAAATTCACCAACATTTTCTCCCTCTCCTTGGCTGCGGTTGAGGTTTCTAGTTTCACCTTCACCAGCCCTGCAGACCCTTCAGTCTTTATGTGTCAGAGGCCACGTTTCTCAGAGACAATGCCAAGGACAGGGGGTACCATGTAAAAGTCAGTGTCCTCCCCTTCAGCATTGGCATCTGCCAAATAGTTTTAGTGTGTCCTTGCCGGCGCACAGCCACCCTTTCAGTGGCAGGGTATGTGTTAGAAATGGGGTTTCTTGTTGGCTATGACATATGCCTGAGCCAGGCAGAAACCACCACTCTAATCAGGGCAAGGGAGATACACACTGAAGATAACCCCTGCTCACCCACTTGGTAGCTTGGAACGAGCAGTCAGGCTTATCCCAGAGGCAATGTGTAAACACACTAGGCACACTACAAAAGAAACTCCACACAAGGTTATATCAAAAATAGCCTTTGTATTATCCAAAACACATTTGAATCAAAATCACATATATATACACTGTGCCAACTGGCCCCAGGTAATAATTTACAGGGGATTATATACATGACAGGGCCAATCAGGCCACTGTGCACAAGTAGCAAGTATAAAACAACCAGTAAAGACTGACAAAATACTGTACTCCGCATTATCACTAGCAACATAAATGCATTATGTCTGCATCATATGAGGCATAAAGGCATTATGCATAAATCACATTTAGGAGTGCACCATAGTAACGCTCCTCAGGTGCATACATCACCTTTAGCATAACCTCATTATGCATTCCCTTAGGGCCTTGCGCCCTACCAGTACACACAGGTACTCCAAATGACCCCAGGCCAACTGGCCATCTCTGGGGCTCAAATGCCCTCTGTCCCAAATGTCAGTGCTCCTACCTGCCACAGCAGCGGTGTGCAGGTCCAACAGGCCAGCATCAGAAATCTGGGCGACGGTGTGATCTACCCGGGTCTCTCCAGAGACCAAAAACAACGCCCCTTCCCGTGGCAGCTGCCCGCGCTCTTGCTGTGCAGTTGGAGGAATCACCCTTGGCACTGTAGTGCCTCCTGAGCCCCACTCCGGAACTCTAAAACTAAATTACCCCCACGTTGCAGCTGCCCTCCAACAGGAAAGTCAGATGTGAAGACCAAACCAGCACTGGCACTAACTGTGCCCTGAGAGCTTCATTCACTGGACTCCGTCTGGTGCACTCACTCGGCACCAATATTGAGTCACGACACCAGCCCCACTCACAGCAGCAGAGTGGCGCCGTTTCCAGGCACTGACAATGTGCCTCGGTGGGTCCCCACTCACCGGGACCCTGCTCCTCTGATCGCGGAGTTAGCCAGCACAGCCAGAGTGCCCAACGACCCTCACTCATCGCTTGTTTTGCATCGGAGGGAACTGGAAACAGTTGGCGGTCAGCAGCAAGGAGCCCACGAGGCTCCGATCCTTCTTCTGGGACCCGGCGAGGCTCAAACTTCCCTCTGGCTGCCGCAAGTACCTTCACCCCACGCTGGGCTCCTCTCTCGGTCGTGTGAGTTCCCGCCTCCAACCAGGCCCGGTTCTGGCCTGACTTCTGGCCGGCAACTTCCCCACCAGGCTTCCTTGGGCTGGGCTCCGCCCTTGGTCAGGCTGACCGCCTGGCTTCCGGTTCTTCAGCTAAACGGGGCAAGGTCTTCGCAACTTCTCGGTTTGGGGACGGCTGCCCCACGCCCACAGCACAGCCTCGTAGCCCGGGGCTACGTAACAGAGCCCCAGCTGCCGGCCCTTATCTCATACAAAAGGTAGACAATGCGGGTGGGCTCCTGCTCCAAATGTCAATGCCCGGGAATCCCCATGTTGGGATTCCCTCTGGTCAAGTTGCCGCCTAGTGCTGCAGAGCACGCACGTTCCTCTTCTCCTGGCATGACTGGAGTCCATTTCTGGGGCTCCAGCTGTAGAGATGTAACGCTTCATGAAGCGCTGGGACGCAAGAGCTTCAGAGGGGCAAGGCTGGGCCCAGGCAAACCCGCACATAGGGCACTCCAGCACTGAGGCAGTCCCTCATGGCGGTTCCTCCTGCGTCCCAGCAAGCAGCACCCAAAACAGCACAAGGAAGCACACCTTACATGGGGTCACAGCCCAGTATATTTACTGCATTTTCCTTTGTTCTGCCCTGGTACAGGGCTTGGAGAACCAGCCTCAACTGGTTCTTGGGGATGTTGAAGCACTCTCTTTACCTGGCTTCAACCCTCCTTTGTCAGATGGGGGCTCGGTCCTCAAACACACCACAGAGGGTGGAGCCAGCATTCACCTAGGCAGGCTCAGACCTATTCAGGGTCAGGGGATTACTCCTCCCACTACGCTGAATGCAGATCCCCCTATTCAGCCTCGCGCTGACTCACCCTGCCCTCCCTGGAGCCACACACTTCACCAGCCCCTGTCACTCCAGAGCCAGACATGCAATACACATCAGGCAGGCAGACACACAACTTCTAAAAGTAGCCATTACAAAAAATGGGGTCACCCTAAATGGTCTTGGACCTGGGTACAATCTGATACAAAAGACAAAGGTCCTTGACCTTACTTGTAGAAAGTAGATTAATCAGTTAACCTTTAGTATATTCAATAAATCATTTCTGAGCATGCTAAAGAACAACACGTCTGCTCATAATACTTAATAAATTATTCAAACAAAAACAGAGGAGTGCAACAAACCAGACTCTACTTCACCATGCATTTTATTTACATATCAATTGGTGAGGCAATTGAATTACTGAACACTCTACGTTTGATATTTCCAGGCTGTAAATATCAAACGTAGAGTGTTCAGTAATTCAATTGCCTCACCAATCAACTTCTAAAAGTGGCATGTCTAAAATAGTGGTTATAAATCTGTGCACACCATTGCGCAGCATTTATTATCACTATTCAAAACATACCAAACTTGACCCGCTGCTCCTCTCATATCAGAAATTACCACTGAAACACTTATCAGGGAATCCCCAATGCATTCCTATGAGAGGGCAGCCTCAAAGCAGTGAGACACCAAAATGGCTGTTTGTCACTGCCAGGACATGTCACACACTTAAGGTACATGTCCTACCTTTTACCTACAATGCACCCTGCCCATAGGGCTAGCTAGGGCCTACCTTAGGGGTGATTGACATGCAGAAAAAGGGGGTTTACAGACGTGGCACATACTTTAGGTGCCACGACACAGTGGCAGTAGCACTGCATGCACATGCCTTGCAATGGCAGAGGCTTGAGACAGAAGTGAAAGGCTACTTTGGTGGGTGGCGCAATTAACGTTGCAAGCCCACCGGTAGCATTTAATTTACTAGCCCTACGTATCTGAGATACCACTTTACAAGGGACTGACAGGTAAATTAAATACGCCAAACAGGTGTAGACCAATCTTATCATGTTTACCACTGAGAGCACAGGCACTTTACACTGGACAGCAGTGCTAAGTACCCAGAGTCCTAAAACCACCAACACCATGTTAGAAAAAAGGCAAGGAGGAAGGCAAACAGTTCAGGGATAACCCTGCAAAAAGGGCCAAGTCCAACACAACCCCTTCTAGCCAAAAGCCAGGGTAGACCAATCATTACCTTGATGGGATTCCCTGCTTGGGGCGATAGAACACAGGCGCTGGTCCGCAACTGCAGGGACACCTTCCAGTTTTACGCCACTCTGAACCCATGTTGTTCCCTCTGTCAAAGCCCCCAAGACCAACTAAGCTACCCCACTGGTAATCCCTAGCTGTCCACGGCCAGGACCAGACCCTAGGCCATCCAGATGTCTCTAGTCCTTGCCATTCCACAGAGTGGGGGCAGTAACCCCTGGTACATAGTACCCATGCTCCACTCTTCCCCTCATCCGTGCAGTTCTAAACTCCCACAGATCCCCCAACCTAGGATCCGCACCCTCAGGCAGACCAGAGGTCTTGGGCGAGGCTCTTCTCCCCTTACCTCTCCTTCTAGATGTAGGAGCGTAGGATCTGCATCACATGGGTACCCCCACTTTATGCGGATGTTTCAATGTTTTTCGAATTTGGTCTGGTTGGGTCCCTGCTAATCAGAACCCCAGCCTAGCTGCTTCCTCTCTAAAATGGTTTCCATGTACCTTAGGTATTCAGGAGTGCCCTTATAAGTCCCTAGTATATGGTATACTATGTACCAAGGGCATAGGTACCCCAGAGGCCTACCAGGGGCTGAAGCATGTATTATGCCACCCCTGGGAAGCCCTTCAAAATGACACCACAGGTCTGCTACTGCAGCCTGGGTAAGGTGGTGCCTGCACACCTTACTGTGGTATAGGCTACCTATATCACTACCAATGCACACACATATAAACCTATAAGTCACTCCTATGGCAGGCCTTAACAATCCTGAAGGCAGAGTGCTTGGTGTTAATGTGAGAGGGTGCCCCTGCATGAGCAGAGCCCCTCTGCAGCGTTTGTAGTCAATCCTCTGATGCTGTTTGTGGTGCAGCCTGAACATATACTCTTAAGTGCATTATAACCTCGTGGTAAATGCTAACTGTGGGATGGCTGCACGCAAACATGTGGTGTTTAGTGTCAAACACTTTGGAATACTACCCTTCCCCCCCTCCCAGTTCTGGCGGCGGGGGTAGCAGTCCACCCTTCTAGAGGGAGAGACATGTACCCACCGGTATACCCAATATTAACTTTACAGAGCCCTGGTATCACAAAATGGATGGTGCTGCCACAGACACGGGTCTGGCCTCCTGCTGCTGACCGAAGCTCCAGCTGGGGAGGCCTGGACAATATGTTTCCTGTCACAGGGAGGTGTAACCACCTCCCCAGACATGATAGTGTGTATTGGGGCTGGGCGGGAGCACTCTCTGGTGCTATAAAGTCCTGCACTGGGGTCCTATTTGGTGTCCCTGTGCATAGTCCAGTTCAACCCGGTTGCAGGGGCTACTTGCCCCTGTTCTGGCGCAAAACTGGACAAAGGAAATGGGTGTAGTCACCTCTCTTTCCAAACCCTCCCATAGGTGGGTCCCCAGAGTAGGTCCAACCCCCTAACTTAGTATAAGTATGGGACCCAAGAGTAGTGTACTTCACTTCAGGAGGAGGTGAGTAGTGTACTTTTCTTTCTGTGGAGAGTCCTCCAGGACACATTCAGGCTCTTCACTTCAGGAGGAGGTGGTTAGTGTGCTTTTCTTTGGAGAGTCCTCCAGGACACATTTAGGCCCTTCACTTCAGGAGGAGGTGAGTAGTGTACTTTTCTTTGGAGAGTCCTAAGGACACATTCAGGCTCTTCACTTTGGGAGGAGGTGAGTAGTGCACTTTTCTTTCTGTGGAGAGTCCTCCAGGACAAATCCAGACTCTTCACTTCAGGAGGAGGTGAGTAGTGTACTTTTCTTTCTGTGGAGAGTCCTCCAGGACACATTCAGGCTCTTCACTTCAGGAGGAGGTGAGTAGTGCACTTTTCTTTGTTTGGATTGTCCTACAGGACACATCCAGGCTCTTCACTTCAGGAAGAGGTGAGTAGTGTACTTTTCTTTCTTTGGAGAGTCCTCCAGGACACATTCAGGCTCTTCACTTCAGGAGGAGGCGAGTAGTGTACTTTTCTTTCTGTGGAGAGTTCTCCAGGACACATCCAGGCTCTTCACTTTGGGAGGAGGTGAGTAGTGCACTTTTCTTTCTTTGGAGAGTCCTCCAGGACACATCCAGGCTCTTCACTTCAGGAGGAGGTGAGTAGTGTATTTTTCTTTCTTTGGAGAGTCCTCCAGGACACATTCAGACTCTTCATTTCAGGAGGAGGTGAGTAGTTTACTTTTCTTTGGAGAGTCCTCCAGGACACATTCAGACTCTTTACTTTGGGAGGAGGTGAGTAGTGCACTTTTCTCTCTGTGGAGAATCCTCAGGACACATTCAGGCTCTTCACTTCAGGAGGAGGTGAGTAGTGTACTTTTCTTTCTGTGGAGAGTCCTCCAGGACACATTCAGACTCTTCACTTCAGGAGGAGGTGAGTAGTGTACTTTTCTTTCTGTGTAGAGTCCTCCAGGACACATTCAGGCTCTTCACTTTGGGAGGAGATGAGTAGTGCACTTTTCCTTCTGTGGAGAGTCCTCCAGGACACATCCAGGCTCTTCACTTCAGGAGGAGGTGAGTAGTGCACTTTTCTTTCTGTAGATATTCCTCCAGGACACATTCAGGCTCTTCACTTTGGGAGGAGGTGAGTAGTGCACTTTTCCTTCTGTGGAGAGTCCTCCAGGACACATTTAGGCTCTTCACTTTGGGAGGAGGTAAGTAGTGTACTTTTCTTACTTTTAGAGAGTTCTCCAGGACACATTCAGACTCTTCACTTCAGGAGGAGGCGAGTAGTGTACTTTTATTTCTGTGGAGAGTCCTCCAGGACACATTCAGGCTCTTCACTTTGGGAGGAGGTGAGTAGTGCACTTTTCTTTCTTTGGAGAGTCCTCCAGGACACATTCAGGCTCTTCACTTTGGGAGGAGGTGAGTAGTGTACTTTTCTTTCTGTGGAGAGTCCTCCAGGACACATTAAGGCTCTTCACTTTGGGAGGAGGTGAGTAGTGTACTTTTCTTTCTGTGGAGAGTCCTCCAGGACACATTCAGACTCTTCACTTTGGGAGGAGGTGAGTAGTGCACTTTTCTTTGGAGAGTCCTCCAGGACACATTCAGGCTCTTCACTTTGGGAGGAGGTGGGTAGTGTACCTTTCTTTCTGTGGAGAGTTCTCCAGGACACATTCAGGCTCTTCACTTTGGGAGGAGGTGAGTAGTGCACTTTTCTTTCTTTGGAGAGTCCTCCAGGACACATCCAGGCTCTTCACTTCAGGAGGAGGTGAGTAGTGTACGTTTCTTTCTTTGGAGAGTCCTCCAGGACACATTCAGACTCTTCATTTCAGGAGGAGGTGAGTAGTTTACTTTTCTTTGGAGAGTCCTCCAGGACACATTCAGGCTCTTTACTTTTGGAGGAGGTGAGTAGTGCACTTTTCTCTCTGTGGAGAGTCCTCCAGGACACATTCAGGCTCTTCACTTCAGGAGGAGGTGAGTAGTGTACTTTTCTTTCTGTGGAGAGTCCTCCAGGACACATTCAGACTCTTCACTTCAGGAGGAGGTGAGTAGTGTACTTTTCTTTCTGTGTAGAGTTCTCCAGGACACATTCAGGCTCTTCACTTTGGGAGGAGGTGAGTAGTGCACTTTTCCTTCTGCGGAGAGTCCTCCAGGACACATCCAGGCTCTTCACTTCAGGAGGAGGTGAGTAGTGCACTTTTCTTTCTGTAGATATTCCTCCAGGACACATTCAGGCTCTTCACTTTGGGAGGAGGTGAGTAGTGCACTTTTCCTTCTGTGGAGAGTCCTCCAGGACACATCCAGGCTCTTCACTTCAGGAGGAGGTGAGTAGTGCACTTTTCTTTCTGTAGATATTCCTCCAGGACACATTCAGGCTCTTCACTTTGGGAGGAGGTGAGTAGTGCACTTTTCCTTCTGTGGAGAGTCCTCCAGGACACATTTAGGCTCTTCACTTTGGGAGGAGGTAAGTAGTGTACTTTTCTTACTTTTAGAGAGTCCTCCAGGACACATTCAGACTCTTCGCTTCAGGAGGAGGCGAGTAGTGTACTTTTATTTCTGTGGAGAGTCCTCCAGGACACATTCAGGCTCTTCACTTTGGGAGGAGGTGAGTAGTGCACTTTTCTTTCTTTGGCGAGTCCTCCAGGACACATTCAGGCTCTTCCCTTTGGGAGGAGGTGAGTAGTGTACTTTTCTTTCTGTGGAGAGTCCTCCAGGACACATTCAGGCTCTTCACTTTGGGAGGAGGTGAGTAGTGTACTTTTCTTTCTGTGGAGAGTCCTCCAGGACACATTCAGACTCTTCACTTTGGGAGGAGGTGAGTAGTGCACTTTTCTTTGGAGAGTCCTCCAGGACACATTCAGACTCTTCACTTCGGGAGGAGGTGGGTAGTGTACCTTTCTTTCTGTGGAGAGTCCTCAGGACACATTCAGGCTCTTGACTTCGGGAGGAGGTGGGTAGTGTACTTTTCTTTCTGTGGAGAGTTCTCCAGGACACATTCAGACTCTTCACTTCAGGAGGAGGTGAGTAGTGCACTTTTCTTTGGAGAGTCCTCCAGGACACATTCAGGCTCTTCACTTCAGGAGGAGGTGAGTAGAGCACTTTTCTTTCAGTGGAGAGTCCTCCAGGACACATTTAGACTCTTCACTTCGGGAGGAGGTGGGTAGTGTACCTTTCTTTCTGTGGAGAGTCCTCCAGGACACATTCAGTCACTTCACTTTGGGAGGAGGTGAGTAGTGCACTTTTCTTTCTGTGAAGAGTCCTCCAGGACACATTATTTATTTATTTATTTAGTGTATTTTGGTATAGCGCACAGCTACCCCAACGGGGTGTCCCGGCGCTCCTGTGCGTACATATGCTGGATCAGATTTTAGATGGAACTATGTGGAAAAGTAAATTTTGCCATGTTCTGTGTCCCTACATGTCATCCATCATATGTTATATGTGCATGATTAATATGCATATGTTATTCCCCATGTTTGATTAAAGACGCAATTACAGTTGTGTCCACCTCTAGTATGGCAGTTTCCAGTTCTCGTGAATACTACGAATATCAGGCCTATGTAAAGCTACGTTGCCACGTTTCTCAGTGTGCACGTTATTCCATTGTAAAGTCCCCGTTTCTAGGCCTCAAAAGGGCCCGGACACCAGATTCAGCTCCTGTCCCCTGAAGCCTCGCTGAGGAGTGATACAGCCCCCACCTGTATCCTCGACCCTTCACTTATTTCCTGCCTCGCAGTGCCCGGCTCAGCTTGGCTCTGCCTCTGAGTCTGCCAAGAGTATGTTATGATTCCAGATTATCAGTTCAGTCCTCTTCCTCTGCATTCCTAAGCTACTGAATCGCATCAATAGTTACCGTCATTGTCTAGCCTCTACGTCTCCATGTTAGAGAAATACTGTATTAATGGTCATTTAATATTCTTCATCACGCACTACATGTAGAATAATGCATGCTCCAGTCTTAGAGTCTGTTAGCCTTTCCCCTCCTGACTTCTAGTTTATATCAACATGTTCTCTAAACATCAGATACTAGATACTGTTTAGGTACATGTCGCCCTGACTCTCCAGACTTTAGTCTCTGCTCCTAGCACAGAGTTCGAAGCCCCCAGCTTCTCCTAGTGATACGTCATTGCCAGTTTGCGCTCACCATCAGGTTAGAGGTCCCGGCTCCTTAGGTAGCCCCCTCCATGGTTTCCGCCCCATTCATGACATATTCTGTTACGTTTGCATCACATGTGTATGTATACGCCCTGTTACACCTCTTTTCACCCTTATCTTTCGCGACTGCTACGCGTCACGCCTATTGCTCCACCCACTGCTACGCCCATTGCAATGTAATGCTATGTGTTTGCGATATGTATATATGCCCATGTACTGTTATTAAAAAGTTATCCGTTCCGTTCCCTTGCCCCGATCCTGACCCCGGCAGCTGCCATCCTATTCCCGTGCAGGTCGTCCTGTTCCTGTCCTTATGCTGTATTAAACCTGCAAAACTCCTACTACCTCGAATCTTGACTCTTATTTATTGAGCTATCTGTTATTCATTTATGCATTCAAAAATAGGGTATTATTTATTTATTTACCACATAATGGCGCCCGAATAGGGACTTTCCCTTTCCCCACGCGTCGGTGAAGCCACGCCGACCCCCTGACCCTCTGCAGTCGTGACGGAACTCTTCTGCGCACCGGCAGATATTTCTGCTTCAAGTATCCCTCAGGCCCACGGAGGAGACGGAGGAGGCGGTCCAGCATCCAGACGAGACGGTGGAGGAACGCGGCGAGTCCCGACCAGAGCCCAAGCCGAGAGTCCAAGGTCCGAGGTATCCGGAGGTCCACCCGTAACTGAAGTCCGAAGTTCGTCGTCCGTCGTCGTAGCAGTCCAGTCCGATCCGAGGCCTTCCGTTCTTGCTGCCCGGTGAGTACCGTCGCTGGGGTAGTATCTAGACAGGGTCAATCTAAATTGACTCTGGTCCGTGGGTTGGTGGTACACAGACCCACAAACGAAGTGTTCACCTAGGTGGATACGGGTCTTGATGCGTCCCTTTATGGGACCGGTATGTTCCGTACTGTTTCAGCAGTGCATCCAGTAACTCTAGTCTGTTCGGTTCTCGAGAAATTCTTGTGTTTCTGTTCTCAGTATTCCAGGTAATATTCTGTCCGAACTGTTATGTTATGATGTTCTTCATGTATTTTAATGTCGTGGTATGAATGGGGAATAAGTATCGTGTTCATTGTGTATTGTATTGTGTCTAGATTACAGTCCAGTCATGCCCTTGTTTTCTAAGTTACGTCAGTTAAAAACTAGAAAGGGTCTGCTGGAAGCAGCAGTTCCAGTTCCGCCTAGGGACAGTCCAGGTCATTTTATGTATCAGAAGCATGGCATAAGTGCCATATTATATCTAGATTTATGGGTAGAGTATACCAAACAGTTAGAAGAAAAGTATAGATGGCCCGTATCGGGTACGTGGGATGCCGAGTGCATCATGAGAGTAGAAGAAGCATTATGGAAAAAGAAAGCCAGACAGTCACAGAAAGATGCCATCGAGTTATGGCGCAAAGAAGCTCATAAAAGAACCGAAAAAGAAATCAGAAAGTCAGAATTAAGTAGAGAATCCTTAGAACGAGCCCAAGAAAAAGAATTAATCGAGATAGGTGAACAAGTTAAAACCGAACAGTCAGACAGACAGAGGCATGCCCTTATTAAGGGTATGTATCCTCTCCTTGCCGAGGGCTTGCCAAAAGCGACCCCGGAGGCATCCAGTAACTTTCCGCCACCATTAGTTCCGACCAAGCTACGTCACAAACCGACCGCAGCTGATATTTTTATTTCGTCCTATTTGGACGACACAGTCCCAGAATATGCAAATCCTGTTCGCGCTCCGCCAGTCCCTGTAAATCAGGCACTTCCCGTTCCTCCAGACACCGGGGTACCCCTTGCAGTACCTGTTACGGTCCCCCCGGTCCAGCCCGCTATACCAGTTCAGCCCGCATTTCAATTTCCTGCCACACTAGTACGAAGAGGATCAGTCGACGACTCTAGTTTAGGGGCCGCAGAAGGAGGTCCTCCTCAGACCCCGCCGCCACATAAGCGTTTAACAACAGCCGAATTACATATGCAAGCGTCACAGCGTACGCCCAGACATCAGTCTGTAGCAGAAATAAGAAAAGCCCTTGATGAATGCGGCTATGATCCAGTCCCAGGAGAGGATAATATGGTTTTATATTCATTACGTGTAAGAAGGGTGGCCGAGTATCTAGTCACCCTACCGAATATGAAAGAAGACCTAGACAGAATATATCGTTTCATCCGTACGGGGGATGATCCAGAAAGCATTGGCGAAGCCATGTCTCAAAGGAAAGCTGAGACCCAGCTCATGATATTAAAGTTTCTGATCAATTGTCTAATAAGAGAACAAGATTACCCGTCCAAAGATCAAGTCGAAATGAGAACCCTGACAAAGTGGAGTGATAATATAGCCGAGGGTAAGCACAGAACCATCAGTGCTATGGAAAGTATGTACAAGAAAATTCGTAAAGAAATAATAAGGTTACACGATCAACGTAAAGCAGCACAAGTAAGCGAGAAAGAAAGTAACTCTGATACTGAAGAGGTAGAGGACGAGAATCCCGACAGAATAGCGTATGTAGGAAAATCTAGATTTCCAGATCGCCATTTACGCCTAGAACACAAGTCTACTTTCCATCATCCAGCACCAGAACAAGGTTCTCTAGAACAAGTGTTTCAAGCTACCGACCACATTCTGAAATCACGAATCGGTTACAGTGAGTTGAGTACCATGCATGAACAAGAACTAGTCCGATCAGCAGTCCGATGGATTACTGATTCTACCACTTTTCCAGACGAAATAGTGGCACAAATGTTTCTGAAAATGCCCCCAGCCGAGCAACGACTGGCGGGTATGTATATGATTCAGCACCTCATTACATTGTATGAGGGTCAGCACTCTGATCCAGGCCCGTTACATGATATCCTGAACGAGTTACTCCAGTATAGATGGAAAGGTTTAGGTACCGATTTAATTAGTGTCGTTCTAGAACAGCGTCACAAATATAGAACGTTTTTGAACCCGCATTTTGTTCATGTCTCACCCCCAGAAAGTAAACCATTTTACATGGAGAGACAGAATCCGTTACGAGAAGTCCACCCAGTTAGAGGAACGGGTGGCGAACTAGAACGAGTGTTTGTTTACACTCCGATTACAAAGATGGAACTCTTAGAGATGAAAAAATTAATTCCCTGTCATGATAAAGATCCAGCAGGGTTCCACCGAGAATTAAAAGACATGCTCCGTATGGGAGAATACACGTATCCAGATATAATTAAAATGTTAAAGGTTCTGCTGCCCGCAGGGGTGTATGAAAAGCTCAAGGAAAAAGAATGGGAGGTGGGAGAGAAAAAGATCGATTGGGCAGTTCTAGAAGCTGAAGATAAGGCACGAGTACCAGGTACCGGTCTTGGAGCGAAATGCAAAGAATTACCTGAATTATTGATTCAAGTTTTACCCAGATTGTTAACAACGAAAAAGGAAGACTGGGATGCAATCTCAGCCTGTAAACAGAAACAAGATGAAGACATTAGTGATTTTTATTCTAGATTTGAGAAATGTTTTAGCATCAACAGTGGCCTCAAGACAAGTAGTGAGTCATACCCTCATCTTTTTGTTACTAAATTAGTCGAGAATTCAAGTCCACCAATTAAAAATCGAGTTTTGAAAGTCGAAAGTACCTGGCAAGCTAATACCCCGTCCCAGATGTTACAGATGCTCCAATACCACCAGAATAGAATCAGGGAAGAGCAAGAACACGAGAGAAAACGTATGAAAGACACGAAAATGAAAGTACTAGTTGCACAATCTGTTCCTCAAGACAGTCAGAAGAGGGGTCCAAATCAAGCCAGTCATCCCACAGCTCCCGTTAAAGGGAACTGCAATTATTGTAAACAGCCAGGTCATTTTTATAAATGAGTGTGCAGTTCTGAAACATAACATAGCTACTGGTAAGACTAAAGAAAGACCACGTCCACCTAGACAAGAACAAGTTTTACAGATTCCTCAGCCACAGAATGCACCACAGACAGTTACAGCACCGCAGCCCATCGCTGCAACACAGCACGTTACACAGCAGATGTACCAGTATGCACAGTCTGAGTATCCAGAGTATCAACCGTATTCATGAAACAGCCTAGAGAGGGAGGTAGGCTTGCCTCTCATCGAGATACCTGTAGATCAAGAAGGTCCCTATGTTCACAGTCAAGTACTAGGGAAAGATAGAAAGTTTTTGATTGATACAGGGGCAAGTAGGACCACAATTAGCCATGCCGAAGTTCCAGGGGCTCCGCTCTCAGGCTCAAGAAATGTTTCCCTTGGATTTTCAGGAAAACCTATCGTAAATGAAATATCAAAGCCAGTTACTCTAGAAGTAGGTCCATTGTCCCGTACTACTGATCTGTTACTTACTAAGTCATGTCCAGAGAATTTATTAGGCATTAAAACACTGAAAGAGTTAGGTGCAGTTATATGCTGTTCCCCAGAGGGAATACGTCTGTTCCTACGTGACTTCAAGGGTCACTATGTATTACGAGATTTTGATCCCAGATTGTCTAATGTTCCGCAGCATTTATGGGCGCAAGGTCCAACTGATGTAGGTTACATGCAAATCACACCCCATCGTGTGACTCTCAAGCCAGGTGTAGTGTTACCACGAATCAGACAGTACAGATTGCCACCTGAGGCTGTAGCAGCCTTATCCAAAATTATTGACGAGCTCATCGCTCAAGGAGTAGTTGTAGAAACTGACTCCAATGTATGCAATTCTCCGATCATTCCAGTCATGAAACGTACTGATCCAAATGCACCCCCAGTATATCGATTAGTGATTGACCTACGAGAACTTAATAAATGTATTATTCCTCAGTATCCAGTTGTCCCAGATATCTCTTCCCTGTTGACAGCCATTGATTCCGAAGCCTCATTTTTCACTGTCATAGATCTCAAGAACGCATTTTTCAGTGTTCCCATTCATCCAGACAGCCAGTTTCTTTTCGGATTCTGTTTAAATGGAAGAAGCTATATGTTCACACGAGCTCCTCAAGGTTTCACAGAAAGTCCTAGTATTTACAGTCAAGCACTCAAGAGACAACTAGACAACATTCACATGCCAACTGACACTGCCCTGCTCCAGTATGTCGATGATCTACTGATCACAGCCCGTTCTGAACGTGCTTGCGAGCGAGCATCCCTTACAGTCTTGTATTTCCTAGCCGAGATGGGGCACAAGGTGTCCCCTTCTAAGCTTCAATTCTGTGTCCAGCAAGTGGTCTACTTGGGACACTTACTGTCCAAGAGGGGTAGGCAGTTGACACCAGACCGTATCCAGTTAATAGCGAGTCTTCCTCAGCCCAAGACCCAGAAGGAGGTACGTGCTTTTATCGGCCTCACTTCTTATTGCCGACAATGGATTCCTCAGTATGCATTCCTAGCCAAGCCACTGATACAGTTAACGACACAGGAGGCAGCCGTATCGACTGTCCTCCCTTGGACATCTGAACATACACTCAGTTTCAATGAGTTAAAGAAAGCTTTATGCCAAGCTCCAGTTCTAGCTACACCAAACTACAGTAAGCCTTTTACACTTTTCGTCACAGAACGCGAAGGTACAGCATTATCTGTTCTCACACAAGATCAAGCAGGACAATACAAGCCATGTGCTTATTTTTCGAGCACATTAGATCCTGTAGCCCAGGCTCTGCCTGCGTGCCTCAAGTCAGTTGCAGCCACAGCACTAGCTATCAGACAAAGTGATTCCATATTCTTAGGACACTCTCTGACAGTACAAGTTCCACACTCCGTGGAAGTTCTTTTAAACCGAACACAGACTCAGCACTTGACAATTGCACGTTTAACAGGTTATGAATTGACACTGTTCCAGCCACACATAGAAATCAGACGCTGCAACGTTTTAAATCCTGCTACATTGTTACCATCAGTTACTTTAAGTCCGGACACACATGACTGTGTGGAAGTAGTTAACATTACGACAAAGCCAAGACAAGATCTGACAGATATTCCGTTACCAGATCCCGACCTGACACTTTATGTGGATGGTTCATGTATGAGAACAAGTACAGGAGAACTAGTCGCCGCGTATGCAGTGACTACCGACACCGAAGTTATTGAGACACACCGTATTGACACCCTGTCCGCTCAAGCAGCAGAGCTAGTTGCTCTGACACAAGCCTGTATACACGCTAAGAACCGGAAAGTTAATGTTTACACAGATTCACGCTACGCATTCGGAGTCGTACACGACTTTGGAGTGCTCTGGCAGGAGAGAGGTTTCATGACTTCTCATGGAACCAAGATTCAGCATGGTCTCCTTATTCAAGCTCTGTTAGATGCCATACATTTACCGACATCCATTGCTATCATGAAGTGCAAAGCACATACGAAAGTTACTGACATTATTTCCCAGGGTAACGATCTAGCAGATCGCACAGCCAAGCTTACAGCACAGACTCCAGACATTCCAGTTAACATGACACACACTCCAGATCCGACTCCATGTATGACAGTTAAGGACCCTACTCAAGATGTCATAGATATCCAGTTACATGCTACTCCCGATGAAATCAAGAAATGGTCCGAACAAGGAGGGGTCCAGACAGATCAAGGATGGGTAACGAAGGGTAAAACCACATGGTTTCTCCCCGACTCTATGGTTCAAGTCATTATCAATACCGCACATAGTCCAGCACATTTAGGAGAAAAAGCTATGCTAGACAGTATCCAGAACATTTGGTTCAACAAGCATTTACGAGCTGCAGCCAAGCAGAAAGTCCGTACCTGTATGATATGTTGTCAGTTTAATCCAGGTAAAAGTGTCCCGGTGGAACAAGGGGGATTCCAGCCTCCTGACCACCCTTTTGAAGTCCTCCAGATGGATTATATTCAGATGGAGCGATGTCGAGGTTTCAAGTATGTCCTTGTAGTTGTATGCGCCTTGTCCAGGTGGACAGAAGCATATCCAGTCCCAGATTACACAGCCGCGACCACTGCCAAGCAGTTGGTTCGTGAGTTCTTCCCCCGTTATGGACTCCCTAGGGTCGTATATTCTGATAACGGCCAGCCATTCTCCTCAGAGTTAATGAAGCATGTTTCCCTTTTGTTAGGATACCAGTGGAGGTTCCATTGTGTACGCCATCCTGAAGCAGCCGGTCTCGTAGAGAGACATAACCAGACCCTGAAAATCCGCATCGCTAAAATTTGTAAAGAGAAAGGTGTGGACTGGCTAGTAGCTCTGCCAGTCGCTTTGTTTTATATGCGCATGGTCGCACATTCCAGATCAGGTCTGTCCCCGTATGAGGTCGTTTTCGGCCGCCCCCCTAACATGTGGGGTACTCCTAGACCCCGAAGTATTACCGATGTTTCAAGTAATATGCTGACAGATTACCTAGCTTCCTTGATGTCTGCCCTCAACTCTTGTCGTTCACAGGTTGCCGCCGCATTTCCAGACAACACCGAGGTGGCACCGCATGAAATCGTTCCAGGATCCATGGTCCTTGTCTGGAATTTTGACCGCTCAAGTCCGCTGGAGCCTCGCTGGAAGGAGCCCCGACAGGTCCTCCTCGCCACCCGTACAGCCGTGAAGTTGGAGGGTCGCAAAGGCTGGGTGCACCTTTCACATATAAAGAAGTTTTATGGACTGAAACCCGTCTCAAAGAACATTTCCCAGGATTTGAAGGATTGCCAAAATATTGTTCTCAAGGACTGTCCCGCAAAAGACATTGCTACAAACCCTCCCCTGTTAGAGAAAACTCCGCAGCAGGAGTATAAGTTGAAACTCCGGTCTAGTAAAATAAGTCAGCCAGTTTGATTGTCTAAGTCCTCCCCTAGGTGAAACGGTTAGACTGTTTCTGACATGTATAAAATAGACCCCCATAGTGAGAGAGTTAGTCAAAACTCAATCCGATGTATCATTTTTCTATGTTTCATATTATTTCTCAGCATTATGATTTCCTGCACCAGTTATGCATTTTACCTGTGTTTCCCAGTTTCTCATGTAAATACGTCTTCTAATGCTACAGTAGAGCACACGTTTAGTGATCTACCTCCTCATGAACTCTCTTACCGCCTCGCTATGCGAAATAATACTTTCATCCGCATGTTACATTATTCACACCAAACCAGCAATGCCACTAATTGTTGGGTGTGTGGTCGACTTCCCCCTTTCCAGACGCCGAAGGGAGTTCTGCCACTCTTTCCTTATCCGTTTTCACATAATGGTTCGTGTGGAGCATGGTCCACGTTAACGTCATCCTCAACAGATATGTTTTTTCTTAACAGTACGTGTTTTCCAGACAAGCAAGGTCTCCCCCATAGAACCGGGTTAGATCTAGAAAATGAAGTGTACAATTTAGGTAATTATTCTTCGAATTTCATGGTCCTGAATGTTCAGTCTGATACTACTCCAGACTTACCTGCTATTTCAGTACTACCAGTCAAAGGCGAATTATGTGTCCGAAATAATGGTTCCGTACACGTAGGACATAGTGATTGTACTACTATTGTCAAGTATAGTGACAGTAGGAAATCTATTTTCAAAGCTTCACGTCATTCTTATTTTATTTGTGGTCAAACCGCATATGTTCGTCTGCCCCTCGATTGGGAGGGAACCTGTTACATTGCCTTCCTACTGCCACCGGTTTTTCTAGCCCCACCCGATTACCATAGGAATTCCCACCTAGTACATACTAGACACAAGAGAAACCTCCCGATTGTCGATTATACTGAAACTGTTCTAGAACAATATATAGATATCAATAAAGGTGTCTTTCCTTATTTAGGTACAGTTGTGAATAGTAAACTGATACGTAGATTAACCAGAACCCTCGAAGCAGTAGTAATTGAGACTACTTCTGCTCTAAGTAATTTAACCGAAGAACAATCCTTTATGAGAATTGTCGTGCTCCAGAATCGTCTCGTCCTTGACGTCATATTGGCCGATAGGGGCGGGGCCTGTAGAGTCATCGGATCTAGTTGCTGCATTTTCATTCCAAATAACGCGCCGTCTGTCTATTCAGCTATAACCAGACTCCATAAAATTGCTCATCTGTTACACCAAAATCCAGGCACCTGGACATGGTCCGGTTGGTTCTGGAATATAATTTCCGCCTGGGGATGGAAAGTCTTGTCCTTTCTAGGTATTGCAGTAGCGATCATATTTAGCTGCTGCCTCTGTATACAATGTGGCCCTGCGATTTGCGGCATTTGTGCTACCTCTTGTATTCCTAGTCCCAAGCCCCGTTCTAAATCCCGTTCCAAGACAATTCGAGACGAGCAAATGATACTGTATGAAATGATAGATGGTATCATGAATATTGATGTTTCCTGATGAAACGTAGTGACAAGGAGGGAATGTGGAAAAGTAAATTTTGCCATGTTCTGTGTCCCTACATGTCATCCATCATATGTTATATGTGCATGATTAATATGCATATGTTATTCCCCATGTTTGATTAAAGACGCAATTACAGTTGTGTCCACCTCTAGTATGGCAGTTTCCAGTTCTCGTGAATACTACGAATATCAGGCCTATGTAAAGCTACGTTGCCACGTTTCTCAGTGTGCACGTTATTCCATTGTAAAGTCCCCGTTTCTAGGCCTCAAAAGGGCCCGGACACCAGATTCAGCTCCTGTCCCCTGAAGCCTCGCTGAGGAGCGATACAGCCCCCACCTGTATCCTCGACCCTTCACTTATTTCCTGCCTCGCAGTGCCCGCCTCAGCTTGGCTCTGCCTCTGAGTCTGCCAAGAGTATGTTATGATTCCAGATTATCAGTTCAGTCCTCTTCCTCTGCATTCCTAAGCTACTGAATCGCATCAATAGTTACCGTCATTGTCTAGCCTCTACGTCTCCATGTTAGAGAAATACTGTATTAATGGTCATTTAATATTCTTCATCACGCACTACATGTAGAATAATGCATGCTCCAGTCTTAGAGTCTGTTAGCCTTTCCCCTCCTGACTTCTAGTTTATATCAACATGTTCTCTAAACATCAGATACTAGATACTGTTTAGGTACATGTCGCCCTGACTCTCCAGACTTTAGTCTCTGCTCCTAGCACAGAGTTCGAAGCCCCCAGCTTCTCCTAGTGATACGTCATTGCCAGTTTGCGCGCACCATCAGGTTAGAGGTCCCGGCTCCTTAGGTAGCCCCCTCCATGGTTTCCGCCCCATTCATGACATATTCTGTTACGTTTGCATCACATGTCTATGTATACGCCCTGTTATACCTCTTTTCACCCTTATCTTTCGCGACTGCTACGCGTCACGCCTATTGCTCCACCCACTGCTACGCCCATTGCAATGTAATGCTATGTGTTTGCGATATGTATATATGCCCATGTACTGTTATTAAAAAGTTATCCGTTCCGTTCCCTTGCCCCGATCCTGACCCCGGCAGCTGCCATCCTATTCCCGTGCAGGTCGTCCTGTTCCTGTCCTTATGCTGTATTAAACCTGCAAAACTCCTACTACCTCGAATCTTGACTCTTATTTATTGAGCTATCTGTTATTCATTTATGCATTCAAAAATAGGGTATTATTTATTTATTTACCACAACTAGCAGAAGAGAAATGTTTTTAGAGGTTTTCGGAAGGGGAGCTCTTCCTGTATTATACGGATGGAAATGGATAGCTTGTTCCAGAGGGAAGAAGCGCACACTTGGAAGGTTTTGCCTCCGGAGCGTGCTTTTTTGAATCTGGGGATAGTGAGGAGGTTTTGTGAGGTAGAGCGAGGAGCCTGGCGTTACTGTAGGGGCGGAGGCAGGCGAAGAGGTAGGCGGAACCCTTTCCCTTAACTGCACGGTGGGCCAGAATGAGCGCTTTAAATTCTGCCCTTCTTTGTATTGGCAGCCAGTGTAGTTTGCGGCGGTGTGGCGAGATGTGCTCGCGAAGGGAAATGCCACCGACCAGCCGTACTATAGCATTCTGGACTGTCTGAAGTCGGTGGTAGAGGCCAGAAGTCAGTCCAATGTACAAGCCATTGGTATAATCCAGGTGGGAGGTAATCATGCCTGAACAATGGTCTTCCTGGTGTTACAAGGGAGGAAGTAGATGAATTTTTTCACCATCCTGATTTTAGAGAAACAGGCAGCTGATACCATCTGGACTTGTTGATGAAATGAGAGATTAGAATCTCATCTAGCCCCTAGATTTCTTACTGATTCTTTTGGCAGGGGGGGGGGCACTCAGATCAAGGGGCCACCAGAGATTGGAGTCCAGTGGGGAGGGTTGGTGAAAAAAGAGGACCTCAGTTTTCCCGGCATTAGCCGGAGAAAGTTGTCCATCCATTGGGCTATATTGCGGAGGCAGTTTTTTAATGGGTCAAAGGTGGATTGGGTGGGGCTGTCATAAGAAAACAGGAGCTGAATATCATCCGCATAGGATGTTGCCTTTATTCCTGATTGGGCAATGATTTCTGTGGAGAGTCCTCCAGGACACATTCAGACTCTTCACTTCAAGAGGAGGTGAGTAGTGCACTTTTCTTTCTGTGGAGAGTCCTCCAGGACACATTCAGACTCTTCACTTCAGGAGGAGGTGAGTAGTGTACTTTTCTTTCTTTGGAGAGTCCTCCAGGACACATTCATGATCTTCACTTCAGGAGGAGGTGAGTAGTGCACTTTTCTGTGGAGAGTCCTCCAGGACACATTCAGGCTCTTCACTTCAGGAGGAGGTGAGTAGTGTACTTTTCTTTGGAGAGTCCTCCAGAACACAACTTACACTTTCATGTGACTTTCTAATGCGACTCTGTTAGTTTTGGTGAAGAGCTCAAGCTCTAAGGTCCAAGTCCGATATTCCTGATGTCATGTGAATCCTTTCAGTGTGGGGGTTTTGTTGCCTCGCACAGAACTTTCAAATTAGTCCTCTGAGAATAATCAATCTTTAGTTTTTCTCGCTCTCTTCACAACCAAAATGCAAATGAAATAATCGTCCGTTGCGTCGTGGGGCTTCCTTTTTCCCATCAGGCTTCATTGTTTAACATTGGACTGTTTATTGTACGATAGATGCTGTAGCACCAGTGAAACTAACAGATATATTGGAGGGATTGGCTCCCTAAGTGTTTCTGTTGCAGTTGACTCTCAAAAGCACTCTCCACTCCCTCAGCATTAGCTAAATCTGTACTAAATAAAATATGGAACTTGCTAAGGTGTCGAGAGTTGGTGTGTTTCAACTTTTTTTAAAACCCACATTTTACTAAGGAAAACCATCCTGCGTTAACATAACACAGTGATTTATTAGGAACACACTGCAAGATGGCGGCAGGCCAAACACGTGCTTGTGGACAGAGTTGCCTGTATCCAGTTTCAGCTGCAGCCATGGTGAATGGTGGCACTTGTACTTGATGCTGCTAGTCCGACCATCTTGAAATGTGGTGTTATAACACAAACACATCATACAGTCTAATCAGATCAGGCAATGCGTCTAGCGAAACCCTAAAGAGTGTGTAACTCTAATGCACAAGTACTGTAACTCCGCTCTGTCCCGCTTTGCAGTTAGAAGTGGTTGAAAGGAGTGGCAAGCGGGGGCAGTGCTGGCGATAGACATGAGTAGTGTGGACAGCTGGCAAGGGCCCCACTCCTGCTCACAACCACGGGCCCCTCACCAATGCACCACCTACTAAATTACTCCATTGTTGCAAGGCTCAGGGTGCAGCAGTGGAAGCTGGTGCTCCCCTATGCCCCACATCCAAGGTCTGAAAGGCCTTCCCATATCTAATCACTGCATCTACATGAGAACAGCGCTTAGAGGAGATAACAGCGATTACTTGAAGCACCATTTAGTACTTGTGTTTCTAGCAGCGCCGTTAGCCAGGTGCTGCAAAAAGCTCTGGGTCAAGAAACCAGCTCAGCATCTAAGCACATGAAAGACTTCAGGGCGCTTCTGAGTCATACTTGGCTCAGGACTACTGTGTGTTGGATACTCATCTCCATCCTTCCCACTGCAGCATCACTGCTCACAACCAGACACTGTGCCAGGCTGGAAAATAACTGACTGTTCCTGTAGGAGGCTGGCTTGGTATTTGGTGCTCACTTATGTAAGTGTAGCAACCTCTACCAGTCCAGACAACCCGTATGGTGATTTTCGAAGTTTAGACCACCTTAGAAAGCTCTCTAAGTGGTAGCTATGGAGAGCAGCCTTCAGGCTTAGTCTAGGAGGAGTGTAAAGCAGCTTGTTTCACCAGCATCCAATATTATAGTATAGATGAAGTGAAAAAGAACCACACAGTGTACTTATAAAATTAGGTATTTATTACAGACACTCACTAACACATTGCAGTATCTCCTACCCGGAGATACAATCACAATACACACAATACTTTAGCAGTAAAACAGGAAAGTAGCACAGAAATACAAAGGGCCTCAGGGGGAGACAAAACCATATACTTAAATAGTGGAATATGACCCATGACTGAAGTCGAGAATGGACCCAGAAGATGTAGAAGAGCCGGGGAACCAAGGAACCACCCCACAGAGGCTGTGTGCAGAGTGGGAATACGACCGCCTGCTCAATGGAAGTCAATGGGTACGTTGCGGTTGCAGTTTTTAAAGAAGAAGGATCCTTTCCAGAGGACCCTGAAGAAACCCAGTGGAAGATCAGTGACTACCCACCCGTAGATACCCCAGGAACCAGAATACCTACACCTGGGAAGCCAGGTGCATAGGTGCGGAGTGGCGTCGGAGACCGTCGCTGACCACAATGGAGGACTTCAGGAAGGATGCTGCTGGAGAAGAAGACAAAGGAGTCAGGTGGAACCCAAAGTTGGTTCAGAGATGAGAAGAACCTGTAAGCAGAGGGGCCAGAATCTGTGCCATTCAGAAGTGACCAGGAGGCCTGGAAGACAAATGCCCACCAATGTCACTGGATCCAGGGGAGTTGACAGTGCCTTCGTAGTTGCCGCTGTTCAGACCAGGCAATGCTGTGGGAGACCAGGAGCCATTCACAAGCTGTCCCACGTCGGATGCTGAGAACCGTGGGTCAGTGTCCAGCAGGGGCACCTGCACACCTCAGCAACGGTAACAGGCGCAGAAGCCACAGAAGGTGCAATGTCGGGACCAGCAAGGTCCGAGCGACTCACCACGACTAGGCTAGTCAGAGCAGGCCCTGAGCAACAGGGGAGCCCGCAGGAGCTATTAGGAGAGAGCCGTCAAGCCTTTACAATGGCCAGCCGGCGCGGTGCACAGGGACTCTGTTTCAGTGATGCGGATGAGGGAAACTGGCTTCAGACTCGGTGTGAAGTCAGCGCAGGCTTTGATGCATTACAGAACCATCACCTGTGTTACTGAAGCCTTCCGGAGTAGGTCGACCTAGAAGCAGCAAACCGGTCAGCTATGTTGCGGGGCCTGCAGATGCAGGGGAGTGACTCCTTCACTCCAAGGGAGACTCCTTCAGATGTATTTGAGTGTCCACAGGTCCTGTACAGAACCTGTATGGAGCATGGACACTGACGGTGCATCAGATTTGCAGGACAACGAGGCCAAGATTAGATGTATAAGCGTGGTCCGTGTAGGAAGGTGGCTACCTGACTATGGTTACCCCAGATTTTTTTGCCTTGTGTTTAGCTGGTTTTGACTTAGTTGACCTGGTTCCCTGCTAATCAGGGCCCCAGGCCATCTGCTCTCTCTGTAAAATGGATTCCTTGTACCCTAGGTACATACCACAATTGGAAATGGACTCCTTGTCAGCCCCTGTATAATGCACTATAGGTGCCCAGGGCATAGGAGCCACCAAGCCTACCAGGGGCTGCAGCATATCTTTTGCCACCCCTGGCTGGTTCTTAAATTGACACAACTGGCTGACCACTCAGCTGGGGTAAGGTGGTGTAATCACCCCTTACTTAGATATAGTATACCTATATCTAAACCTATATCTGGACACATATAAACCTGTGAGCCACTCCTATGGAAGGCCTCATCAATCCTGGAGGCAGAGTGCGTGGTTTAATGTGAGATGGAGCTCTAGCATGAGCTGAGCCTGTCTGCAGCTGTCGGGAACAACTCCCTAAGCTGTTTCAGGATAATGCCATACCATATACTCTTAAGTGCCTTATAATCCTCGCGGTTTATAGCAACTTTGGTTTGGCTTTATCAAAACATGTCGTGTAAGGTGTCATACGATTTGGAATACTATCCCCTCGCCAGTTCTGGCGACGGGGATAGCATTCCACCCCTCTAGAGGGGTAAGACATGTTACTTTACTTAAATGCGGTTAATTTCTAAAAGGACCTTAGATCCACAAAATGGATGCCTCTGCCACAGACAAGAGTCTGACCCCCTGAAGCTGACCGAAACTCAGCCAAATGGGGCCTGGACAAAGGGTTTCCTGTCGCAGGGAGGTGTTACCACCCCTCAGACAGGAGATAGTGGATTGTAGCAGGGAGGTTTGAAAGAAACCAGACACTGCTTGGGGCGCACAAGGCTGCCCCTTGCATAATCCGGCCAAACCGGTTCTGGGGCACTCCAGCCCTCGTGCCAGGGCGGCCTGGATCAAAGGAAGGGGGTGTATCCACCCACTTCCTGGGTCCCACCCATAGGAGGGGACCTAGCAGGTAATCCAGCCCCCAAAATTAGTATAAGACTGGGAGCAGTGCCAATGCACTTCAGATTATCCTGATGAAACATAAGAAACGAAACTCTGGACCCTTCGACATCCTACTCGACGTAGAAGACTGAAGAATCTCCCTTGTGGTCAAGGAGTGACCACCCTGTGCAAACAGGCACCATCCAGCCATCGACGTCTGCTTTGTCGCAGTTCCCGCCGGAACTCGAGCGACAGAGATCGACGAGATCAAGCTTGCCTATCTTCCAACAGCCCGATCCACAGTCCCTGCAGAGCTGAGACCCGTGGAGGCGACCGGAAACGTGGGGCACGCCATCTTGAAAAGACCACGAGACGCTGACCGTGCAGCCCACGAGTGACCCTCGAAGCTGTACACCGGGGTTTGAGAAGCCCCAACCCTGAGCCACTCTTGCACCGAAGCTCACCCCTCTACACTCATCGAGTGCTGCGTGGGGCCCTTCTGCTACTTTTGGCTCAACGCGTTGGCCCGGTCACTTGCCAGCCGGCTAGTGGCCCCTGTGCCGACGAACTTTGAAATTCGACCTGCCAATCTGGTTGCTCCAGATCTGCACCAGCTCCCCTGAAAAGGAGCCCCCACTCTGACCCTCCTGGTTCGAGTGAGAAGCAATCCCCCGGTTCCGCGTGGATTGCTCTTGCCAAGTGTTGTTTGCTCCAAACTTGAAGCCGACTGCGCCGACGGTGAGAGCCCTCATGGGACAGATCGTGACCCGCTCCTGGACGTCGCAGATGCCCCGGAGCCCACGTGACAGCGGAGAGAATCTCCTCGACGACCACCTGATTGCGCCCGACATTGCCTGGTTCCGTCCTGGTTCCACCCTGGTCACTGCTGAGGGACCCAGACTCTGTCCCCTCTGCTTTCAGGTGCTTTTCGACTTGAGTCCACCCTTGGACTCCACCGGACACTTCTCCTTCACCCCGCCTGCAGCCCTTTCAGCTTCAAGCACCAAGAGCCTGCGTGAGGAAACCCGACTCAACTTCGACCCTGTGCACCCGCTTCCTGTGGGTGAGGTAACTTTGCTCTGCCGGTGTTCCCACACTGGTACACATCTCTAGGGTCTGTGTCTTAAGTTTTGTTCCTCTAGGTTCAGCGGAAGTGTCCTTAAACTTTAACTTTATAACTTTTACGCACCATTGGTTAACATTGGTGCATGCGTGCGCTTTCTGCACTGCACCCGAATCCCGCGGGCTTTTCCCGACTTCAGCACTGCTTGTCCTGACTGCTCCCAGCGATTCCCTAGGCCCTAGGCCTAACCACTGTTCGATTGGTATCTCTTATACCACTTGTTTAGTATATGGTTTGAGTGGCCCCCCGCCCTCATCCATAATTGTGCAACTTTTGTATGTTATGCCGAGCTTTTGATTTAACGCTTGTGCCCCTTTATTCATAAAGAATACTGGGGATTGTTTTAGTAATAAACACATATATTTTTATAATATATACTTGTGTGGTGTCCTTTCATTTGGTATTACAGGATTGTATGTGGTAAAACAGCTCGCTTAACACGACCTCTTAAGTTAAGCCTTTAGGCTGCTTAGTCCATGCTACCCCTAGGATAGCTTGTCTAACAAGGTTGACTTACAACCAGACACCATAAGGGATTGTTTGGTCTGATATCAGGTGGTTCCAGAATTGGAAACATCACCTATCAGGCCAACTTCTCACAACGGGGTGGCCTGGTCCGCGTTCAGTTAAACTATTAAACAAATGTGAAAACATAAGTTCCTTTCTCTGGAGAGACCCCTTCACCCCCCCTTAAGGCCCATGGCCCCGGCACAGAATAAGAATCAATCTGACATTAACAATAAGAATTACAAACCTAAGTTGTCATCAGCCTCTCTGCAACTCACACTGCCCTGGTGCTGTCCCCTCAACTCCTCCTCTCTGTACTCCATGGGGAGACCCCCAAGAGAGCTGCACTGGGGGACACTCCCCGCCTCCGGCTCACACTGCCCTGGTGCTGTCCCCTCAACTCCTCCTCTCTGTACTTCATGGGGAGACCCAAGAGAGCTGCACTAGGGGACACTCCCCGCCTCCGGCTCACACAGCCCTGGTGCTGTCCCCTCAACTCCTCGTCTCTGTACTCCATGGGGAGACCCCCAAGAGAGCTGCACTGGGGGACACTCCCCGCCTCCGGCTCACCCTGCCCTGGTGCCCTCCCCACAACTCCTCGTCTCTGTACTCCATGGGGAGACCCCCAAGAGAGCTGCACTGGGGGACAATCCCCGCCCCCGACTCACTCTGCCCTGGTGCCCTCCCCTCAACTCCTCGTCTCTGTACTCCATGGGGAGACCCAAGAGAGCTGCACTGGGGGACACTCCCCGCCTCCGGCTCACACAGCCCTGGTGCCCTCCCCTCAACTCCTCGTCTCTGTACTCCATGGGGACCCCCAAGAGAGCTGCACTGGGGGACACTCCCCGCCTCCGGCTCACACTGCCCTGGTGCTGTCCCCTCAACTCCTCGTCTCTGTACTTCATGGGGAGACCCCCAAGAGAGCTGCACTGGGGGACACTCCCCGCCTCCGGCTCACACTGCCCTGGTGCTGTCCCTTCAGCTCCTCCTCGTCTGTACTCCATGGGGAGACCCCCAAGAGAGCTGCACTGGGGGACACTCCCCGCCTCCGGCTCACACTGCCCTGGTGCCCTCCCCTCAACTCCTCGTCTCTGTACTCCAAGGGGAGACCCCCAAGAGAGCTGCACTGGGGGACACTCCCCGCCTCCGGCTCACCCTGCCCTGGTGCCCTCCCCACAACTCCTCGTCTCTGTACTCCATGGGGAGACCCCCAAGAGAGCTGCACTGGGGGACACTCCCCGCCTCCGGCTCACTCTGCCCTGGTGCTGTCCCCTCAACTCCTCCTCTCTGTACTCCATGGGGAGACCCCCAAGAGAGCTGCACTGGGGGACACTCCCCGCCTCCAGCTCACACTGCCCTGGTGCTGTCCCCTCAACTCCTCGTCTCTGTACTCCATGGGGAGACCCAAGAGAGCTGCACTGGGGGACACTCCCCGCCTCCAGCTCACACTGCCCTGGTTCTGTCCCCTCAACTCCTCGTCTCTGTACTCCATGGGGAGACCCCCAAGAGAGCTGCACTGGGGGACACTCCCCGCCTCCGACTCACTCTGCCCTGGTGCCCTCCCCACAACTCCTCATCTCTGTACTCCATGGGGAGACCCCCAAGAGAGCTGCACTGGGGGACACTCCCCGCCTCCGGCTCACACAGCCCTGGTGCTGTCCCCTCAACGCCTCGTCTCTGTACTCTGTGGTAAATAAATAAATAATACCCTATTTTTGACTAGACTTATAGCATAACAGATAGCTCAATAAATAAGAGTCAAGATTCGAGGTAGTAGGAGTTTCTGCAGGTTTATTACAGCATAAGGACAGGATCAGGACAACCTGCATAGGAACAGAATGACAGGGCCCAGCAGGACAACTGGGGCCCAACAGGGGAAAAGAGGCCCAGCAGCTGCTGGGGCTAGGTCTGGGATGAGCGCGCTAACATTCAATAACAAAACATAGGCATATATACATAGCGCGCACACATAGCATTACATTGCAGTAGGCGTAACAGTGGGTGGAGCAGAAGGCGTGACGCGTAGCAGTCGCGAAAGATAACAGTAAAAATGGGTGTAACTGGGAGTATACATAGACATGTGATGCAAACGTAACAGAATATGTCATGAATGGGCGGAAACATAGGAGGGGGCTACCTAAGGAGCCGGGACCTCTAACCTAATGGTGCGCGAAAACTGGCAATGACGTGTTACTAGGAGAAGCTGGGGGCTACGAACTCTGTGCTAGGAGCAGAGACTAGAGTCTGGAGGGTCGGAGCGACATGTACCTAAACCCTATCTGGTATCTGGTGTTTAGGGAACATGTTGATATAAACTAGAAGTCATGAGGGGAAAAGCTAACTTGATTCTAAGACTGGACCATGCATTATTCTACATGTAGTGCGTGATGAAGAATACTAAATGACCATTAAATACAGTATTTCTCTAACGTGGAGCCGAGTAGGCTAGACAATGACGGAAACTATTGATGCAGTTCAGTAGCTTAGGAATGCAGAAGGAGGACTGAACTGATAGCTGGAACTATAACATACTTTTGGCAGACTCAGAGGCAGAGCCAAGCTGCACCGGGCACTGCGAGGCAGGAAGTAAGTGAAGGGTCGAGGATACAGGTGGGGGCTGTATCGCTCCTCAACGAGGCTTTCAGGAGACAGGAGCTGAATCTGTGGTCCGGGCCCTTTTGAGGCCTGGAAACGGGGACTTTATAATGGAATAACGTGCACACTGGGAAACGTGGCAACATTACTTTACATAGGCCTGATATTCGTAGTATTCACGAGGACTGGAAACTAACATACTGAGGTGGACACAACTGGAATTGCGTCATTAATCGGACATGGAGAATAACATATGCATATTGGTCATGCACACATAACATATGATGGATGAGGCGTAGGGACACAGAACATGGCAAAATTTACTTTTCCACATTCCCTCCTTGTCACTACGTTTCCATCAGGAAACATCAATTTTCATGATACCATCTATCATTTCATACAGTACCATTTGCTCGTCTCGAATTGTCTGGGAACGGGATTTAGAACGGGGCTTGGGACTAGGAATACAAGAGGTAGCACACATGCTGCAAATCGCAGGGCCACATTGTATACAGAGGCAGCAGCTGAATATAATCGCTACTGCAATACCTAGAAAGGACAGGACTTTCCATCCCCATGCGGAAATTATATTCCAGAACCAACCGGACCATGTCCAGGTGCCTGGATCTTGATGTAACAGATGGGCAATTTTATGGAGTCTGGTTATAGCTGAATAAACAGACGGCGCGTTATTTGGAATGAAAATGCAGCAACTAGATCCGATGACTCTACAGGCCCCGCCCCTATCGGCCAGTATGACGTCAAGGACGAGACGATTTTGCAAAACGACAAATCTCATAGCAGATTGTTCTTCGGTTAGGTTACCTAGAGCAGAGGCAGTCTCATTAACTACAGCTTCAAGGGTTCTTGTTAACCTACGGATCAGTTTACTATTCTGGACAGGTCCTACAAAGAAGAAGAAACCTTTATTGAAATCTGTATACTGTTCTAGAGTAGTTTCAGTATAATCGACAATTGGGGACTCCCTTCTATGTCTAATGTGTACTAGATGTGTGTTTCTGTGATAATCAGATGGGGCTAGAAAAACAGGCGGCAGTAGGAAAGCAATGTAACAGGTTCCCTCCCAATCGAGGGGCAGACGGACATATGCAGTTTGACCACAAATAAAATAAGAATGACGTGAAGCTTTGAAAATAGATTTCCCACTGTCACTATACTTGATAACAGTAGTACATTCACTATGACCTACATGTACAGAACCATAACTACGGACACATAATTCGCCTTTGACAGGTAGTACTGAAATAGCAGGTAAGTCTGGAGTAGTATCAGACTGAACATTCAGGACCATGAAATTCGACGAATAATTACCTAAATTATATACTTCGTTTTCTAGATCTAAACCTGTTCTGTGGGGAAGACCTTGCTTGTCTGGAAAACATGTACTGTTAAGAAAAGACATATCTGTTGAGGATGACGTTAACGTGGACCATGCTCCACACGAACCATTGTGTGAGAATGGATAAGGAAAAAGTGGCAGAACTCCCTTCGGTGTCTGAAAAGGGGGGAGTCGACCACACACCCAACAATTAGTGGCATTGCTGGTCTGGTGTGAATAATGTAACATACGGATGAATGTGTTGTTGCGCATAGCGAGGCGGTAAGAATATTCGTGAGGAGGCAGATCACTAAACGTGTGCTCTACTGTAGCATTAGTAGACATATTTACATGAGGAACTGGAAAACACAGGAAAAGTGCGTAGCTGGTGCAAGAAATCATTATGCTGAGAAATAATATGAAACTCAGAAAAACGATACATTGAAGTGAACTTCGACTGACTCTCTCACTATGGGGGTCTATTTTATACATGTCAGAAACAGTCTAACCGTTTCACCTAGGGGAGGACTTATACAATCAAACTGACTGACTTATTTTACTAGACCTTAATTTGAGCTTATACTCCTGCTGCGGAGTTTTCTCTAACAAGGGAGGGGTTGTAATAATGTCTTGTGCGGGACAGTCCTTTAAAACAATGTCTTGGCAATCTTTCGAATCCTGGCAATCCTTGGAAATGTTCTTGGAGACTGGTTTCAATCCTTTGAAAAGTTTTACATGAGAAAGGTGGACCCACCCCTTCCTGCCTTCCAACTTGACGGCAGTTCGGGTGGTCAAGAGGACCTGGCGTGGCTCTTTCCAACGTGGTTCCAGCGGACTTGATCTGTCAAAATTTCGGACCATTACAAGGGAGCCTGGAACGATCTCGTGCGGTGCCACCTCGGTATTGTCTGGAAATGCGGCGGCAACCTGTGAACGACATGAGTTGAGGGCAGACATCAAGGAAGCTAGGTAATCTGTCAGCATATTACATGAAACATCGGTAATACTTCGGGGTCTAGGAGTACCCCACATGTTAGGGGGGCGGCCGAATACGACCTCATACGGGGACAGACCTGATCTGGAATGTGCGACCATGCGCATATAAAACAAAGCGACTGGCAGAGCTACTAGCCAGTCCACACCTTTTTCTTTACAGACTTTGGCAATACGGATTTTCAGGGTCTGATTATGTCTCTCTACGAGACCGGCTGCTTCAGGATGGCGTACACAATGGAACTTCCACTGGTACCCTAACAAAAGGGAAACGTGTTTCATGAGTTCGGATGAGAATGGCTGACCGTTATCAGAATATACGACTCTAGGGAGTCCGTATCTAGGGAAAAATTCACGAACCAACTGCTTGGCAGTGGTCGCGGCTGTGTAATCTGGGACTGGATATGCTTCTGTCCACCTGGACAAAGCGCATACAACTACAAGGACATACTTGAAACCTCGACATCGCTCCATCTGAATATAATCCATCTGGAGGACCTCAAAAGGGTGGTCAGGGGGCTGGAAACCACCTTGTTCCACCGGGACACTTTTACCTGGATTAAACTGACAACATATCATACAGGTACGGACTTTCTGCTTGGCTGCAGCTCGTAAATGCTTGTTGAACCAAATGTTCTGGATACTGTCTAACATAGCTTTTTCTCCTAAATGTGCTGGACTATGTGCGGTATTGATAATGACTTGAACCATAGAGTCGGGGAGAAACCATGTGGCTCTACCCTTCGTTAACCATCCTTGATCTGTCTGGACCCCTCCTAGTTCAGACCACTTCTTGATTTCTTCAGGAGTAGCATGTAACTGGATATCTATGACGTCTTGTGTAGGGTCCTTAACTGTCATACATATAATCGGATCTGAAGTATGTGTCTGATTAACTGGAATGTCTGGAGTCTGTGCTGTAAGCTTGGCTGTGCGGTCTGCTAGATCATTACCTTGGGAAATAATGTCGGTGACTTTCGTATGTGCTTTGCACTTCATGATAGCAATAGATGTCGGTAAATGTATGGCATCTAACAGGGCTTGAATAAGGAGACCATGCTGAATCTTGGTTCCATGAGAAGTCATGAAACCTCTCTCCTGCCAGAGCACTCCGAAGTCGTGTACAACTCCGAATGCGTAACGTGAATCTGTGTAAACATTAACCTTCAGGTTCTTGGCATGTATACAGGCTTGTGTCAGAGCGACTAGCTCTGCTGCTTGAGCGGACAGGGTGTCAATACGGTGTGTTTCAATAACTTCAGTGTCAGTAGTCACTGCATACGCGGCTACTAGTTCTCCTGTACTAGTTCTCATACATGAACCATCCACATAAAGTGTCAGGTCAGGATCTGATAACGGAATATCTGTCAGGTCTTGTCTTGGCCTAGTCGTAATGTTAACTACTTCCACACAATCATGTGGGTCTGGATTTGAATTAACTGATGGTAACAGTGTAGCAGGATTCAGAACGTTGCAGCGTCTAATGTCTATGTGTGGCTGGAACAGTGTCAATTCATAACCTGTTAAACGTGCAATTGTCAAGTGCTGAGTTTGTGTTCGGTTTAAAAGAACTTCTACTGAATGTGGGACTTGTACTGTCAGAGAATGTCCTAAAACTATGGAATCACTTTGTCTGATAGCTAGTGCTGTGGCTGCAACTGACTTGAGGCACGCAGGCAACGCCTGGGCGACTGGATCTAATGTGCTAGAAAAATAAGCACAGGGCTTGTATTGACCTGCTTGATCTTGTGTGAGAACAGACAATGCTGTACCTTCGCGTTCAGTAACAAAAAGTGTAAAAGGCTTACTGTAGTTCGGTGTAGCTAGAACTGGAGCTTGACATAGGGCTTTCTTTAACTCGTTGAAACTAAGTGTATGTTCAGATGTCCAAGGGAGGACAGTCGATACGGTTGCCTCCTGTGTCGTTAACTGTATCAGTGGCTTGGCTAGAAATGCATACTGGGGAATCCATTGTCTACAATAAGAAGTAAGGCCGATAAAGGCACGTACCTCCTTCTGGGTTCTGGGCTGGGGAAGACTCGCTATTAACTGGATACGGTCTGGTGTCAACTGCCTACCCCTCTTGGACAGCAAGTGTCCTAAGTATACCACTTGCTGGACACAGAATTGAAGCTTCGAAGGTGACACCTTGTGCCCCATCTCGGCGAGAAAATACAGAACTGTAAGGGATGCTCGCTCGCAAGCACGTTCAGAACGGGCAGTGATCAGTAGATCATCGACATACTGGAGCAGGGCAGTGTCAGTTGGCATGTGAATATTGTCTAGTTGTCTCTTGAGTGCTTGACTGTAAATACTAGGACTTTCTGTGAAACCTTGAGGAGCGCGTGTAAACATATAGCTCCTTCCATTTAAACAAAATCCGAAAAGAAACTGGCTGTCTGGATGAATTGGAACACTAAAAAATGCATTCTTAAGGTCTATGACAGTGAAGAACATGGCTTCGGAATCAATGGCTGTTAACAGGGAAGAAATATCTGGGACAACTGGGTACTGAGGAATAATACATTTATTAAGCTCTCGTAAATCAATCACTAATCGATATACTGGGGGTGCATTCGGATCAGTACGTTTCATGACTGGAATGATCGGAGAATTGCATACATTGGAGTCAGTTTCTACAACTACTCCTTGAGCCATGAGCTCGTCAATAATTTTGGATAAGGCTGCTACAGCCTCGGGTGGCAATCTGTACTGTCTGATTCGTGGTAACACTACACCTGGCTTGAGAGTCACACGATGGGGTGTGATTTGCATGTAACCTACATCAGTTGGACCTTGCGCCCATAAATGCTGCGGAACATTAGACAATCTTGAATCAAAATCTCGTAATACATAGTGACCCTTAAAGTCACGTAGGAACAGACGTATTCCCTCTGGGGAGCAGCATATAACTGCACCTAATTCTTTCAGTGTCTTAATACCTAATAGGTTTTCTGGACATGACTTAGTAAGTAACAGATCAGTAGTACGGGACAATGGACCTACTTCTAGAGTGACTGGCTTTGATATCTCGTTAACGATGGGTTTTCCTGAAAATCCAAGGGAAACATTTCTTGAGCCTGAGAGCGGAGCCCCTGGAACTTCGGCATGACTAATTGTGGTCCTACTTGCCCCTGTATCAATCAAAAACTTTCTGTCTTTCCCTAATACTTGACTGTGAACATAGGGACCTTCTTGATCTACAGGTATCTCGATGAGAGGCAAGCCTACCTCCCTCTCTAGGCTGTTTCATGAATATGACTGATACTCTGGATACTCGGACTGTGCATACTGGTACATCTGTGACGTAACATGCTGTGTTGCAGCGATAGGCTGCGGTGCGGAAACTGTCTGTTGTGCATTCTGTGACTGAGGAATCTGTGAAACTTGTTCTTGTCTTGGCGGACGTGGTCTTTCTTTAGTCTTACCAGTGGCTATGTTGTGTTTCAGAACTGCACACTCATTTATAAAATGACCTGGCTGTTTACAATAATTGCAGTTCCCTTTAACGGGAGCTGCAGGATGACTGGCTTGATTCGGACCCCTCTTCTGACTGTCTTGAGGAACAGATTGTGCTACTAGCACTTTCATTTTCGTGTCTTTCATACGTTTTCTCTCGTGTTCTTGCTCTTCTCTGATTCTATTCTGGTGGTACTGGAGCATCTGGAGCATCTGGGACGGAGTATTTGCTTGCCAGGTGCTTTCGACTTTCAAAACTCGGTTTTTAATTTGTGGACTTGAATTCTCGACTAATTTGGTGACGAAAAGATGAGGGTATGACTCACTACTTGTCTTGAGACCACTATTAATACTAAAACATTTTTCAAACCTAGAATAAAAATCACTAATATCCTCGTCTTGTTTCTGTTTACAGGCTGAGATTGCATCCCAGTCTTCCTTCCTAGTTGTCAATAATCTGGGTAAAACTTGAATCAATAATTCTGGTAAATCTTTACATTTATCTCCGAGACCGGTACCTGGTACTCGTGCCTTGTCTTCAGCTTCTAGAGCTGTCCAATCGATCTTTTTCTCTCCCACCTCCCATTCTTTTTCCTTTAACTTTTCATACACCCCTGCGGGTAACAGGACCTTTAACATTTTAATGATGTCTGGGTAAGTGTATTCTCCCATACGGAGCATGTCTTTTAATTCTCTATGGAACCCTGCTGGATCTTTGTCATGACAGGGAATTAATTTCTTCATTTCAAGAAGTTCCATCTTTGAAATCGGAGTGTATACAAACACTCGTTGCATTACGCCACCCGCCCCTTGGACTGGGTGGACTTCTCGTAACGGATTCTGTCTGTCTATGTAGAATGGCTTATTTTCTGGGGGTGAGACATGAACAAAATGCGGGTTCAAAAACGTTCTATATTTGTGGCGCTGTTCTAGAATGACACTAATTAAATCGGTACCTAGACCTCTCCATCTATACTGGAGTAACTCGTTCAGGATATCATGTAACGGACCTGGATCAGAGTGTTGACCCTCATACAGAGTAATGAGGTGCTGGATCATATACATACCCACCAGTCGTTGCTCGGCTGGGGGCAGTTTCAGAAACATTTGTGCCACTATTTCGTCTGGAAAAGTGGTAGAATCAGTAATCCATCGGACTGCTGATCGGGCTAGTTCTTGTTCATGCATGGTACTTAATTCACTGTAACCGATTCGTGATTTCAGAATGTGATCGGTAGCTTGAAATACTTGTTCTAGAGAACCTTGTTCTGGTGCTAGATGAAAAATAGACTTGGGTTCTAGACGTAAATGGCGATCTGGAAATCTGGATTTTCCTACATATGCTATTCTGGCGGGATTCTCGTTCTCTTCCTCTTCAGGATCAGAGATACTTTCTTTCTCGCTTACTTGTGCTGCTTTACGCTGGTCGTGTAACCTTATTATTTCTTTACGAATTTTCTTGTACATACTCTCCATGGCACTGACGGTCTTGTGCTTACCCTCGGCTATATTATCACTCCACCTTGTCAGGATTCTCATTTCGGCGGGATCTTTAGACGGGTAATCTTGTTCTCTTATTAGGCAATTGATCAGGAACTTTAATATCATAAGCTGAATCTCGGCTTTCCTTTGAGACATAATCTCGCCAATACTTTCTGGATCATCCCCTGTACGGATGAAACGATATATTCTGTCTAGATCTTCTTTCATATTCGGTAAGGTGACTAGATACTCGGTCACTCTCCTTACACGTAAGGAATATAAAACCATAGTATATTCGCCTGGAACTGGATCATAAACACATTCGTTAAGGGCTTGCCTGATTTCTGTAACAGACTTATTACTTTTAGGAGTACGCTGTGATGCTTGAGCATGTAATTCGAGTGCCGATAAACGTTTGTGTGGCGGCGGGGTTTGAGGAGTAGCTCCTCCTGCGGCCCCTAAACTGGAGTCGTCTACTGAGGCTCTACGTCCTGGCAGAGTGGGAAATGGAACTGTAGGCTGGACCGGGGGTACCGTAACAGGTACTCCGGTGTCTGGAGGAGCGGGAAGTGCCTGATCTACAGGGACTAGCGGAGCGCGAACAGGATTTGCATATTCTGGGACTGTGTCGTCCAGATAGGACGAAATAAAAATATCAGCTGCGGTCGGTTTGTGACGTAGCTTGGTCGGAATTAATGGTGGCGGGAAATTACTGGGTGCCTCTGGGGTCGCTTTTGGCAAGCCTTCGGCAAGGAGAGGATACATACCCTTAATAAGGGCATGCCTCTGTCTGTCTGACTGTTCGGTTTTGACTTGTTCACCTATCTCGATTAATTCTCTTTCTTGGGCTCGTTCCTGGGATTCTCTACTTAACTCTGATTTTCTGACTTCCTTTTCCGTTCTTCTGTGAGCTTCCTTACGCCATAACTCGATGGCATCTTTCTGTGACTGTCTGGCTTTCTTTTTCCATAATGCTTCTTCTACTCGCATGATACATTCGGCATCCCATGTACCCGATACGGGCCATCTATACTTTTCTTCTAACTGTTTGGTATACTCTACCCATAAATCTAGATACAATATGGCGCTTATGCCATGTTTCTGATACATAAAGTGACCTGGACTGTCCCTAGGTGGGACAGGAACCGCTTCCTCTAACAGACCCTTTCTAGTTTTTAACTGACGTAACTTGGAAAATATGGGCATGACTGAACTGTAATCTGGACACAATACAATACACAATAAAAACACAAAATCACATCGCACTCATACCACAACAGTAAATTACATGAAGAACATTATAAATAACAGTTCGAACAGGATATTACCTGGAATACTGAGAACAGAAATAGAACAGATTTTCTTGAGAACGGAACAGACTAGAGTTACTGGATGCACTGCTGTAACAGTACGGAACATACCGGTCCCATAAAGGGACGCATCAGGACCCGTATCCACCTAGGTGAACACTTCGTTTGTGAGTCTGGGCACCACCAACCCACGGACCAGGAGTCAATTTAAATTGGTCCTGTCTAGATACTACCCCAGCAATGGTACTCACCGGGCAGCACGGAACGGAAGGCCTCGGACTGGACTGGACGACGGACGACGAACTTCGGACTTCGGACTTCAGTTACAGGTGGGCCTCCGGATACCTCGGACCTTGGACTCTCGGCTTGGGCTCTGGTCGGGACTCGCCGCGTTCCTCCACCGTCTCGTTCGGATGCTGGACCGCCTCCTCCGTCTCCTCCGTGGGCCTGAGGGATACTTGAGCAGAAATATCTGCCACTGCGCAGAAGAGTTCCGTCACGACTGCAGAGGGTCAGGGGGTCGGCGTGGCTTCACCGACGCGTGGGGAAAGGGCAAGTCCCTATTCGGGCGCCATTATGTGGTAAATAAATAAATAATACCCTATTTTTGACTAGACTTATAGCATAACAGATAGCTCAATAAATAAGAGTCAAGATTCGAGGTAGTAGGAGTTTCTGCAGGTTTATTACAGCATAAGGACAGGATCAGGACAACCTGCATAGGAACAGAATGACAGGGCCCAGCAGGACAACTGGGGCCCAACAGGGGAAAAGAGGCCCAGCAGCTGCTGGGGCTAGGTCTGGGATGAGCGCGCTAACATTCAATAACAAAACATAGGCATATATACATAGCGCGCACACATAGCATTACATTGCAGTAGGCGTAACAGTGGGTGGAGCAGAAGGCGTGACGCGTAGCAGTCGCGAAAGATAACAGTAAAAATGGGTGTAACTGGGAGTATACATAGACATGTGATGCAAACGTAACAGAATATGTCATGAATGGGCGGAAACATAGGAGGGGGCTACCTAAGGAGCCGGGACCTCTAACCTAATGGTGCGCGAAAACTGGCAATGACGTGTTACTAGGAGAAGCTGGGGGCTACGAACTCTGTGCTAGGAGCAGAGACTAGAGTCTGGAGGGTCGGAGCGACATGTACCTAAACCCTATCTGGTATCTGGTGTTTAGGGAACATGTTGATATAAACTAGAAGTCATGAGGGGAAAAGCTAACTTGATTCTAAGACTGGACCATGCATTATTCTACATGTAGTGCGTGATGAAGAATACTAAATGACCATTAAATACAGTATTTCTCTAACGTGGAGCCGAGTAGGCTAGACAATGACGGAAACTATTGATGCAGTTCAGTAGCTTAGGAATGCAGAAGGAGGACTGAACTGATAGCTGGAACTATAACATACTTTTGGCAGACTCAGAGGCAGAGCCAAGCTGCACCGGGCACTGCGAGGCAGGAAGTAAGTGAAGGGTCGAGGATACAGGTGGGGGCTGTATCGCTCCTCAACGAGGCTTTCAGGAGACAGGAGCTGAATCTGTGGTCCGGGCCCTTTTGAGGCCTGGAAACGGGGACTTTATAATGGAATAACGTGCACACTGGGAAACGTGGCAACATTACTTTACATAGGCCTGATATTCGTAGTATTCACGAGGACTGGAAACTAACATACTGAGGTGGACACAACTGGAATTGCGTCATTAATTGGACATGGAGAATAACATATGCATATTGGTCATGCACACATAACATATGATGGATGAGGCGTAGGGACACAGAACATGGCAAAATTTACTTTTCCACAACTCCATGGGGAGACCCCCAAGAGAGCTGCACTGGGGGACACTCCCCGCCTCCGGCTCACTCTGCCCTGGTGCTGTCCCCTCAACTCCTCGTCTCTGTACTTCATGGGGAGACCCCCAGGAGAGCTGCACTGGGGGACACTCCTCGCCTCCGACTCACTCTGCCCTGGTGCCCTCCCCACAACTCCTCGTCTCTGTACTCCATGGGGAGATCCCCAAGAGAGCTGCACTGGGGGACACTCCCCGCCTCCGGCTCACACTGCCCTGGTGCTGTCCCCTCAACTCCTCGTCTCTGTACTCCATGGGGAGACCCAAGAGAGCTGCACTGGGGGACACTCCCCGCCTCAGGCTCACCCTGCCCTGGTGCCCTCCCCACAACTCCTCGTCTCTGTACTCCAAGGGAAGACCCCCAAGAGAGCTGCACTGGGGGACACTCCCCGCCTCCGGCTCACCCTGCCCTGGTGCCCTCCCCTCAACACCTCGTCTCTGTACTTCATGGGGAGACCCCCAAGAGAGCTGCACTGGGGGACACTCCCGCCTCCGGCTCACCCTGCCCTGGTACCCTCCCCTCAACTCCTCGTCTCTGTACTCCATGGGGAGACGCAAGAGAGCTGCACTGGGGGACACTCCCCGCCTCCGGCTCACACAGCCCTGGTGCCCTCCCCTCAACTCCTCGTCTCTGTACTCCATGGGGACCCCCAAGAGAGGTGCACTGGGGGACACTCCCCGCCTCCGGCTCACACTGCCCTGGTGCTGTCCCCTCAACTCCTCGTCTCTGTACTTCATGGGGAGACCCCCAAGAGAGCTGCACTGGGGGACACTCCCCGCCTCCGGCTCACACTGCCCTGGTGCTGTCCCTTCAGCTCCTCCTCGTCTGTACTCCATGGGGAGACCCCCAAGAGAGCTGCACTGGGGGACACTCCCCGCCTCCGGCTCACACTGCCCTGGTGCCCTCCCCTCAACTCCTCGTCTCTGTACTCCAAGGGGAGACCCCCAAGAGAGCTGCACTGGGGGACACTCCCCGCCTCCGGCTCACCCTGCCCTGGTGCCCTCCCCACAACTCCTCGTCTCTGTACTCCATGGGGAGACCCCCAAGAGAGCTGCACTGGGGGACACTCCCCGCCTCCGGCTCACTCTGCCCTGGTGCTGTCCCCTCAACTCCTCCTCTCTGTACTCCATGGGGAGACCCCCAAGAGAGCTGCACTGGGGGACACTCCCCGCCTCCAGCTCACACTGCCCTGGTGCTGTCCCCTCAACTCCTCGTCTCTGTACTCCATGGGGAGACCCAAGAGAGCTGCACTGGGGGACACTCCCCGCCTCCAGCTCACACTGCCCTGGTGCTGTCCCCTCAACTCCTCATCTCTGTACTCCATGGGGAGACCCCCAAGAGAGCTGCACTGGGGGACACTCCCCGCCTCCGACTCACTCTGCCCTGGTGCCCTCCCCACAACTCCTCATCTCTGTACTCCATGGGGAGACCCCCAAGAGAGCTGCACTGGGGGACACTCCCCGCCTCCGGCTCACACAGCCCTGGTGCTGTCCCTTCAACGCCTCGTCTCTGTACTCCATGGGGAGACCCCCAAGAGAGCTGCACTGGGGGACACTCCCCGCCTCCGGCTCACACTGCCCTGGTGCTGTCCCCTCAACTCCTCCTCTCTGTACTCCAAGGGGAGACCCCCAAGAGAGCTGCACTGGGGGACACTCCCCACCTCCGGCTCACTCTGCCCTGGTGCTGTCCCCTCAACTCCTCGTCTCTGTACTTCATGGGGAGACCCCCAAGAGAGCTGCACTGGGGGACACTCCCCGCCTCCGGCTCACCCTGCCCTGGTGCCCTCCCCACAACTCCTCGTCTCTGTACTCCAAGGGGAGACCCCCAAGAGAGCTGCACTGGGGGACACTCCCCGCCTCCGGCTCACCCTGCCCTGGTGCCCTCCCCTCAACACCTCGTCTCTGTACTTCATGGGGAGACCCCCAAGAGAGCTGCACTGGGGGACACTCCCGCCTCCGGCTCACCCTGCCCTGGTACCCTCCCCTCAACTCCTCGTCTCTGTACTCCATGGGGAGACGCAAGAGAGCTGCACTGGGGGACACTCCCCGCCTCGGGCTCACCCTGCCCTGGTGCTGTCCCCTCAACTCCTCGTCTCTGTACTCCATGGGGAGACCCAAGAGAGCTGCACTGGGGGACACTCCCCGCCTCCGGCTCACTCTGCCCTGGTGCTGTCCCCACAACTCCTCGTCTCTGTACTCCATGGGGAGACCCCCAAGAGAGCTGCACTGGGGGACACTCCCCGCCTCCGGCTCACACTGCCCTGGTGCTGTCCCCTCAACTCCTCGTCTCTGTACTCCATGGGGAGACCCAAGAGAGCTGCACTGGGGGACACTCCCCGCCTCCGGCTCACACTGCCCTGGTGCCCTCCCCACAACACCTCGTCTCTGTACTCCATGGGGAGACCCAAGAGAGCTGCACTGGGGGACACTCCCCGCCTCCGGCTCACTCTGCCCTGGTGCCCTCCCCACAACACCTCGTCTCTGTACTCCGTGGGGAGACCCAAGAGAGCTGAACTGGGGGACACTCCCCGCCTCCGGCTCACTCTGCCCTGGTGCCCTCCCCACAACTCCTCCTCTCTGTACTCCATGGGGAGACCCAAGAGAGCTGCACTGGGGGACACTCCCCACCTCCGGCTCACACAGCCCTGGTGCTGTCCCCTCAACTCCTCGTCTCTGTACTCCATGGGGAGACCCAAGAGAGCTGCACTGGGGGACACTCCCCGCCTCCGGCTCACACAGCCCTGGTGCCCTCCCCTCAACTCCTCGTCTCTGTACTCCATGGGGAGACCCCCAAGAGAGCTGCACTGGGGGACACTCCCCGCCTCCGGCTCACACTGCCCTGGTGCTGTCCCTTCAGCTCCTCCTCTTCTGTACTCCATGGGGAGACCCCCAAGAGAGCTGCACTGGGGGACACTCCCCGCCTCCGGCTCACACTGCCCTGGTGCCCTCCCCTCAACTCCTCGTCTCTGTACTCCAAGGGGAGACCCCCAAGAGAGCTGCACTGGGGGACACTCCCCGCCTCCGGCTCACCCTGCCCTGGTGCCCTCCCCACAACTCCTCGTCTCTGTACTCCATGGGGAGACCCCCAAGAGAGCTGCACTGGGGGACACTCCCCGCCTCCGGCTCACTCTGCCCTGGTGCTGTCCCCTCAACTCCTCCTCTCTGTACTCCATGGGGAGACCCCCAAGAGAGCTGCACTGGGGGACACTCCCCGCCTCCAGCTCACACTGCCCTGGTGCTGTCCCCTCAACTCCTCGTCTCTGTACTCCATGGGGAGACCCAAGAGAGCTGCACTGGGGGACACTCCCCGCCTCCAGCTCACACTGCCCTGGTGCTGTCCCCTCAACTCCTCATCTCTGTACTCCATGGGGAGACCCCCAAGAGAGCTGCACTGGGGGACACTCCCCGCCTCCGACTCACTCCGCCCTGGTGCCCTCCCCACAACTCCTCATCTCTGTACTCCATGGGGAGACCCCCAAGAGAGCTGCACTGGGGGACACTCCCCGCCTCCGGCTCACACAGCCCTGGTGCTGTCCCCTCAACGCCTCGTCTCTGTACTCCATGGGGAGACCCCCAAGAGAGCTGCACTGGGGGACACTCCCCGCCTCCGGCTCACACTGCCCTGGTGCTGTCCCCTCAACTCCTCCTCTCTGTACTCCAAGGGGAGACCCCCAAGAGAGCTGCACTGGGGGACACTCCCCGCCTCCGGCTCACTCTGCCCTGGTGCTGTCCCCTCAACTCCTCGTCTCTGTACTTCATGGGGAGACCCCCAAGAGAGCTGCACTGGGGGACACTCCCCGCCTCCGACTCACTCTGCCCTGGTGCCCTCCCCACAACTCCTCGTCTCTGTACTCCATGGGGAGATCCCCAAGAGTGCTGCACTGGGGGACACTCCCCGCCTCCGGCTCACACTGCCCTGGTGCTGTCCCCTCAACTCCTCGTCTCTGTACTCCATGGGGAGACCCAAGAGAGCTGCACTGGGGGACACTCCCCGCCTCCGGCTCACCCTGCCCTGGTGCCCTCCCCACAACTCCTCGTCTCTGTACTCCAAGGGGAGACCCCCAAGAGAGCTGCACTGGGGGACACTCCCCGCCTCCGGCTCACCCTGCCCTGGTGCCCTCCCCTCAACACCTCGTCTCTGTACTTCATGGGGAGACCCCCAAGAGAGCTGCACTGGGGGACACTCCCGCCTCCGGCTCACCCTGCCCTGGTACCCTCCCCTCAACTCCTCGTCTCTGTACTCCATGGGGAGACGCAAGAGAGCTGCACTGGGGGACACTCCCCGCCTCGGGCTCACCCTGCCCTGGTGCTGTCCCCTCAACTCCTCGTCTCTGTACTCCATGGGGAGACCCAAGAGAGCTGCACTGGGGGACACTCCCCGCCTCCGGCTCACTCTGCCCTGGTGCTGTCCCCACAACTCCTCGTCTCTGTACTCCATGGGGAGACCCCCAAGAGAGCTGCACTGGGGGACACTCCCCGCCTCCGGCTCACACTGCCCTGGTGCTGTCCCCTCAACTCCTCGTCTCTGTACTCCATGGGGAGACCCAAGAGAGCTGCACTGGGGGACACTCCCCGCCTCCGGCTCACACTGCCCTGGTGCCCTCCCCACAACACCTCGTCTCTGTACTCCATGGGGAGACCCAAGAGAGCTGCACTGGGGGACACTCCCCGCCTCCGGCTCACTCTGCCCTGGTGCCCTCCCCACAACACCTCGTCTCTGTACTCCATGGGGAGACCCAAGAGAGCTGAACTGGGGGACACTCCCCGCCTCCGGCTCACTCTGCCCTGGTGCCCTCCCCACAACTCCTCCTCTCTGTACTCCATGGGGAGACCCAAGAGAGCTGCACTGGGGGACACTCCCCACCTCCGGCTCACACAGCCCTGGTGCTGTCCCCTCAACTCCTCGTCTCTGTACTCCATGGGGAGACCCAAGAGAGCTGCACTGGGGGACACTCCCCGCCTCCGGCTCACACAGCCCTGGTGCCCTCCCCTCAACTCCTCGTCTCTGTACTCCATGGGGAGACCCCCAAGAGAGCTGCACTGGGGGACACTCCCCGCCTCCGGCTCACCCTGCCCTGGTGCTGTCCCCTCAACTCCTCCTCTCTGTACTCCATGGGGAGACCCAAGAGAGCTGCACTGGGGGACACTCCCCGCCTCCGGCTCACTCTGCCCTGGTGCTGTCCCCTCAACTCCTCGTCTCTGTACTCCAAGGGGAGACCCCCAAGAGAGCTGCACTGGGGGACACTCCCCGCCTCCGGCTCACACAGCCCTGGTGCTGTCCCCACAACTCCTCGTGTCTGTACTCCATGGGGAGACCCAAGAGAGCTGCACTGGGGGACACTCCCCGCCTCCGGCTCACCCTGCCCTGGTGCCCTCCCCTCAACTCCTCGTCTCTGTACTCCATGGGGAGACCCAAGAGAGCTGCACTGGGGGACACTCCCTGCCTCCGGCTCACTCTGCCCTGGTGCCCTCCCCATAACTCCTCGTCTGTACTCCTTTGGGACCCCCAAGAGAGCTGCACTGGGGGACACTCCCCGCCTCCGGCTCACCCTGCCCTGGTGCTGTCCCCTCAACTCCTCGTCTCTGTACTCCATGGGGAGACCCCCAAGAGAGCTGCACTGGGGGACACTCCCCGCCTCCGGCTTACCCGGCCCTGGTGCCCTCCCCACAACTCCTCCTCTCTGTACTCCATGGGGAGACCCCCAAGAGAGCTGCTCTGGGGGACACTCCCCGCCTCCGGCTCACTCTGCCCTGGTGCCCTCCCCTCAACTCCTCGTCTCTGTACTCCATGGGGAGACCCCCAAGAGAGCTGCACTGGGGGACACTCCCCGCCTCCGGCTCACCCTGCCCTGGTGCCCTCCTCTCAACTCCTCATCTCTGTACTCCATGGGGAGACCCCCAAGAGAGCTGCACTGGGGGACACTCCCCGCCCCCGGCTCACACAGCCCTGGTGCTGTCCCCTCAACTCCTCGTCTCTGTACTCCATGGGGAGACCCCCAAGAGAGCTGCACTGGGGGACACTCCCCGCCTCCGGCTCACTCTGCCCTGGTGCTGTCCCCTCAACTCCTCGTCTCTGTACTCCATGGGGAGACCCAAGAGAGCTGCACTGGGGGACACTCCCCACCTCCGGCTCACACAGCCCTGGTGCTGTCCCCTCAACTCCTCGTCTCTGTACTCCATGGGGAGACCCAAGAGAGCTGCACTGGGGGACACTCCCCGCCTCCGGCTCACTCTGCCTTGGTGCTGTCCCCTCAACTCCTCGTCTCTGTACTCCATGGGGAGACCCCCAAGAGAGCTTCACTGGGGGACACTCCCCGCCTCCGGCTCACTCTGCCCTGGTGCTGTCCCCAAAACTCCTCCTCTCTGTACTCCATGGGGTGACCCAAGAGAGCTGCACTGGGGGACACTCCCCGCCTCCGGCTCACTCTGCCCTGGTGCCCTCCCCACAACTCCTCGTCTCTGTACTCCATGGGGAGACCCCCAAGAGAGCTGCACTGGGGGACACTCCCCGCCTCCGGCTCACACTGCCCTGGTGCTGTCCCTTCAGCTCCTCATCTCTGTGCTCCATGGGGAGACCCCCAAGAGAGCTGCACTGGGGGACACTCCCCGCCTCCGGCTCACACAGCCCTGGTGCCCTCCCCTCAACTCCTCGTCTCTGTACTCCATGGGGAGACCCAAGAGAGCTGCACTGGGGGACACTCCCCGCCTCCGGCTCACTCTGCCCTGGTACTGTCCCCTCAACTCCTCCTCTCTGTACTCCATGGGGAGACCCCCAAGAGAGCTTCACTGGGGGACACTCCCCGCCTCACTCTGCCCTGGTGCCCTCCCCACAACTCCTCGTCTCTGTACTCCATGGGGAGACCCAAGAGAGCTGCACTGGGGGACACTCCCCGCCTCCGGCTCACCCTGCCCTGGTGCCCTCCCCACAACTCCTCGTCTCTGTACTCCAAGGGGAGACCCCCAAGAGAGCTGCACTGGGGGACACTCCCCGCCTCCGGCTCACCCTGCCCTGGTGCCCTCCCCTCAACACCTCGTCTCTGTACTTCATGGGGAGACCCCCAAGAGAGCTGCACTGGGGGACACTCCCGCCTCCGGCTCACCCTGCCCTGGTACCCTCCCCTCAACTCCTCGTCTCTGTACTCCATGGGGAGACCCAAGAGAGCTGCACTGGGGGACACTCCCCGCCTCCGGCTCACCCTGCCCTGGTGCCCTCCCCTCAACTCCTCGTCTCTGTACTCCATGGGGAGACCCAAGAGAGCTGCACTGGGGGACACTCATTGCCTCCGGCTCACTCTGCCCTGGTGCCCTCCCCATAACTCCTCGTCTGTACTCCTTTGGGACCCCCAAGAGAGCTGCACTGGGGGACACTCCCCGCCTCCAGCTCACCCTGCCCTGGTGCTGTCCCCTCAACTCCTCGTCTCTGTACTCCATGGGGAGACCCCCAAGAGAGCTGCACTGGGGGACACTCCCCGCCTCCGGCTTACCCGGCCCTGGTGCCCTCCCCACAACTCCTCCTCTCTGTACTCCATGGGGAGACCCCCAAGAGAGCTGCACTGGGGGACACTCCCCGCCTCTGGCTCACTCTGCCCTGGTGCCCTCCCCTCAACTCCTCGTCTCTGTACTCCATGGGGAGACCCCCAAGAGAGCTGCACTGGGGGACACTCCCCGCCTCCGGCTCACCCTGCCCTGGTGCCCTCCTCTCAACTCCTCGTCTCTGTACTCCATGGGGAGACCCCCAAGAGAGCTGCACTGGGGGACACTCCCCGCCCCCGGCTCACACAGCCCTGGTGCTGTCCCCTCAACTCCTCGTCTCTGTACTCCATGGGGAGACCCAAGAGAGCTGCACTGGGGGACACTCCCCGCCTCCGGCTCACCCTGCCCTGGTGCCCTCCCCTCAACTCCTCGTCTCTGTACTCCATGGGGAGACCCAAGAGAGCTGCACTGGGGGACACTCCCTGCCTCCGGCTCACTCTGCCCTGGTGCCCTCCCCATAACTCCTCGTCTGTACTCCTTTGGGACCCCCAAGAGAGCTGCACTGGGGGACACTCCCCGCCTCCGGCTCACCCTGCCCTGGTGCTGTCCCCTCAACTCCTCGTCTCTGTACTCCATGGGGAGACCCCCAAGAGAGCTGCACTGGGGGACACTCCCCGCCTCCGGCTTACCCGGCCCTGGTGCCCTCCCCACAACTCCTCCTCTCTGTACTCCATGGGGAGACCCCCAAGAGAGCTGCACTGGGGGACACTCCCCGCCTCCGGCTCACTCTGCCCTGGTGCCCTCCCCTCAACTCCTCGTCTCTGTACTCCATGGGGAGACCCCCAAGAGAGCTGCACTGGGGGACACTCCCCGCCTCCGGCTCACCCTGCCCTGGTGCCCTCCTCTCAACTCCTCATCTCTGTACTCCATGGGGAGACCCCCAAGAGAGCTGCACTGGGGGACACTCCCCGCCCCCGGCTCACACAGCCCTGGTGCTGTCCCCTCAACTCCTCGTCTCTGTACTCCATGGGGAGACCCCCAAGAGAGCTGCACTGGGGGACACTCCCCGCCTCCGGCTCACTCTGCCCTGGTGCTGTCCCCTCAACTCCTCGTCTCTGTACTCCATGGGGAGACCCAAGAGAGCTGCACTGGGGGACACTCCCCACCTCCGGCTCACACAGCCCTGGTGCTGTCCCCTCAACTCCTCGTCTCTGTACTCCATGGGGAGACCCAAGAGAGCTGCACTGGGGGACACTCCCCGCCTCCGGCTCACTCTGCCTTGGTGCTGTCCCCTCAACTCCTCGTCTCTGTTCTCCATGGGGAGACCCCCAAGAGAGCTTCACTGGGGGACACTCCCCGCCTCCGGCTCACTCTGCCCTGGTGCTGTCCCCAAAACTCCTCCTCTCTGTACTCCATGGGGTGACCCAAGAGAGCTGCACTGGGGGACACTCCCCGCCTCCGGCTCACTCTGCCCTGGTGCCCTCCCCACAACTCCTCGTCTCTGTACTCCATGGGGAGACCCCCAAGAGAGCTGCACTGGGGGACACTCCCCGCCTCCGGCTCACACTGCCCTGGTGCTGTCCCTTCAGCTCCTCATCTCTGTGCTCCATGGGGAGACCCCCAAGAGAGCTGCACTGGGGGACACTCCCCGCCTCCGGCTCACACAGCCCTGGTGCCCTCCCCTCAACTCCTCGTCTCTGTACTCCATGGGGAGACCCAAGAGAGCTGCACTGGGGGACACTCCCCGCCTCCGGCTCACTCTGCCCTGGTGCTGTCCCCTCAACTCCTCCTCTCTGTACTCCATGGGGAGACCCCCAAGAGAGCTTCACTGGGGGACACTCCCCGCCTCACTCTGCCCTGGTGCCCTCCCCACAACTCCTCGTCTCTGTACTCCATGGGGAGACCCAAGAGAGCTGCACTGGGGGACACTCCCCGCCTCCGGCTCACCCTGCCCTGGTGCCCTCCCCACAACTCCTCGTCTCTGTACTCCAAGGGGAGACCCCCAAGAGAGCTGCACTGGGGGACACTCCCCGCCTCCGGCTCACCCTGCCCTGGTGCCCTCACCTCAACACCTCGTCTCTGTACTTCATGGGGAGACCCCCAAGAGAGCTGCACTGGGGGACACTCCCGCCTCCGGCTCACCCTGCCCTGGTACCCTCCCCTCAACTCCTCGTCTCTGTACTCCATGGGGAGACCCAAGAGAGCTGCACTGGGGGACACTCCCCGCCTCCGGCTCACCCTGCCCTGGTGCCCTCCCCTCAACTCCTCGTCTCTGTACTCCATGGGGAGACCCAAGAGAGCTGCACTGGGGGACACTCATTGCCTCCGGCTCACTCTGCCCTGGTGCCCTCCCCATAACTCCTCGTCTGTACTCCTTTGGGACCCCCAAGAGAGCTGCACTGGGGGACACTCCCCGCCTCCAGCTCACCCTGCCCTGGTGCTGTCCCCTCAACTCCTCGTCTCTGTACTCCATGGGGAGACCCCCAAGAGAGCTGCACTGGGGGACACTCCCCGCCTCCGGCTTACCCGGCCCTGGTGCCCTCCCCACAACTCCTCCTCTCTGTACTCCATGGGGAGACCCCCAAGAGAGCTGCACTGGGGGACACTCCCCGCCTCTGGCTCACTCTGCCCTGGTGCCCTCCCCTCAACTCCTCGTCTCTGTACTCCATGGGGAGACCCCCAAGAGAGCTGCACTGGGGGACACTCCCCGCCTCCGGCTCACCCTGCCCTGGTGCCCTCCTCTCAACTCCTCGTCTCTGTACTCCATGGGGAGACCCCCAAGAGAGCTGCACTGGGGGACACTCCCCGCCCCCGGCTCACACAGCCCTGGTGCTGTCCCCTCAACTCCTCGTCTCTGTACTCCATGGGGAGACCCCCAAGAGAGCTGCACTGGGGGACACTCCCCGCCTCCGGCTCACTCTGCCCTGGTGCTGTCCCCTCAACTCCTCGTCTCTGTACTCCATGGGGAGACCCCCAAGAGAGCTGCACTGGGGGACACTCCCCGCCTCCGGCTCACCCTGCCATGGTGCTGTCCCCTCAACTCCTCGTCTCTGTACTCCATGGGGAGACCCAAGAGAGCTGCACTGGGGGACACTCCCCGCCTCCGGCTCACTCTGCCTTGGTGCTGTCCCCTCAACTCCTCGTCTCTGTACTCCATGGGGAGACCCCCAAGAGAGCTTCACTGGGGGACACTCCCCGCCTCCGGCTCACTCTGCCCTGGTGCTGTCCCCACAACTCCTCCTCTCTGTACTCCATGGGGTGACCCAAGAGAGCTGCACTGGGGGACACTCCCCGCCTCCGGCTCACTCTGCCCTGGTGCCCTCCCCACAACTCCTCGTCTCTGTACTCCATGGGGAGACCCCCAAGAGAGCTGCACTGGGGGACACTCCCCGCCTCCGGCTCACACTGCCCTGGTGCTGTCCCTTCAGCTCCTCATCTCTGTACTCCATGGGGAGACCCCCAATAGAGCTGCACTGGGGGACACTCCCCGCCTCCGGCTCAAACAGCCCTGGTGCCCTCCCCTCAACTCCTCGTCTCTGTACTCCATGGGGAGACCCAAGAGAGCTGCACTGGGGGACACTCCCCGCCTCCGGCTCACTCTGCCCTGGTGCTGTCCCCTCAACTCCTCCTCTCTGTACTCCATGGGGAGACCCAAGAGAGCTGCACTGGGGGACACTCCCCGCCTCCGGCTCACACAGCCCTGGTGCTGTCCCCTCAACTCCTCGTCTCTGTACTCCATGGGGAGACCCAAGAGAGCTGCTCTGGGGGACACTCCCCGCCTCCGGCTCACACAGCCCTGGTGCCCTCCCCTCAACTCCTCGTCTCTGTACTCCATGGGGAGACCCAAGAGAGCTGCACTGGGGGACACTCCCCGCCTCCGGCTCTCCCTGCCCTGGTGCTGTCCCCTCAACTCCTCGTCTCTGTACTCCATGGGGAGACCCAAGAGAGCTGCACTGGGGGACACTCCCCGCCTCCGGCTCACCCTGCCCTGGTGCCCTCCCCTCAACTCCTCGTCTCTGTACTCCATGGAGACCCCCAAGAGAGCTGCACTGGGGGACACTCCCCGCCTCCGGCTCACTCTGCCCTGGTGCTGTCCCCTCAACTCCTCGTCTCTGTACTCCATGGGGAGACCCAAGAGAGCTGCACTGGGGGACACTCCCCGCCTCCGGCTCACTCTGCCCTGGTGCTATCCCCTCAACTCCTCGTCTCTGTACTCCATGGGGAGACCCAAGAGAGCTGCACTGGGGGACACTCCCCGCCCCCGGCTCACTCTGCCCTGGTGCCCTCCCCACAACTCCTCGTCTCTGTACTCCATGGGGAGACCCCCAAGATAGCTGCACTGGGGGACACTCCCCGCCTCCGGCTCACCCTGCCCTGGTGCTGTCCCCTCAACTCCTCGTCTCTGTACTCCATGGGGAGACCCAAGAGAGCTGCACTGGGGGACACTCCCCGCCTCCGGCTCACCCTGCCCTGGTGCTGTCCCCTCAACTCCTCGTCTCTGTACTTCATGGGGAGACCCAAGAGAGCTGCACTGGGGGACACTCCCCGCCTCCGGCTCACTCTGCCCTGAGCCCTCCCCACAACACCTCGTCTCTGTACTCCATGGGGACCCCCAAGAGAGCTGCACTGGGGGACACTCCCCGCCTCCGGCTCACCCTGCCCTGGTGCCCTCCCCTCAACTCCTCGTCTCTGTACTCCATGGGGAGACCCCCAAGAGAGCTTCACTGGGGGACACTCCCCGCCTCACTCTGCCCTGGTGCCCTCCCCACAACTCCTCGTCTCTGTACTCCATGGGGAGACCCAAGAGAGCTGCACTGGGGGACACTCCCCGCCTCCGGCTCACCCTGCCCTGGTGCTGTCCCCTCAACTCCTCGTCTCTGTACTCCATGGGGAGACCCCCAAGAGAGCTTCACTGGGGGACACTCCCCGCCCCCGGCTCACTCTGCCCTGGTGCCCTCCCCACAACTCCTCGTCTCTGTACTCCATGGGGAGACCCAAGAGAGCTGCACTGGGGGACACTCCCCGCCTCCGACTCACTCTGCCCTGGTGCTGTCCCCTCAACTCCTCGTCTCTGTACTCCATGGGGAGACCCCCAAGAGAGCTGCGCTGGGGGACACTCCCCGCCTCCGGCTCACTCTGCCCTGGTGCCCTCCCCTCAACTCCTCGTCTCTGTACTCCATGGGGAGACCCCCAAGAGAGCTGCACTGGGGGACACTCCCCGCCTCCGGCTCACTCTGCCCTGGTGCTGTCCCCTCAACTCCTCCTCTCTGTACTCCATGGGGAGACGCAAGAGAGCTGCACTGGGGGACACTCCCCGCCTCCGGCTCACCCTGCCCTGGTGCTGTCCCCTCAATTCCTCGTCTCTGTACTCCAAGGGGAGACCCAAGAGAGCTGCACCGGGGGACACTCCCCGCCTCCGGCTCTCCCTGCCCTGGTGCTGTCCCCTCAACTCCTCCTCTCTGTACTCCATGGGGAGACCCAAGAGAGCTGCACTGGGGGACACTCCCCGCCTCCGGCTCACTCTGCCCTGGTGCTGTCCCCTCAACTACTCCTCTCTGTACTCCAAGGGGAGACCCCCAAGAGAGCTGCACTGGGGGACACTCCCCGCCTCCGGCTCACTCTGCCCTGGTGCTGTCCCCTCAACTCCTCCTCTCTGTACTCCATGGGGAGACACAAGAGAGCTGCACTGGGGGACACTCCCCGCCTCCGGCTCACCCTGCCCTGGTGCTGTCCCCTCAACTCCTCCTCTCTGTACTCCATGGGGAGACCCAAGAGAGCTGCACTGGGGGACACTCCCCGCCTCCGGCTCACTCTGCCCTGGTGCTGTCCCCTCAACTCCTCGTCTCTGTACTCCATGGGGAGACCCAAGAGAGCTGCACTGGGGGACACTCCCCGCCTCCGGCTCACCCTGCCCTGGTGCTGTCCCCTCAACGCCTCGTCTCTGTACTCCATGGGGAGACCCCCAAGAGAGCTGCACTGGGGGACACTCCCCGCCTCCGGCTCACTCTGCCCTGGTGCCCTCCTCTCAACTCCTCGTCTCTGTACTCCATGGGGAGACCCAAGAGAGCTTCACTGGGGGACACTCCTCGCCCCCGGCTCACTCTGCCCTGGTGCCCTCCCCACAACTCCTCGTCTCTGTACTCCATGGGGACCCCCAAGAGAGCTGCACTGGGGGACACTCCCCGCCCCCGGCTCACTCTGCCCTGGTGCCCTCCCCACAACTCCTCGTCTCTGTACTCCATGGGGAGACCCAAGAGAGCTGCACTGGGGGGCACTCCCGCCTCCGGCTCACACAGCCCTGGTGCCCTCCCCACAACTCCTCGTCTCTGTACTCCATGGAGACCCCCAAGAGAGCTGCACTGGGGGGCACTCCCTGCCTCCGGCTCACACAGCCCTGGTGCCCTCCCCTCAACTCCTCGTCTCTGTACTCCATGGGGAGACCCAAGAGAGCTGCACTGGGGGACACTCCCCGCCTCCGGCTCACTCAGCCCTGGTGCCCTCCCCACAACTCCTCCTCTCTGTACTCCATGGGGAGACCCAAGAGAGCTGCACTGGGGGACACTCCCCGCCTCCGGCTCACACAGCCCTGGTGCCCTGCCCTCAACTCCTCGTCTCTGTACTCCATGGGGAGACCCAAGAGAGCTGCACTGGGGGACACTCCCCGCCTCCGGCTCACTCTGCCCTGGTGCTGTCCCCTCAACTCCTCCTCTCTGTACTCCATGGGGAGACCCAAGAGAGCTGCACTGGGGGACACTCCCCGCCTCCGGCTCACCCTGCCCTGGTGCTGTCCCCTCAACTCCTCCTCTCTGTACTCCATGGGGAGACCCAAGGGAGCTGCACTGGGGGACACTCCCCGCCTCCGGCTCACTCTGCCCTGGTGCTGTCCCCTCAACTCCTCGTCTCTGTACTCCATGGGGAGACCCAAGAGAGCTGCACTGGGGGACACTCCCCGCCTCCGGCTCACCCTGCCCTGGTGCTGTCCCCTCAACGCCTCGTCTCTGTACTCCATGGGGAGACCCCCAAGAGAGCTGCACTGGGGGACACTCCCCGCCTCCGGCTCACTCTGCCCGGGTGCCCTCCCCTCAACTCCTCGTCTCTGTACTCCATGGGGAGACCCAAGAGAGCTTCACTGGGGGACACTCCTCGCCCCAGGCTCACTCTGCCCTGGTGCCCTCCCCACAACTCCTCGTCTCTGTACTCCATGGGGACCCCCAAGAGAGCTGCACTGGGGGACACTCCCCGCCCCCGGCTCACTCTGCCCTGGTGCCCTCCCCACAACTCCTCGTCTCTGTACTCCATGGGGAGACCCAAGAGAGCTGCACTGGGGGGCACTCCCGCCTCCGGCTCACACAGCCCTGGTGCCCTCCCCACAACTCCTCGTCTCTGTACTCCATGGGGAGACCCAAGAGAGCTGCACTGGGGGGCACTCCCCGCCTCCGGCTCACTCTGCCCTGGTGCTGTCCCCTCAACTCCTCGTCTCTGTACTCCATGGGGAGACCCAAGAGAGCTGCACTGGGGGACACTCCCCGCCTCCGGCTCACCCTGCCCTGGTGCTGTCCCCTCAACGCCTCGTCTCTGTACTCCATGGGGAGACCCCCAAGAGAGCTGCACTGGGGGACACTCCCCGCCTCCGGCTCACTCTGCCCTGGTGCTGTCCCCTCAACTCCTCGTCTCTGTACTCCATGGGGAGACCCAAGAGAGCTTCACTGGGGGACACTCCCCGCCTCCGGCTCACTCTGCCCTGAGCCCTCCCCACAACACCTCGTCTCTGTACTCCATGGGGACCCCCAAGAGAGCTGCACTGGGGGACACTCCCCGCCTCCGGCTCACCCTGCCCTGGTGCCCTCCCCTCAACTCCTCGTCTCTGTACTCCATGGGGAGACCCCCAAGAGAGCTTCACTGGGGGACACTCCCCGCCTCACTCTGCCCTGGTGCCCTCCCCACAACTCCTCGTCTCTGTACTCCATGGGGAGACCCAAGAGAGCTGCACTGGGGGACACTCCCCGCCTCTGGCTCACCCTGCCCTGGTGCTGTCCCCTCAACTCCTCGTCTCTGTACTCCATGGGGAGACCCCCAAGAGAGCTTCACTGGGGGACACTCCCCGCCCCCGGCTCACTCTGCCCTGGTGCCCTCCCCACAACTCCTCGTCTCTGTACTCCATGGGGAGACCCAAGAGAGCTGCACTGGGGGACACTCCCCGCCTCCGACTCACTCTGCCCTGGTGCTGTCCCCTCAACTCCTCGTCTCTGTACTCCATGGGGAGACCCCCAAGAGAGCTGCGCTGGGGGACACTCCCCGCCTCCGGCTCACTCTGCCCTGGTGCCCTCCCCTCAACTCCTCGTCTCTGTACTCCATGGGGAGACCCCCAAGAGAGCTGCACTGGGGGACACTCCCCGCCTCCGGCTCACTCTGCCCTGGTGCTGTCCCCTCAACTCCTCCTCTCTGTACTCCATGGGGAGACGCAAGAGAGCTGCACTGGGGGACACTCCCCGCCTCCGGCTCACCCTGCCCTGGTGCTGTCCCCTCAATTCCTCGTCTCTGTACTCCAAGGGGAGACCCAAGAGAGCTGCACCGGGGGACACTCCCCGCCTCCGGCTCTCCCTGCCCTGGTGCTGTCCCCTCAACTCCTCCTCTCTGTACTCCATGGGGAGACCCAAGAGAGCTGCACTGGGGGACACTCCCCGCCTCCGGCTCACTCTGCCCTGGTGCTGTCCCCTCAACTACTCCTCTCTGTACTCCAAGGGGAGACCCCCAAGAGAGCTGCACTGGGGGACACTCCCCGCCTCCGGCTCACTCTGCCCTGGTGCTGTCCCCTCAACTCCTCCTCTCTGTACTCCATGGGGAGACACAAGAGAGCTGCACTGGGGGACACTCCCCGCCTCCGGCTCACCCTGCCCTGGTGCTGTCCCCTCAACTCCTCCTCTCTGTACTCCATGGGGAGACCCAAGAGAGCTGCACTGGGGGACACTCCCCGCCTCCGGCTCACTCTGCCCTGGTGCTGTCCCCTCAACTCCTCGTCTCTGTACTCCATGGGGAGACCCAAGAGAGCTGCACTGGGGGACACTCCCCGCCTCCGGCTCACCCTGCCCTGGTGCTGTCCCCTCAACGCCTCGTCTCTGTACTCCATGGGGAGACCCCCAAGAGAGCTGCACTGGGGGACACTCCCCGCCTCCGGCTCACTCTGCCCTGGTGCCCTCCTCTCAACTCCTCGTCTCTGTACTCCATGGGGAGACCCAAGAGAGCTTCACTGGGGGACACTCCTCGCCCCCGGCTCACTCTGCCCTGGTGCCCTCCCCACAACTCCTCGTCTCTGTACTCCATGGGGACCCCCAAGAGAGCTGCACTGGGGGGCACTCCCCGCCTCCGGCTCACACAGCCCTGGTGCCCTCCCCTCAACTCCTCGTCTCTGTACTCCATGGGGAGACCCAAGAGAGCTGCACTGGGGGACACTCCCCGCCTCCGACTCACCCTGCCCTGGTGCCCTCCCCTCAACTCCTCCTCTCTGTACTCCATGGGGAGACCCAAGAGAGCTGCACTGGGGGACACTCCCCGCCTCCGGCTCACACAGCCCTGGTGCTGTCCCCTCAACGCCTCGTCTCTGTACTCCATGGGGAGACCCAAGAGAGCTGCACTGGGGGACACTCCCCGCCTCCGGCTCACCCTGCCCTGGTGCCCTCCCCTCAACTCCTCCTCTCTGTACTCCATGGGGAGACCCAAGAGAGCTGCACTGGGGGACACTCCCTGCCTCCGGCTCACACTGCCCTGGTGCTGTCCCCTCAACTCCTCGTCTCTGTACTCCATGGGGAGACCCAAGAGAGCTGCACTGGGGGACACTCCCCGCCTCCGGCTCACTCTGCCCTGGTGCTGTCCCCTCAACTCCTCGTCTCTATACTCCATGGGAAGACCCAAGAGAGCTGCACTGGGGGACACTCCCCGCCTCCGGCTCACTCTGCCCTGGTGCCCTCCCCACAACTCCTCGTCTCTGTATTCCATGGGGAGACACCCAAGAGAGCTGCACTGGGGGGCACTCCCGCCTCCGGCTCACACAGCCCTGGTGCCCTCCCCACAACTCCTCGTCTCTGTACTCCATGGAGACCCCCAAGAGAGCTGCACTGGGGGGCACTCCCCGCCTCCGGCTCACACAGCCCTGGTGCCCTCCCCTCAACTCCTCGTCTCTGTACTCCATGGGGAGACCCAAGAGAGCTGCACTGGGGGACACTCCCCGCCTCCGGCTCACTCAGCCCTGGTGCCCTCCCCACAACTCCTCCTCTCTGTACTCCATGGGGAGACCCAAGAGAGCTGCACTGGGGGACACTCCCCGCCTCCGGCTCACTCAGCCCTGGTGCCCTCCCCACAACTCCTCCTCTCTGTACTTCATGGGGAGACCCCCAAGAGAGCTGCACTGGGGGACACTCCCCGCCTCCGGCTCACACTGCCCTGGTGCTGTCCCCTCAACTCCTCGTCTCTGTACTTCATGGGGAGACCCCCAAGAGAGCTGCACTGGGGGACACTCCCCGCCTCCGGCTCACCCTGCCCTGGTGCTGTCCCCTCAACTCCTCGTCTCTGTACTCCATGGGGAGACCCAAGAGAGCTGCATTGGGGACGCTCCCCGCCTCCGGCTCACCCTGCCCTGGTGCTGTCCCCTCAACTCCTCGTCTCTGTACTCCATGGGGAGACCCAAGAGAGCTGCACTGGGGGACACTCCCCGCCTCCGGCTCACACAGCCCTGGTTCTGTCCCCTCAACTCCTCGTCTCTGTACTCCATGGGGAAACCCAAGAGAGCTGCACTGGGGGACACTCCCCGCCTCCGGCTCACACTGCCCTGGTGCTGTCCCCACAACTCCTCGTCTCTGTACTCCATGGGGAGACCCAAGAGAGCTGCACTGGGGGACACTCCCCGCCTCCGGCTCACTCTGCCCTGGTGCCCTCCCCACAACTCCTCGTCTCTGTACTCCATGGGGAGACCCAAGAGAGCTGCACTGGGGGACACTCCCCGCCTCCGGTTCACTCTGCCCTGGTGCTGTCCCCACAACTCCTCGTCTCTGTACTCCATGGGGAGACCCAAGAGAGCTGCACTGGGGGACACTCCCCGCCTCCGGCTCACTCAGCCCTGGTGCTGTCCCCACAACTCCTCGTCTCTGTACTCCATGGGGAGACCCAAGAGAGCTGCACTGGGGGACACTCCCTGCCTCCGGCTCACTCTGCCCTGGTGCTGTCCCCACAACTCCTCGTCTCTGTACTCCATGGGGAGACCCAAGAGAGCTGCACTGGGGGACACTCCCCGCCTCCGGCTCACACTGCCCTGGTGCTGTCCCTTCAGCTCCTCCTCTCTGTACTCCATGGGGAGACCCCCAAGAGAGCTGCACTGGGGGACACTCCCCGCCTCCGGCTCTCCCTGCCCTGGTGCCCTCCCCTCAACTCCTCGTCTCTGTACTCCATGGGGAGACCCAAGAGAGCTGCACTGGGGGACACTCCCCGCCTCCGGCTCACCCTGCCCTGGTGCCCTCCCCTCAACTCCTCGTCTCTGTACTCCGTGGGGAGACCCCCAAGAGAGCTGCACTGGGGGACACTCCCCGCCTCCGGTTCACTCTGCCCTGGTGCTGTCCCCACAACTCCTCGTCTCTGTACTCCATGGGGAGACCCAAGAGAGCTGCACTGGGGGACACTCCCTGCCTCCGGCTCACCCTGCCCTGGTGCTGTCTCCTCAACTCCTCGTCTCTGTACTTCATGGGGAGACCCAAGAGAGCTGCACTGGGGGACACTCCCCGCCTCCGGCTCACACTGCCCTGGTGCTGTCCCCTCAACTCCTCCTCTCTGTACTCCATGGGGAGACCCAAGAGAGCTGCACTGGGGGACACTCCCCGCCTCCGGCTCACTCTGCCCTGGTGCCCTCCCCACAACACCTCGTCTCTGTACTCCATGGGGACCCCCAAGAGAGTTGCACTGGGGGACACTCCCCGCCTCCGGCTCACCCTGCCCTGGTGCCCTCCCCACAACTCCTCGTCTCTGTACTCCATGGGGAGACCCCCAAGAGAGCTGCACTGGGGGACACTCCCCGCCTCCGGCTCACACAGCCCTGGTGCCCTCCCCTCAACTCCTCGTCTCTGTACTCCATGGGGAGACCCCCAAGAGAGCTGCACTGGGGGACACTCCCCGCCTCCGGCTCACACAGCCCTGGTGCTGTCACCTCAACGCCTCGTCTCTGTACTCCAAGGGGAGACCCCCAAGAGAGCTGCACTGGGGGACACTCCCCGCCTCCGGCTCACACAGCCCTGGTGCCCTCCCCTCAACTCCTCGTCTGTACTCCATGGGGAGACCCCCAAGAGAGCTGCACTGGGGGACACTCCCCGCCTCCGGCTCACTTTTCCCTGGTGCTGTCCCCTCAACTCCTCGTCTCTGTACTCCATGGGGAGACCCAAGAGAGCTGCACTGGGGGACACTCCCCGCCTCCGGCTCACACAGCCCTGGTGCTGTCCCCTCAACTCCTCGTCTCTGTACTCCAAGGGGAGACCCCCAAGAGAGCTGCACTGGGGGACACTCCCCGCCTCCGGCTCACACAGCCCTGGTGCTGTCCCCTCAACTCCTCGTCTCTGTACTCCATGGGGAGACCCAAGAGAGCTGCACTGGGGGACACTCCCCGCCTCCGGCTCACTCAGCCCTGGTGCTGTCCCCTCAACTCCTCGTCTCTGTACTCCATGGGGAGACCCAAGAGAGCTGCACTGGGGGACACTCCCCGCCTCCGGCTCACCCTGCCCTGGTGCCCTCCCCTCAACTCCTCGTCTCTGTACTCCATGGGGAGACCCCAAGAGAGCTTCACTGGGGGACACTCCCCGCCCCCGGCTCACTCTGCCCTGGTGCCCTCCCCACAACTCCTCGTCTCTGTACTCCATGGGGAGACCCAAGAGAGCTGCACTGGGGGACACTCCCCGCCTCCGGCTCACTCTGCCCTGGTGCCCTCCCCACAACTCCTCGTCTCTGTACTCCATGGGGAGACCCCCAAGAGAGCTGCACTGGGGGACACTCCCCGCCTCCGACTCACTCTGCCCTGGTGCTGTCCCCTCAACTCCTCGTCTCTGTACTCCATGGGGAGACCCAAGAGAGCTGCACTGGGGGACACTCCCCGCCTCCGGCTCACTCTGCCCTGGTGCCCACCCCTCAACTCCTCGTCTCTGTACTCCATGGGGAGACCCCCAAGAGAGCTGCACTGGGGGACACTCCCCGCCTCCGGCTCACACTGCCCTGGTGCCCTCCCCTCAACTCCTCGTCTCTGTACTCCATGGGGAGACCCAAGAGAGCTGCACTGGGGGACACTCCCCGCCTCCGGCTCACACTGCCCTGGTGCTGTCCCCTCAACTCCTCCTCTCTGTACTCCAAGGGGAGACCCCCAAGAGAGCTGCACTGGGGGACACTCCCCGCCTCCGGCTCACCCTGCCCTGGTGCTGTCCCCTCAACTCCTCCTCTCTGTACTCCATGGGGAGACCCCCAAGAGAGCTGCACTGGGGGACACTCCTCGCCTCCGGATCACACAGCCCTGGTGCTGTCCCCTCAACTCCTCGTCTCTGTACTCCATGGGGAGACCCAAGAGAGCTGCACTGGGGGGCACTCCCCGCCTCCAGCTCACACTGCCCTGGTGCTGTCCCCTCAACTCCTCCTCTCTGTACTCCATGGGGAGACCCAAGAGAGCTGCACTGGGGGACACTCCCCGCCTCCGACTCACACTGCCCTGGTGCTGTCCCCTCAACTCCTCGTCTCTGTACTCCATGGGGAGACCCCCAAGAGAGCTGCACTGGGGGACACTCCCCGCCTCCAGCTCACACTGCCCTGGTGCCCTCCCCACAACTCCTCGTCTCTGTACTCCATGGGGAGACCCAAGAGAACTGCACTGGGGGGCACTCCCCGCCTCCGGCTCACTCTGCCCTGGTGCCCTCCCCACAACTCCTCGTCTCTGTACTCCATGGGGAGACCCCCAAGAGAGCTGCACTGGGGGACACTCCCCGCCTCCGGCTCACACAGCCCTGGTGCTGTCCCCACAACTCCTCGTCTCTGTACTCCATGGGGAGACCCCCAAGAGAGCTGCACTGGGGGACACTCCCCGCCTCCGGCTCACTCTGCCCTGGTGCCCTCCCCACAACTCCTCGTCTCTGTACTCCATGGGGAGACCCAAGAGAGCTGCACTGGGGGACACTCCCCGCCTCCGGCTCACACTGCCCTGGTGCCCTCCCCTCAACTCCTCGTCTCTGTACTCCATGGGGAGACCCCCAAGAGAGCTGCACTGGGGGACACTCCCCGCCTCCGGCTCACCCTGCCCTGGTGCCCTCCCCTCAACTCCTCGTCTCTGTACTCCATGGGGAGACCCAAGAGAGCTGCACGGGGGGACACTCCCCGCCTCCGACTCACCCTGCCCTGGTGCCCTCCCCTCAACTCCTCCTCTCTGTACTCAATGGGGAGACCCAAGAGAGCTGCACTGGGGGACACTCCCCGCCTCCGGCTCACACAGCCCTGGTGCTGTCCCCTCAACGCCTCGTCTCTGTACTCCATGGGGAGACCCAAGAGAGCTGCACTGGGGGACACTCCCCGCCTCCGGCTCACCCTGCCCTGGTGCCCTCCCCTCAACTCCTCCTCTCTGTACTCCATGGGGAGACCCAAGAGAGCTGCACTGGGGGACACTCCCTGCCTCCGGCTCACACTGCCCTGGTGCTGTCCCCTCAACTCCTCGTCTCTGTACTCCATGGGGAGACCCAAGAGAGCTGCACTGGGGGACACTCCCCGCCTCCGGCTCACTCTGCCCTGGTGCTGTCCCCTCAACTCCTCGTCTCTATACTCCATGGGAAGACCCAAGAGAGCTGCACTGGGGGACACTCCCCGCCTCCGGCTCACTCTGCCCTGGTGCCCTCCCCACAACTCCTCATCTCTGTATTCCATGGGGAGACCCCCAAGAGAGCTGCACTGGGGGACACTCCCCGCCTCCGGCTCACTCTGCCCTGGTGCCCTCCCCTCAACTCCTCGTCTCTGTACTCCATGGGGAGACCCCCAAGAGAGCTGCACTGGGGGACACTCCCCGCCTCCGGCTCACCCTGCCCTGGTGCCCTCCCCTCAACTCCTCATCTCTATACTCCATGGGGAGACCCCCAAGAGAGCGGCACTGGGGGACACTCCCCGCCTCCGGCTCACTCTGCCCTGGTGCCCTCCCCTCAACTCCTCGTCTCTGTACTCCATGGGGAGACCCCCAAGAGAGCTGCACTGGGGGACACTCCCCGCCTCCGGCTCACCCTGCCCTGGTGCTGTCCCTTCAGCTCCTCGTCTCTGTACTCCATGGGGAGACCCCCAAGAGAGCTGCACTGGGGGACACTCCCCGCCTCCGGCTCACTCTGCCCTGGTGCCCTCCCCTCAACTCCTCGTCTCTGTACTTCATGGGGAGACCCAAGAGAGCTGCACTGGGGGACACTCCCCGCCTCCGGCTCACCCTGCCCTGGTGCCCTCCCCTCAACTCCTCGTCTCTGTACTCCATGGGGAGACCCAAGAGAGCTGCACTGGGGGACACTCCCCGCCCCCGGCTCACACAGCCCTGGTGCTGTCCCCTCAACTCCTCGTCTCTGTACTCCATGGGGAGACCCAAGAGAGCTGCTCTGGGGGACACTCCCCGCCTCCGGCTCACACAGCCCTGGTGCTGTCCCCTCAACTCCTCGTCTCTGTACTCCAAGGGGAGACCCCCAAGAGAGCTGCACTGGGGGACACTCCCCGCCTCCGGCTCACACAGCCCTGGTGCTGTCCCCTCAACTCCTCGTCACTGTACTCCATGGGGAGACCCAAGAGAGCTGCACTGGGGGACACTCCCCGCCTCCGGCTCACTCAGCCCTGGTGCTGTCCCCTCAACTCCTCGTCTCTGTACTCCATGGGGAGACCCAAGAGAGCTGCACTGGGGGACACTCCCCGCCTCCGGCTCACCCTGCCCTGGTGCCCTCCCCTCAACTCCTCGTCTCTGTACTCCATGGGGAGACCCCAAGAGAGCTTCACTGGGGGACACTCCCCGCCCCCGGCTCACTCTGCCCTGGTGCCCTCCCCACAACTCCTCGTCTCTGTACTCCATGGGGAGACCCAAGAGAGCTGCACTGGGGGACACTCCCCGCCTCCGGCTCACTCTGCCCTGGTGCCCTCCCCACAACTCCTCGTCTCTGTACTCCATGGGGAGACCCCCAAGAGAGCTGCACTGGGGGACACTCCCCGCCTCCGACTCACTCTGCCCTGGTGCTGTCCCCTCAACTCCTCGTCTCTGTACTCCATGGGGAGACCCAAGAGAGCTGCACTGGGGGACACTCCCCGCCTCCGGCTCACTCTGCCCTGGTGCCCACCCCTCAACTCCTCGTCTCTGTACTCCATGGGGAGACCCCCAAGAGAGCTGCACTGGGGGACACTCCCCGCCTCCGGCTCACACTGCCCTGGTGCCCTCCCCTCAACTCCTCGTCTCTGTACTCCATGGGGAGACCCAAGAGAGCTGCACTGGGGGACACTCCCCGCCTCCGGCTCACACTGCCCTGGTGCTGTCCCCTCAACTCCTCCTCTCTGTACTCCAAGGGGAGACCCCCAAGAGAGCTGCACTGGGGGACACTCCCCGCCTCCGGCTCACCCTGCCCTGGTGCTGTCCCCTCAACTCCTCCTCTCTGTACTTCATGGGGAGACCCCCAAGAGAGCTGCACTGGGGGACACTCCTCGCCTCCGGATCACACAGCCCTGGTGCTGTCCCCTCAACTCCTCGTCTCTGTACTCCATGGGGAGACCCAAGAGAGCTGCACTGGGGGGCACTCCCCGCCTCCAGCTCACACTGCCCTGGTGCTGTCCCCTCAACTCCTCCTCTCTGTACTCCATGGGGAGACCCAAGAGAGCTGCACTGGGGGACACTCCCCGCCTCCGACTCACACTGCCCTGGTGCTGTCCCCTCAACTCCTCGTCTCTGTACTCCATGGGGAGACCCCCAAGAGAGCTGCACTGGGGGACACTCCCCGCCTCCAGCTCACACTGCCCTGGTGCCCTCCCCACAACTCCTCGTCTCTGTACTCCATGGGGAGACCCAAGAGAACTGCACTGGGGGGCACTCCCCGCCTCCGGCTCACTCTGCCCTGGTGCCCTCCCCACAACTCCTCGTCTCTGTACTCCATGGGGAGACCCCCAAGAGAGCTGCACTGGGGGACACTCCCCGCCTCCGGCTCACACAGCCCTGGTGCTGTCCCCACAACTCCTCGTCTCTGTACTCCATGGGGAGACCCCCAAGAGAGCTGCACTGGGGGACACTCCCCGCCTCCGGCTCACTCTGCCCTGGTGCCCTCCCCACAACTCCTCGTCTCTGTACTCCATGGGGAGACCCAAGAGAGCTGCACTGGGGGACACTCCCCGCCTCCGGCTCACACTGCCCTGGTGCCCTCCCCTCAACTCCTCGTCTCTGTACTCCATGGGGAGACCCCCAAGAGAGCTGCACTGGGGGACACTCCCCGCCTCCGGCTCACCCTGCCCTGGTGCCCTCCCCTCAACTCCTCGTCTCTGTACTCCATGGGGAGACCCAAGAGAGCTGCACGGGGGGACACTCCCCGCCTCCGACTCACCCTGCCCTGGTGCCCTCCCCTCAACTCCTCCTCTCTGTACTCAATGGGGAGACCCAAGAGAGCTGCACTGGGGGACACTCCCCGCCTCCGGCTCACACAGCCCTGGTGCTGTCCCCTCAACGCCTCGTCTCTGTACTCCATGGGGAGACCCAAGAGAGCTGCACTGGGGGACACTCCCCGCCTCCGGCTCACCCTGCCCTGGTGCCCTCCCCTCAACTCCTCCTCTCTGTACTCCATGGGGAGACCCAAGAGAGCTGCACTGGGGGACACTCCCTGCCTCCGGCTCACACTGCCCTGGTGCTGTCCCCTCAACTCCTCGTCTCTGTACTCCATGGGGAGACCCAAGAGAGCTGCACTGGGGGACACTCCCCGCCTCCGGCTCACTCTGCCCTGGTGCTGTCCCCTCAACTCCTCGTCTCTATACTCCATGGGAAGACCCAAGAGAGCTGCACTGGGGGACACTCCCCGCCTCCGGCTCACTCTGCCCTGGTGCCCTCCCCACAACTCCTCATCTCTGTATTCCATGGGGAGACCCCCAAGAGAGCTGCACTGGGGGACACTCCCCGCCTCCGGCTCACTCTGCCCTGGTGCCCTCCCCTCAACTCCTCGTCTCTGTACTCCATGGGGAGACCCCCAAGAGAGCTGCACTGGGGGACACTCCCCGCCTCCGGCTCACCCTGCCCTGGTGCCCTCCCCTCAACTCCTCATCTCTATACTCCATGGGGAGACCCCCAAGAGAGCGGCACTGGGGGACACTCCCCGCCTCCGGCTCACTCTGCCCTGGTGCCCTCCCCTCAACTCCTCGTCTCTGTACTCCATGGGGAGACCCCCAAGAGAGCTGCACTGGGGGACACTCCCCGCCTCCGGCTCACCCTGCCCTGGTCCTGTCCCTTCAGCTCCTCGTCTCTGTACTCCATGGGGAGACCCCCAAGAGAGCTGCACTGGGGGACACTCCCCGCCTCCGGCTCACTCTGCCCTGGTGCCCTCCCCTCAACTCCTCGTCTCTGTACTTCATGGGGAGACCCAAGAGAGCTGCACTGGGGGACACTCCCCGCCTCCGGCTCACCCTGCCCTGGTGCCCTCCCCTCAACTCCTCGTCTCTGTACTCCATGGGGAGACCCAAGAGAGCTGCACTGGGGGACACTCCCCGCCCCCGGCTCACACAGCCCTGGTGCTGTCCCCTCAACTCCTCGTCTCTGTACTCCATGGGGAGACCCCCAAGAGAGCTGCACTGGGGGACACTCCCTGCCTCCGACTCACTCTGCCCTGGTGCCCTCCCCACAACTCCTCGTCTCTGTACTTCATGGGGAGACCCCCAAGAGAGCTGCACTGGGGGACACTCCCCGCCTCCGGCTCACTCTGCCCTGGTGCCCTCCCCTCAACTCCTCGTCTCTGTACTCCATGGGGAGACCCAAGAGAGCTGCACTGGGGGACACTCCCCGCCTCCGGCTCACCCTGCCCTGGTGCCCTCCCCTCAACTCCTCGTCTCTGTACTCCATGGGGAGACCCAAGAGAGCTGCACTGGGGGACACTCCCCGCCCCCGGCTCACACAGCCCTGGTGCTGTCCCCTCAACTCCTCGTCTCTGTACTCCATGGGGAGACCCCCAAGAGAGCTGCACTGGGGGACACTCCCTGCCTCCGACTCACTCTGCCCTGGTGCCCTCCCCACAACTCCTCGTCTCTGTACTTCATGGGGAGACCCCCAAGAGAGCTGCACTGGGGGACACTCCCCGCCTCCGGCTCACTCTGCCCTGGTGCCCTCCCCACAACTCCTCGTCTCTGTACTTCATGGGGAGACTCCCAAGAGAGCTGCACTGGGGGACACTCCCCGCCTCCGGCTCACACAGCCCTGGTGCTGTCCCCTCAACTCCTCGTCTCTGTACTCCATGGGGAGACGCAAGAGAGCTGCACTGGGGGACACTCCCCGCCTCCGGCTCACTCTGCCCTGGTGCTGTCCCTTCAACTCCTCCTCTCTGTACTCCATGGGGAGACCCAAGAGAGCTGCACTGGGGGACACTCCCCGCCTCCGACTCACACTGCCCTGGTGCTGTCCCCTCAACTCCTCGTCTCTGTACTCCATGGGGAGACCCCCAAGAGAGCTGCACTGGGGGACACTCCCCGCCTCCGACTCACACTGCCATGGTGCCCTCCCCACAACTCCTCGTCTCTGTACTCCATGGGGAGACCAAAGAGAGCTGCACTGGGGGACACTCCCCGCCTCCGGCTCACTCTGCCCTGGTGCCCTCCCCTCAACTCCTCCTCTCTGTACTCCATGGGGAGACCCCCAAGAGAGCTGCACTGGGGGACACTCCCCGCCCCTGGCTCACCCTGCCCTGGTGCTGTCCCCTCAACTCCTCCTCTCTGTACTCCATGGGGAGACCCAAGAGAGCTGCACTGGGGGACACTCCCCGCCTCCGGCTCACACAGCCCTGGTGCTGTCCCCTCAACTCCTCGTCTCTGTACTCCATGGGAGGACCCAAGAGAGCTGCACTGGGGGACACTCCCCGCCCCCGGCTCACACTGCCCTGGTGCCCTCCCCACAACTCCTCGTCTCTGTACTCCATGGAGACCCCCAAGAGAGCTGCACTGGGGGACACTCCCCGCCCCCGACTCACACTGCCCTGGTGCCCTCCCCACAACTCCTCGTCTCTGTACTCCATGGGGAGACCCAAGAGAGCTGCACTGGGGGACACTCCCCGCCCCAGGCTCACACTGCCCTGGTGCTGTCCCTTCAGCTCCTCCTCGTCTGTACTCCATGGGGAGACCCAAGAGAGCTGCACTGGGGGACACTCCCCGCCTCCGGCTCACACAGCCCTGGTGCCCTCCCCTCAACTCCTCGTCTCTGTACTCCATGGGAAGACCCAAGAGAGCTGCACTGGGGGACACTCCCCGCCTCCGGCTCACACTGCCCAGGTGCTGTCCCCTCAACTCCTCCTCTCTGTACTCCATGGGGAGACCCAAGAGAGCTGCACTGGGGGACACTCCCCGCCTCCGACTCACACTGCCCTGGTGCTGTCCCCTCAACTCCTCATCTCTGTACTCCATGGGGAGACCCCCAAGAGAGCTGCACTGGGGGACACTCCCCGCCTCCAGCTCACACTGCCCTGGTGCCCTCCCCACAACTCCTCGTCTCTGTACTCCATGGGGAGACCCAAGAGAGCTGCACTGGGGGGCACTCCCCGCCTCCGGCTCACTCTGCCCTGGTGCCCTCCCCACAACTCCTCGTCTCTGTACTCCATGGGGAGACCCCCAAGAGAGCTGCACTGGGGGACACTCCCCGCCTCCGGCTCACACAGCCCTGGTGCTGTCCCCACAACTCCTCGTCTCTGTACTCCATGGGGAGACCCCCAAGAGAGCTGCACTGGGGGACACTCCCCGCCTCCGGCTCACTCTGCCCTGGTGCCCTCCCCACAACTCCTCGTCTCTGTACTCCATGGGGAGACCCAAGAGAGCTGCACTGGGGGACACTCCCCGCCTCCGGCTCACACTGCCCTGGTGCCCTCCCCTCAACTCCTCGTCTCTGTACTCCATGGGGAGACCCCCAAGAGAGCTGCACTGGGGGACACTCCCCGCCTCCGGCTCACCCTGCCCTGGTGCCCTCCCCTCAACTCCTCGTCTCTGTACTCCATGGGGAGACCCAAGAGAGCTGCACTGGGGGACACTCCCCGCCTCCGACTCACCCTGCCCTGGTGCCCTCCCCTCAACTCCTCCTCTCTGTACTCCATGGGGAGACCCAAGAGAGCTGCACTGGGGGACACTCCCCGCCTCCGGCTCACACAGCCCTGGTGCTGTCCCCTCAACGCCTCGTCTCTGTACTCCATGGGGAGACCCAAGAGAGCTGCACTGGGGGACACTCCCCGCCTCCGGCTCACCCTGCCCTGGTGCCCTCCCCTCAACTCCTCCTCTCTGTACTCCATGGGGAGACCCAAGAGAGCTGCACTGGGGGACACTCCCTGCCTCCGGCTCACACTGCCCTGGTGCTGTCCCCTCAACTCCTCGTCTCTGTACTCCATGGGGAGACCCAAGAGAGCTGCACTGGGGGACACTCCCCGCCTCCGGCTCACTCTGCCCTGGTGCTGTCCCCTCAACTCCTCGTCTCTATACTCCATGGGAAGACCCAAGAGAGCTGCACTGGGGGACACTCCCCGCCTCCGGCTCACTCTGCCCTGGTGCCCTCCCCACAACTCCTCGTCTCTGTATTCCATGGGGAGACCCCCAAGAGAGCTGCACTGGGGGACACTCCCCGCCTCCGGCTCACTCTGCCCTGGTGCCCTCCCCTCAACTCCTCGTCTCTGTACTCCATGGGGAGACCCCCAAGAGAGCTGCACTGGGGGACACTCCCCGCCTCCGGCTCACCCTGCCCTGGTGCTGTCCCTTCAGCTCCTCGTCCCTGTACTCCATGGGGAGACCCCCAAGAGAGCTGCACTGGGGGACACTCCCGCGCCTCCGGCTCACCCTGCCCTGGTGCCCTCCCCTCAACTCCTCGTCTCTATACTCCATGGGGAGACCCCCAAGAGAGCGGCACTGGGGGACACTCCCCGCCTCCGGCTCACTCTGCCCTGGTGCTCTCCCCTCAACTCCTCGTCTCTGTACTCCATGGGGAGACCCCCAAGAGAGCTGCACTGGGGGACACTCCCCGCCTCCGGCTCACCCTGCCCTGGTGCTGTCCCTTCAGCTCCTCGTCTCTGTACTCCATGGGGAGACCCCCAAGAGAGCTGCACTGGGGGACACTCCCCGCCTCCGGCTCACTCTGCCCTGGTGCCCTCCCCTCAACTCCTCGTCTCTGTACTTCATGGGGAGACCCAAGAGAGCTGCACTGGGGGACACTCCCCGCCTCCGGCTCACCCTGCCCTGGTGCCCTCCCCTCAACTCCTCGTCTCTGTACTCCATGGGGAGACCCAAGAGAGCTGCACTGGGGGACACTCCCCGCCCCCGGCTCACACAGCCCTGGTGCTGTCCCCTCAACTCCTCGTCTCTGTACTCCATGGGGAGACCCCCAAGAGAGCTGCACTGGGGGACACTCCCTGCCTCCGACTCACTCTGCCCTGGTGCCCTCCCCACAACTCCTCGTCTCTGTACTTCATGGGGAGACCCCCAAGAGAGCTGCACTGGGGGACACTCCCCGCCTCCGGCTCACTCTGCCCTGGTGCCCTCCCCACATCTCCTCGTCTCTGTACTTCATGGGGAGACTCCCAAGAGAGCTGCACTGGGGGACACTCCCCGCCTCCGGCTCACACAGCCCTGGTGCTGTCCCCTCAACTCCTCGTCTCTGTACTCCATGGGGAGACGCAAGAGAGCTGCACTGGGGGACACTCCCCGCCTCTGGCTCACTCTGCCCTGGTGCTGTCCCTTCAACTCCTCCTCTCTGTACTCCATGGGGAGACCCAAGAGAGCTGCACTGGGGGACACTCCCCGCCTCCGACTCACACTGCCCTGGTGTTGTCCCCTCAACTCCTCGTCTCTGTACTCCATGGGGAGACCAAAGAGAGCTGCACTGGGGGACACTCCCCGCCTCCGGCTCACTCTGCCCTGGTGCCCTCCCCTCAACTCCTCCTCTCTGTACTCCATGGGGAGACCCCCAAGAGAGCTGCACTGGGGGACACTCCCCGCCCCCGGCTCACCCTGCCCTGGTGCTGTCCCCTCAACTCCTCCTCTCTGTACTCCATGGGGAGACCCAAGAGAGCTGCACTGGGGGACACTCCCCGCCTCCGGCTCACACAGCCCTGGTGCTGTCCCCTCAACTCCTCGTCTCTGTACTCCATGGGAGGACCCAAGAGAGCTGCACTGGGGGACACTCCCCGCCCCCGGCTCACACTGCCCTGGTGCCCTCCCCACAACTCCTCGTCTCTGTACTCCATGGAGACCCCCAAGAGAGCTGCACTGGGGGACACTCCCCGGCCCCGACTCACACTGCCCTGGTGCCCTCCCCACAACTCCTCGTCTCTGTACTCCATGGGGAGACCCAAGAGAGCTGCACTGGGGGACACTCCCCGCCCCCGGCTCACACTGCCCTGGTGCTGTCCCTTCAGCTCCTCCTCGTCTGTACTCCATGGGGAGACCCAAGAGAGCTGCACAGGGGAACACTCCCCGCCCCCGGCTCACTCTGCCCTGGTGCTGTCCCCACAACTCCTCGTCTCTGTACTCCATGGGGAGACGCAAGAGAGCTGCACTGGGGGACACTCCCCGCCTCCGGCTCACACTGCCCTGGTGCTGTCCCCTCAACTCCTCGTCTCTGTACTCCATGGGGAGACCCAAGAGAGCTGCACTGGGGGACAGTCCCCGCCTCCGACTCACTCTGCCCTGGTGCCCTCCCCACAACTCCTTGTCTCTGTACTTCATGGGGAGACCCCCAAGAGGGCTGCACTGGGGGACACTCCCCGCCTCCGGCTCACTCTGCCCTGGTGCCCTCCCCTCAACTCCTCGTCTCTGTACTCCATGGGGAGACCCAAGAGAGCTGCACTGGGGGACACTCCCCGCCTCCGGCTCACACAGCCCTGGTGCCCTCCCCTCAACTCCTCGTCTCTGTACTCCATGGGGAGACCAAAGAGAGCTGCACTGGGGGACCCCCGACTCACTCAGCCCTGGTGCCCTCCCCTCAACTCCTCGTCTCTGTACTCCATGGGGAGACCCCCAAGAGAGCTGCACTGGGGGACACTCCCCGCCTCCGGCTCACTCTGCCCTGGTGCTGTCCCCACAACTCCTCGTCTCTGTACTCCATGGGGAGACCCCCAAGAGAGCTGCACTGGGGGACACTCCCCGCCTCCAGCTCACACTGCCCTGGTGCTGTCCCCTCAACTCCTCCTCTCTGTACTCCATGGGGAGACCCAAGAGAGCTGCACTGGGGGACACTCCCCGCCTCCGGCTCACACTGCCCTGGTGCTGTCCCCTCAACTCCTCGTCTCTGTACTCCATGGGGAGACCCCCAAGAGAGCTGCACTGGGGGACACTCCCCGCCTCCGGCTCACTCTGCCCTGGTGCTGTCCTCTCAACTCCTCCTCTCTGTACTCCATGGGGAGACCCAAGAGAGCTGCACTGGGGGACACTCCCCGCCTCCGGCTCACACAGCCCTGGTGCCCTCCCCTCAACTCCTCGTCTCTGTACTTCATGGGTAGACCCAAGAGAGCTGCACTGGGGGACACTCCCCGCCTCCGGCTCACTCTGCCCTGGTGCGTCCCCTCAACTCCTCGTCTCTGTACTCCAAGGGGAGACCCAAGAGAGCTGCACTGGGGGACACTCCCCGCCTCCGGCTCTCCCTGCCCTGGTGCTGTCCCCTCAACTCCTCCTCTCTGTACTCCATGGGGAGACCCAAGAGAGCTGCACTGGGGGGCACTCCCCGCCTCCGGCTCACCCTGCCCTGGTGCTGTCCCCACAACACCTCGTCTCTGTACTCCATGGGGAGACCCAAGAGAGCTGCACTGGGGGACACTCCCCGCCTCCGGCTCACACTGCCCTGGTGCTGTCCCCTCAACTCCTCGTCTCTGTACTCCATGGGGAGACCCCCAAGAGAGCTGCACTGGGGGACACTCCCCGCCTCCGGCTCACTCTGCCCTGATGCTGTCCCCTCAACTCCTCCTCTCTGTACTCCATGGGGAGACCCAAGAGAGCTGCACTGGGGGACACTCCCCGCCTCCGGCTCACACAGCCCTGGTGCCCTCCCCTCAACTCCTCGTCTCTGTACTTCATGGGTAGACCCAAGAGAGCTGCACTGGGGGACACTCCCCGCCTCCGGCTCACTCTGCCCTGGTGCGTCCCCTCAACTCCTCGTCTCTGTATTCCAAGGGGAGACCCAAGAGAGCTGCACTGGGGGACACTCCCCGCCTCCGGCTCTCCCTGCCCTGGTGCTGTCCCCTCAACTCCTCCTCTCTGTACTCCATGGGGAGACCCAAGAGAGCTGCACTGGGGGGCACTCCCCGCCTCCGGCTCACCCTGCCCTGGTGCTGTCCCCACAACACCTCGTCTCTGTACTCCATGGGGAGACCCAAGAGAGCTGCACTGGGGGACACTCCCCGCCTCCGGCTCTCCCTGCCCTGTAGCTGTCCCCTCAACTCCTCCTCTCTGTACTCCATGGGGAGACCCAAGAGAGCTGCACTGGGGGGCACTCCCCGCCTCCGGCTCACCCTGCCCTGGTGCTGTCCCCACAACACCTCGTCTCTGTACTTCATGGGGAGACCCCCAAGAGAGCTGGACTGGGGGACACTCCCCGCCTCCGGCTCACACTGCCCTGGTGCCCTCACCACAACACCTCGTCTCTGTAGTCCATGGGGAGACCCAAGAGAGCTGCACTGGGGGACACTCCCCGCCTCCGGCTCACTCTGCCCTGGTGCTGTCCCCTCAACTCCTCGTCTCTGTACTCCATAGGGAGACCCAAGAGAGCTGCACTGGGGGACACTCCCCGCCTCCGGCTCACTCTGCCCTGGTGCTGTCGCCTCAACTCCTCGTCTCTGTACTCCATGGGGAGACCCAAGAGAGCTGCACTGGGGGACACTCCCCGCCTCCGACTCACTCTGCCCTGGTTCTGTCCCCACAACTCCTCCTCTCTGTACTCCATGGGGAGACCCCCAAGAGAGCTGCACTGGGGGACACTCCCCGCCTCCGGCTCACACTGCCCTGGTGCTGTCCCCACAACTCCTCCTCTCTGTACTCCATGGGGAGACCCCCAAGAGAGCTGCACTGGGGGACACTCCCCGCCCCCAGCTCACTCTGCCCTGGTGCCCTCCCCTCAACTCCTCCTCTCTGTACTCCATGGGGAGACCCCCAAGAGAGCTGCACTGGGGGACACTCCCCGCCCCCGGCTCACTCTGCCCTGGTGCTGTCCCCACAACTCCTCGTCTCTGTACTCCATGGGGAGACCCAAGAGAGCTGCACTGGGGGACACTCCCCGCCTCCGGCTCACACAGCCCTGGTGCTGTCCCCTCAACTCCTCGTCTCTGTACTCCATGGAGACCCCCAAGAGAGCTGCACTGGGGGACACTCCCCGCCTCCGGCTCACTCAGCCCTGGTGCCCTCCCCTCAACTCCTCGTCTCTGTACTCCATGGGGAGACCCCCAAGAGAGCTGCACTGGGGGACACTCCCCGCCTCCGGCTCACTCTGCCCTGGTGCTGTCCCCTCAACTCCTCGTCTCTGTACTGTGAGAAGTGTGCCTGATAGGTGATGTTTCCAATTCTGGAACCACCGATTATCAGACCAAACAATCCCTTATGGTGTCTGGTTGTAAGTCAACCTTATTAGACAAGCTATCCTAGGGGTAGCATGGACTAAGCAGCCTAAAGGCTTAACTTAAGAGGTCGTGTTAAGCGAGCTGTTTTACCACATACAATCCTGTAATATCAAATGAAAGGACACCACACAAGTATATATTATAAAAATATATGTATTTATTACTAAAAACAATCCCCAGTATTCTTTATGAATAAAGGGGCACAAGCGTTAAATCAAAAGCACAGTTTAAACATACAAAGTTGCACAATTATGGATGAGGGCGGGTGGCCACTCAAACCATATACTAAACAAGTGGTATAAGAGATACCAATCGAACAGTGGTTAGGCCTAGGGCCTAGGGAATCGCTGGGAGCAGTCGGGACAAGCAATGCTGAAGTCAGGAACGGCCCACGGGATTCGGGTGCAGTGCGGAAAGCGCACGCACGCACCAATGTTAACCAATGGTGCGTAAAAGTTGTAAAGTTAAAGTGTAAGGACACTTCCGCTGAACCTAGAGGAACAAAACTTAAGACACAGACCCTAGAGATGTGTACCAGTGTGGGAACACCGGCGGAGCAAAGTTACCTCACCCACAGGAAGCGGGTGCACAGGGTCGAAGTTGAGTCGGGTTTCGTCACGCAGGCTCTTGGTGCTTGAAGCTGAAAGGGCTGCAGGCGGGGTGAAAGAGAAGTGTCCGGTGGAGTCCAAGGGTGGACTCAAGTCGAAAAGTACCTGAAAGCAGAGGGGACAGAGTCTGGGTCACTCAGCAGTGACCAGGGTGGAACCAGGACGGAACTAGGCAATGTCGGGCGCAATCAGGTGGTCGTCGAGGAGCTTCTCTCCGCTGTCACGTGGGCTCTGGGGCATCTGCGACGTCCAGGAGCGGGTCACGATCTGTCCCACGCAGGCTCTCGCCGTCGGTGCTGTCGGCTTCAAGATTGGAGCAAACAACACTTGGCAAAAGCAATCCACGCGGAACCGGGAGATTGCTTCTCACTCGAACCAGGAGGGTCAGAGTGGGGGCTCCTTTTCAGGGGAGCTGGTGCAAATCTGGAGCAACCAGATTCACAGGTCGAATTTCAAAGTTCGTCGGTACAGGGGCCACTAGCCGGCTGGCAAGTGACCGGGCCAACGCGTTGAGCCAAATGGAGCAGAAGGGCCCCACGCAGCACTCGTCGAGTGTGGAGGGCTGAACTTCGGTGCAAGAGTGGCTCAGGGTTGGGGCTTCTCAAACCCCGGTGTACAGCTTCGAGGGTCACTCGTGGGCTGCACGGTCAGCGTCTCGTGGTCAATACAAGATGGCATGCCCCACGCTTCCGGTCGCCTCCACGGGTCTCAGCTCTGCAGGGACTGTGGATCGGGCTGTTGGAAGGCAGGCAAGCTTGATCTCGTCGATCTCTGTCGCTCGAGTTCCGGCGGGAACTGCGACAAAGCAGACGTCGATGGCTGGATGGTGCCTGTTTGCACAGGGTGGTCACTCCTTGACCACAAGGGAGATTCTTCGGGCTTCCACGTTGAGTAGGATGTCGAAGGGTCCATAGTTTAGTTTCTTATGTTTCGTCAGGAAATCTGAAGTGCATTGGCACTGCTCCCACTCTTATTCGAATCTGGGGGGCGTGATTACCTGCTAGGTCCCCCCCTATGGGTGGGACCCAGGAAGTGGGTGGATACACCCCCTTCCTTTGATCCAGGCCGCCCTGGCACGAGGGCTGGAGTGCCCCAGAACCGGTTTGGCCGGATTATGCAAGGGGCAGCCTTGTGCGCCCCAAGCAGTGTCTGGTTTCTTTCAAACCTCCCTGCTACAATCCACTATCTCCTGTCTGGAGGGTGGTAACACCCCCCTGCGACAGGAAACCCTTTGTCCAGGCCCCATTTGGCTGAGTTTCGGTCAGCTTCAGGGGGTCAGACTCTTGTCTGTGGCAGAGGCATCCATTTTGTGGATCTAAGGCTCTTTTAGAAATTAACCGCATTAAAGTAAAGTAACATGTCTTACCCCTCTAGAGGGGTGGAATGCTATCCCCGTCGCCAGAACTGGCGAGGGGATAGTATTCCAAATCGTATGACACCTTACACGACATGTTTTGATAAAGCCAAACCAAAGATGCTATATAACCGCGAGGATTATAAGGCACTTAAGAGTATATGGTATGGCGTTATCCTGAAACAGCTTAGGGAGTTGTTCCCAACAGCTGCAGACAGACTCAGCTCATGCTAGAGCTCCATCTCACATTAAACCACGCACTCTGCCTCCAGGATTGATGAGGCCTTCCATAGGAGTGGCTCACAGGTTTATATGTGTCCAGATATAGGTTTAGATATAGGTATACTATATCTAAGTAAGGGGTGATTACACCACCTTACCCCAGCTGAGTGATCAGCCAGTTGTGTCAATTTAAGAACCAGCCAGGGGTGGCAAAAGATATGCTGCAGCCCCTGGTAGGCCTTGGTGGCTCCTATGCCCTGGGCACCTATAGTGCATTATACAGGGGCTGACAAGGAGTCCATTTCCAATTGTGGTATGTACCTAGGGTACATGGAATCCATTTTACAGAGAGAGCAGATGGCCTGGGGCCCTGATTAGCAGGGAACCAGGTCAACTAAGTCAAAAAACCAGCTAAACACAGGCAAAAAATCTGGGGTAACCATAGTCAGGTAGCCACCTTCCTACACAACCCCCCCCCCCCCAAACGAAAGGAGATAAGGCTATCCTTGACCAGGTAAGCCTATATTGCCTGAGTGGCCATATAAGGAAGTACCTGCACTAGCATGGGTACCCCCTGTCTCATGGTCCACTAAGCAGTCCCTCACCCTTGGGGTATTAGAGGGTCTCCATCATAGGGAATTACTACCTTGGGTGTGTTTATGCAAAGTTAAAGGCTGGTTTGGATATGGAGTATTGAAGCGAGGCCCCACTAAGTTAGGGCTCAGCTTCCTCCAATTATCTTCCACCATGTGTGCCTTTCTTTCTTTAACTGAGTTGCACTGTGCTCTCAGGGTCAACCTCTGGCTACCTAAAGCTGGAGGCTGGGTCCCTCTGTTTGGCTTGCTGGAGGGACAGTTCAGGTTTGGGCCCTTTGGGTCCCAGTTTTGGCTGTGCCCAACAGAATCCATCTGTGGGAGGTCCCTAACTGTTTTTAAGGGGGCTCCCTCAGCAGTTTTTAAAGTTTTCACCTCACTAGGGCTACTAGTTTTGGTGCCCCTAATCTGTTGATGGGGGTGCTTTATTTGACAGGGGGCCCTCTGGGTCTCCCTGTCCTTCTTGTCCTCTGCAGCCCTGGGCTGGCTAAGGCAAGGGAGAGAGGGGCAGGTTACCTGCTCCAGACTGGGTCCCACCTGAGAAGGGTCCACTGACATCAGAGGTTCTGTCAGGCTAGGCCCAACCACCTCTGGGGCAGTTCCTTCATCAGGGGTAAGATCAGTTCCCTGAGGAGGCTGATCCTGTCCTAAAGTCTGGTGAGGGGGAGATTTCTCTTCCTCCTCCATGCTCTCAGTTTGTGTGGAGTTATCCATCATTTCAGGTTTCACAACACACATACCAGTTTGAGTTTGGGCTGTGGCCCTCACAGCCCCACCAACCTTTTCAGGAGGAGACTCAGTTTGGGTTTCTGTTGTTATCATAACAGCTTTGCTATTCTGTTCAGGAAGAGCTTTTGCTAAAGATGGGGCAGAGAGTTTCTCAGCCCTACCAACCTTTTCAGGAAGGACATCTTGAATTGGGGCTGTAGCCATTACAGCCCCACTAACCTTTCCATTGGAATTCACCATTCTAAAATGGGTTTCCTGTTCAACCTCAGCCCAGGCTGAGATTTCCAAATCATTACCAAGTAGGCAGTTTACAGGCAAGTTTGATGACACTGCCACTCTCTTTGGGCCAATGACACCTCCCCAGCTGAGACTTACTACTGCCATGGGATGATTGGTTTTGACGCCATCAATGTTTGTTACCTGGTATGTGGCACCTGGTAAAAGTTGCTTAGAGGGGACTATACAGTCAGCCACCATGGTGATGCTAGCCCCTGTGTCTCTAAAAGCTTCAACTTTCAAACCATTGATGATGGGTTCTTGTCTATATTTGCTCAAAGTATTTGGGCAATCAGAGAAGTTGGCAAACCCCCTGCCAGTCTCATAAACAAGATCATTTGGGGATGGGGACCTGGATAGGCCAGGGTCCTCCTGGGCTCCAAAAGTAAACCCACCCAGATTCCTGGGTGTGCTCCCACTTCCTGGGGGATTACTGCTGACAGTAACAGGAGGTGTTGGAGCTGGCTTTGGAGGTATATTTTCTTTATTGCCATTCTTGGGACAACAGGTGTCTGTTTTGTAATGCCCAAGCTGTTTACAGACATGACAATAAGGCTTTTTCTCTGTTGAAGAAGTGTCTTGGGACCCACCCCCATTCTTGGAGTTTTCGGGCCCTGGGGAAGTCTTTTCTTTATTTTTATCCCCACCCTTATCTTGAGGCTTGGTAGACTCCTTCTTCTGATTACTGTCCTGATTCTTAGGCCTAATCCTGGTTCTGACCCACTTGTCTGCCTTCTTTCCCAATTCTTGGTGAGGAGTCAGATCAGAGTCCACCAGGTGCTGGTGTAAGAGCTGGTTCTGACAATTACTTAGGATCTGCTCCCTCATAATCAAATTATACAATCCTGTAAAGTCATGTACTTTGCTGCCATGTAGCCAACCCTCCAGAGCCTTAGTTGCACAATCAACAAAATCAGTCCAGTCCTGAGTCTGTGTCTTCTGGGTGTCTCTGAACTTCAACCTGTACTGTTCCGTGGTTAAGCCAAACCCATCTATCAGAACACTCTTCAGGTCTTTGTAATTGTTTGCATCCTCATGTCTAACAGTGAGGAGCTTATCTCTCCCTTTCTCTGAAAAGGAGTACCATAAGATTGCTGCCCACTGTTCCTCAGGAACCTGCTGTACCATGCAGGCTCGCTCAAGAGCAGTTATCCACTTGTGGATGTCATCCCCTTCCTTGTAGTGGGGCACAATCTTTGTCAGGTTTCTACTATCATAGGACCTGGGTTTCTCTTTAGGAATATTGCTGCCACCAGTGGCATCTAAGCCACACAATTTCTGCTCTCTTGCCAAGGCAAGTCTAGCTTGAGCCAGGGCTACCTCCTCCCTCTCTGTTTGGAGTTTGACAGCCCTCATTCTGGCCCTATGCTCTAGCTTTTGAGAAGCAGTCATGCCTCTCTGAGATTCTCTTGAGGCACTAGAAATATGAGAGTCCCCTGAGGGAGATCTCACTCTTCTGTTGCCTGGGAGAATGTTATAGGGTCTGGGGAGGTGCTGGCCCTCTCCATTCCCCAGTAGGTCTAAGTTGGCCTGGTTAAGCCTGGCAACTAGGACCTGGCTACCCCTCTGATCCTGATCTTCTGGGTCCTCTACATCTGAGTCCTCCTCCCCCTCCTCTCCTTCTTCCTCCTGAGGGGTATCAGCTACAGGGGGGTTCACTCCATCTCCTGATTCTAAGGGAACTTCATTCGCCTTCTCTAAGTCATCCTGTTCTAGAATGGCTATCAGGATAGGACTGGTGGGAATTCTGCCCCTTTTTAACCCTCTTGAAATGCACAAGGCAATCAAGTCCTTTCGGGTTAATTTGTCATAGCTGGAAGTTGCCTTGGTAAGGTCAACTGTCACAGGGGTAGACCCTGAGGCTACTCCTGTGTCAGACATGACTCTAGTGTGGTGTAAGTGATGCACCTACCTACACTAAGTGTTTCCCTACTGTACCTTGCTAGTGAGTTGTAGTCAGGGTGTGCTAATCCCTTTAATCTAAAACTACTAAGTTCAGTAGAACTTAATATGCTAAGCTTTTGATTTATATGTACCTAGATGTACTTGATGTGATCTTTCAATTTGATAAAAGATTGCAATGGTAAAACAACAGCAAGCTCAAATCCGCACCGCTGCTCACCAATGTGAGAAGTTGGCCTGATAGGTGATGTTTCCAATTCTGGAACCACCGATTATCAGACCAAACAATCCCTTATGGTGTCTGGTTGTAAGTCAACCTTATTAGACAAGCTATCCTAGGGGTAGCATGGACTAAGCAGCCTAAAGGCTTAACTTAAGAGGTTGTGTTAAGCGAGCTGTTTTACTACATACAATCCTGTAATATCAAATGAAAGGACACCACACAAGTATATATTATAAAAATATATGTATTTATTACTAAAAACAATCCCCAGTATGCTTTATGAATAAAGGGGCACAAGCGTTAAATCAAAAGCACAGTTTAAACATACAAAGTTGCACAATTATGGATGAGGGCGGGTGGCCACTCAAACCATATACTAAACAAGTGGTATAAGAGATACCAATCGAACAGTGGTTAGGCCTAGGGCCTAGGGAATCGCTGGGAGCAGTCGGGACAAGCAATGCTGAAGTCGGGAACGGCCCACGGGATTCGGGTGCAGTGCGGAAAGCACACGCATGCACCAATGTTAACCAATGGTGCGTAAAAGTTGTAAAGTTAAAGTTTAAGGACACTTCCGCTGAACCTAGAGGAACAAAACTTAAGACACAGACCCTAGAGATGTGTACCAGTGTGGGAACACCGGCGGAGCAAAGTTACCTCACCCACAGGAAGCGGGTGCACAGGGTCGAAGTTGAGTCGGGTTTCGTCACGCAGGCTCTTGGTGCTTGAAGCTGAAAGGGCTGCAGGCGGGGTGAAAGAGAAGTGTCCGGTGGAGTCCAAGGGTGGACTCAAGTCGAAAAGTACCTGAAAGCAGAGGGGACAGAGTCTGGGTCACTCAGCAGTGACCAGGGTGGAACCAGGACGGAACCAGGCAATGTCGGGCGCAATCAGGTGGTCGTCGAGGAGCTTCTCTCCGCTGTCACGTGGGCTCTGGGGCATCTGCGACGTCCAGGAGTGGGTCACGATCTGTCCCACGCAGGCTCTCGCCGTCGGCGCTGTCGGCTTCAAGATTGGAGCAAACAACACTTGGCAAAAGCAATCCACGCGGAACCGGGAGATTGCTTCTCACTGGAACCAGGAGGGTCAGAGTGGGGGCTCCTTTTCAGGGGAGCTGGTGCAAATCTGGAGCAACCAGATTCACAGGTCGAATTTCAAAGTTTGTCGGTACAGGGGCCACTAGCCGGCTGGCAAGTGACCAGGCCAACGCGTTGAGCCAAATGGAGCAGAAGGGCACCACGCAGCACTCGTCGAGTGTGGAGGGCTGAACTTTGGTGCAAGAGTGGCTCAGGGTTGGGGCTTCTCAAACCCCGGTGTACAGCTTCGAGGGTCACTCGTGGGCTGCACGGTCAGCGTCTCGTGGTCAATTCAAGATGGCGTGCCCCACGCTTCCGGTCGCCTCCACGGGTCTCAGCTCTGCAGGGACTGTGGATCGGGCTGTTGGAAGGCAGGCAAGCTTGATCTCGTCGATCTCTGTCGCTCGAGTTCCGGCGGGAACTGCGACAAAGCAGACGTCGATGGCTGGATGGTGCCTGTTTGCACAGGGTGGTCACTCCTTGACCACAAGGGAGATTCTTCGGGCTTCCACGTTGAGTAGGATGTCGAAGGGTCCAGAGTTTTGTTTCTTATGTTTCGTCAGGAAATCTGAAGTGCATTGGCACTGCTCCCACTCTTATTCGAATCTGGGGGGCGTGATTACCTGCTAGGTCCCCCCCATGGGTGGGACCCAGGAAGTGGGTGGATACACCCCCTTCCTTTGATCCAGGCCGCCCTGGCAGGAGGGCTGGAGTGCCCCAGAACCGGTTTGGCCGGATGATGCAAGGGGCAGCCTTGTGCGCCCCAAGCAGTGTCTGGTTTCTTTCAAACCTCCCTGCTACAATCCACTATCTCCTGTCTGGAGGGTGGTAACACCCCCCTACGACAGGAAACCCTTTGTCCAGGCCCCATTTGGCTGAGTTTCGGTCAGCTTCAGGGGGTCAGACTCTTGTCTGTGGCAGAGGCATCCATTTTGTGGATCTAAGGCTCTTTTAGAAATTAACCGCATTAAAGTAAAGTAACATGTCTTACCCCTCTAGAGGGGTGGAATGCTATCCCCGTCGCCAGAACTGGCGAGGGGATAGTATTCCAAATCGTATGACACCTTACACGACATGTTTTGATAAAGCCAAACCAAAGATGCTATATAACCGCGAGGATTATAAGGCACTTAAGAGTATATGGTATGGCGTTATCCTGAAACAGCTTAGGGAGTTGTTCCCGACAGCTGCAGACAGACTCAGCTCATGCTAGAGCTCCATCTCACATTAAACCACGCACTCTGCCTCCAGGATTGATGAGGCCTTCCATAGGAGTGGCTCACAGGTTTATGTGTCCAGATATAGGTTTAGATATAGGTATACTATATCTAAGTAAGGGGTGATTACACCACCTTACCCCAGCTGAGTGATCAGCCAGTTGTGTCAATTTAAGAACCAGCCAGGGGTGGCAAAAGATATGCTGCAGCCCCTGGTAGGCCTTGGTGGCTCCTATGCCCTGTGCACCTATAGTGCATAATACAGGGGCTGACAAGGAGTCAATTTCCAATTGTGGTATGTACCTAGGGTACATGGAATCCATTTTACAGAGAGAGCAGATGGCCTGGGGCCCTGATTAGCAGGGAACCAGGTCAACTAAGTCAAAAAACCAGCTAAACACAGGCTAAAAATCTGGGGTAACCATAGTCAGGTAGCCACCTTCCTACATGTACTCCATGGGGAGACCCCCAAGAGAGCTGCACTGGGGGACACTCCCCGCCTCCGGCTCACTCTGCCCTGGTGCTGTCCCCTCAACTCCTCGTCTGTACTCCATGGGGAGACCCCCAAGAGAGCTGCACTGGGGGACACTCCCCGCCTCCGGCTCACTCAGCCCTGGTGCCCTCCCCACAACTCCTCGTCTCTGTACTCCATGGAGACCCCCAAGAGAGCTGCACTGGGGGACACTCCCCGCCTCCGACTCACACTGCCCTGGTGCTGTCCCCTCAACTCCTCCTCTCTGTACTCCATGGGGAGACCCCCAAGAGAGCTGCACTGGGGGACACTCCCCGCCTCCGGCTCACACAGCCCTGGTGCTGTCCCCTCAACTCCTCGTCTCTGTACTCCATGGGAGGACCCAAGAGAGCTGCACTGGGGGACACTCCCCGCCTCCGACTCACTCTGCCCTGGTGCCCTCCCCACAACTCCTCGTCTCTGTACTCCATGGGGACCCCCAAGAGAGCTGCACTGGGGGACACTCCCCGCCCCCGGCTCACTCTGCCCTGGTGCCCTCCCCTCAACTCCTCGTCTCTGTACTCCATGGGGAGACCCCCAATAGAGCTGCACTGGGGGACACTCCCCGCCTCCGGCTCACACTGCCCTGGTGCCCTCCCCACAACTCCTCGTCTCTGTACTCCATGGGGAGACCCCCAAGAGAGCTGCACTGGGGGACACTCCCCGCCTCCGGCTCACTCAGCCCTGGTGCCCTCCCCTCAACTCCTCGTCTCTGTACTCCATGGGAAGACCCAAGAGAGCTGCACTGGGGGACACTCCCCGCCTCCGGCTCACTCAGCCCTGGTGCTGTCCCCTCAACTCCTCGTCTCTGTACTCCATGGGGAGACCCAAGAGAGCTGCACTGGGGGACACTCCCCGCCTCCGGCTCACACAGCCCTGGTGCCCTCCCCTCAACTCCTCATCTCTGTACTCCATGGGGAGACCCAAGAGAGCTGCACTGGGGGACACTCCCCGCCTCCGGCTCACTCAGCCCTGGTGCTGTCCCCTCAACTCCTCGTCTCTGTACTCCATGGGGAGACCCCCAAGAGAGCTGCACTGGGGGGCACTCCCCGCCTCCGGCTCACTCTGCCCTGGTGCCCTCCCCACAACTCCTCGTCTCTGTACTCCATGGGGAGACCCCCAGGAGAGCTGCACTGGGGGACACTCCCCGCCTCCGGCTCACTCTGCCCTGGTGCCCTCCCCACAACTTCTCGTCTCTGTACTCCATGGGGAGACCCCCAAGAGAGCTGCACTGGGGGACACTCCCCGCCTCCGGCTCACTCTGCCCTGGTGCCCTCCCCACAACTTCTCGTCTCTGTACTCCATGGGGAGACCCCCAAGAGAGCTGCACTGGGGGACACTCCCCGCCTCCGGCTCACTCTGCCCTGGTGCTGTCCCCTCAACTCCTCGTCTCTGTACTCCATGGGGAGACCAAAGAGAGCTGCACTGGGGGACACTCCCCGCCTCCGGCTCACTCTGCCCTGGTGCCCTCCCCTCAACTCCTCGTCTCTGTACTTCATGGGGAGACCCAAGAGAGCTGCACTGGGGGACACTCCCCGCCTCCGGCTCACCCTGCCCTGGTGCCCTCCCCTCAACTCCTCGTCTCTGTACTCCATGGGGAGACCCAAGAGAGCTGCACTGGGGGACACTCCCCGCCCCCGGCTCACACAGCCCTGGTGCTGTCCCCTCAACTCCTCGTCTCTGTACTCCATGGGGAGACCCCCAAGAGAGCTGCACTGGGGGACACTCCCCGCCTCGGGCTCACTCTGCCCTGGTGCTGTCCCCACAACTCCTCGTCTCTGTACTCCATGGGGAGACCCAAGAGAGCTGCACTGGGGGACACTCCCCGCCTCCGGCTCACACAGCCCTGGTGCCCTCCCCACAACACCTCGTCTCTGTACTACTAGCAGGGTCTGCCTTCCTCTTCCTACTCTGAATAGTCATCAGTCTTTGCAATACTGGAGTTGGCTCCATGAACCGACTCCATGAGGATGACTCTCAACGAGGCCAGACACAGCCAGGGAGCATCGTCCATCTTTGGGATTTGAAATGCCGCTTTCTTGGAGTAGGAAAGAGACACATCCTGCCTGTGTAAGAGCAGTGAGTTCACAAGTGCACTCAGTCGTTGTTTTTTATTGTGTGTGCTGTGCTCCGTTGTGTTTCAGCGTCCCTGCGCGGTCTGCTGTCCATGAGACCCAGTATGTATTCACCAAGGATACGTACTGTACCTGGGTGTGTAACAAAGAGGCTGTCAATGGACCTGATTCACCTACGTTTCTCACTTCTAAAGGGGAAAGTTTGACAGCCCCTGACTTACAAGCCAGGTGACAGTGGGAGGAGTTCAATCAATCAATTAATACATTCTTTATTCAACCTAAATTGGCTATAAAAGCACATGAAGAAATGAAACATCCACAAATCATCTTGTGTCTTAATTTCACTCGCAGACATATCTAAAGTAAAATACACCACAGTTTTAAAGTTCAACCTTGAAAAAATAAAAATGTATTGCTAAACATACCTACTTACAGGAAAAAACATGTTAAAAAATACTGTATAAAAAGGCGCCAGGGCTTATCCTAATAAAACCTAACAAACAAAAACCTCCTTCTAAGGGTCCGCTATGTAAGTAGGGAATAATAAGGACCACCTAAAACCAATAATTCAATCGAATTTTAACCAATTTACATGAACAGTACATTTATAAAATAGCTCACGGTCACAGTTAGTTTCTCAAGTTAGCAAGATACACCCCTGACAAAAAACCGGGATAAAAAGCAACAAGTTTTCGGTGAATCCAAAAGTTGTAAAAAAAGTAAGGCTGATCTTGCTTGATAAAAATCGAGAGGAGCAAACAGGCGACAAATATACTTTTATCTTAAGGCTTATTAGTTAGGACAAATAAATCAACATGCAAAGTGTCCGGTGCAGAAATCCTGTCACAGTCTAATGGCTTATGCCTCCCCATCAACAGCTGTGAAAACAGATTTAAATGGAAGTAAGTTAGCAGTTGTAGGAAGGTAGGATCCTTCTAGCATGGTTACCCCCACTTTCTGCTGGTGTCAGTGTGTTTTGGACTAGTCTGACTGGACCCTGCTGATCAGGACCCCCAGTCTCTGGGCTTCCTCCCTAAGTTGGGCCAAGGTGAGTACTTAGGTACTCCCCAGATTGGGTGCTGGTGTACCCTTGTCAGTCCCTAGTATATGATACTAATGTATCCAGGGCACATGTACACCAGGGGTCCCCCATGGACAGAAACATGTATTATGCCACCCATGGGAGACCACCCAAATTGTGACTACAGACCTGCCATTACAGCCTGTGTGAGCTGGTGCTAGCAACACTTACGACAGATAAGTTTCCTAATATCTGAGGTCACTACACTTAGAACCTAAAAGTCACCCCTAAAGTAGGCCTTTCAACCCTGAAGGCAGGGAGCTTGGTTATAAGTATGAGGGTGCCCCTGCATGAGCCGGACATCCCTACAATTCCCGAAATCAATTTTCCAGGCATTGTAAGTGCATCGGTCATTAGGATGCGTAGAGTAGCCATGGGTCATTACGCAGTGGCTATCTCCAAAAACCCTGTAATGAACCCTGGCATGGTTGGTATCAAACATGTTGAAATTATACCTCCAACACCGTGAACTCCATGCACTGTGGGGCTCCTCCTGGAAGCCCTCAGTGCTCCCGGTACCAGTCTTCCAGAGTCTGACAGCAAGCTATTGCTGCTGCCGACCACAGGCACGATTCTGCCCTCCTGCTGCTGAGCCAGACTCGAGCAGTGGAAGTTAGAACTATAGGTTTCCTGCCACAGAGAGTTGTAACCACCTCCCAGACATGACTTAGTGCATTGGGCTGGGGTGGGACACTTTCCTGCGCCACCAGACTGCTTTAAAAGGCAAATTTAGTGCCCTCCTTGCAGATTCCAGTTAAAACCAGTTCTGGGAGCCGTTGGCTCCCACTCTGGTCTGAGACTGGACAAAGGACATGGGAGTATCCTCTCCTATGCCCCGACTTTCCTCTTGGAAGGACCCCTGAATCGTCCCAACCCTTTCCTTAGGTACTTAAGGGCTTACCTGTGGGTGGCTCTCCAGATGAATTGTGGGGCAAGATTCAGATCTGAAACCACTTCATCTCCAACCTTCTGGGCACGTTGGTCTTCGCGTTGGGAACCAAGGCTGCAACTGGGAAGACTCCTGCTGCTCCTGGTCTCGCCGTCCTGCCAGTCTTCTGCATCATCTGTGCTTGTGCTCCATCCAGGTTGTTCAACAGGCCTGTTGACATCCAAGGCACCCTAAGGAATCTCCCTTGGAGTGAAGGAGTCAAATCCCTGCATCTGCAGGCAAAGCTGACTGGTCTGCTGTTCCTGAGCTCCCAGAGACTCCGAAAGGTCCAGCAACACAGGTGGTGGTTCTGTACCATCCTCGAGGCCTGCACTGTCTCCACAGCAAGTGTGAAGCCAGTATTCCTCGTCGGAACCGCTGGAGCAGTACTCCTGTGCACCGTGTCGACTTGCCATTGCCAAGGCTTGTTGACTATCTCCTCCAGAGATCTTCGGGCTCCAAGAAGCTCCAGCCTCCAGCATCTTTTGATACCAAGATCTTTGTCCTCGCTACATCCTCTGCACTGTGGGCCTGCATCAGTTGTTCGCTGCTTGAGGTCCTATTGCAACTCCTGGGGGACCTCGAGGGTCTTCTTTGCTCCAGTTGGCTCTCGTGTTTGTTCAGGGCCTACTCTGACTTACCTGCCCATGGTGAGTCACTTGGGCCTTGCTGGTCTTGACACTGCACCGTTTTCGTCTGCTATATTTGTTGCCGCTGCCAAGGCTTGATGGTGCTGCCACCGGAAACGACCCCCTGGCTCTCAACATCCTACGTGGCACAGCCTGTAAACGGCTCCTCGTCCTCCACAGAATCGCCCTGTCCGCACAGCTGCTGCGCCAAGGTCACCGTCCACTCTCCTGCATCTTTTGACATTGGTGGGAATTCGTCTTCCGCGCCTCCTGGTCACTCCTGAGTGGCATAGTGTCTCTTCTGCTTGCAGGTACCACTCTTCCTGAATCCACCTTTGGATTCCACCGGACCCTTTCAACTTCCTCGCCAGCTGCATCTTCACTAAAGTCCTTGTGGTCTACGGCAGTTTCCGATGTTACTGCGCACCTATGCACCCGGTTTCCCTTATGTAGGTATCCAAGTTCCTGGGGTATCGACGGGTGGGGGACTCTCCAAGCTTCCATCTTCAGGGTCCTCTGGGAAGGGTCCTTCTTCTTAAAAACTGCAACCACGAGTTACCCATTGATTTGTATGCGGTTGTGTTCCCACTCTGCACACAGCTTCCGTGGGGTTCTTTGGTACTTACCTTGGGTGGTTCCTTGGGCCCCCAGCTCTTCTATGTCTTCTGGGTCCAGTCTACACTTAAGTTTTGGTTCGCATTCCAGTTTATTAGTATATGGTCTGATCTCCCCCTGGAGACCACTGTGCATTTGTGATACTTACGTGTTTTATTATAGAAGCACTGTGTGTATTGTGATTAGCTCTCTTTTTTTTGTTTTTTTTGTTTAGGATATTTTTATTAAATTTCTGCAAAAGGAAAACAATATACAAATCATATACAGATTAGAGTAATAACATATGAACAAATATCATAAAACGTATGAAGTTATTGAAGCGTAAAGAGAAAAAAGGGGGAAAGGAAGAGGGAAAGGTAATGGGACTAGAAAAGAGGAAAAGCAGGAGAAAGAAGAAAGAAGAAGAAAAGAAAAGAAAGGGGAAATGAATTAAACACTGTGGGGATAGGAATGAGCCGATCAACTAGGAGATGTAGAAGAGAGATAGGTAGTAAAAGGAAGCCAAAGGAGGTCAGATTTGATTTTCAGGGGGACAGAAGAGGAAGAAGCAATAGCAATTCTATGTTCATCACAAATGAAATTCCACCCTGTATGTACAGAAAGTTTAGAATTATCCTTCCAACAGGCTAGAATAACTTTAAAGGCAAGAGCGATAAAAAGGTCCAGTAATTTAGAAGAAGTAGATACAATGTCAATATCTGTAGAAAGAGAACCTAAGAAAACATTTAATAGTGTTACTGGGGTGGAGCACTGAAACATTGACATGCAAATATTCCAAACCTCCTTCCAAAAGGAAAAAACATAGGGGCATTCAAATAACTGATGTTTAAGTGTACCTGTTTCTTTTGAACAGGACCAACATAGTGGGGAGGACGCGTGAGCAAACTTGGTAATAATAACAGGAGTAACAACAACTCTATAATAAATGAAAAACAGGGATTGAGTGATTTCAGCAGCAATAGATACTTTGAACAATTTGGACCATAAACGATCCCACAGCTGGATAGGCAGGGAAACAGCAAGATCAGCTTCCCAAGCAGTCTCTGTATGTGATTTAGGGCGCTCAGTAACACTAGATACCAGAATTGTGTAAACAAGAGCAGCCTTTGGTTGTTGAATTGTGAATAAGTGATAAAGTTGCGTAGTTGGAGTGTAAGGGGGAAACGCATCAGGTAAGGAGAGAGAGGATAAGTGTGTTTTAATGGCAGATGTGATGATGACGTATTCAGGAAGTAATGTAGAAGGCAAATGGTATGAAGTTTGTAATTTCTCGAAAGGAATTATAGAGTTATTAATGAAAAATTGATGGACAAATAGAATATCCTTTTCCTTCTAATATTTGAAGTAAAACGATTTGCCTTTGTACTTAAGAAACTTATTGTTCGAGGCATGTGGGCTGCTAAATTCATATCTTAGCATTAGATCGCCGCCTAGTGTTGGGTCCGGATGATCGCACATTGTTGTCCTGGAAGAGTCTTCGAAGTATCCTGAGATAGGTGGCTCCTCCCCTGGACTACAGTGCGCATGGGCATCGGCTCCATCCCCAGATTGTTTTTTTCCGCCATTGGGTTCGGATGCGGTCTCGACTTCTCTCTGTCGGAATCGAGTAAAACTAACTTTTTAAGGCCAAAAGGCCTTGTATTTATAGCGTCGGTATTGTTTGCGCACGGTCTCGAGTTCTTCCAACTCTTGAAGTCGGGTTCAGCGGAGTTTTTTCACTCTTCGGACATCGAGGCCTTCTCATCGCGACACGACCACGAATTTCCAGCATGGAGCGGAGTCCGTTTAAGTACTGTCCGCTCTGTGGGTCCAAGTACCCACATATAGACCTGCACCCGGTCTGTAACAAATGCCTTTCACCGGACCATGACGACGGCAAGTGTAAGGCTTGCGCTCAATTCAGGTCGAAAAAGACTCTCAAGCTTCGGCGCGCGGTGCGCCTGGAGGCCAGACAAGCGGCCCCGGATCCAGAAAACATCTTCGGCGACCAAGAAGAAGATGAACAGGGTCATCATCTCCAAATATCCCCACCCGAAACGGAGGTCGAGGCGGATCCGGTAGACGACGACGGAGTCGTGGATCAAGGCCTTGAATACGTCGACGAGGTAGGGGACGTCGAAGAGATTTATGGGGCCGCGGCAGATAGCTCAGGGGACGAGCTATGCCCCGAAGGTTTCGAAGATCACGATCGGGTCACGGGTTCGCCAGTTGGCCTTACCCAAGACCCCGTACCGCAAGCCACGGCCCCGCCTTCAGGCCCGGCCACGGACATACTTGCTGGGCAGGCCGGATCGAAACCGAAACCGAAACCTACGGTATCGACTACGCCTAAAATGGCCGACCCGAAAACGAAACCGAAACTTAAGGACTCGAGCGTCCCTAAAATGGCGGCCGGCCAACAGAAAACTACTGCACCCGCCGCCGCATCGGCTCCGTCGACCTCCGGTCCACAGAAGTCGAAGAAGTCGGTCGATTCCGCAGGGTCAAAATCGGCGCCAGAGGAGGGATCCTCTAAGAAGGGTGGTCGGCACGGATCAACCGCTGCGACACCGTCTAAGCACGCCAAGGCCAGCGGCACGGCTCCGGTTCCGACTGGGACTCCGTCCGTCGGACGCGTAGTGGAGTCGGAGGTTGGCACGTCTGCGCATCGATCCAAGGACTCTGGGTCAACGGCAACTGCATCGGCGTCCAAGACTCCGAAAGGCCACCATGACGTCGGATCCGAGGGGAAGGTCAAGACATCCTCGTCAGCGCCAAAAGCCACTGTGAGTGAAGTGTCCCCCATCGCCGCTTCGCTGCAGAGAATCAGGGACAAGGCCGCTGCTACGTCGGCTCCGTTACCGTCGCCTCAGACGCCAAAGGACACGCCGACAAAGCCTAAGAGTAAGCTTCTCTTCCTTCTGCCGCCGAAAGAGGCTCCGAAGGCCTTTTCGACGAAATCGACGCCAAAGAAGTCGGATTCTTCTACGGCGGGGGTACCTTCAGGTCGAGAACCCGAATCAGAGGACGATTCTGAGCATTTCATCGACGCCAACACTGGCAAATTAACCCTATACAAAAGGAGGATTACTTCTGAGCCTCTGGACTCATATGTCATCCCACTAAAGAAAAAAAGGGTTCCTCTGGACGCTTCTGGCCTCACAGAACCTATCCAGCCTCCTCCTAGAAGAAGCCCTACTCCCTCACCAGAACACTCTGAGGGTGAGGGATATCATGAGGAGGACCAATACACCTTCCCCATCAATGAACCAGATGCACATCCAGATGCATATGATGACATTAGTGACCAAGGTACCCAAAGTGTGGGGCAAGACCCACAGCCTTTCAGTGCACGTGCATCCCCAACAGAGGATTCTGCAGGTTTTCATGCACTCATTGAGAGGGCAGCTGCTAATCATGATGTGGACATGCATGCTGACCCAGTAGAAGAGGACTTTCTTTTTGACACTTTTTCAGTCTCTGAAAGAACTGTGAAAATGCTGCCTATGCCTATGCTCAAGGGAGTCCTCAAGCATGCAGCTGACATCTTTAAAGAACCTACCAGAGCGAGAGTGGTCAATCCACGTATCGAGAAAAAGTACAGACCAGCACCTGCAGACCCTGCATACATTCGGGGACAGTTGCCACTAGACTCTCTTGTGGTCGCAAATGCCAGGAAACGGGCCAACTCCCAGACAACGGGCGAAGCTCCTCCCCCAGACAAGGAGTCCAAAGTGCTAGAGGCAGGGGGCAAAAGAGTGGCGGCACAAGCTGCCAACTTTTGGCGTATTGCAAATACACAAGCACTCTTAGCACATTACGATAGGGCGCATTACGACACCCTAGAGCAGATTGTACAACACCTGCCTCCACAGTTTCAAGAAGGCACCAAACTGCTGATCGAGGAAGGGAAACTGATCTCCAACGCGGCCATCAAGTGTGCACTTGACGCCGCAGACACAGCAGCTAGGGCGATCAACACTAGCGTCATGCTGAGACGACAAGCTTGGCTCCGCATATCAGGGTTTAAACCTGATATTCAGACAACCATACTTAATCAGCCAGTCAATCCTGATAGACTGTTTGGTCCAGATGTTGACACCACCCTCGAAAAGATAAAGAAGGACACGGAAACTGCTAAATCTATGGGGGCCCTACAATCACAACAGTTTCGTGGCAATAATTTTCGTCGCTCAGGTGCACGTGGAGTCACCAGAGGACAAATGGGTCAGCAATCGCAATTCTCAAGAGGTGGAGCACAATCCTCGTTCACAAAACAGAACAAGGGAGGTTACAGAAATAACAGCAACAGAGGTCGCGGCAGAGCAAACAACAACTCCCGCTCCTCTACCCCGAGCAAACAGTGACTCTCTGTCACTGCCCCCCGACCACTTAACACCTGTCGGGGGGAGACTGCAGCAGTTCCTGCCCGTCTGGAGACACATCACCACAGACAGGTGGGTGCTACAACTTGTCCAGTACGGTTATTGTCTAGAGTTAAAGTCCACTCCACCCAACATTCCACCAAGGCAACGGCCTATGTCCGCAGAGCATTTGCACTTATTGCAGCAGGAAGTAGTGGCGATGCTGCAAAAAGGCGCAATCGAGCTCGTGCCAGTGGGAGAGGAAGGAACAGGGGTATATTCCCTGTACTTCCTTATTCCAAAGAAGGACGGATCTCTCAGGCCCATTCTAGATCTACGTCCCCTCAACCTGTACATACTGTCGGAACATTTCCATATGCTTACACTGCAACAGATTCTTCCCTTGTTAAACCAAGGGGACTTCTTAGCAACCTTAGATCTCAAGGATGCTTATTTCCACATTCCACTACACCCGTCCCACAGGAAATACCTCAGGTTCACTATCCAAGGCAAGCATTACCAGTTCAAGGTCCTACCCTTCGGAGTCACCACAGCCCGAGGGTGTTTACCAAGTGTCTGGCGACAGTAGCAGCGCACCTCAGGAGGCAGAACATCCATGTCTACCCCTACCTGGACGACTGGCTCGTTCAAGCCAAGTCGGAACTACAGTGCGCCGCGGATATGTCGACTACCATTCACCTCCTTCACAATCTAGGTTTCTCGTTGAACTACCCAAAGTCGCATCTTCAGCCGGCACATGTCCGGCAGTTTCTAGGTGCGACGATCAATACCCTGACGGCCATGGCTCAACCAAACCAAGTCAGGATAGACAGCATGCAGTCTCTAATCCAGAAGTTCAGACCACAACACTCGCTTCCAGCCAGAGTGTTCATGCAGTTGATAGGCATGATGGCCTCCTGCATCTTCATAGTCCCTCACGCACGGTTACATATGCGCCCGCTCCAGGAGTGCTTAGCAAATCAGTTCCAGGAGCCAGTGCCACAGATTATCCTGACGACGGACGCGTCTCTCCAGGGTTGGGGAGCTCATCTGCTCACTTACACAGTGCAGGGACTATGGACAACGCAGCAACAGAAGATGCACATCAACTATCTGGAACTGATGGCAATCTTCATGGCGATCAAGTCCTTCATTGTACATCTGTGCAACAAGGTAGTGTTAGTCCGGACGGACAACATGACCGCGATGTACTACATTCAAAAGCAGGGAGGCACCCACTCGCCACAGCTGTCTCATCTGGCTCAGAGCATGTGGAAGTGGGCCATTCAAAGGCACATTTTCCTCATGGCAGAACACCTCCCGGGCAAGGACAATCAGATGGCGGATCTGCTCAGCAGATACAGCCATCAAATGCACGAGTGGGAGTTACACCCATCTGTACTCCACCCGTACTTCCAGCAGTGGGGTCATCCGGAGATAGACCTGTTTGCAACAAAAGAAAACGCAAAATGCCAATACTTTGCCGCTAGGTTCCCTCACCCACAGTCGCAGGGGAATGCGATATGGATGAACTGGTCAGGCAAATTTGCGTACGCTTTTCCGCCAGCCCCTCTGATACCGCTGGTGGCAAGAAAGCTAAGGCAGCACGCGATGACTCTCATCCTGGTTGCTCCAACGTGGGCGCGCCAAGCATGGTACACCACGTTCCTCGAACTCTCAGTGGTGCCGCATCAAAGACTGCGCCTCACGCCCAGACTTTTAACGCAGAACCATGGAGAAATTCAGCATCCAGATCCGCAACAGCTCAACCTGGCGATCTGGCTCCTGAAGTCCTAGAGTTCGGATACCTTAACCTGCCGCCAGAATGCATGAACAACATCAAGGAGGCAAGAAAGCCGACTACCAGAGCATGCTATGCTGCAAAATGGAAGCGTTTTGTCATTTACTGTACTGCTAATGACATCAACCCGCTAGACGCATCTATCCCTAACATCATTTGTTATCTGTTGCATCTTTACAAGTGCAATCTAGCGTACACTTCCATTCGGATACATCTATCCGCCATAGCGGCTTATCTTCAAAACAGGCAGCATCTCTCTGTCTTCAGAGTGCCTGCCATTAAAGCTTTCCTTGAAGGTCTGAAACGAGTCATTCCCCCAAGAACACCACCAGCTCCGGTGTGGAACCTCAATGTGGTCCTCACCAGACTGATGGGACCACCTTTTGAGCCACTGCACTCGTGTGAACTCCAGTTCCTAACGTGGAAAGTAGCTTTCCTAATAGCTATTACGTCACTGAGGCATGTTAGTGAGCTACAAGCGCTCACAATCCAAGAGCCTTTCATTCAGATTCATCCAAATAGGGTAGTGCTACGCACTAACCCCAAATTCCTTCCGAAGGTGGTGTCACAGTTTCATCTCAACCAAACTATTGACTTGCCGGCATTCTTCCAAAACCCACAAACGGTAGCGGAAAGAATGCTCCATACATTAGATGTACGGAGGGCGTTGATGTACTACATAGACAGGACACAACCCTTTAGAAAGACAAAACAACTTTTTGTTGCCTTCGCACCACAACACAAAGGCAACCCCATTTCAAAAGCAGGAATAGCCAGGTGGATTGTTAAGTGCATCCAAATATGTTATCAAAAGGCCAAGCGCACTCTAACCATACCCCCAAGGGCGCACTCCACACGCAAATTGGGGGCATCCATGGCTTTCCTAGGGAACATTCCTTTAGAGGACATTTGCAGAGCAGCCACGTGGGTTACACCACATACCTTTACCAAACACTACTGTGTTGATGTACATTCCAAGCAGCAAGCTGCTGTAGGACAGGCTGTTCTCAAGACACTCTTTCAGGTTTCTGCAGCTGGCACGGGCAACCGCCGCTGATGGAGGGACTGCTATGTATTCTATGCTAAGATATGAATTTAGCAGCCCACATGCCTCGAACTGAATATGCTACTTACCAGTATGCATCTGTTCTTGGCATGTAGGGCTGCTAACATTCATATCGCCCACCCTCCTCCCCGGTGCCTGTCGCAGCTGCAGATATACTATTGTATTCAGTCATTAGCATGGACATCCTTTACACTTTTCACTCCATCTTCTGCCACAATTGCGAAAAACAATCTGGGGATGGAGCCGATGCCCATGCGCACTGTAGTCCAGGGGAGGAGCCACCTATCTCAGGATACTTCGAAGACTCTTCCAGGACAACAATGTGCGATCATCCGGACCCAACACTAGGCGGCGATCTAATGCTAAGATATGAATGTTAGCAGCCCTACATGCCAAGAACAGATGCATACTGGTAAGTAGCATATTCAATACCACACAACAGAAGATAAGAAACACTGAAGGGGAGGAGAAAATATCATGAAGAAGAGTTTGGGAGTATTTTAAAACAGGATATTTGGCTAGAAAAGAGCAGTTTGACATATAAACAGTATGTTGGAATGAAAAATCTTTTAGAAGTTAACGTTCCAGAGAAACCCAACTAGGCACAGGATTATCCGAAAAATCATAGGCTAATGAAAAGGACTGTTTAATCAAAAAGGCTGAGTGGTATATTTTAAAATTGGGAAAACAAACTCCCCCTTCATTTTTAGGACGAGATAACTTGTATAGGGCCATACGAGGGTGTTTATTATTCCACAAGAATTTGGTACAGAGGGAATTAATACGAGAAAAATAAGAAACAGGGATTTTAAAGGGGAGCATGGAGACGGTATAGAGAACATGTGGAGTAATCATCATTTTGATCGTACCTAGTCTACCCCACCAGGATAGGAATAAGGGGAACCATATTTGGAGGAGGGCTTGAAGTTTTTTAGAAAGGGATTCAAAAGTAAATTTGAGTGTATCAGCTAATGAAGTGGAGAACCATATACTAAGGTATTTAATTTTGGAAGGACACCATGCAAATTCAGTATTATTAAACATATGTTGATAGCACACAGGACTCAATGGCAAAACTTCAGTTTTGGATAAATTAAGTTTATAACCCGAGACTGAGGAATACAACCTCACTTCCTCCAAAAAGCGTGGAAGGGAATTGATGGGGTCAGTCATATATACCAAAACATCATCCGCATATGCAGATAATTTAGTTTCAGTAGATGAGAGTTTAAAGCCGGCAATGCTAGAATTAGAGCGAATCCGTTCTAGACATAAGATAAATAATAAAGGGGAAAGAGGACATCCCTGTCGAGTGCCTCTGGATAAAGAAAAAAACCTGGAAAATTGATTATTAACAAAAATACTGGCCCGAGGAGAAGAATACAGGAGTTTAACCAGTGAAATGAAAGATGGACCAAAACCAAACCATTGGAGGGTACGAAACATAAACTGCCAATTTATATGGTCAAAAGCCTTTTCGGCGTCTAAAGACAGAGCTGCTATTGGGACCTGAAGTTTTTTGCAATGAGCAATAACATTGGAAAACATACGAGCATTGTCTGCAGCAAGTCTACCCTTCACAAACCCCACTTGGTCCGTTTTAATGAGGCGGGGGATAATGGACTCAAGGCGTGAAGCCAAACTTTTAGCGAACATTTTACAGTCGTAATTAATCAATGATATGGGGCGATAATTTTTACATTGCGAATGGTCTTTATCAGGTTTAGGAAATATAATAACGCATCTAGAAAGAATCCGGAAGCTTTAGCAGCTAAAATGAAGGAGTTAAAGAGTTGTAGTAGTTTTGGTGCAAAAAAGTGTGAAAGGTGGAATAAAATTCAATAGGGAGGCCATCAGGACCAGGTGCCTTAGCTTTTTTAAGGGAATTAATGGCCCGAGTGACTTCCTGAAGGGTAATGTCCTTTTCCAAAAGTTCTAGCTCATTTGGAAGGGAAGGGGGATTGGGGAGGCCGTCAAAGAAGGATGACAAGTTTTCATCTGTAGGATGTGTATCATCAGTGTACAGGGATTGATAATAGTTATGAAACACTTCTGCAATATCCTCGTCAAATGAGACTAATTTATTTATAGAATCGTTAAAAATAGGACCAACAGTTTTGCGTTCTGATTTGATTTTTTTAAAAATTGCCAGCATTTTCCCCGCCTTATTCTGACCTCCATGAAATTTGGATTTAATTTTAAGAAGGGTATTACATGCATCATTAGTGATAATTTTATTGAGGTCCGTTTTAGCCAGAATTAAGTCCCGAAGGGCAGAGGAGGATTTAGAGGAGAAATAAATATGTTCAAGTATTTTAATCTTGTGTAGTTGATCCTCATATTTTTTTCTATTGTGTTTCTTTTTCTTGGCTACATAAGATATGGTAAAGGCCCGGAGGGCAGCCTTAAAAGCATCCCAATTATTAGAGATAGAGGTGTCAGAAGAGTTGTTAAATAAAAAGAATTCATCAAAAAACTTTTCAACTTCTTTCATAAACACAGTATCAGACAGGAGAAATGCATTACATTTCCAACGATTGAATTTAGAGGAGATGAGGGAAAGGTCAAGAGTGGTGTAAACAGGAGCGTGATCGGATATAAATATGGAACCGATTGTCGATTTCTGGATAGATGGGAGTAGGGATTTACTAACCATAATGTAATCAATTCTTGAGCGGGTATGGTGCACATTCGAGAAGAACGTATATTCCAACAAGTCAGGATTACACAATTTCCATGAATCATAAAAAGGACAGGCAGCAATGGCAGATTGGAAACTCTTATGAGTTTTGTCAGGTTGAAATTTAGAGGAGGAGAGTCTGTCTGAAAAAGGATCTAACCATTGGTTAAAATCACCAGCAATTACAATATCTGGGCAGTCAATGGAGGAAATAAGAATTTTAATATCCTTCCAGAACTGGGGGTCAGGTCTTACTGGGCCGTAAATGTTAAGCATGACCAGAGTCTTGTTCTGGATGACAACCTTAGCCATTGCCCAGCATCCTACATCATCATTCTGAGAAGAAACAATTTGTACATTTAGGGCTTTATGAAATAAAATAGCTACCCCCCTTTTTTATTAACAGCAGGAGAAAACACAACTTGGCCCACCCAATGCCTTTTCAACTTAAGAGATTCAACATCCGAGCAATGCGTTTCCTGGAGAAAAACAACTTGTGAATTAAGTTTCGATAAAAGTGATAGTACCTTCTGACGCTTGACGGGGTGACCGAGACCTCTGACATTCCACGAGACAAAGTTAAACATGTTGGTAGGAAGGGAGGATGGGCGACATATGGAGAGGACACACTTCAAGGTGATAACTACAAAAAGGGAAACAGCAAACAAATAAATTACAGAAAGATGAGACATCCAACATATACATATTACCGAAGTATACTGCATCTAGAATCGGGACAAATAACCACAGAGACTGCAATTGATCAAGGGGAGACTGTACAGGAAGAGAGTACCAGACAAAGAAGAAGAACAAACAATGAACATAAATGGGGAAAGAGCAAGAGATAGAAAAGGAAGAGAAGAAACATGAGGAGAGAGGAAAGAGAAAAGCAAGCAGATCAAGGCATAGAAACCTGATCTGAGAAGCGCAAAACAACCAAGACATCAGGGACGAAGACACACCGGAGAGGGGACACATCCCCACCAGCTACCACGGAGAGGACATACTACACAAACATAAGATACAGAAAACAGAGCCTCAAGAAGAGAAGCATTGAGCATAAGAGAAAGGAGCAGAGAAATGAAAGTGAAGCCAAGAAGAGCTACAATGAAGAGCAGAAAGGGTAAGAGCCATTAGTTAGCTGTATCCATGTTAGAGGATGAAGCACTTTGCAGATACGAGTGACGTTTTTGTGGATCATCAAAAGAGCGGGAACGACCATTGTGCGTGATTTTACAGAGACAAGGATGGAGAATACCATATTGAATATTCAACTGTCTCATTAGTGGACGAAGATTCAAAAATTCCTTGCGTCTGGCATTCGTGGCATTCGAGAGATCTTGTGAAATAAAGATGTCGTGACCAGACCATTGAAGACGACGTTTGAGTCTAGCAGCCTTCAAGACAGACATCAATTCTGTGAACTCAAGTAACAGAAAAATTATGCCGCGAGGCTTGGTAGCATTAGAGTTCAAACGGCCTATACGATGGGCTCTCTGAATGTTGACGGGATGAGACGTAGGTTGAAGGCCCAAAAGTTCTTGAAGGAATTTCCGCATAAAAGCCACCACGTCAGGACCTTCCACATTTTCGGGAATACCATAAACGATTGTTCCTACGATTGCGATTTTCAAGGTCGTCGGTGTGTAGCTTCAGTTTGTGGATTTCTTGCTCCAGCATGGGTATTTTGGCAGAAACATCCTGGATATCACTGACACAAATTCAGCCCTTTGCCCTCCATAATGACCCATCGATCCTCGATCTGTTTGAGTTTCTCATTGATGGCAGACATGAATGGTTGAAGCCCTCTAACCTCCTCTAAAATGGAGTCCAGGACTGGATTTGAGGAAGACTGGATGGGAGAAGGAGGGTCGTTTTTAGGTCTTTTAGGCTTAGCACCTGTATGAGATAGTTTGGGAGTTGATGAGTCATGCGACATGCTGTTAGCGTATGTGTGAGCGCAAAGCAAGGCAATATCAGGTATCTACAGGCACACACTACGAATACCAAGTAAAAGTCTATACTGCTAACGTGACCTTTGATGTGGACAAGGAGACGGAGCAACCTTCAATTATGGTTAAAGCATAGAGAGCTCGCATAGATGTCCATCCAATTGGAGCAGAAATACCAAATAGCACCTTCAGCCGAGACAGCACAGGTTAAAGGAGAAAATAATGAGGCATACTTCACTTTGAGACTCAATTGAGGAGAGAGAGTCAGGAAAACGGTAAAATTACACTGCGACTCATGAAACCTAAAATGGCGGCCGTGAATTCTCACACAGACAAGAGGAGATATGCACACTCTTAATTAGCAACATTCAGGCTACAAGATATAGCATAGGAGAAGCCCCAGAGTCATTGAATGATGTTGTAGCCAAATTGATAATGGTTTGAGGCAGTATGAACAGCAGCAGTGCAAAGTACATTAAAAGGTGAGAGAAATGCCATAACAGAGAAAAACGCGGACTCGGCAATCCAAGATGGCGGCTGCCCGAGGTAGAAATCTGAAGAAAAATTACCGCTGTTGAAAAACTCCGAAAAACGGCATAACCGGAACTTTCAGTGGTCTCCTCTAGATCAGGACACCTTCCGCCGCTCTTCCATGCCCATTAAACTGTCAAATAAGAGATTTAGGAGGCTCTACGGCATTCGGGGATTTTGTCTGCCGCGGAGCCTACGGAAAAGCCGTCCTCGCTCTCCGGCGCGCAAGCCACGCCCGTGATTATACCTCTGAGCAGGAGATATTGCAATTTGTTAGTGAGTGTTTATAATAAATACATATTTTTATAACTACATGGTGCGGTTCTTTTTCACTTGACCTTCACCGTATGATTAGTACTGGTAAAATAAGCTGCTTTACACTCCTTCTGGACTAAGCCTGAAGGCTGCTCTCCACAGCTACCACTTGGAGAGCTTTCTAAGGTTGTCTTAGACCACTAAAATCACCATAAGTTTTGTCTGGATTAGTGCAGGGTGCTTAACTTAAATAAGTGGCCACCATATACTAAGCCAGCCTCCTACAGTAGACCCTATGATGGGATTTCACTATCATAAAGTGCTTATAACCATCATTGGAATGAGCGACTTGTAGCCTCGCTTCACCAGTAGTTAGTTTAAAAGCCTCTTCCACCCAGCCTATGTCTGATTTCCTAATGAGCTCTGGGTTACTAAACAAATGAGGTTTACCCAACTCCCCCAGAGCTGTTTTAATGTAATTAAACCAAGGTATGCGACGACCTAGCTCCAAATGTATGCAATCATTCACAATCCTTTTGTTAAATTCCAATTCACTCTTCAGCCATTTTGAGAGCCAAAGAAGTTTTGGACGGAGTCGAATAAAATCAGTTATAAAATCTGCTCCCATTTCTTCATGGACAATTCCCTCTGGGACACTCTGGGGGATTCTTAATAGCTTTTTTAAAAATGTTGTTTTCAGCAACTTGAATTGAACGGCAAGGCTTGTATCTGGAGATTGCCGCACCAAACGCCACCGCGGGGACACACTTTGCATTCTTAAGATGTAAAAATAGATTTAATATGACTGTGTCCTATACGTCTACTAAAGGAATCTATCCCATGAGCTGCGTTACTAAGGGGTTGTATATGTGCTTTTATAAGTGGTCCCCAAGTCAGTTGGTTGTCAAACAGGGTGCCAAGGTAACGAAACGTATCCACTTTTCCTCAACAATAATCCTTGATATAGTGAGCTTTAGAGTTCTTATTCTTTGACGGGCCAATTGTCATAATGTGGGACTTAAGGAAATTAGTTTTAAGTTGTAAATACTCCATAAATTCATACGATGGGAGGAGTTTAAGTGTTTCTTGTGCACCTCAGATCAGAGAGCACTGGGCCATGACAGCTGCTGTTCTGGTTATGTATACCTTGTTGGAATACTTTGCGTAATAATTCCTTAGAATTATTGTTGTTTTAATTCCCTCTCTCTCTTTCTTGCACATTCTTAGCCTCAGTCGCTGTGGGATAACCGGTGCTTCCTGTGCAGCTCTGGCCGCCGCCCTTCGCTCCAGCCGCTCTTTGCTGGAGCTGGACTTGGGTGACAATAAACTGGGTGACGCTGGTGCGACCCTGATCTGTGACGCCCTGAAACACCCGGACACCCGGCTGCAGAAGATCAAGTAAGGAGTAGAGGCAGGGAGGGCAGGGCTTTTCTGTCTCTTCTGCATTTTATATTTTCCTCTGGATTCATTGACTACGAGTGCAGCTTCTCGCCTCCATATGCTTCTTACATGCGTGTTCCAAGGTTAGTTCTCAGATGCCTGTTTGAGGCGCTATCAGGTGTGGGGGGATTTAGCCCAAGATGAAACATTACTATTAAATCTATCTACCAGACAGGTCAGTGTAAAACTCGGAGTGAGTGCAGCCCGGTGCTCCAACAACATCAGGACAGAAACCGGGTGGCGTTGGGGGGGGGGTGGGGGGGTGTTAAAGTGTTTCTTGTGCACCTCAGATCAGAGAGTACTGGGTCGTGACAGTTGCTGTTCTGGTTATTTATACCTTGTTTTTAATACTTTGAGTAATAAACGCTAAGAGTTGTTATTGTTTTAATCCCCCCTCTCTCTCTTTCTCTCACCTCCTTAGCCTCTCTTGGTGTGGGATAACCAGTGCTTCCTGTGCAGCTCTGGCCGCCGCCCTTCGCTCCAACCGCTCTTTGCTGGAACTGGACTTGAGATTGAATTTACTGGATAAGAATGCACTGGGTGAGGATGGTGCATTCCTGATCTGTGACGCCCTAAAGCACCCGGACACCCGGCTGCAGAAGATCGGGTAAGGAGCAGAGGCAGGGGGAGGGGTTTTTCTGTATCATCTGCATTTTATATTTTCCTCTGGATTCATTGACTATGAGTGCAGCTTCTCTCCTCCATATGTTTCTTACATGCGTGTTCCAAGGTTATTTCTCAGACGCCTGTTTGAGGCGCTATCAGGTGTGGGTGGGGAATTTTGCCCAAGATGAAACATTACGTCAAAACTAAATATCCAGACAGGTCAGTGTAAAACTAGGAGCGAGTGCGTCCCTGCACTTCAACAACATCAGGACCGAAATCAGGGACAGTGGGAGGGGTAAAGTGTTTTATTGTGCAGCTCAGATCCGAGAGTACTGGGCCGCGACAGTTGCTGTTATGGTTATTTATACCTTCTTTTTAATACTTTGAGTAATAAACGCTTAGAATTCTTAATGTTTTAATCCCACTCTCTCTCTTTCTCGCACCTTCTTAGCCTCAGTGGCTGTCACGTAACCAGTGCTTCCTGTGCAGCTCTGGCCGCTGCCCTTCACTCCAGCCGCTCTTTGCTGGAACTGGACCTGCATGTCAATGCACTGGGTGAGGCTGGAGCGACCCTGATCTGTGACGCCCTGAAGCACCCGGACACCCGGCTGCAGAAGATCAAGTAAGGATCGGGGGTAGGGGGTTCTTCTGTATCATCTGCGTTTTATATGTTCGAGGCATATGAGCTGCAGATTGTACATTTAGCAATAGATCGCCACCTGGTGTTTGGCTCGGATGATTGCAGGTTGTTGTTGTCTTCTTGGAAGAAGTCTTTGTAGTCACGAGATAGGTGACTCCTCCCTTGGACAATACTGTGCATGGTCATCAACTCCATCCTCAGATTGTTTTTTCCGCCACTGGGTTCGGATGAAAGTTTTCCGCTACGGCTAGAAAACAACTTTTCTGCTTTTTCGAAGCGTGAACATTTAAATAAACTTCTTCGACATCGAACATCCCGGTGCGTCGAAGCGGGCCGTTGGGCCTATCGGCCCCGTACGGCCTACGCCTCATGGCCAGAACTCCATTCAAAAGATGCCCAGTATGTCGAGCAAAATTCCCTCATAGCGACCATCATGAGGTTTGCAACCTCTGTCTCTCGCCAGAACACAACGAGTCGACCTGCACAGCCTGTGCCTCCTTCGGATCGAAAAAGACCATTCGGGATCGGAGGGCCCGTCGACACGAGATGAGGAGATCAGCGCCAGCACCGGAGGCCATCTTTGAGGAGGAGATCGTCGAAGAAGACGTCTCCGTGGATGAAGATCCGATCGAACATATCTCCGAGGAAGAGGCTCCACTCGTCGCCGAGGAAGACTCGCCTGATCTCCAGATCATATCGGGGGCAGAGGACTCTGACGATTCGATTCCATCTTGACAACCCGTGAGTACCTCTGCCCCTGCACAACACACACTACCCAAACAAAAGGCAACGGTCGGCACTCCGCCCATGGGGCCCAGTCGAGACCGAAATGTACCCTCTACCGCCCCGCCTTCGGGCTCGGCTCCGAGGAAACAGACTATGCCTTCCGGTGCCTCGGCACCGAAACGAACACATGTGCCAACTCCACCTCCTGCATTGGTACCGAAGAATCCTTCGACACCGAAGGACTCGTCGACACCGAAGCCAAAACGCCCTTCGGTGCCTAGAGACAAAGACCCTTCGGCACCCGTACAAAAGGACACATCGGTGCCGAAGCCAAAGACAGTACCGGATCTGAAAGCTTCTACTCTAAAACCTTCCGGTTCCAAAAACAAAGAAGGGAAGCCAGATTCCGGCGCCGCAGGCCCAGCAAAACCTGTTTCCACGCCGAAACCACCAATATCGGTACCAAAGACTACAGACAAACATAGGACACCTTCGGCACTGAAAAAATTGCCACAGGACTCAATCACTCCTTCTAAGGCAAAGAACACTAAGCAACCTCTATCGGCACCGAACAAATCGACGCTGAAGAAGATTATAGAGGAGGAATATCTGTTTACACCAGATCCTAGACAGAAAAAAGTCCATATTAACCCAAGAACTGGACATGTGGAAGCAATGCCTTACAAAACAAGCATTTGCAATACATAAGGTCTCGCATTAGGAAAGTTTGAGCTATTGGTATTGTAAATGACAAATTTTTTATATATGTGTTGGTTTTGAAAATAGCAAAAATAATAGCTTTGTCATTTACAATTCCAATAGTTATAACTTGTGACACCTATAGTATTTGTAATGCAATATGTGTTGTATTCACGTGACTTAGATGTATTGATATTACAAATAACAATGGCTTTGAATTTTTTTAATAATTAATACTTAAATAAAAGTTCTTTTAATTTATAATGGCAATAGCTTAGACTTTTGTAAATAACTTTTGTGAAGAATATGTTCAGTGTATTTTATTGTGACGAAAATCCAAGAACAGAAGTGAAATACTAACCTCTTTTTGTGACATTTGTAATAAAGCTTGAAACATTGAGAGATCATATTTGACCCAGTTGTTGTTGAATGGTTGCACAGATTGATGCTGTGGTGGCGCTGAGTGATGTTGTGGTGGCGACTAGTGATGCTGTGGCATTAAATGATCCTGTGGTAGCGCATAGTGATGTTGTTGTGCCCCTTAGTGATGCTGTGGTGGTGCTGAGTGATGCTGTGGTGATGCGATAGATAGAGTGAGTGGGATAGATAGATAGAGTGAGGGCGATAGATAGATAGAGGGAGGGCGATAGATAGGAGTGAGGGCGATAGATAGCTAGACAGATAGATAGAGTGATGACAATCAGTAACTAAATTAATAGATAGAATGAGGGCGATAGATAGATAGTGAGAATGAGGGTGATAGGTAGATAGATAGATAGAGTGAGGGCGATAGGTAGATAGAGTGAGGGCGATAGATAGATAGCGTGAGGGCGATAGATAGATAGCGTGAGGGCGATAGAGTGAGGGTGTTAGATAGATCGATAGATAGATAGATAGATAGATAGATAGATAGATAGATAGATAGATAGATAGATAGATAGATAGATAGATATATAGATAGAGGGCGATAGATAGAGTGAGGCCGTTAGATAGAGTGAGGCCGATAGATAGAGTGAGGCCGATAGATTGATAGATTGATAGATTGATAGATAGATAGATAGATTGATAGATAGAGTGAGGGCGATTAGATAGATAGAGGGAGGGCGATAGATAGATAGAGTTAGGGCGATAGACAGATAGAGTTAGGGCGATAGATAGAGTGAGGGCGATAGATAGATAGAGTGAGGGCGATAGATAGAGTGAGGGCGATAGATAGAGTGAGGGCGATAGATAGAGTGAGGGCGATAGATAGAGTGAAGGCGATTAGATAGATAGAGTGAGGCCGATAGATAGAGTGAGGGCGATAGATAGACAGATAGAATGAGGGCGATAGATAGATAGACAGATAGAGTGAGGGCGATAGATAGATAGATAGTTGTGTGTGGTTGTGTGTGCGTGGTTGTGTGGGTGTGGTGTGTGTTATGCTTTGTTTTGCTATGTTTTGTTATGCTATGCTATGTTTTGTTGTGTTTGGTATGCTATGCTATGTTTTGCTAGGCTATGATATGTTTTGTTATGCTATGTTTTGTTTTGTTTTGTTATGCTATGTTTTGTTGTGTTTTGTTAAGCTATGCTATGTTTTGTTATGCTATGTTTTGTTGTGTTTTGTTAAGCTATGCTATGCTTGGTTAGGCTATGCTATGCTTGGTTAGGCTATGCTATGCTTGGTTAGGCTAGGCTATGCTTGGTTAGGCTATGCGCTATGCTTGGTTAGGCTATGCTCTATGCTTGGTTAGGCTATGCTCTATGCTTGGTTAGGCTATGCTCTATGCTTGGTTAGGCTATACTCTATGCTTGGTTAGGCTATGCTATGCTCTATGCTTGGTTATGTTATGCTCTATGCTTGGTTAGGTTATGCTCTATGCTTGGTTAGGTTATACTCTATGCTTGGTTAGGTTATGCTCTATGCTTGGTTAGGTTATGCTCTATGCTTGGTTAGGTTATGCTCTATGCTTGGTTAGGTTAGGTTATGCGCTATGCTTGGTTAGGTTATGCGCTATGCTTGGTTAGGTTAGGTTATGCGCTATGCGCTATGTTATGCGCTATGCGCTATGTTATGCGCTATGCGCTATGCGCTATATTATGCGCTATGCGCTATGTTATGCGCTATGTTATGCGCTATGTTATGCGCTATGCGCTATGCTATGCGCTATGTGCTATGTTATGTGCTATGTTATGCGCTATGCGCTATGTTATGAGCTATGCGCTATGTTATGGGCTATGCGCTATGCTGCGCTATGTTATGCGCTATGTTATGCGCTATGTTATTGGCTATGTTATGCGCTATGCGCTATGTTATGCGCTATGTTATGCGCTATGCGCTATGTTGTGCGCTATGTTGCGCTATGTTATGTGCTATGTTATGCGCTATGCGCTATGTTATGCACTATGTTATGTGCTATGTTATGCGCTATGCGCTATGTTATTCGCTATGCGCTATGTTATGTGCTATGCGCTATGTTATGCGCTATGCGCTATGTTATGCGCTATGCGCTTTGTTATGCGCTATGCGCTGTTATGCGCTATGTTATGCGCTATGCGCTATGCGCTATGTTATGCGCTATGCGTTATGTTATGCGCTATGTTATGCGCTATGCATTATGTTATGCACTATGTTATGTGCTATGTTATGCGCAATGCATTATGTTATGCGCTATGTTATGCGCTATGCGTTATGTTATGCGCTAAGTTAGGCGCAATGTTATGCGCTATGTTATGCGCTATGCGCTATGTTATGCGCTATGTTGCGCTATGCTATGTGCTATGTTGTGCTATGTTATGCGCTATGTTATGCGCTATGTTATGCGCTATGCTCTATGCGCTATGTTATGCGCTATGTTATGCGCTATGTTATGCGCTATGTTATGCGCTATGTTATGCGCTATGTTATGCGCTATGTTATGCGCTATGTTATGCGCTATGCTATGCGCTATGCTATGCGCTATGTTATGCGCTATGCGCTATGTTATGCGCTATGTTATGCGCTATGCGCTATGTTATGCGCTATGCACTATGTGTTGTGCTATGTTATGCACTATGCGCTATGTTATGCGCTATGTTGCGCTATGTTATGCGCTATGTTGCGCTATGTTATGCGCTATGTTATGCACTATGCGCTATGTTATGCGCTATGTTATGCGCTATGTTATGCGCTATGCGCTATGTTATGCGCTATACGCTATGTTATGCGCTATGTTGCGCTATGTTATGCGCTATGTTATGCGCTATGTTATGCGCTATGCGCTATGTTATGTGCTATGCACTATGTGTTGCGCTATGTTATGCACTATGCGCTATGTTATGCGCTATGTTGCGCTATGTTATGTGCTATGTTGCGCTATGTTATGCGCTATGTTATGCACTATGCGCTATGTTATGCGCTATGCGCTATGTTATGCGCTATGCGCTATGTTATGCGCTATACGCTATGTTATGCGCTATGTTATGCGCTATGTTATGCGCTATGCTATGCGATATGTTATGCGCTATGCGCTATGTTATGCGCTATGCGCTATGCTATGCGCTATGTTGTGCTATGATATGCGCTATGTTATGCGCTATGTTATGCGCTATGCTCTATGCGCTATGTTATGCGCTATGTTATGGGCTATGTTATGCGCTATGTTGTGCGCTATGTTATGCGCTATGATATATGCTATGCGCTATGTTATGCGCTATGCGCTATGTTATGCGCTATGCTATTCGCTATGTTATGCGCTATGCGCTATGTTATGCGCTATGTTATGCGCTATGTTATGCGCTATGTTATGCGCTATGTTATGCGCTATGTTATGCGGTATGCGCTATGTTATGCGCTATGCGCTATGTTATGCACTATGTTATGTGCTATGTTATGCGCTATGCGCTATGTTATGCGCTATGCGCTATGTGTTGCTCTATGTTATGCGCTATGCGCTATGTTATGCGCTATGTTATGCGCTGTGCGCTATGTTATGCGCTATGCGCTATGTTATGCGCTATGCTATGCGCTATGCGCTATGTTATGCGCTATGCGCTATGTTATGCGCTATGTTGCGCGCTATGTTATGCTATGTTGCACTATGTTGCGCTATGTTGCGCTATGTTATGCGCTATGTTATGCGCTATGTTGCGCTATGTTATGCGCTATGTTATGCACTATGTTATGCGTTATGTTATGCGCTATGTTGCACTATGTTATGCTGTGTTTTGCTATCCTATGCTTTGCTGTGTTTTGCTATCCTACACGTTGCTGTGTTTTGCTATCCTATGCTTTGCTGTGTTTTGCTATCCTATGCTTTGCTGTGTTTTGCTATCCTATGCTTTGCTGTGTTTTGCTATCCTATGCTTTGCTGTGTTTTGCTATCCTATGCTTTGCTGTTTTGCTATCCTATGCTTTGCTGTGTTATGCTTTGCTGTGTTTTGTTATGCTATGTTTTGTTGTTTTACTATGATATGCTATGTTTTGCTATGCTATGTTTTGTTTTGCTATCCTATGCTTTGTTTTGCTATGTTTTGTTATGTTCTGCTGTTTTGTTCTGCTGTTTTGTTGTGTTATGTTATGCTATGCTATGGTTTGTTTTGTTTTACTATGCTATGTTTTGTTTTGCTATTCTTTGTTATGTTATGTTTTGTTTTGTTATGCTATTCTATTTTATGCTATGGTTTGTTTTATTATGCTATTCTATGTTTTGCTGTGTTATGCTACGTTTTGTTATGTTCTGCTGTTTTGTTATGCTATGTTATGTTATGCTATGTTTTGTTATGCTATGATTTGTTATGCTATGTTTTGTTATGCTATGTTTTGTTCTGCTATGTTTTGTTCTGCTATGGTTTGTTGTGTTATGTTATGCTATGTTTTGTTGCTTTACTATGATATGCTATGTTTTGTTTTGCTATCCTATGCTTTGTTTTGCTATGTTTTGTTATGTTCTGCTGTTTTGTTCTGCTGTTTTGTTGTGTTATGTTATGCTGTGCTATGTTTTGTTTTGTTTTACTATGCTATGTTTTGTTTTGCTATTCTTTGTTATGTTATGCTATGGTGCGTTTTGTTTTGCTATGCTATGTTTTGTTTTGCTATTCTTTGTTATGTTATGCTATGGTTTGTTTTGTTATGCTATTTTATGTTTTGCTGTGTTATGCTATGTTTTGTTATGCGCTATGCGCTATGTTATGCGCTATGTTGCGCTATGCTATGCGCTATGTTATGCGCTTTGATGCGCTATGTTATGCGCTATGTTATGTGCTATGTTATGCGCTATGCTCTATGCGCTATGTTATGCGCTATGTTATGCACTATGTTATGCGCTATGTTATGCACTATGTTATGCGCTATGCTATGCGCTATGTTATGCGCTATGCTATGCGCTATGCGCTATGTTATGCGCTATGTTGCGCTATGCTATGTGCTATGTTATGCGCTATGTTGCGCTATGTTATGCGCTATGTTATGCGCTATGTTATGCGCTATGCTCTATGCGCTATGTTATGCGCTATGTTATGCACTATGTTATGCGCTATGTTATGCGCTATGTTATGCGCTATGCTATGCGCTATGTTATGCGCTATGCGCTATGTTATGCGTTATGCGCTATGTTATGCGCTATGTTATGCGCTATGTTATGCGCTATGCGCTATGTTATGCGCTATGTTATGTTCTATGCGCTATGTTGTGCTATGTTATGCGCTATGTTGCGCTATGTTATGTGCTATGTTATGCGCTATGTTATGCACTATGCGCTATGTTATGCGCTATACGCTATGTTATGCGCTATGTTGCGCTATGTTATGCGCTATGTTATGCGCTATGCGCTATGTTATGCGCTATGCGCTATGTGTTGTGCTATGTTATACGCTATGCGCTATGTGTTGCGCTATGTTATGCGCTATGTTATGCACTATGTTATGCGCTATGCTATGCGATATGTTATGCGCTATGCGCTATGTTATGCGCTATGCGCTATGCTATGCGCTATGTTGCGCTATGCGCTATGTTATGCGCTATGTTATGCGCTATGTTATGCACTATGTTATGCGCTATGTTATGCGCAATGCGCTATGTTATGCGCTATGTTATGCGCTATGTTATGCGCTATGCTATGTGCTATGTTATGCGCTATGCTATGCGCTATGTTATGCGTTATGCTATTCGCTATGTTATGCGCTATGCGCTATGTTATGCGCTATGTTATGCGCTATGTTATGCTGTGCTTTGCTGTGTTTTGCTATCCTATGCTTTGCTGTGTTATGCTTTGCTGTGTTTTGTTATGCTATGTTTTGTTGTTTTACTATGATATGCTATGTTTTGCTATGCTATGTTTTGTTTTGCTATCCTATGCTTTGTTTTGCTATGTTTTGTTATGTTCTGCTGTTTTGTTGTGTTATGTTATGTTATGCTATGCTATGGTTTGTTTTGTTTTACTATGCATTGTTTTGTTTTGCTATTCTTTGTTATGTTATGTTTTGTTTTGTTATGCTATTCTATGTTATACTATGGTTTGTTTTGTTATGCTATTCTATGTTTTGCTGTGTTATGCTATGTTTTGTTATGTTCTGCTGTTTTGTTATGCTATGTTTTGTTATGCTATGTTTTGTTATGCTATGATTTGTTATGCTATGTTTTGTTATGCTATGTTTTGTTCTGCTATGTTTTGTTCTGCTATGGTTTGTTGTCTTATGTTATGCTATGTTTTGTTGTTTTACTATGATATACTATGTTTTGCTATGCTATGTTTTGTTTTGCTATCCTATGCTTTGTTTTGCTATGTTTTGTTATGTTCTTCTGTTTTGTTCTGCTGTTTTGTTGTGTTATGCTATGCTGTGCTATGTTTTGTTTTGTTTTACTATGCTATGTTTTGTTTTGCTATTCTTTGTTATGTTATGCTATGGTTTGTTTTGTTTTACTATGCTATGTTTTGTTTTGCTATTCTTTGTTATGTTATGCTATGGTTTGTTTTGTTATGCTTTTTTTATGTTTTGCTGTGTTATGCTATGTTTGTCATGCTATGTTTTGTTATGCTATGTTTTGTTATGCTATGTTTTGTTATGCTATGTTTTGTTCTGCTATGTTTTGTTCTGCTATGTTTTGTTCTGCTATGTTTTGTTGTGTTATGTTATGCTATGTTTTGTTGTTTTACTATGATATGCTTTGTTTTGCTATGCTTTGTTTTGTTATGCTATGGTGTTTTGTTGTGTTGTGTTTTGTTATGCTTTGTTGTGTTTTTCTATGCTATGTTTTGTTGTGTTTTGCTATCCTATGCTTTGTTTTGTTATGCTGTGCTTTTGCTATCCTATGCTTTTGTTTGTTATGCTATGCCATGCTGTGTTTCGTTATGCTATGCTATGTTTTGTTATGCTATGCTGGTAAGGGTATGTGAGGGTGTGTGTGTGAGTGTGTGTGAGGGTGAGTGAGGGGGGTGAGGTGTTTGAGAGTGAGGGGGTGTGAGGGTGAGAGGGTAAGGGGGTGTGAGGGTGAGGGGGTGTGAGGGTGAGGGTGTGAGAGTGTGTGAGGGTGTGTGAGGGTGAGTGAGGGTGTGTGAGGGTATGTGAGGGGTGTGAGGGTGAGAGTGTGTGAGGGTGAGTGTGTGAGGGTGAGAGTGTGTGAGGGTGAGAGTGTGGGAGGGTGAGAGTGTGGGAGGGTGAGAGTGTGTGAGGGTGAGAGTGTGTGAGAGTGAGGGGGTGTGAGGGTGAGGGGTGTGAGGGTGAGTGGTGTGAGGGGGTGTGAGGGTGAGGCAGTGTGAGCGTGTGTGAGGGTGAGGGGGTGAGTGAGGGTGAGGGGGTGTGAAGGTGAGGGGGTGTGAGGGTGTGAGGGTGAGAGGGTGTGTGAGGGTGAGTGAGGGTGTGTGAGGGTGTGTGAGGGTATGTGAGGGTGTGTGAGAGTGAGGGGGTGTGAGGGTGAGGAGGTGTGTCAGGGGGTGTGAGGGGGTGAGGGCGAGTGAGGGGGGTGAGGGCGTGAGGGTTAGTGAGGGTGAGTGTCTCCAATGAATGTCGCTGCTTCGCCTTGTTTGAAAATGTTCAGTGCTGCAAATAGAGCATGCCGCCCTAATTATCACAGCATGAGGCCCCAAAGTGATAATTATCACAGCATGCAGAGAGCCGCCCCACACTGCTGGAGCACTCAACTGCACATTAATTATAGTTGAGTGCTCCAGCAGCCTGGGGCGCCTGTTGACATGCTGTGATAAGTGGGTCTCATGCTGTGATAATTGTTGCGGCGCCTGAGGAAGTGGAGACTCCTGCTGGGATAATTGGTCTTGTGGCGGCTCAGGAAGTAGAGTTTCATGCTGGGATAATTGGTCTGGCGGCGCTTGCGGCGCCTGACGTCCAACAAACGTGCACAAGCTGCTCAACCTTGAAGCGCGTTCACAGACCTGGGTCGGCTCGTGCCCAGGTCTGTATCGGGCTCGTTCACAGCTGTTACTCCCTTGACAGGGATGAAAGCGGCTATAAGTCTCGTTGGCGGTAGCGCTTCGCGCTGCAACGCCAGCGAGACCTAAAAAGGCCAGCAGACACACCCCTTACACCTGTGGTTCCTGCCAAAAAGGATTGTGCAACTTCTCCAGTGCACCCTTCCTCTCCTTCACCTTCTTCCTCTCCTATTAATCCATATATTGAACCTACACCTTCTCCTATCCAATCTCCTGCATCATCACACCACACTGACGAGGAGTATGATTTGGGTGGGGGGGATGATGTACCAGAGCCACATACATACCCTTTAGATGAGGATATCAACCCAGAATATCCCAAGGAAGACGATGCATATAATTTTGCACCAGACATCCCTGATCCTCAGTACTACCCAACAAAACCCTCCCTTCCAGAGGATAGTATTTGGTTTAATCATTTGCTAAACAGAGCTGCACTTTACTATAGGGTTCCTATGCACTCTGATGCCATTGAGGAGGACTTCTTATTGGACACTTTTGAACAGTCACAAAGGTCTACTCAAATATTACCCATGATCAAGGGAGCCATTAAACATGCTCCAGACATTTTTAAAGATCCAGTAAGGTGTACAGTGTTGAATCCCAGAATTGAGAAAAAGTACAGACCAGCACCAGCTGATCCAGTATACATTAAGGGACATCTGCCATTAGACTCTTTGGTAGTGTCAAATGCACGTAAAAGAGCCAATTCTCAAACTTCTGGTGACACACCTCTGCCTGACAAAGAATCCAAGATTATTGATGCGTCAGGAAAAAGAATTGCTGCACAACCAACAAACATATGGCGCATAGCAAACACACAGGCCTTACTCTGACGATACAACAGGGCTCATTACGACCAATTAGAAAAGTTAATGGAATACCTACCAGATCAATACAAGGATCAGGCAGCAGAGCTCTTACAAGAAGGCAAATTAATATCTAATGCCTCAATTAAGTGCGCACTAGATGTAGCTGACACAGCATCCAGAGCAGTTAACACTAGTGTTATTCTCAGGCGTCATGCATGGTTACGCATTTCAGGTTTCAAACCAGAAGTACAAACCACCATCCTAAACCAGCCTTTCAATCAGAACCAACTGTTCGGGCCGGAAGTAGATATTACACTGGAAAAGATGAAAAAGGACACAGACACAGCTAAGTCTATGGGTGCATTACAATCCACCCAAACTAGAGGTTTTTTTCGCCGCTCCTCTTATAGTGGAGGCTCCAACCAAACCGGCGCAGATTCGACATCATCTTTTAAAACACACACACACAGACCTCCTCTAATAAAGGCTACTTTAGAGGAGGATACAGAGGCAATAACAACAAGGGAAGAGGTAGAGGTAATAACAACAACCGCTCCTATTCCACTCCCAAACAGTGACTTCCCGCTGCCTCCCCTACAGCATTCCACTCCTATAGGGGGCAGAGTATCACAGTTCCTACCTGTCTGGAACTCCATCACAACAGACAAGTGGGTAAGACAGATTATCCAACATGGCTACTGCCTAGAACTCACAGCAACCCCCCCAAACATACCACCCAGGCAGCGTCCAATGTCCACAGAACACATAACTCTGCTTCAACAGGAAGTCCTAGCACTCCTAGAAAAAGATGCTATTCAAGTAGTTCCTCTACAAGAACAAGGAACAGGAGTCTACTCACTGTACTACTTAATCCCCAAAAAGGACGGGACACTGAGACCAATTCCCGACCTCAGGCTCCTCAACCATTATATACAATCAGATCATTTTCACATGATCACTTTACAACAAGTACTCCCATTGCTAGAACAGGGAGATTTTCTTTCAACACTAGACCTAAAGGACGCTTACTTTCATGTGCCTATACATCCTGCGCACAGGAAGTATCTAAGATTTGTCATACAAGGACAACACTATCAGTTCAAAGTCCTTCCATTCGGGGTCACAACAGCACCACAAGTGTTTACAAAGTGCTTAGCAGTAGTAGCAGCACATCTCAGAAGACAACAGATACATGTCTTCCCTTACCTCGACGACTGGCTCATAAAAGCAAGATCATTCAACCAGGGTGTACAACACACAAAACAAACGATTCAAACATTACACGACTTAGGGTTTACAATAAACTACACCAAGTCGCACCTAGAGCCTTCGCACGTTCATCAATATCTAGGAGCTACCATAAACACATCAGTAGCTCTAGCGTATCCCAGTAAAGCCAGGATTCAAAGCATTCAGAGCTTAGTTTCCCTTTTTCAATGCCAGCACTCTCTACAAGCCAGAGTGTTCATGAAACTAATAGGCATGATGGCATCTTGCATCTTTATAGTCCCTCAAGCAAGACTGCAAATGCGCCCGCTACAAGAATGTCTAGCACAGCAGTGGAATCAGGCTCAAGGTCAGCCCACAGACCTGGTGTTGGTAGACAGCCGTACATATCGCTCTCTGCAAAGGTGGAACACCAAAAACCTGACAAAGGGACGGCCGTTCCTAGACTCTGTTCCACAAATAGTGCTCACGACAGATGCATCCCTCACAGGATGGGGAGCCCATCTCTTGCATTATACCACACAGGGCCAATGAAACAATCAACAGAAACAGTTACACATCAACCATTTAGAGCTGCTAGCTCTCAAAACCTTTCAAGTACAAGTACAAAACAAAGCTGTTCTAATCCGGACGGACAATATGACAGCCATGTATTATGTACAAAAACAGGGGGGGACGCACTCTCTGCAACTTTCCCAACTTGCACAGACCATTTGGAGATGGGCCATCCCTCAAAACATACACCTGACAGTAGAACACCTTCCAGGAATTCACAACCAAATAGCAGATCTGTTGAGTCGTCAGTCACAACAGATTCACAAATGGGAGCTGCACACACAAGTTCTCCAACCATTCTTCCAAAGGTGGGGGCATCCACAGATAGATCTGTTTGCCACACACGAGAATGCGAAATCCCCAAGCTTTGCCGCCAGATTTCCACACCCACCATCGGAAGGAAATGCGATATGGATGAACTGGTCAGGCAGATTTGCGTACGCTTTTCCGCCTCTCCCACTCATTCCACTAGTAGTACGCAAGCTCAGACAACAGTCTCTCAAACTGATACTGGTGGCTCCCACATGAGCAGGTCAGCCGTGGTTCACCACAGTGCAGGACCTCTCACTGGGTCCACATCAAAAGTTACGGCTCACGCCATCGCTGTTAGCACAGAACCATGGAGAAATAAGACACCCAGACCCAAACCAACTGAATTTGGCGATCTGGCTCCTGCGGTCTTAGAGTTCGGTTACTTAAACCTACCACAAGACTGTATGAACATAATTAACCGCATGCGTGCTGCGGTCATTTTTGCGCTGTGCGGCTTTTTTCCAAAAGCCGCGTTACATGACGAGCTGAGCTTGCGAGCGGCGCAACTCATGACGAGCTCAGCATCGAATGGGTTAAAGAAGCTAGAAGACCCACTACCAGAGCATGTTATGCGGCCAAGTGGAAAAGATTTGCAATATACTGTAACAACAATAACATTGATCCATTGGATGTTTCCATCCAAGATATCATCCGCTGCCTTCTACACCTACAAAGGTCCAACTTGGTTTATTCTTCCATACGCCTGCATTTAGCAGCAATTGCAGCCTATTCACAAAATAGACAGCATCTATCTCTCTTTAGAGTACCTGCAAGTAAAGCATTTATGGAAGGATTCAAAAGAATAATCCCACCTAGGTTACCACCTGCACCAGTATGGAACCTAAACGTGGTCCTTACAAGGCTCAGGGGTCCCCCTTTTGAGCCTTTGCACAAGTGTGAACTGCAATTCCTAACATGGAAGACTGCCTTCCTTGTTGCCATCACCTCTCTCAGAAGAGTGAGTGAAATACAAGCTTTCACAATAGAAGAACCATTTTTCCAAATACACCCTAATTTTCCAAATACACCCTAATAAAGTGGTTCTTAGACCCAATCCAAAATTATTGCCAAAAGTCATTACTCCTTTTAAACTCAACCAATCAGTAGAGTTGCCAGTGTTTTTTCAAAAACCGGACTCTGTTGCAGAAAGAGCTCTACACACCCTAGATGTTAGAAGAGCTCTACTATACTACACAGAGAGGACAAAATCCTTCAGAAAAACAAAACAACTATTTGTATCTTTTTCTCCCGCACACAAAGGCAATCCCATCTCTAAAGGAGGAATTGCCAGATGGATTGTAAAGTTTATTCAAATATGCTATCAAAAAGCTAAACGTACACTAACAGTTCCTCCTAGAGCGCACTCCACTCGCAAACTAGGAGCCTCTATGGCTTTCTTAGGAAACATACCATTAGAGGACATATGCAAAGCAGCAACATGGTCTACAATACACACCTTCACTAAACACTATTGTGTTGATGTGCAAGCCAAGCAGCAAGCTGCAGTAGGCCAAGCTGTACTTAAAACACTATTTCAGTATGCTGCAACGGATACAATCGACCACCGCTAGTGGAGACACTGCTGCACAATCAATGCTAAGTGTACAATCTGCAGCTCATATGCCTCGAACGGAATATGCTACTTACCAGTATACATCTGTTCTTGGCATGTAGAGCTGTAGAGTTGTACATGCCCTTCCACCTCCCCGGGGCTTGTATCCGTTCCAGTACTCATCTTACTTAGATGCACACGCATGGACATCCTTTTCTCTTTTCTTCTACTAACTCCATCATTTCCCATCATGGCGAAAAACAATCTGAGGGTGGAGTCGATGACCATGCGCAGTATTGTCCAAGGGAGGAGTCACCTATCCCGTGACTACAAAGACTTCTTCCAAGAAGACAACAACAACCTGCAATCATCCGAGCCCCACACCAGCTGGCGATCTATTGCTAAATGTACAACTCTGCAGCTCTACATGCCAAGAACAGATGCATACTGGTAAGTAGCATATTCTTTTTTCTCTGTGATCAGTGAATATGAATACAGCTTCTCTCCTCCATATGTTTCTTAAATGTATGTTCCAAGGTTAGTTCTCAGACGCCTGTTTGAGGCGCTATCAGGTGTGGGGGGGGATTTAGCCCAAGATGAAACATTACTATTAAACCTATCTACCAGACAGGTCAGTGTAAAACTAGGAGCGAGTGTGGCCCTGCACTCCAACAACATCAGGATTGAAACCAGGGACAGTGGGAGGGGTAAAGTGTTTTTTGTTCAGCTCAGATCAGAGAGTACTGGGCCGTGACAGTTGCTGTTATGGTTATTTATACCTTCTTTTTAATACTTTGAGTAATAAACGCTTACAATTCTTAATGTTTTAATCCCTCTCTCTCTCTTTCTCGCCCCTTCTTAGCCTCTCTTCCTGTCGGATAACTGGTGCTTCCTGTGCAGCTCTGGCCGCCGCCCTTCGCTCCAACCGCTCTTTGCTGGACCTGGACTTGAGTTACAATGAACTACAGGGTGACGCGGGTGCGACCCTGATCTGTGAGGCCCTGAAGCACCCAGACACCCGGCTGCAGAAGATCAAGTAAGGATCGGGGGGGGGGGCGAGGGGGGGAAGGCTCTTCTGTATCATCCGCGTTTTATATTTTTTCTCTGTGATTAGTGAATATGAATACAGCTTCTCTCCTCCAAAAGTTTGTCTTACATGCAGATTTCACGGTTAGTTCTGTGAAGCCTGTTGGAGGCGCTTTCAATCCCAGAGTAGAAGAATGGCCGCAAAAAGATTAGTTTTTAAGGAGTCTTTCTCTTGCTGCCATAGATGTCATTGGTTGAATGTAGCCCAAGATCAGACATTACTACCAAAACTAACTACCAAACAGGTGAGTGTAAAACTCGGAATGAATGCTACCCTGCGCTCCAACAACATCAGGACTGAAACCAGGTGACAGTGGGAGGGGAAAAGTGTTCCTTGTGCAGCTCAGTTCAGAGAGTACTGTGCCGACAGCTGGAAGCAGTAGGTAAAGGAAGATGGCGGATTGACTCCGCTCGTGAAGGCATCCCCTCCGCTCTCCTCTGGAGCTCTTGCTGGCCTTCTGCTCTGCCCCCCTATCCCCGACGGCTTTGGCACTAATTGAAGGGAATGCGGCGAAAAAGATGGAATAAGATTTTTTTGATCGGATCCCGTAAGACTGCAATCTGTGAGAAGGGTAGCTGGAGAAGTTACCGCCGTGGCTGTGTCCGCCCCCTCTGCATCGGATGTGCCGGATAACACCGCTCAGCTGTGCAGTGTATGGCGGCCGCATAGTGAAGTGGATCCACATACAGAGCGCATTGGTTAGCGCTGCCACGGCTTCTATTCCTGACTCAACTTTCTGCAGGTGAGTCCTGTAGCGGCGGTGGCGGTCAGGAGAAACATGGCTGCAACCGGGTGTGTGTGAGCGCAGGACTTCAAGTGGAGCGTTTCAAAGCGAAAGCAATGGCTCCTCCACAGATGACCCGCCGAGGGCGGGCGGAGGTTGAGGCAGAAGCCGGGGGTTCTGCGGATGCCTCGGACACAGTGGAATGTGCAATTGAAACAGAATCTGCTGTGGTTGTTGGTGGCGGAACAGTATCTAGGAGAGCCCCGGGGAGCAGCAATGTAAGCAGTAGCCACGGAGGTGATTCCCTAACAGACCCCCAGGTGGGAAAGCCTATTCTTAAACTTTTGCGTTCAGGGAAAGTTACAGCGCTTCTTCGCTCCAGCGGTTCAGAGACAGGTCTCCCCAGCGCTCAAATGGCTGAAGTATTGAATGCGGCAGTTTACGAGGGCTGGGGAGGCATGGAAGATTGCCTCGGTTGAAGGGGGCTCTGGCAGTGGTATGAAAACGGGTGCTCCTGTTTATACTAGACATCAATACCTCAACCTCTCTTCTTATTACTGGCGATGCTGCCAGAGCGACTACACTTGCCAACACATACAATACAGACTATACTCCTCACACTGAGAGGCCGAACAACGAAGAGTCTCTGGCTCAGCTAAATAATAACCTGCAGGGCTCTGGTTTGGGTAGGGTGGACGAGAATGGCAGCAGCTGGACATGTGACGATAACGCCAACAGTAAGGGGGTGATCAATGTGGACTCAGAGAGTGGTCAGGATCTTTCTTTCAACAATTGTATATTGGGTCAGGAGATCTTGAACAGTAGCATCAGTAATGGCAGTGAGGCTGCTTGTAGTCAAAGGAACAATACCCCGGAGGAGGGGAGAGCCCAGAAGGGAAAAGGCCCCAACCAGGCTCGGTCTGGAAAAGGTGGCAGAGGTCGTGGGGTGGGGCTGGTGCAAAGGCTCAGATCTTATAGGCACAGGGACGATTTAAGGGGGCAGCAAATACCACAAACTGGGCCCGGGTGGGCCCATTTCAGAAATGGGTTTAATCAAAGGGAGAAGTAAGATCAATTGTCTCCAGGCTATCTAACCCTCGAACACGTGGGACTGTTTTAGCTACCACTCTCCCGAATGGTCAGCTAGATCTTACTGCCATGGCACCAGCTAACATTCCTGAGGCTCCGCAGGCTACCGGGACTCTTGATATGTCCACGGCTAACATCCTGATTTCGGATTGTGTTCAGACTGGGCCCCAGAAGCTACTGGGTGCGGAGTATATTCATACTAAGGGTTCAGCAACTGTTGCAACTAGCAATCAACCTACAGTGTCTATACCCTTATCATCTCATATCAGACTACTGTCTGCAGAAGATTAAGGGTGATGAGCCATCACTTTCTAGAATTATGCAGGCACTCAATATTCAAGGAGCAGAAGCACAAGTCTATTATCACCAGGCTTGGGCCGATAGAACGGAAATCAAACAATCTTTGTCTGAAGTTACTGCCAAGGTTTTTCATTTAGCTTCTGAGGTCTCTGATCTCCAACATCGGGTGGCAGCCGTGGAGGAGGTCAATACCCAAACTGTGAAACTGGTTACATCACATGAGTCACAGATGGCTTTGATGCAGCTTAAAATTGATGACCTTGAAAATCGGCAGCGACGCTATATTCTGAGGATTTTTGGGATCCTGGAAGGCAGGGAAGGCTCCGACCCTCAGGCATTCATCGTTGATCTGTTTCAGAAGGCATTTCCTGATTTAGATGACTGGGACATGGACACACAAGGCCAGAGGGCGCATCATTTACCGCTATTCCTTTCACAAAGTTCCCAATTTTACTAGGCCTATTCTTGTATTCTTGGGCAATTTTTTGCTTCAACAGGCAATTTTATTTAAGGCTCGGCCTACGGCTCCTGTTAAAGTAGACACTTTGTCAATCTTTGTGAGATCCAATTTGTGTAAGTCGACTATGGACAAGCGCTGGCAGCTCCTCCAACTTATGGATTCTTTCTAGGCTGTTTCCTCACAGTTTTTTTTACAGGAGCCTGCTTGTTTAAAAGTTATTAAGGATGGTCACACATATTTTTTTGTTAATAAGAAGTAGGCGAAAAAGGCACTTTTTAAGTGGCAATCTACCCCTAATGTTTGATCTGTTGTCATACTACAGTATATTGTGTAATAGATATTGCTATTTAGAATTAGACAAAACTGCTTGTGGTTGTACCATATAGAAACATGGGTCTCTCAATGTAGTTTTCAGTATGTGATATCCTTCCTTTTGTTGAAGTAAATGTAAATGTAAATGTAGTTGAGCTTATATAGCGCACAGCTACCTGCAGTGGGTTTCCCGGCGCTTGCTTAGGGAACCCTTCCTGGTATTCCCCTGTGAGATAACAGGGTATCCACAAGGTGAAAGTCAGGCATCCCTCCGCGAGGGGCCGTTGTGGAGATTAAGCAAGCTATTGCCCAGAGTCGCAGAGTGTGAACCTGTGAGTCGAGGAGGCACCGGGGCGAGAATTATCGAGCCCGTGGAATTTTTAGCCCAAGACCCGCCGAGGCGGGAATTGAACCCTGGTCCAGGACCGATCTCAGCTTCCGGGTCTGCTGCCTCTAACCCCTGAGCCACACTTCTCCACTAGTACTATGTATTATTTTGCTTTTTGGCTGGTATGGGTGGGGTGTGGTGTGGTGGTTGCGGTGGTGGTTTCGGGGGTGGGTGGGGCATCTTCATATGATGTCATATCAGGACAGCCTAGAAGGGGGTGATTCCTTTTTCAAGATACGGGGTGGGGGGCTGGAAGTGGATGGGATGGGATGAGATGGGGAGGGTCGTAGGGGTTTGGGGGGTTAAATGGCCACATCGCAATTAAAATAGCACAGAAAGGGTATAAACAGAATGTAGAATATAGGTTTAAGGGGAAAAAATTCTTTACGGATAGAGAACGATTCCTTATTCTAGGTTTATTTAATGCAGAGTGTTAAATTTATGAGTTGGAACGTTTGCAGGCTGAACTAGGCTAGTAAAAGGCGATTCGTAGCTGAAGAGCTTAAGGTGTTTAAGCCCGATATAGTTGGACTTGCCGAAACTCATCTGGCTTTTAAAGATAGAAGGTATTTCAAACAGCTTGGCTATGATCTGATCGCGTGTACATCGCAGTCGGCATCTATTCGTGGGGTTGCATTATTGAAGGTTAAACATTCCGAAATAGTGGTTCTACACACATAGGCTGATTCCAAGGGAAGATGGTCAATTGCTCAGCTCTTAGTCATGGGTCATAAGGAGACAGTTTGTATGATCTATGGTCCTAATGTTTGCTGCCCTGATGTCATCTCTCACTTAAGCTCTGAACTGTTGGATTGGGCTAGGGATCTCATAGTAATGGGAGACTTTAATTGTATTTTAGATCAAAAAAAAATTGACACCACAAATACGACTGCAAGATTTAGAATGGCTCAGGTGAGGGCAGCTGTACAAGATTTGCTTTATATACATTAGCTGGAGGATGCTTGGAGAATACTCTTTCCCACGACGCCGAGGTATACCTTTTTTTCTCATCCTCACAAACAATATTGTTGTTGTAAAAACTTTATTTCTGACGATTAGGCCATAAAAGTGCATAATGAACAGTTCCCGCATATGTACACAGATTATACAATAAATACATTTTCATAGTACATACATGGTTAAAAAAACACTTGCTACACAATACAATTTTCAAATAGGAAGAAATGACCCGGACAATCATTAAAATACATTATGACATAATAAAAGAAACAGAAAACGGGGTGTCTCAAGTTAATCCAACTCTACGCAAGTTTTAAAAGACTTCTCCTAATGTGCCACATAGCATTTAAAAACCGTGATACTGTGAATACAATTGGGGGTTCGGTATCGTATTTTAAAACTCTAAAGGCCTCGGCACAGTGGGAAAGCCCTACATTTTTACATGATTGGGTTACCCAGCGTTTGCAGGGTAGAACATATGCCGGGAAAAAAAATAGGACATGCAACTCAGTTTCAACCGTTGATTTACAACTAGGGCACATACTCGAATTCTCCGGAGCCCAAGAACTAGTATACTCTGCCGGAGGTAAGTTCCCCCATCTAAATTGCGCATACAATTCCCTCGCCATCGGTGGCTGGATTGCGTCCAGGAAGGATTCCTTTATGTACATCTCCTTTACTTGTAAAAACTCCCTGGTCATCTGCCCTCTTTAGTGCTCTCCTGTAAAAGCAATAGATTGGATTGCCTGAGCTGTTTCACGAGATCCGCCCTGGATATCGTGGGACAAATTAGCTCAGTAGATAGCCAAAGATCCTGTGTCCCAATCCTATTGGCAAGGCTTCTAATGTGGGCCAACCATGGGGTTTTGCTGGGAGTCAGTCTGGGGAGGAGCTCTTTCAGCTCTTCTTTGAATGCATTCAGCTCTGGAGTTACCCATTGCCTCCTCCAAAATGTTGAGGGCCTGAGGGCTATCTCTTGATCAATTAGCCTCAAACCCAAGTCCATGCGGAGGGGCACCAGTGGGGTGCTGCGTGGCAGACCTATGAGCTGTCTCATGAAGTTATTTTCTAGCTTCATAAGTTCCGTAGTAGAACTATGCCTCCAAAGCTCTGCCCCATACAAAGTGGCCCCTCTGGCTTGAGCCTTATATATCTCCACCACAGGGGCAGCTGGCTTCAAGGTGGATGATATGAGCATTTTCATTACCCCCCCTGATGTCTGGGTGAGCCTAAGCCGTGCGTTAGTAATCTGGGGACCCCACCCAAATTGTTCGGGCAATGTTATGCCCAGATAGTCAAATGTCCTTACTTTGTCAAGGAGAATGCCATTTAGGGAGGGGTTAGGGCGCGTACTCTTTGGAGGGTTAAAGACCATAAATTTGGTCTTGGATACATTTATCTCCAGACCTCTCATATTACAGAACTGAGCAAACCCATCCAGGATGCGTTGTATGCCTAGTGGTGACTTAGACAATAGCAAAGTATTGTCTGCGAACATCAACGCAGGTATTTTCCCAGTGGCCAGTTTCGGTGCATCCGTATCTTTAATGTTGTTAAAAAAAAGCAATGCGCCCCTTGATGTAAAGGCAGAATAGTGTGGGGGCTAGAACACAGCCCAGTCTAACCCCCTTTCTGACAGGGAAGCGCGAGAAATATTCCCCTAATTTGCAGCATCTAACCTGTGCATAATTATCAGCGTGTAGCCTCACCAGCACATTAAGAAGGTATGGTGGACACCCAAGCTCGCCAAGCACCTCCCACAGCTTCTTTCTTGGCACGAGATCAAAGGCGGACTTCAGATCGACAAATATGAGATAGAGGCTGCCACCCTCCATCTTCACCGTTTTTCAGAAAAGTAGCTGTAATCTGAATATCTGGTCCACGGTGGACATATTTGATCTGAAGCCAGCCTGACAGGGGGTCAGGATTCAATGCTCCTCCATCCACCCCTGTAAGCGGAAAAATAAGACCCTGCCCATCAGCTTTTGGGTGTTATCAATTAAGCTGATGGGTCTATAATTGGTGGGTAGGAGAGGGCAACCCTTTTTCAATATGGGTACTATTTCCGCACCCTTCCAAGTGTCAGGGGCGTTCATGCCCTTCAGGATTGCATTAAATAAGGCACTCAGGTATGGGGCCCAAACTGTGGGTTCTTCCTGAAAGAGATCCCCCGGGAGTTTGTCAAGACCCGGGGCTTTATTGGGGAGTAAGCTGGTTAAAGCATTTCGAACCTCCATAAGCGTGATGTCCCCAACTCCCTCCTAGTCTGACCCTGTGCTTCATGGGAACAGTCCAGCCCGAACTGCCAAGCCATGTCTTCCCTGGACTGGAAACAAGCATTCTGGGACCGGTTTCGGGTTCATAACCATCATCAGCCAGGTTATCTTGAATCCAGTGGCAAAGTGAGCAGGGTTGGCATGGTATGCTCAGATGTGAGTCTGAGCATACCCTGCCAAGTTATGGCGAACAAAGCGATACAAAAGGGGATGATGGACGGAGCGCTTGAGCGAATCAAACACTCACCTCCAGTCAACTGATCTGGGTTTAATCCATCACCATTCTTTACCTCACTCCGCCACCCCTGTTCAGACATGGCCATATGCAAATCACTCTGACCCTGTGCCTCATGGGAACAGTCCAGCCCGAACTGCCAAGCCATGTCTTCCCTGGACCGGAAACAAGCATCCTGGGACCGGTTTCAGGTTCATACACCTCATCAGCCAGGCTATCTTGAATCCAGTGGCAAAGTGAGCAAGGGACTCACGTCTGAGCATACCCTGCCAACTTATGGAGAACAAAGCAATACAAAAGGGGATGATGGACGGAGCGCTTGAGCAAATCAAACACTCACCCCCAGTCAACTGATCTGGGTTTAATCCATCACCATTCTTTAGCTCACTCCGTGTAACCTGAGAGGGTTAACAAGGAGGGAAGGAGCCTACATCAAGGTAGTTTGCTCACCAAAGGTGTATTTCGCCTTTTAAAGGGATGTAACAGATACAGTCTTGGCTCGGTGGTATTGCCAGAGTCTTGTCAATCTTGCTTGTTCCTGGTCCTTCGGAGTCGGTTTCCTCGTCACTGTGTTCACCCCGAAGAGAAACAAAAGGAGAGGTGGTATTTAGATTGCTGCTCTAAATTTACCAGAGTTATGGGGCAGGGAGTGAGGGTAACTTTGGTGGGGGGTAAACCATCACCATTGTATACAACAAAAGAACACAGTTATGATAGCGGCGAGTTTCACCCCGAGGTGTGACGTGACAGTGTGCAGGGAATAAAGTGAACATTTGTTTTGACAAAAAGACGACCCCCTTCCGTTACCCGGCCCCTCCTTTAAAAGACATAAGAGCTCGGAATCGGCTCCGTACCTTCCTTAGCCACGCATCTCCGTGAGCATGACTGGGCGAAGCGTATTGTCTCTGGCCTCCTGGCTTTTCCTCCGACGGCGGTTTCGGCTCCTCTTCAACGGTTGTGAACTCCCTCCGCATCTCCGGTCGTCCTCAGCTCCGTTCGGCTTCTTCTTCTCTCCTCGATGCTGCTCCTGGCTGCCCCTCTCGGTTCTTCCTGGTCCGCCTCTTCTTCTGTGGTAGTCAGTACTGATAGGCCCACGAATTCTGACGTCACAGGGGTAGGCGTCAGTTCAGGGAAGTCCGTGCATCCCTTAAAGGGCACAGTCCAGTCCAGTGGAGGAGACTGACAATCATTCACGGGGGATACTACGGGCGATCCCGTGACCCCGTGACACTCCGCCACTCAAGTTCAGACATGGCCATATGCAAATCAATATGACCCTGTGCCTCATGGGAACAGTCCAGCCTGAACTGCCAAGCCATGTCTTTCCTGGACCGGAAACAAGCATCCTGGGACCGGTTTCGGGTTCATAACCATCATCAGCCAGGTTATCTTAAATCCAGTGGCAAAGTGAGCAAGGGACTCACGTCTGAGCATACCCTGCCAACTTATGGCAAAGAAAGCGATACATAAGGGGATGATGGACGGAGCACTTGAACAAATCAAACACTCACCCCAAGTCAACTGATCTGATTTTAATCCATCACCATTCTTTAGCTCACTCTGCCACCCCAGTTCAGACATGGCCATATGCAAATCAGCCTGACCCTGTGCCTCATGGGAACAGTCCAGCCCGAACTGCCAAGCCATGTCTTCCCTGGACCGGAAACAAGCATCCTTGGACCGGTTTCAGGTTCATAACCCTCATCAGCCAGGCTTTCTTGAATCCAGTGGCAAAGTGAGCAAGGGACTCACGCCTGAGCATACCCTGCCAACTTATGGGGAACAAAGCGATACAAAAGGGGATGATGGACGGAGCGCTTGAGCAAATCAAACACTCACCCCCAGTCAACTGATCTGGGTTTAATCCATCACTATTCTTTAGCTCACTCCGTGTAACCTGAGAGGGTTAACAAGGAGGGAAGGAGCCAACAGCAAGGTAGTTTATTCACCAAAGGTTTATTTCGCCTTTTAAAGGGATGTAACAGATGCAGTCTTGGCTCGGTGGTATTGCCAGAGTCTTGTCAATCTTGCTTGTTCCTGGTCCTTCGGAGTCGGTTTCCTCGTCACCGTGTTCACCCCGAAGAGAAACAAAAGGAGAGGTGGTATTTAGATTACTGCTCTAAATCTTACCAGAGTTATGGGGCAGGGAGTGAGGGTAACGTTTGTGGGGGGTAAACCATCACCATTGTATCCAACAAAAGAACAGTTATGATAGCGGCGAGTTTCACCCCGAGGTGTGACGTGACAGTGCGCAGGGAATAAAGTGAACGTTTGTTTTGACAAAAAGACTATCCCCCCCTTCCGTTACCCGGCCCCCCCTTTAAAAGACAGAAGAGCTCGGAATCGGCTCCGTACCTTGCTTAGCCACGCGTCTCCGTGAGTGTGGGTGGGCGAAGCGTATTGTCGGTGGCCTCTGGGCTTTTCCTCCGACGGCGGTTTTGGCTCCTCTTCACGGTCGGGAACTCCCTTTGCGTCTCCGGTCGTCCTGTGCTCCGTTCAGCGTCTTCTTCTCTCCTCGATGCTGCTCCCAGCGGCCCCTCTCGGTTCTTCCTGGTCTGCCTCTTCTTCTGTGAAAGTCAGTACTGATAGGCCCACGAATTCTGACGTCACAGGTGTAGGCGTCAGTTCAGGGAAGTCCGTGCTTTCCTTAAAGGGCCCAGTCCAGTCCTGTGGAGGAGTCTGACAATCAGTCACGGGGGATACTACGGGCGATCCCGTGACCCCGTGACACTCTGCCACTCCAGTTCAGACATGGCCATATGCAAATCAGTCTGACCCTGTGCCGATTGGGAACAGTCCAGCCCGAACTGCCAAGCCATGACTTCCCTGGACCGGAAACAAGCATCCTGGGACCGGTTTCGGGTTCATAACCCTCATCAGCCAGGCTATCTTGAATCCAATGGCAAAGTGAGCAAGGGACTCTCGTCTGAGCATACCCTGCCAACTTATGGCGAACAAAGCGATACAAAAGGGGATGATGGACGGAGCGCTTGAGCAAATCAAACACTCAGCCCCAGTCAACTGATCTGGGTTTAATCCATCACCATTCTTTAGCTCACTCCGCCACCCCAGTTCAGACATGGCCATATATGCAAATCAGTCTGCCCTGTGCCTCATGGGAACAGTCTAGCCCGAACTGCCAAGCCTCCCTCCTGGCAAAACTCTAAGTTGTTACTGAAGTTCTCTGGACTTGGGTTGTCTTCCACCTCACAATCATACAGGGCCCCAAAGTGTGACTCCTATGCTTCGGGCGCTATATTGGGCTCTATAGCTGCACGTCCCCCCTCCTCGCCTGAGCTAACTAATTTCCAAAATCGTTTAAAATCATTACCCTTAAGGGCTGTCCCCAAAGCTTCCCACCTTTCTATTTCCCAATCTTTCTTTTCCTGGTGCACGGTTTTCCTGTGCTTTGTACTGGCTGACTTAATGATTTGCCTATCTTTGGCTTTCAATGCATTTACAAGCTCTTGTTTTGCTTTACGGCATTTGCTCTTACACCAAGAGCATTTGGGTCGATCTATTTCCCTCTTCGGGATTTCTGGGAAAAATACATCTGTCAGGGTTGCTACTAGATCTTCATGAATTATTCTAGCCTTGTCTCTATCCTCTACAAATGCCTCTACCTGTCCCAACACTCTCATTCTGTCTATTATGGGAATTGCAAGCTGGTCCATCTTTCCCATTTTAGGGAGGGACTGCCAGACACGATTCCATCTGATTTTTCTCCGGTTATTAGTGGTTACTATACCATCAATGCTGGTCACCGGGTTTGCGCTGGTGGCAGCCGCGCCCAGATTCCCCAGCTTCAGTGTTACAATCAGAGCATTATGGTCACTGTCTTGCCTCTGTTGTACCTTGAAGTCTAAGACTTTCTCCCAAGTTCTTGTTTCCACCATAATATAATCAATTAACGATGGGTGACCATCGGGATTGAACGTGGATTTACCCGGGAGGTCAGACTTAGTCCTTCCATTGCATGCCCTTAGTGAGTTGGACAGCATGAATGAATTAATTTGTATGGCTAGAGGTGACCAGACTTTGATTCGAGTGATCTGTGGTTCAGGAATTGACCAATAAAGTTCTTCTTCTGAGGGGTCTGCCTGAGAATTTTCAGTTAAGGGTTCGAACTGAGAATTAAAGTCTCCTCCCAGAATTAACCAAATTGCCGGATCCAAGGTTGGGAGATAATGGCTAAGATGGTGTTAGACTTGGCCCTTCTGGTAGGTTCACCCCCGAAATGTTTGCCTTTTAATGTTACATAATTATAGTGATTTCTGGTCTTTGCGCACTTTAGCACTGTGGCGCAGTGTAAAGTGCGTGGGCTCTCTGAGTGCGTGTGTGAGATTGGCCTGCCCTCCCATAGGAATGCATGGGGGATATGTGTGTCCATGGTAGTTCCTGATGTGTGGGGAGTGCAGGGTCGAGTTTGGTATGTGCGAACTCGTGAGATTAAATGCTGCGTGATGATGTGCGCGACATTCATGTGTCTAGTGTGGAAGTGCCACTTCTAGAAGTTGGCAGGTCTGTGCAATGAATGTGATTTGACTGTTTGGCTTGTGATTGGCTGGAGATGGCTGGTGTGCCTGGCTCCAGGAGTCAGGATGGGTCTGACTTAATCCTTCCATTGCATGCCCTTAGTGAGTTGGACAGCGTGAATGAATTAATTTGTATGGCTAGAGGTGAGCAGACTTTGATTCGAGTGATCTGTGGTTCAGGAATTGACCAATAAAGGTCTTCTTATGAGGTGTCTGCCTGAGAATTGTCAGTTAAGGGTTCGAACTGAGAATTAAAGTCTCCTCCCAGAATTAACCAAATTGCCGGATCCAAGGTTGGGAGATAATGGCTAAGATGGTGTTGGACTTGGCCCTTCTGGTAGGTTCACCCCCGAACTTTTTGCCTTTTAATGTTACATCATTATAGTGATTTCTGGTCTTTGCGCACTTTAGCACTGTGGCGCAGTGTAAAGTGCGTGCGCTCTCTGAGTGCGTGTGTGAGATTGGCCTGCCCTCCCATAGGAATGCATGGGGATATGTGTGTCCATGGTTGTTCCTGATGTGTGGGGAGTGCAGGGTCGAGTTTGGTATGTGCGAACTCGTGTGATTAAATGCTGCGCGATGATGTGCTTGGATTTATTGTGTCTAGTGTGGAAGTGCCACTTCTAGAAGTTGGCAGGTCTGTGCAATGAATGTGATTTGACTGTTTGGCTGGAGCTGGCTGGTGTGCCTGGCTCCAGGAGTCAGGATGGGTCTGCCCCGGTGGTGAATGGAGAGATCTGCATGTTGATGGGAGGGAGGAGTGCTCCTGGGACCTGAATAGGGGTGGGCCTTCCCTCCACAATGCTGCCTCCACCCCCTGTGGTGTGTCTAATGTCCCTGCCTGTCCTGTGAATAGGGAGAGGGGCTGAGCAAAACAAAGTGCTCAAGAATCAGTTTCATCTGATTCGCCCCTCGCCTGCACCTTTGACAATGAAGGAAATGTGTGTATAAAAAGAGGCTGTGACCTCATGTAAAGTGTTCTTGTTCCTGACTTGAATCTACCAGGGACGTGCTGCTGCTTGGGCCCAGGGGAAGGCTTGCCTCCCTGCGCCCTGCCCAGCCACTAGATGCATTGGATGCTGGATGACTGGGGGACTTGCTTTGCTGGGAGCTGCCTGCTCCTTTTCCTTGCCCTAGGAACCCTGTCTGCTGTACATTTGAACTCTATAGGACCTTGCTTTTATTTTAAGAGCCCCTGGCTCCTTTCCTGATGCAGGGAAATGCTGTGCCGCTTTTTATTTGCCATTTCTGCCGCTGAAGAGGAACGCTCCGATCTCCTCCTCGAGGGAACCCCGACGTAGGGATTGCCCCGATCTTACCGGCCTCGCGGGTGCCCACCCCGCTTATTGTCATATTTACCTACAGGTGCCACCCTGCATTATTGCCTTGATTATGGAGAAGCGTGGCTCAATGGTTAGAGCGGCAGACCCTGATGCAGAGGTCTGGCCCGGGACCAGGGTTCAATTCCCGTCTCGGCGGCTCTTGGACTCAATCTCCCCGGACGTGATAATTCTCGCCTCGGTGCCTAGTCTAATCATGGGTCCCACTCTGTGACTCTGGGCAATAGCTTGCTTAATCTCCACAACGGCCCCAGAAACGCTCGGATGCCTGGCTACACCTTGGGGGTGTCCAGGAGTGGACATTTCACATGGAAAAGCCAGGAAGGGTTCCACAGAGGTATGAGTGCAGCGCCGGGATGCCCGTCGCGTGGGCAGCAGTGCGCTTTACAAATACAACACATTTCCATTTATATTATTTTAAAATGGCAGGTGCCCACCCCGCTTTTTCTGTTCTTAATTTAGAGGGAGCCCATCCCTCATTGATCCGATCCCTGCTGCCGCGAACTGCGGCCCACCTGGTTGTGGCCAGGGCCTGCGGACGGAAGCAGGAAGAGAAGTGTGTCCGGAAGGCCCGCCCACCAAGGAGAAGCTGCGCCGGGCCTCGCGGGCTCCATTTCTCAAGTCCCAGTCCCGAGACGGGGGACCTGGTGAAGAGGCGCCTGTTGCGTCCCCCTCCAGGAGCGAGATAGTCAGGCCGAGCTCCCTGGAGTGAGGGGTTCCCCGGAGACCGCCTGCCGCCGGAGGAGAGGAGAGCAGCCCGGTGAGTGTATATGGGCTGGGGGGAGCTCCGTCCATGTTGTGGTGCCTTGTGAGGCACAGTGCGGTGTCCCGGCCTATTTTCTGGAGCGGCCCCCGCCTGCTAGGGGGTCGCTCCAACGAAGGGGGCATATCATTGTTTTCAAGGCCCCCAAGGGTTCCAGAGGGCTAGAGGGGTCCGTGTTCTTGCCCCCGAGGGCCCAACGTCAGGGGGCATGTTTTCTTCAGGAGCCTAGGTGGCTCCCCCACCCCCATTATTGTTTAGAGCCTCTAGGGCTCCAAAATGCACTGTTTCTCCCAGAGCCTAGAGGGCTCCAAAATACGCAGCTGATTTCAGAGCCAGATGGCTCCAATGTTTTGGCACAGTCTTTCTTCCAGAGGGCTAGTGAGAGCCCATGTCGTAGTTTTGATCCACAGCTGCCCAGCAAGTAGTGGGCAGCTGCACCGTTTAGGTCTTTCTTTCAGGGGACCTGTGATTGTGAACCTAGGAGTGAGTCGCCCTCCTTCGCCCCTCCCTTGGCCTTCCACGGCTGCACAGCACTTAGTGCCAGCTGCAGCGTTTAGGACCTGTTCTTGTCCTCAGCTGCCCAGCAAGTAGTGGGCAGCTGCCACATTTAGGTTTTGGCGCAGTGGCGCCACCTGGACCTCCGCTGCTTAGGCCGCAGCCCTGACTCTCTGGACATAGGGCATTTGAGCCCCTTCCTAGATGGCCAGTTGGCCAGGGGGGTTGTTGCAGTTGTAGGGCGCAGACCCTAATATGATTTTATGTGCTATGGTGATTCATGTGCCAATGCTTTTTGGGTGCTAGGAAATGTACTATGTCTAGAATGTGTTGCGCACCCTGTTCTGATACCTCTAGAGATGGTTTATGCATAGGAGGTTGTTTTTACCTGTTTAGGTTATGTAAGGGAGATTATACTTCCCTGTGTGATTTACGCCCATAGTGTAAGGTTTACTTAGGTGGTGAGGGTCTAATGTAGTTAGACTTGTGGGATACTGTGTATGATAAATTGTATGTCACATACTGTTGCAAAGTACAGTGATTTACCAGTGTTTACTGGTTGTACGTTTTATGGCCTATCTTACTTTTACAAATGTATCTAATGTACTATTTCTTTACCAAGTGCTGATCCTGACAGTGGTCCATGTGGCCCTGTCAGTTGTACATAATCACTTGTAAATATTGCCTGTGCCAGTTAGCATAATGTATATGGTGTGATTACTATCTGATGTGTTTTGATAATACGAAGGCTATTTTTATATATAACCTTGTGTGGAGTTCCTTTTGTGGGGGGGCTGGGATGTTGTTGCTGGTGGGTGCGTGCGCAAATGCTTAACTTACAATGCCCCCGGGATCAGCCTGACTGCTCGTGTCAAGCTACCAAGGGTTTGAGCTGGGGTTATCTTGGCGTGTGACTCCCTTGCCCTGACTAGAGTGGTGGTTTCTGCCTGGCTTTGGCGCAAGCCTCAGCCAACCAAAAATCCCATTTCTAACAGATTATAGTCTATTAACTACAGGTCTAGAATAAATAATGATTAGGGCAATTTTCGTCTTGTCAGGGAATTACAGCAAGACACATTGAATGTTGTTGTTGGGAGTTGTCATGTGCTCTGCCTTGCACCCAAGATGTGTGCCCACCCAATTCGTAAGACCACCTCTCCCGCCCTTTGTGGCCAGGATGTTAAATGGGGCAAATCCTACCCTGTGGGGTTCTTCGCAGGCCCAGGTTTCTTGGAATAAGCAGATGTCTTGGTTGTCCACAAAGGAACCCCATTCTGGACTTGGTAATTTGTTTTTCAGACCGGCTAGATTCCAAGAAAGAAATTGTAGCTCCCTATTCCCCGATCCTTCTCCTATCGGAACCTCCCTGCAAGACGAATGGGGAGGGGGGTGTACAGCCTGATAGATCCTATCTGGTCTTGCAGATGCTACACTACATCCACCTCTTTCAGTGCGGCACAGCTGGGGATCAAGGGAGATAAGTACAGCCTCCCCACTTTGGTGGCTGTTCACTACTTGAGTGTCATGCACGTGATCCAATACCCTACCGCTAGTTCCGTTCATACTGCTCTCAGAGCGACTTTCTTCAATGGAGGGATCGAGTTGCTCTTTCTTTCGAATGTCGCCAGTGAGATGACTAGCCCCTAGTCAGTCAACATCGTCAAGATTTTCATATCTATTACTTACTGGGATATTGTACCGAGGGCGCCTACAGGGGTTGCTCCACTTTTCTTCCAAGAGGGGACCAGGGCCCACAGTGAGGAGTGGCAAAAATACACTACCTGTCTGATGTAAGCTAGGTTCTGGATTAAATAAATCCAACGCACGAAGGCTTATTCCTTTGGGTGTGTGATGGTCTGCGTTAGGAGTGAATAGGAGTCTGCTAGCCGTATTGGGGTTGTTGAAGTTAATGACAACACACTCCCCTGCTTCAGTCTTTCGGGCATCGCCCAACCAACCTACTCTGCGGACCATGATTATCTCCCCCGCCCTAGCATACTCGAAGTGCTTAAACCTTGCGAGCCAGAATAGACATTTGTTCCTTAGGTCAAGCTGAGACTCCTTCGAGTTGTGAGCAATTGAGGGAATGCCTGTCATACTAGTGACATATGGGGCACAGGCTGGGGGGAGATTTATAGTAGGGAGGGAAGTCACCTTGTTCTCACTATCAAGAGCCTCAAGGGGTAGTACAGTTTGTTTGCTAGTGACCAACCAACTCGCAGTCTTAGCCGTAACCCCTCCACCTGCTTCCATAGTGCTCCTTCTGTGACTGGTCTCTTGGATGGCTGATGTAGTTTTGGTGTTTACGTCCCTCTGTAAACCGCTGGTTGTTTGTGTCTCGGTTAAGATGGTCCCCCTACCTTGTACATGGGCTGAACACTGAACAACATCATGTCACTTTCAGATCCTCCACCCACTCTGCTAGGCCCGGGGTCTATTTGTACTCGGGTACCCAAACCCTCCAAAGCTCTCTCCATTGTGTCTAGACGGGCTACTAAGGGTGCTAATTCTTCTTGGATGGCGACTCTTAGTTTAATTAAAAGGTCAGCCATCCAATTGTCTATCCACGTTGTATGTTCACCAGTTGTGTTGTCTGTTTGATTTTTACCCTTTAATTTTACTGGTTCATCTGAACCCAGTGAGTCAGCCTGATTATTTGCACATTGTTTTTTATTTTTTGACCCTAGAACTGGAGTTGCTTTACGTTTCCCTTTGTTTGTAGTATTAGTAAGCGTACTTTCCCTATCTAATTGCTTAAAGGTTTGAGTGACCCGCAGTGGGGGCACACTATTAGATGTTTGAGTTTGTATTTCTTGAGCCCCAGTTGTCAAGGTGGGGGAGAAGCAAGAGGGGGGGAGGGACAATGGACTGGGCTGCGGTGTATGTGAGGTGGTTGGTGGCGGGGACGCCTCGGAGTCTAGTATGCAAATATCCGGGGTAAGGGAGAGACTCCTTTCTGTGCGCTCTATTTCTGTGGACACCACCCGAATGGCCCTTTGGAGCATTTTGTCTATTGCCGTGGTTGGGGGCTCACACGCTGTTTTGTTTTTGCTAGCAACTATTCTTTTACCCATTTTTAGAGCAGATGTCATTACCGCTCAGTTTCACAAAGTTGCCTTGTTACCCCACTGTGCAGATGTATCTGAATACCCTTATGGGCTCAAAAAGGGCTCAGCTCAGAGTATGAAACACCTGTCGACACAATTACAAATGCATCCTCCCGTTCGTCTACCAGTTCATTTGCACACAACCTTCCCTCCAAGGGGTTGCTTAAGCAGTAGCACCATAATCGTCCAAGTGAATGGATAGAAAAACAAATGCTATTATCTTTTTGTGTCAAAGTCATCAAGTTATTGTAGGCATATCGTTTAGAGTAAGTCTTACCCCCACGTTAAGTGTCAAAGTGGGGGAAAGTGCAGCTGCTCAGGGAGGCGGCCCTGCCCTGCCTCTTCCTGTCGCTGACGGGCGCGGGACGGGCCCGCCCTTGGCCCGCGCGTATCCCACGCGTGGGCTGAGCTGCCTTTGAGGGCCTCCAGCGCCCTCCGCTGACGTGTGTCGCTGGCGTCCTGCAAGGCCCCCTGGGAGGTGTAGTCCTCACTTGTGGCATGAGGAAGCTGATGGTGCACGGGCGACCGTTCCTCTCACGACGATGGGCAATGCGAGGTGAGGAAGGCGAGGTGGAAGCTGGTATGTTGCTTGTCTCTGCCCGTTCCCCTCACGGCAGTCACAGGCTGCCCTTCCCTTTGTTGAAGTACTATGTGTTATTTTGGCTGGTATGGGTGGGGTGTGGTGTGGTGGTTACAGTGGCGGTTTCGGGGAGGTGGGTGAGGCGTCTTCATACGCTGCCATATCAGGACAGCCTAGAAGAAGGGTGATTCCTTTTTCAAGATACGGGGTGGGGGGCTGGAAGTGGATGGGATGGGAGGAGGTGGAGAGGGTCGTAGGGGTTGGGGGGGGGGGGTTAAATGGCTTGTTGCAATTAAAATAGCACTGAAGGATATAAACAGAATGTAGAATATAGGTTTAAGGGAAAAACATTTTTCTTTACGGATAGAGAACGATTCCTTATTCTAGGTTTATTTAATGCAGAATGTTAAATTTATGAGCTGGAACGTTTGCAGGCTGAACCAGGCTAGTAAAAGGCGATTGGTAGCTGAAGAGCTTAAGGTGTTTAAGCCCATGATAGTTGGACCTGCCGAAACTCATCTGGCTTTTAAAGATAGACGGTATTTCAAACAGCTTGGCTATGATCTGATCGTGTGTACATCGCAGTCGGCATGTATTCGTGGGGTTGCATTATTGAAGGTTAAACATTCCGAAATAGTGGCTCTACGCACACAGGCTGATTCCAAGGGAAGATGGTCAATTGCTCAGCTCTTAGTCATGGGTCATAAGGTGACAGTTTGTGTGATCTATGGTCCTAATGTTGACTGCCCTGATGTCATCTCTAACTTAAGCTCTGAACTGGTGGATTGGGCTGGGGATCTCATAGTAATGGGAGACTTTAATTGCATTTTAGATAAAAAAAATTGACACCACAAATACGACTGCAAGAGTTAGAATGGCTCAGGTGAGGGCAGCTATACAAAATTTGCCCCAACCCTTTTCTTCTGTATAAAATTTGCTTAATATACATCAGCTGGAGGATGCTTGGAAAATACTCTTTCCCACGACACCGGGGTGTACCTTTTTTTCTCATCCTCACAAACAATATTCCAGAATCGATATGATTTTTAGCAACTATGCTCTGCTGGATAATTCCTCTATGATGGTATGTCCCAAGGTTACATCGGACCATAATCCCATCATGCTTACTGTACTCTTTGGTCCTGATAGGATAGTACAAGCTAGGGGAATTTTCGTTTTCCTAAGCACCTTCTTAGTAACTTAGATTATGTAACTTACATGCAAGAGGTTTTGAATGATTATATAGCAAATAATCTTCATACTACTTCCCTTGCAGTAGTCTGGGATTGCTTAAAGGCATATGTTAGAGGGGCTACACTTCAGTATATTGTTAAGCAGAATCGGCTTAATTTTAGTCAACTTGAAATCGAACATAGGTTATATACTGATTTAGAGCAACAGCATGCCCGAGCAATTCCCTTGAAGGACACTTCAAGGCAATTGAACAACAAATGTATTTTCAGATTATTGATATAAGAGCGAAGCTTAGTAGAAGGTTAAAGGATAAAGCTGCCAGCAACTTTCTTAAGTTTAGATCCAGGCAGTATGAGTATGGAGAGCGGGTGGGACGGGTCCTGGCTTATCAACTTGCTGACCAGAGGGCTAAGTCACATATTAAGAACATCAACAGTGCGGATGGCGTAACCTTTACTAAACCCCAAGAAATAGTGGAGCAGTTTAGGATTTTCTATGCTAATCTCTATAATGAGCCAAGCAGTTTTAATCAACAATTGGCTACATCCTATGTACAAGAAAGTGCATTGCCTGCTCTGGATCCTTCTCAAACTTTGGGGTTGGAAGGCAATGCTGATTTAGAAGAACTTAAACCAGCAATTCGGCCATTACCTTCCGGCAAAGCGGTGGGTGAAGACACTATCCCGCTTGAATTGTACAAAACTTTTAGGGATGTACTGACTCCAGTACTTCTCGAACTGGTTAATGAGATACTGCAAGGAGAGGATTGGCCCCCTTCGTGGAACAAAACCATTATCATTGTTTTTCAAAAAAAAGGTAAACCGGTGGAGGATAGGAGCTCATACAGACCAAAATCTCTAATTAATGTAGACGCCAACATTTTTTCAAAGCTCTTGCCTCTCGTCTAGCCCCACCGATCCACTTATTGGTATCAGAAGAACAGCATGGTTTCGTTCCAGGTAGGGACACTGCAGCACATATAAATACTGCCATTGCAGCATTCGACATTGCTAATCACCTGGACCAACGGATTGGGATGTTGGGATGTTGATGCTGGACGTCGAGAAGGCCTTCGACCGAGTGGCCTGGGGATCGTTGTGGTGTACAAGGATGTCCTTAGGTCTCGGTCGGAGGTTTGTCTCAGCGGTACAGAAACTTAATTGTAAACCAACCACTTAATTAAACAGAACGGTCTTGTATCTTCTTCTTTTAGTATTCATCGGGGCACGCAGCAGGGATGTCCTCTTTCCCCTTTATTATTTGCCATTTATTAGGCACTTGCTCCACAATGTTTCTATTTTACCAGTGTCCTTCAATGGTATGAGTTTAAAAGTCACTGCATATGCAGATGACATCGCGGTGTTTACTACAGGGCCAGTAGAAGCTACAGCAGTGATAACTCAAGAGGCACAACGTTTTGGGTCTTTTTCTTGTTACAAGCTTAATTTAAACAAAGCACAGTCAATTATAAATGTTTTACCCGTATCAGCCCCACTTTCCCTAGGCATTACTTTGTCCGCTACGTAGTTAGGAGTGCATTTTAGTTATCGTACTTATGACTTTATGGATTTCAACTATGAACTACTTTTGAAGAAAGTTGCTACTAATTTGCGTAGGTGGCGTAAGCTACCACTGACTATTATTGGGAGGTGCAATATAGTAGAAATGAATACCTTACCAAAATTTCTTTATTTGTTCCGCACTATTCCATTAAGAGTTCCGGTGTCTTTTTTTTAAGCGGCTTGACAGTGTTATTGGAAGTTTTAATTGGGGATATTGTAGGGCGAGGAGAGCTCTCAGATTTATTAAGCTGTCTTATGAACAAGGCGGTTTCAAACTCCTGGATTTCAGAGCCTATTTTTGGGCTCCTTGTGCCAACCGTAATCAGAGCTTACTTAAGGGACCGGACGTGGGCAAACCTTGGTTTGCGTACCAGCTGGCTTACGGCTTGAATACGGGGTTTTTATTACATCACATGTCCGATCCGAACTACTACAAGAGAGTTTGATTCAAGATAGTTTGACATATCTCCCGCATTTGGCTCGACGTTCGTAAAGCATTGATATTGCCAGATTGGCACGAATTTATTTTTCTGTGGGGCAATCCGAGGCTCCCTGGTATATTTTCTGACTCAGTGGGGAGAATGTGGCAACGGCATGATATAACATTGCTAGGGCACCTTTATGACGAACACGGCTTCAGGACACCACTCTGCATCATACCTGGCTGCCTAACGGACCTGCGGACTTCCTTGCCTTGCCGGACTTCCTTGCCGGAGTTAAAGACCCACGACTCGCGGAACCCGCTGCGCGGGTCCCGCATCGACCAGAGGCACAGACGAGCTTTGCTGGGGCAGCGCTTTCACCTTCCATCCGGGGCTGCTGGCTGTGAGGGCTGCGAGCAGGAGGGGCTGGACTCAGTTTCCCAAGAGTCCCAGCCTACCTCGCGCCCGCAACACCTGGGCCGCTCTCCCTCATCGCCCCGCCCCCTAACAGGCAGTAGAAAGCGGACGGACTTTCTCCTTCTCGTGGGACACCACTCTGCATCATACCTGGCTGCCTAACGGACCTGCGGACTTCCTTGCCTTGCCGGACTTCCTTGCCGGAGTTAAAGACCCACGACTCGCGGAACCCGCTGCGCGGGTCCCGCATCGACCAGAGGCACAGACGAGCTTTGCTGGGGCAGCGCTTTCACCTTCCATCCGGGGCTGCTGGCTGTGAGGGCTGCGAGCAGGAGGGGCTGGACTCAGTTTCCCAAGAGTCCCAGCCTACCTCGCGCCCGCAACACCTGGGCCGCTCTCCCTCATCGCCCCGCCCCCTAACAGGCAGTAGAAAGCGGACGGACTTTCTCCTTCTCGTGGGACACCACTCTGCATCATACCTGGCTGCCTAACGGACCTGCGGACTTCCTTGCCTTGCCGGACTTCCTTGCCGGAGTTAAAGACCCACGACTCGCGGAACCCGCTGCGCGGGTCCCGCATCGACCAGAGGCACAGACGAGCTTTGCTGGGGCAGCGCTTTCACCTTCCATCCGGGGCTGCTGGCTGTGAGGGCTGCGAGCAGGAGGGGCTGGACTCAGTTTCCCAAGAGTCCCAGCCTACCTCGCGCCCGCAACACCTGGGCCGCTCTCCCTCATCGCCCCGCCCCCTAACAGGCAGTAGAAAGCGGACGGACTTTCTCCTTCTCGTGGGACACCACTCTGCATCATACCTGGCTGCCTAACGGACCTGCGGACTTCCTTGCCTTGCCGGACTTCCTTGCCGGAGTTAAAGACCCACGACTCGCGGAACCCGCTGCGCGGGTCCCGCATCGACCAGAGGCACAGACGAGCTTTGCTGGGGCAGCGCTTTCACCTTCCATCCGGGGCTGCTGGCTGTGAGGGCTGCGAGCAGGAGGGGCTGGACTCAGTTTCCCAAGAGTCCCAGCCTACCTCGCGCCCGCAACACCTGGGCCGCTCTCCCTCATCGCCCCGCCCCCTAACAGGCAGTAGAAAGCGGACGGACTTTCTCCTTCTCGTGGGACACCACTCTGCATCATACCTGGCTGCCTAACGGACCTGCGGACTTCCTTGCCTTGCCGGACTTCCTTGCCGGAGTTAAAGACCCACGACTCGCGGAACCCGCTGCGCGGGTCCCGCATCGACCAGAGGCACAGACGAGCTTTGCTGGGGCAGCGCTTTCACCTTCCATCCGGGGCTGCTGGCTGTGAGGGCTGCGAGCAGGAGGGGCTGGACTCAGTTTCCCAAGAGTCCCAGCCTACCTCGCGCCCGCAACACCTGGGCCGCTCTCCCTCATCGCCCCGCCCCCTAACAGGCAGTAGAAAGCGGACGGACTTTCTCCTTCTCGTGGGACACCACTCTGCATCATACCTGGCTGCCTAACGGACCTGCGGACTTCCTTGCCTTGCCGGACTTCCTTGCCGGAGTTAAAGACCCACGACTCGCGGAACCCGCTGCGCGGGTCCCACATCGACCAGAGGCACAGACGAGCTTTGCTGGGGCAGCGCTTTCACCTTCCATCCGGGGCTGCTGGCTGTGAGGGCTGCGAGCAGGAGGGGCTGGACTCAGTTTCCCAAGAGTCCCAGCCTACCTCGCGCCCGCAACACCTGGGCCGCTCTCCCTCATCGCCCCGCCCCCTAATAGCCATCCAATTGCTAGGGAAGACTTAAATTGGACCATAAACACCGCTGCGCGGGAGCGCGCGGGAGTGTCCCGGGAGAAGCCCGGGACAAGGGCGGGACCGTCCAAGGCCGTCACCGGCCGGAGTAGGCCGGGCTGGGCCTACCCTCTTGGTTTCCCTTTTGTGCAGGTATTTACCGGATTTTTATATATTTTTTGTACCCGCCCTGGGAGGCATATCTGACTGACCCTCCCGGAGCTTAATCATGCCCTCACCGACAAGGGAGAGTACGCCCCAAAAGCCGGGAGGAGTGAAAAGTGGGACTCTTGAAAACTATTTTTCACGGGCTGTGGGGGAGGTGGATAAAGAGGGAAATTTGTCAAGGTTAAGGGCGGAACGTAGACGTTCAGTGGACAACTTGAAAAACACCCCTATGGGAGATCAATCTATGACATTAAGGGAGGAGATAACTCGAATTGAGGATATTCCACTCCTGTTAAGGGAGGGTACGAACAACTCCCTAGTTGAAATAACAAGCACAGCTCTACCTAGTAGTTCTAGTCCCGTTAGGGGGGTTACGGATTTAACTTCACAACCGCCCATTGCACATAAAGATAGACATCCCAAACTGAAAGTAGCCATCACACAAGTAATCCCGGGACCACCCCCAAAAAAACGTAGGAGAATGGCAAAGGGAGCGCAGGGTGGTAGTAAATCCAAGACTCTACACCTAGATTTTGGCAAATCTCAAAAACATTCTATACCCACAGTAAAACCACTGGTAGCGTCACACCCTAAATCTAATGTTCAGGAAGCTACAGTTCCCGCCTTGAGCACAGATCCGGGAATTAGTAGTGTCAATGTCCCCCTATCTGTTGTGCCGCTGGGAAACTTGGAATTTCTCTTAAGGTCACTGTTACTCCCGATTAGTGAAAGCGTAAAGAAGATCGAGATCAGACTAACCATATTGGAGGCCACATTGGGAAGTCTGAAATCTCGCGGTGGCCGACAGGAAAGCGATTTAGCACCCATTACCACCCCTGTCGCCTCGCAAGGGTCAAAACCCAGGGTAGATAACCCAGTGCCAGTTCTATCTCAGGCTGTAAAAGGGGTAGTCCCCCAAAAATCCCTAAAATCTAATCCTGTAGCTACCAATTTACTTTATACGCTTAACCCCCCCCTTGCATCAGTACCTCAGGCCCATACGATAGAAAATAACATGCCGGACCACCAAAAAATGCCCTCTGCAAGACCTCGTCGTCCTAATCTACCCCCCGAGACTAATGATCTCACAGTAGTTATGGCCGGGGTCCCGCCACTTGATGAGGGAGAAGTAGAGGATTTTTGTGCCCTAAAAACCAGGGTTATTAAGTGGCTAAATAAAAATAGACCCCTCCCGAGACACCTTAACAACGAGATCATAATGGTAAGAAGGGTTCCATGGGTGGGGAGAACTAGGAAATCCATTACAGGGGACTGCATTCTGGTGAGTTTCAGGGATAGGGGCACGGTGTCGCATATATGCCAAGGGGAGAATATATCAAGGGAATCCACCATCCATACCCTCCGTGTGTCTTTTTTCTTCCCTACTACGCCAGGCCCACATCACCCACCCCCAAACCATGATAGATGGGAGAAAGTCAGAAGTAGTGGGCGTCACCAGTCTTCTCATCCCTGGCCACTTTTGGGTAGACCGGCACCTTTTCTTCCAATTTATAACCGGTTTAACTGTTTAAATGGCCTAGAGGGGGTGGATTGACAAATAGGTAAGGCCTCTAAGGTGATCACAGAAAAGGGTGCCCAAGCTGAAACACCAGAGGGGCTAAGACATTCGGCCCTGCAATCCCAATTAGATAGGGCGGAGGATCTTATGCCTGTAGCTAATATACAACCAATACATACTCAGACACCGCCTTTAGCTTCCTTAGGGGAGGTGGAACTCATTCCATGTCGGTTCCTCAGTTGGAATGTGGCGGGCACTAGAGCCAAAAGAACAGATCCCACATGGATAGACTTCATAGCCAACAACCACGTAATCGCCCTCCAAGAAACATGGGACACCTCACTTACTTTCTGGTTGGATGGGTTCACAAGTTTTACTATACCTGCAACCCCAAGTAGTGCAGGAAGAGCTAAGGGTGGACTAGTGCTTCTCTTTTCACTTAAACTGGCAGGGACGTTTAAACAACTAGAGTCTGGCTCCCCAAACATTTTAATGGTAGAGTGGACTATCTCACCAGGGCGGGTCCTAGTGGTCTTAAATTTTTATAATTCTTGGGTTAGACAGACAGATACAGCCCATGTGGATCACTTGGAAAATGTTCTTAACGATTACAGTCAAAAATCTTGCACTAATTTCGATTTCATAATTTTAGGTGATTTTAATATTCAAAAATGTGTTTTAAAATGTAATTTAGGCAACCTGGAGGGTCAGACTGTAAGTGGTAACTTGCACTTTGTTCACACCAAAGCGGGGGAGGCGCTTGAATTTTTTCTTGCTAGCCTTAATATGTTTGAACCTCTTAGCACTGGTAGTGACGAATCTTTGCCCACTTATAAAGGGTCTGAAAGTGGGTCTGTGATAGACTTCATTTTCGTTTCTCAGGGTTTAACCCCTAAGATGGGGATATATGAGGTAACTGCCTCCCCACACAGTGACCATAATCCAGTCTCTGCTCAGGTTCACTGGAGTGACTTATGGAGCAAACACCTGGGTTCTCCTAGGGCTTGCACATCGACGGTGCCCAGTGACCAGGGCAGACGGCTTAAGTGGGGTAAGGTGGTTCAGGAAACCTTCATGGCTTCCCTGTGCCCAAAGATAGAGGAAGCCATGTGTATTTGTCTGGACCAAAATGTCACTAGTAAAGAGACTGTTTTAGCTTTTAATTCTATTTGTTCACAAATAGTTAAGGAACTTACAGTTCCCAAATCTAATTTGCCGCCCAAGCCTCATAAGTGGTTTGATAGAAATTGTTCTAAAGCCCATAAAGACCTGAAAAATGCACTCAAAGCAAAACCGAGGGATAAAACCTTAATTTCTAAATTAAGACGGGAGTATAAATTGGCTATTAAAAATAGGAAAAACACAATTAAAAAAAATGCCTGGAATGACTTGCTTGATGTGGATATACTACGCAATAGTAAGAGATTCTGGGACATTATAAATAACCAATTCTTTTCTGGGGAGACTAACACAATCTCGGACTGCATTATCAGTGATGAGAAATGGGTTGATCATTTTAACAACATATACGGCGGTAATGACTCTGTGAATGGAAACGATATAGGACTGTCCAGTGGGCTAGCGGCAGTAGAATTCTGCGAGGAGGAGGTATATAAAGCTATAATGGACTCCACGAAGAATAAGGCTCCGGGACCAGATGGAGTCCCGGTAGACTTTTTTATATATGCCCCAACAACCTGGTCTAAAGTCCTCACAAATGTTTTTAGGGCAACAAATGATGGATGTTTTCCAGAAACTTGGAATACATCTGTCATAGTACCCATTTTTAAAAAAGGAGATAGGGAGAATCCGGGATGCTACCGTCCAATTTCTTTAATAGACTCTGCCTTTAAGATTCTGGGCAGAGTACTATTGACTAAATTGAGATCAAACCTGGAGCTCTGTGGGGGCCTCGCAGAGATTCAATATGGCTTTAGGGAAAAACGGGGAACCTTAGAGCAATGTTCAAATTTACATCTCCTGATATCTAAGTATACGGTGGCCGGGGAGGGTTCACTATATTTAACTTTTATGGACCTCTCCTCGGCCTTCGACTTGGTTAATAGGGCCAAGCTCTGGGTTATACTCCGTGAGCTTGGTATCGAGGATTCCTTGGTGGCCCTTATAGCAAGCTTGCACCAAGGACTTAATGCGAAGGTCCGGGTAACTAGGGAAGGGCGATGTTCTGACAGCTTTAGGTCAAATAAGGGTGTCCGACAAGGCTGTATTTTGGCCCCACTTTTATTCACCATTTATATCAATGACCTAGGAAAGTCCTTGTTAGCAGGCAACGCTGATGTCCCGCGGGTAGGTGGGAAGCAGATTCCGGCTCTGCTATATGCGGATGACGCTGTTCTCATCGCCCGCACGGGCATTGGTCTACAGACCCTTTTGGAGCTTTTTGGTTCCTTTATGGCTAAATTAGATTTAAAAATTAATGTGACCAAATCGCACACAATGATTGTGGGCCCGCAGAAAAATAAATTACACACAAAAACCTTTTTCTGTAAAGGCGAGGTTCTCTCCAGGGTCCCTGTTTTTCCATATTTAGGGGTCCTGTTTGACGAGAAGGGCTCCTGGGTCCCGCAAATTAAGGCCAAGCATATTTCTTTAGCCCGGTCCACAGCAGCCCTGATGGATTTCACTAAAAGACTAGGGGCTAAACCAATGGAAGCTGTGATAAAAGTGTATAAAAGTAAATGCATTTCGATAGCCTCATATGGTGCAGCTTTGTGGGGTTATACCAACCTGGATAGTATGCAGAGGGTAGAGAATAAGATTATTAGAAGAATCCTGTCGGTTCCAAACTCCACACCTACTTACTCCATACATGAGGAAGTTGGCCTACCCTATATCATAGATGGATTGAAATTGGCCCCCTTACTTTTTTGGGCCAATACCTGGTTAAATACTGAGTTGTCTTTAAATCATACAATTCTTAAAGATGTGACTGCAAGGGAGGGGGCAATGAACATACCTTGGTTGAGATACATAAAGTCATCATTCACTGCCCTCGGGAGACCTGACTTATATTCAACACCGTCAATAATCAGGAAAGCAGATATTGCATGGATTAAGAAGGAATTCCAGGGGAGGACACGCTTAATGAGAGAGGAGTCTGAAGTTAACAAACCATTAGTAAGAGCACACTTGGTTTTGTCCTCTTCCCCCTCGATGGAACCATACCTGCAATATGTTTCTAAACCCTTGCACAGATTTTTGCTAACCAGATTTAGAATGAACTTGATCCACTATTTACTAGGCACCTTCCCTACGTGGGGCAAACCGGAGCATTCACCACCGTGTGAGTGTGACCAGTTTTCTAATCAGGACACACTCCATTTTCTGTTTTTTTGTGCATTTCATGACACGGAGAGGAGAAAATATCTAATTCCCCTCTTGAAAATTCTTGGCTTCATACAAGTGAGACCAGCCTTGCTTTATCTCCAAAGATTACCGGATGCACACGTCACTTTTTGTGTAGCAAGTTTTCTAACAGCCGCTTACAGAGGAAGAAATAAAAGAATTCCTAGAACTGTATTGCCCTAAACCAAATATTAATATATTAACTGTAACTTTATTTCATATCTCATGGAGATTAATTAAGTGACTCTTTCACGGACACTCTGGAAAAACAAAATGAATTGTGGGTACTTTTGCTATGTTTTTAATGTATGTATTTCTCTTGCCTTTTATGATTTTAACAAAAATCGAATAAAGTGTATTGTGACTGACTGACTGCATTGATATTGCCAGATTGGCACGAATTTATTTTTCTGTGGGGCAATCCGAGGCTCCCTGGTATATTTTCTGACTCAGTGGGGAGAATGTGGCAACGGCATGATATAACATTGCTAGGGCACCTTTATGACGAACACGGCTTCAGGTCATTTTCATCTTTGAAAGAGGAATTTGGGGTAGCCCATAATTAATTCTTTAAATACTTGCAAGTTAGGAACTTTTTTATGCAAGGGGAAGGTCAACTACCTCTACCCTCTATAACTGAGGTATTCCGGGTGATTTTTAAAACTTCAGGGTGGGATTTTATAGGGAAAGTTTACCAACGTTTCCTAGTTGCATCAGAAGGTGATGCTATACAGATTACAGCTAAATTGAACCCCATTTTTGAAATTGAGATCCCTAATGATGAGGTTTTTGAATCAATGGCTTTAATCAACTCTTCTGTTACCTCAATTAATTTAAAGTTGCAACAACATTGTATCATGTTTATGCTGTTCTGTACCCCAGTGGTCATTACTAAATGAGCCATGTCTCATGCTACCTTGAAGACATACTGCCCTAAGTGTAACGAATATGCCACAGATCTCCGACACATGTTTGTTACGTGCTCTAAGCTAACTGCAGATTGGTATGAGGTTGCCTGTGTGTTGAGTAAGTTAGTTGGCAAGGATATTCCATTAACTGAGAAAGAAATGTTACTGGGGATAGTACCGGATTCTGGCAATCTATCAAAATCCCTAGTTGCTAATTATTATTGATTGTGCTTGTCTGTGTATTGCCAGAGCATGGAGTGAAACACTTAGTCCTAAGATTACTGGCTTTTGGTTGTTGCTGAGGGGGGTTTATGAAATGGAATTTGCACTAGCGAAAGCAAGGGGCCTATGGTTGAGGGTCAAATTCGGGAGGGTCTGGTCCAGCCTTCAGTGGGACTAGTATTTATCTATTTATTTTATGTACTCTTTATATGATAATAGTATTAAGCGTTTATATCTATCTGTAATTATTTGATTGAATTATGTCAATTTGTTTGTGATGATGATATTTATATTTCATGTCTGTGCTATGAATGTTCTTATGTATATTTCAATTAATAAGTGGCTAATAAAAGCAACAACAAAATAGAGAGTACTGGGCCATGACAGCTACTGTTCTGACTATTTATACCTTGTTTATAATACTGTTAGTAATGAATACTTTATTGTTTTAATCCCCCCTCTCTCTCGCTCCTTCTTAGCCTCCATCGCAGTGGGATAACCGGTGCTTCCTGTGCAGCTCTGGCTGCCGCCCTTTGCTCCAACCGCTCTTTGCTGGAACTGAACTTGAGTCGCAATGACCTGGGTGACGCTGGTGTGACCCTGATCTGTGATGCCTTCAAGCACCGAGACACCCGGCTGCAGAGGATCAAGTAAGGAGGGGGGGGGTTCTGAATCTACCAGACAGGTCAGTGTAAAACTAGGAGTGAATGCTGCCCTGCGTTCCAGCATCAGGACTGAAACCAGGTGGCAGTGGGAGGGTTAAGGTGTTCCTTGTGCACCTCAGATCCATTTGCAAGTTGTGTGTTCACGTAGCACCAGTGTGCACAACTTCTCTAGATGTCATTTTGCAGTGGGCTATTCCCAGTCACGCGTGGGAAGGGATGACAACGTTTCCCGGCACGTTTGTGATTTGGAAATGGACCCAGGAACGTGCAAAATTGATTATTTCTACTGCTAGAGGGGTGGCAAGTCCTACTAGTTTGAGCCATTCTGCGCCTTCACTCCAGGCTGCCCTGTCACCAGGGAGCCCGGGACTCCTGACTCCCATCCTAGAAGGAAAAGGACAGATTTCAGTAGAGTGCCAGCTTTGCTTGGTTATCTCCTTCCTTAATTCATGTAAGTGTTACAATTGCGGCATTTCTCCTACTTCCTCGGTCATTGCTCCGCGCAGGTATGATTTAGCAGATGCAGAATATATTTGAGCCTGCCCGCTATTTTGTTTATTTTTTATTCTACGCGGAGCCGGGCCGTCGTTCAAGTTTGTTAGAATAATACATGTATTTCATCTGAGTAGTCTTTACAAAAGTATTATGTATGAATTAAATGTAAACCGGTTATCGCCGGTCAGTTCTAGTTTGGGTTAACGCACACTGGCATCTTAGCGACCCTTGACCCTCCAGGTAGGTCGCTCCCCCTCCGCACAGCACCGCCTGTGTCTCCCTGCCCCAGCTGACGCTGCTGAGGAAGTTCGAGGCCATCTTCCACCCGCAGGTTGCCACTTACACCTCATCCCTGGTGGCCAGTGGTAGGCCGTAGGTTTGTTCATCTCCACTTTTTCCGCTAGTTACTGTATTGTAGTGTATTGTTTTCACTGTATTGCCTGTATTGCTGTTATTTTCGCAGTTGTGCCTGTGACTGCTGTTCTCTGTCTTCCCCCACTGCCTGTACTGGATCGGTGCCGTTTTGTTTTTCCCTCTGTTCCCCTCGCTGTCCCCGTGCCTCTCTGTCCATTTTGCCTTCTGTCTCTTAGCTGCCCCTGTATTTCTGTGCCCTCTTGCCTCTTGTTCCACTCGTGTCCCCCGCGTTTTTAAGCCCTTTTTGCCTTCTGTGCCACTCGTTCCCCTGTGGTTCTGTGCCCTTTGCCTTCTGTGACACCCATTTTCCCCTCGATCTTTGTGCCCTTCTGCCTTCTGTGACACTTGTTTCCCCCTTGTTTTTTGTGCCCCTTTGCATTCTGTGACACCCGTTTTCCCCTCGATCTGTGCCATTCCCTCTATTCCCTCCGTCCTCCCTCTCCTCCCCCGCCGCTGCGGCCCGCCCCCCTGACTGCCCATTCGCTGCCCCCGCCTCCCAGCTACTCCTCCCTCCCACCTCCCAATATATTCTGGCCGCTGCGCGGTGAGGCGAGAGACCCTTGACCCTCCAGGTAGGTCGCTCCCCCTCTGCACAGCACCGCCTGTGTCTCCCTGCCCCAGCTGCCGCTGCTGAGGAAGTTTGTGGCCCTCCTCCACCCGCATGCTACCACCTGCGCCTCATCCCTGGTGGCCAGTGGTAGGCCTTAGGTTGTTAATTTCGCTGTGTGCCTGTGACTGCTGTTTTCTGTCTTCCCCCGCTGCCTGTACTGGATCTGTGCTGTTTTTTTCCCCTCTGTTCCCCCCGGTGTCCCCGTGTCTCTCTGCCAGGTTTTCCCTCTGTTCCCCTCGCTGTCCCGCGCCTCACTGCCCGTTTTGCCTTCTGTCTCTAAGCTGCCCCTGTATTCGTGTGCCCTCTTGCCCATTGTCCAACTCATGTCCCCCGCGTTTTTTGTGCCCTTTTTGCCTTCTGTGCCATTCGTTCCCCCTGTATTTCTGTGCCCTTTTGCCTTCTGTGCCACTCGTTCCCCCTGTGGTTCGGTGCCCTTTTGCCTTCTGTGACACCCGTTTTCCCCTCGATCTTTGTGCCCTTTGCCTTCTGTGACACCCTTTTTCCCCTCGATCTTTGTGCCCTTCTGCCTTCTGTGCCAGTCGTTTCTCCCTTGTTTTGTGCTCCTTTGCCTTCTGTGACACCAGTTTTCCCTTAGATCTTGTGACATTCCCTCTGTTCCCTCTGTCATCCCGCTCCTCCCCCGCCGCTGTGTCCCTGCCCCGCTGACTGCCCATTCGCTGCCCCCACCTCCCAGATACTCCTCCCGCCCAACTCCCCATATATGCCGGCTGCTGCACGGCCGCGCTGCTGGTGCGCCTAAGGCATGCCCGTCCGTGCCCAGCGCCAGAACCCCTGGCCCCGCTCCCGCCACCACGACCACCGCCGCTACGATACCAGCATACTCCACGCTCTCAACCCCGGACGAACCCACACCTGCTTCAAGGCCGCCCGAAACGCACACACGGTCCCTTCACCTGCCAGAACTGCAGCTACACCAGCCTTAGAACCGACAAACCACCCGCCAAGAAAGACCGCACCTACCTGCGATGCATACTACTGAACACCCGCTCCGCACGCAAACACGCCGTCAAACTCTGGGACTTGCTCAACACAACATCCCTGGACGTTGCCTTCCTGACAGACCCGCCGCGCACCATCGACCATGACCCCCTGCTAGCCTGGCACAGCGTGAGAATCGATGACACCATCAAGACCATGAGAACAATAAACTCCAGCTCTCCGTCAGATGATCCCTTCCCGCACCACGTCTTCAACAAAGCAAGCACTCCATCGCACCCCACCTGCGCAACATCATCGATCTCTCCCTCAAGACCACGACCTTCCCAGAGAGCTAGAAACACACCGAGATCAATGTCCTACTGAAAAAACCCAAGAGACCTCAAGAACGTCCGGCTCATCTCTCTGCTCCCCTTCCCGGCCAAGGTCTTCGAGAAAATCGTTAACAGACAGCTAAACCGATACCTCGAAGAAAACAGAATCCTGGACCCTTCCCAGTCAGGGTTCCGCAGCAACCACAGCACCAAGACTGCCCTCATTGCCGCCACCGACGACATTAGGACCCTGCTGGACAATGGCGAGACCGCAGCACTCATCCACCTAGACCTCTCCGCCCCCTTCGACACCGTCTGCCACCCCACACTACGCGCAAGTCTCCACGCTGCAGGGATCCGAGAAAAAAGCTCTGGAATGGACCACCTTCTTCCTCTCTGGCAGAGCCCAGAGTGTCCGCCTGCCGCCGTTCCTCTCCAAAGCCTCCGAGACCATCTGCTGCATACCCCAGGGATCCTCCCTCAGCCCCACACTGTTCAACATTTACATGGCCTCGCTCGCACACGTTGTCCGACGGCACGATCTCAACATAATCTCCTACGCCAACGACACTCAACTGATCCACTCCCTCACCAAAGACCCCATCACTGCCAAAGCCGACCTCCACGAAGGAATGAAGGCCGACGCCGACTGGATGAAGACCTGAAGCTGAACTCGGACAAGACGGAGGTCCTCATCCTCGGCTCCAACCCTTCAGCCTGGGGTGACTCCTGGTGGCCGACGGCACTAGGAGCTGCCCCGACACCCACCGACCACGCACGCAACCTGGGAATCATCCTCGACTCAACGCTCTCAATTTCCAAGCAGGTCAAGGCCGTCTCCTCCTCCTACTTCAACACCCTCCGCATGCTCCACAAGATCTACAGATGGTCCTGACAGTCACCCAGGCCCTCATCAGCAGAAAACTCGACTTCGGAAACGCTCTCTATGCGGGAGCCCCGACCAAGCTCATCAAGCGACTACAACGCATCAAAAACGCCTCGACACGACTGATCCTCGACGTACCACGCCACAGCCACATCACCCCCCCCCCCCGGGGGATCTGCACTGGCTCCCCATCAGCAAGAGGATATCCTTCAAGCTCCTCATCCACGCACACAAGACCAGCCCAGCCTACCTCAACAGACGGCTCTCCTACATCCCCAACCGTCAGCTACGCTCCGCCGACCTCTCATTGAGTCTACGACAGACCCAAGACCTGTTGACCTTCAGCTTCAGCACCCAACCGACGCACGCCACGACCGAACCACCGCCCCCCACCACCACCCTCCGAACCTGGACCCCGATCAGCACCGAAGACACCATCCGCACGATGAACTCCATCCACTCCGGATCTCCGACAGACCCCTGCCCTCACCACGTCTTCAACAAGGCCGACGCCGTCATCGCGCCCCACCTGCGGGACATCATCAACACCTCCTTCGACATCGCCACCTTCCCGGAGAGCTGGAAGCACGCCGAACTCAGCGCTCTACTTAAGAAACCATCAGCCGACCCCACCGACCTCAAAAACTACCGCCCCATCTCGCTGCTCCCGTTCCCGGCAAAAGTCATCGAGAAGACCGTCAACAAGCAACTGGCCGCCTTCCTCGAGACGAACGGTTCCCTCGACCTCTCGCAGTCTGGCTTCCGGGCCAACCACAGCACCGAGACCGCCCTGATCGCAGCTACCGATGACATCCGAGCCCTGCTCGACAACGGAGAAACAGCGGCCCTCATCCTCCTGGACCTCTCCGCAGCCTTCGACACTGTCTGCCACCGTACCCTAGTACAGCGCCTCAGCAACGCCGGAATCCAGGAGAAGGCACTGGAGTGGATCATCTCCTTCCTCGCCGGAAGGACACAGAGAGTCCGCCTCCCCCCGTTCAGATCGGAGGCCACCGAAGTCATCTGCGGCGTACCACAAGGATCGTCGCTCACCCCCACGCTGTTCAACATCTACATGAGCCCCCTCGCAGCCATCGCACGCCAGCACAACCTCAACATCATCTCCTACGCCGACGACACCCAGCTGATCCTCTCCCTCACCAACTACCCCGCCACCGCCAGAGCCAACCTGCACGAAGGGATGACAGACGTAGCCAAATGGATGTCGAACAGCCGCCTGAAACTGAACTCGGACAAGACTGAAGTCCTCATCCTGGGATCCTCACCCTCTGCCTGGGATGACTCCTGGTGGCCCCCCGCCCTGGGCAGCGCACCCAAACCAACAGACCACGCACGCAACCTGGGCTTCATCCTGGACTCCTCCCTCTCCATGACCAGACAAGTCAACGCCGTCTCCTCGTCGTGCTTCAACATCCTGCGCATGCTACGTAAGATCTTCCGATGGATACCCACCGAGACCAGAAAGACGGTCACCCAGGCCCTCGTCACCAGCCGTCTGGACTACGGCAACTCCCTCTACGCCGGAACCACCGCCAAACTCCAGAAGAGACTCCAGCGGATCCAGAACACCTCAGCTCGTCTCATCCTGGACATCCCCCGCCGCAGCCACATCTCCGGACACCTGAGAGACCTGCACTGGCACCCGGTCAACAAGAGAATCACCTTCCGGCTCCTCACCCACGCACACAAAGCCCTACACAACCAAGGCCCAGGATACCTCAACAGCCGCCTCAACTTCTACGCTCCCAAACGCCAGCTTCGATCGACCAGCCACGCCCTCGCCGCCGTCCCCCGCATCCGAAGAGCCACCACAGGAGGAAGGTCCTTCTCCTACCTGGCCGCCAAGACTTGGAACTCCCTTCCGACCCATCTCCGCCTGACCCAAGACCACCTCGCCTTCAGGAAGCAGCTCAAGACCTGGCTGTTCGAACAGTAGCGGACCGCCCCCCCCCCCCAGCGCCTTGAGACCCTCCGGGTGAGTAGTGCGCTATACAAATGCTTTGATTGATTGATTAATTGATTGATTGATTGAGGAGGATGCTCAAGACCTGGCTGTTTGACCAGTAGCGCCCCCCCCCCCAGCGCCTTGAGACCCACGCGGGTATGTATTGCGCTTTACAAATTACTGATTGATTGATTGATTGATGCGTTATATTTTAAATGTTAGAGTTAGAATACCTGCAGTGCTACCATGGTTCGTCTAGTACAGGCTTTTTCATTTAATTTGAAAATGTGTGTTCACTTTTGAATATGTCTCCTGGTTTATTTACAGTCATTTTTTATGAAATCTGAAAACTGAAGTGATGAAGCTTTATCATGAGGCATTCATTATGATGACAGTCCGGGCTGGTAATCAGTCTTGGTTCAATCCTCAAGTTTAAGACTTCAGCAATTTAAAACCACCTGTATGTTATATCATACACCCGAAAGGATATCTTACAGAAGAAGGAATGATAACTAATAAGTGAACGAAGCAAACCAAAGAACATAAGGTACCAAATAAGCATTTCCTAACCTACCCGTTATAAGTAGAGAGAGAAAAGGTGACAAGTTGTGTGATTTATAATTTATTATTTTGTTAATTATATAGATTACACCGTGGTCCAAGCCCTGATGAATTTACGGCCCGCTGGAAAATCCCTTACAAGACTTTACCATATTGCCCATTTTGTACGCCTAAAATAGAATCAATGGGACACATTTTGTTTGCCTGTCCACTGTACCGATCACCAAGGAATTGTTGGTTAAAACCCTTATGCAGAGAATTGGGCACTAGACAACATTCTCTGGCACTACGTATTTTTAAAACTGACACTTGTGCATTGTATGTATGCGGTGTATCAAAGTTTCTAAGATGGGCTTGGTCCATTAGAACTAAAAGGCTAAAAGAAATTGTTTAATACATTACTTTTATATTTGATGTAATTAGTTCTCTAACTATCATCCCTAGTTAGCGTTGTTGATCAAATGTGTGTATCATTTTGTAAATTTATGAACTATGTCTCAAACGCCAACGTGGTTGTTAAATTAATTATGTCATGGTGTTTTATCAGAATTGTAATTATATTTATGCTTTTAAGATATGTTTTTATCGAAATAAAGCCTTTCATTCATTCATTCACTTACCGACTGGTGTAATTGAATGATTTGATTTTAATATAGTTTGTTTTATGTTATGAATTTATGAATATATGTTTGTCATGAGTTTATAAAGGTACACAATGTTGAATGAAATGTATATTCCTCTAATGCACCAAAAATGATGAATAGTTGCTTTAAATGATTTTGAATTTAATACAATTGTTAAAGTACAGTACAATGACAAAAAGCTTTGTATTTTGGATATGCTGAATAAACTAGTAGCATACACATTGGTGGCCAGGTAACTCTATGCGATAAAGGTAAAGAGAGTTGGCATAGTCGAAGTGTGATATCACCATAGCGGAGAACTGCCTGTATTTTCGCTTCCTGAGTAAGGACCCTACTGATTTTTCTTATTTTCCTAAGTTGAAAGCAGTATGTTGAGATCACGGACCCATTTTGATTTTTCATGGTGAGGTCTTTATTGATTATGACTCCCGAGGTTTTAGCAGATGAAGAGGGGACGGAGAGCTGTCCCAGTTCTTTAGGCCAGAAGTTGGAGCTCCATGGGTTAAGTGTCCCTCCTGTGAGGATCACCTCTGTTTTATCCGGGTTTAATTTGAGGTGGTTGCTGTTCATCCAATCACGGATGAACAGCATGGTTCCCTGGAACTCAAGGATGTTGATAGGGGAGTCGTTAATCGGTAGTATCAGTTGGAAATCATCTGCATAGTTGAAGGTTTGGACTGTCCTTTCTTTTAATGCAAGGATCAGGGGGAGGAGGTATAGATTAAATAGATGTGGGGAGAGAGATAAACCCTGGGGAACACTACACGTGTTCTTAATCTTAAGGGTTGTGAAGTTGCCCAGGCGGACCGCTTGATAACGGTTGGTTAGAAGGGAATTTATCCTTTCCAGGGGCGAACCTTGGATTCCTGCATCCCTGAACGGTGTTATGGTTGACCGTGTCAAAAGCGGCGGAGAGATCCAACAGCGCCAGGGCTTGGGGAGCGCCTCCATCTGCTCTCTCTCGCCGAAAAGTCTAGGACTGCCAATACCACTGATTCTGTGGAGTGGGCTGGGCGGAACCCTGCCTAGTGAGGTTCCAAGTAATCTGATTGCTCAAGGAAGGTGGAGAGGATTTTGGCTACGTGGGCTTTGAGCAGTTTGGCCATATAGGGAAGCAGTGAGATAGGATGGTAGTTTGTGAGAGTTCCGGGGTCTGCTCCTGGCTTCTTCAAGAGGGGGATGACAGACGCCTCTTTGAAGACCTCAGGTATGTATCACTGGACTAGCGATTTGTTTAGGAGGGTCAAGGCTGGTTCTGGGCAGGCCGTAAAGACTTCTTTTAGAATCCACGTGCGGCAGCAATCCCTAGGAGATCCAGACTTTACTTTGGTCAGTAGATCTGAGAAAACTTCTTGAATTATCATTGAGAGTTGATCAAGCCTTTGTGTGTTTTTAGGTTTATTTTGACAAGTGGGCTTTGTGCAAGTGGGGATGCTTGCTTTGATGGTTTTGATTTTATCAAGGAAGAAGTTATTCAGGAAGTCACATAAGGATTGCGAAGGTGCGGTTTTTAGGTTTACTCTGCCAGGGTTAGAAAAGTTATTGATTATTGAGAAGATGTCCTTTGATTGGTTTTTGGAGTTGATGATTTTAAGTGAAAAATGTTCAGACTTTGTGATCAAGATCATTTTTTATAGGTTCTAAGGGCTATTAGATAGGTAGTTTTGTTGTCAGGTGAGTATTTGCTTCTCCATTTCCTTTCTGCTTGACGCGCCATAAGCCTTGCTTTTTTCAGATCATCGGAAAACCATTTCTGAGCTTCGTGACGACGAGCTTGTTGTATTTCCCTTAGCTGGGCTTGTTTATTGGTGGCTGCCAAGAGCCATTCCGACAGGTTTTTCTCATTCTCATCTATAGAGGATTGACTGATGGGAATTGAGTTGGCCAGGTTTTCGAGGAATTGGGCTTTGTCGATGGTGTTCCAACTCCTAACAAATCCAGATTCAGGTAGGGGTATTTTAGGTTTAGGAAGGTTATTTATGTAAACTTTTATGAGGTAGTGATCGGACCAGATACAAGGGAAGACATCTAGATCCGTTAAGGTCAGGTTAGAGGACCACAACTGGTCCAAAGTATATCCTTTGATGTGAGTAGCGGAGGTGATGTGCTGGCGGAGGTTTAGCCCTGTAAGCAGATCAGTTAGTTCTGCTGAGTGTGGTCCACCTCCTGGGTTATTTGCCCAGTAGTTGAAATCGCCAATCAGTAATATTTTCGCGTGGTTAGTTGTGATGTGTGTCATCTGTTCACTCAGAAGCTGGGGGAACTGAGGCATGCTTTGTGGTGGTCTGTAGAGTATGACACAGACTAGTGGGGCGGAATCTGACTCTAGTTTGATCACTAGGTTATCCACTTGAGGTAGGTCGAGGGGTTGAAGTGCAGAGAATTTACGATTTTGATGTATTATAGCTGTCACTCCCCCTCCTATTTTTACCTGGAGGCGGTTTGCTTTGAGGATATAGTAGTCGCTCGGTAAGGCTGCCAGGATATCAGGGGAGGAGTCCTGTGTTAACCAAGTTTCCGTTAACAATAGGATATCTGGTTTTTCAGTCGTCAGTAGGTTATGTATTTCCAATTGGTGTTTAACCATGGAGCGGGTGTTTAAATAGAAAGCTTTTAGGGATTGTTCCTTATTTATATCCTCCATATTTGGTATTTTTCTCGAGTGTGTGTTATCACGGAGTTCGGGAAAGGAAGATTGTTACATTTTATCATCATGGTTTTCTCCTGTACCTTTAAATCCTCCTTGTTTTCCTTTAAGTGTTCTTAGAACACTACTGTGTCCTTGCCTACAGGTCAGTTGCACTGTTCCTGTGGACCAAGAGACTGCTGTTCATGTTGCTGTGCTGCTCAATAAACCAACCTACTTTACCACCTGTTCCAGTGGTTATTTAACAAAATTGGCGACGAGGGTGGGATTCATTGGTTAAAGAGCAGCACAGAGGTGGAGTTTATCGATTTTCTTAAAAAAAAAAGAAAAAATCTACAATCAAGAACTTCTTCCCTCAAAGAAGCATCTAGGAAGATTGACAAGAATTATATTCACAAGAAGAAGAAAATCCGATTCCGAGAACTCCTACCAACGAAAATCTGATGAATTAGAAACATTTTAAGGTAATTCTGTGTGTTTACCTTTGAATTACATGACTCTGGCTGGTGGATCGGTTTTGATGCGTGTAATAGACACGAGACTACGTATGCGCGAGTCTGCACCAGCTGTTGCCTGGAACGTGCCCATCTGCGCGTGAGAGCCTACTCGAGATTTGATTGTCAGCTGTTGCCTGGAACGAGTCCATCTGCGCGTGACTGTCTGCTCGAGATTGGGTGCGCGAAGTGCGTCATTTAAACCAGCTGTGCAGCGAAGGAGTCCTCGCGCTACTGAACATAAAGACACCGGCGCCAAGGCGGATCAGCGCGTGATGACGTAATCACGCATTGGAAATAAGCGCGGCGGCCATTTTGGATTGGGTTGCTTTTAGGTTGCGTTTCCATAGCAACCAACCACCGTTTCTCTCCGTTTTTGTTTTCTCTACACTTGTATTTGAGACTTCATCCAAGAAACGAGAACATCATCAGGAAGATACTACAGAAAGACAAAACATCTTCATTTGTCGGGTATTACATATTTTTGGGTCAATAATCAAAATTTCGTTTTGGTTTCTTACTCTGGAAGAAAACACATGAGACAAATTTCACTTCAGCAATTTAAAGAAGCTATATATATCATAGCTTACTCTGGTGTTTTTGATTTATCTGCCATTGTGTTAGTTTAGAAATTATTACACTGTGTTTATTGGTTTCACAAATTGGTCATTATTATTTTAGTTTCATTATTTTAAAAAAGGGAAAGGTACTGAAATAGAGAGTATGCAGTTTGACCCACCTGAAAAATTTTTGCAGAATAAGGGTGATCCACCCATTCCATGGACTCGTTGGAAAGAAGAATTTTTTAACTACATGAAGGCAATAGATGGAGAACGTATGGGTTCTGAAAGGAAGAAAAGCATTCTCTTACACTGTTTGGGTTCTGAGGGGCAAATGGTATTTAGAGCTTTACCCCCTATTCCGCCTGAGTTAGGTGAAGGAGAAGGTACCAATGTATATAAAGAGGCTCTACTTAGAATTGAAAAACGTTTTAAACCAGTTTCTAATATAGCGCTTAATAGGTATAAATTTTATACTCGGGCGCAACAAGAATCTGAATCGTTTGATGAATTTATGACTGCTTTGAGATCTTTGTCCATTCATTGTAATTTTGGTGCCATTTGTGATGAGATGTTGAGAGATCAAATTATAGTTCATGTGAAAAACAAGAAAACGCAAGAACGTTTATGGGAGTTAGGTGACCCAAAGTTATCTGAAGCAATCGCTATTGCGAAGTCTTTAGAACAGTCGGAGAAATGGATGCTCACTGTTCAAAAACATGTTACCAATAAGTCTAATTCGCATGATGAGGTTTGTCTTGTTAAACATAAAGAAGGACAAATCAATGAAAGTCAACAAGTATTTTCCAATACCAATAGATTCAACAACACAACTAATTTTAAGAGATATGGTAAAGCTATGGTTTGTTATAAATGTGGTAGTAAAATGCATGTTGCTTCATATGCTGGATGCCCCGCTATCAACAAAGAGTGCAGAAAGTGTGGAAGGTTAGGACATTTCTCCACTGTTTGTAGAGATTCAAGGATGTCTGTGCAAGGTCCCAAAGATAAAGTTGCTGTTGTCACAGAAGATCTTTCAAAAACTTGCACTTGTGCTTGTACTAGTTTAGAGCACTGTGATTCACCCAATAAAGGCTTTGTGGTTTATTTGGCTGGAGAGATTTCTTTGATAGATGACAATGATCAACTTATTAAAAAACCTATTTGTAAGATGTTTGTTTTGGGTGTCAGTCTTAACTTGATGGCTGACTCTGGTTCACCCTGGACTATTATTACCAAGGATTACTTTGAAGAACGGTTAAAACAGGTTCTGAATTTAAAAGACATTCTTCCTTCTGAGATCAGGGCAATTAGTTTTAATGGTACTATGGTAACAATGTTAGGTCTTTTCCAGGTCAGAATTACTTTCAAATCCAGGACTGTCAACATTAAATTATATATTGCAGTCAAAGGTGTGAATGTCGTTGGATGGAAAGATTTATGGAAATTTGGCATTATTTTAAATCCTCGCGCAAAAGATCCTGTCATTTTAGGTGAAATTTTTGAAGATGATAACATTTCCGCCATTTCAAATGATGGAGGTGCTGATATAATAAAAGGTGAATTTAAGGATGTGTTCTCTGACAAACTAGGTATGCTCAAGAATTTTTCACACAAAATAAAACTGAAATCTGGTTCTGTTCCGGTTAGGCAAAAGCTGAGAGGGGTACCCATCAATGTGAGGGATGATTTGAGGAAAATGTTAGATGACTTAGTGGCTGAGAATATTATTGAACCCATTGATTCTGCAGAATGGGTTTCCCCGATTGTTTTAGTCAGGAAACCGGACAAATCTTTGAGAATGTGTGTGGACCTCAGGGCACTTAATTTGGCCATTATTGTGGACTGTCATCCCCTCCCAAATATAAATGAGGTGGTTTCTATGCTGGAAGGCGCAAAGGTGTTCTCTACCCTAGATCTAAGATCGGCTTATCACCAGATCACACTTACTGATGAATCCAAGTGTCTAACGTCTTTTATTACTCCTCATGGTCTTTTTCAGTATAACAGGATGCCGTTTGGTTTAGCCTCAGCTGCCTCAGTTTTCCAAAGGGTCATGTACAACATTTTTAGGGATCTAGATCATTGTGTGAAATGTTTTCAAGATGACATTTTAATTTTTTCAGGTACTGTGGAGGACCATATGGGTCATTTACGATCTGTGTGTGAAAAACTAAGGAATAGTGGCTTAACCTTGAAAGCTAGCAAGTGCAAGTTATTTCAATCTTCAGTTGAATATTTGGGACACACATTATCAGGTGATGGGGTAGTGCCGAAAAGATCAAATGTGGATGGTATCAGTAATGCCCCACCGCCTACTAACAAAGACCAATTATTATCATTTGCAGGAATGTGTGAATATTATAGTAAATTCGTAAATAATTTTGCCAACAAAATGGAGCCTTTGAGGAAGCTTTTGAGACATGGAAATTCTTTTGTTTGGGAAGAGGAACAACAGGTAGCTTTTGAACGCATCAAGTCTGATATTTTGCATGCTCCTACACTTAGACCTTTCTGCCTGAATAAGTTGTGTGTCATCACGGTGGATGCCAGTATGTATGGTCTTGGGTCTGTCTTGTCTCAAAAGGCTGGCAAAGATGAGTGGAATGTGTGTTTTGCGTCCCGTACCCTAAATGATACAGAACGTAGGTATGCGGTCATTGAAAAAGAGCTTTTAGCTTGTGTGTGGGCCATTGAGCACTTCAGGAATTTCATTTGGGGAAATAAGTTTGTGCTGAGAACCGATCACAAACCACTAGTTAACATTTTATCCCCAGGTGGAGGTTGGAATGCCACGGCTCGCATTTCCAGACTTACTTCACGACTCCAAGAATATTCTTTCACTCCGGAGTATGTCCCAGGAAAAAGAAATGTGGTGGCAGACTTCTTGTCTCGTCATCCATCTCCGGTTTCTGAGTGCAAGAGTTTGAATGACACTGATGTGGTCACTTGTTTGCAGGATGTTCTATCTACTGATTTCATTGAGATTTCTGAAGATTTATGGAAAACTGCTGATGAACAAGATCTTACTTTACAAAATATTAAAAAATTCATTTTAGAGGGTTGGCCTGATAAAAAATTGTTAAAAGAAAATTTTATGCCATTTTTCAATATTTCAACTGAGCTTGAGTTGGAGAATGATTTGGTTTTTAAATCGGGTAAATGTGTCCCACCTTTTGATATACAGAACCTAATTCTAGATCTTGCACATAAAACACATCCAGGTATGTCTGCCATGAAAAGACTGATTAGGAATTATTTCTGGTGGCCATCTTTGGATCGTTTAGTTGAACACAAGGTCAGAGAGTGTGCTGTGTGTGTAGGAAATGACAAAATGTTGAAAGTTAATGTTCCTCCATTGAAGACGACCCCTTGGCCCACATTACCTTGGAAAAAACTTGCCTTTGACATTTCTGGCCCCTTTATGTGTCTTCCCTCTGATTCCCGATATGCTCTTGTGTTGGTGGATTACCACTCAAAATGGCCAGAAGTCAAATTTGTTTCTTCCACTTCCACAAATGTTGTTATAGAATTTTTCAAGGAAGTTTTTTCTAGAGAGGGCTGTCCGTCCATTCTGGTCACGGATAATGGCGTGCAACTCACTTCTCTAGAAATGGAGACTTTTCTCAAATTACATTCTATCAAGCACAATACTGTCTCTTTTTATGAACCACATGAAAATGGTTTGGTGGAGCGTTTTAATAGAGTTTTAAAAGGTTTTATATCTGAGGTCTGTAAGTCTAGGTCAGATTGGAAGACTTTTTTAAGAGAAAAGTTGTGGTGTTACAGAATTACTCCTCATTCAACCACTGAAGTCAGCCCCTTTCGTTTGCTTAAAGGACGTGATCCTGTTTCTACCATTTGTCCTTGGTGGTTCAGGGATAAATGTCTCAACAAGTCGTTCTCACAAGACTTGGTTGAACAAGCACCTCAGAAGGTTGAAAACAAACAACAAAAAAGCAAATTGTGGTATGACAAAAAGTGGAATGTAAAATCTCCTGATTTTTCTGTGGGAGATGTTGTGAGGATCAAGAGACCTGGCATTCTTTCAAAATGTTCGAATAAGTTTGGTAAGCCAATGAAACTAGTAAAGGTTTTTAGTAATAGTGTCATTACCCAGGATGGCAGATTATGGAACTTTAAGCGGGTTGCAAAGTGTCCCACTGTGCAACAAACTTCCATTTCCGCTGTTCCCAAGCATACCAGCAGTTCCATCGCTTCAAGGGTAAGATTATCCAATCGTCCTAGATCATTGCCTGTAAGGTTTCATGACTATGTTTCTTAACGGTTAATCTTTCTTGCCTGTAAGGTTTCATGACTATGTTTCTTAACGGTTAATCTTTCTTTTTATGGAAGGGAGATGTGTTACATTTTATCATCATGGTTTTCTCCTGTACCTTTAAATCCTCCTTGTTTTCCTTTAAGTGTTCTTAGAACACTACTGTGTCCTTGCCTACAGGTCAGTTGCACTGTTCCTGTGGACCAAGAGACTGCTGTTCATGTTGCTGTGCTGCTCAATAAACCAACCTACTTTACCACCTGTTCCAGTGGTTATTTAACAAAGATCTTTTTACCATTATCCTGTTCATGGCTATGTTAGCAAGACAGCTCTGGTCGATTGCTAGTTCGTTAGAGTGGAGTGATTTTAGTTCCGTTATGGAGTAGGTAGTGTTTTGAGTATATTGGCGTGCCCCTTGCCCCGGTCGGTCGCGGACGGGCTTGCATTTGGCACACGTCCGCTGCGCTCCCGCGCTGCTAGCGGCATTTGTATCCCTAGTCAGCCCCAGCCCCTCCCACGCTTCGCTGATTGGCGCTCGTGGCGTTTCTACCAGGAAGCGAGTGAGCCGGTGTGACGGCAGTATCAGCGCAGTGAGTTTGATCAATTTTTAAAATTAAGTGCAACAGAGTAAATTGTTACTTTTTAAATTCAGTAGCAACAATTTTTAAAAGTATCAGGGCGGTCGTCGTGCTCGCACTTGAGGCAGGCAGTAGCACCTTCAGAGTGTCTGTCCCTGCGCTGCTGGCGGCATTTGTATCCCTAGTCAGCCCCTCCCACTCTTTGCGTAGGAGATTATGTTGAGGTTGTGATGTCGGCCGATGCGTGCGAGAGGCGCCATGTAGATGTTGAACAGCGTCGGCCTGAGGGAGGATCCCTGCGGGACGCCACAGATGATCTCGGAGGCTTCAGATCTGAACGGGGGAGGCGGGCTCTCTGGGTTCTGCCAGAGAGGAAGGAGGAGGTCCAGTCCAACGCCTTGTCTTGGATTCCTGCGTCTTGGAGTAGTGTGCGGTGGCAGATGGTGTCGAAGTCGGCGGAGAGGTCCAGAAGGATGAGGGCCGCCGCCTCGCCATTGTCCAGTAGGATCCTGATGTCGTCTGTGGAGGCGAGGAGAGCGGTCTCGGTGCTGTGGTTGCTGGGGAATCCTGACTGGGAGGGGTCCAGGATGCTGTTGTCTTCGAGGTAGCGAGTGAGCTGGATGTTGACTATCTTCTCGATGACCTTAGCTGGGAACGGAGGCAGGGAGATGGGCGGAAGTTTTTGCGTGCGCTCGGGTCTGCCTTGGGTTTCTTCAGTAGGGCGTTAATCTTGGCGTGTTTCCAGCTCTCTGGGAAGGTTGTGGTCTCGAAGGAGAGTTTGATGATGTTGCGCAGGTGGGGTGCGATGGAGCTGCCGTCTTTGTTGAAGATGTGGTGTGGGAAAGGGTCAGACGGCGAGCCGGAGTGGATTGTGTCCATGGTTTTGATTGTGTCTTTGATGCTCACGTTGGCCCAGGTTGTCAGGGGGTCGTGGTCAGTGGGGTGTGGTGGGTCTGGCGTGTTGGGGCCTGTTAGGGTTGTCCGGGGGTTGAAGCTGTCGTGGATGTCAGCGATCTTGCGGTGGAAGAAGGTGGCGAGGGAGTCGCACACGGCTTGCGACAGCGGGATGTCGTTGGAGCTGGAGTTGGAGAGTTCCTTCACGACGTTGAAGAGCTCCTTGCTGTTGTGTGCGTTGTTGTTGAGGCTGTCTTTGAAGGAGGTCCTCCTGGCAGTCCTGATGAGGTGGTGGTGGTTGTGGATGGCGTCTTTGTGGGCTGCGCCGCTGCCCGGCGACTTCTCGCTGTGCCATATGCTCTCCAACTTTCGACAGGTGCGCTTTGATGCTAGGAGTTCCGGGGTGAACCAGTTGGCTCTCTTGCTGGTGTCTTTGAGGGCTTGTTTTTTCAGCGGGCCTAAGGTGTTGGCGCAGTCATCCATCCATCGTCTGAGGGTGCGCGCACGATCGTCGGGTTTGGAGGGGTTGGTCGTGGGTAGAGTGCAAGGTTTGTCTGTAGTTGTACTTCGGTGATTTTGCCCCAGCAGCAACGGGGGATCTGTAGGGTGCGGTGATGTGCAACGGGTTTCAGGTAGGTGAAGTAGATGCAGTGGTGGTTGGGCCAGGTGGGTTTGGAGACGTGGCTGAAGGAGACGTGGGGGCTTGAGGAGAAGATGGTGTTGAGCGTGTGTCCGGCGATGTGGGTCGGCGTCGTGACGAACTGTTCCAGTCCGAGGTTGTCTATCAGGGTGGAGGAGTTGCTGTCGTTGTAGTTCTCCAAATGGAAGTTCAGGTCTCCGAGGAGGATGTAGTCGGTGGATGTCAGTGCTTGCGTGCTGATGAAGTCGGCGATGGCGTCGCAGAATTGTGGTCGGGGTCCGGGTGGTCTGTAGACGAGGGTGCCTCTTAGGGTGGTCTTGGGGTCCGTGTGGATCTGGAAGTGCATGTGTTTGGCGGTGCTGAGAGTATCGTCTGTGTTTGTTGAGACCCTGATGGTCTTCTTGTGGACGATGGCGATTCCTCCTCCAACTCCATTGGTGCGGTCTCTGCGGGCGATCTTGTATCCGTCGGGGATGGCTATGGCGATGTCTGGAGAGGAGGCTTTGTTCATCCAGGTCTCGGTCAGGAAGGTGATGTCTGGTGATGCAGTGTTGAGTAGGTCCCAGAGCTCAACGGCGTGTTTGCATGCGGAGAGGGTGTTGATCAGGATGCATCAGAGCTGGTTGTGTTCTGTCGTGGCGGGTGTCTCGGCATCTTCGATGCAGGAGAAGCTGCAGTTCCGGCGGGTAAAGGGTCCGTGGGTACGCTTCGGGCGGCCCTGCAGCAGGTGAGGGTCCGTCCTGAGTTGAGAGCATTGAGGGTGCTGGCGTCATCTTTTCATCTCACACAGCTTATATATTGGGCAGGAATGGCTCAGCGAGTTGGAAAACCTGAACATTATCTGTACAGTATACGCGTTTCCAGTAATGTGTTTCCTGCACCATAACCCATCTACTTTCAGTGCATATTCTGTTCATTGGGTTCAACTTGTGTTTCCGGGAAAGTGTTGATTTGTGGTGAAATAGACGCCAGTGACTGCACATTACGAGCAACATCCCTGGTAAGCCAGTGTGCATCAACCTTTGGTATCAGGGCGCCATAAGTGACTGGGATCCTGCAGCGACCACTTCCTGCAGGGTGTGAGTTACCGTACTGACTGGGCTCCTGCAGTGACCACTTCCTGCAGGGTGTGAGTTACTGCAGTGACTAGACTCCTGCAGCGATCACTTCCTGCAGGGTGTGAGTTACTGCAGTGACTGGACTCCCGTAGTGAACACTTCCTGCAGGGTGTGAGTTACCGTAGTGACTCGACACCTGCAGCGACCACTTCCTGCAGGGTGTGAGTTACCGTAGCGACTGGACTCCAGCAGCGACCACTTCCTGCAGGGTGTGAGTTACCGTAGCGGCTGGACTCCCGCAGTGACCACTTCCTGCAGGGTGTGAGTAACCGTAGCGACTGGACTCCTGCAGTGACCACTCCTTGCAAGGTGTGAGTTTCCGTAGTGACTGGGCTCCTGCAGCGACCACTTCCTGCAGGGTGTGAGTCACCCTACTGACTGGACTCCTGCAGTGACCACTTCCTGCAGGGTGTGAGTTACAGTAGTGACTGGGCTCCCGCAGTGACAACTCCCTGCAGGGTGTGAGATACCGTAGTGACTGGGCTCCTGCAGCGACCACTTCCTGCATGGGCGATTTGCTGCAGTGAGCACACAGTGACTACGTCATTGTGACTACGCTGCTGCATTGTACCCAGAATGCCTCTTGCGTACACAACATAAAAGCCCTACTAAGGAGACGCCATACAGGTCTCTTCTCAGCAGCCACTCAAAAGGTGTCTCATGGGGAAGAAACGCAGCTTTCTAGTGGGAGGTACAGAAGAGAGCTCACAACCCACTGTGTGAGGTTCTGTGTGTAGTGTGAACGGCCACAGCTAGACGTCTTCAAAGCACTGTGACATTATAGGCACCCAACAAAACAGTAGTGAGTGCAGTACAAACATAATTTTATGTCTCACCACTTTCAAATGTCACCAGCCACCACTGGACATAGGACAGGGACACCGGGTGATGCAGGATCACCGAGGGCGCAGTTTCCCAATCTTGAGCTTTAACAACCAAATGCATTGTGGGAGCTGTAGTCCTACTTCATCCCGGTTCTTTTTTTCTTTCATAAGATATGTATCTTTCCAACCCAGAAAGCACTTCAGATATAAGTATAAAACACTTGTGGTTTCAGAGTGATAATTGCGCCCTTGCATCATTCAAATATCCAAACAATTTCTTAATTTACAGTTTGCATTTCCTACGTGCTGAAAAGCATTTGCAATGCAATAGGTCTCGCATTAGGAAAGTTTGAGCTTTTGGTATTGTAAATGACGATTTTTTTTGTGTTGGTTTTAAAAATAGCGAAATTAATAGCTTTGTCATTTACAATGCCAATAGTTAGACAGCTATAGCATTTGTAAAGCAATATGTGTTGTATTTACCTGACTTAGATGTATTGATATTACAAATAACAATGGCTTTTAATTTTTTTTATTAATTAATACTTAAATAAAAGTTATTGTAATTTATAATGGCAATAGCTTACACTTTTGTAAATAACTTATGAAGATTATGTTCAGTGTATTTTATTGTGACGAAAATCCAAGAACAGAGTGAAATATTAACATCTTTTTGTGACATTTGTAATAAAGCTTGAAACATTGAGAGAACATATTGTTGAATGGTTGCACAGATTGATGCTGTGGTGGTGCTGAGTGATGTTGTGTTGGCGACAAGTGATACTGTGGCGTTCAGTGATGCTGTGGTGGCGCATAGTGATGTTGTGGTGCCCCTGAGTGATGCTGTGGTATTGCGATAGACAGATAGAGTGAGTGCGATAGATAGAGTGAGGGCGATAGATAGAGTGATGGCGATCGATAGATAGAGTGAGGGCAAAAGATAGAGTGAGGGCGATAGAGTGATGGCGAAAGATAGAGTGAGGGCGATAGATAGATAGAGTGAGGGCGATAGATAGATAGAGTGATGGCGATAGATAGATAGAGTGAGGGCGATTGAGTGAGGGCGATAGAGTGAGGGCAATAGATAAATAGATAGAGTGAGGGCAATAGATAGATAATGTAAGTGTGATAGATAGAGTGAGGGTGATCGATAGAGTGAGGGTGATCGATAGAGTGAGGGCGATCGATAGAGTGAGGGCGATCGATAGAGTGAGGGCGATCGATAGAGTGAGGGCGATCGATAGAGTGAGGGCGATAGATAGAGTGAGGACGAGAGATAGAGTGAGGTAGATCGATAGATAGATAGAGTGAGGGCAATAGATAGAGTGAGGGCGAGAGATAGAGTGAGGGAGATAGATAGATAGATAGATAGAGTGAGGGCAATAGATAGAGGGGAGATGGAGGGGAGAGGGAGATGGAGATGGAGGAGAGAGAGGGGAGTGAGGAGAGAGGGGAAAGTAAGAGGAGAGGGGAGAGTGAAAAGAGGGGAGAGGGAAGAGTGAGGAGAGAGGGGAGAGTGAGGATAGAGGGAAGAGGGGAGGGGAGAGAGGTGCGGGGAGAGAGGGTAGGGTAGAGAGGGAGGTTAGAGGAGAGAGGCAAGAGAGGAGAGGGGAGAATGAGGAGAGAGGGGGGAGGTAGAGAGGAGAAGAATTAGGAGAGAGAGGAGAGAGTGGTGAGAGAGGAGAGAGTGGGGGGAGTGAGGAGAGGGGAGAGGGAGGAGAGAGAAGATTGAGGAGAGGCGAGTGAGGAGAGGGGAGAGAGGGAGGGGTGAGTGGAGGGAGTGGAGAGTGGTGAGAGGGAGAGTGAGAAGAGAGGGAGGTGAGTGAGGGAGGTGAGAGAGGGAGTGGAGAGTGAGGAGAGGGGAGAGTGGTGAGAGAGGAGAGAGTGGTGAGAGAGGAGAGAGTGGTGTGAGAGGAGGGAGTGGGGAGAGTGAGGATAGTGAGGAGAGGGGAGAGATAAGAGGGGAGAGAGGAGAGAGGAGAAGAGAGGAGACAGGAGAAGAGAGGGAAGAGGAGAGTGGGGAGACTGAGGAGGTGGGAGAGTGACAAGAGGGGAGAGTGACGAGAGGGGAGAGGTAGAGAGGAGACGAGAGGGGAGAGGGAGAGGAGCGAGGGGAGAGTGGTGAGAGGGGATAGGGGACAGAGTGGAGAGTGGTAAGAGGGGGGAGAGGAGGAGATGGGGATAGTGAGGAGACGGGGATAGTGAGGAGAGGGGAGAGTGAGGAGAGGGGAGAGGTAGAGAGGAGATGAGAGGGGAGAGGGAGAGGAGAGAGGAGTAGAGAGGGGAGAGTGGTGAGAGGGGGGAGAGGAGGAGAGAGGGGAGAGTGGTGAGAGGGGGGAGAGGAGGAGAGAGGGGAGAGTGGTGAGAGGGGGAGAGGAGGAGAGAGGGGAGAGTGGTGAGAGTGGATAGTGGTGAGAGGAGAGTGGTGAGAGGAGAGTGGTGAGAGGGGAGGGCGAGGAGAGAGAGGAGTGGGGAGAGGGACGAGAGGAGAGAGGTAAGAGGGTAGAGAGTAGAAAGGAGAAGAGAGGTGAGAGAGAATAAGAGAGGGGAGAGTGAGGAGAGGGGAGAGTGAGGAGAGGGTTGAGTAAGGAGAGGGGAGATGGAGGGGAGAGAGGGTTGTGAGGAGAGAGGGGAGTGGGGAGTGAGGAGAGAGGGGAGCGAGGAGAGAGGGGAGTGAGGAGAGAGGGGTGAGGGTAGATTGAGCAGAGAGGGGAGAGTGAGGAGAGAGGGAAGAGGTGAGGGGAGAGAGGGGAGAGTGAACTGAGAGGGAGAGTGAGGAGAGTGGATAGAGAGGGGAGAGAGGAGAGAAGGGAGAGAGGAGGGTGAGAGAGGAGAGAGAGGGGGGAGAGGAAGACAAGCCAGCAAACAAAACTTTCAAAGTAAAAGTAAAATAACTCTGTCATCTTTTGGAAAAAATCATATCTGGTTTCACCATGGGTGAATTTTGGATTGGATTGGGTGTACTTTTTCTCCTGCTCTGGCTCGTACTAGTGTTGAGCCTGGGAAGGATGATTGATGGAAAATATAGTACTATGGACACAGCAAGTAAGAAAATCAACTTGGTCCTGAAACCTTACAAATCATCTCATCGTGAAAGAAGAGGACTGCCAGCAGTGAACATCACAGCCGTTCCTATACCTGGTGGTATCGCTTCGGACAAAACTGATTATGACATCTATGGTCCGGTAGAGCTTCTGAAGCTTTCACATCAGTTTAAGGTTTCTTTGAGTGACTTTGTCGCACCCAGTACATTTTCTGTTGATTGGGACTTTGAGACTATTAACAATATGATGAAATATTTAGAAATATCTGCTAAATTTACAGAACATGCCTACTTAGAAGGGTCATCAGATTATGTACAAATGTATTGTTTTAATCATTATGGTCATCATTATTTGCATAAATCTGCAAGCCCTAGACATTTGTTTCATTTCAATCAATGGGAACATTGTCCTACACCACCAGCTCAAGAAAATTCTATGAAAAGTTTCCATACTTTACAGGGTTTAATGTTACAAATCCAGAAATGTTTTATTTCAAATATGACAATAAGCCAGGAATGAAAACAATGCTGACCAATACTAAACACATTTATTCTGAAAACTTGTATGCTCAACTGTCTACATTAGGTTTTGACTTCTGGAATGACAACATCGAGACAAAAACTGTCTGGGGTACAAAAGACTGGCAGGTGCAAGGTTTAGAAGCACTGGTCGGAGCCTGCATAATACCAGAACAAATTTTGTTTTTAAATGACACTGTTCAACAGACTTCTTGTCTTGGATTAGCTAAGATAAAATAGTTAGATAAACCGTCCATACCAAAACCTCCACCGGACATTAATAACACTTCGGAAGAGGAGGTAGAATTAACCTATATTGTAAAACAGAACAAATCCTGATTGGAAAAAAGGGTTAATCTGGAAAACAGACACTAATAACTGTCATGAAAGATTCCTGAACAGATCACAAGGGTTCAAATGGAATAGGCCAGTTCCAAGATATTCCCAGAGACAACATCCAGGGATAGTAACCACTTATAGTGTAGGGAAGCTATGCCTTGAGTGGCTTCAAAAATCTGCACTTCCAGAAATTAAACAACACTTATCTTTACTTAAAGAGAGCAATGATTTGCGAGATTTCTTAATGGGGCCTCGCAAACCACGCCAAAAAAGTTTCATATACGCCGGTATATATGCGGCATACAACGAAGCTTGGAAAGTGACGCAAATAGAAACTGCAGAAAAAATACGAGAAATTGATCGTATTCATTTGGAGAAATCGCTCTCTGTGGTGGACAATGGGTTAACGACTCTCTCCTCCAGAATATATTCTTTGGACAGCATTGTGTCATCTGCTATTGACATCATAGAACAAGACTTGCTAATGTTACAACATGGCCAGTCTCAATTGCGTTCTATCATGCTGCTAGGCTGGACATTGCAAAATCTGCGTTCGGGCTATGTGCCATGGCATCTAATCAATACTACGTCATTGTTTTCTGTATTGAACCTTACAGATAAACAAATCTCTCTAGCACAAAGAGGAACAGACTATACGATGCTGAGCATTGAAAAACTAGAAAGATTACAATTAACAGTTTCTGAGAAACCTGTCATTGAATGGATAATTCATGGCTCCATTACGATACCAGTAACGTCTTTCCTGTTTCAGTATTGTCTGGAGCATATATCAGCGTGCCTGTATGAAAGGTTGGGTAAAGAATACATTAAGTCAACCTGGGTTTTACCATACACACACAGATGTTGGAATGGGGGACATGAAGTATTCCTTAGTGGTAAGAATTGTAAAAACTCACTAAGCGGTACACTTTTGTGCAATGAAATTAATTTACACGGGGCCTGCGACGGTTCTGCAAATAACCTTTCATGCCACCTGCACGCTTCACCCTCCACTACAATAATATCGATTTTCAGGCAGCTATCCAATGGCAGTTATGTCATGCTGAATGATCACAGCTGTTGTGGCATGTTGCCAGGAAAAAGTTATCTCATAACTGTGTCGCCCACGGTCACTTGTTGTATGCAAGTATTGTATCCAAAAAGTGAGACAGGAAGGGAGATGGCTCTATGGCCTTCACTGAATATCTCTTCTATACGAATTGATACTTTAAGCAGAATGAAAGCCATTCTTTTACAGAAAAATGTGCCACTGACCTCGTCTAGAGAAACATATGATCTGCAAGTAGCAAGGTCTTCTGCAGAGATATATACATTATTATCAACAAACTGCCCAGTACATTTTGCAGAAATGTTAAGTCAAATCTTAAACATGTCTGATACCAGCGGCTTCGCACATGTATTTAAGACAATTTGTTCGGGACTTTTAACACCATTTGAAACAGTCCTCGGCATTTTTCTAAATTTCGTGCACTCTTTGTTCGGCGGCCTGCCTCTCATCTTGGGACTAGTAGCAGGAATTCTATTTGTATTCCTTCTGCTCCGTTATGGCAAGTCCAGCCACCAGCGACAATCAGACAACCATGGAACAATAAATGTTTTCTAAATATTAGACATTTAACTATACTGACTTTGACAGTTGATACCTTAGATATACTTTCTACTTATAGGTCCTGAAGACCGCTAGCCATTGCACTAGAGCGAGAAACATGTTGACCAACTATAGCACACACTAAACCGTCACTCGTGAACCGGAAGCATAAATTCCAACGAGTACCGGATAGTTCTCATTTTAATTAGAGCGGGGGACCCCCAGAATAAAAGTCATTCATGGTACCCCTAGCTTTATTTTAACCCAATTTCACACGTCTACGCACTCCTGGCCCCACACCCGCACTTCATCTAAACAGCAGTTGGGAAAAGTTCTCCGCCAAAGAGCCCCTCTTTGAGGTGTTGCCCGTTGGGTATTGCACTGCCGATCCAACGAGGAGCAAAGCCCAGATGATGAAGCATGACACCTGAAAGGGTGTGTGAGGGCATTACATCCAACAAAATGGATGCCCAACCGTAGGACTCAATGAGGCCCTACTACATCCTGCACAACACAGGGACCTGTACATTCCTTAAAAATTCAGGAACAGCCCAGCTTTTTTAAAATTAATTAACCATGGAACAATGCCGTCTTGCCATAAGATATCGTGAGAGATTTTCCCAGATTCTTGGCTTGGCTCGTTTAAGAGATCTGAACACCACCTGGTTTCTATCGTTCAGACCAATCTGGCAAGATTGCATCTTACCTGTTCTTCGATGCCTGCTTTGCGGAGATGAATGCGTGTTGGACATCTGTCTTACACTTCCATCGGTCCTGCCTGCGGATGTTGACGCTTTGCTAGGTCCTGTAATGGCTCATGCATCGTGTTGTCCCCAAAGGCTGCCAATTCTGATGACAGCATTCGTTGAGATCTCACCGGCGAGTTTGGCTGAGAGTGAGATACGAGAAACTACAGGCATACAGGTAACGTCTACTACGGACATTGCTAATGCATCAAATGCTGGCGGCGATGCTCCCCACTTCTGCACATTTGATCTACTAAATGAAGTGGTTCAACTTTCACCTACCACGGTAGACGATTTCTTTTCGAGCCTAGATGATCTGATGTTTTCTCCCGACTCTTCTGACACTCCTGAGAATAACGTTTGATTATTTCACACAGCGTTCCCTGAACTCTGCAATTTGGCCTTCATTGTTTAAAAACAAAACGACTAATTTAAACTTTTTCCAAAATAGAACTTTTGGCACAGAGTAATCTGCTTAAAGTAGAACTATTCTTAGAGAACAAGATTTCATGTTTTTGAAATTCCTTAGAATAACAATATTTGGCTTCAACCTCGAATAACAAGAACACTGTTAAAAAATGTATGCTATGGGACAGATCTCAGGTATCGATTGATGACTGTACTTTCTTTTTTAATGGAAGAATATATGTTCATGATATATGCTCGATTTCAGTTAATTCCTATGACTTTTGCATACAGTATACTCATTTCATGTTAACATACCTATTCAGAAATACATTTTTGTGTTTTGGGGTGGGATTGGGAACACTTTGCTTCAGATATGTTCAGTGCTTAGGTGTTATTGAACTTAATAATTGTGGAGTGGGTGTTATGTGGGAATCTAGGACCCTAGTGTAATTTTTCCCGATTCATGCCCATATATAGGTATAATTCACACAGTCCTTATATAGGCATAAATAATCGTTGCCTTATTTAGTCTTAGCCTGGGCAGCCCAAATACAGCAGGGCTACTCCACTAAACTCCGAGAATCCACAATGATTTCTTGGTAAAACCAGCCTCCAGCACTCAGGAACTTCCCCCTGCTTGAATACTAATTTATTCAAGAAATCCTGGGGTTTTCAAGGAACTAAGGCACTAGTGACGATATTATGTCCAATATTACGTCAAACTCGGCACCTTCAAGGTATAAATATGCCTACATTTGCCAAGTCAAACACACGGGGGTTTGGGAGCAGATCGACTAACTACTTGCCCGACGCCCTGCTGCTGCAAGTGCCAAAGGAAGCCGACCCTCCAACCGACGCACTGAGAGACGCTGTCTTTTCTCCTGCCGAGAAATCCAGCTCCGGTGTTTCCAGGCTACCCTTGCGGGTTGCTGGGAGATAGAGTCCCGAGAGAGAGATACAAGACCTCTATCATCCTAAAACCAAGTTACGGAGCTGATTAGACTCCTAGAGAATTCTTGAACAGATTCTTGGCAGAGAAATACTAAACTTAGGCTTAGGTTAGGTACACCGGGGTAGGAGTATGTTAGAAGCACCAGTTGAGTACTTTTAGCCACTCTTTTATCATTGTATGTATTTTATGCATTTTAGGTATTCTATGTTTATTGCTTAGAAACCATATCATGCTTTTACAGTACTATTTTATAATACTATTCGTATTATATGCATTGTACTTCTTAACCAGCATTTCAATTGTAGCAGTGCATTTCTTATGCTTAAGAAATAAGACTGTTCAATAAATCCTTTTATTGAAAATACCCGTCTCTCTATTTCTAAAGCAACTCTGGTGAAACGAAGCATGCACATCTGACTGAGTGAAATACCCGTCTATTGTTTCCGCGACTCTAGAGATACGTTTCATTCTGGGGAAACAAAGTTGTCATGTTATATGGTTGTCAGAAACTAAACCCTTCTTGTTTATTCGAGAAAGTTTCTAGTGACCTCTGAGCTAGCTGGCACTCACAATTAAGTCTAATATATTTGGCAGAGACCTAGTCGACATAAGTCCTACGTCTAAGCTGCAGGGTATATTATTCCAATGTGCAGCGCCAATTGGGAATATAGGAACTACACTACAAGGTAGGGAGGGGAGAGGGGAGACAGGGGATGGAGGAAAAGAGAGTGTGGGAAAGAGATTTTGGGAGATGCTGAGTAAGAGGGAGAGTAAGAGTGAGATTTGAGAAGAAGATAGGGGCAGAGAGCTGATTGAGAGTTAGACATCTAAAGGTAGGTTCGCAGTGATGTGTAAATTAGATGTTAAGAGAGGAAAGTGCAATGGTGCACTGAGCTGTATTGAAATAGAGCGCACAGACGGGCTGTGCTCCTTATGAAAGAATAACAGAGCAGGCAGTCAAAACAGACGTAAAATGCAATTTTTAAACACAGAATCATGCCTGTTAATTAGGTCAGTTTACCTTGCATATAAATTAGTTAAAATTTGGAGAAAAAAACTGCTAAGTGTCCGTGTGTTTGCTAAATGGCTAAAATAAACTCCCAACATTTTTTACCCGCCCCTCTCTAAAAAGCATGACAGTAGTAAATATTTTTTGTTTTGGTTCACCGGGCAGAAGTAGACAATGCTGCAGCAGCCGGTCGAAATCTGTAGTCCTGGTCACCCTACCATTTTATCGACTTCAGCAGCATGAAATACCTTGAATAGACGTGTTTGGGATTTGAGTCCTATACATAATTAACAAGCTGCCCGCCTTCGTAGTTTGCACTTCCGCCCTCAGACACGGCAATTCCGAATTCCGTGCTGCTAGTGTTGCAGCACCGCCCAGAAAGCATATCAGTCCCATGGGGGGTGCTGGGAGGTGGAGAGAAGGCCCCGGATGAAAAGTGACGACGGCGGCCTCACCAGAAAGAAAAGAAGACTTCAGTTCTTCAGCTTACCGGGTTAAAAATTCCTGTGCCGACAGGGCCAGTGCAGCACCGGCAGGGATTATTCCTACTGATATTTGACCTTCTTGAAAGATGTGATGGGAATTACTGGCAGGAGAAGGGAGTAGGCCAGACCCAGCATTTGGATGTAGCCCAGCAAAATCTTTTAATAAGTAGATCAAAACAGCACTGTGCAAGCAGGTTGTGGCAACGAGCCTTTAGGTGAAAATATTTATTATAAACGAAGACTGAGAAATCCTGCATTCTAAAATGTATGTTAAAGGTCTGTGGCTTCACAGCAGCACCACAGGTGAATCATGAGAATGCAACTTTTATGATAACACGGGACCTGCAATGTGATGTCACAAGGCCCACGGTACGTGCAGAGGGGAGGCCTCCTCTGCAGCAGAGGAGAGACCGCTGTTGGAGTACAATGTCGGTCGGGTAGCATAAGATTCTCTCTCGGGTTCATCGCAGGATCCTTTTCATGAATAATAGTCAGATTTTCTCAAGAAATTGGATAATATCTGTACCTTGGCTGCTCTCCCGGTTTACCTGAAACACATGGTATCACCCACCAAGTGGTGACGTATGATGACATAGTGAAAAGTCTCCACTGTGACGAGTCCTTTGTATAACAAGCTCTCGGCATTGCTGTGGCGGGGGGCGGGGAGGCGGGAGCGCATTCCTTTGAAGTCTGATGGGGGCGGGGGAGCGGCAGCCTTTGAAGTCTGATGCGAGGCACAGACAAATGGTGGTTTGTGACGTGGCTGGTTTGTGCACGCGCCTGTCTCACATGAACTGTGGCTAATCCGCCATTTTGGCAGACTTTTTGGACCGCTTACTAGAAATCTCGACAAACAAGCATTGCTAAAGGAGCAGGGAGGAGTGCCTTGCACCACTGTGAGTGGTGCAAGGCAGCACGAGAAGCAGACAATAAAATGGTATTTAAAATACCATTTTATTTCTGCTTCTCGCACTGTGAGAAATCCGTGGGGTGGCGCTCCTACGCCCTAACACAGTGGCCGTCCCTGCTCAGATCAGAGAGTACTGGGCCATGACAGCCCCTGTTCTGACTATTTATACCTTGCTTTTAATACTTTGAGCAATAAACCCTTAGAATTATTAATGATTGTAATACCTCTCCTTCTCTTTTTCGCACCTTCTTAGCCTCAGTCAGTGTGGGATAACCGGTGATTCCTGTGCAGCTCTGGCCGCTGTCCTTCGCTCCAACCGCTCTTTGCTGGAACTGTACCTGGGTGGCAATGTCCTGGGTGTCGCTGGTGCGTCCCTGCTCTGTGATGCCTTAAAGCACCCAGACACTCGGCTGCAGAAGATCAGGTAAGGAGCAGAGGCGGGGGAGGGGCTTTTCTGTATCTACTAGACGGGTCAGTGTAAAACTAGGAGCGAGTGCTGCCCTGCGCTCCAACAACATCAGGACTGAAACCAGGGGACAGTGGGAGGGTTAAAGTGTTTCTTGTGCACCTCAGTTCAGAGAGCACTGGGCCATGGCAGCTGCTGTTCTGAATATTTATACCTTGGTTTTAATACTTTGAGTAATTAATCCTTAGAATGATCAATGTTTTAATCCCCTCTCTCTCTCTCTCTCTCTCTTTCTCGCACCTTCTTAGCCTCTGTGGCTGTGAGATAACCGGTGCTTCCTGTGCAGCTCTGGCCGCCGCCCTTCGCTCCAGCCGCTCTCTGCTGGAGCTGGACCTGCATGTCAATGCACTGGGTGACACTGGTGTGACCCTAATCTTTGACGCCCTGAAGCACCCGGACACCCGGCTGCAGAAGATCGGGTAAGGAGCAGAGGCAGGGAGAGCAGGGCTTTTCTGTCTCTTCTGCATTTTATATTTTCCTCTGTATTCATTGACTATGAGTGCAGCTTCTCTCCTCCATATGTTTCTTACATGCGTGTTTCAAGGTTAGGTCTCAGACGCCTGTTTGAGGCGCTATCAGGTGTGGGGGGGAATTTAGCACAAGCTGAAACATTACTATTAAATCCATCTACCAGACAGGTCAGTGTAAAACTAGGAGTGAGTGCGGCCCTGCGCTCCAACTACATCAGGACTGAAACCAGGGACAGTGGGAGGGGTAAAGTGTTCCCTGTGCACCTCAGATCAGAGAGTACTGGGTCGTGACAGTTGCTCTTCTAGTTATTTATACCTTGTTTATAATACTTTTAGTAATAAATCCTTACAATTAGTAATGTTTTAATCCCCTCTCTCTCTCTTTCTCGCCCCTTCTTAGCCTCAGTGTTTGAAGGGGAGGGGGGTATTTAGCCCAAGATGAAACATTACTATCAAAACTATCTGCCAGACAGGTTCGTGTAAAATGAGGAATGAGTGCGGCCCTGCGCTCCAACAACACCAGGATTGAGAGTGTATGAGCTCTTAGTAAAACTAAGGTTGTAGATATTATTCCTTCCTGAAATGGTAAAACTAATCCCCACTTTCATTTTTAGGTCTCGTACATGGCGACGCAGTCGCCAGCGAGACCTATTGTTACCGTCTTGCCTGCCAAGTGATACAGACCAGGGCAAGCGGCGATTGGGGTCTGTGTACGCGCCCGTGAACACGCGCAGCACGCTCTGTCTTGTTTTGTGTTTATTCTAATGTTCCAACATACATGAAAATCGGCAATGAAAGCAAATGTGAGCGGCAAGTAAATGTCCTATTGTACACACAAATAAAATAGTTTCTCGTGGTGCCTATATCTCACTACAGACTACACCAAAACATCAAAAACAGAACGGCGCAAAGCTTACACAGCCTTAAGTTATGGAAGGCAATAGAGATGACTGAATTAAAACCTGACGATTGATCGAATGAACAATATGAACTGTCATTGAAAAACTAAGCAGGACTGCACAAGACGTCTCTGGGAAAACCACCGTCCCAGGCCCACAAGGAGCAGGTGTTTTTGAAATAAAGTCGTTCTCGTATAGCACGTTAAGCCGCCGAACGGCGTGAAAGTGCCAGTAGCGTCGCTAACGCACGTTTGCCTTCACTTGGCAGCCAGATCTTGCTCGCTTTGTCCGTGGCTGGTGCATGACCGGCGCCCCGCTGAAAATAGTCCCCAAAGGCACTGTTCAGTCATAAACTCTCACATGAGAACCCCCACCGCCCCCTTCCCTCGAAAAGCCCCTCTGCCCCTTCCCTGTACCTGTCCTCTACTTCCTTCTCACCCTCGGGGTTCAATCCATGGTTAAACGTGTGGCGCGCGGGGACAGAGCGCGCGCAGCACACACACACAGGCTCGCGCGCACCTGCACAAGAGAGCGCGCTCCGCGCGGCGGGCTGGTATTTCAAGTCTGTCCTGAACCGTCTGTGGCAGCGCCCGTTCCTTCCGCCACTCAGAAGGTGGAGCTCAGCCCTCGCCGCTCCACACGCTACTAGGAGGCAGGGCTCGGCTCCCTGAGTGCCCGGGACCCCACAGAGAGCGCGCCCATGGAGAGACCCATGCACGGCTCCGGACCGCTCTAGCTGGCGCACGGTGTGCTCTTGTGTCTTGGCTTCCACGGGAGCCAGTTTCTATTTACCAAGGCCAGCACATTCCTTTGCCTTGCAGCTGCCATGACAACCTGCCCATTAAACAGGCTATAATGAGACTTTTTTTTGTCTTCGAGTCCACAAAACGTGACAAGAAAAAATATACACGCATTTCCTCGTAGTCGGCGTACTCTTTCTTCCATGTCTTCAAAGTAAGAAATTGCCACCTTTTTGAGAGCAAAATATCGGTCATTTGTTCACGGATTGAGATTCTGAAAGGGTCAAGATCTTGCACTTCAGTACGAATGAGAGGAAAAAATCTATTCTATTCTGCATTTTTTTATTTTAATACTAATTTAGGAAGAGCTTAGGTAACTCGTAAGGCACATTTGAAGTATTTTGTTCGTCTATTTGCTGTGTTAAGCTTACATTTCACTGTGGTAAAGTACCAGCTTTTGCAGGCTTTCACAATTTGTACCACCAGCCATGACAAGAAATGACAAGAAAATACCAGCCCTACTGGTAAGATACTGGCCCGCTCGCTACCCTATGTGGCGCACTGGTACCATAAGACACAAGCACAACAGATTCACTAAATAAACAATAATTGTAGTAATTTTGTATTGGCACTTTTGTGTCGAACAAGTTGCTATTATTATAGCAATGGGGCGCCTTATGTTAGTCCAGAGTATGACCTTCCAAATAGTGATATCCCACACTGGAGTGTGATCCGGTTTTGAATATACAAATGACAGACAGCAAGAATGTTCTAGAAATGCATACTGATGGGGACATGGAAATATGTCAAATCTGGGAATACCAGCACGCGTCTCCAATTTAGAAACAGAGATTTAACTAGTAAAAGTACGTTTAAGGCTCCCCAAAGAACTTAAGCTCCATTTCACAGAATTTAGATACTTTAGGCATTTTTGGCACGAGGATCGAAGCATGTGAAAATAGCTTCCATGCTTAGGAAAATAAAAAAATGTATGGTCCCAAGATATAGAAGGCTGGATGTGTCTGCTGACCTCATTGATCAATATGCGTTTTGTTTTCTACAACACGCCCAACAAGCAGCAATTTGCGAGGCCCAGTCCACAATCTAATTCACGGAAAAAGAATACAAAGAATTTTACACTCCAGCAAAATGAATTTATGGATAGGATAATCCACCAGGGTGGTGAATTTTCTGCATTCTTAAGAAACAAACTTGCATGTCATTCACTGGTTAGTTCCCCCTCAAAACACACACTACTCTGCATCCTAGGTTTGCAACTGAAAGGTACCCAGTCATATTTCTTGTGGTTATGTGAAAAAGGGTTTCTACATTGGGCAGCACATTCCTTGGTGGTGCCTGCCGCTTTGTGCATGCAAATACAGGGGGTACCACTCCCCCCCTTCACCCTGGGGGCCCGCATTGGGCCCCCAAAGAAAAGACTGTATGCCTTTTCGTGGCGGCATTGCCGCCACGGAAAGGCATATCCCACTGCATATCCTAATATGGCTGGCGGTGCCTGGAAGACACCGCCACCATATTAGAGGTTTTCCGCCGCGGTCACGCTGCGGAAAAGCGTCCGACGGTCTCCCCGTCCGCAGATGACCCCCCCTGCCATCCTAATCTGGCGGGAGGTCATTTCACTCAACGCAGCGGTGAATCCGCATCCTCGGAGGATGCGGATTCACTGCAATCCTAATCGGGCCCTAAGTTAGCCTCCTGCAATCGCTCGCGAACGTCCGGTTTACGGGCCAGCTGTAGTACAGACGAAGCCAGCAACAAATATCAATAGACAAAAACAGAGTGATAGACGAAACCGCACTGCCCACAGAACAACACGCACACTAAAAGTGCGATCGGTAGAGTATATTAGACAGCGTGTTTAATTTGGCACCGCATGTCTTCATGTTCATGCCAATAAAGCAATCTACATTGTGCTTGTTTAGGACTTGTGACCTAACGTTGGCTCTTGTAGCCTAACGTGTGTTGTGCGCTTGCCACACTTGTACAATCCTGCAGAGCCTCTCCTGTGGGGGCAAGAGTGACTCACCTTGTACTCCTGGGCAGCCTCGCCAATGGGGCGCGCCGAGTGAGCCTTGTGGCCCTTGCACTCTCGACTAATGAGGCAGTTGGGCTCCTGGTCATCGTCACAGAACAGGCTCAGCCTCTCCCCGTGCTCTCTGCACAGCTCCGCTCCCTGGGGCCCCTGGTCCGGGTATGAAGCTCTTTTATCTTTTCGACCACGTTCGCCAGCTGCTTGTTAGAGAGGATGATTTTATTCGGAAATGTCCCTCTGCACTCCGGGCAGGTGAAGTCTGTCTGCAGCCCCTCCCAGACCGCGGAGATACAGGACAGACAGAAGGCATGGCCGCACTGCACGGACACGGGCTCGGTGAAATACTCCAGGCAGATGGAGCAGGTGGCCTCTTCCTGCAGGCTCAGGAGCTGGTTTGCTGCAGCCATGATGCTGCCGAGGAGGAAGACGTGAGTTAGTTTCACTTTCGCTTCCAAGAAGAGTCTGCAAAGTGGGCGGTGTCCAGGCTTCAACGCCCATTGGGCTGCAGGGGCCTCAGCTACAGGAAGAGGTGACGGGCCAAAAGCCCGCGTCGTGGCGCTAGACACCCATCCGGGATGGAGGGTTATAAAAAGTGGAAGTGCCGAGAGTCACACAACAACACAGGCCGGTTTAAAGTGCTCACTCTGGGCACGAAACAGGGAACGATGTCTATGCATGTTGTGACCCAGCCTTCTTGACTTTGGAGGTGAGCGATAGCTGTAAGAAGTCCCCGGCGTCCTCCTACGTAAAACATTTAATACCCTAGCAAGCAGGAAATGGGGAAGCTGCCAAGTGGGCTCATGCAGTGGATGACACTTTGAGCCAGGCGTTGCTTTTTAGCCAGTACAATTTGCATTCTGGGATTTGTAGTTTCGCTTGAAGCACGAGTGCACTCACAAATCCTAGTACGTTGAACACTTTTGCATTTGTTGACAGTGCGACATGGGGCCACAGGGGCACAAGTGTGAAAACACGCGGCCCATCACCTTTCGTCCTTGTTTGCACATATAGATACCAGTATTTAAATGCCCATTGACAGCTGATGCGCTCTGTCCGTCCTGGCGCTTACATGTGAGCTACCGCATTCTGGGGCACAATGTCTACTTATAGTGTGGTGCAGGGCTTTAAGTGGGCCGGGTCTTGCCAGTGCTCAGTTTTAAAAGGCAGGTGCTGAGACGGCGCCCCTATCGGGCTAACCATTTTTGCTCTCACTCACCCTCAGGATGGAGAAAAAGAAATATCTTACCTGCAGCAGTACCACCCTTCACTGCCTTTGATGTAACTTCAAAGAGGCCCCTTTTAGTTATTTTAGTCTCATCATTCCAAAACCGAAGCATTTTCAATATGCTAAACAATGAAGCCATCATTGTTGCTTATGTAGCGTATGCAGCAAACAAGCATTGGCAAAGCCAATAGTACTGGCTTGTTGTAGGAGTAATGTTACTTTTTAGGTCGAGCCTAGCAGCTGCGGGCATACGCTGCTCGCTCTGTGAGGCATGCTGTGTTAGGGTATGCACTGGCAGCCCCGCCCACTCCGCCCATATTTGTCATTGGCTTTGTGTCATTGTCCTTCTTAAATGGTGGCTTCAGATTCGTAAATGGGCTTGTTAGTCCCGCCTGGGTACCGCCTTGTCTCCATTTGTTACGGCCCATAACGACTGGACCTTTTACTTGGCTCGTTACCATGCCTGCTTTATCTAGGGGGTGAGCACTATGTTTGTTATTGGCACCGATGGGGACAATGGCGGCTGCATTTTGGAGGATTTGCATAATGAGTGTGGCGCCCGCTTTAGGGACACCTTGATCATTTTCAATTTTTATTTTATTTATCTTACATGTTGAGCATGGTTTTCACTTCTGGGACAACGCGCTCTGTTTATTTTATTTTTACTTTAAAACTGAGCGCGGCGCTGCTTCAAGGACACTGCACTCGGTTTCTTTCTTTAATAACACTGAGCTCAGTGCCCGCTTCAAGGAAACCACGCTCAGTGTTAAAGTAAAAAAAAAAGATAGCAAGCGCGGTGTCCTTGAAGCGGCACCGCGCTCATTTTTAAAGTTAAACAAGCATTTGCAATGTAATAGGTCTTGCATTTACGCGAGTTTAAGCTAGTGGCATTGTCATTTACCATGCCAATAGCTTAAACTCGTGTAAATGCGAGACCTGTTGCATTGCAAATGCTTGTTTTATTTGATTTATATTTTGATATCGCAAACCAGGCTCTCTGGATGTCGGAGCACCGTACAGAAGATTGCATACATCATTTGTTTACAGGAAGAGCTAGGATTCACAACAAGATGACTTGTGGTAGAAACATGGGAGGAATAACAAGAATTTGCAATGCAACAGGTCTCTCATTTGCGAGATTTCGAGCAATTGGCGTTGTAAATGATTTATTAATGTGTTTTAAAAACCTGCAATAATAAAATACATTGTCATGTACAATACTAATAGGTCAAAGTTTCAAAAATGCGAGACCTATTGCTATGCAAATGCTTGTTTTACAATGATCAGGGGGACAAAAAACAAGCATTTGCAATGCAAATTGGTCTCGCATTTGCAAAAGTTAGAGGTATTGGCGCTGTAAAAGAGAATGTATTTTACTTGTGTTTTGGATTGTAGTGGATGCATGTGGTGTGGAGTTTAATTATGTGGCTTGGAATTGTTAGTTGTGGAATTGTATGTGGTGGAATTATGTGGAGGGGTTTTTGTGTGATGGCATTATGGGGCATGGTGGGTAATGGAAATATGTGGATATTCATTATGTGGTGTAAAGTGTACTGGAATTATGTGGAGTGAGATTGTGTGTGAGTGTGATTATTTGGAATGGCCTTTTGTGGTGCTAATGCTATCCTACTGGGATAATGAGAGGAAGTGAAGAAAGGACTATTCCTGTCCTAGTTACAGAAAGCAAGCATTCATGGAAGAATACCGTAAATAGGCAATGCTCCACAGGAGAGACAAAGACTAGGTTGGACTGCCTATAAAAACATAAAGGCAGAAAATAGAAAGCAAGCAAATATGAGTTACAAACCATAAAGCCAACGTTAAGCAATGGGTGTAATGCATTCCCAGGGGAGCTTTCAGAATGTCCCCAAGAGGTCGTATTATACTTTGAGTTAGGACCATATAGGAAGGGTAACCTTTCCCCTACATCTGTCCTATTCTCTACATATAACGAGGTTAGTGATGACCTTTTACCGACTTTCATACTAGAACAGATACAGGGTGTTTTTTTCTCTGAAATCCCCATATTTGTTATGCATGAGGATTCTCAGTATCATATCTTAATCCTCTCGCATAATTAGTATGTACAAAGGTCACCATCTCTGTCATCCTCGTCGCAGCCAAGTATAGCGAGCACATCCGCACACTGGCCCAAGGCTTGTTTACATATTTGTAACCACAAAGTATTGATCGAGTTAGGACCCCCATGGACACCTACAGTATAAAATACCGGCACTATCACCAAGTGGACAGAGGAGAGAAGCTGACACGCTGACCGGGGTTCTGCATGCAGATTCATCCCGCAGTGGCCTCACCTCCCTCGCGGGACGTCTCTACCAAGACCAGAACTGGGTCGCTTTTCTCTCTCATCGGGTAATGGGGCTGGCCTTCTCTTAGGGGGATTCTTGGCTTAGGCATTCCTATACATGCTTCTACACCCATATACACATTAGGTCCATGAGTAGCATTAGTTAGGACTGTCTTCAGTAGGAGTATTTATACATTACTGTGCATTCTATATTTTGCATATATGTATTAATTCTAGAGCAATGGTAGAAATCTGCCTACTGTTCTTTATATTGGCAATAGCTGCTGTATACCTTTGTCTTTGCTTACTGGTTGCTGCAGCACATGCATTTTACGCAGGAATGATGCTGGTTCAATAAATACTTATTGAAAACGCGCCACCATTTATTCTGTGTACCCTTCTGAGCGCAAGTGACTGAGCGAAAGGAGCCTGTACTGTTTTCCACGATCCCTGAGGGGTCAGGGTTGTCATGTTCTTTGGTTGCCAGAGACTACCAGCGCCTTGGAGGTAATTGGGGAGCTGGTAGTGGCACTGCTTGCTAGCTGGTCTCTAGGCCAATGCATCCTCTGGGGGTGTCTGGAGCAAGTCCGACATCAATCCCTGAGTTTACGTTGTTCAAAAAGCGCAGATCCTGAGTATTCTTAGGAACTACACTACAGTCTTTTCATAAGCAGACAGCTGCACTGTCTGGTAGGCTTTGACCTAAAAAGCAGTCTAGGCAATAACATTTTTTGATGTTTCGACTCGTTGGTAGATAGACTTCAGTGGAGTCTTCATCAGGGCAGTGAAAATGATGCACCTAGTTCAATTTTAACAGACATATGGTAAGGAAGGTGATCCTTCTAACAGGTCATAGGACATCTTTCCAAAAAGCTAGTAAGAAAATTGTTAAATGCAAACAGCAACCAGGTGTAACCTCTTTTTGGTGCTTGAAATGTATATTATACAGGGTCCTAAATTTCCATGGGTCTCTTTTGCATTGTGATGATCCAGTAGTTTGGTGAACCCTCTGAACTCCTATAATATATTCACCCAATCCCTTGGGATGGAAATCAGGTGGCTTTGATACTGGATTGATTCCAGTGGAGCAAGGAGGCTTTAAGCCAAAGCACTCCCCAATGGACCTCTGTTTCGCGCTGTGAGGAGTCGGCAATACGTTAATGGAGTCGGTAGGTGGCATTTGCTGCTGTTTTGTTGACTTCTGAGCGCCTTTCGACAGAGTGGACAGGGGCACGATTTGGCGTAAATGACAGCAGTGGAAGATATCTGGAGCACTGGCGGGCCTGGTGAAGAAGCTCCATAGTGGTAACTGGGTTCAGATTGACCTTGATGGGCACAGAAGCCTGACTAGGAAAATTCCAGTTGAGAATGGCCTGAGACTGGGGTGCGTTTTAGCACCTCTGCGGTTTAGTCTGTTCATTGCAGACCTCTCACCCGATGTTATGTATAGTTTTTCAGCAAAGGTTAGAGGTAGGCAGATTAGCTGCCTCGTGTACTCAGACTATCTGGTGGCGATGGACTTCATGCCTATAGGGCTGTAACGGAAATGAAACACCCTAAATGCCTACTGTCTTGCAAACAAATTAACAATAAAATTTGACAAGACAAAAACAATGTTTTTTGCTAAGAGGGAAAGGAAATTTGTCTGGTTTCTAGGTGATGTACGTTTAGAGCAGGTTAGAGAATATAAGTATTTGGGTGAAACCTTTTCAGATGAATTGGGGTGGGATAAACAAATGGCTTCCCGGAGACTGGTTCTATCCACTGTAGTGAATGGGGTAAAAGGTTTGAGTGTAAGTTTGAGACACATAACTTTGAGCCACAGGGTAAGCTAATCCTGCAGGCCCTTTATGGTGCAGAGGTGTTGGCTGGGGCTATGCGGGTATCACAGAAAGGTGAGGAAAGAATTCTCTGAAACGGATCCCTGAACTCCCTAAAAATGCTCTGATTCAAGCTGTATGGAGGGAGTTGAGAACTGTACCTCTATTTTTGTCTTATGGATGGGGTGCCTGGTGATAAACTGTCAGAGCAAATCTTACCAGTGATAATGTTTATTTACGCTGATAAAAAGATGTTTATGAAGCTGAAGCGTTTGTGAGTCCCAGAGATGCGCATCGAAAGAGGGGAAGAAGCCCCGTGCAACCAGATAAAGAGTGCACTCTGACGAAGTGCTCTAGAAGCTAGCCGGAGAGAGGGTTTGCATTCACTTAAAACGAAGAGCTCAGTTGTTCCCTACGTAAACTGTCAGGAGAGCACGGATATAGTCCCTTACCTCTAACATTCCGGACAAGGGCCTACGTAATGAAGTCTTGCGTTTGAGGGTGGGAACTGCCCCTGGGTGGCCTATCAAGGGATTCAACATTGAAGTTGCTTCTCTGTTTTGCCGGGCGCCGAGAGATCCCCTTGGGGATGATTCGCTGCGCCATACAAATGTTAAATAGATAAGAATAATGGGCCGTGCCCCTGTAAGCGAGTTAGGAAATATTCAGTTACTGCGACCTCTTTTTTTTAATAAAATATGGAATCCAAATGAGGGAAATGTGTCTGGATTTGATACATGACCTTCAGATGTAGCTATTGCCATTGGCCAGTATTAGTGTAAAATCTTAAATACACCAGTGATATGACCTCTTTTATAGGAGTTTAATATTAGGTTGGCAGGGGTATTTTTTACTTAGTAATGAAATGATACGTGCAATGTCAGGATCTCCTAACAGGAATATGTTAGAAGATGGAAGGATGTCTCAAACTGAAGCTTGATTACCAGAGATCTTTGAGGCTGCGATAAACTGCTGTACACTTTGCACTTCATTCATTTCGATTAGAGTAATATGAATTATTTGTCATCAGCTAAATTCTTATTATTTCTAGAGATAAAATCACTAATAATAATCATTACAAACCAGTGTAATTTTAATACATATCTAAAAAACATTTAAAAAAGTTAAAAATCCTGTGGCAAAACATTTCATTTGGTGGGTTATAAATAGCATCTATAAATGCAGTAGCAGACAAAATGGATAATTGCAGGCAAATTGGCCTCATCCACTTACGACGATGTAATAAAAGAGCCGGACAAATAAAAAGCACATGGGTAACGTCCTGAATAGAATAATTGCACAGATTACAGACTGGAGAGGAACCATACCATTTAAACAATACTTTTATTCAGTGGAAGAGAACCCTGCCTCAATAAAAGCCAAAAACGGCGCACTCCATGGGGGATATTCCAAGTAATATAAGATTGTAGTTTGTTTATCAGACAAGAGTCAATAGCTGGATTGATGCCCCTCTTTAAAATACGGGCTTCCCTGTCCATGGAGAAACTTAATTTCCAGGAAGCCTGTTTCAAAATGGCCTTTAACTGATGTCATGATAAAGTAAAAAGTACAGATTCGTCTAATTGAAGCAAGGCAACCGCAGTTCTAAAATTATTTACAATTAAAGGTTGCTCATTTAAGGTTCCTAATAATTCTTTCTGAATAAGGGATCTTAGTGGACCAGGTTCACCCTTTACAAGGCTTGAAACCTGTTAGAAAGGCGGTCCCTGGGGAGGCAGAAGATGTCTGACTGACCACCCCGAGGCCCAACTCTCCTTAAGGAATTGGTCGAGCGCCGTCGAGAGGCCTCCTGGATGAGGGCTCTCTCCTAGAATCGTCACAGCAGAGTAACCACACCACTACAAAGGGACACCACACAAGAGAGTACTTCTTAGAATCTTTATCAGCATCAATGATTGGTTCCTTCGGTAATATGTACAACGGATCGAGGGATCCTTAGAGTCTCAGAAACTGGGGGGAAAGGGGTAGCGGGACAGTCTTAATACCAGTTTGGCACGGGGATACCCTACGCTCAGCTCTCAATCCTCGAGCTGGGGAGTTCCGCAAGATTTGGGCCGTGGCAGCGCCAGCAGGCTCCGGAGATGGTTTCAGTGAGGTTGGGCCGCGGCAGCGCCAGCAGGACTCCAAGGATGGTTTCAGCGAGGTGGGCCGCGGCAGCGCCAGCAGGACTCCAAAGATGGTTTCAGCGAGGTGGGCCGCGGCAGCGCCAGCAGGCTCCGAAGATGGTTTCAGCGAGGTTGGGCCCCGGCAGCGCCAGCAGGACTCCAAAGATGGTTTCAGCAAGGTTGGCCCGCGGCAGCGCCAGCAGGACTACAAAGATGGTTTCAGCGAGGTGGGCCGCGGCAGCGCCAGCAGGACTCCAAAGATGGTTTCAGCAAGGTTGGGCCGCGGCAGCGCCAGCAGGACTCCAAAGATGGTTTCAGCAAGGTTGGGCCGCGGCAGCGCCAGCAGGACTCCAAAGATGGTTTCAGCGAGGTGGGCCGCGGCAGCGCCAGCAGGACTCCAAAGGTTCAGGGTTCAAAGTAGTGAGTTCTTCTCGGGGTCAGCCGCGACAGCATCAGCAGGGCTCTCGACTCCAGGATACAACTACTGACCCATCCCAGAACTGCCCCAGATATAGGTCTGGAGTCCTTTGATGTCCGGACCCTCGTGCCTGGGGGTCAGAGGGGTCGGGATGAGAGGGTCCAGACACCCAGCAGAGGGGTGGAGCCAGCACCCAGGGAGGCCGGAGGGCGATCGAAACCAGGCATCCGGGGACGGCTGGAGGCCCATCGAAACTCCCCTCCTCCTGGATCAGTCAAGTGGCCGCTTTACCACCTGGTGGTATCTTGGTGCCTCGATGTCGGGGTTTCGCTGGGGCTGTGGCCGAGGTCAGGCCGCGGCCACGTGGCCCGGACGTGTAGGGTCCAAGATGGAGTCGGGCCTGGAATGGTGGGCCGGAATCGGGGTTGGTTCCGCAGAGTGGGGCGAGCAGGGGTCGCCGGGCTCCCGAGGGGAAGAGCCGGGGGTCGCCAAGGGTAACGGCTCTTGTGACGTTCGGCGGAGATAGTTTTAGGCCGGGGGATAGGGGTTGATGTTGTCCAGGGCCCGCTAGGCGGGAGAAGTGGGACCACGCCACGAGGCCGGGTCCAACAAAACCCATCTCACTATTCCAGCAAGGCCCTGTACCCAACTACTGGGCAGACCAAATTCTAATCTAAGAGCGGCAACAGAACAGGCAGAGTTAACTGAGGCTAGATTCCGCAAGATTTTACCTTCTGTGATATTTAAAAAGCCCCATTTTCCTAGGTCGAGGAGTTCAATACCATATAACAAGGAAGCTGGAATTTTAGCACGGAAAACCTCTAGTAGAAGTGTAAAGTGTCTTCTGCCTGTCGATCTGTAGAGGGAGATTAAGCTTTTACCTTGTGCCATTGCTTTCCGAATATTGTTTCCTATGTGAGCCTTGTCACTTGAATTTCCGCACACTTTTTTTCCTAGGAAGACATATGGTTTTACCACTTCCAATTTTTGTCCACCTACAGACCAAGCGTAATTCCCATACTTCAACTTTTTCCTTCCCAGCATGCACATTACTTTACTTTTAGATACATTTATCTTTAAGTTGTGAGCCTCTGCATATTCATGTAGAACCTGCAGACGGCTATTTAATCCCCTCGGTGTCAAATCTAGTATTAAAATGTCGTCGGCATATAGCAAACAGACAATCGATTTTCCTCCCAATAATGGGGCGATACCTTCACTTAAAGACAGGGCATAGGGGAGGTCAGATATATATAAGGAAAATAATAGAGGGGCCAACAAACAACCTTGTTTTAAGCCGTTTGCTGTAGGGATAACTTGGGATTGACCTCTTTCCCCTCCCATCAAGACTCTACACCAAGTATCTGTATGGAGTGCTCGCACTAACTCTAGAAGGATGACCGGCATGCCAAGGTCCGATAGTTGTCTCCACAGCAAAGAACGATCTACTTTGTCGAATGCTGTGGAGAAGTCTATGAAAGCTGCATACACTTTCCCTCCTCGGACCTTAACATATTTTTCAGTTATTACTTGCAATGCCTTTAGATTATCCATGGTTCCATGCTTTCGCCTAAATCCGGTCTGTTCAAAGGGTAAAATATCACCCAAGACCACCCAGTCATTGATTTGCATCAGAAGGCATTTGGCGAAAACCTTACCCATGGCATCTAAAAGTGCAATTTGTCGGTAGTTATGTGGAGCATCGCGGTCTCCCTTCTTGAATAGAGGGACTAATATACTCCCCTTCCAAGAAGGGAGAACGGTTCTGTTTGCAAAGCAGAATCTAAACACCGGAAAAAGGATTTTACTCCACATTGCACTATTTTGTTTTAAAACAGATATAGGGAGTATCCAACCCAAATATGCTCCTCAATAGCAACAGGGAGAGGTCTTGATCTAACTCCACAACCCTCCCCGATGAGAGACCAGAATGTTCTTATTTGACCTTTCCACACAGCTTCCCTCAATTTAATCCATATACTATCTTCCTTCTCTTTTCTCATCTTAACCTTCACCCTAGTCCTCCTTCTCTTTAGTAGTAGAATTCTACGATATCTTTCGGAGGAGAAGGTCAAATACTGTTCCCTAATTAATTTATTTATTTCAATATTTAGTAGACGTGGAGATCTGGGAGTTACTTTAATATTACTTTTTTGGTTCGATTTTTTTGCGATTGCAATCACCGTATTCATAAAGTCAGCAAAACATGCTATTTCAAAGCCGTTCCAGTGAGGCAAGTTATCCACGGCAGCCTCTAAAACACTTTCCAAACCCCTAATTGCCCTGATATCCCAGTAGCATCTATCCGATTTCTTACCAAGACCAGCCGATTCATTGTTTCTTGACCATGAGACGGTGTGAATGGGGTTTAAATTTACAGTGAGAGTTAGCACGTTATGGTCACTATGGAGTGTATTAGAGACCTTAAGATCTTTCAAAAGGAAGAAAGAAGTACTTCCCACTATCACATAGTCTAGGATGGATTCACTGTTATTTGATTTACAGGTAAAGTTTGCCGGTGTATCTGAGGGTAGCCTTCCATTTGCTATAATGCCATCAATTTTTGTCAATTCATCAAGGAGCAGTTTCCCTCTCGCATTTGTCCTAATGTTTCGTGGGAAGAGCGCATGTGGAATATGCAAGGATTCTTCTTTATCCTTATTTCTAAATATATCTAAATTAAGGTTGGAAATTTTACAGTTAAGATCCCCTAGCAAAATTATATGAGGGGTAGGTTCTGCTTCAATGGCTTTCTTTAAGTATAAAAAGACCTTCTTTAGAAGTGCATTGTGGCAGGCATCTGGAGGAATATACGCATTTATCAGGATCAGTGGTTCACATTTTTTAACGTGGTAAAAGTTGAACAATGTAATTGCCTGAAAAAGGTTGCTAGGGTCTATGTAATAAACATAATTCCATTGTATCCTATTAGACAACAGGCAAGCCACCCCGCCCCTTGCATGTCCTCTCCTGGAGGGAACTGCTCTGCCATCTAGTGAAAAATAGTCCTTACTCAATAATAATTTCTCTGTACACCAAGTCTCTTGGAGACAGATCACATTTGCATCTAATGTATGTAAAAATTGCAGCTTTTCCCTACTATTCTTTGTTCCTGCAGCATTCCACGATATTATTTTTAATTCATTGCTAAAAGAGTGGGTGCAGGGGGAGGTTATTATTGGATCTACTCGACAGGATGCCAGGTAACCAGTTCCATTGAAGGCTCTCAAATGTGTGTATATTTCTATAAAAATGTATTTCTTGGAAATAAAGTATTTTGACTTGAGGTATTTTGAAATAACAGTTGGCAGTTCAGAAAATATCAAAAGGGGCATGTTTGGAGCAACCTCCTTGCCTTGACATTCATTCCTAAATGAAAGTACAAGAGGGTCATGATAAGCAGTAGAAAAAAATCAAACAGTGGAAAGTGGCACTAACTTCTGCACAGATTGTCATTGGAGTTTAAGCTTTGGCTGTCCCGTAAAGAGTTCCAGTCAGTGGTAACTGTGTATGTGATTTATAATAATCCACTTTCAATGGAAAGCAGAGGGGTGGGGAGAGAGACATACATCAATACATAGTTTGTGGAGAAGGTCAAAACAAGCAGGATGCTGGAATGTACGTCCAGTGTTGTGTAAAAAAATAAATATATTGTATGATTAGTTAAAATCTCTACAGTTATCCTAAGAAATAATAAAATAGATATGTCTTTACAATCTCAATTAAAACCAAAGAACGTTAATAATATCCCATTGGTTGTATAACTTAGGTGCATGTGTTTAGCCAGCGTGTAAAATGTTATAAATACAGTAATTAACATTTAAATCTAATCCAGCTTCTATGATCCTGCTTACTAAGTAAACTCTTACTCTGTTTTGCATTCCGTCCATATGTTACGCGATTGGCACCGTAGGGCCCAAACCTGGTGAATCATTCTTCTCTATTTTCCTCCTGATCGGCTTGCAGTAAAAGTCCTCTTACCTCTGCCAGGTATTTTACTCCCCGGCAGGCCAGAATTATGGAGGAACCATCCAACCAGCGTATTACAGCTTGCCTGCATGTGCGGATATTCAGTTAGTTAAAAATGGGTTTTAAGTACCATCTCCTCAGGTCCTTGACTGCTGGACATACGCATAAAAGATGGGTTAAGGGTTCCTTATTATAGCCGCACAGTCGACACTGCGCTGTTTGTTTAGTGCGTTTCCAGGACGGCTGTAGGTCTATTGAATCGTGCTGACCCATCTGATAGTCTGTGTAGCTCTTTTTTAAAGTGTGATATTAAGTTTTAATGATTTGTAAGAAGTGATGATAGTCCACCCATACCGACGTTTAGAAATTGTATTTTTATGTTCCAGAAAAAGATTTCCTTTTTGCTGCGTCATTGACTGATTTACTGATGCTTGCTTTGTCTGCATTGTTTTCCCGTGCTATTTGTATTTCAAGGTCAGCCAAACAAGTTTTCAAATAACTTCCCCATTAACTCGATGTTTCTTGGTCCACCTGGTACGTGATTTCTTCCCAGCATAAGCTGTCCATTGTGTCTGGGTCTGCGGAACGAAGTTTTTGGCATCGTTTCATGAAGCCGCTCATGCTCCGAAATTTCTGATGTTGGAGTTCAAATTCAAGCCGAACTTGCGACGGGGAGGCAGATTTTGGCAGATTGAAACTGGTGGTTATCATTCGGGCAATCCAATTTTGTTTTTAGTAGTCTATATGCAAAAATCAGCGATTGCGCTTTGGTTTTTATTGCCAATTTATGCTCCTTATGTGTTATGCCCTGCCCTATTGTTTTACCAAGGTATTTATAGGACCTGTGAAACCTGGCACCATTGTCTTGGGTCTTCTTCCATTTTTGCTGTTGTCTCGTGTGTTTTTGCTGGTGTTAGATGCTTTGGGCACTGTGCCACTGCTGTCCAGTGCCACAGTGCAAGTGCTCCCTATTGTAAATTGATGTATGACTCAGTGGTTCCATGATTGGTTATTTGGTTTACTTGTCAGACCCTAGTCTAGTGCACTGAGTGTGCCATGGCGTGGAAATCTAAATGCTGCTGGTGGGTCTGCAGCACTGGTTGTGCCACCCCCAGAAGCAGCCTTGTAAAATGTGTCTAAGGTCTGTCATTGCAGAGCCTGCGTGCAGTCTGGTACTGTCATGCTGACTGGGCAAGTGCACCCACTTGCCAGTCCCTAAACCTTCCCTTTTCCTCATATCAGTCACCCCTATGGTAGGCCCAAGGGCAGGGTGCATTGTAAGTATAAGGTACGACAAGCCCTGATGTGTGTGGCAGGTCCTAGTAGTGAATTACAGCCATTTTTGTTTTTCACTATTGCAAGGCTACCTGTTCTCCATAGTCCAGAATGGGCTGTTAGAATTGTTACACTTTATAATCCTAACAGGCTCAGAGAACATGGTAGAATTTCGAGTTTATTATGCCTGAACTCAGAATAATAAAATACATATTTTAGTGAAGTTGGTTTTAATATTCTGTGTTTGCAAATACCACTATTAGAAAGTAGGTATTTGCTTGTCTAACCATTCAAACCTGCCTCTGCCAGGATGTGTATTCCTATGTTTGGTTTCATGAAGTGACAGGGCAGGGGGATACCAAGAGACAGGCTGAGTCACCCAGTGGTGAATAGAGAGATCTGCATCCAGATGGGAGGGAGGAGTGCACCTGAACCTTGAATAGGGCTGTGCCTGCCTTCCACAATGCTGGCTCCACCTCCTGGGGAGCGGCTGATGTCTCTGCCATGCACACTGAAAGAAGAAAAGGAGTCCTGTCAACAAAGTGGTCCAGGACTGTACTTGCCTTCCACAATACTGGCTCCACCTCCTGTGGGGCGTCTGATGTTTCTGCCTTGCACTGTGAAAGGAGAGGAGAAGTCTGGAAAACAAAGTGCTCAGGAACTGGTTTGAACTAGGCACAGGCCCCTCTCCCCTCAGAGAACAAAGGATTTTTGGGTATAAATATTGGGACCCTGATCCCATGAAATTAGATCACTCTGGACAACAAGAAGAAACCTTTACTGCGGAGAGGAACCTGAAGAAACTGAGGAAAGACTATTCCCAAGCTGAAGTGCTGCTTGGGGGATTGGCCTGCAGTGGTTGCCTTACTGCCAAAGGAAGGAGAAAGGAACTTTGTGTAACTTTGCTTTCAACTTGTGAAGGATCTCCGAGGGCTTGGAATAGAGCTTGCCTCCTGCTGAAGTCTCAGGGACAACAGACATCACCCCCCAGCTCCTCAGAGTTCTTGTGGAAGTGCCTGCTGCTGTTTTGGGCCTTCTGAGGAACTGTGTGTCACAAGGGGATGGAAGCGCGACTCAATGAGAAAAAGCGTGTTGCCGTCGATGTGCCTGCCGTCGCAACTCCGAAGGAGGGTGTCGCCTCTCGAGCTGTCGCACTGCACCGCATCAGAGAGAAGCATGCAGCAACGAAGATGAAGCGTGTCGCCGTCGCTGCTACTGCCGTCGCAACTCCCCAGAGTTCTTGTGGAAGTGCCTGCTGCTGTTTTGGGCCTTCTGAGAAACAGTGTGTCGCAAGGAGCTGGAAGCGCGACTCAACAAGAAGAAGTGTGTCGCCGTCGCTGTGCCTGCCGTCGCAACTCTGAAGGAGGGTAATCCCCTTGTCCTGACTAGAGGAGAGGGTCCCTGCTTGTCATAAGTACCTACCTGTGCCAACCAGAGACCCCCACATCTAAGAGGACCCTTGCTCTTCCACCGTTGTCCCATTCACCGACCATTTGAACTTGATTTTTTTGGGATCCAGTAGGCAACCGACTTTTGTTTTTGCTTTGTTCAGTTCCAAATTTTCCTGGTCCAAGTAGGATGCTAGGTTATTTATCACTCTTAGTAGACCAATTGGAGTTTGGGTTAGCACTACAATGTCGTCCGCGTATTGTAAAACTGTAATCGGCTTTTTGGCCACATTCAGCGGATGACAATCTGCTGCTTCCATGTTTTTGCTGATGTCTTAAAGAAACAAGTTAAATAGGCTTGGTGCTAACACGCATCCTTGTTTTAGGCCTTGATGCGTGTCAATGCTCGAAGTTGTACTGCATCCATCGCTTAATTTCACTCTTGCCCAAGTGTCACTATGGAGGGCAATTATTGTGTTTAGTAATTGGCTCGGCAGTCCCCATGTGTTTAGCTTTACCCAGAGACGCTCTCTACTCACTCGGTCAAAAGCATGTTTTTTTGTCTACGAAACATGCGTACAGCCGTGTTCTCTTTTTTACTGCTTTTTCGGTTAAAAGCGCCAAAATAGCCAAGTTTATTATTGTGCCCATCCCTTGCCAAAAGCCTGTTTGGAACTTGGGAATTATGTTCTAGGAGGCAAGAAGCCTAAAGCTTGGCCTCAAGATCAATTAAAGATATCAACCTATAATTCGCTGGCTTGCAATGATCTCTCTGTTTGAATATTGGGTGTATATTCCCTTTCCAAGAGTCGGGGATGTCGGTATGCGTAAATATGGTTGAAGAGCGGCATTAGGACTTCTGACCAGAAGTCTGGGTCTTTCTTAAAAAACGCGTTGGGCAGCCCGTTAGGACCTGCCGCTCCTTCTGTCTTAAGTTTTTGAATTATGCCTCCCAATTCCACGTTGCCACGCCCACTTTAGAGGTCACGCCCACTCCGACCAATACCTGTTAAAAGCGCTGACTACTAGCGCGCCAGAACTGTAACTGATCGACTCCTGAGGCGGAAGCCGGGAGTGAATGCTCGTACATTTTTAAAATTGAATTGTGTATTTTGTTGCTTTTAATTTCCCTGTGCACTTACCCTGAGCACTTATCCCAGCAAAACGCCATCTAGTAACCCTGCTACAGCGGATTTGAGCGCTGTGACATTGAAGGATTCCACTGCCGCCATCGCGGCTCGAACGTTGGCCACGCCCACTTTAGAGGCCACGCCCACTCCGACCAATACCTGTTAAAAGCGCTGACTGCTAGCGCGCCAGAACTGTAACTGATCGACTCCTGAGGCGGAAGCCGGGAGTGAATGCTCGTACATTTTTAAAATTGAATTGTGTATGTTGCACTTTGGCCCTTAGGGCAGGTTCACCCCTAGACTTTTTGCGTGAAATGGTGACCTGGTGATGGTGATTTTTGGGATTCTGCGCACTTTCACTGTGTCCCAGTGGAAAGTGCGTGCGCACTCTGAGTGCATGTGCTGAGCTAGGCCTGCCCGCCCATAGGAATGCATGGGGAATGTATGTGTCCCTGGTAGTTCCTGATGCGTGGGGTGTACAGGCTTGAGTCTGGTATGTGTGAACTCGTGAGAGTGAATGCTGCGAGATGGTGTATGCAGCATGTATGTGTCTAGTAGGGAAGCGCCATTTCTAGACATGGCTGTAAGTGTGCAGTGAGGGTGCTGGAGTGTGATTGGCTGGAGCTGGCTGGCATGCCAGGCTCCAGGAAGTCTGGATGGGTCTGCCCGGTGGTGAGTGAGAGATTAGCATGAGTGATGTGTGGGAGGAGTGTACCTGTGTCCTGTATGGGCTGGGTTTTCCCCACACAATGCTGGCTCCGCCCCCCTGTGGTGTGTCTAATGACCCAAGCCCTGCCAGTGAATAGAGAGGGTGGTTGAGGTAAACAGAGTACTCAAGAACCAGCTGCGACTGGTTCCGCCCCCACCCTGCACCTTCAGACAAAGGAATGTACTGTATAAAAATGGGGCTGTGTCCCCACAGATGTTGTTCTCTTCCAGGATCCTGAGGGGGCTGTTGCTGCTGTCGCTGGGCCAGAGGACCGCCACTTGGAGTGTCTCCCTGCCTGGAGACCCAGTGAGCTGGCTCTGGGCCCAGCCTTGCCCCGCTGCCTGCCTACAAGGACTTTGCTGGATCCTTTCCTGATTTATAGCGCTAGGAGCGCTTGGCTTTTCCCTCCTAGCGCTAAGAGCGCTTTATTTTGCATTTAGCGCAGGGAGCGCTGCATTTTTGCCCTGTAGCGCTTGGGACCGCTGTGGTCACCCCTCTAGCGCTGGGAGCGCTTTGTCTGCAGAGGCCGGTGCCCACCCGGCATTGTCCGCCCCAAGCGAGTGCCACCTCGCTTATTTTTGGATTAATTTGCCCCCTGGCAGGTGCCCACCCTGCCAGGGACCGTGCCGCTATATTTTTAGTTTACCTCGAGGGAGCCCACTCCTCTGTAAACTCACCCCCCTGCCTGGAAGTACCAAAAACGGGCCGCCGCGCTGCCCGCGACGACCCGGAAGTTCAAGGGCCCGTCGGCCAATCGGAGCGCGGCCCCGACCCACGAACCGGAAGTCCCGCCCTGCTGCTGCAGAGCGAGAGAGAGAGCCGGCGCCTGGTCTTCCCCTCCGGGGCTCCCAAGAGCGAGGGAGAGCCCCGGAGAGAGGGGGAGAAGTGTGGGAAGGGAGCCCCCGAGGAGCGGGAGCTCCCGTGAAGAGCCGCCGGGCAGAGAAGAGCTGCAGCACCAGAGACCGGTGAGTGCCCGCCCCTCCCCTCCAGAAGCGAGTCACTTGTGCTGAGAGGCCCGTGGGGCCTCAAGTGATTCCCGAGTCCCCAGGAGGGGGACTCCAACGACGTGCCAGTGTTCTCGAGTCCCCCAGAGGGGGGGACTCCCACCAAAAGCACCACCGTTGTTCAGAGCCCATAGAGGCTCCAGAAGGGGGCATTGTTTGTTTTGAGCCCTGAAGGCTCCACCAGTGGCCGCATTTTTACAGAGTCCAAGGGGCTCTTGGGGCATTTGTTCTACAGAGCCTGCGAGGCTCCACAGCACCCAAGGGCATTGTTGGTTCTAGAGCCCCGAGAGGCTCAGGGTGCCACTCAGTTGGTGAAGAGCCCAGTGAGGCTCCAAGGGGACTAATGGTTGTTGCAGAGCCTAGAGAGGCTCCCACGTTGGCCCCATCAATTGCCACACAGCTGCCCAGCACTTCGTGGGCAGCTGCCACGTTTAGGACCCTGGACACTAGACACAGGGCGTCCTAGCCCCAACAAGGCCAGTTGGCCTAGGGACTGTCACAGGTGGTGACTTATGTTTGTTTGGCGCAATTGTTCATTTTCTACACCTCTGAATGTATTGTTGATGCATCATGTGTTTTCCTCCTTACACCTCTGAATGAATGTTATGCATTGCATCAGGTGTTATGTTCTTACACCCCTACAGGTATTGTGATACATAGGTGGTTGTTTTCTCCCTAGTACAGGTGGTGCTAGTGAGATCCTGGTTACCAGTTGTTACTGGTTGTGTGCTAAAAGTGATTTTACATTCTATGTTTTACATTCTAAGTGCTATTTCTGAAAGTGTTACTTCTGATTCCTGACAGTGGTCCAGGTGGCCCTGTCTTGTAAATATCCCCCTGTAAATTCTGCCCGTGCCTCTGGCACATTGTAAAGTGTGTGTTTTATCTAATGTGTTTTGGTGTAATACAAAGGCTATTTTTTATATAACCTTGTGTGGAGTTTCCTTTGTGGTGGGCCCTGGGTGTTGTTGCTGGGGTGCGTGCGCAAATACTTAACCTACATCGCCTCCAAGTTTAGCCTTGCTTCTCGCGCCACGTTACCTAGAGGGTGAGCAGGGGTTACCTTGGTGTGTAACTACCTTGCCCTGACTTGGGAGTGGTGGTCTCTGACTGACTTTGGCGAAAGCCCTGGCCAGCCGGGGATCCCATTTCCAACATTGGTGGCAGCGGTGGGATTGAGGATTTGTGTTTGCCTTGTACCTTAGTAGCAGCTGGCTGCACCACAAAACTCTGCATTTTAGATTACCACATTTTAGGGGATTGTTGTTTTTGAAGTTTCATATTTTCTTCTCCTAAAGGTATCATTGTGCAATTGTGTCAGTACATTTGTTCCCCTACCCTGCGCCCAGAGTCGGTACCTGTGTCACGTGTGGTCAGGTTGAGGAATCAGGGGTGGTAGAAACTGCCTTACCAGTCCGAGGGGAGGGTTGTGTGTGGATGAATGGTGTGTGGCACTAGGCAAGTGAGTAGGAGTTCTCTGGGGTAGAGAGCTTGCTGATACCTTGTGAATTGTGTACTCCTGTGTTAGCTCAGACCCCTAGGTTCCCTGTGTGATCTTTTCTCTAGAACGTCTGCCAGAATGGAGCTTGTATTTGATTTCAGTGATCTAGATACCTACAGTACGTGGGAGCTGGTAAGGTTCTGTGACGAGAGAGACCTAGGGAGGGGTGAGTCAAACTGGTACGACCTTAGGGACCGCCTGGTCAGATGGCAAGAGGGTCAATGGGATCATGAGCGCAGTGAGGAAAGGGTCTGGGCCCCACACCAGGAGGGTGGTGGGTCTGTGGGGAGCCCTGAAGATTCAGAAGAGGAGGAAGAAGATGACAGCACCTGGACGCCAGTAGAGACCCCATAGATAGGGAGTCCCTTGCTGGGTCCAGCGTAGGAGGCAGCGCCTCATCCCTTTCCCAGTCCCCAGAGGAGCTGGAAGATAGGAGGAGAGAAAGGGAGCACCAGCTGGCTTTAGAAAAGCTCAGGTTGGAGCATGCCCAGGCTATGGCGCAGCTGGAGCTTAGGAAGCAACAGCTAGAGACCGAGAGGGTCTTAGCACAGGAAAGGATAGAGGAGGCTGAGAGGGCCTCCACCAGAGGCAAAGTAGCTCTGGAGGATAGACTATCCCCTGCGTGCAGTTTTAATTTTCTGGGTTCCCCAGGGAGGGCTGAGTCCAGTGGTGGCAGCTATTTAGGCTTCAGTGCAGGAAGTCCCCCACCCAGTGCCCAACGTATGGTCCCTTGTTCCCAAGAGGAGGAGTTAAGGTTGAAGTTCAGGGGCAGTAGGAAACCGCCTCAACAGAAGTGGGGGGTTTTTGTGGATGACTGTTCTGATGCAATGTGGGATTGGCTGGCGGCTAGCTCGGATGATGAGAGAGACGGAGTACTGAATATGTTTCTCAAGGAGCAGTTGCTCAGTGTTGTTTGTCCAGAGTTGCGCCAGCACCTGTTGATGTCTGAATCCCTTAGTCCTTGGGCGCTTGCTGAGGAAGCAGAGCGCTGGGAGAGTGATAAAGGTTCTCTAGAGTCAATAGGGAGTGACTCCAAAAGTAGTTGTTCAGGTATCTTCCAGCCCAGCGTGGTGGAAAAGGCTCAGTGTAGCCCATCTAGGTCCCAGGATAGCGAGGAGGGTGTAGGGGCTCACTGCCTGGCTCAGTGGAGCAGGAGTGAGGGGAAGACCGAGGGTCCCCAGACGCCCGAAGCCCTGCCTCAGGACTTGGATGGTTTCTGTAGGGAACACCAGGTTGGGGACCTAGGCTGTCCTGTTAGTCCATTTGAGGAAGATCTCCCAGTGAGTAGAGGACCTGGAGCGTCTGTAACCAGAGCTCCTGTGGTTCTAGAGGCTGGCAGTACCGCTCCGGTAGGGAGGGTACAGGAGTCCAGCGTGAGGAGTGATTGGGGGATGAGTTTCCCAGTGGATGCACCAGTGGACCAGGGACTAGCCAGTTTAGGCTAGATCTTCTTGGGGGGACCCGGGTGGCACCACCTCTGGTCTGGGGGATCGTCACGCACTGTCAGGTGGACAGGGGACGGGAGATCTGCGCCAGACAGACAGTCACACAACATATGTCTCATTTGTTAGCCTCAGGGGGATGGAGTGTAAGTCCCCAGAAGTCCTGGAGTGCCATGCAATTGTTCCACCGAAGGTTTTAGACCAGAGGTTGGAAGGCCAGGTTCAGGATCAGCCTGACCTGAAGGGTAGGATGACTGTAACCAGTGACCTGACCGGTTCTTCTTCCAGAGGAACTTCTCCAGGTGGGAGAGGGCAGACCTCTAGAAGGGGGTGCAGAGGGTGGGAGAGCCCCCCTCTGACCCCGGTGCAACCTGAGTGGATAAGCCCTGGGTTGGAATGGCGTTCTAGGTGTACCCCTCGTCGTCGGAGGAGGAACCCTAGGAGAAGAGGTAAGGGGAGGAGAGCCTTCCCTGAGACTCCTGGTCCGCCTGAGGTTGTAGGCCCCAGGCTGGAGAACCAGTGGCAGTCTAGTCCTGTCTTGCAGACAGGAAGAGTGTGTGGAATTTTAGTTCGTGTACTAAACATCATCTACGCCATCTTGCCGATTCACGTATGAACATACACGACAGCCATTTTAGGTACCATGGTCTCCCTGTTCACGATCGCCCATCAGCACACTTCCCTGAACCTTGCAAGCCTTCCCCGCGCCTCCTGGCTGCCCCCGCGCTCACATGCACAAGCCATGAAACCCCCCCATGACTCTGTCTCAGGGAATCACACCCCGCGCCTGACCAACACCTCCTTTCCGTCCATGAATACCTCTCTGTGGATAAACCCTTCCACCACGCTCGATTGTCCACACCGATCCTTTCCGTCCATGAATACCCCTCCTTTGATGACCCCTTCCTCTGAGCCCGACTGCCTGTACGAACCGCTGGTCATCCCTTAGCCCGAGGATACAGTTTATTGCCCACTACTGTATGCACCTGCCTCTCCTGAAAGAGACCACTATTGATCATGACGTCCCCACCCCCTGAGACTCGATCAGGCGCACACATTCCAAAGGAATCGGCAGAACACTCAGCTGCGTGATAGCCCCTCCCAATCATATGAGGGGAAAGGGCCTCTACTGTTGTCATGTGTTGGAATGGGCCGGAACTGGGGGGGTGCCGGGGATGTCGTTCTCATACTTCACAATGTCCTTGCTGTAATAAAGAACGTTCACATGTCTTAGACCAGTGTATAAAAGACCAGGTCTCAGAGAGGTTGAGAGAGCACCTCGAGACGATACCTTGTTGTCTGATCTGATGTGTTCTACTCCGACGGAATAAACTTGTTTCCTGTCTTCCTGTCTCCAGCGCCTGCCTCTTTATTGAATAACTTCGTATGGTATTAGAGGCGTTTTACGCCGGGCAAATTTAACTTAGGAAACATCTACTGAACTCGCCTGACCATTTTGAATTGATCTTTAACAATTGGCGCCCAACGTGGGGCCCATCAGCGACACGTGGATCCAGTGGGAGAGGTCCCGACGACAGAGTGAACAACTGCAACGATCGGAAGAGCTCCTGTCCGATAGACCCTCGTCTGACAGCCGATCATCTGAACTTCACTGATTCCGAGCAGACCTCTCCCGAGTGATCTACGGTCCTGACTGGGACCCACCAGGAGTGCCGCGATAGCAACAAGAGAATAGAGGACAATCGGGCGCTGGAAGCGGAAGACGAGAAACTGTCCATGCGGTCCGGGTAAGGTCGTGACACACGACAAATTGCGAAATTGATTGATTGATTGTTTGAAAAAACTAGTATTACTTATTGACTGTTTCTGAGGAATTCTCTATTTGCAAACAAGCACAGAATCGCCATACTCTGTTTAGTCTTTGCAGATAGTGAAGGGTAGGCAACGCAAGCCTTTAACACGTCGTGCCTATTTTTTTCTCCTCATTTATTGATTGATTGAATCGAGCATTGAATTGTTCGAAGTTGGTTCTCTTAAGGATCTTCTCTGCCTGCAAACGGGCAAGAATAGGAATATTCTCTCTCCCTTTGCCGATAGTGAAGGGTAGGTAACGCAAACCTTTGACACGTCGTGCCTATTTCGTTCCTCATTGATTGATTGTTTGCCCGAACATTGACTGTTTTGGGAATTGGTTCTTTTTGGAGGTATTCTCTATTTGCAAATAGCGTAGAATAAAATATTCTGTCCAGTCTTTGCAAGTAGTGAAAAGATAGGTAGTGCAGGCTTTTGCCCCCCATTGTAATCCGTCATGCCTATCTTCTCCCCATTGGTTCATAGTTGGGTCAACCCGGACCGCTTATTAGAGATGAACCATCCAGCTCCACTGGAAGGCACCCCTAATAAGGACATGTTTACTAAGCAAGGACTAGTCGCTATAGCTTATAGTAAGTTATGGCATAAATATACAAAAAAGGATCCTAAAAACCAGTGGCCACTGATAGGTTCTTTTGATAAAAATAAAATAAAAACACTAGAAGCAGCTGTAAAAATAAACAAGGCAACGCCCACTATGCTTGATAGTATTGGCATGTGGCGCAAAGAAGCAGAACATCGCAGGAAAAGAGAGGAAGCGAAAATAGTGAAAGAGTTACGAAAAACCGCCCATCTGGCCGCAAAAGAACTAGATGAAGAAATAAGAAGAAGAAAGGAAGTTAGACAAACGCAAGAATCAGGACTGGCAGGCCAATGCCCTGTCAGGACCACCTCTGCGCTCTACCCGGAGATGCCCTCCAAACAGCGGGAAAATGACGAGTTACTGCTCGGTCCTCCAATTATCTACATGCCTCCTCCTTATGCTCCCACAGTTCAAAGTGCAGGTGTGGGTGACCTTAGCGCTAGTGCCCCGGCTCTTACGGCCTTCGCACCAGCCGCATTGGTAACAACAGCAGATGAACATGAGACTAGCAGGCACCTAACAGCCAGACCAAATAGGTTGAGCAAAGATGAGCGGGATGGAATCGACCAGATAGCAAAGACCCTGGTAGAACGGAAGGAGAGCGAAGAATATACGATGAATATGCACAATTCACATGCCGGTAGTCACAGACGGCATTTCATTTTACGGTTCAGTTACCACACCCTGAACGCGTATGAGGATAGGTACCAGAATAAAGGTCCTGCTAAATTGACGTTCTATATAGAAGGGTCGATGTTGGAGACGGAACTGAGAGCGATGTGACAGACCTCTTCATGCAAACGCTTGAGGTCTTCCGCCACCTCGCGGAACAGAAACCGGAGGTCAAGATCACAGTCCCTGAGACGATTGAGCCCTCATTAGAAGCAGCCAATACGATGATGCCTATCAGAGAAGCCGCCCCCTATTGGGTTCCCCCAAGAGGTCAGGGAACAAACGATGATATCAACCACGCAGATGCAAAAGGGAGGGTTGTGTACAACTGGGTTTACCAACCATGGGATCGGCAAGATATTTTAACTTTTAGGCAAACCCTGCCCGATTTACGAAAGAACCCTACAGCATTTTATACAGAACTAGGCACAGCCTTGGGCTCAACCATAATGACTCTAGCGGACATTGATTTGTTTTTCGGGTTGTGTCTGCTGGCTGATGTATGGAAGCAAATCCGGAAAGCCGACCACACAGACCTGTTCGGACACACCTGGAAACAACTCGATGACCTAGATAGGCAGCGAGAGCCCGGAAAGAAACCTGTAAAAGACATACTGGAACTCCCCGACAAAATAGTGCAGAAGCTAAAGACGTTGATCCCAGAAAAGAAGGTAGACTGGTCGATAGTCACGGCTTGTCGCCAGAAACCTCAGGAAGATGTATCAGAATACTTCTCGCGATTTGAAACAGTGTTCTCCGACTACAGTGGCCAAGATATGACCACCGCAACCGGACAACACCTATTCGTGCAAAACTACGTAAAGGGGCTATCGCAAGAGGTCTCCTGTTGGACTTTGGCCCTTAGGGCAGGTTCACCCCTAGACTTTTTGCTTGAAATGGTGACCTGGAGATGGTGATTTAGGGATTCTGCGCACTTTCACTGTGTCCCAGTGGAAAGTGCGTGCGCACTCTGAGTGCATGTGCTGAGCTAGGCCTGCCCGCCCATAGGAATGCATGGGGAATGTATGTGTCCCTGGTAGTTCCTGATGCGTGGGGTGTACAGGCTTGAGTCTGGTATGTGTGAACTCGTGAGAGTGAATGCTGCGAGATGGTGTATGCAGCATGTATGTGTCTAGTAGCGAAGCGCCATTTCTAGACATGGCTGTACGTGTGCTGTGAGGGTGCTGGCGTGTGATTGGCTGGAGCTGGCTGGCATGCCAGGCTCCAGGAAGTCTGGATGGGTCTGCCCGGTGGTGAGTGGAAGATTAGCATGAGTGATGTGTGGGAGGAGTGTACCTGTGTCCTGGATGGGCTGGGTTTTCCCCACACAATGCTGGCTCCGCCCCCCTGTGGTGTGTCTAATGACCCAAGCCCTGCCAGTGAATAGAGAGGGTGGTTGAGGTAAACAGAGTACTCAAGAACCAGCTGCGACTGGTTCCGCCCCCACTCTGCACCCTTGAACAAAGGAATGCACTGTATAAAAATGGGGCTGTGTCCCCACTGATTTTGTTCTCTTCCAGGATCCTGAGGGGGCTGTTGCTGCTGCTGCTGGGCCAGAGGACCGCCACTTGGGGTGTCTCCCTGCCTGGAGACCCAGTGTGCTGGCTCTGGGCCCAGCCTTGCCCCCTGCCCCTTGAAAGGACTTTTGCTGGACTTTGGGCTGTCCTCTAGCGCTGGGAGCGCTGGAATTGCCTCTTAGCGCTTGGAAGCGCTTGCAGATTCCTCCTAGCGCCTGGGAGCGCTTTATTTCGTCCCAGCGCTGGGAGCGCTGTGGTTTGTGCCCCCCTAGCGCTTGAGAGCGCTTGATTTTGACCAGCAGCGCCTGGGAGCGCTTCTGTAAGGCAGGTGCCCACCCTGCACTTCGCGGCTCGAGCGGCTGCCCACGCCGCATATTTGTTTGATTTATTGATCTACGAGGGAGCCCACTCCTCGGATCATCTGGGAAGCCGCCTGCCTGCCTAGAAGCGAGCCGCCGCGCTGCCCGCGGCGACCCGGAAGTGGTGAGGCGGCCGACCAATCACAGTGCGGCCCCGGAGAGGCCGACCGGAAGTCCCGCCCCGCTGCCGCGACCCGGAAGTCAGGCAGGCCGGGGGCAAGACGAGAAGCAGCCTGCCGAGGAGAGCCCCGGGACCAGCGGGAGAGACCCGCCGTCGCTGGAGAGCCCAGCGCGAACCCGGTGAGTGCAGGTGCCTGCAGAGGAGGGGGGGAGCGTCGGGACACATTGCCGGTGTCCGCCCCGCCCCCTCTCTGTAGCGCGACCTCGCGCCTGTAGGCAGTAAGAGCCAGAGAGGCTCTGGGGGCATTTTCTATTGGCGAGCCTGGCGAGGCTCGATTGCCAGCCCCGCGTCCCGAGCCTGAGAGAGGCTCCAACGAGAGAGAGCACCTCAGCGCTCCTGTTGAGTCACGAGGGGCCCCGGGGGCACCAGTTGAGTGAGAGCCCAGCGAGGTTCTTGGCAAACTTCATCCCTTTGGGTCCCCAGAGAGGGGGACCCCAGAGCCCAGCGAGGCTGCACCTTTTTGTTGCTGGAGCCCTAAGAGGCTCAGCAGCCCCCCCTTACTGGTCAGAGAGCCTAAGAGAGGCTCACCAGTGCCACAGTGGTGGTTCTTGAGCCCAGAGAGGCTCCAACTTTGCCCTAACTTTCCCTGAACCAGTTGCCCAGCACTTTGTGGGCAACTGCTACGTTTAGGCCCCTGACATTGGGACACAGGGACTGTCACAGGTGGTGACTGATCTAAGTTTTGCGCAATTGTACTTTCTATGCACCTCTGAATGTATTGTTTATGCGTCATGTGCCTTTACACCTCTGAATGAATGTTATGCATTGCATCATGTGTTTTCCTCTTACACCCCTACAGGTATTGTAATACATAGGTGGTTGTTTTCTCCCTAGTACAGGTGGTGCTAGTGAGATCCTGGTTACCAGTAATTACTGGTTGTGCGCTCTATTGTTATATTGTGTGCTATTTTGTGCTAAAGTAATTTTACTTTCTGAAAGTGCTACTTCTGATTCCTGACAGTGGTCCAGGTGGCCCTGTCTTGTAAATATCCCCTTGTAAATTCTGCCCGTGCCCCTGGCACATTGTAAAAGTGTGTGTTTTATCTAATGTGTTTTGGTGTAATACAAAGGCTATTTTTATATAACCTTGTGTGGAGTTTCCTTTGTGGTGGGCCTTTGGTTGTTGTTGCTGGGGTGCGTGCGCAAATACTTAGCCTACATCGCCTCCAAATTTAGCCTTGCTGCTCGCGCCACGTTACCTAGAGGGTGAGTAGGGGTTATCTTGGCGTGTAACTCCCTTGCCCTGACTTGGGTGTGGTGGTCTCTGACTGACTTTGGCGAAAGCCCTGGCCAGCCGGGGATCCCATTTCCAACATCTCCCAAAAGTTACAGACTAGCGAGAGTAGTTGGGGAGCCTCTAAACCTGCAGCTATCCTTCAGATGGCTCAGTATTACGAACACCAAAAGAACGAGAACGAAAGGGCAACTGAGAAAAAGAAAAAGGACTTAAAGGAACGAGTAATGATTGCTCAATTGCAGGGAGTGACTACAGGAAGGGAACGGTATAGGGGAAACTACCAGTCGAATGCCCCTAGGAATTCGGCCCCTAGAGACCGCAACCCCACACCTGGCGCTCCACGAACCGACCTCGATGAGAACCAGTGTGCATTTTGCAAAGAATTTGGGCATTGGAAGTCTCAATGCCTGGCCCTTCGGGAAATGATTAAAAATAAAGAAACAAGGGACATGACAAATGGCTCCAAAACTGGAGGGCAGGGACGAGGGCAGACCCGCGACACCACCAATGACCGATCTGACAGACCAAACACATTTGACCGCCCCCGACAGAATCAGTGCCAACAGTCTGACTGCAACAATGCTCACGACTCTGCATAGGACTGCCAGGGGCAAGGGAGGGATCCAGTCGAGCTCTGTGTTGACCAGCAAGGTCCTTACGTCACTGCTAAGGTCCTGGGTACAAAGTCTCCATTTTTGGTAGACACTGGAGCGACACGTAGTGTATTATCAAAACGACTGATTCCAAGGGCACCCTTGTCTGGCTCACACATTACCTCGATAGGTTTCGATGGAACGCCCTCCACTAATCCCCTGTCTGTACCTATCTCCTTTGACCTAGGAAACAATCCTACTGACACCACGTTTCTGCTCTCCACCAACTCCCCTGACGCCATTATGGGTATCGATTTACTGAAACATTTCCGAGCTACTATTAGGTGTTCTCCGGATGGAGTCCGAGTCATCCTGTACGACAACCCGAGCATGTCCAGACCCTACCCCGCACGACATATGTACGCCATAACAGATGCTGACCTATCCTTGCTCGATACCCTACCCCTGTACCTATGGGCCAGAAACGACTCGGATGTAGGACGAATGATGATCGATCCTGTACACATAACTGTTCGACCAGATGCAATACTCCCGAAACTCCCACAGTACCGGATATCGCCCGAAGGCGAGAAGGCATTGGTAGCAATTATTCAGTCCTTGGTAGATGCAGGAGTGGTAGAGGAAGTGGTTAGCAATGTCTGCAATAGCCCTATCCTACCCATTGTCAAGAAACAAAGTGAGGGAGATGAGAAAGCGTACCGCTTCATCATCGACCTGCGTGAAGTCAACAAAGTGGTGGTGCCACAGTACCCCGTAGTCTCAGACATCGCCACCATTCTGACTCTCATCCCGTCCACTGCCACCACCTTCACCGTTATTGATCTTAAAAATGCATTTTTCTCTATCCCCATCCATCCAGACAGCCGTTATCTCTTCGGCTTCACTTTAAAAAACCGTTCATACTGATTTTGTAGAGCTCCCAGGGGCTACACTGAAAGTCCCAGCATTTACAGCCAGGCCCTAAAAAGACAGCTGGACGCCGTCCAGCTACCAGATGGAGTGGTGTTGATCCAATATGTTGATGATATCCTTCTGGCGGCCGACACCACTCCACTTGCAATCACAGCCACTATCCAACTCTTGCACTTCCTTGCGGAGAATGGCTACAAAGTCTCCAAAAAGAAACTGCAGTTCTGCCAGCCCCAAGTAACATACCTAGGTCATCTCCTGTCCAAAGAAGGGAGGAAACTTACGCCCGACCGAATCCAAACCATCCTAGACACCCCCATTCCAAAAACACAGAAGCAAGTCCGCTCATTAGTGGGCCTTACTTCTTTCTGCCGACAATGGTTACCAAATTTCAGTCTCATTATAAAACCCCTACTCTCCCTGTTGGCCAAAGATGTTCCGTTCCCACTCCCTTGGACTCCCGAATGCCAAGCATCCTTTAAGGAGTTGCGGGATGCCCTTTGCTCGGCACCCGTTCTAGGAACACCAGATTACTCCAAGCCCTTCTCCCTCTTCACTCACGAAAGGGAGGGATGCGCATTGTCTGTTCTAACTCAGCCCATCGGCGCCAAACAACGCCCTTGTGCCTACTTCTCTGCCACTCTTGATCCAGTCGCCAGAGCTCTACCTGCCTGCCTTCGAGCAGTAGCCACTGCTGCTGTCTCTATCCGCCAGAGTGAGGGAATTGTGCTTTCAAACTCCCTCACGGTATTAGTGCCCCATGCAGTTGGCACCCTTTTGAACCAGACTAAGACTCAACATCTGACTAGCGCACGACTAACAGGGTACGAACTGACTCTACTTGCACCCCACATCACCCTGAAGAGATGCACGACCTTGAACCCTGCTACACTGTTACCCTTGCCCGAAAATGACCCCGATGTGCCCCCTATACACGACTGTGTGGCCCTCACGGACGAACAGACTAGGAGTAGAGTTGACCTCCGAGACATTGCTCTTACAGATCCTGATGGAGAACTATGGGTAGATGGCTCTTGTATCAAACTCCCAGACGGCACCACTTCTGCTGCCTATGCGGTGACGACAGCTCGAACAGTAGTTGAAACCGCTCGCATCACACAACGATCCGCACAGGCAGCAGAACTAATTGCCCTCACACGAGCATGTATCATAGCAGCAGGAACCACGGCAAACATTTACACGGACAGCCAGTACGCCTTCGGAGTGGTTCATCATTTTGGGCTCCTGTGGAGGGAAAGGGGATTCCTGACGTCCCACGGTACACCCATCCTACACGGAGATTTAGTCTCCGCCCTGATTGAAGCAGTTCTTCTCCCCAGACAATTAGCAGTGATCAAATGCCAGGCACACAAGAAGGTGACCGATTTAGTTGGACAGGGAAACGCACTAGCCGACATCACTGCCCGAACCACAGCTGAGAATAGGACAACGACACGCATGTATGTGACCAGGTCACAAGCAGAAAAATGGACTGACGCTAGGGAAACGATCAGGGACATCCAATCGGCCAGCACACCACACGAATTGACTGAGTGGGCGCGGTTGGATCTAAGGGACGATGAAGGCTGCTGGCGGACAAAAGACACGAACAAATGGTTGCTGCCTGATGCATATTTGATCCCCATACTGACAATGGCACACTCCCCTGCACACATAGGCTCTGCCCCATGATTGAACTCATTTCCAAAGTTTGGCACAACAACAAGATCCCTGACTCGGCCAAACGCCTAGTCCAGCAGTGCCTTATCTGCTTACAACACAACCCTGGGAAAGGAACTGTGGTACCCCGGGGAGGGTTTGGGATCCCCGACCACCCCTTTGAGGTCCTTCAGATGGATTACATCCAGCTATAGAGGTGCCAAGGCTTGAAGTACGTTTTAGTCATTGTATGTGCCTTCAGCAAATGGGTGGAAGCCTATCCGACCCGAGATAACACTGCCATGACTACTGCCAAAGTACTACTGAAAGAGTTTATCCCCCGCTACGGCCTTTGTCGAATTTTATGGAGCGACAATGGCCCCCACTTCATAGCTGAAGTTATCCAACTAATCCTGAAGGGGTTAGGGGTAAAACAAAGGTTCCATGCGGTCTTCCACCCCCAATCCGCTGGCCTGGTTGAGCGACACAACGCTACACTGAAACTGAAACTGTCAAAAATAGTGGCCACCACAGGACTTAAGTGGCCAGATGCCCTTCCACTGGCATTACTATCGATGCGCTCCACTCCCACTAAGCACCACTTAACCCCCTACGAAGTTGTGTTTGGACGGCCTATGAACCTCTGGACTGCCCCCAAACCGACCTCCATTCACGACGTCCCCGACGTCCTGCTGTCAGATTATTTATACAAGTTAACTAAAACATTGTCTGTCATTCATCAACAGGTGCAGCAGGCCATCCCCGATGCTTCCAGGGGTCCCGGTCACGATATCCAACCGGGTGAATACGTCCTAATCCGGAACTTTCAACGAGCGAAGAGTCTGGAACCCCGGTGGACGGGCCCCTGGCAAGTACTGATCACCACTCGGACGGCTCTTCGAGTGGAGGGGAAGAAGCACTGGCTGCACGCCCACAACTGCAAAAAGGTTTCCTCGACCCTGGCCACGACAGACAACGTCAGCACCCAAGAAGAGCTCCTGAACAAAGACCGACCATCACTGGACTGCTATCCTGATACTGAGGCACTTGAACTTGCAAAACACTCTGATCCCACTGTGCCATCTCGAGAAGGGTATTTCCTTCGTCGAAAGGAGGGAGCTTCGGCTAAGTAGGCCACTGACTAAGTTAAAAATCTCAGAACGGTGACCCAAAGCAACCAAGGGTTACCCGGAGAGAAGCTAAACAAAGTCTGTGGTTCTGCCCACTACCGAGCACCTTGAAGATGAAGATGATGGAAGCGCCAGATAAGAAGATGATGGAAGCGCCAGATAAGAAGACGTCGGAAGCAACAGGAAATACCCACTACAGGAACCCAAAGACTGACAATTTGCACAAATCAAAGACAATCGCTTTCTTCATTGTCTTCCTCTTTTGCCTCCTCCTCATGACCTCCTTCTGGATCTTGGAGGAAAACACACCCGCTCACCAGATGTTGCCAACCACTGTCCAGCCAACCACCATGAAAGAGCACCACCTGATCACCCTTTCACCTCAGCTCCGAGAAAGGCGTAGGGAGTTCTGGAACAATTCCTTCGTACAACTGTTGCACCAGCACAACCTTGCTGCAAATGCCACGAACTGCTGGATCTGTGGGTTGCTCCCACATGCTACCGGACACTCCATCCCCTTCATCCCTTCTCCTTTCTCAGTTCACGGCTCCTGCCTCGCCTGGTTGATCCTCATGCAGGAAAGCCACAAGGACAACGCCGCTTCTGGTCAGACAGTGTCACACTTCTACTATGGGTTCTGGCTGAACAAAACAGGAAAGCCCTTTTGTCCTGCAATTTCAGGTTCAACCTTCCTTACGAACATCCCTGCCAAAGAAAGGGTCGAAATGCAAGTGCTCCACAATCCAGCCAGACCCACCTTCTCCCACCTGCGGAAACAAACGGCTGCCACCCTGACCGTGGCCCTGTCTGTCATCAATGTCACAGGACTCGTATGCCTCGAAGGACAAGGAACGCAGCTGGTGGGTCACAGTTCTTGTCGCATCACAAAAACATTGGTCTCAGCTGACCCCCCCACCTTTGTTGCTTCCCCGAACATGTACTTTGTTTGTGGCACCAAAGCTTACACTTGGCTCCCAAGAGGCTGGAGGGGTACGTGCTACATCGCCTTCATTCTTCCTCCCACGTATGTGGCTCCAGCCAACCACCACCGGCAAAGGCGCGCCGGAGATGTTGAACAAGCCGACTCCACCGGAGCACAGTTCCTGGATGCAGCAAAGGGACTTGTTCCTCTGTGGGGACCAATGGCAAATAGCCGCGCTATCCGACACCTGACTCAGGCAGTAGAAACAACCATTAACATCACCGCTGGCATCCTTGCTAACAACACGGCTGAGCTTCAGGCAGTCCGCCTGGTGGCTCTTCAAAACCGTCTTGTTCTAGATGTGGTTCTGGCCGACCGTGGAGGAGCATGCCGCATCATCGGCTCCAGCTGTTGCACCTACGTGCCAGATAACTCACCTTCAGTCTACAAAGCAATCGAACACCTCCACAGACTGTCCTCGGAGGTTCACCAGGAGCAGGAAGGATGGTCGCTTGGAGGCTGGTTCTGGGACACTTTGAAGAACTGGGGATGGAGAGTGTTCACGTTTTTATTGATACCAATCATGATACTGTGTGGGTGTTGCCTAGGTATTCAATGTTTACCACCTTTATGTGCACTCATTTCCAACTGTATGTGCCCAAAGACTTTGAACTTTACACCTGAGCACATGAGTCCCCTATACGAGATAGAGGTGCGTGGTCTCATGGGGATCGATCCGAACTGACAAGCTGGCGAGACATGTTAAAGGGAGGACTGTGGAATTTTAGTTCGTGTACTAAACATCATCTACGCCATCTTGCCGATTCACGTATGAACATACACGACAGCCATTTTAGGTACCATGGTCTCCCTGTTCACGATCGCCCATCAGCACACTTCCCTGAACCTTGCAAGCCTTCCCCGCGCCTCCTGGCTGCCCCCGCGCTCACATGCACAAGCCATGAAACCCCCCCATGACTCTGTCTCAGGGAATCACACCCCGCGCCTGACCAACACCTCCTTTCCGTCCATGAATACCTCTCTGTGGATAAACCCTTCCACCACGCTCGATTGTCCACACCGATCCTTTCCGTCCATGAATACCCCTCCTTTGATGACCCCTTCCTCTGAGCCCGACTGCCTGTACGAACCGCTGGTCATCCCTTAGCCCGAGGATACAGTTTATTGCCCATTACTGTATGCACCCGCCTCTCCTGAAAGAGACCACTATTGATCATGACGTCCCCACCCCCTGAGACTCGATCAGGCGCACACATTCCAAAGGAATCGGCAGAACACTCAGCTGCGTGATAGCCCCTCCCAATCATATGAGGGGAAAGGGCCTCTACTGTTGTCATGTGTTGGAATGGGCCGGAACTGGGGGGGGTGCCGGGGATGTCGTTCTCATACTTCACAATGTCCTTGCTGTAATAAAGAACGTTCACATGTCTTAGACCAGTGTATAAAAGACCAGGTCTCAGAGAGGTTGAGAGAGCACCTCGAGACGATACCTTGTTGTCTGATCTGATGTGTTCTACTCCGACGGAATAAACTTGTTTCCTGTCTTCCTGTCTCCAGCGCCTGCCTCTTTATTGAATAACTTCGTATGGTATTAGAGGCGTTTTATGCCGGGCAAATTTAACTTAGGAAACATCTACTGAACTCGCCTGACCATTTTGAATTGATCTTTAACAATTGGAGAATGGCTCCTATGGGCCAGGGGTTACTACCCCCCGCTCTGCGAATAGGCAAGGACCAGTGGCACCTGGGTGGCCCAGGGCCTGGTCTTGGCCGCAGACAGCTTGGGAGTACCTGTGGGGTAGCCCAGTTGGTCCAGACAGTGTGTTGAGAAGGAATCCCATGGGTTCACCGTGGCGTAGAACAGGAGGGTGTCCCTGCAGTTGCGGGCCCGCGTCCGTGTTCTATCGCCCCAAGCAGGGAAGTCCATCACGGTGGTGATTGGTCTCCCCTGCGTTTTGGCTGGAAGGGGGTTGTGTTGGACTTTGGCCCTTAGGGCAGGTTCACCCCTAGACTTTTTGCGTGAAATGGTGACCTGGTGATGGTGATTTTTGGGATTCTGCGCACTTTCACTGTGTCCAAGTGGAAAGTGCGTGCGCACTCTGAGTGCATGTGCTGAGCTAGGCCTGCCCGCCCATAGGAATGCATGGGGAATGTATGTGTCCCTGATAGTTCCTGATGCGTGGGGTGTACAGGCTTGAGTCTGGTATGTGTGAACTCGTGAGAGTGAATGCTGCGAGATGGTGTATGCAGCATGTATGTGTCTAGTAGGGAAGCGCCATTTCTAGACATGGCTGTAAGTGTGCAGTGAGGGTGCTGGAGTGTGATTGGCTGGAGCTGGCTGGCATGCCAGGCTCCAGGAAGTCTGGATGGGTCTGCCCGGTGGTGAGTGAGAGATTAGCATGAGTGATGTGTGGGAGGAGTGTACCTGTGTCCTGGATGGGCTGGGTTTTCCCCACACAATGCTGGCTCCGCCCCCCTGTGGTGTGTCTAATGACCCAAGCCCTGCCAGTGAATAGAGAGGGTGGTTGAGGTAAACAGAGTACTCAAGAACCAGCTGCGACTGGTTCCGCCCCCACCCTGCACCTTCAGACAAAGGAATGTACTGTATAAAAATGGGGCTGTGTCCCCACAGATGTTGTTCTCTTCCAGGATCCTGAGGGGGCTGTTGCTGCTGTCGCTGGGCCAGAGGACTGCCACTTGGAGTGTCTCCCTGCCTGGAGACCCAGTGAGCTGGCTCTGGGCCCAGCCTTGCCCCCCTGCCTGCCTACAAGGACTTTGCTGGATCCTTTCCTGATTTATAGCGCTAGGAGCGCTTGGCTTTTCCCTCCTAGCGCTAAGAGCGATTTATTTTGCATTTAGCGCAGGGAGCGCTGCATTTTTGCCCTGTAGCACTTGGGAGCGCTGTAGTCACCCCTCTAGCGCTGGGAGCGATTTGTCTGCAGAGGCCGGTGCCCACCCGGTATTGTCCGCCCCAAGCGAGTGCCACCTCGCTTATTTTTGGATTAATTTGCCCCCTGGCAAGTGCCCACCCTGCCAGGGACCGTGCCGCTATATTTTTAGTTTACCTCGAGGGAGCCCACTCCTCGGTAAACTCACCCCCCGCCTGGAAGTGCCAAAAACGGGCCGCTGCGCTGCCCGCGACGACCCAGAAGTTCAAGGGCCCGTCGGCCAATCGGAGCGCGGCCCGACCCACGAACCGGATGTCCCGCCCTGCTGCTGCAGAGCGAGAGAGAGAGCCGGCGCCTGGTCTTCCCCTCCGGGGCTCCCAAGAGCGAGGGATGTGGTTCTGAAAAATATGGATCCGTAATAGTACCGGACTCGAGAATAAAAACTTCGTCGAAATAGGACGAATTTGGTATCAAAAGACCGGAAATGACGAGTACATCAAGCACATGTATTTTCAGTATATTCGAGTGACAATTTCACCTCGAAATCGTCATTTACCTTCTGAAACCCTTAGTTGCATGTTGCCCTCTACATAGGCCTTAATCCAGTCGAATTTGATTCCACAAGGACACGTACTCCTTAATCGACTTCTTCCTGACCCCAGTACAAGTTAGAACCATTGCCCCAGGCCGAACTCGTTAGGTCAGTTCCCTCCCAGTGGCCAAGCAAGATAGTATCTAGGCCCAACCGGCCATAAAGCCATTTCAGCACGCACACCTGCCATATCTCGCTCACATCTTTCTTCACTCCTTTTCCTCACTTATTTTATGGTGGGGAGGTGACCATCTTTATTAGGGGTCCAGCGATATCTGATGAAATGTTGGGCCTTGCCGGATGATTTGTTATGGGTATCACGACGTGAAATATGTACATGTCATCATGACTCTGTTTTCTTTTTGTAATCAGTAACCATAAATGAAATACCGCGCACCCAAGGAATGTTTCGCCAAAGGGCAAATGTTATGTATAAGAAGAGAAGCCTAACTTTGTGAAAGTGTGCAGTCTCCTGAATATACTGGCATTGTACTTCTAGGACCCTGTCACCTTGGTTGCAACCAATAAACTAATCTTTGACTTCACCTAGAAGACTCTGAAGTTTCTGTGGGTCTGACTCAGGAGAACCCGAGGTCTTTGGTGTGTTGATCCCCTGGCACCGCTGGGTTACCGGTTCGGTACCGGTTCCTAAAAACCCAGTACCTCATTTGGCGCCCAGCGTTGGAGCGATTCCAGTGGTACCAATCAGCCTGAAGATCGTGAGGAGCTTCGTGTGAAAATTCCGGAGGAGGGCCCACCACCTCATCGACCCCTGCATGTCGACGTGGTCCGAAGGTCTTTACTACGAGGTTCCCCGCTTCCCGACGGCTACAAGGACTGCTGCCCTGGCTATCGCCCTGATGTTGGACCCTTGACATTTTCGGTAGAGCGAAACGCTGAGACGAGTCTTCTGGTGAAGCCATCGATAATTTTCAGTTAAGTATAAGTGGAGCGTCTCCTAGTCCTTAGTTGGACTTACTTTGTGATATCTTAGAGATACATAAAGGTTTTTATTGGTTCTTGCAAGTACCATAACCGAAGGACTCGTGTTTTCACGAGCAATATCGTAATCGATAACTCCTTTGAAGTTTTGGAACTAGACTAGAGAAGAAGGATGCCTAGTCTTAGACTCGAGAATTTGTTTTGTCTTGGTAATAATAATAGGGACTCCCGATTGGAGGACTCATGTCCGGTTCCTCCAGTTGGAACTCCGACTTACGAGCTATACGTTAAACATGGGGTAGGCCCCATCGTTTACAACGAGGTATGGATTAAATACACTAGGAAAGACGGTGTTTTAAAATGGCCCCAATATGGTAGCTTTGATTCTGAAATCTTAGACAACCTTGAAGTTAAACTCTTCAAAAAGAAAGCCCGGCCGGCGATGTTTGACTCTTTCCGCATATGGCGCAAAGAAGCCAAACAAAAAGAAATTAAATTAGCTAAGAAAAATAAGAGAGAAGAAGGACTTTCAGTAATGCAAGCTGCCGTGCAGTTTAAAGATAATGAGGAAGAGCAGATAAATGAACAACTGCACAGGCAACGTAAAATGGCAATAGATAAGTGCTATCCAGTCTTGCCGTCTCTTCAGCAAGGGAAAGCAAAAGAGCGTGAAAAAGACCAATTAATGTCGCAATTGTTAACTTCACCACCGCCCTATGCGCAGAATGCTACAGCACCCCGCAACCTTTAGTTGCACAAGCTGCGCCTCTGGCTTTTCCACAGCACCCACCAGCTGTTCTTCAGCTGGCTCCTACTTCTTCGGTGCAGCCTCCTCTAGGCCCACCGACCACTTCTGTTGCTCCTGTGTTTTCTACGATCTTGCCTACTGTACTTTCTACAGATGCCCCTTCTGTGATTTTGCCTAGTACCACATCTATTATTCCTCATACCTCTTCTGCCATCTCTGCATCCGCTTTACCTCACCCCGTTCTTTCATCTGTTTGTTCTTCCGTTTCACCTTCCCTTCGGCAAAAAAAAAATGGCCAGTACTGTTACTAATCTTCTTTTACCACTTTTCGGGTCGCCTGCTACGACCCCTAACATAGGAAAAAGACAGTTGCGAAGTCAACTGCCCGATTATCAAGAGAGAGATTCCCTGAATAATTTAGCTCGGAAATGGGTCATGGACACTGCGAAATATGATTTACAGTCTGTCATGGAAGTTTTCCATCAATGGGAAACAGCGACACAGAGATATGTGTTCGAACAGATGTGTGTTTTTCTTTGCGAGGATTTAGAAGACAATGATCAGGATTGCCTCCCACAAGAGATGTGTCGTATAAGGTTTAAGTTTAGTCTGGGTATGATTGTAGGTCCCGATGTAGAAGAAGCAGTTGAAATGCTATTATCACATCGAAGTAAGGGAAGTAGTTCTGGGTCACCATCAGAATCTAGTGCATCTAGTAAGAAAAAGGCACGACAATACCCTATGAGAGAAGTTCCCCCACAGTGGAGAGAGGGTGACGCGACAGCTGTCCCACCTGTCCTGCCCCACTTTCACCGAGTATGGGTACATGTTCCATGGAAGCGAGCAGAAGTTTTAGCACTCAAACAAACACTACCAGATCCGCGTAAAAATCCTGCAGGGTACTATAAAGAATTGTCGCAAACTGCTGGGTCATGTATTATGAATTTAGCCGATATCGATATGTTATTCGGGAACGTTGTTCCACAGCCTTTATGGGGAAAAATTCGTCATGAAGATCATGACCAGGAATTAGGTGACACGTGGGCTAATATTACTGTTGCAGATGCACGACAAGTTGGTGGTGCAAAACCTGAGCCCCTGATAGCGGAACTACCTGGTAGAATAGTAGATTACATGAAGACGATAATGCCTGCGATACGTGTAAATTGGGATAAGTTATCTGCATGCAAGCAAAAGAAAGAAGAAACTGTTTCAGATTTCTTCACCAGATTTGAAGAAACATTCATTGACCACAGCGGTCAAGATATGACCACATAAGGTGGTCAGAGATTGTTTGTCGATAAATTTGTGCACAATCTACTTCCAGACTTGTGTAGAAAATTGAAAGATTCAGAAAGTTCTTGGGCAGTCTCATCTTCAGCCCAGATATTAGCTACCGCACAGTACTACGAGAATAGAGACAAGGATGAGAAAGATAAAGTAGAGAAGAAAACTAGAGAACTCAAAACGAAGGTTTTGCTACAGCAAGCATATCCTCCACGTGGTGGTAATAGAAATAATAATGGTCCGAATCACTACCGGAACACTTTTCAGCAGCCGCAGAGAAACTTGCAGAGATTCGATTACAATCAAAACCGCGTAGGTCCCAATCAGCCACTGCTGCTGTCTCTATCCGCCAGAGTGAGGGAATTGTGCTTTCAAACTCCCTCACGGTATTAGTGCCCCATGCAGTTGGCACCCTTTTGAACCAGACTAAGACTCAACATCTGACTAGCGCACGACTAACAGGGTACGAACTGACTCTACTTGCACCCCACATCACCCTGAAGAGATGCACGACCTTGAACCCTGCTACACTGTTACCCTTGCCCGAAAATGACCCCGATGTGCCCCCTATACACGACTGTGTGGCCCTCACGGACGAACAGACTAGGAGTAGAGTTGACCTCCGAGACATTGCTCTTACAGATCCTGATGGAGAACTATGGGTAGATGGCTCTTGTATCAAACTCCCAGACGGCACCACTTCTGCTGCCTATGCGGTGACGACAGCTCGAACAGTAGTTGAAACCGCTCGCATCACACAACGATCCGCACAGGCAGCAGAACTAATTGCCCTCACACGAGCATGTATCATAGCAGCAGGAACCACGGCAAACATTTACACGGACAGCCAGTACGCCTTCGGAGTGGTTCATCATTTTGGGCTCCTGTGGAGGGAAAGGGGATTCCTGACGTCCCACGGTACACCCATCCTACACGGAGATTTAGTCTCCGCCCTGATTGAAGCAGTTCTTCTCCCCAGACAATTAGCAGTGATCAAATGCCAGGCACACAAGAAGGTGACCAATTTAGTTGGACAGGGAAACGCACTAGCCTACATCACTGCCCGAACCACAGCTGAGAATAGGACAACGACACGCATGTATGTGACCAGGTCACAAGCAGAAAAATGGACTGACGCTAGGGAAACGATCAGGGACATCCAATCGGCCAGCACACCACACGAATTGACTGAGTGGGCGCGGTTGGGTCTAAGGGACGATGAAGGCTGCTGGCGGACAAAAGACACGAACAAATGGTTGCTGCCTGATGCATATTTGATCCCCATACTGACAATGGCACACTCCCCTGCACACATAGGCTCTGCCCCATGATTGAACTCATTTCCAAAGTTTGGCACAACAACAAGATCCCTGACTCGGCCAAACGCCTAGTCCAGCAGTGCCTTATCTGCTTACAACACAACCCTGGGAAAGGAACTGTGGTACCCCGGGGAGGGTTTGGGATCCCCGACCACCCCTTTGAGGTCCTTCAGATGGATTACATCCAGCTATAGAGGTGCCAAGGCTTGAAGTACGTTTTAGTCATTGTATGTGCCTTCAGCAAATGGGTGGAAGCCTATCCGACCCGAGATAACACTGCCATGACTACTGCCAAAGTACTACTGAAAGAGTTTATCCCCCGCTACGGCCTTTGTCGAATTTTATGGAGCGACAATGGCCCCCACTTCATAGCTGAAGTTATCCAACTAATCCTGAAGGGGTTAGGGGTAAAACAAAGGTTCCATGCGGTCTTCCACCCCCAATCCGCTGGCCTGGTTGAGCGACACAACGCTACACTGAAACTGAAACTGTCAAAAATAGTGGCCACCACAGGACTTAAGTGGCCAGATGCCCTTCCACTGGCATTACTATCGATGCGCTCCACTCCCACTAAGCACCACTTAACCCCCTACGAAATTGTGTTTGGACGGCCTATGAACCTCTGGACTGCCCCCAAACCGACCTCCATTCACGACGTCCCCGACGTCCTGCTGTCAGATTATTTATACAAGTTAACTAAAACATTGTCTGTCATTCATCAACAGGTGCAGCAGGCCATCCCCGATGCTTCCAGGGGTCCCGGTCACGATATCCAACCGGGTGAATACGTCCTAATCCGGAACTTTCAACGAGCGAAGAGTCTGGAACCCCGGTGGATGGGCCCCTGGCAAGTACTGATCACCACTCGGACGGCTCTTCGAGTGGAGGGGAAGAAGCACTGGCTGCACGCCCACAACTGCAAAAAGGTTTCCTCGACCCTGGCCACGACAGACAACGTCAGCACCCAAGAAGAGCTCCTGAACAAAGACCGACCATCACTGGACTGCTATCCTGATACTGAGGCACTTGAACTTGCAAAACACTCTGATCCCACTGTGCCATCTCGAGAAGGGTATTTCCTGCGTCGAAAGGAGGGAGCTTCGGCTAAGTAGGCCACTGACTAAGTTAAAAATCTCAGAACGGTGACCCAAAGCAACCAAGGGTTACCCGGAGAGAAGCTAAACAAAGTCTGTGGTTCTGCCCACTACCGAGCACCTTGAAGATGAAGATGATGGAAGCGCCAGATAAGAAGATGATGGAAGCGCCAGATAAGAAGACGTCGGAAGCAACAGGAAATACCCACTACAGGAACCCAAAGACTGACAATTTGCACAAATCAAAGACAATCGCTTTCTTCATTGTCTTCCTCTTTTGCCTCCTCCTCATGACCTCCTTCTGGATCTTGGAGGAAAACACACCCGCTCACCAGATGTTGCCAACCACTGTCCAGCCAACCACCATGAAAGAGCACCACCTGATCACCCTTTCACCTCAGCTCCGAGAAAGGCGTAGGGAGTTCTGGAACAATTCCTTCGTACAACTGTTGCACCAGCACAACCTTGCTGCAAATGCCACGAACTGCTGGATCTGTGGGTTGCTCCCACATGCTACCGGACACTCCATCCCCTTCATCCCTTCTCCTTTCTCAGTTCACGGCTCCTGCCTCGCCTGGTTGATCCTCATGCAGGAAAGCCACAAGGACAACGCCGCTTCTGGTCAGACAGTGTCACACTTTTACTATGGGTTCTGGCTGAACAAAACAGGAAAGCCCTTTTGTCCTGCAATTTCAGGTTCAACCTTCCTTACGAACATCCCTGCCAAAGAAAGGGTCGAAATGCAAGTGCTCCACAATCCAGCCAGACCCACCTTCTCCCACCTGCGGAAACAAACGGCTGCCACCCTGACCGTGGCCCTGTCTGTCATCAATGTCACAGGACTCGTATGCCTCGAAGGACAAGGAACGCAGCTGGTGGGTCACAGTTCTTGTCGCATCACCAAAACATTGGTCTCAGCTGACCCCCCCACCTTTGTTGCTTCCCCGAACATGTACTTTGTTTGTGGCACCAAAGCTTACACTTGGCTCCCAAGAGGCTGGAGGGGTACGTGCTACATCGCCTTCATTCTTCCTCCCACGTATGTGGCTCCAGCCAACCACCACCGGCAAAGGCGCGCCGGAGATGTTGAACAAGCCGACTCCACCGGAGCACAGTTCCTGGATGCAGCAAAGGGACTTGTTCCTCTGTGGGGACCAATGGCAAATAGCCGCGCTATCCGACACCTGACTCAGGCAGTAGAAACAACCATTAACATCACCGCTGGCATCCTTGCTAACAACACGGCTGAGCTTCAGGCAGTCCGCCTGGTGGCTCTTCAAAACCGTCTTGTTCTAGATGTGGTTCTGGCCGACCGTGGAGGAGCATGCCGCATCATCGGCTCCAGCTGTTGCACCTACGTGCCAGATAACTCACCTTCAGTCTACAAAGCAATCGAACACCTCCACAGACTGTCCTCGGAGGTTCACCAGGAGCAGGAAGGATGGTCGCTTGGAGGCTGGTTCTGGGACACTTTGAAGAACTGGGGATGGAGAGTGTTCACGTTTTTATTGATACCAATCATGATACTGTGTGGGTGTTGCCTAGGTATTCAATGTTTACCACCTTTATGTGCACTCATTTCCAACTGTATGTGCCCAAAGACTTTGAACTTTACACCTGAGCACATGAGTCCCCTATACGAGATAGAGGTGCGTGGTCTCATGGGGATCGATCCGAACTGACAAGCTGGCGAGACATGTTAAAGGGAGGACTGTGGAATTTTAGTTCGTGTACTAAACATCATCTACGCCATCTTGCCGATTCACGTATGAACATACACGACAGCCATTTTAGGTACCATGGTCTCCCTGTTCACGATCGCCCATCAGCACACTTCCCTGAACCTTGCAAGCCTTCCCCGCGCCTCCTGGCTGCCCCCGCGCTCACATGCACAAGCCATGAAACCCCCCCATGACTCTGTCTCAGGGAATCACACCCCGCGCCTGACCAACACCTCCTTTCCGTCCATGAATACCCCTCTGTGGATAAACCCTTCCACCACGCTCGATTGTCCACACCGATCCTTTCCGTCCATGAATACCCCTCCTTTGATGACCCCTTCCTCTGAGCCCGACTGCCTGTACGAACCGCTGGTCATCCCTTAGCCCGAGGATACAGTTTATTGCCCACTACTGTATGCACCCGCCTCTCCTGAAAGAGACCACTATTGATCATGACGTCCCCACCCCCTGAGACTCGATCAGGCGCACACATTCCAAAGGAATCGGCAGAACACTCAGCTGCGTGATAGCCCCTCCCAATCATATGAGGGGAAAGGGCCTCTACTGTTGTCATGTGTTGGAATGGGCCGGAACTGGGGGGGGTGCCGGGGATGTCGTTCTCATACTTCACAATGTCCTTGCTGTAATAAAGAACGTTCACATGTCTTAGACCAGTGTATAAAAGACCAGGTCTCAGAGAGGTTGAGAGAGCACCTCGAGACGATACCTTGTTGTCTGATCTGATGTGTTCTACTCCGACGGAATAAACTTGTTTCCTGTCTTCCTGTCTCCAGCGCCTGCCTCTTTATTGAATAACTTCGTATGGTATTAGAGGCGTTTTATGCCGGGCAAATTTAACTTAGGAAACATCTACTGAACTCGCCTGACCATTTTGAATTGATCTTTAACAATTGGAGAATGGCTCCTATGGGCCAGGGGTTACTACCCCCCGCTCTGCGAATAGGCAAGGACCAGTGGCACCTGGGTGGCCCAGGGCCTGGTCCTGGCCGCAGACAGCTTGGGAGTACCTGTGGGGTAGCCCAGTTGGTCCAGACAGTGTGTTGAGAAGGAATCCCATGGGTTCACCGTGGCGTAGAACAGGAGGGTGTCCCTGCAGTTGCGGGCCCGCGTCCGTGTTCTATCGCCCCAAGCAGGGAAGTCCATCACGGTGGTGATTGGTCTCCCCTGCGTTTTGGCTGGAAGGGGGTTGTGTTGGACTTTGGCCCTTAGGGCAGGTTCACCCCTAGACTTTTTGCGTGAAATGGTGACCTGGTGATGGTGATTTTTGGGATTCTGCGCACTTTCACTGTGTCCAAGTGGAAAGTGCGTGCGCACTCTGAGTGCATGTGCTGAGCTAGGCCTGCCCGCCCATAGGAATGCATGGGGAATGTATGTGTCCCTGATAGTTCCTGATGCGTGGGGTGTACAGGCTTGAGTCTGGTATGTGTGAACTCGTGAGAGTGAATGCTGCGAGATGGTGTATGCAGCATGTATGTGTCTAGTAGGGAAGCGCCATTTCTAGACATGGCTGTAAGTGTGCAGTGAGGGTGCTGGAGTGTGATTGGCTGGAGCTGGCTGGCATGCCAGGCTCCAGGAAGTCTGGATGGGTCTGCCCGGTGGTGAGTGAGAGATTAGCATGAGTGATGTGTGGGAGGAGTGTACCTGTGTCCTGGATGGGCTGGGTTTTCCCCACACAATGCTGGCTCCGCCCCCCTGTGGTGTGTCTAATGACCCAAGCCCTGCCAGTGAATAGAGAGGGTGGTTGAGGTAAACAGAGTACTCAAGAACCAGCTGCGACTGGTTCCGCCCCCACCCTGCACCTTCAGACAAAGGAATGTACTGTATAAAAATGGGGCTGTGTCCCCACAGATGTTGTTCTCTTCCAGGATCCTGAGGGGGCTGTTGCTGCTGTCGCTGGGCCAGAGGACCGCCACTTGGAGTGTCTCCCTGCCTGGAGACCCAGTGAGCTGGCTCTGGGCCCAGCCTTGCCCCCCTGCCTGCCTACAAGGACTTTGCTGGATCCTTTCCTGATTTATAGCGCTAGGAGCGCTTGGCTTTTCCCTCCTAGCGCTAAGAGCGATTTATTTTGCATTTAGCGCAGGGAGCGCTGCATTTTTGCCCTGTAGCACTTGGGAGCGCTGTAGTCACCCCTCTAGCGCTGGGAGCGATTTGTCTGCAGAGGCCGGTGCCCACCCGGCATTGTCCGCCCCAAGCGAGTGCCACCTCGCTTATTTTTGGATTAATTTGCCCCCTGGCAAGTGCCCACCCTGCCAGGGACCGTGCCGCTATATTTTTAGTTTACCTCGAGGGAGCCCACTCCTCGGTAAACTCACCCCCCGCCTGGAAGTGCCAAAAACGGGCCGCTGCGCTGCCCGCGACGACCCAGAAGTTCAAGGGCCCGTCGGCCAATCGGAGCGCGGCCCGACCCACGAACCGGATGTCCCGCCCTGCTGCTGCAGAGCGAGAGAGAGAGCCGGCGCCTGGTCTTCCCCTCCGGGGCTCCCAAGAGCGAGGGATGTGGTTCTGAAAAATATGGATCCGTAATAGTACCGGACTCGAGAATAAAAACTTCGTCGAAATAGGACGAATTTGGTATCAAAAGACCGGAAATGACGAGTACATCAAGCACATGTATTTTCAGTATATTCGAGTGACAATTTCACCTCGAAATCGTCATTTACCTTCTGAAACCCTTAGTTGCATGTTGCCCTCTACATAGGCCTTAATCCAGTCGAATTTGATTCCACAAGGACACGTACTCCTTAATCGACTTCTTCCTGACCCCAGTACAAGTTAGAACCATTGCCCCAGGCCGAACTCGTTAGGTCAGTTCCCTCCCAGTGGCCAAGCAAGATAGTATCTAGGCCCAACCGGCCATAAAGCCATTTCAGCACGCACACCTGCCATATCTCGCTCACATCTTTCTTCACTCCTTTTCCTCACTTATTTTATGGTGGGGAGGTGACCATCTTTATTAGGGGTCCAGCGATATCTGATGAAATGTTGGGCCTTGCCGGATGATTTGTTATGGGTATCACGACGTGAAATATGTACATGTCATCATGACTCTGTTTTCTTTTTGTAATCAGTAACCATAAATGAAATACCGCGCACCCAAGGAATGTTTCGCCAAAGGGCAAATGTTATGTATAAGAAGAGAAGCCTAACTTTGTGAAAGTGTGCAGTCTCCTGAATATACTGGCATTGTACTTCTAGGACCCTGTCACCTTGGTTGCAACCAATAAACTAATCTTTGACTTCACCTAGAAGACTCTGAAGTTTCTGTGGGTCTGACTCAGGAGAACCCGAGGTCTTTGGTGTGTTGATCCCCTGGCACCGCTGGGTTACCGGTTCGGTACCGGTTCCTAAAAACCCAGTACCTCATTTGGCGCCCAGCGTTGGAGCGATTCCAGTGGTACCAATCAGCCTGAAGATCGTGAGGAGCTTCGTGTGAAAATTCCGGAGGAGGGCCCACCACCTCATCGACCCCTGCATGTCGACGTGGTCCGAAGGTCTTTACTACGAGGTTCCCCGCTTCCCGACGGCTACAAGGACTGCTGCCCTGGCTATCGCCCTGATGTTGGACCCTTGACATTTTCGGTAGAGCGAAACGCTGAGACGAGTCTTCTGGTGAAGCCATCGATAATTTTCAGTTAAGTATAAGTGGAGCGTCTCCTAGTCCTTAGTTGGACTTACTTTGTGATATCTTAGAGATACATAAAGGTTTTTATTGGTTCTTGCAAGTACCATAACCGAAGGACTCGTGTTTTCACGAGCAATATCGTAATCGATAACTCCTTTGAAGTTTTGGAACTAGACTAGAGAAGAAGGATGCCTAGTCTTAGACTCGAGAATTTGTTTTGTCTTGGTAATAATAATAGGGACTCCCGATTGGAGGACTCATGTCCGGTTCCTCCAGTTGGAACTCCGACTTACGAGCTATACGTTAAACATGGGGTAGGCCCCATCGTTTACAACGAGGTATGGATTAAATACACTAGGAAAGACGGTGTTTTAAAATGGCCCCAATATGGTAGCTTTGATTCTGAAATCTTAGACAACCTTGAAGTTAAACTCTTCAAAAAGAAAGCCCGGCCGGCGATGTTTGACTCTTTCCGCATATGGCGCAAAGAAGCCAAACAAAAAGAAATTAAATTAGCTAAGAAAAATAAGAGAGAAGAAGGACTTTCAGTAATGCAAGCTGCCGTGCAGTTTAAAGATAATGAGGAAGAGCAGATAAATGAACAACTGCACAGGCAACGTAAAATGGCAATAGATAAGTGCTATCCAGTCTTGCCGTCTCTTCAGCAAGGGAAAGCAAAAGAGCGTGAAAAAGACCAATTAATGTCGCAATTGTTAACTTCACCACCGCCCTATGCGCAGAATGCTACAGCACCCCGCAACCTTTAGTTGCACAAGCTGCGCCTCTGGCTTTTCCACAGCACCCACCAGCTGTTCTTCAGCTGGCTCCTACTTCTTCGGTGCAGCCTCCTCTAGGCCCACCGACCACTTCTGTTGCTCCTGTGTTTTCTACGATCTTGCCTACTGTACTTTCTACAGATGCCCCTTCTGTGATTTTGCCTAGTACCACATCTATTATTCCTCATACCTCTTCTGCCATCTCTGCATCCGCTTTACCTCACCCCGTTCTTTCATCTGTTTGTTCTTCCGTTTCACCTTCCCTTCGGCAAAAAAAAAATGGCCAGTACTGTTACTAATCTTCTTTTACCACTTTTCGGGTCGCCTGCTACGACCCCTAACATAGGAAAAAGACAGTTGCGAAGTCAACTGCCCGATTATCAAGAGAGAGATTCCCTGAATAATTTAGCTCGGAAATGGGTCATGGACACTGCGAAATATGATTTACAGTCTGTCATGGAAGTTTTCCATCAATGGGAAACAGCGACACAGAGATATGTGTTCGAACAGATGTGTGTTTTTCTTTGCGAGGATTTAGAAGACAATGATCAGGATTGCCTCCCACAAGAGATGTGTCGTATAAGGTTTAAGTTTAGTCTGGGTATGATTGTAGGTCCCGATGTAGAAGAAGCAGTTGAAATGCTATTATCACATCGAAGTAAGGGAAGTAGTTCTGGGTCACCATCAGAATCTAGTGCATCTAGTAAGAAAAAGGCACGACAATACCCTATGAGAGAAGTTCCCCCACAGTGGAGAGAGGGTGACGCGACAGCTGTCCCACCTGTCCTGCCCCACTTTCACCGAGTATGGGTACATGTTCCATGGAAGCGAGCAGAAGTTTTAGCACTCAAACAAACACTACCAGATCCGCGTAAAAATCCTGCAGGGTACTATAAAGAATTGTCGCAAACTGCTGGGTCATGTATTATGAATTTAGCCGATATCGATATGTTATTCGGGAACGTTGTTCCACAGCCTTTATGGGGAAAAATTCGTCATGAAGATCATGACCAGGAATTAGGTGACACGTGGGCTAATATTACTGTTGCAGATGCACGACAAGTTGGTGGTGCAAAACCTGAGCCCCTGATAGCGGAACTACCTGGTAGAATAGTAGATTACATGAAGACGATAATGCCTGCGATACGTGTAAATTGGGATAAGTTATCTGCATGCAAGCAAAAGAAAGAAGAAACTGTTTCAGATTTCTTCACCAGATTTGAAGAAACATTCATTGACCACAGCGGTCAAGATATGACCACATAAGGTGGTCAGAGATTGTTTGTCGATAAATTTGTGCACAATCTACTTCCAGACTTGTGTAGAAAATTGAAAGATTCAGAAAGTTCTTGGGCAGTCTCATCTTCAGCCCAGATATTAGCTACCGCACAGTACTACGAGAATAGAGACAAGGATGAGAAAGATAAAGTAGAGAAGAAAACTAGAGAACTCAAAACGAAGGTTTTGCTACAGCAAGCATATCCTCCACGTGGTGGTAATAGAAATAATAATGGTCCGAATCACTACCGGAACACTTTTCAGCAGCCGCAGAGAAACTTGCAGAGATTCGATTACAATCAAAACCGCGTAGGTCCCAATCAGCCACTGCTGCTGTCTCTATCCGCCAGAGTGAGGGAATTGTGCTTTCAAACTCCCTCACGGTATTAGTGCCCCATGCAGTTGGCACCCTTTTGAACCAGACTAAGACTCAACATCTGACTAGCGCACGACTAACAGGGTACGAACTGACTCTACTTGCACCCCACATCACCCTGAAGAGATGCACGACCTTGAACCCTGCTACACTGTTACCCTTGCCCGAAAATGACCCCGATGTGCCCCCTATACACGACTGTGTGGCCCTCACGGACGAACAGACTAGGAGTAGAGTTGACCTCCGAGACATTGCTCTTACAGATCCTGATGGAGAACTATGGGTAGATGGCTCTTGTATCAAACTCCCAGACGGCACCACTTCTGCTGCCTATGCGGTGACGACAGCTCGAACAGTAGTTGAAACCGCTCGCATCACACAACGATCCGCACAGGCAGCAGAACTAATTGCCCTCACACGAGCATGTATCATAGCAGCAGGAACCACGGCAAACATTTACACGGACAGCCAGTACGCCTTCGGAGTGGTTCATCATTTTGGGCTCCTGTGGAGGGAAAGGGGATTCCTGACGTCCCACGGTACACCCATCCTACACGGAGATTTAGTCTCCGCCCTGATTGAAGCAGTTCTTCTCCCCAGACAATTAGCAGTGATCAAATGCCAGGCACACAAGAAGGTGACCAATTTAGTTGGACAGGGAAACGCACTAGCCGACATCACTGCCCGAACCACAGCTGAGAATAGGACAACGACACGCATGTATGTGACCAGGTCACAAGCAGAAAAATGGACTGACGCTAGGGAAACGATCAGGGACATCCAATCGGCCAGCACACCACACGAATTGACTGAGTGGGCGCGGTTGGGTCTAAGGGACGATGAAGGCTGCTGGCGGACAAAAGACACGAACAAATGGTTGCTGCCTGATGCATATTTGATCCCCATACTGACAATGGCACACTCCCCTGCACACATAGGCTCTGCCCCATGATTGAACTCATTTCCAAAGTTTGGCACAACAACAAGATCCCTGACTCGGCCAAACGCCTAGTCCAGCAGTGCCTTATCTGCTTACAACACAACCCTGGGAAAGGAACTGTGGTACCCCGGGGAGGGTTTGGGATCCCCGACCACCCCTTTGAGGTCCTTCAGATGGATTACATCCAGCTATAGAGGTGCCAAGGCTTGAAGTACGTTTTAGTCATTGTATGTGCCTTCAGCAAATGGGTGGAAGCCTATCCGACCCGAGATAACACTGCCATGACTACTGCCAAAGTACTACTGAAAGAGTTTATCCCCCGCTACGGCCTTTGTCGAATTTTATGGAGCGACAATGGCCCCCACTTCATAGCTGAAGTTATCCAACTAATCCTGAAGGGGTTAGGGGTAAAACAAAGGTTCCATGCGGTCTTCCACCCCCAATCCGCTGGCCTGGTTGAGCGACACAACGCTACACTGAAACTGAAACTGTCAAAAATAGTGGCCACCACAGGACTTAAGTGGCCAGATGCCCTTCCACTGGCATTACTATCGATGCGCTCCACTCCCACTAAGCACCACTTAACCCCCTACGAAGTTGTGTTTGGACGGCCTATGAACCTCTGGACTGCCCCCAAACCGACCTCCATTCACGACGTCCCCGACGTCCTGCTGTCAGATTATTTATACAAGTTAACTAAAACATTGTCTGTCATTCATCAACAGGTGCAGCAGGCCATCCCCGATGCTTCCAGGGGTCCCGGTCACGATATCCAACCGGGTGAATACGTCCTAATCCGGAACTTTCAACGAGCGAAGAGTCTGGAACCCCGGTGGACGGGCCCCTGGCAAGTACTGATCACCACTCGGACGGCTCTTCGAGTGGAGGGGAAGAAGCACTGGCTGCACGCCCACAACTGCAAAAAGGTTTCCTCGACCCTGGCCACGACAGACAACGTCAGCACCCAAGAAGAGCTCCTGAACAAAGACCGACCATCACTGGACTGCTATCCTGATACTGAGGCACTTGAACTTGCAAAACACTCTGATCCCACTGTGCCATCTCGAGAAGGGTATTTCCTGCGTCGAAAGGAGGGAGCTTCGGCTAAGTAGGCCACTGACTAAGTTAAAAATCTCAGAACGGTGACCCAAAGCAACCAAGGGTTACCCGGAGAGAAGCTAAACAAAGTCTGTGGTTCTGCCCACTACCGAGCACCTTGAAGATGAAGATGATGGAAGCGCCAGATAAGAAGATGATGGAAGCGCCAGATAAGAAGACGTCGGAAGCAACAGGAAATACCCACTACAGGAACCCAAAGACTGACAATTTGCACAAATCAAAGACAATCGCTTTCTTCATTGTCTTCCTCTTTTGCCTCCTCCTCATGACCTCCTTCTGGATCTTGGAGGAAAACACACCCGCTCACCAGATGTTGCCAACCACTGTCCAGCCAACCACCATGAAAGAGCACCACCTGATCACCCTTTCACCTCAGCTCCGAGAAAGGCGTAGGGAGTTCTGGAACAATTCCTTCGTACAACTGTTGCACCAGCACAACCTTGCTGCAAATGCCACGAACTGCTGGATCTGTGGGTTGCTCCCACATGCTACTGGACACTCCATCCCCTTCATCCCTTCTCCTTTCTCAGTTCACGGCTCCTGCCTCGCCTGGTTGATCCTCATGCAGGAAAGCCACAAGGACAACGCCGCTTCTGGTCAGACAGTGTCACACTTCTACTATGGGTTCTGGCTGAACAAAACAGGAAAGCCCTTTTGTCCTGCAATTTCAGGTTCAACCTTCCTTACGAACATCCCTGCCAAAGAAAGGGTCGAAATGCAAGTGCTCCACAATCCAGCCAGACCCACCTTCTCCCACCTGCGGAAACAAACGGCTGCCACCCTGACCGTGGCCCTGTCTGTCATCAATGTCACAGGACTCGTATGCCTCGAAGGACAAGGAACGCAGCTGGTGGGTCACAGTTCTTGTCGCATCACCAAAACATTGGTCTCAGCTGACCCCCCCACCTTTGTTGCTTCCCCGAACATGTACTTTGTTTGTGGCACCAAAGCTTACACTTGGCTCCCAAGAGGCTGGAGGGGTACGTGCTACATCGCCTTCATTCTTCCTCCCACGTATGTGGCTCCAGCCAACCACCACCGGCAAAGGCGCGCCGGAGATGTTGAACAAGCCGACTCCACCGGAGCACAGTTCCTGGATGCAGCAAAGGGACTTGTTCCTCTGTGGGGACCAATGGCAAATAGCCGCGCTATCCGACACCTGACTCAGGCAGTAGAAACAACCATTAACATCACCGCTGGCATCCTTGCTAACAACACGGCTGAGCTTCAGGCAGTCCGCCTGGTGGCTCTTCAAAACCGTCTTGTTCTAGATGTGGTTCTGGCCGACCGTGGAGGAGCATGCCGCATCATCGGCTCCAGCTGTTGCACCTACGTGCCAGATAACTCACCTTCAGTCTACAAAGCAATCGAACACCTCCACAGACTGTCCTCGGAGGTTCACCAGGAGCAGGAAGGATGGTCGCTTGGAGGCTGGTTCTGGGACACTTTGAAGAACTGGGGATGGAGAGTGTTCACGTTTTTATTGATACCAATCATGATACTGTGTGGGTGTTGCCTAGGTATTCAATGTTTACCACCTTTATGTGCACTCATTTCCAACTGTATGTGCCCAAAGACTTTGAACTTTACACCTGAGCACATGAGTCCCCTATACGAGATAGAGGTGCGTGGTCTCATGGGGATCGATCCGAACTGACAAGCTGGCGAGACATGTTAAAGGGAGGACTGTGGAATTTTAGTTCGTGTACTAAACATCATCTACGCCATCTTGCCGATTCACGTATGAACATACACGACAGCCATTTTAGGTACCATGGTCTCCCTGTTCACGATCGCCCATCAGCACACTTCCCTGAACCTTGCAAGCCTTCCCCGCGCCTCCTGGCTGCCCCCGCGCTCACATGCACAAGCCATGAAACCCCCCCGTGACTCTGTCTCAGGGAATCACACCCCGCGCCTGACCAACACCTCCTTTCCGTCCATGAATACCCCTCTGTGGATAAACCCTTCCACCACGCTCGATTGTCCACACCGATCCTTTCCGTCCATGAATACCCCTCCTTTGATGACCCCTTCCTCTGAGCCCGACTGCCTGTACGAACCGCTGGTCATCCCTTAGCCCGAGGATACAGTTTATTGCCCACTACTGTATGCACCCGCCTCTCCTGAAAGAGACCACTATTGATCATGACGTCCCCACCCCCTGAGACTCGATCAGGCGCACACATTCCAAAGGAATCGGCAGAACACTCAGCTGCGTGATAGCCCCTCCCAATCATATGAGGGGAAAGGGCCTCTACTGTTGTCATGTGTTGGAATGGGCCGGAACTGGGGGGGGTGCCGGGGATGTCGTTCTCATACTTCACAATGTCCTTGCTGTAATAAAGAACGTTCACATGTCTTAGACCAGTGTATAAAAGACCAGGTCTCAGAGAGGTTGAGAGAGCACCTCGAGACGATACCTTGTTGTCTGATCTGATGTGTTCTACTCCGACGGAATAAACTTGTTTCCTGTCTTCCTGTCTCCAGCGCCTGCCTCTTTATTGAATAACTTCGTATGGTATTAGAGGCGTTTTATGCCGGGCAAATTTAACTTAGGAAACATCTACTGAACTCGCCTGACCATTTTGAATTGATCTTTAACAATTGGAGAATGGCTCCTATGGGCCAGGGGTTACTACCCCCCGCTCTGCGAATAGGCAAGGACCAGTGGCACCTGGGTGGCCCAGGGCCTGGTCCTGGCCGCAGACAGCTTGGGAGTACCTGTGGGGTAGCCCAGTTGGTCCAGACAGTGTGTTGAGAAGGAATCCCATGGGTTCACCGTGGCGTAGAACAGGAGGGTGTCCCTGCAGTTGCGGGCCCGCGTCCGTGTTCTATCGCCCCAAGCAGGGAAGTCCATCACGGTGGTGATTGGTCTCCCCTGCGTTTTGGCTGGAAGGGGGTTGTGTTGGACTTTGGCCCTTAGGGCAGGTTCACCCCTAGACTTTTTGCGTGAAATGGTGACCTGGTGATGGTGATTTTTGGGATTCTGCGCACTTTCACTGTGTCCAAGTGGAAAGTGCGTGCGCACTCTGAGTGCATGTGCTGAGCTAGGCCTGCCCGCCCATAGGAATGCATGGGGAATGTATGTGTCCCTGATAGTTCCTGATGCGTGGGGTGTACAGGCTTGAGTCTGGTATGTGTGAACTCGTGAGAGTGAATGCTGCGAGATGGTGTATGCAGCATGTATGTGTCTAGTAGGGAAGCGCCATTTCTAGACATGGCTGTAAGTGTGCAGTGAGGGTGCTGGAGTGTGATTGGCTGGAGCTGGCTGGCATGCCAGGCTCCAGGAAGTCTGGATGGGTCTGCCCGGTGGTGAGTGAGAGATTAGCATGAGTGATGTGTGGGAGGAGTGTACCTGTGTCCTGGATGGGCTGGGTTTTCCCCACACAATGCTGGCTCCGCCCCCCTGTGGTGTGTCTAATGACCCAAGCCCTGCCAGTGAATAGAGAGGGTGGTTGAGGTAAACAGAGTACTCAAGAACCAGCTGCGACTGGTTCCGCCCCCACCCTGCACCTTCAGACAAAGGAATGTACTGTATAAAAATGGGGCTGTGTCCCCACAGATGTTGTTCTCTTCCAGGATCCTGAGGGGGCTGTTGCTGCTGTCGCTGGGCCAGAGGACCGCCACTTGGAGTGTCTCCCTGCCTGGAGACCCAGTGAGCTGGCTCTGGGCCCAGCCTTGCCCCCCTGCCTGCCTACAAGGACTTTGCTGGATCCTTTCCTGATTTATAGCGCTAGGAGCGCTTGGCTTTTCCCTCCTAGCGCTAAGAGCGATTTATTTTGCATTTAGCGCAGGGAGCGCTGCATTTTTGCCCTGTAGCACTTGGGAGCACTGTAGTCACCCCTCTAGCGCTGGGAGCGATTTGTCTGCAGAGGCCGGTGCCCACCCGGCATTGTCCGCCCCAAGCGAGTGCCACCTCGCTTATTTTTGGATTAATTTGCCCCCTGGCAAGTGCCCACCCTGCCAGGGACCGTGCCGCTATATTTTTAGTTTACCTCGAGGGAGCCCACTCCTCGGTAAACTCACCCCCCGCCTGGAAGTGCCAAAAACGGGCCGCTGCGCTGCCCGCGACGACCCAGAAGTTCAAGGGCCCGTCGGCCAATCGGAGCGCGGCCCGACCCACGAACCGGATGTCCCGCCCTGCTGCTGCAGAGCGAGAGAGAGAGCCGGCGCCTGGTCTTCCCCTCCGGGGCTCCCAAGAGCGAGGGATGTGGTTCTGAAAAATATGGATCCGTAATAGTACCGGACTCGAGAATAAAAACTTCGTCGAAATAGGACGAATTTGGTATCAAAAGACCGGAAATGACGAGTACATCAAGCACATGTATTTTCAGTATATTCGAGTGACAATTTCACCTCGAAATCGTCATTTACCTTCTGAAACCCTTAGTTGCATGTTGCCCTCTACATAGGCCTTAATCCAGTCGAATTTGATTCCACAAGGACACGTACTCCTTAATCGACTTCTTCCTGACCCCAGTACAAGTTAGAACCATTGCCCCAGGCCGAACTCGTTAGGTCAGTTCCCTCCCAGTGGCCAAGCAAGATAGTATCTAGGCCCAACCGGCCATAAAGCCATTTCAGCACGCACACCTGCCATATCTCGCTCACATCTTTCTTCACTCCTTTTCCTCACTTATTTTATGGTGGGGAGGTGACCATCTTTATTAGGGGTCCAGCGATATCTGATGAAATGTTGGGCCTTGCCGGATGATTTGTTATGGGTATCACGACGTGAAATATGTACATGTCATCATGACTCTGTTTTCTTTTTGTAATCAGTAACCATAAATGAAATACCGCGCACCCAAGGAATGTTTCGCCAAAGGGCAAATGTTATGTATAAGAAGAGAAGCCTAACTTTGTGAAAGTGTGCAGTCTCCTGAATATACTGGCATTGTACTTCTAGGACCCTGTCACCTTGGTTGCAACCAATAAACTAATCTTTGACTTCACCTAGAAGACTCTGAAGTTTCTGTGGGTCTGACTCAGGAGAACCCGAGGTCTTTGGTGTGTTGATCCCCTGGCACCGCTGGGTTACCGGTTCGGTACCGGTTCCTAAAAACCCAGTACCTCATTTGGCGCCCAGCGTTGGAGCGATTCCAGTGGTACCAATCAGCCTGAAGATCGTGAGGAGCTTCGTGTGAAAATTCCGGAGGAGGGCCCACCACCTCATCGACCCCTGCATGTCGACGTGGTCCGAAGGTCTTTACTACGAGGTTCCCCGCTTCCCGACGGCTACAAGGACTGCTGCCCTGGCTATCGCCCTGATGTTGGACCCTTGACATTTTCGGTAGAGCGAAACGCTGAGACGAGTCTTCTGGTGAAGCCATCGATAATTTTCAGTTAAGTATAAGTGGAGCGTCTCCTAGTCCTTAGTTGGACTTACTTTGTGATATCTTAGAGATACATAAAGGTTTTTATTGGTTCTTGCAAGTACCATAACCGAAGGACTCGTGTTTTCACGAGCAATATCGTAATCGATAACTCCTTTGAAGTTTTGGAACTAGACTAGAGAAGAAGGATGCCTAGTCTTAGACTCGAGAATTTGTTTTGTCTTGGTAATAATAATAGGGACTCCCGATTGGAGGACTCATGTCCGGTTCCTCCAGTTGGAACTCCGACTTACGAGCTATACGTTAAACATGGGGTAGGCCCCATCGTTTACAACGAGGTATGGATTAAATACACTAGGAAAGACGGTGTTTTAAAATGGCCCCAATATGGTAGCTTTGATTCTGAAATCTTAGACAACCTTGAAGTTAAACTCTTCAAAAAGAAAGCCCGGCCGGCGATGTTTGACTCTTTCCGCATATGGCGCAAAGAAGCCAAACAAAAAGAAATTAAATTAGCTAAGAAAAATAAGAGAGAAGAAGGACTTTCAGTAATGCAAGCTGCCGTGCAGTTTAAAGATAATGAGGAAGAGCAGATAAATGAACAACTGCACAGGCAACGTAAAATGGCAATAGATAAGTGCTATCCAGTCTTGCCGTCTCTTCAGCAAGGGAAAGCAAAAGAGCGTGAAAAAGACCAATTAATGTCGCAATTGTTAACTTCACCACCGCCCTATGCGCAGAATGCTACAGCACCCCGCAACCTTTAGTTGCACAAGCTGCGCCTCTGGCTTTTCCACAGCACCCACCAGCTGTTCTTCAGCTGGCTCCTACTTCTTCGGTGCAGCCTCCTCTAGGCCCACCGACCACTTCTGTTGCTCCTGTGTTTTCTACGATCTTGCCTACTGTACTTTCTACAGATGCCCCTTCTGTGATTTTGCCTAGTACCACATCTATTATTCCTCATACCTCTTCTGCCATCTCTGCATCCGCTTTACCTCACCCCGTTCTTTCATCTGTTTGTTCTTCAGTTTCACCTTCCCTTCGGCAAAAAAAAAATGGCCAGTACTGTTACTAATCTTCTTTTACCACTTTTCGGGTCGCCTGCTACGACCCCTAACATAGGAAAAAGACAGTTGCGAAGTCAACTGCCCGATTATCAAGAGAGAGATTCCCTGAATAATTTAGCTCGGAAATGGGTCATGGACACTGCGAAATATGATTTACAGTCTGTCATGGAAGTTTTCCATCAATGGGAAACAGCGACACAGAGATATGTGTTCGAACAGATGTGTGTTTTTCTTTGCGAGGATTTAGAAGACAATGATCAGGATTGCCTCCCACAAGAGATGTGTCGTATAAGGTTTAAGTTTAGTCTGGGTATGATTGTAGGTCCCGATGTAGAAGAAGCAGTTGAAATGCTATTATCACATCGAAGTAAGGGAAGTAGTTCTGGGTCACCATCAGAATCTAGTGCATCTAGTAAGAAAAAGGCACGACAATACCCTATGAGAGAAGTTCCCCCACAGTGGAGAGAGGGTGACGCGACAGCTGTCCCACCTGTCCTGCCCCACTTTCACCGAGTATGGGTACATGTTCCATGGAAGCGAGCAGAAGTTTTAGCACTCAAACAAACACTACCAGATCCGCGTAAAAATCCTGCAGGGTACTATAAAGAATTGTCGCAAACTGCTGGGTCATGTATTATGAATTTAGCCGATATCGATATGTTATTCGGGAACGTTGTTCCACAGCCTTTATGGGGAAAAATTCGTCATGAAGATCATGACCAGGAATTAGGTGACACGTGGGCTAATATTACTGTTGCAGATGCACGACAAGTTGGTGGTGCAAAACCTGAGCCCCTGATAGCGGAACTACCTGGTAGAATAGTAGATTACATGAAGACGATAATGCCTGCGATACGTGTAAATTGGGATAAGTTATCTGCATGCAAGCAAAAGAAAGAAGAAACTGTTTCAGATTTCTTCACCAGATTTGAAGAAACATTCATTGACCACAGCGGTCAAGATATGACCACAGAAGGTGGTCAGAGATTGTTTGTCGATAAATTTGTGCACAATCTACTTCCAGACTTGTGTAGAAAATTGAAAGATTCAGAAAGTTCTTGGGCAGTCTCATCTTCAGCCCAGATATTAGCTACCGCACAGTACTACGAGAATAGAGACAAGGATGAGAAAGATAAAGTAGAGAAGAAAACTAGAGAACTCAAAACGAAGGTTTTGCTACAGCAAGCATATCCTCCACGTGGTGGTGGTAATAGAAATAATAATGGTCCGAATCACTACCGGAACACTTTTCAGCAGCCGCAGAGAAACTTGCAGAGATTCGATTACAATCAAAACCGCGTAGGTCCCAATCAGTGTTTATACTGCAAACAAGAAGGCCATTACAAGTATGACTGTCCTGCCCTGCCGCAACGTACAAGCGAGTTTTCTGGTGTACGAGGTCGTGGTAGTCAGCAAGCGCCCAGAGGTAGAGGGCGTGGAAACACCCCTCAGGACACACGTCCCCTTCCACCACAAAACTCTATGAACAGGTTTGACCAGCAAAATAACGTATCTGATAGGACAGCTCAATACTACGTCGATGAGTATTACACAGAAAATGAGCAGTGGGAGAATAACGATTGCTAGGACAGCCTTAGACGAAGAGAGGGAGTTGTTTCAGTTCCAGTAGATCAGAGTGGACCTTACGTTGAGGTGATTACATCGGGTGTGTCAGAACCTTTTCTGTTGGATACTGGTGCTACAAAGAGTTCTATTATGCACTCCAAACTCCCTGGCGCACCTTTGTCTGGCGAAATGAACGTTTCCGTAGGTTTTTCTGGCGCCCCGGTTAGAAATCCGATTTCTGACCCTTTATCTCTTTCTGTTGGTCCTTGTGAATTCGAAGCACCCCTTATTTTGACAACAGGTTGTGGTGAAAATTTGCTAGGATTAGATTTGCTAAAAAGATTGTATGCGACTTTGTACTGTTCTCCCTCAGGAGTACAACTGACTTTAGGTAAGAAAGTGGTCTCTCCCATGTATTTGTCGAGAAATACGCTTCCAACAGAATTGACACTTCTTCCGGATATTCTTTGGGCTACTGGTCCGAATGATGTAGGTCTTTTAGAAATTCCACCGTATGTTGTAACATTTAAGTCGAATGTCAAAATGCCACGAATTCCCCAATACAGAATATCCAATGAGGGCGAAAAAGCTTTGCTAGCGATTGTTTACGAGTTGATTGAGAAAGACGTAATTGAGGAAACACGAGGCAATGTTTGCAATAGTCCTGTTCTGCCTGTTTTAAAACGAACTGACCCTTCCCAGCCACCTGTGTACAGATTTGTGATTGATCTTAGGGAGGTAAATAAGATAGTGGTGCCACAATTCCCAGTTGTCCCCGACATTACAACATTATTGACTATGATTCCAGCATCCGCATCATGGTTTTCGGTGATTGACCTGAAGAATGCTTTCTTCAGTATCCCGATTGCGGAGGAGAGCAGGGATATTTTTTCCTTTAGTTTAGGTGGTCGCAGTTTCCGCTTTAAACGCGCTCCTCAAGGCTACTGTGAGAGCCCCTCAATATACAGTCAAGCTCTGAAAAGTCAGCTTGACGCAATGGTTTTGCCCAAAGGTTCCACTCTAGTACAGTACGTGGACGATTTGCTCATAGCTGCGGATACTGAGAAAATATGTAAAATGGCCACGTTGGCACTACTGCGTCATCTATGTGATCTACATCACAAGGTGTCACTTTCCAAGCTCCAATATTGCCGACAAGAAGTGACCTACTTAGGTCATCTCTTATCGAAGGAGGGAAGGAAACTGACCCCAGAAAGAATTCAGGCAATAGCGAAATTAAATGTGCCAAGAACGCAGAGAGAAGTACGCGCTTTCTTGGGCATTACATCGTACTGTAGATAGTGGATTCCAAATTTTTCGTTATTAGCCAAACCCTTATTGGCACTAACGTGTACAAATACACCTAATCCCATTCCTTGGTCCGATGAGTGCCAGAAAAGTTTTCTCGAATTACGCACAGCATTATGTTCGGCCCCTGTGTTAGGTAACCCCAACTACAGTAAGCCTTTCACATTATATGTCCACGAGAAGGAGGGCTGTGCATTGTCTGTGCTGACTCAGTTATACGGAGATAGACAACGGCCATGCGCCTATTTTTCGTCAACTTTGGATCCAGTAGCACGAGCATTGCCAAGTTGTCTAAGGGCCACAGCGGCAGCAGCTGTTTCTATTCGACAGTCTGCAGGCCTAGTAATGAATAATACACTAATTGTGATGGTTCCGCATGCAGTAGATACATTGTTAAATAGGACCAAGACACAGCACTTAACTAGTGCTCGACTGTCCAGTTATGAATTGACGCTACTAGCGAGCCATGTGCACATCAAAAGATGCAGTGCTCTGAACATAGCCACATTGTTACCAATTGCTGAGGAATCGGATGCTTCAGAAAAGCACGATTGTTTCCTCAGGACGGAGGAGGAGACCAAAGGGAGAGTTGATCTATCCGATACTCCTCTCGCCGAAAGTGATGGTACATTATGGGTGGATGGTTCATGCTTTAAACTCCCAAATGGTAACGTGACTACAGCGTATGCTGTCACAACTCTGCACACAATCGTTGAAACTGCGCGAATACCACATGGTTCGGCTCAAGCTGCCGAACTCGTGGCACTGACGAGAGCATGTGTGTTATCAATAGGAATGAAAGTGACTGTCTATACCGACAGTCAGTATGCTTTTGGAGTGGCTCACAGTTTTGGTCGATTGTGGAGAGAACGTGGGTTCCTGACTTCGCATGGAGCTAAGATTCAGCATGGTCAGTTGGTGAATGAGCTTCTTGAATCGCTGACGTTGCCCCTGAAAGTAGCAGTTGTAAAATGTAGTGCACACAAGAAAGTGATCGATGATGTTGGTCGTGGAAATGCATTTGCTGACAAAACTGCTAAAGAAACGGCAAAGAATGTGATGAGCCGAATGTATGTTGCGAGCCCAGAAAGATGGACTGGTGATGTTGGAATGTGTGAAGACACGATAGAAAGTGTGAAGTCCATCCAAGCTGAGGCCACGGAGAAAGAGTTAAGCATGTGGAAAGAAAGTACAGGGAGAATGGATGTAAATGGTTGTTGGATTGAATCAACAGAGCAACAAAGATGGATGTTACCCGATGCGTATATGCCTGCAGTGGTTACAATGGCTCATGGGATGGCCCATATCAGCGCGAAAGGGATTTGCGAGTTCTTGGCCCCAGTGTGGAAGAATTCAGGGATTCCCAAGTGTGCAGAAAATGTTGTCAAGAATTGCATGGTATGTCTGAAGCACAATCCTGGTAGGGGAACTCCAACTCCAGCTGGTCATTTCGCACCTCCTACGTATCCGTTCGAGGTTTTGCAGCTAGATTTCATACACATGGAGAGGTGCAACAACTTAAAATATGTGCTCGTGGTTGTTTGCGCCTTCTCAAGGTGGGTAGAAGCCTATCCCCTAAGGGACAATACTGCCTTGTCCACAGCGAAAGCCCTTGTGAAAGAGTTCTTCCCCAGGTTCGGAATGCCTAGAATGGTCTGGTCGGACAACGGAAGTGAATTTGTGGGTAGTGTGATGAAACGAGTGTGTGAAGGGCTAGGCATTAGTCAGAAGTTCCACGCTGCAAATCACCCCCAATCAGCTGGATTAGTGGAATGTTACAATGGCACGCTTAAACTTAAATTGGCCAAAATCCAAGCGAGCACGGGTCTTAAATGGCCCGACGCTCTACCCTTAGCACTCCTATCCACCAGAATGACTGTGCATTCGCGAATGAAACTCAGCCCCTATGAAATAGTCTTTGGTCGGCCAGCCAACATATGGGGAGTGCCTAGGCCCACGAAGTTTAGCGAGCTGCAACACCCCATTTTGCTCGACTATCTGTATGAATTGACGGCTAAATTGCGTGTTTTATATCAACAGGTCCACAACACCTTGCCTCCGGTTTCCAAGACACCGGGTCACTCCATTGACCCTGGCTCCTGGGTTCTGGTCAAGAATTTCCAGAGAACAAGAAACGACCAGCCCAGATGGACCGGACCGCACCTCGTCCTCCTGTCTACAAGGTCAACTGTTAAAGTGGAGGGGAAGGCCAATTGGGTCCACGGGATCCATTGTAAGAAAATACCCTTCCCTCTGCCACATGACCAATGGGTCCGGACAGGAGGCACTGACTCAAAGCGCACAACTAATGAACGCGTAGAAGAGGCTAAACGCGATTGTGACAGTAAGAACATTTTTCAAGAAACTACGCCGCCATCAGAACAATTGAACTCTGTGGAACCTGAGCTACTATTTCCGGACCAGACAGCACCCGGGAAAAGACGCTATAATTTCCGACCGAGAAAAAGACTAAAGTAAAAGTGATTCATTTTTTGATCCGAGAGAAAAACCTGTGGACTAATAAAATCATGAGTTTTTTCCTTCCAAAATGCTATTTTGAAAATGCAGATTCTCCCATCTAGGTAACTTGCTTATTTTTGTTTTTTCGAACCGCCATCCGGGTTCCGCTGCTAGGGTCGCGGTTGACTAAAGACTTTTGGGTGCAGCTGACAACAATAGGTTGCCGGTTCCAGTTGGTCGAAGGGAGCCACCCTAGACTGACGGAAGCATCCTTTAGCAGAAACAACCTACCGCCGCGGGCAGCACCTTAGAGAGGATGGAGTTTCCTGATGTGGAGAGAACTGCCAGACAAATGAACTTTAAGCAGAGACTTTTGAAAACAATGAGAAAGAAAATTTTTATAATGATGTGTATTTTTATGATATTTAGCGTAATGGTGTCTTTGATAAGCTATGCTTTATTCTCTTTTCATGTGACATTCACGCCTACTATATCGCCCATACCTCCCCCTACTGTTTCCTCTCATTCTTTCCACTCTTTGCCTGACCACGAATCAAATAGGAGATTAGAGTTCATTAATAACTCCTTCATTCAGCTATTACACCAACACCAACTTGTAATGAACACAACCAACTGTTGGGTGTGTGGTCTCATGCCCCACACCACGGATAGAGGTATCCCCTATTTGGTCCTGCCATTTAGTCACAATGGGTCAGTATGGGCATATAGGACAATGTTCATATATGCTCGAGAAATCCAACCCCTACGTTCTGTAAAAGACAACCTCAAGACTAGCGCTCTAGTGAAGGGTATAGTTGACATGATCAAGGAAGTGACTTCTTACGAAGATACCCCAGACGATGAGATACTTGCATATGTAGGTTGGAATGTGACCGGATATGGCACTACACTAAGTGAGAAACAGCAAGCCAAGAGATCGTCCCCTATCTGGATCGTACCCCATCAAGGTCACCTGTGTCTGCAAGGTATTGGTAGGAATCCCAGAGCTCAGCTAGGGAAGAGTGTCTGCACAGAAACGTATGTTTTTGGATCTCAGACTTCCCCTGCCTTTTTAGCCGCAAAGGGTACTTATTTCATCTGCCACGATAGAGCCTATACATGGTTGCCCCCTGACTTCTCAGGCTCATGTTTTGTTTCATTCCTGTTACCTCCCACCTACACAGCAGCGGCGGATTACCATCGGACAAGGGTAGTTAGAGGTGTTTTGAGTAAAGAAGACACTGCGGGTCAAGAATTTGGTGACTTTGCAATGGGTATTCTGCCGTTCTGGGGAGCCATGGTTAGCAGCAGAAACATAAGGCAATTGACAAGGGTAGTTGAATCCACCGTGATTGAAACTGCCGGTGCCCTTAGTAACCTGACTGCTGAGCTCCAGTCGGATCGACTGATGACCCTTCAGAACCGGGTCGCTTTGGATGTAATACTTGCGGACCGGGGTGGGGTGTGCAAATTGATCCAGTCCAGTTGTTGCATTTTTATTCCGGATAATGCTCCAACAGTGTACAGGGCCATCTCCAAACTACATAAGATTTCCGAATCTATCCATGTGGACAAAGGAGATTGGTCATTAATGGGATGGTTCTGGGGGCTGATATCTGCCTGGGGATGGAAAATTCTGATGGTCATTGGGATGGTCTTAGCCATTCTTTTTCTGTTCTGTCTATGCATACAGTGTGCTCCTGCAATATGTGGCCTCTGTGCTACATCATGTGTAAGGAAGCCTGTGTCAAGACACGAACTCAGCACTAGAATGATGTTGCAGCAACACCTCAATGACTTTATGAATATAGATCTGGACTCAGATTAACATGAGGATAGATTAATTGCCTATGTAAGGGCAAAAGGAGGGTCTGTGGTTCTGAAAAATATGGATCCGTAATAGTACCGGACTCGAGAATAAAAACTTCGTCGAAATAGGACGAATTTGGTATCAAAAGACCGGAAATGACGAGTACATCAAGCACATGTATTTTCAGTATATTCGAGTGACAATTTCACCTCGAAATCGTCATTTACCTTCTGAAACCCTTAGTTGCATGTTGCCCTCTACATAGGCCTTAATCCAGTCGAATTTGATTCCACAAGGACACGTACTCCTTAATCGACTTCTTCCTGACCCCAGTACAAGTTAGAACCATTGCCCCAGGCCGAACTCGTTAGGTCAGTTCCCTCCCAGTGGCCAAGCAAGATAGCATCTAGGCCCAACCGGCCATAAAGCCATTTCAGCACGCACACCTGCCATATCTCGCTCACATCTTTCTTCACTCCTTTTCCTCACTTATTTTATGGTGGGGAGGTGACCATCTTTATTAGGGGTCCAGCGATATCTGATGAAATGTTGGGCCTTGCCGGATGATTTGTTATGGGTATCACGACGTGAAATATGTACATGTCATCATGACTCTGTTTTCTTTTTGTAATCAGTAACCATAAATGAAATACCGCGCACCCAAGGAATGTTTCGCCAAAGGGCAAATGTTATGTATAAGAAGAGAAGCCTAACTTTGTGAAAGTGTGCAGTCTCCTGAATATACTGGCATTGTACTTCTAGGACCCTGTCACCTTGGTTGCAACCAATAAACTAATCTTTGACTTCACCTAGAAGACTCTGAAGTTTCTGTGGGTCTGACTCAGGAGAACCCGAGGTCTTTGGTGTGTTGATCCCCTGGCACCGCTGGGTTACCGGTTCCTAAAAACCCAGTACCTCAGGGAGAGCCCCGGAGAGAGGGGGAGAAGTGTGGGAAGGGAGCCCCCGAGGAGCGGGAGCTCCCGTGAAGAGCCGCCGGGCAGAGAAGAGCTGCAGCACCAGAGACCGGTGAGTGCCCGCCCCTCCCCTCCAGAAGTGAGTCACTTGTGCTGAGAGGCCCGTGGGGCCTCAAGTGATTCCCGAGTCCTCAGGAGGGGGACTCCAACGACGTGCCAGTGTTCTCGAGTCCCCCTGAGGGGGGGACTCCCACCAAAAGCACCACCGTTGTTCAGAGCCCAGAGAGGCTCCAGAAGGGGGCATTGTTTGTTTTGAGCCCTGAAGGCTCCACCAGTGGCCGCATTTTTACAGAGTCCAAGGGGCTCTTGGGGCATTTGTTCTACAGAGCCTGCGAGGCTCCAGAGCACCCAAGGGCATTGTTGGTTCTAGAGCCCCGAGAGGCTCAGGGTGCCACTCAGTTGGTGAAGTGCCCAGTGAGGCTCCAAGGGGACAGTTGGTTGTTGCAGAGCCTAGAGAGGCTCCCACGTTGGCCCCATCAATTGCCACACAGCTGCCCAGCACCTCGTGGGCAGCTGCCACGTTTAGGACCCTGGACACTGGACACAGGGCGTCCTAGCCCCAACAAGGCCAGTTGGCCTAGGGACTGTCACAGGTGGTGACTTATGTGAGTTTGGCGCAATTGTTCATTTTCTACACCTCTGAATGTATTGTTGATGCATCATGTGTTTTCCTCCTTACACCTCTGAATGAATGTTATGCATTGCATCAGGTGTTATGTTCTTACACCCCTACAGGTATTGTGATACATAGGTGGTTGTTTTCTCCCTAGTACAGGTGGTACTAGTGAGATCCTGGTTACCAGTAGTTACTGGTTGTGTGCTAAAAGTGATTTTACATTATATGTTTTACATTCTAAGTGCTATTTCTGAAAGTGTTACTTCTGATTCCTGACAGTGGTCCAGGTGGCCCTGTCTTGTACATATCCCCTGTAAATTGTGCCCGTGCCTCTGGCACATTGTAAAGTGTGTGTTTTATCTAATGTGTTTTGGTGTAATACAAAGGCTATTTTTTATATAACCTTGTGTGGAGTTTCCTTTGTGGTGGGCCCTGGGTGTTGTTGCTGGGGTGCGTGCGCAAATACTTAACCTACATCGCCTCCAAGTTTAGCCTTGCTGCTCGCGCCACGTTACCTAGAGGGTGAGCAGGGGTTACCTTGGCGTGTAACTACCTTGCCCTGACTTGGGAGTGGTGGTCTCTGACTGACTTTGGCGAAAGCCCTGGCCAGCCGGGGATCCCATTTCCAACAGTGTATTTTGTTGCTTTTAATTTCCCTGTGCACTTACCCTGAGCACTTATCCCAGCAAAACGCCATCTAGTAACCCTGCTACAGCGGATTTGAGCGCTGTGACATTGAAGGATTCCACTGCCGCCATCGCGGTTCGAACGTTGGCCACGCCCACTTTAGAGGCCACGCCCACCTTACCTATAAATGTGCCTCACACGTAAGCGCAGCTGACGAGCGCAGCGGGCGCGCCGTCAGCGCGCCTGCGCGCCTAGGGCAAGCCCGTCTGCGCCCGTCCGCGATCGTACGCGGTCCAGGGCCATACCTTATGCCCCTCAGGAGAACCACATACGGTGGAGCAAGCAAGAACTTCTAGCCCTCCGCTGTAACACTGCTGAGTTGTGTAAGCACAACCTACGAGTGGAGGATAACATAGGCTGCGAACATTGTCACTTCTCCTATGATCCTGGTAGGAATATGGCCACCACGGATTACATCATACATTGCGGACTGATTAATGTCCGCTCGCTACGGAAGCACAAGTTAGATCTATATGATCTACTTACCGAGAAACAGTGGGATCTTGTGTTTCTAACTGAAACATGGCTAGATGAAGGATCCACACCTGATGCCCTAGAGGCACTCCCAGAGGGATACACAATACATAGACAGGACAGACCCATAGGTAGAGAAGGGGGCATTGCTATTGTAGTCCAGAAAAGTCTACGATGCCAACTAGACTACTCCCCCATCCTGGATAGTGAGGCAGGGAGCTTTACGATTAGAGTGAATAACAACTGCACGCTGAAAGGCATGCTGATCTACAGACCCCCAGGCCCCACAGCCAGGTTCGAGGAGAGTCTGGTTGAAAGCATTATTGAGACCGCGCTATGTAAAGATAAATTTCTGGTACTTGGTGATCATAATTTACACTTTAATAACCCCTCAGATAATGTTAGCAAGAATTTCTGTCAAGCATTAGGAGCCCTTCAACTGAATCAAATCGTAAGTGGCCCTACCCACCAGCTAGGACACTTGCTGGATCCCATATTTGTTAACTGGGGGGAAGTAGAAGCTATGACCCCTATCCCCATTCCCTGGTCGGATCATCACCTGGTACCTTTCACTATTCGAATTCCTGAAGGTAGATCTCCGAAGCCAACGGCACTGTATCATCTCAGGCGAAAATGGGAGACCTTTTCCCAGTCTAAGTTTTGCGAGGCATTGACTATAGGAGGAAACCCTGGGGGGATGATGCAGACACTGCTAACACCCATCTCTGTAAGCGCATCAACGATGCGCTAGATTGTACCGCTCCTCTGTCAAAAGCCAAACCTGGTGGCCGTGTTCAAAAAACCGCCCCATGGTTCAATGATGAATTACGAGACACGAAAACCGCATTGAAGAGAGCCGAAAGACTATGGCGTAGGGCTCTCTCCAAAGATACTAGAGATGCCTACTTGACTGAGAGACGACTTCACCATGGCTTAATTAGGAAGTCTAAAGCTGCGTATTACGCTACCAGAATTAGCAAAGCTGGTAACTCGATGAAAGAGCTAGTCTTGCTCTACAAAACTCTATCAAGTGGTAAATCAGCCACCATTCCTGATGATTGCTCGCCCGAGTCCTGCGATAGGATCGCAGATTTCTTTGTGGAAAAGATATCTAAAATCTATTCCGCATTTCCAATTCAACCCACTAATGGGATAGAATTTGTGGAAAGACCAAGGGAATGGGGAGACAAACCTAGATTGACCAACTTTGTCACCCCGCCCCCAGAAGATCTCTTAAAAATCTGTAGATCTGTAAAGTCGGGATCTCCACGGGACCCTACCACACCTAAACGCCTAGCAGACAGCCTAGTGGTTTTGGAACCCTACATTAGGCATCTACTGGACGTGTCTTTCAACACAAAGACCGTGCCCAAAGACTGGAAAAAGGCGGTGGTCCTACCCCTTAGGAAGAAACCTACTATCAGTTTTGATAAACTCGAAAATCTACGGCCTATGTCTCTCCTACCCTACTTGGCCAAAGTGGCCGAAAAAACGGTCAATCTGCAACTAATGGATTTCGTGGACAAAGCTGCCTTATTGCATGACACCCAATTTGGCTTTCGTCCTCGTCATTCAACGGAATCAGCGCTCCTGATGGCAGTGGAGACCCTACGGCAGGGGTTGGATGAGGGTCACACTATGGCCCTCATCCTATTGGACCTGAGTGCGGCTTTCGACACTGTAGCTCATTCCACCTTGCTACAGTGTCTGAATAGCGGAGGAATATCTGGAGCCGCACTCCAATGGATCCAATCCTTCCTGACTGGGAGAAGTTTCCAAGTCCGTCAAGGTGACCACTACTCCAGAGACATAGGGTTGGGTCAGGGCGTTCCCCAGGGATCGTCCCTGAGCCCAACCCTTTTTAATCTTTATGTCTCCCCAGTGGCTCCGATTGCTGTGGGTCATGGACTGCAAATTGTATCCTACGCCGACGATACGCAGCTGGTTGTCTCCCTCTCACGTGCACCCGGCCTTGCTATGGACAGCTTCAGGGCTTGCATGCAAGATCTTGCAACCTGGATGTCCACAAATTGCCTGAAACTAAATGGCAACAAGACCGAGGTGCTCTTGGTGGTGGGGAACCCATCTGTTTGGTCATCGGCATGGTGGCCCCCATGCCTAGGTGAGGCCCCAACACCCCGGCAAGAAGTCAGAAATCTTGGGGTCTGGCTTGATGCAGACCTGTCTTTCGGGCCCCAGATAGACAGGGTGACGGGCGTCTGTTTCAGCGTATTAAAAAGTCTACAGAAGGTCCTAGTTCTCCTCCCTACGTCCGCCCGTAGAACGCTGGTGCATGCCCTCGTCACATCGCGCATGGACTTTGGCAATCTGCTGTATCTGGGAGTAACCTGTAAGGCAATCAATCGCCTACAGGTGCTACAGAATGCTGCAGCCCGCCTCATACTAAAACTTCCAAAAAGATCGAACTACAAAGCTGCCCTTCAGACCCTCCACTGGTTGCCAGTAAGGAGCAGAGTTGAATTTAAATCCCTCTGTACCTGTCACCGTAACCTTGCTAGGAAGGCGCCTGCACTACTCCAAAACCTAGTCACCAGGTATGCACCATCTCGCGCTCTGCGCTCCTCGCATGGAGGCCTATTAAAGGTCCCTAGGGTGAGAAGGGTCCACATGGGAGGAAGATCCTTTCGCTACCTGGTGGCGAAGAGCTGGAATGCTCTACCTCTTGATCTCCGTCTGGATCCTTCTGAATCTAGCTTCCGGAGGAAACTAAAAACACATCTATTTTCAGGATAGTCGGGTCTACTCCTCACTTGTGTTTTTGAATTTTTTTCAGTTAGCGCGGGGACACGCTTTTTAGCGTAACCATGCGCTTTATAAATTTCCCTTATTATTATTATTATTATAATTGTTTACTGGTGGTCAGAGAATTTTGTTTCCTCATTTTCTGCCTTATCCTGACTCGATTTTGTTTTTATTTTTCCCACTTCCAACACGGGCCCTCTGGAACCTTCAATGGTCCTTATTTCTGTAGTGCTGTACATGTTTCGCACATGTTGCACCCACATTTCCGCTCCTATTCCTGCTTCTTGTTGAAGTCTTGCTCCTTTATTCAATTTGTTTATAATGCCCCAGAAGTCCCTGCTATTTGGCAGTTTACCTGCACACAATAGTTTATTCCGGATGGTTTCCTTATGTGCTGTTTAAACATTTCTCAACATCTTCCTGTAGTTGTTCCTTATTGCCTTTAATTTACTTTTATTTGGGTTTCTTTCCATTCTTATTTCCCGCGTTTGTAATCATACATCTCTTCTGTTTTGGTCTCGTAGATCCGTATTGAACCATGGTTCCCTCCTGGTGTTTATTCTTCTTTGACTACCCGGCAAGGCTGGACATTTTCGGATGAGGACCAGGGCCAGCTGATCCCAGTTATTTACGCATTCATCCTCTGTCTGTGGCCCCAGTTTGCTCACATATTCCCTTGCTGTCTCCTGAATGCTTTTCAAGTCCCCACCTCACCATTTTAGGTTTTTTTTAGTTAAACTTCTCGGCGTGTTGTATAAGGGAATACATTTTTGGGACCTGGGTGAGAGAGATGTTCCTTCTCGTTATTTGGGGTAAATGATCACTTTCTATGCGTTGGGCGATTTGGAATGTTTGAGTGCTGGGGAATAACTTATTGCTAATGATTGTGAAGTCTATTGTTTAGTGTGTAATGGCCGCTGGTATATCACCCTTTGTATTGCCGTTCAGAATTGTCAATCCCAGGTCTTCTAGTTTGTTCGTTATTGTTCGTCCACCCCAGTTCACTTGCGTCTTTCCTTCAACTTGATTTTTGGTTGTGAGATTACAATTGAAGTCTACTGAGATGAACATGAGGCATTGCTCGTAAGATCTTTGCGTTGCTTTTATCAGGGGCATTAAAGTAGAAAATGTTTCTTTCTGGGTCTTTCTCTCTGGGTGAATGTAGACATTAATCAGTAGAAGTTGCCACTTTAATTTTTTTAGTGGTGACTTATCACACATTTTAATCACTTGTACCCAATTAACCCCAACAACCTATTCTTCTGTTAACCAATCATACTTTTGGGCTACGTATATTGATAAATCGCCTCTCGGAAGTCCAAAAGGTGAAAATCTTTCTGCGAAAATGTTGTGTTCTTTAAATCCTGGAATTGTTGTTGGGGTCATATTCCAAGTTTCCTGGAGCAAGATTATATCTTGTTTTTGTAAAAAGGCTAAGGCTTCATGGTCCTGGTCCATTTCTTTAAAACCATCGACGTTCCATGAGCAGATCGTAACACTATGCAGCCTTTTTTCCTTCGAGATTTGGTCCTGCGTCTCTATTGCCATTATTAGTTTTGATTCTTCGTTAGGTATGTTTTTTGCTTAATGCCTTTGGCATCTATGACCAATCCATCCTGTCCATTGTTCGGCTTCCCGCTTGTTGTGTACTTACTGATGTATTGGCCCGTTTCCGATAGATGATGATACAGGCGTGGTGGAACGAGCGCCTCATACGCATGTGTTCTGGCTTTTCCCGGCTCTATCTTCCTTTTTAGAGTTTCTTGGACTATTTAGGAGGGGATACGGGTACCTTGGATGTCTGTGTAACATCAGCGTAATTCCCCAGGCTCCACAACTTGGTATTGTTGAATATATCTTCTCCACTAGTTCCTTTGTGGCCGAAGTTGTCACGGATTCTTCTGTGTCTGGATTTAATCTTTTTTGTTGAAATTCCACAGCTATTAAATCTTTGGAGGCTATCCCTTTTAATTCTGGGATTTCCTTGAACAATTTTTAACAAGTTCCCTCAGTTCAGAATATCCTGCCTCCCTTTTGTGGGATATTCTGGCACGAATGTCAATTTTAATTTGAACGCCTCTGAATAGTTTTGATAGCCTTCGGGAGATTGTGATATATCATCTTTAGCAGCTGTATGATTACTAATTGTTAATGAGTCACACGTGACGTGGGCTTCTTGTTCTGTTAGTTCTTCATTCACCTCCTCCCTTTATTTCTCTGTTTTTTCTTGTCCCTTGTTTTCCTTATCCCTGTTGGTTCGGGTCTGGTTCCATGGTAGGTAACATGCATCTTCGGTCCTTTCCAATTATTGTAACCTTTAATAAATTATGTTGGGGTTGAGTTTTAGTTTTTATTTTCTCCAGAAGCATTTTGTTTGTTGAATCTTCCCGTCTTCTTTGTACATTCTGTATTTTACTTCCCTTATTCCAATGTGGGGATTCCTCTTACGTGTGTTTATGTCTACGATTTGAGATGTTCCTGCTTGCCCTACACCTTTGATTGATTCACGTCTTTCAGGTATCCAAGTTTCCTGTCTGTATTTTGGATCTGTTTCTTTTGTTGATGGGCGTCCTGCATCTATAATGAGACATTGGTTTGTCTTGTTTTTTTGAAGGGTGGGGATGATATTAACTGCGGTGACTGGGCTTTCTTCCGTGGAATGGGATCTGAAATATGTTTCAGTTGAACTACATCAGTTAATACTGCCCCACGCTGGGACATATTCAATGTTATACTTTTACCTCCTCAGGGAGTTTTCATTTTAAATATCGCAGTTTTTTTTCTGAATCTATGCTTTGTTGCTTTTTGTATTTAAGCCTTGCCTTCCTTGTGCGTTTTCTTTGCCTTTTTGTCGCTTTTACAAGGGGCGAGGTCTTAAGGGTATTCTGTATTGTTTCCATTAAATTATCTATTGTGTCTAGTTGCTCATCAAATACCACTTGCTCCAGTTCGCCTTTTGCTTTGCTACTTTTCTTTGTTATTGAGTTGTTGCATATTGAAATTGCTGACATGTCCATCCTATGTTGCGTTTCCTTGTTCTGCTTGTTATTACAGGTTAGTTTTACAGCCCCTAAGATGTCCTTTAAAATGACCGGGAGACTTGCCAATTTCTCAATTATACTCCTGCAGCCGCAATTAGGCAGTTGTTTGTCTTTGTAAGTTTGAAGCTCCGGATTTTTTCTGTTTTTTTAATAGGGACGTAATTAAATCCATCTTGGCATTTATGCCTGAGATGTGGCCAGCAATTACATTTATGAGGTCTATTTGGACTTCCATTTGATCAGATTGGTAATTCAGCACCCTTATTGCTTGGTCCTGTGTGCCTAGCAAGGACTGACTCCATTGTGTGCTTGGCTGTTGTTCATAGCACTTCACCGAAACTCCTGATTCATGATCAATCATACTAACGGATGAAATTGCTATTGGTGCAGAAAGATTCGGTTGGTTTGCTTTTGTTAGATAACATCTGCTATCATCTAAAACAAACTGTTGCTGATCATTGTTGGCCGGCGGGCTTCGTGGGGTTGATACCACCATTCCCATACTGCTCTGTTAAGCTTCTGTGTAAGTTTCTGATAGCAAGGCATTCCCTTGGGGTTCTTTGTTCTGAGTTATTGTTTCCAACATCTCAAAAAAATTGGGGTCATTAGATAAGGAAAGTGAGTTTGACCAGGGTTCCGCCTCTTGGACTAGCTGCTTTGATAAGTCACTTAGCTTTAATATTTACTCCATACCTTCCTTCGTGGGTCCTGTACATCTGTAATTCCCTCGGTTGCTATGTCTCTTATTTTTATACTTCTGCTTGAGTTGTTGATTTTAGTTTTACCTCCATGGATTCCTCGACACTTCCCTCATTTGCTGCGCTTCTAGTTGTTTCCCTTGCGTTTATTGGGGTTGTAAATTGGTGCACCCGTGCAGTTACTGTTACCAGCTTACTCGATGGATGTTCAGTCATTAATTTCTGTGAGGGTTGCTTCCCTGTTGGAGCATCGTTGTTATTTGTTAAAACTTGTGCAGAGGGAGAATTTGTTCTGTCTGGAAAAATGGGGCTTGGCAATTTGTAGGCCTCAGCTGTTGGTGCATAAATTGCTGCCATAAGATCTATTAGATAAAAGAATTTGTAAATCCCGGATTTCCTTCTCGGGCTCATTGTTGTCGGGAGTCAGCGCCGAGACTAACCTCTCTCTCGATTTTACAGACTTTCCTTTTTGGCTTGTAGGTGAGCTTTCCTTGAAGGATTTTTTAGATTCAACTTATTTTGATTTTTTGCCTGACTTGACGAAGTTTCCTCGATCTCATTTCATTGTGTCCTTCTTTGTTCCTTAGCACTCCTGTTTCACTTGTACTTTTAACAAATGTAGTTGTGGTGAGTTTTTAGACCCAAGTGGTCTTCTTGGCCACCGAGCCTTGATAGCGCCCGAAATTGAGTGACTAAGCGCTCTCCTGGTGATAAAAATGAGGGGGTAGCCAGAGGGTAGCTAGGAGTGGCTGCAGGTGACTGCCAATGACTGTACGGGTGAACAGCTAATCACTACATACTCCACTACCTCAGCCTCAGACACAGCCGCTGGCCTATCCTCCACTGTTATTTCTATTCCAGCTGTGATCTGTTGTCCGTGGTCACCGCAATCGCCATATTCCTTGCTACCTCACCCGGTCCTCACGGTCCCCCTGTGGATCTTCAGTCCTCCACGGGCCCCCTTGATCCTGGAGGCTGGGAGTGGGACAGGATTTTCTAGCTGCACCAGCCTTTATTGCTACTTGCCACCCGGATTTACCCACAGGCACGGAGGCTCTTCCTGCAGGATGGCAGGCAGAGAGGCAGGCAGAGAGGAAAGGTAGCAGTAGGGACATGACAATGTGGACAAATAGACGAGGTGGCTGCCGATCCTCACTGTAGGCAGACAAGGTGGCAGGCCGGCAGGCGAGGCCGGCAAGGCAGGTGGAACCAGGAGGGACCATTTATCTGCAGTCCAACAGCTCCACACCTTCGCTGCTCCCGTCCTGCCATGCTCAGCAGCACTCACCAGGGACTTGCGGGTTTCGTGGATTTCGCACGTTCCCTCAGGGTTCACTGGCACACAGGCTCTCGCGAGCGCACGGGCTCTCGCGGGCACACGGGCAATTGCGGGCACACGGGCTCTCGCGAGCGCACAGACTCTCGCGAGCGCACAGGCTCAGAGATCACACAGTAATAAGGAGCTCTGGCTCCGCCGCTCATCTGCTCCAGAGATCACACGGTAATAGAGGAGCTCTGCCTCTCCTCTGCTCCAGAGATCACACGGTAATAGAGGAGCTCTGCCTCTCCTCTGCTCCAGAGATCACACGGTAATAGAGGAGCTCTGGCTCCGCCGCTTCCCTGCTCCAGAGATCACACGGTAATAGAGGAGCGATCACACAGTAATAGAGGAGCTCTGACTCCGCCTCTCCTCTGCTCCAGAGATCACACAGTAATAGAGGAGCTCTGGCTCTGCCTCTCCTCTGCTCCAGAGATCACACGGTAATAGAGGAGCTCTGGCTCCGCTGCTCCTCTGCTCCAGAGATCACAGGGTAATAGAGGAGCTCTGGCTCCGCCGCTCCTCTGCTCCAGAGATTACACGGTAATAGAGGAGCTCTGGCTCTGCCGCTCCTCTGCTCCAGAGATCACACGGTAATAGAGGAGCTCTGGCTCTGCCGCTCCTCTGCTCCAGAGATCACACGGTAATAGAGGAGCGATCACCTAGGTAATAGAGGAGCTCTGGCTCCGCCTCTCCTCTGCTCCAGAGATCACACGCTAATAGAGGAGCTCTGGCTCCGCCGCTCCTCTGCTCCAGAGATCACACGGTAATAGAGGAGCTCTGGCTCTGCCGCTCCTCTGCTCCAGAGATCACACGGTAATAGAGAAGCTCTATCTCTGCCGCTTCTCTGCTCCAGAGATCACACGGTAATAGAGGAGCTCTGGCTCTGCCTCTCCTCTGCTCCAGAGATCACACGGTAATAGAGGAGCTCTGGCTCAGCCGCTCCTCTGCTCCAGAGATCACACGGTAATAGAGGAGCTCTGTCTCTGCCGCTCCTCTGCTCCAGAGATCACACGGTAATAGAGGAGCTCTGGCTCTGCCACTCCTCTGCTCCAGAGATCACACGGTAATAGAGGAGCTCTGGCTCCGCCGCTCCTCTGCTCCAGAGATCACACGATAATAGAGGAGCTCTGGCTCCGCTGCTCCAGAGATCACACGGTAATAGAGGCGCTCTGGCTCCGCCTCTCCTCTGATCCAGAAATCACACGGTAATAGAGGAGCTCTGGCTCCTCCGCTCCTCTGCTCCAGAGATCACACGGTAATAGAGGAGCTCTGGCTCTGCCGCTCCTCTGCTCCAGAGATCACACGGTAATAGAGGAGCTCTGGCTCTGCCGCTCCTCTGCTCCAGAGATCACACGGTAATAGAGGAGCGATCACACGGTAATAGAGGAGCTCTGGCTCCGCCTCTCCTCTGCTCCAGAGATCACACGCTAATAGAGGAGCACTGGCTCTGCCACTCCTCTGCTCCAGAGATCACACGGTAATAGAGGAGTTCTGGCTCCGCCGCTCCTCTGCTCCAGAGATCACACGGTAATTGAGGAGCTCTGGCTCCGCTGCTCCTCTGCTCCAGAGATCACACGGTAATAGAGGAGCTCTGGCTCCGCCGCTCCTCTGCTCCAGAGATCACACGGTAATAGAGGAGCTCTGGCTCCGCCGCTCCTCTGCTCCAGAGATCACACGGTAATAGAGGAGCTCTGAATCCGCCGCTCCCCTGCTCCAGAGATCACACGGTAATAGAGGAGCTCTGGCTCCACCGCTCCACTGCTCCAGAGATCACACGGTAATAGAGGAGCTCTGGCTCTGCCGCTCCTCTGCTCCAGAGATCACACGGTAATAGAGGAGCTCTGGCTCCGCCGCTCCTCTGCTCCAGAGATCACACGGTAATAATGGAGCTCTGGCTCCGCCGCTCCTCTGCTCCAGAGATCACACGGTAATAGAGGAGCTCTGGCTCCGCCGCTCCTCTTCTCCAGAGATCACACGGTAATAATGGCGCTCTGGCTCCGCCGCTCCTCTGCTCCAGAGATCACACGGTAATAGAGGAGCTCTGGCTCCGCCGCTCCTATGCTCCAGAGATCACAAGGTAATAGAGGAGCTCTGGCTCCGCCGCTCCTCTGCTCCAGAGATCACACGGTAATAGAGGAGCTCTGGCTCCTCTGCTCCTCTGCTCCAGAGATCACACGGTAATAGAGGAGCTCTGGCTCCGCCGCTCCTCTGCTCCAGAGATCACACGGTAATAGAGGAGCTCTGGCTCCGCCGCTCCTCTGCTCCAGAGATCACACGGTAATAATGGAGCTCTGGCTCTGCCGCTCCTCTGCTCCAGAGATCACACGGTAATAGAGGAGCTCTGGCTCCGCCGCTCCTCTGCTCCAGAGATCACACGGTAATAGAGGAGCTCTGGCTCCGCCGCTCCTCTGCTCCAGAGATCACACGGTAATAGAGGAGCTCTGGCTCTGCCGCTCCTCTGCTCCAGAGATCACACGGTAATAGAGGAGCTCTGGCTCTGCCGCTCCTCTGCTCCAGAGATCACACGGTCATAGAGGAGCTCTGGCTCCGCCTCTCCTCTGCTCCAGAGATCATACGGTAATAGAGGAGCTCTGGCTCCGCCGCTCCTCTGCTCCAGAGATCACACGGTAATAGAGGAGCTCTGGCTCCGCCGCTCCTCTGCTCCAGAGATCACAACACGGTAATAGAGGATCTCTGGCTCCGCCTCTCCTCTGCTCCAGAGATCACACGGTAATAGAGGAGCCCTGGCTCCGCCGCTCCTCTGCTCCAGAGATCACACGGTAATAGAGGAGCTCTGGCTCCGCCTCTCCTCTGCTCCAGAGATCACACGGTAATAGAGGAGCTCTGGCTCCACCTCTCCTCTGCTCCAGAGATCACACGGTCATAGAGGAGCTCTGGCTCCGCCTCTCCTCTGCTCCATAGATCACACGGTAATAGAGGAGCTCTGGCTCCGCCGCTCCTCTGCTCCAGAGATCACACGGTAATAGAGGAGCTCTGGCTCCGCCGCTCCTCTGCTCCAGAGATCACACGGTAATAGAGGAGCTCTGGCTCCGCCGCTCCTCTGCTCCAGAGATCACACGGTAATAATGGAGCTCTGGCTCCGCCGCTCCTCTGCTCCAGAGATCACACGGTAATAGAGGAGCTCTGGCTCCGCCGCTCCTCTGCTCCAGAGATCACACGGTAATAGAGGAGCTCTTGCTCCGCCGCTCCTCTGCTCCAGAGATCACACGGTAATAGAGGAGCTCTGGCGCTGCCGCTCCTCTGCTCCAGAGATCACATGGTAATAGAGGAGCTCTGGCTCTGCCGCTCCTCTGCTCCAGAGATCACACGGTAATAGAGGAGCTCTGGCTCTGCCTCTCCTCTGCTCCAGAGATCACACGGTAATAGAGGAGCTCTGGCTCCGCCGCTCCTCTGCTCCAGAGATCACACGGTAATAGAGGAGCTCTGGCTCCGCCTCTCCTCTGCTCCAGAGATCACACGGTAATAGAGGAGCTCTGGCTCCGCCTCTCCTCTGCTCCAGAGATCACACGGTAATAGAGGAGCTCTGGCTCCGCCGCTCCTCTGCTCCAGAGATCACACGGTAATAGAGGAGCTCTGGCTGCTCTGCTCCAGAGATCACACGGTAATAGTGGAGCTCTGGCACCGCCGTTCCTCTGCTCCAGAGATCACACGGTAATAGAGGAGCTCTGGCTCCGCCGCTCCTCTGCTCCAGAGATCACACGGTAATAGAGGAGCTCTGACTCTGCCTCTCCTCTGCTCCAGAGATCACACAATAATAGAGGAGCTCTGCCTCTCCTCTGCTCCAGAGATCACACGGTAATAGAGGAGCTCTGGCTCCGCCGCTCCTCTACTCCAGAGATCACACTGTAATAGGGGAGCTCTGGCTCTGCCTCTCCTCTGCTCCAGAGATAACACGGTAATAGAGGAGCTCTGGCTCCGCCGCTCCTCTGCTCCAGAGATCACACCGTAATAGAGGAGCTCTGGCTCTGCCTCTCCTCTGCTCCAGAGATCACACGGTAATAGAGGAGCTCTGGCTCCGCCGCTCCTCTGCTCCAGAGATCACACGGTAATAGAGGAGCTCTGGCTCCGCCGCTCCTCTGCTCCAGAGATCACACGGTAATAGAGGAGCTCTTGCTCCGCCGCTCCTCTGCTCCAGAGATCACACGGTAATAGAGGAGCTCTGGCTCTGCCGCTCCTCTGCTCCAGAGATCACACGGTAATAGAGGAGCTCTGGCTCTGCCGCTCCTCTGCTCCAGAGATCACACGGTAATAGAGGAGCTCTGGCTGTGCCTCTCCTCTGCTCCAGAGATCACACGGTAATAGAGGAGCTCTGGCTCCGCCGCTCCTCTGCTCCAGAGATCACACGGTAATAGAGGAGCTCTGGCTCCGCCTCTCCTCTGCTCCAGAGATCACACGGTAATAGAGGAGCTCTGGCTCCGCCTCTCCTCTGCTCCAGAGATCACACGGTAATAGAGGAGCTCTGGCTCCGCCGCTCCTCTGCTCCAGAGATCACACGGTAATAGAGGAGCTCTGGCTGCTCTGCTCCATAGATCACACGGTAATAGAGGAGCTCTGGCACCGCCGTTCCTCTGCTCCAGAGATCACACGGTAATAGAGGAGCTCTGGCTCCGCCGCTCCTCTGCTCCAGAGATCACACGGTAATAGAGGAGCTCTGACTCTGCCTCTCCTCTGCTCCAGAGATCACACAGTAATAGAGGAGCTCTGCCTCTCCTCTGCTCCAGAGATCACACGGTAATAGAGGAGCTCTGGCTCCGCCGCTCCTCTACTCCAGAGATCACACTGTAATAGAGGAGCTCTGGCTCTGCCTCTCCTCTGCTCCAGAGATATCACGGTAATAGAGGAGCTCTGGCTCCGCCGCTCCTCTGCTCCAGAGATCACACGGTAATAGAGGAGCTCTGGCTCTGCCTCTCCTCTGCTCCAGAGATCACACGGTAATAGAGGAGCTCTGGCTCCGCCGCTCCTCTGCTCCAGAGATCACACGGTAATAGAGGAGCTCTGGCTCCGCCGCTCCTCTGCTCCAGAGATCACACGGTAATAGAGAAGCTCTGGCTCTGCCGCTCCTCTGCTCCAGAGATCACACGGTAATAGAGGAGCTCTGGCTCCGACGCTCCTCTGCTCCAGAGATCACACGGTAATAGAGGAGCTCTGGCTCCGCCGCTCCTCTGCTCCAGAGTTCACACGGTAATAGAGGAGCTCTGGCTCTGCGGCTCCTCTGCTCCAGAGATCACACGATAATAGAGGAGCTCTGGCTCCGCCGCTCCTCCGCTCCAGAGATCACACGGTAATAGAGGAGCTCTGGCTCCGCCGCTCCTCTGCTCCAGAGATCACACGGTAATAGAGGAGCTCTGGCTCTGCCGCTCCTCTGCTCCAGAGATCACACGGTAATAGAGGAGCGATCACCTAGGTAATAGAGGAGCTCTGGCTCCGCCTCTCCTCTGCTCCAGAGATCACACGCTAATAGAGGAGCTCTGGCTCCGCCGCTCCTCTACTCCAGAGATCACACGGTAATAGAGGAGCTCTATCTCTGCCGCTTCTCTGCTCCAGAGATCACACGGTAATAGAGGAGCTCTGGCTCTGCCTCTCCTCTGCTCCAGAGATCACACGGTAATAGAGGAGCTCTGGCTCAGACGCTCCTCAGCTCCAGAGATCACACGGTAATAGAGGGGCTCTGTCTCTGCCGATCCTCTGCTCCAGAGATCACACGGTAATAGAGGAGCTCTGGCTCTGCCGCTCCTCTGCTCCAGAGATCACATGGTAATAGAGGAGCTCTTGCTCCGCCGCTCCTCTGCTCCTCTGCTCCAGAGATCACACGATAATAGAGGAGCTCTGGCTCCGCTGCTCCTCTGCTCCAGAGATCACACGGTAATAGAGGAGCTCTGGCTCCGCCGCTCCTCTTCTCCAGAGATCACACGGTAATAGAGGCGCTCTGGCTCCGCCTCTTCTCTGATCCAGAGATCACACGGTAATAGAGGAGCTCTGGCTCCTCCGCTCCTCTGCTCCAGAGATCACAAGGTAATAGAGGAGCTCTGGCTCTGCCGCTCCTCTGCTCCAGAGATCACACGGTAATAGAGGAGCTCTGGCTCTGCCGCTCCTCTGCTCCAGAGATCACACGGTAATAGAGGAGCCCTGGCTCCGCCTCTCCTCTGCTCCAGAGATCACACGGTAATAGAGGAGCTCTGGCTCTGCGCTCCTCTGCTCCAGAGATCACACAGTAATAATGGAGCTCTGGCTCCGCCACTCCTCTGCTCCAGAGATAACACGGTAATAGAGGAGCTCTGGCTCCGCCGCTCCTCTGCTCCAGAGATCACACGGTAATAGAGGAGCTCTGGCTCCGCCGCACCTCTGCTCCAGAGATCACACGGTAATAGAGGAGCTCTGGCTCTGCCACTCCTCTGCTCCAGAGATCACACGGTAATAGAGGAGCTCTGGCTCCGCCGCTCCTCTGCTCCAGAGATCACACGGTAATAATGGAGCTCTTGCTCCGCCGCTCCTCTGCTCCAGAGATCACACGGTAATAGAGGAGCTCTGGCTCCGCCGCTCCTCTGCTCCAGAGATCACACGGTAATAGAGGAGCTCTTGCTCCGCCGCTCCTCTGCTCTAGAGATCACACGGTAATAGAGGAGCTCTGGCTCTGCCGCTCCTCTGCTCCAGAGATCACACGGTAATAGAGGAGCTCTGGCTCTGCCGCTCCTCTGCTCCAGAGATCACACGGTAATAGAGGAGCTCTGGCTCTGCCTCTCCTCTGCTCCAGAGATCACACGGTAATAGAGGAGCTCTGGCTCCGCCGCTCCTCTGCTCCAGAGATCACACGGTAATAATGGAGCTCTGGCTCCGCCGCTCCTCTGCTCCAGAGATCACACGGTCATAGAGGAGCTCTGGCTCCGCCTCTCCTCTGCTCCAGAGATCACACGGTAATAGAGGAGCTCTGGCTCTGCCGCTCCTCTGCTCCAGAGATCACACGGTAATAGAGGAGCTCTGGCTCCGCCGCTCCTCTGCTCCAGAGATCACAAGGTAATAGAGGAGCTCTGGCTCCGCCGCTCCTCTGCTCCAGAGATCACACGGTAATAGAGGAGCTCTGGCTCCGCCGCTCCTCTGCTCCAGAGATCACACGGTAATAGAGGAGCTCTGGCTCCGCCGCTCCTCTGCTCCAGAGATCACAACACGGTAATAGAGGATCTCTGGCTCCGCCTCTCCTCTGCTCCATAGATGACACGGTAATAGAGGAGCCCTGGCTCCGCTGCTCCAGAGATCACACGGTAATAGAGGAGCTCTGGCTCCGCCGCTCCTCTGCTCCAGAGATCACACGGTAATAGAGGAGCTCTGGCTCCGCCTCTCCTCTGCTCCAGAGATCACACGGTAATAGAGGAGCTCTGGCTCCGCCGCTCCTCTGCTCCAGAGATCACACGGTAATAGAGGATCTCTGGCTCTGCCGCTCCTCTGCTCCAGAGATCACACGGTAATGGAGGAGCTCTGGCTCTGCCGCTCCTCTGCTCCAGAGATCACACGGTAATAGATGAGCCCTGGCTCCGCCTCTCCTCTGCTCCAGAGATCACACGGTAATAGAGGAGCTCTGGCTCCGCCTCTCCTCTGCTCCAGAGATCACACGCTAATAGAGGAGCACTGGCTCTGCCGCTCCTCTGCTCCAGAGATTACACGGTAATAGAGGAGCTCTGGCTAGGCCGCTCCTCTGCTCCAGAGATCACACGGTAATAGAGAAGCTCTGGCTCCGCTGCTCCTCTGCTCCAGAGATCACACGGTAATAGAGGAGCTCTGGCTCTGCCGCTCCTCTGCTCCAGAGATCACACGGTAATAGAGGAGCTCTGGCTCTGCGCTCCTCTGCTCCAGAGATCACACGGTAATAATGGAGCTCTGGCTCCGCCGCTCCTCTGCTCGAGAGATCACACGGTAATAGTGGAGCTCTGGCTCCGCCGCTCCTCTGCTCCAGAGATCACACGGTAATAGAGGAGCTCTGGCTCCGCCGCTCCTCTGCTCCAGAGATCACACGGTAATAGAGGAGCTCTTGCTCCGCCGCTCCTCTGCTCCAGAGATCACACGGTAATAGAGGAGCTCTGGCTCTGCCGCTCCTCTGCTCCAGAGATCACACGGTAATAGAGGAGGTCTGGCTCTGCCGCTCCTCTGCTCCAGAGATCACACGGTAATAGAGGAGCTCTGGCTCTGCCTCTCCTCTGCTCCAGAGATCACACGGTAATAGAGGAGCTCTGGCTCCGCCGCTCCTCTGCTCCAGAGATCACACGGTAATAATGGAGCTCTGGCTCCGCCGCTCCTCTGTTCCAGAGATCACACGGTCATAGAGGAGCTCTGGCTCCGCCTCTCCTCTGCTCCAGAGATCACACGGTAACAGAGGAGCTCTGGCTCTGCCGCTCCTCTGCTCCAGAGATCACACGGTAATAGAGGAGCTCTGGCTCCGCCGCTCCTCTGCTCCAGAGATCACAAGGTAATAGAGGAGCTCTGGCTCCGCCGCTCCTCTGCTCCAGAGATCACACGGTAATAGAGGAGCTCTGGCTCCGCCGCTCCTCTGCTCCAGAGATCACACGGTAATAGAGGAGCTCTGGCTCCGCCGCTCCTCTGCTCCAGAGATCACAACACGGTAATAGAGGATCTCTGGCTCCGCCTCTCCTCTGCTCCAGAGATCACACGGTAATAGAGGAGCCCTGGCTCCGCCGCTCCTCTGCTCCAGAGATCACACGGTAATACAGGAGCTCTGGCTCCGCCGCTCCTCTGCTCCAGAGATCACACGGTAATAGAGGAGCTCTGGCTCCGCCTCTCCTCTGCTCCAGAGATCACACGGTAATAGAGGAGCTCTGGCTCCGCCGCTCCTCTGCTCCAGAGATCACACGGTAATAGAGGAGCTCTGGCTCCGCCGCTCCTCTGCTCCAGAGATCACAAGGTAATAGAGGAGCTCTGGCTCCGCCGCTCCTCTGCTCCAGAGATCACACGGTAATAGAGGAGCTCTTACTCTGGCTCTCCTCTGCTCCAGAGATCACACAGTAATAGAGGAGCTCTGCCTCTCCTCTGCTCCAGAGATCACACGGTAATAGAGGAGCTCTGGCTCCGCCGCTCCTCTGCTCGAGAGATCACACTGTAATAGAGGAACACTGGCTCTGCCTCTCCTCTGCTCCAGAGATAACACGGTAATAGAGGAGCTTTGGCTCCGCCGCTCCTCTGCTCCAGAGATCACACGGTAATAGAGGAGCTCTGGCTCTGCCGCTCCTCTGCTCCAGAGATCACATGGTAATAGAGGAGCTCTGGCTCCGCCGCTCCTCTGCTCCTCTGCTCCAGAGATCACACGATAATAGAGGAGCTCTGGCTCCGCTGCTCCTCTGCTCCAGAGATCACACGGTAATAGAGGAGCTCTGGCTCCGCCGCTCCTCTTCTCCAGAGATCACACGGTAATAGAGGAGCTCTGGCTCCGCCTCTCCTCTGATCCAGAGATCACACGGTAATAGAGGAGCTCTGGCTCCTCCGCTCCTCTGCTCCAGAGATCACAAGGTAATAGAGGAGCTCTGGCTCTGCCGCTCCTCTGCTCCAGAGATCACACGGTAATAGAGGAGCTCTGGCTCTGCCGCTCCTCTGCTCCAGAGATCACACGGTAATAGAGGAGCCCTGGCTCCGCCTCTCCTCTGCTCCAGAGATCACACGGTATTAGAGGAGCTCTGGCTCCGCCTCTCCTCTGCTCCAGAGATCACACGCTAATAGAGGAGCACTGGCTCTGCCGCTCCTCTGCTCCAGAGATCACGCGGTAATAGAGGAGCTCTGGCTCCGCCGCTCCTCTGCTCCAGAGATCACACGGTAATAGAGAAGCTCCGGCTCCGCTGCTCCTCTGCTCCAGAGATCACACGGTAATAGAGGAGCTCTGGCTCTGCCGCTCCTCTGCTCCAGAGATCACATGGTAATAGAGGAGCTCTGGCTCTGCGCTCCTCTGCTCCAGAGATCACACGGTAATAATGGAGCTCTGGCTCCGCCACTCCTCTGCTCCAGAGATCACACGGTAATAGAGGAGCTCTGGCTCCGCCGCTCCTCTGCTCCAGAGATCACACGGTAATAGAGGAGCTCTGGCTCCGCCGCACCTCTGCTCCAGAGATCACACGGTAATAGAGGAGCTCTGGCTCCGCCGCTCCTCTGCTCCAGAGATCACACGGTAATAGAGGAGCTCTGGCTCCGCCGCTCCTCTGCTCCAGAGATCACACGGTAATAATGGAGCTCTGGCTCCGCCGCTCCTCTGCTCCAGAGATCACACGGTAATAGAGGAGCTCTGGCTCCGCCGCTCCTCTGCTCCAGAGATCACACGGTAATAGAGGAGCTCTTGCTCCGCCGCTCCTCTGCTCCAGAGATCACACGGTAATAGAGGAGCTCTGGCTCTGCCGCTCCTCTGCTCCAGAGATCACACGGTAATAGAGGAGCTCTGGCTCTGCCGCTCCTCTGCTCCAGAGATCACACGGTAATAGAGGAGCTCTGGCTCTGCCTCTCCTCTGCTCCAGAGATCACACGGTAATAGAGGAGCTCTGGCTCCGCCTCTCCTCTGCTCCAGAGATCACACGGTAATAGAGGAGCTCTGGCTCCGCCTCTCCTCTGCTCCAGAGATCACACGGTAATAGAGGAGCTCTGGCTCCGCCGCTCCTCTGCTCCAGAGATCACACGGTAATAGAGGAGCTCTGGCTGCTCTGCTCCAGAGATCACACGGTAATAGTGGAGCTCTGGCACCGCCGTTCCTCTGCTCCAGAGATCACACGGTAATAGAGGAGCTCTGGCTCCGCCGCTCCTCTGCTCCAGAGATCACACAGTAATAGAGGAGCTCTGCCTCTCCTCTGCTCCAGAGATCACACGGTAATAGAGGAGCTCTGGCTCCGCCGCTCCTCTACTCCAGAGATCACACTGTAATAGAGGAGCTCTGGCTCTGCCTCTCCTCTGCTCCAGAGATAACACGGTAATAGAGGAGCTCTGGCTCCGCCGCTCCTCTGCTCCAGAGATCACACCGTAATAGAGGAGCTCTGGCTCTGCCTCTCCTCTGCTCCAGAGATCACACGGTAATAGAGGAGCTCTGGCTCCGCCGCTCCTCTGCTCCAGAGATCACACGGTAATAGAGGAGCTCTGGCTCCGCCGCTCCTCTGCTCCAGAGATCACACGGTAATAGAGGAGCTCTTGCTCCGCCGCTCCTCTGCTCCAGAGATGACACGGTAATAGAGGAGCTCTGGCTCTGCCGCTCCTCTGCTCCAGAGATCACACGGTAATAGAGGAGCTCTGGCTCTGCCGCTCCTCTGCTCCAGAGATCACACGGTAATAGAGGAGCTCTGGCTCTGCCTCTCCTCTGCTCCAGAGATCACACGGTAATAGAGGAGCTCTGGCTCCGCCGCTCCTCTGCTCCAGAGATCACACGGTAATAGAGGAGCTCTGGCTCCGCCTCTCCTCTGCTCCAGAGATCACACGGTAATAGAGGAGCTCTGGCTCCGCCTCTCCTCTGCTCCAGAGATCACACGGTAATAGAGGAGCTCTGGCTCCGCCGCTCCTCTGCTCCAGAGATCACACGGTAATAGAGGAGCTCTGGCTGCTCTGCTCCATAGATCACACAGTAATAGAGGAGCTCTGGCACCGCCGTTCCTCTGCTCCAGAGATCACACGGTAATAGAGGAGCTCTGGCTCCGCCGCTCCTCTGCTCCAGAGATCACACGGTAATAGAGGAGCTCTGACTCTGCCTCTCCTCTGCTCCAGAGATCACACAGTAATAGAGGAGCTCTGCCTCTCCTCTGCTCCAGAGATCACACGGTAATAGAGGAGCTCTGGCTCCGCCGCTCCTCTACTCCAGAGATCACACTGTAATAGAGGAGCTCTGGCTCTGCCTCTCCTCTGCTCCAGAGATTACACGGTAATAGAGGAGCTCTGGCTCCGCCGCTCCTCTGCTCCAGAGATCACACGGTAATAGAGGAGCTCTGGCTCTGCCTCTCCTCTGCTCCAGAGATCACACGGTAATAGAGGAGCTCTGGCTCCGCCGCTCCTCTGCTCCAGAGATCACACGGTAATAGAGGAACTCTGGCTCCGCCGCTCCTCTGCTCCAGAGATCACACGGTAATAGAGAAGCTCTGGCTCTGCCGCTCCTCTGCTCCAGAGATCACACGGTAATAGAGGAGCTCTGGCTCCGACGCTCCTCTGCTCCAGAGATCACACGGTAATAGAGGAGCTCTGGCTCCGCCGCTCCTCTGCTCCAGAGTTCACACGGTAATAGAGGAGCTCTGGCTCTGCGGCTCCTCTGCTCCAGAGATCACACGATAATAGAGGAGCTCTGGCTCCGCCGCTCCTCTGCTCCAGAGATCACACGGTAATAGAGGAGCTCTGGCTCCGCCGCTCCTCTGCTCCAGAGATCACACGGTAATAGAGGAGCTCTGGCTCTGCCGCTCCTCTGCTCCAGAGATCACACGGTAATAGAGGAGCGATCACCTAGGTAATAGAGGAGCTCTGGCTTCGCCTCTCCTCTGCTCCAGAGATCACACGCTAATAGAGGAGCTCTGGCTCCGCCGCTCCTCTACTCCAGAGATCACACGGTAATAGAGGAGCTCTATCTCTGCCGCTTCTCTGCTCCAGAGATCACACGGTAATAGAGGAGCTCTGGCTCTGCCTCTCCTCTGCTCCAGAGATCACACGGTAATAGAGGAGCTCTGGCTCAGACGCTCCTCTGCTCCAGAGATCACACGGTAATAGAGGGGCTCTGTCTCTGCCGATCCTCTGCTCCAGAGATCACACGGTAATAGAGGAGCTCTGGCTCTGCCGCTCCTCTGCTCCAGAGATCACATGGTAATAGAGGAGCTCTTGCTCCGCCGCTCCTCTGCTCCTCTGCTCCAGAGATCACACGATAATAGAGGAGCTCTGGCTCCGCTGCTCCTCTGCTCCAGAGATCACACGGTAATAGAGGAGCTCTGGCTCCGCCGCTCCTCTTCTCCAGAGATCACACGGTAATAGAGGCGCTCTGGCTCCGCCTCTTCTCTGATCCAGAGATCACACGGTAATAGAGGAGCTCTGGCTCCTCCACTCCTCTGCTCCAGAGATCACAAGGTAATAGAGGAGCTCTGGCTCTGCCGCTCCTCTGCTCCAGAGATCACACGGTAATAGAGGAGCTCTGGCTCTGCCGCTCCTCTGCTCCAGAGATCACACGGTAATAGAGGAGCCCTGGCTCCGCCTCTCCTCTGCTACAGAGATCACACGGTAATAGAGGAGCTCTGGCTCTGCGCTCCTCTGCTCCAGAGATCACACGGTAATAATGGAGCTCTGGCTCCGCCACTCCTCTGCTCCAGAGATAACACGGTAATAGAGGAGCTCTGGCTCCGCCGCTCCTCTGCTCCAGAGATCACACGGTAATAGAGAAGCTCTGGCTCCGCCGCACCTCTGCTCCAGAGATCACACGGTAATAGAGGAGCTCTGGCTCCGCCACTCCTCTGCTCCAGAGATCACACGGTAATAGAGGAGCTCTGGCTCCGCCGCTCCTCTGCTCCAGAGATCACACGGTAATAATGGAGCTCTTGCTCCGCCGCTCCTCTGCTCCAGAGATCACACGGTAATAGAGGAGCTCTGGCTCCGCCGCTCCTCTGCTCCAGAGATCACACGGTAATAGAGGAGCTCTTGATCCGCCGCTCCTCTGCTCTAGAGATCACACGGTAATAGAGGAGCTCTGGCTCTGCCGCTCCTCTGCTCCAGAGATCACACGGTAATAGAGGAGCTCTGGCTCTGCCGCTCCTCTGCTCCAGAGATCACACGGTAATAGAGGAGCTCTGGCTCTGCCTCTCCTCTGCTCCAGAGATCACACGGTAATAGAGGAGCTCTGGCTCCGCCGCTCCTCTGCTCCAGAGATCACACGGTAATAATGGAGCTCTGGCTCCGCCGCTCCTCTGCTCCAGAGATCACACGGTCATAGAGGAGCTCTGGCTCCGCCTCTCCTCTGCTCCAGAGATCACACGGTAATAGAGGAGCTCTGGCTCTGCCGCTCCTCTGCTCCAGAGATCACACGGTAATAGAGGAGCTCTGGCTCCGCCGCTCCTCTGCTCCAGAGATCACAAGGTAATAGAGGAGCTCTGGCTCCGCCGCTCCTCTGCTCCAGAGATCACACGGTAATAGAGGAGGTCTGGCTCCGCCGCTCCTCTGCTCCAGAGATCACACGGTAATAGAGGAGCTCTGGCTCCGCCGCTCCTCTGCTCCAGAGATCACAACACGGTAATAGAGGATCTCTGGCTCCGCCTCTCCTCTGCTCCATAGATGACACGGTAATAGAGGAGCCCTGGCTCCGCTGCTCCAGAGATCACACGGTAATAGAGGAGCTCTGGCTCCGCCGCTCCTCTGCTCCAGAGATCACACGGTAATAGAGGAGCTCTGGCTCCGCCTCTCCTCTGCTCCAGAGATCACACGGTAATAGAGGAGCTCTGGCTCCGCCGCTCCTCTGCTCCAGAGATCACACGGTAATAGAGGATCTCTGGCTCTGCCGCTCCTCTGCTCCAGAGATCACACGGTAATGGAGGAGCTCTGGCTCTGCCGCTCCTCTGCTCCAGAGATCACACGGTAATAGAGGAGCCCTGGCTCCGCCTCTCCTCTGCTCCAGAGATCACACGGTAATAGAGGAGCTCTGGCTCCGCCTCTCCTCTGCTCCAGAGATCACACGCTAATAGAGGAGCACTGGCTCTGCCGCTCCTCTGCTCCAGAGATCACACGGTAATAGAGGAGCTCTGACTCCGCCGCTCCTCTGCTCCAGAGATCACACGGTAATAGAGAAGCTCTGGCTCCGCTGCTCCTCTGCTCCAGAGATCACACGGTAATAGAGGAGCTCTGGCTCTGCCGCTCCTCTGCTCCAGAGATCACACGGTAATAGAGGAGCTCTGGCTCTGCGCTCCTCTGCTCCAGAGATCACACGGTAATAATGGAGCTCTGGCTCCGCCGCTCCTCTGCTCGAGAGATCACACGGTAATAGTGGAGCTCTGGCTCCGCCGCTCCTCTGCTCCAGAGATCACACGGTAATAGAGGAGCTCTGGCTCCGCCGCTCCTCTGCTCCAGAGATCACACGGTAATAGAGGAGCTCTGGCTCCGCCGCTCCTCTGCTCCAGAGATCACACGGTAATAATGGAGCTCTGGCTCCGCCGCTCCTCTGCTCCAGAGACCACACGGTAAAAGAGGAGCTCTGGCTCCGCCGCTCCTCTGCTCCAGAGATCACACGGTAATAGAGGAGCTCTTGCTCCGCCGCTCCTCTGCTCCAGAGATCACACGGTAATAGAGGAGCTCTGGCTCTGCCGCTCCTCTGCTCCAGAGATCACACGGTAATAGAGGAGCTCTGGCTCTGCCGCTCCTCTGCTCCAGAGATCACACGGTAATAGAGGAGCTCTGGCTCTGCCTCTCCTCTGCTCCAGAGATCACACGGTAATAGAGGAGCTCTGGCTCCGCCGCTCCTCTGCTCCAGAGATCACACGGTAATAATGGAGCTCTGGCTCCGCCGCTCCTCTGCTCCAGAGATCACACGGTAATAGAGGAGCTCTGGCTCCGCCGTTCCTCTGCTCCAGAGATCACAAGGTAATAGAGGAGCTCTGGCTCCGCCGCTCCTCTGCTCCAGAGATCACACGGTAATAGAGGAGCTCTGGCTCCGCCGCTCTTCTGCTCCAGAGATCACACGGTAATAGAGGAGCTCTGGCTCCGCCGCTCCTCTGCTCCAGAGATCACAACACGGTAATAGAGGATCTCTGGCTCCGCCTCTCCTCTGCTCCAGAGATCACATGGTAATAGAGGAGCCCTGGCTCCGCCGCTCCTCTGCTCCAGAGATCACACGGTAATACAGGAGCTCTGGCTCCGCCGCTCCTCTGCTCCAGAGATCACACGGTAATAGAGGAGCTCTGGCTCCGCCTCTCCTCTGCTCCAGAGATCACACGGTAATAGTGGAGCTCTGGCTCCGCCGCTCCTCTGCTCCAGAGATCACACGGTAATAGAGGAGCTCTGGCTCCGCCGCTCCTCTGCTCCAGCGATCACAAGGTAATAGAGGAGCTCTGGCTCCGCCGCTCCTCTGCTCCAGAGATCACACGGTAATAGAGGAGCTCTGGCTCCGCCGCTCCTCTGCTCCAGAGATCACACGGTAATAGAGGAGCTCTGGCTCCGCCGCTCCTCTGCTCCAGAGATCACACGGTAATAGAGGAGCTCTGGCTCCGCCGCTCCTCTGCTCCAGAGATCACACGGTAATAGAGGAGCTCTGGCTCCGCCGATCCTCTGCTCCAGAGATCACACGGTAATAATGGAGCTCTGCCGCTCCTCTGCTCCAGAGATCACACGGTAATAGAGGAGCTCTGGCTCCGCCGCTCCTCTGCTCCAGAGATCACACGGTAATAGAGGAGCTCTGGCTCCGCCGCTCCTCTGCTCCAGAGATCACACGGTAATAGAGGAGCCCTGGCTCTGCCGCTCCTCTGCTCCAGAGATCACACGGTAATAGAGGAGCCCTGGCTCGGCCTCTCCTCTGCTCCAGAGATCACACGGTAATAGAGGAGCTCTGGCTCCGCCGCTCCTCTGCTCCAGAGATCACAAGGTAATAGAGGAGCTCTGGCTCCGCCGCTGCTCTGCTCCAGAGATCACACGGTAATAGAGGAGCGATCACACGGTAATAGAGGAGCTCTGGCTCTGCCTCTCCTCTGCCTAGAGATCACACGGTAATAGAGGAGCTCTGGCTCCGCCGCTCCTCTGCTCCAGAGATCACACGGTAATAGAGGAGCTCTGGCTCCGCCGCTCCTCTGCTCCAGAGATCACACGGTAATAGAGGAGCGATCACACAGTAATAGAGGAGCTCTGGCTCTGCCGCTCCTCTGCTCCAGAGATCACACGGTAATAGAGGAGCTCTGGCTCTGCCTCTCCTCTGCTCCAGAGATCACACGGTAATAGAGGAGCGCTGGCTCTGCCGCACCTCTGCTCCAGAGATCACGCGGTAATAGAGGAGCTCTGGCTCTGCCGCTCCTCTGCTCCAGAGATCACACGGTAATAGAGGAGCTCTGGCTCCGCCGCTCCTCTGCTCCAGAGATCACACGGTAATAGAGGAGCTCTGGCTCCGCCGCTCCTCTGCTCCAGAGATCACACGGTAATAGAGGAGCTCTGGCTCTGCCGCTCCTCTGCTCCAGAGATTACATGGTAATAGAGGAGCTCTGGCTCTGCCGCTCCTCTGCTCCAGAGATCACACGGTAATAGAGGAGCGATCACACGGTAATAGAGGAGCTCTGGCTCTGCCGCTCCTCTGCTCCAGAGATCACACGATAATAGAGGAGCTCTGGCTCTGCCTCTCCTCTGCTCCAGAGATCACACAGTAATAGAGGAGCTCTGGCTCCACCGCTCCTCTGCTCCAGAGATCACACGGTAATGGAGGAGCTCTGGCTCCGCCGCTCCTCTGCTCCAGAGATCACTCGGTAATAGAGGAGCTCTGGCTCTGCCTCTCCTCTGCTCCAGAGATCACACGGTAATAGAGGAGCTCTGGCTCCGCCGCTCCTCTGCTCCAGAGATCACACGGTAATAGAGGAGCTCTTGCTCCGCCGCTCCTCTGCTCCAGAGATCACACGGTAATAGAGGAGCTCTGGCTCTGCCGCTCCTCTGCTCCAGAGATCACACGGTAATAGAGGAGCTCTGGCTCCGCCGCTCCTCTGCTCCAGAGATCACACAGTAATAGAGGAGCTCTGGCTCCGCCTCTCCTCTGCTCCAGAGATCACACGGTAATAGAGGAGCTCTGGCTCCGCCTCTCCTCTGCTCCAGAGATCACACGGTAATAGAGGAGCTCTGGCTCCGCCGCTCCTCTGCTCCAGAGATCACACGGTATTAGAGGAGCTCTGGCTGCTCTGCTCCAGAGATCACACGATAATAGAGGAGCTCTGGCTCTGCCTCTCCTCTGCTCCAGAGATCACATAGTAATAGAGGAGCTCTGGCTCCACCGCTCCTCTGCTCCAGAGATCACACGGTAATGGAGGAGCTCTGGCTCCGCCGCTCCTCTGCTCCAGAGATCACTCGGTAATAGAGGAGCTCTGGCTCTGCCTCTCCTCTGCTCCAGAGATCACACGGTAATAGAGGAGCTCTGGCTCCGCCGCTCCTCTGCTCCAGAGATCACACGGTAATAGAGGAGCTCTTGCTCCGCCGCTCCTCTGCTCCAGAGATCACACGATAATAGAGGAGCTCTGGCTCTGCCTCTCCTCTGCTCCAGAGATCACACAGTAATAGAGGAGCTCTGGCTCCACCGCTCCTCTGCTCCAGAGATCACACGGTAATGGAGGAGCTCTGGCTCCGCCGCTCCTCTGCTCCAGAGATCACTCGGTAATAGAGGAGCTCTGGCTCTGCCTCTCCTCTGCTCCAGAGATCACACGGTAATAGAGGAGCTCTGGCTCCGCCGCTCCTCTGCTCCAGAGATCACACGGTAATAGAGGAGCTCTTGCTCCGCCGCTCCTCTGCTCCAGAGATCACACGGTAATAGAGGAGCTCTGGCTCTGCCGCTCCTCTGCTCCAGAGATCACACGGTAATAGAGGAGCTCTGGCTCCGCCGCTCCTCTGCTCCAGAGATCACACAGTAATAGAGGAGCTCTGGCTCCGCCTCTCCTCTGCTCCAGAGATCACACGGTAATAGAGGAGCTCTGGCTCCGCCTCTCCTCTGCTCCAGAGATCACACGGTAATAGAGGAGCTCTGGCTCCGCCGCTCCTCTGCTCCAGAGATCACACGGTATTAGAGGAGCTCTGGCTGCTCTGCTCCAGAGATCACACGATAATAGAGGAGCTCTGGCTCTGCCTCTCCTCTGCTCCAGAGATCACATAGTAATAGAGAAGCTCTGGCTCCACCGCTCCTCTGCTCCAGAGATCACACGGTAATGGAGGAGCTCTGGCTCCGCCGCTCCTCTGCTCCAGAGATCACTCGGTAATAGAGGAGCTCTGGCTCTGCCTCTCCTCTGCTCCAGAGATCACACGGTAATAGAGGAGCTCTGGCTCCGCCGCTCCTCTGCTCCAGAGATCACACGGTAATAGAGGAGCTCTTGCTCCGCCGCTCCTCTGCTCCAGAGATCACACGGTAATAGAGGAGCTCTGGCTCTGCCTCTCCTCTGCTCCAGAGATCACACGGTAATAGAGGAGCTCTGGCTCCGCCGCTCCTCTGCTCCAGAGATCACACGGTAATAGAGGAGCTCTGGCTCCGCCTCTCCTCTGCTCCAGAGATCACACGGTAATAGAGGAGCTCTGGCTCCGCCTCTCCTCTGCTCCAGAGATCACACGGTAATAGAGGAGCTCTGGCTCCGCCGCTCCTCTGCTCCAGAGATCACACGGTAATAGAGGAGCTCTGGCTGCTCTGCTCCAGAGATCACACGGTAATAGTGGAGCTCTGGCACCGCCGTTCCTCTGCTCCAGAGATCACACGGTATTGGAGGAGCTCTGGCTCTGCCTCTCCTCTGCTCCAGAGATCACACGGTAAAAGAGGAGCTCTGGCTCCGCCGCTCCTCTGCTCCAGAGATCACACGGTAATAGAGGAGCTCTGGCTCCGCCGCTGCTCTGCTCCAGAGATCACACGGTAATAGAGGAGCCCTGGCTCCGCCGCTCCTCTGCTCCAGAGATCACACGGTAATAGAGGAGCTGTGGCTCTGCCGCTCCTCTGCTCCAGAGATCACACGGTAATAGAGGAGCTCTGGCTCCGCCGCTGCTCTGCTCCAGAGATCACACGGTAATAGAGGAGCTCTGGCTCCGCCGCTGCTCTGCTCCAGAGATCACACGGTAATAGAGGAGCTCTGGCTCCGCCGCTGCTCTGCTCCAGAGATCACACGGTAATAGAGGAGCCCTGGCTCCGCCGCTCCTCTGCTCCAGAGATCACACGGTAATAGAGGAGCCCTGGCTCCGCCGCTCCTCTGCTCCAGAGATCACACGGTAATAGAGGAGCTCTGGCTCCGTGAGGTGTTGGGTTCAAATCAGGCCTACATACTCTGCTAAACTCTCGGACACCTTAGTATAGAAGTTGGCACGGACACTGGAAAATGCAAAAGACAAGTTTATTAAGACCCCATGGGGTGGTGGTACATTCCTACAGCACCCTTCGGCAATGTAAGAAGTAGCACACCGAACATCGGTGCGCGACCTCCTTTATACAGTTTAATGACAATAAAAAGATAGGCGGTTACAAGTTACACACTTTAGGTACATATAAGGTCATTTTTGGAACACAGCCAGCATGTGGGAGGAGTTTAATGGCACTGGTCAGTTTGTGCTAACATTCCTAAAGAATGACCAGTCGATGCATAGTGCGCATGTGCGCTTGACCAGTACTAAAAATAGCCTGTTGCCGAGCAGAATAAATGACCATGGGTATCGAGAAAGGACAAAGGGGCACGCTGACCACGAGGCAGTGTTTTCATACAAAATGGAAGTCGGAAGGGTTCAAAATGGCCCCCGTACATTTTGGTCAAGTTAACGGAAAAGATCGTGTAGCTGAGCTAAACGCTAACTCAGGAGCTGCCAAAACACGACAGACGGCCCTTTTAGCGTTTAGCAAAAGCTACCTCATAACGGACGTAATCAGGATTCTCGTCATCAATGTTAATGGCCATTATTTTCAGCACTTCATCGTTGACCAATTTCTCTTGCTTAATAATAGCTCGTTTGGACGGGATACAGGCTGTGATACATACAGAGCATAAGGTTGGGCCACATTGAATACATAAACAAAGGGAAAACAATACTCCAATGAAAATACATAGAATGTTTAATAATTTCCAACCCCAAGTACTAAATAGGGTCCAGAACCAACCAGAAAAGGTCCAAGTCCCATTTTCTGGGTGGATCTCAGCAGCTATCTTATGTAATTTCGTAATCGAACCATACACGGAAGGTGAATTATCTGGCACGTACACACAGCAACTACTACCGATAATGCGGCATGCTCCACCACGATCAGCTAGTATCACGTCTAGAACCATTCGGTTCTGGAGCGTCACAATTCTAGTAATCTGCAATTCTTCAGTTATATTCCCTAAGGCAGAGGCAGTTTCATTAGCAACGGCTTCCACTACACGTGTAAGCCTCCTTATCTTTCGGCTATTCAACGCAGCTCCTACAAATGAAAATAAACCTAGATTGAAATCTACATATTGCTGTAAAGTAGTATCAGTTTGATCTATCCCATCAAGATCTAATGTTCTTTTAACTCTGTTTAGTACGAAGTCATGGTACAAAACATAATCATTGTGATACATAGGAGGAGCAATGAATACAGGCGGCAGTACAAAAGCTATGTAACATGTCCCTAACCATCCCAGTGGCAGACGGTGGTATCCCTTGTTCCCACAAATGAAATATGTATTACGTGAGGCTACAAATGCAATTCCGTTTGGTGTATCAAAAGCAAGTGTAACATTACATTCACTGCGGCCTACAGGGATTGTACCTTTATTTCTAATACAAAGATCTGCTTTTGTGTCAATAACCGTTATCACGTGTAAATTCGTTACATTTATAAGTCTTTGATTCGTATAAACACGAGGTGCAGATACATTGTCCGGACGATATTCTTCCCATTCAAATTTAGTTCCTTCAGCTTGTGGATAACCATCTCTGTCATTAAAACATATCTTGTTCAATCGAAAGAGTAGTCCATCTTTCGTTGGCCATCGTAAAGTAAAAAGAAGAGTGTACCAAGCATTACAAGAACCATTATGAGAAAACGGGAGAGGAATAAGTGGCGTTCCTCCTCTCTTCTGATGTCCAGGCAACATTCCACATACCCAACAGTTTGATGTGTTGGTCATGTTGTGAGTGTGATGCAAAATCTGAATAAAACTGTTATTCAAATAGGTCTGTCTATGTCTCTCTTCATGATAAGGCAAAGTAAAATGAAAATGTTCGGACGGGCTTGGAGTGGTAGGCAGTAAGTGTTCTCGTGCAGGAAACAATTGTTCTATAGTCCAAGCTACCACTGCAATCACTACTATAGTCAACACAAACAATACAGCACCAAGAATTCTCCCTTTTCGTGTCGAAGGAGATGCCATAATTCGCAAAACAAATGATCTTCAAAAGCAACACTAAGAGAAAAAAACGATGGTTCTGGACTGAGGCTGCCGTTGGTTTGTTCTCCGAGATTCAAGACGGGTGTCGCTACACTGGGCAGAACTGATCCCCCCCCCTTGATATTCCCGGCTTCCGTTTCACAAACCTCAGAGCGGTTACCAACCAGTTTCAAAAATGCAAAAAGAAATTATTTCCTAGAACGTAGATTGTACTTCACTCCATCAGAAACAGTGTGGTCCAGGAAGGCTCCCTCCAATTCATCAGACGTAACAGCTGGGCTCTTTTCTGCATCCAAAATTTTCCTGTAGTCGGATAGCACCACAGGGCTCACCAGATCCGGGGAAACACGACGACAATGGGTGGAATGGATCCACCGTTTCTTGTTGGTCACTCGTACTGCTGTTCGGGTGGCAAGCAGCACCTGCTCAGGACCATGCCACCTCGGTTCCAAACTGCTGGATCTCTCAAATACTTTGACCATCACGTGGTCCCCAGGGCGAAGATCATGAGCCTCACCAGTGGAGTTATCGGGGAGCGCTTCTCGAACCTGCTGATGAATAGAAAGTAAATCATTTGTTAATCGTGCCAGATAGTCATTCATCATTATACAAGGCACATCATGTATCAAACGAGGCTTAGGAACTCCCCAAATATTCATCGGCCTTCCGAACACCACTTCATATGGTGTGAGGCCAGATCGAGAATGTGGCACTGATCGAATAGACAGCAATGCCAAGGGCAAAGCGTCCGGCCATTTCAAAGATGTGGATGCCACAATCTTTGCTAGCTTCAGCTTCAGAGTTGCATTGTATCTTTCTACCAAACCTGCTGATTGCGGATGAAAGACAGCGTGGAATCGTTGCTTGATTCCCAATCCTTTCAGGACGTACTCCACTACTTTCCCAATAAAATGCGGACCATTATCATTCCACATAAATTTACAAACACCATAGCGAGGGAAGTACTCTTTGAGTAACACCTTAGCTGTTGTCAATGCTGTATTGTCTTTCGTAGGGTAAGCCTCAATCCATTTACTGAAGGCACACACCACCACTAAGACATACTTGAGGTTATTACAGCGTTCCAGCTGGATGTAGTCCATTTGCAGTACTTCGAATGGTGCAGTAGGTGGAACAAACCCTCCTTTAGGAGTATGAGTCCCTTGTCCAGGATTGTGCTGTAGACATATCAGGCAGGTCTGCACTACTCTCTTAGCCGTATTAGCAATTTCAGGATTTTCCCAAACCCGTGTGAGCAATTTAGTAATTGCGAGAGCTCCAATGTGTGCCAGCCCATGCGTCATCTGTACCATTGTTTGTAGATAGGCCATGGGTAATTTCCATTTCTCCATATCTTTACTACGCCAGCAGCCCTCATCATCCAACACTCCTTCAGTGGCCCATTTCACAAGTTCTGCTTCAGATGCAGACTTCTGTATATCTAATATTTCTTCTCTAGCATTATGCCACCGTTCAGCTTGTGATTTCACCACGTACATGGGGGAATTATTTTGTAGCATAGCAGTCTCTCTCGCAATGCGATCTGCGAAAGCATTGCCTTGTCCTATTTTGTCCGTCTCCTTCTTGTGTGCACTGCATTTGACTATTGCTACTTTCTTTGGACATAATAGTGCATTCAGGAGATCGCGTACCAATTCTCCATGCATGATGTGTACTCCGTGTGAAGTCAAGAATCCTCGTTCTTTCCAGAGTAGGCCAAAATCATGCACTACTCCAAAAGCGTAACGACTATCCGTGTAAATGTTCACACATAGCCCAGCACTTAACTCACATGCTTTCGTTAAGGCTATCAATTCAGCTGCTTGGGCCGATTTCTGGGGTATCCGTGCTGCTTCTACCACTGTCTTAAGTGTCGTGATCGCATAAGCTGCGGAAGTCGTACCATCTGGTAACTTCACACACGATCCATCGACCCACAGTTCCCCATCTACATCTGGAAATGGTGTATCCTGCAAGTCGATATGACCCTTTGTCTGTTCCTCAGTCAGAAAAACACAGTCATGTTGTTCTTCCTTCTGGGTCTCAGCAACAGGATCCGGCAGTAAAGTAGCAGGGTTCAGTGTCGCACATCGCTTTAGTGTGATGTGCGGCGCCAACAACGTTAGCTCATATCCTGTTAGGTGGGCACTGGTTAGATGCTGTGTTTTTGTTTGATTCAACAAGGCATCTACCGCATGGGGAACTAACACCAACAATTTGTGTGACAAAACTATTCCCTCACTTTGTCGTATAGCTACTGCTGTTGCTGCAACTGCTCGAAAACATCCAGGCAACCCTCGAGCCACAGGGTCGAGTACTGCCGAGAAATATGCACAAGGTCTCTGTTTGTCTCCGTGTACCTGCACTAAGACTGACAATGCGCACCCATCCTTCTCGTGTACATACAATGTAAAGATCTTCGTGTAATCAGGTGTACCTAGCACTGGTGCAGAACAAAGAGCTTGTCTCAATTGTTCAAAAGCATTCTGACATTCATCTGTCCATTCAATGGGAATCGGTGTATCTTTGGACAACAATGCTAACAAAGGCTTAACAGTGTGAGAAAAACCCAATATCCATTGCCTACAAAAAGACGTCAGACCTATAAAGGCACGTACATCCTTCTGAGTGCGGGGGACTGGTGTATCTAAAACTGCTTGGATTCGATCTGGTGTTAATGCACGGCCCTCCTTAGACAAAAGATGACCGAGGTAGGTCACCTTGGGTCTACAATACTGTAACTTCTTCTTCGAAACCTTATGATTATTTTTGGCTAAGAAAGAAAGCAAGGAAAGGGTACTTTTCTCACATTGTTCCTGCGTGTCTGCTGCAAGCAAGATGTCATCCACATACTGTATAAGAGCCACTCCATCTTGTAATTCAAAGGAATCAAGCTGTCTCTTTAAAGCCTGACTATAGATGCTAGGACTTTCAGTATAGCCTTGAGGAACTCGACAGAATCTATACGATTTATTATCTAATGTAAATCCAAAGAGATATCGACTATCAGGATGTACAGGAATCGAGAAAAATTCGTTTTTCAAATCGATGACCGTAAAAGTAGTTGCCGTTGGTGGAACCAACGTAAGCAACGTGGTGATGTCAGACACCACCGGGTACTGAGGCACTACTATCTTGTTTATTTCCCTCAAATCAATAATAAAACTGTAAACCTTAGCATCTGTATCTCTTTTAAGGATCGGTAGAATTGGGCTGTTGCAAACATTGTAGGGAACTTCCTCAACTACTCCTGCCAAAATCAAATCATTCACAATGTGTATCAAAGCAATTTCACCTTCCCTCGAAATTTTATACTGTGGGACAGGTGGCAGAGATACTCCCTCCTTTACCGTAATATGTACTGGGGGAATACTCATCTGTCCTACATCAGTATCAGAAGTGGCCCACAATGATTTTGGTTGGGAGGCTAATACTTCAGATTCATGGAGAAGACACACTCGCTCTATTTCTGGATAATTTTCGTTCAACACAACCCGCACTCCTTCTGGGGCACAGCGAATAGTAGCTCGAAAATGTTTTAACATATCGAGCCCCATAATATTATCTGGTGTATTTGGAGACAGCAAAAAGGGACAAGGGGCAGCAAATTTATAAACATGAAATGCAACAGGTTGAGACAGTGGGCTAGAAGTAGGTGTTCCATCGAACCCTATAGCTGTAATTACCTCGCCAGACAGGGGAGCCCTTGGAACCAAGTGTTTGGACAAAGCGCTACGAGTAGCTCCTGTATCGACCAGAAATTGATCAGTGGAACCCAAAACATGTGCTTCTATGTATGGACCTCTTTGATCAACCGGTACCTCAACCGATTCCACACCCCATCCTACGCAACCCTATGCATAGCGCTCATCACGTTGTTCAACAGAGCCACCCTCATTTATCTGATATTGATTGCGATTATCGAATGTATTATAATCTGTCTGACCACGACCCCTTGCTCCATATCCTCCCCGATCATTCGTCCCATAACCTCCTCGATCATTTGTCCCATAACCTCTCGGTCCTCCATAATTATTCCTGGACCTACCACTTCCTCGTCCCCTCCAATTACACTGTTCTCGAAACAATGGACAATCTGCAATCCAATGTCCAAACTGTCTACAGTATGCACACTGATTCACAGATATGTCGGAACGAGGAGGAGGAGCGTTATTATACGATCCTCGTCCCCCTCGATTGTTTCCCCTCGTAGCCTGCACCTGAGCCAACATTACCTTCGTCTTTAAATCCTTTGCTTTCTTATCACTACTTTCCTTTGCCTCCAATTCCTGTCGTTCATAATATTGAGCCATAGTCAATAAAGAAGCAGGGGTTGCCGTGGTCCACGAACTTTCACTCGTCTTTAATCGTTTTGCAATCTCCGGTAGGAGATTAGCCACATATTTGTCAACGAATAAATGTCTGCCTGTATCTTCTGTCAATGATTGTCCACTGTAATCATGGAACGCTTCCTCAAAGCGAGAAAAGAAATCTGAAACCGATTCATCCGTTTTCTGTTTACAAGAGGCTAATATGGTCCAATCAATCTTTTTAGCGGGAACGAGCGTTTTTAATTTATTTAGTATGCACCCTGGAAGGTCCAATATTAATTGACAAGGCTTACATGCTGGTTCCCTGTCTAAGTCAGCTTGAACTATATCTTTCCAACCTGCCCCAAGAGTCGTGGGATCATCAAACTTACGAATCGCTCTCCACATATCAGGGGGAAATATTAGCCCAAAAAACAGATCAATATCAACTAACGTCATAATACATGATGAAATCGCGCTTTCAACACTTTCATAGAAAGCCGCTGGATTTTTACGGGGATCAGGCAAAGCATTCTTAAGCGCCATAACATCTGCTCTATTCTAAGGCGTATAAACACAGTTATATATAAAATACCCCTTGGCGTCTTTAGATGTTTTATCATCATCTGTGCCATCCCCTTTATGAGGGACATACAAAGGCGCAGCTTCTCGCATAGGTCTAATATTAATCGCGGCGATCTTATCTGTTCCAAAGATAGAGCATTCTTTGGATATCTCCGTTGATTCGGACGCAGGCGGACCCTTTGACTTTTCCAACTCCCGTAGTCGTGTCGCCTCATTCCGTAGCTGAACCAAACGTTTGAAAAATTCATCCGCATCTGAAAGAACAAAGAGACCTTTACGAAAGTTATCGCGACCCTTGGATATATCCTTGGGTTCTAACTCTGGAGAATATTTTCTAAAGCGTTCAACAACCTCATCTCCAAAATGATCTAAGAAATACATTCGCTCCTGATCAGACCATTGTTCCATTTGCTTACTAATTTCAGAAACAGTGATAGTATTAATATTTAACTTTCGTGCAAACGAACGCAATTCCACAGTTCGTTCCGCATGTAACCTTGTACGCTGTGTATTCTGGTCGTCCTCATCCGCATCCTTGTTCGGAGCCGTAGGTGCGACGTACGGAGGCGGACAGCGATCTAGTAATGAAAAATCATCTGTTTCATTAGTAAGGACCGGATAAAGAGGACGCCGGATGGGAAACTGACCATTAACCTGTAAATTATGTTCCCGAGTCTCCCTCTCTTTCTGTTCCTGCAACTCCTTCTCCTGTAGCTGTAAAGCTTTGTCGCGTGCAGCCTTTCGCTGCACCTTCTCCGCCAAGGCTTCCTCACGCTTCATTCGTTCACGCACCTCTTTCTCCCACATACGCACACAATCAAACATCTCTTGTCTAGACCTTCGCTGAAACAAACACTGCTCCACATACTGAACCTTTCGTAAATCAAATGACCCATGTAGTGGCCACTGTAATTCACGATCGGCTTTACTGTATTTGTGCCATAATGTGCTGTACATTATTGGCGGAATGCCAAATTTTACATACATCTCACGATTTGGAGTCCCCTCTGGGGGAGCCGGCTGTGATTTATTTAATCGATAACTGGTACCATTCTCAAAGCAGCACATTCCTCGGAGCGTGCAGAAAACAGGCATGTTCAAAAATACCACGAAAACGTGATACTACATAAAATGGCACTTAATGTGTTTCATACACGGTGTGCCGTTCAAATCAAAGAAATCAGAGAAATATCCCTACATGCCTGCCTATGTGAGGTGCACTCCACATATAAATCAAATTCAAAGATTCAAATGTTAGCTAACTCAACAAATTCAAATTCAAATTCAAAAAGCCATAGTAAGTGTCAGTAGACTACCTCACCAATCAGAAGCTTACAACAAATTCAAAAAGCCATAGTAAGTGTCAATAGACTACCTCACCAATCAGAAGCTTACAACAAATTCAAAGAGCCATAGTAAGTGTCAATAGACTACCTCACCAATCAGAAGCTTACCGAATATCTTCAAACGTCCAAGATCCATCTGCCAAGTTCTGTGATCGAATCAGCCAAAACGGCACTACACGACAATCCAAGATCGGAATCTCAGTCGAGGACCGGCGCCACCTGGAAGGTCAGATCAGAAGGAAGGAAAGAAACACCGTGGATGCCAAGACTCGGGTCACTCAGTGGCAGCGATCGCTTCCATGGCGAGTTTCCAAACCTTCGTCGCGACCTCTCCTTTGGGCATCCGAGTCGCCAATGAGTCCCTTCGTGGTCGCCAATTGAGGTGTTGGGTTCAAATCAGGCCTACATACTCTGCTAAACTCTCGGACACCTTAGTATAGAAGTTGGCACGGACACTGGAAAATGCAAAAGACAAGTTTATTAAGACCCCATGGGGTGGTGGTACATTCCTACAGCACCCTTCGGCAATGTAAGAAGTAGCACACCGAACATCGGTGCGCGACCTCTTTTATACAGTTTAATGACAATAAAAAGATAGGCGGTTACAAGTTACACACTTTAGGTACATATAAGGTCATTTTTGGAACACAGCCAGCATGTGGGAGGAGTTTAATGGCACTGGTCAGTTTGTGCTAACATTCCTAAAGAATGACCAGTCGATGCATATTGCGCATGTGCGCTTGACCAGTACTAAAAATAGCCTGTTGCCGAGCAGAATAAATGACCATGGGTATCGAGAAAGGACAAAGGGGCACGCTGACCACGAGGCAGCGTTTTCATACAAAATGGAAGTCGGAAGGGTTCAAAATGGCCCCCGTACATTTTGGTCAAGGTAACGGAAAAGATCGTGTAGCTGAGCTAAACGCTAACTCAGGAGCTGCCAAAACACGACATCCGACGCTCCTCTGCTCCAGAGATCACACGGTAATAGAGGAGCTCTGGCTCCGCCGCTCCTCTGCTCCAGAGATCACACGGTAATAGAGGAGCTCTGGCTCCGCCGCTCCTCTGCTCCAGAGATCACTCGGTAATAGAGGAGCTCTTGCTCCACCGCTCCTCTGCTCCAGAAATCACACGGTAATAGAGGAGCTCTGGCTCTGCCTCTCCTCTGCTCCAGAGATCACACGGTCATAGAGGAGCTCTGGCTCCGCCTCTCCTCTGCTCCAGCGATCACGCGGTCATAGAGGAGCTCTGGCTCCGCCTCTCCTCTGCTCCAGAGATCACACGGTAATAGAGGATCTCTGGCTCCGCTGCTCCTCTGCTCCAGAGATCACACGGTAAAAGAGGAGCTCTGGCTCCGCCGCTCCTCTGCTCCAAAGATCACACGGTAATAGAGGAGCTCTGGCTCTGCGCTCCTCTGCTCCAGAGATCACACGGTAATAATGGAGCTCTGGCTCTGCCGCTCCTCTGCTCCGGAGATCACACGGTAATAGAGGAGCTCTGGCTCTGCCTCTCCTCTGCTCCAGAGATCACATGGTAATAGAGGAGCTCTGGCTCCGCCGCTCCTCTGCTCCAGAGATCACACGGAAATAGAGGAGCTCTGGCTCTGCCGCTGCTCTGCTCCAGAGATCAACGGTAATAGAGGAGCTCTGGCAAGCTCCCCTCATAAACAGAACAAGTGCAGCTTTAAATTCAGCACTGCGCGCTCCCCCACACGGAGAACAAGTATAGCAGCCGTGCAAGCTTCCCTCACAAACAGAACAAGTGCAGCTTTAAATTCAGCACTGCACGCTCCCCCACATGGAAAAGAAGTACAGCAGCCGTGCAAGCTTCCCTCATAAAAAGAACAAGTGCAGCTTTAAATCAGCACAGCACGCTCCCCCCACAGAGAACAAGTACAGCAGTCATGCGAGCTTCCCTCATAAACAGAACAAGTACAGCTTTAAATTCAGCACTGCGCGCTCCCCCACATGGAGAACAAGTACAGCAGCCGTGCAAGCTTCCATCATAAACAGAACAAGTGCAGCTTTAAATTCAGCCCTGCAAGCTCCCCCACACGGAGAACAAGTACAGCAGCCGTGCAAGCTTCCCTCATAAACAGAACAAGTGCAGCTTTAAATTCAGCACTGCACGCTCCCCCCACAGAGAACAAGTACAGCAGCCGTGCAAGCTTCCCTCATAAACAGAACAAGTGCAGCTTTAAATTCAGCACTGCAAGCTCCCCCACATGGAGAACAAGTACAGCAGCCGTGCAAGCTTCCCTCATAAACAGAACAAGTGCAGCTTTAAATTCAGCACTGCACGCTCCCCCCACAGAGAACAAGTACAGCAGCCGTGCAAGCTTCCCTCATAAACAGAACAAGTGCAGCTTTAAATTCAGCACTGCACGCTCCCCCCACAGAGAACAAGTACAGCAGTAATGCAAGCTTCCCTCACAAACAGAACAAGTGCAGCTTTAAATTCAGCACTGCACGCTCCCCCACACGGAGAACAAGTACAGCAGCCGTGCAAGCTTCCCTCATAAACAGAACAAGTGCAGCTTTAAATTCAGCACTGCACGCTCCCCCCACAGAGAACAAGTACAGCAGCCGTGCAAGCTTCCCTCATAAACAGAACAAGTGCAGCTTTAAATTCAGCACTGCACGCTCCCCCCACAGAGAGCAAGTACAGCAGTAATGCAAGCTTCCCTCACAAACAGAACAAGTGCAGCTTTAAATTCAGCACTGCACGCTCCCCCACACGGAGAACAAGTACAGCAGCCATGCAAGCTTCCCTCATAAACAGAACAAGTGCAGCTTTAAATTCAGCAGTGCACACTCCCCCACACGGAGAACAAGTACAGCAGCCGTGCAAGCTTCCCTCATAAACAGAACAAGTGCAGCTTTAAATTCAGCACTGCACACTCCTCCACACGGAGAACAAGTACAGCAGCCGTGCAAGCTTCCCTCATAAACAGAACAAGTGCAGCTTTAAATTCAGCACTGCACACTCCCCCACACGGAGAACAAGTACAGCAGCCGTGCAAGCTTCCCTCATAAACAGAACAAGTGCAGCTTTAAATTCAGCACTGCAAACTCCCCCACACGGAGAACAAGTACAGCAGCCGTGCAAGCTTCCCTCATAAACAGAACAAGTGCAGCTTTAAATTCAGCACTGCACGCTCCCCCACACGGAGAACAAGTACAGCAGTAATGCAAGCTTCCCTCACAAACAGAACAAGTGCAGCTTTAAATTCAGCACTGCAAGCTCCCCCACACAGAAAACAAGTGCAGCAGCCGTGCCCTCTGAGAGCCAGAACTATAACACCAAGAATCCGTACTGTACCCGGGTGTGTAACAAGGAGGATGGACTTCATTCACCTACTTTTCTCACTACTAAAGAATTAGGATTGACAGACCCTGACTCAGCAGCCAGGTGACAGTGGGAGGGGAAAGGTGTTTCTTGTGCTCCTCAGATCAGGGAGTACTGGGCTGCGACAGCTACTGTTCTGGTTATTTAAACCTTGTTTTGGATACTTTAGCAATAAATCCTTAGAGTTATTAATGTTTGAATCCCCTCTCTCTTTCTCGCTCCTTCTTAGCCTCTATCGCTGTGGGATAACCGGTGCTTCCTGCGCAGCTCTGGCTGCCGCCCTTCGCTCCAACCGCTCTTTGCTGGAACTGGACTTGAGTTGGAATGACCTGAGTGACACTGGTGCGACCCTGATCTGTGACGCCCTGAAGCACCCAGACACCCGGCTGCAGAAGATCCGGTAAGGAGCGGAGGGAAAGAGGGCCTTGGGTTTTCTGTATCATCTGAGTTTTCTATTTCCCTCTGTAGTTATCAATCAATCAATCATAACATTTGTATAGCGCGCTACTCACCCGGAGGGGTCTCAAGGCACTGGGGGAGAGGGGTCCGTTACTGCTCGAAAAGACAGGTCTTGAGTTGCTTCCTGAAGGAGAGATGGTCCTGGGTTCACCGGAGGTGGATGGGGAAGGAGTTCCATGTCTTGGCTGCCAGGTAGGATTAGGATATTCCTCCGGTGGTAGCTCTGCGTATGCGTGGAACAGTGGCGAGAGCGAGGCTGGTCGATCGTAGCTGGCGGGTGGGAGTGTAGAAGGTCAGGCGGTTGTTGAGGTACTTGGAGCCCAGGTCGTGGAGAGCCTTGTGTGCGTGGGTGAGGAGTCTGAACATGATCCTCTTGCTGACGGGGAGCCAGTGCAGGTCTCTCAGGTGGCCGGAGATGTGGCTGTGTCGGGGGATGTCCAGGACGAGTCGTGCGGAGGCGTTCTGGATGCGTTGGAGTCTTTTCTGAAGTTTGGCTGTGGTTCCGGCATAGAGGGTGTTTCCGTAGTCCAGGCGGCTGGTGACGAGTGCCTGGGTGACCGTCTTCCTGGTTTCGGTGGGGATCCACCGGAAGATTTTGCGGAGCATGCGCAGGGTGTTGAAGCACGATGATGAGACGACGTTGACTTGTCTTGTCATCGAGAGGGAGGAGTCCAGGATGAAGCCCAGGTTACGTGGGTGGTCCGTTGGCTTGGGAGTGGTGCCCAGGGCAGGGGGCCACCAGGAGTCGTCCCACGCGGAGGGCGATGATCCCAGGATGAGGACTTCCGTCTTGTCTGAGTTCAGTTTCAGGTGGCTGTTCTTCATCCACTCGGCAACGTCTTTCATCCCTTTGTGTAGGCTGGTTCTGGCGGTGGCGGGGTCGTTGGTGAGGGAGAGGATCAGCTGGGTGTCATCGGTGTAGGAGATGATGTTGAGGTTGTGTTGGCGTGCGATGGCTGCGAGGGGGCTCATGTAGACGTTGAAGAGGGTGGGGCGAAGTGATGATCCTTGTGGTACGCTGCAGATGACTTCGGTGGCCTCCGATCTGAACGGGGGGAGGCGGACTCTCTTGGTTCTTCCGGTGAGGAACGAGATGATCCACTCCAGTGCCGTCTCTTGGATTCCGATGTTGCTGAGGCGCTGCACTAGGGTGCGGTGGCAGACAGTGTTGAACGCTGCGGAGAGGTCCAAGAGGATGAGGGCCGCTGTTTCCCCGTTGTTGAGCAGGGATCTGATGTCGTCAGTGGCTGCGATGAGGGCGGTCTCGGTGCTGTGGTTGGCTCGGAAACCGGACTGCGAGTGGTCGAGGGTTCCGTTCGCCTCGAGGAAGGAGGCAAGCTGTCTGGTAACGGTCTTCTCGATGACTTTGGCAGGAAAAGGGAGGAGCGAGATGGGGCGGAAGTTCTTGAGGTCGGTGGGGTCCGCTGTTGGTTTCTTCAGGAGGGCGCTGAGCTCGGCGTGCTTCCAGCTCTCTGGGAAGGTGGCGGTGTTGAAGGAGGTGTTGATGATGTCCCGGAGTTGGGGTGCGATGATGGAGTCGGCCTTGTTGAAGATGTGGTGGGGGCAGGGGTCGGTTGGTGATCCGGAGTGGATGGTGTTCATCGTGCGGGTAGTGTCTTCGGTGCTGACCGGGGTCCAGGCGCAGAGGGTGGTGGGGGGGCATTGGTTCAGAGGTTGGGTGCGTGGTCTGTGCGCCGAAGCTGTTGTGTATGTCGGCGATCTTGCTGAGAAAGAACGAGGCGAGTGAGTCGCAGATGTCTTGCGAGGGAGTGATGTCGTTGTTTCCGGCCCTGTGGTTGGAGAGCTCTTTGACGATGCTGAAGAGTTCCTTGCTGTTGTGGGCATTGTTGTCCAGTCGTTCTTTGAATGCTGTCTTCTTGGTGGTGCGGATCAGCTGGTGGTGTTTGCGGGTGGCGTGCTTGAGGGCATTCATGTTGTCTGTGGTCTGGTTGTTGCGCCAGGTTTTCTCGAGGGTGCGGCAGTTCTTCTTGGAGTTCTTAAGTTCGTCGGTGAACCAAGAGGCTTTCTTGCTGCCGGGTCTGCTGGGAGGGGTCTTCAGTGGTGTGAGGTCATCTGCGCAGTTGGTGATCCACTGTGTGAGGTTGCTGGCTGCTTCGTTGGGGTCCGTTGTGCTGGCGGGAGGGTTCTGGAGGTGATGAGCTGGTCTGCAGTGATCTTGATCCAGCTCCTGCGGGGAACCTGTTGCGGGTGGTGGTGGGTCGTGGTTTTTCTGAAGCTGAAGTGGACGCAGCTGTGGTCAGTCCAATGAAGTCCGGTTGAGTGGCTTAAGGAGATGTATTTGCTGGAGGAGAAGACTGGGTCAAGCATGTGGCCGGCGTAGTGGGTGGGGGTGTTCACCAGTTGCTTGAGTCTGAGGTTGGCAAGGTTGTCCAGCAGGGTGGTGGTGTTGCTGTCCTTGTTGTTCTCCAGGTGGAAGTTGAGGTCCCCTAGGAGGATGTAGTCAGCGGAGGGGAGGGCGTGCGGGCTGATGAAGTCTGCGATGTCTTTGCTGAATTGTGTGCTTGGGCCCGGGGGTCAGTAGATCAGGGTGCCTCTGAGTGTGGTCTTGGGGTCAGTGTGTATCTGGAAGTGGAGGTGCTCGGCGGCAGTGAGGGTGTCGTCGGAGTTGGTTGTAATGCGGATGGTGTTCTTGTGTACGATGGCGATGCCTCCTCCAGTCTGGTTGACGCGGTCCCTCCGGGTGATCTTGTATCCGTCCGGGATGGCGATGGCGATGTCGGGCGCTGAGGAGGCGTTCATCCAGGTTTCCGTGAGGAAGGCGACGTCTGGTGATGTTGTGTCGAGCAGATTCCAGAGTTCCACGGCGTGTCTGTGGACGGAGCGGGTGTTGAGCAGGATGCACTTGAGGTGGTTGCTGCTGGTGATCGGCTTGGTGGGTGCTGTGTAGGTCCGGAGGCAGGTGAATCGGCAGGCTTGGCAGGTCAAGGGTCCGTGTGTGCGCCTCGGGGTAGCTTGATAGCGGCGGCGGGTCGGCCGGCGTTGAGTGCGTGGAGCGTGGCGGCATCGTAGGTCCAGCGGGTGGGCTGGCATCGGAGGGGGCCAGGGGTTCTGGCGCTGGGCGCGGTCCAGGCGCGGACGGGCGCAGGCGGACTTGCCTTTTGCGCGCCTTCGGCGAAGTGGGAGGGAGGAGCAGCTGGGAGGCGGGAGGGAGCGGGGCGGCGAATGAGGGTCGGGGAAAGGAAGGGGGTGGGGCCACAGGGGGGTAGCGGCGGGGAAGAGGAGTGGTGGGAAAAGGAGAGGCGGGAAAAAAACTGCGGTAGCGGCGAGGGGGGAGGCCTGAGGGCAGAGTCCCTAGCAGGCAGCGGCTAACCACGGGCAGGAAGCAGTGGCAGGAGTGGGCAGCAGTGGTGACCTTGCACGCGGGGGCCGTGTGGTAGGTGGAGCGACCTGGAGGGGTCACAGCTCACTGCCGCGCGGTCCCCGCCATATATGGCCAAGTGGGAGGGAAGAGCAGCTGGGAGGCGGGAGCGGGCGGCGAATGAGGGTAGGGGAAAGGGAAGGGGGCAGGGCCGCAGGGGGGCAGCGGCAGGGAAGAGGAGTGGCGGGAAAAGGAGAGGCGGGAAAAAACAGCAGTAGCGGCGAGGGGGAGGCCTGAGGGCAGAGTCCCTAGCAGGCAGCGGCTAACCACGGGCAGGAAGCAGTGGCAGGAGTAGGCAGCAGTGGTGACCTGGCACGCGGGGGGTGCGGTAGGTGGAGCGACCTGGAGGGGTCACCTACGAGCACAGCCTCTCTCCTCCACATGTTTGTCTTGCAGGAGGATTTTGTAGTAGCAGCGACCCAAGAATGGACTAGAAGAACGTTCCCAAAGGATGAATGTCTGAGTCATTCCTTTATGATGCTTTAATCCATGGCTCCACAGGCCCACCCTATCAGTGATTCTTTAGGGTCCGGTACTCTGCTCTTCATTGATACCAAATGAGGAATCACGTGTTTGCCTAAATCATCTTCTCAAGAGTCCTTTTCCAATCCAAACCATTCGCTGTCGATCGTTGAACATTCCCCTTCACCTTCAGGTTTACTCTCAACAAAACCATTCACTTGAGGTCTCTACAGAGCTGTTCTTTCATACTTGACCCCAGTTCTCCTTCTATACAAACTGTATTCCATCACACAACACTGTGTTTCTAGGACTCCTCTTTCCAATGAAAACGGTTTCTCAGAAGTGACACAAGCACTTCACAAGTCCCTTCCCCACAGACCTTCTTACAAAGCCCTGTGTGATAGTTCACTAATATCATTGAATGCTTCACATGAAATAAAATGTCCACAGCCCTAAAAATGATTGCTATTCCCTATAGTTGACTGGGTATTTAACGTGGTCAGCGGTGGTTGTAGGACATTGTGTTCACTTCAGTATTTGCACCTGTGCAGCAATGGTTCACTTCCTCTTCCAGGTAAAATAAAGGAAGTAATCAGAACCACTTTTATGTAGTGTTAAACCCAGGTAGTGTGACTGCACTGACTCTCATCAAATCACACTTCTCTTCCCAATATCCATTTCTTGATCTTTCTCTGGCTGTAGGATGCGGGGTGTGGTCCACCCTGGACCATCCAGCAGATTGTTGGCTCTTGTCATGTGATTGTTGCATCCATCAAAGGGGACACAAGGCCTCTAGCAGGGGATGTGCACTTGCGGCTGGATGATGGGGCCTCCTCTCTGGGGCCTGCATGGGTCAGTACACTTTCTGTTCCCCGTGCAGGTCAGTGCCCAGAGGTTTCATCAGGGAGCTCAGACTTCACTGACATCACACTAGGAGCATCATCATTCACTTGAGTGTGTTTCTGGCTCTTGTTCACTGGGCCTCAGTCAGTGGTTGTCAGCCATCTTGTTTACAATGGACGTCTCCCACTGCACACTTCCATTGTTACTATTTCCATATCACACAGTCAAGCAGAGCTCTATTTATTTATTTTCTCGATTTTCTTTCTTGCTCCAATAAAACTACCTACAGGAGCCTAATAAAGTTACCATTTCGAGGAAGCTTTCAATGGCAGCTGCTCCATATGAACACACACGTTTGACAACAAGATTTGAGGCTGCGAAGGACTCTTTGAACATCCCTGTAGAACCGAGGGGGCAGCAGACATTGATGATCCTACAGACCCGCCTCCAGCTGGGGGGTTGGGTAACACTGAGGAGCCCTGAGGCCCTCAGAGTGAGTACAGATGGTTTCATCCCAGACTGTCTGGACAAATATCTCACCTCTGTGTGGATCATGCGGAAGACATTTTGCCCACAGCATTCTAGGAATTCCAAAGTATTTTCATTTATTGCTGAGTTTATTGGTTTTAAAATGGTTTCATGACCTAGTCCTGCTGTGCCTCGGGCTATGATGAGTGTTGATGAATTTGGATTTCATCATTTTTTGTTAAATGAAATGTATGTTTGATTAATAACATTATGTATTTTGGCTGTGTTTTATGGACTTTATCTCAAATAAACAATGTTATAATAATAAGATATTCAAAGACCAGGCATGTGTGAGGAGCAGGTGGGGCATCACTTGTACCTGCCTATGAGGTGTGAGGAGCAGGTGGGGCATCACTTGTACCTGCCTATGAGGTGTGAGGAGCAGGTGGGATATCACTTGTACCTGCCTATGAGGTGAGGGGCAGGTGGGACATCACTTGTACCTGCCTATGAGGTGTGAGGAGCAGGAGGGACATCACTTTTACCTGCCTATGAGGTGAGGGGCAGGTGGGATATCACTTGTACCTGCCAATGAGGTGTGAGGAGCAGGAGGGACATCACTTTTACCTGCCTATGAGGTGTGAGGAGCAGGTGGGATATCACTTGTACCTGCCTATGAGGTGAGGAGCAGGTGGGACATCACTTGTACCTGCCTATGAGGTGTGAGGAGCAGGTGGGACATCACTTGTACCTGCCTATGAGGTGTGAGGATCAGGTAGGATATCACTTGTACCTGCCTATGAGGTGTGAGGAGCAGGTGGGACATCACTTGTATCTTCCTATGAGGTGTGAGGAGCAGGAGGGATATCACTTGTACCTGCCTATGAGGTGAGGGGCAGGTGGGATATCACTTGTACCTGCCAAATAGGTGTGAGGAGCAGGAGGGACATCACTTGTACCTGCCTATGAGGTGTGAGGAGCAGGTGGGATATCACTTGTACCTGCCTATGAGGTGAGGAGCAGGTGGGACATCACTTGTACCTGCCTATGAGGTGTGAGGAGCAGGTGGGACATCACTTGTACCTGCCTATGAGGTGTGAGGATCAGGTAGGATATCACTTGTACCTGCCTATGAGGTGTGAGGATCAGGTGGGATATCACTTGTACCTGCCTATGAGGTGTGAGGAGCAGGTGGGACTCACTTGTACCTGCCTATGAGGTGTGAAGAGCAGGTGGGAAATCTCTTGTACCTACCTATGAGGTGTGAGGAGCAGGTGGGACATCACTTGTACCTGCCTATGAGGTGTGAGGATTCAGAAAAGGGGGTGGTGATGCTCATTGCACCATCAGGATTCAAGCAAGCCGGGCCGACGACGCCTGAAATGGCAGAAACCGGTCCCCGGAAGCTTGTTTCCTTCCCAGTGTAAGAATTGGCTTGGTAGTTTGGTTTGCCCTGTTCCCATCATGCACTGGGACAGGAACAGACTAATTTGCATATAGCCAGGTTCTGAACTGGGATGGTGCAGTGAGCTAAAAAACGGTGTTGGATCTAGCCCTGATCTCTTGACTGGGTGAGAGTATTCTGCTTAATTCAGAAACTCTGTCCATCACCACCCCTTGTTGTTAAATATTTTGTCCACCCTAAGCGTGGAAGGGTATACTCAGATGTGAGTCCCTTGCTCATTGCACCATCAGGATTCAAGCAAGCCGGGCCGACGACGCCTGGAATGGCAGAAACCGGTCCCCGGAAGCTTGTTTCCTTCCCAGTGTAAGAATTGGCATGGTAGTTTGGTTTGCCCTGTTCCCATCATGCACTGGGACAGGAACAGACTCATTTGCATATAGCCAGGTTCTGAACTGGGATGGTGCAGTGAGCTAAAAAACGGTGTTGGATCTAGCCCTGATCTCTTGACTGGGTGAGAGTGGTCTGCTTAATTCAGAAACTCTGTCCATCACCACCCCTTGTTGTTAAATATGAGGTGTGAGGAGCAGGTGGGATATTTGATATCACTTGTACCCGCCTATGAGGTGTGAGGAGCAGGTGGGACATCACTTGTAGCTTCCTATGAGGTGTGAGGATCAGGTAGGATATCGCTTGTACCTTCCTATGAGGTGTGAGGAGCAGGTGGGACATCACTTGTACCTGCCTATGAGGTATGAGGAGCAGGTGGGACATCACTTGTACCTGCCTATGAACATATGGGGGAAGTATTTGAAATGATGCGTGGAAAAACTGGAACTGGAACTAGCCTGGAAATCAGGGACTGACAAATCAACCCTAAGCAGACTAGCTAATGCGGCAGCAAAAAGGAAATCCTTTTTGGAGGATAAACAATCACTTGCAAATCGTCGGCATGGTTGGACTATTAATAACTCTTTTACCTCATTAAAACCTCTTGCATATCTTACATCCCACTTCAGCGGTCACTTAAAAAAAGCATTCACAGATTATAGGATGGGCATGCACGTCTCGAAGGACTTATTACCTTCTTGGAAACACTCACACCAGACGGAGCAATGTCGCCTCTGCGGGTACAAAACCGAAACTCTAGCCCATCTTTTCTGTGTATGCCCGGCACTGATACGACAGAGACGACGTTATTTGAAATACATTTTTAACGAGCTGAATATTCGATCATGCAGACACGCAGTTACAAGCTGGTTGGGAGGAGCTTCCATTATCTTGGCATGCAGTGGAGTCAAATTTCTGGACGAGGCGAGAAAATGCTTAGGACAATCTGATCAGGGGGAACATCGTGGCGGAGGGCCAAATTGAGACTAGAATTAAAGATCCTGAGACAGACTGTGGAGCCTCCGAGGAAGTTTTTACTTCCCTACTTCTTTTTAAACTGCATCGTTTTTAACTTTATTAGATCTTGAGAAGTAATAACTCAAGAACATTTTATTAACTTTGCATTTTATCTTATCATGTGAAATTTGCAATAATTTTTATTAATTACGCAATAAATCTTTTGACTTGCACCTGCCTATGAGGTGTGAGGAGCAGGTGGGACATCACTTGTACGTGCCTATGAGGTGTGAGGAGCAGGTGGGACATTACTTGTACCTCCCTAAGAGGTGCGAGGAGCAGGTAGGACATCACTTGTACCTGGCTATGAGGTGTGAGATGCAGGTGGGACATCACTTGTACCTGCCTATGAGGTGTGAGGAGCAGGTGGGACATCACTTTTACGTGCCTATGAGGTGTGAGGAGCAGGTGGGATATCACTTGTACCTGCCTATGAGGTGTGAGGAGCAGGTGAGATATCACTTGTACCTGCCTATGAGGTGTGAGGAGCAGGTGGGACATTACTTGTACCTCCCTAAGAGGTGCGAGGAGCAGGTAGGACATCACTTGTACCTGTCTATGAGGTGTGAGGATCAGGTGGGATATGTGATATCACTTGTACCTCCCTAAGAGGTGCGAGGAGCAGGTGGGATATCACTTGTGCCCATCTATGAGGTGTGAGGAGCAGGTGGAAAAGATCCCTTGGAGTGTCATGGTGGGGTGGTGGCTACTCCAACGATCAAGCTCACTGTGATTTATCGTTGTCATGGTTACCTCTCCCCATACAGCGGTGTTCGGTTGGTGCAGCGGATGCGCTCGTGCATCCGTACCACCGGGCACGTGGGAGTCGGAGAGCTCTAAAGGACCTCTACGCAGCCACTCTTTTGATTCTCTCTGGATTGTGCCCTAACCTTGGGTTCACTCAGTATGAGAAGAATGTTGGGCAGTGGGCACTTGGTTGGCTGGTGTGATTGATTTCCGTTTGCAATGTGTATCAGTATTTATTGGCCTGTATTGTGTTTAGAGAAGGTAGAGGATTGCTGGAAAAGAGGAGGTGGTCTCCACGGTGGTTGGTAGCTCTACTAATGAATATGTACTCAGTGATGTCGTAGATACTGCGCATACTGGATTATTTGTTGTCATTTATGTCCACAATATTGAATCAGTATCTGACCCTCTCTTGTCTCCACAGGCTTGCAAAGTATTCCATTAATTCGTCTGTGATTGATGATCTGAAGGGAGCTCGACCAGGGCTAGAGATCGTGGAGGACGACTTCTGAAGAGCTTTATTCTGAATGTCCGGGGTGTGTTGAGAACAGTGACGGAGGTAGAGTTTTTGGAACACCACTGGTGAAGAGAATGATCCTGGACGTCCTTGGTGTGCTCAGAGCTGGAGGTCCTCTACGATAACCTGTGAAGTGCTGTATCTTGAACAAAGATGGTGCGGGGTCAAAGCCCCCTCACCAATAGTCTACTCTACATTGACAATTTTTCAGTCACTGCTATTTCACGCTATGTTTGTGTAACACGGACAATGCTAATATGTTATTGAAGTTAAATCACTCCAGGGGGTCTGGTCAATCACCAGGTTTGAATGATGCTGCTTCAGACGCTGCAAGAGGCCTCCATGGGCCTCCTTTGTCCAGACTAAACACATATGGATCTCATTCAAACACTGACTGTAGAGTGAGTGAGTGCAACGTGTAAATAAGTCACATTATAGGCTGATTGTCTCAGAGAACTAAAAGAATCAGAAGGGTGAGCCGTGACCAGCTCAATGAAGAGAGCAAGAACAAAACCCCTCCGAGAAGTTGCCAAACACACTCTGGGATGATAAAGTAGAACATGAATGAAGTATGACAACAATTACAACTCTGTGACAGTGAGAGACAAAACCGTAGACACGAATGTGAACAAGCCAGGGTCAGCACCATCTGAAACAGGCCTGTAACACAACACACAGCTGTGGAGTGTGAGAGTCACAAACTCAAAGATAACACATCACAAAAGAAACGGAGGGTGAGAAACACAACCTCAGTTTGATGTGTTGCTCTGGGCGGCATGTCTAGATTAGTTTCAGCAACTGGTGATCAGTCGGGCCGCCTTCCACTCTTTCGTTTTGTTGCACACACTCCCACTTCACCTGACAATGGAGTCCCGGGGGTGACACTCGCAGAGTGTTCTCCCCCGGGCTATTTCGGGCAATGGTACTCCCTGGACTGTCACGCGGCTGGGGTGCTGCAGGGATTGGTTGGTGGCGATAGCACGAGCGCGGTCACCCCCAACGTTCTATTGCGCACTTCGGGAGGAAAGAAGAGGTAGGGCTGGCTAAATTTGGCCCGCCCTACCACCCCCTTTTTTTGTATAATTTCTGTATAACTTTCTGTATGACCTTGCCAATGATTGTTTTTTTATATGCAATAAAGTTCATTACGAGTGGTTGTCGCTTGGACAGGTGGCAGATTTGGAGGAAATCAAGACCGGCAGGAAAGGGTGGGGGCATTAAGAATAGGTTCGGACAGAGGGAAGCAGGGGAGAGAAGTTGGAGTCAAGAGGTAGGCAGGGATGGAGATAGGCGTTTGGGGAGGAGGTTTAGGCCGAACAAGGTGGGGAAATAGTTGACAGGGGGATATGGCTTAGGGGATGGGGGTGTTAGTTTGGGAAATGTTTCATATTATGATCTGTTATGTATTTATATTGTATATTGCCTACCTGTCCAATAAAGCCGGCTTTTACTCCATTTTATTGTTGTTTATTGTTATTTTTTTTATATAGCGCATAAATCACCCGAAGGTCTCAGAGCGCTTGCATTCACACCACACCAGACAGATATAGAAGGCAGAAATGATTAAAAAAGGAAAGGAGAGTTTACTGAAACAGCCATGTCTTCAGATTTTTTCGGAATCTAAGGTGAATGGGTTGAACCCTAACTGATACGGGCAGGGAGTTCCAGAGAACAGGTGCGGATTTACTGAAAGATCTGTCGCCATTTCTAACAGTGCGCACTTTAGAGACCTTTAGAAGCTGCTTGCCAGCGGACTTGAGGGCTCTAACAGGTAGGTGGGGTTTAAGCTTACTTTCCAGGTAGGCTGGTTCTTGTCCATGAATGCCCTTATGGACTAGGCAGCACATTTTAAATTGGATCCATTTCCTAATGGGGAGCCAGTGCAGGGCCCTAAGAGAGGGAGCCGATGGGGTGCGGGAAGGAAGGTCCAATACCACTCTGGCTGCAGTGTTCTGCAGCACCTGCAACTTAGTCAGGAGGTTTTCATTTATTGAGGAGAGAAGGGCATTCCCATAATCAATGCGACTAATGATAAGGCCTTGGACTAGGGGCATGCGGGACGGGAGGGGAAGCCACTTGAAGATTATTTTTAGACTGCGCAACAGGCCAAAGCATGTCTGCGAGATTTTATTGACATGTTCCGACATGGACAGTCTGTCGTCAGTTGTCACTCCGAGGTTCCTAACCGAGGACCTGGGGGGTGGACAGGGTCCAAGAGTGGTGGGCCGCCAGTCCTTGGTCCAGAGTTTGTCTGCTGCTCCAAAAAGTACAATCTCTGTTTTGCTGGCGTTCAGTTTTAAAAAATTGTTTGTCATCCAATTATCTATCTCGACCATACAGTTTTGGAATCTAGATTTGGTTTCGGCGGGGTCAGGGCCAATGGTGACCAGCAGCTGGGTATCATACGCATACGATACTGTGTCAAAGCCGTGGAATTTGATGACTTTCGCCAAGGGGGATACATATATGTTGAAAAGCGTTGGGCTTAATATTGAGCCCTGGGGAACACCTTTATCATTATCCTGATAATTGGAGGAATACATTCCTACCTGCACTTTAGAACGTCTAATAGACAAGTAGCTCCTTAGCCAGAGTAGCGCTGGGCCCTCGACACCAATCTCCACCATCCTCTCAAAGAGAATATGATACGAGATGGTGTCGAAGGCCGCAGACAAGTCAAGTAGGACCATATGGTAGATTGTCCTTTGTCTAAAGTGATTCTAACATTGTCTGTGATTTCAAGAAGGGCCGTCTTGGTACTGTGATGAACCCCGAAGGTGGATTGGGAAGGGTCCAGAAGTTTATTACCCTCTAAGAAAGAGACTAATTGCTTATTGATCAGAGATTCCATAATTTTACCAAACAGGGGGAGGAGCGAGATGGGGCGATAGTTTACAAGAAGTTTGGGATCGGCCATGTTTTTTTTTTAGAATAGGTCTGATGATGGCCTCCTTCCAGTGCGTAGGGACCGAAGCACGCAATAGAGACAGATTAAGAATTTTTGTAAGGTCAGTGATTAAAGCTGGTGTAATTTTAGCCAGAGTCTGCGCCAAAGCAGGATCATCCGGAGAACCAGATTTGATGAGTCTAAGGGTGGATTCAACATCTGTTACAGAAAAAGGAGTGAAGTCACTTAAGAAAGAGCTGGAAGGATTCATATTAGTGATTACTCTATTAGCAGTGGGGGCTTGCTGACTTAAAGGAATTATTTGAGGAAAGTTTTTATGTATTGCATCTATTTTATCATGGAAATATACTGAGACCGTACCTACCCAATCTTGAGACTGGGTAGAGGTGGTGTCGTGTCAGGTTCAGTCAGGTCCACATACTCTGCTAAAACTCACGAACACCTTAAAACAGAAGTTGGCACGGAAACTGAAAATGCAAAAGACAAGTTTATTAAGACCCCATGGGGTGGTGGTACATTCCTACAGCACCCTTCGGCAATGCCAGAAGTATCACACCGAACATCGGTGCGCGACCTCTTTTATACAGTTTAACAGCAATAAAAAGAATAGGCGGTATACTTTCGTACAGTTTAGGTACATATAAGGGCATTTTTGGAACACAGCCAACATGTGGGAGGAGTTTAGTATCACTGGTCAGTTTGGAGAACATTCCTGAGAGATGACCAGTCAGTTTACGAATGCGCATGTGTGTGCTTGACCAGTACTAAAAATAGCCTGTTGCTGGGCAAGGTTTATGGTCATGGGTACAGAGAAAGGACAAAAGGGCATGCTGACCACGCGGCAGCATGTTCATACAAAATGGAAGCCACTGAATACAAAATGGCTCCCGCACGTTTTAGTCAAGTTAACGTAAAGAGCTCGTGTAGCTGAGCTAAATGCTAACTCAGGTGCTGCCAAATTACAACAGACGGCCCTTTTAGCATTTAGCTGAAGCTACCTCATAATGAAAGTAATCAGGATACTCGTCGCCAATATTGATCACCATAATGTTCATCATTTCAGCATTAATCATTTTTGCAATAGCTCGTTTGGAAGGAATACAGGCTGTAATACATACAGAACATAAGGTAGGGCCACATTGAATACACAGTCAGAGAAAAAAGAGTATTCCAATAATTATACATAGAATAGTTAATAATTTCCAACCCCAGGTACTAAGTAGAGTCCAGAACCAATTAGAGAATGTCCATGTTCCATTCTCAGGGTGAATTTCAGCAGCAATTTTATGCAATTTGGAAATAGCATCATACACAGAAGGTGAATTATCTGGCACGTATACACAACAACTACTACCGATGATGCAGAATGCACCCCCACGGTCAGCTAGCACTACGTCCAGAACCATTCGGTTCTGGAGCGTTACAATTCTAGTGATCTGAAGTTCTTCAGTTATGTTTCCCAAAGCAGAGGCAGTTTCATTAGTAACAGCTTCCACAACACGTGTTAGCCGTCTTATTTTCCTACTGTTTAATGCAGCACCAACGAAGGAGAACAAGCCTAAATTAAAATCTACATATTGCTGTAAAGAGGTATCAGTTTAGTCTATAGTTTCAATGTATAATGTTCTCTTAACTCTATTCAGTATGAAATCATGATACAATACAAAGTCATTATGATACATAGGGGGAGCAATAAACACAGGTGGTAGCACAAAAGATATATAGCAATTTCCTAACCACCCAAGGGGAAGACGGTGGTATCCCTTATTTCCACAAATAAAATACGTGTTACGTGAAGCTACAAAAGTAATACCATTTGGTGTATCGAAAGCGAGAGTTGTGTTACATTCACTTTTCCCTACAGGGACAGTTCCTTTATTACGGATGCATAGATCAGCTTTTGTATCAATAACAGTAATCACATGTAAACTAGACATATTTATACGTCTTTGATTAGTGAAGATACGAGGTGTAGATTAAGCATGGGCGGATTTTGCGGATCCACGATTCGCGGATTTAGCGGATCCACGGATCGTGGATCCGCAAAATCCGCCTATTTAGCGGATTCAGCGGATTTGCGGATTGGGGGCGGGGCTTCCTCGAGTGTGTGGGCGGGGCCAAACGGACGGGGCTTCCACGCGAGCGCACATGCCTCTTGTGTGTCTAAAAGGTCAGAGCAGCATCGATGGTATATTTGGGAAGAAGGCACATCTGCCCAGCCTCCCAACGCTCACGATTTTTTTGGGGCTGATGCATGAGTCACTGCATTTGCGCTTCAACTAGTTCCAGCGACCAAGTGTGTGTTACTATGCAATCGCGCCGAAGTGCGCAGGGGTCCCTTTAGTGAAATGTCCATCATAGTGGGTAAATGGCGGGAAGACGGTGCACACCTCGAGTGTGTGAGCGGGGCCAAACGGACGGGGCGTCCATGCGAGCATGCCTCTTGTGTGTATAAAAGGGCAGAGACCGATCAGAGCAGCAGATTAATTTTTGGGCTGATCAATGAGTCACTGAATTAAAGCTTCAACTAGGGCACCGTTGAAATAATTTACCATGGCGCCGGCAAGCTGCCAGCGCCTTCCTGCAATAGTTACTTAATTAGCTTCAACAGGAAGCTCCAACTGTTAAAATAAAGCAGGCGCTCGAGCCCCTGCTGTATCTTATCTATTAGAGCTTCCTGTCGAAGCTAATTAAGTAACCATTTGAGGATGGCGCTGGCAGCTTGCCGGCGCCATCGTAAATTATGCAGGCTTGAACTTTTGACCGCAAAATCCGCTCCGATCGCGGATTGCGGATTCTCGGTAAATCCGCGAGAGTTCGCGGATCGCGGATTTACCGAAAATCCGCAAAATCCGCGATCGGAGCGGATTTTGCGCTCATGCTTAGTGTAGATACATTGTCCGGACGATATTCTTCCCACTCAAATTTAGTTCCTTCGGCTTGTGGATAGCCATCTCTATCATTATAACAGACTTTGTTTAATCGAAAGAGTAGTCCACCTTTTGTTGGCCATCTTAGAGTAAAAAGAAGAGTGTACCAAGCATTACAGGAACCATTATGAGAGAACGGAAGAGGAATAAGTGGAGTTCCTCCTTTCTTTTGATGTCCAGGCAACATCCCACATACCCAACAGTTCGTAGTATTAGTCATGTTGTGGGTGTGATGCAGAATCTGAATGAAACTGTTATTCAAATAAGTCTGTCTATGTCTCTCTTCATGATAAGGCAAAGTAAAATGGAAATGTTCAGATGGGCTTGGAGTGGTAGGCAGTAAATAGTCTCGTGCAGGAAGCAATCGTTCGATAGTCCAAGCTATTACGGCTATTACCACTATAGTCATAACAAAAAGCACAGCACCAAGAATTTTCTTGCTTCTCGTTGTAGCGGGTGCCATAGTTCACAAAACAAAGTTCTTCAAAAGCAAAAATAAAAAATAAAAAGTTAGTGCTGAGAACTGAGGCTGCCGCTGGTGTCTTCTCCGAGATTCAAGACAGGTGTCGCTATACTGGACAGAACTGATCCCCCCCCCCTTGATATTCCCGGCTTCCGTTTTCACAAACCTCAGAACGGTAACAAACCAGTCTTGAACAAAAAATTATTTCCTCGAACGCAGATTATACTTCACTCCATCAGAAACAGTGTGGTCCGGGAAGGCTCCCTCCGATTCATTAGGCGTGGCAGCTGGGCTCTTCTCTGCATCCAATATGTCTCGGTAGTCGGCTAACACTTCAGGATTCACCAGGTCCGGGGAAACATGACGGCAGTGGGTAGAATGTATCCACCGCTTCTTATTCGTGACCCGCACAGCCGTCCGAGTTGTCAGCAGTATCTGTTCAGGGCCACGCCACCTCGGCTCCAAACTGCTGGATCTCTCGAACGCACGAATCATCACATAATCGCCAGGATGAAGATCATGAGCCTCTCCACTGGAGTTGTCGGGGAGCGCTTCTCGAACCTGTTGATGAATAGAAAGCAAATCATTTGTTAATCGTGCCAAATAATCGTTCATCATTATACAAGGCACATCATGTATCAAACGAGGCTTAGGTACTCCCCAAATATTCATAGGCCTTCCAAACACCACTTCATAAGGTGTGAGGCCTGATCCAGAATGTGGTACTGATCTGATAGACAGCAGTGCCAAAGGCAGAGCGTCTGGACATTTCAAAGACGTGGATGCCACTATCTTTGCTAGCATCAGCTTCAGAGTCGCATTATACCTTTCTACTAGACCTGCTGAATGCGGGTGGAATACAGCATGAAACTTTTGCTTAATTCCCAATCCTTTCAGGACGTACTCCACTATTTTTCCAACGAAGTGAGGACCATTATCATTCCACAAAAATTTACAAACACCATAGCGCTGGAAGTACTCTTTAAGTAACACCTTAGCTGTTGTCAATGCTGTATTATCCTTCGTGGGGTAAGCCTCAATCCATTTACTGAAGGCACACACCACCACTAGGACATACTTCAGGTTATTACAGCGCTCCAGCTGGATGTAATCCATTTGCAGTACTTCGAATGGTGCAGTAGGTGGAACAAACCCTCCTTTAGGAGTATAAGTCCCTTTAGCAGGATTGTACTGTAAGCATATCAGACAGGTTTGCACTACTCTCTTGGCCGTGCTAGCAATCTCAGGATGCTCCCAAACTCGTGTGAGCAATTTGATAATTGCAAGAGCTCCAACGTGTGCCAGCCCATGTGTCATTTGAACCATTGTTGCAATAAGCAGCGGGCAATTTCCATCGTTCCATATCTTTGCTACGCCAACAACCCTCATCATCCAACACTCCCTCTGTTGCCCAAATTGCAAGTTCTGCTTCAGATGCTGATTTCTGTATGTCTAGTATTTCTTCTCTAGCATCGTGCCATCGCTCAGCCTGTGATTTCACCACATACATGGGAGAGACATTTTGTAACATAGCAGTCTCTCTCGCTATGCGATCTGCAAAAGCGTTTCCTTGTCCGATTTTGTCTGTCACTTTCTTATGCGCACTACATTTGATTATCGCTACTTTCTTTGGACATAATAGTGCATTCAGGAGATCACGTACCAATTCTCCATGCATAATATGCACTCCATGCGAGGTCAAGAACCCTCGTTCCTTCCAGAGTATGTCAAGGTTGGCACTCCGCAGGATCGTTGTGATGTGACAAAGCTCCACCTCCGGACCTCCCAAACACCCTGATTAGTAATGCACAGGGTGTTCGAGTGATACGGCGAGGGAAAAAACCCCTAAAAGGGGAAAAACCCGGGAAAGGAAAGGAAGGGAGCAGCTGGGAAAGGGAAGCTGTGAAAAGAAAAAGTACACAGGTTAATACAAGTAACGAAACCCTACTCTCTTTCAATTCTCACTGAAACAATAGTCTAAAGCCACCTGCCTGTTGCTGCCCTTTGCACGTCCAGCCAACCTCTACTCCTTCTTCTCTCCTTCCCTGTACAACAGGAATGCCAGCGTTAGTATGTGTGCGTAAAACACCGTTATAGGGACATATATATAGAAGGGAGGAAACCTACCCCGGGGGGAACAACCACCCGCTCCAATCAATATCCTAGGTCACAGCAGACCTGAGAAGTGGATTCCATCATCCACAGAACCCGGTTAGTTCCTGATATCAAATGGCTGTACTCCAAACACGGTAAGGCGTAGTTACTGCACCACCACCCTCCGCTTTGGTACATATAAGTCATCAACACAAAACAGTTAGTCACCCCAAACACGGCAAGGCGTAGTTCCTGCACCACCACCCTCCGCTTTGGTACCTGTAAGCTTTCCACACAAAATAGTCAGTACCCCAAACACGGCAAGGTGTAGTTACCGCACTACTGCCCTCCGCTTTGGTACCTGTATTCCACAACCATTAGTGCAACTCATAAATCACTGTTTTTCATGTCGGCAATGTGAAGGAAGACCCCCCTCTACATTCCGCCACTAGACGAGATCGAAGAACCCACAGTCAACACAAGATATGTGAGTTGCCACTCACTGTCTCCACAGTTACTGCAACAAAACAAAAACGCCCCAGATGAAGGCTGAGTCTGACTCCTGTGAGCAGGCTTACACGCTACTAATGCCACGAGCGCCACAGGGAATGGCGCGGTACTGTACCAGGACGTTGGAATCACCGGCAGGGATTCTTCCCGACTCACAGCAGGACAAGCCAGAGAACCGCCAGAGCTTCCGCGGGAATGGCGGAAAGAATCAAGTACACCCGCGCCCTGTCCAAGGCGCGCTATATCGCTGCGCCGCTAGGAAGCATGGGTAATGTAGTTCTGGAGCTACGCATCATGGGGGATGTAGTGTTTGCTGCTCAAAGTCATGCAGGCGCAAAGTCAGATCCTGACAGAGTAGGCCAAAATCGTGCACTACTCCAAAAGCGTAACGACTATCAGTGTAGATATTCACACACAATCCAGCACTTAACTCACATGCTTTCGTTAAGGCTATCAATTCAGCCGCTTAGGCCGATTTCTGCGGTATTCGCGCTGCTTCTACCACTGTCTTGAGTGTCGTGATCGCATAGGCTGCAGAGGTCGTACCATCTGGCAACTTTAAGCACGATCCATCAACCCACAGTTCCCCATCTACATCTGGAAGTGGCGTATCCTGCAAATCGATACGACCCTTTGTTTGTTCCTCAGTCAGAAAAACACAATCATGTTGTTCTTCCTTCTGGGTCTCAGCAACAGGATATGGCAATAAAGTAGCAGGGTTCAAAGTAGCACACCTCTTTACTGTAATATGTGGCGCCAACAACGTTAGCTCGTATCCTGTTAGACGGGCACTAGTTTGATGCTGTGTTTTTGTTTGATTCAGTAAAGCATCTACCGCATGGGGAACTAACACCAACAATTTGTGTGACAAAACTATTCCCTCACTCTGTCCTATAGCCACTGCTGTTGCTGCAACTGCTCGAAAACATCCAGGCAATCCTCGAGCCACAGGGTCGAGTACCGCTGAAAAGTACGCACAAGGTCTCTGTTTGTCTCTGTGTCTCTGCACTAGGACTGACAATGCGCACCCATCTTTCTCGTGCACGTATAATGTGAAAATCTTTGTGTAATCAGGTGTACCTAGCACTGGTGCAGAACAAAGAGCTTGTCTAAATTGTTCAAAAGCATTCTGACATTCATCTGTCCATTCAATGGGAATCGGTGTAGTGTTGGATAACAATGCTAACAATGGTTTTATAATGTGTGAGAATCCTAATATCCATTGCCTACAAAAGGACGTCAAACCTATGAAAGCACGAACATCTTTCTGAGTGCGGGGGACTGGCGTGTCTAAAACTGCTTGAATTCGATCTGATGTCAATGCGCGCCCCTCCTTAGACAAAAGATGACCGAGGTAGGTCACCTTTGGTCTACAGTATTGCAACTTTTTCCTTGAAACCTTATGATTATGCTTAGCAAGAAAAGAAAGCAAGAAAAAAGTGCTCTCCTCACATTGTTCCTGTGTGTCTGCTGCAAGCAAAATGTCATCCACATATTGAATAAGAGCCACCCCAGACTGTAGGTTGAAAGAATCAATCTGTCTTTTCAAAGCCTGACTATAAATGCTAGGACTTTCTGTGTAGCCTTGAGGAACCCTACAAAATCTATACGATTTATTATTTAATGTAAAGCCAAAAAGATATCGGCTGTCAGGATGTATGGGAATCGAGAAAAAAGCATTTTTAAGGTCAATGACCGTAAAGGTAGTTGCTGTGGGCGGAACCAAAGTAAGTAACGTGGTAATGTCAGACACCACCGGGTACTGGGGCACTACTATCTTATTGATTTCCCTCAAATCAATAATACAACGATAGACCTTGGTGTCTGTGTCTTTCTTGAGAATCGGAAGAATCGGGCTGTTACAAACATTATAGGGGACTTCCTCCACCACCCCTGCCATATTCAAGTCATGCACAATGTGTGTCAATGCAATTTCACCCTCTCTAGAGATTTTATACTGTGGGACACGCGGCAGAGATACTCCCTCCTTTACAGTAATACGTACTGGAGGAATAGTCATCTGTCCCACATCAGTATCGGAGGTGACCCACAACGTTTTTGGGAGAGAAGCCAACACATCGGCCTCTTGAAGGAGGCACAATCTCTGAACTTCTGGATAATTTTCATTCAGAATAACCCGCACCCCTTCAGGGGCACAGCGTATCGTTGCTCGAAAATGTTTTAACATATCAAGTCCCACAATATTATCCGGTGTGTTCGCAAATTTATCAATGGAAAGTGTAACGGGTTGAGATAATGGGCTAAAAGAAGGTGTTCCATCGAACCCTATTGCTGTAATCGTGTCGCCAGACACGGGAGCCCTTGGAACCAAGTGTTTGGACAAAGCGCTACGAGTAGCTCCTGTATCGACCAGAAACTGATCAGCAGAACCCAAGACATGTGCTGATATATATGGACACCTTTGATCTACTGGTACTTCAACCGATTCCACACCCCATCCTACGCAATCCTATGCATAACGATTTTCTTGTGACTCAGAAGATTCACCCTCAGCTATCTGATACTGATTCCGTCGGTCAAAAGTATTATGGTCTGTCTGTCCACGACCCCTTGCTTCAAACCTTCCACGATCACTCGCTCCACCCCTCGATCCTGAATAACTATTCCTAGACCTTCCACTCCCTCGACCACGCTGATTACGCTGTTCTCGAAGCACCGGACAATCCGAAGCCCAATGTCCAAACTGTTTACGGTATGCACACTGATCCTCAGAAATATCGGAACGGGGAGAAGACGCACTATACGATCCTCGTCTACCTCTATCGTTTCCTCTCGGCTGCGTAGCGTAAACCTGAGCCAACATCACCTTCATCTTCAAATCTTTTGCTTTCTTATCATTACTTTCCTTAGCCTCCAATTCCTGTCGTTTGTAATATTGAGCCACAGTCAATAAAGAAGCAGGGGTTGCCGTGGTCCATGAACTTTCACTAGCCTTTAATCGTTTTGCAATCTCTGGTAGGAGATTAGCCACATACTTATCAACGAACAAATGCCTGCCTGTATCTTCTGTTAATAATTGACCACTGTAATCATGAAACGCTTCCTCGAAACGTGAAAAGAAATCAGAGACCGTTTCATCCGGCTTCTGTTTGCATGACGCTAACATTGTTCAATCAATTTTCTTAGGGGGAACAAGCGTTTTCAATTTAGTCAAAATAGCCTCTGGGAGATTTAATATTAATTGGCATGGTTTACATGCAGGTTCCCTGTCTAAATCAGCTTGAACTATATCCTTCCAATCTGCACCAAAAATCGTTCGATCATCAAACTTACGAATCGCCCTCCACATATCAGGAGGCAATATCATCCCATAAAAAAGATCAATATCAACTAATGTCATAACACATGAAGAAATGGCACCTTCCACACCTTTATAGAAAGCTGCTGGATTTTTACGGGGGTCAGGCAAAGCATTCTTAAGCGCCATAACATCTGCTCTATTCCAAGGCGTATAAACCCAATTATATATAAAATAACCCTTTGCACCCGCAGATGATTTATTATCATCTGTACCTTGGCCTTTAGGAGGAACATACGGCGCAGCTTCTCGCATAGGCATAACATTAATCGCAGCGTTCTTATCTGTTTCAAAGATAGGGCATTCTTTGGATAGTTCCGTCGATCCAGACGCGGGCGAACCTGATGTCTTTTTCGACTCCCGTAGCCGTGACGCTTCATCCCGTAGCTGAACCAAACGCTGGAAAAACGTATCCGCATCTGTAAGAACAAAGAGACCTTTACCAAAATTATCACGACCAACTGATATATCCTTAGGTTCTAATTCAGAGGAATACCGTCTAAACCGTTCAACAACTTCATCTCCTAAATGATCTAAAAAATACAATTGTTCCTTATCAGACCATTTACTCATGTACTCATTAATCTCTGAAACAGTTATAGAATTTGTATTAAGTTTGCGCGCAAGCGAACGCAATTCCTCAGTTCGATCAGCAGTTAACCTAGTACGCTGTGTATTCTGATCATCCTCATCCAATTCCTCATCCGCGGCCGTAGGCGGAACATACGGAGGCGGGCAACTATCTAATAATGAAAAATCATCTGATTCATTAGTAAGAACAGGATAAAGAGGACGTCGAATAGGGAACTGACCATTAACCTGTAAATTACATTCTCGAGTCTCCCTCTATTTCTGTTCCTGCAATTCTTTCTCCTGTAGCTGTAAAGCTTTGTCACGATCAGCCTTTCGCTGCTCCTTATCCACCAAGGCATCCTCATTCATTCGCGCACCGCTTTCTCCCACATACGCACACAATCAAACATATCCTGCCTAGACCTGCGCTGAAACAAACACTGCTCTACATATTGAACCTTTCGCAAATCGAATGACCCATGTAGTGGCCATTGTAATTCACGATCGGCTTTGGTATATCTATGCCATAATTTGCTATACATTCTAGGCGGAAGGCCAAATTTTACGTACATATCGCGATTAGGCGTCCCCTCTGGGGGAGCCAGCTGAGATTCATTTAATCGATAACTGGTACCATTTCCAAGACAGCACATTCCTCGAAGTGTGCTGAGAACAGGCATGTCAAAATATCACGAAAACGTGATACTACATAAAATGGCACTTAATATGCTTTACGCACGGTGTGCCGTTCAAACAAATACAAAGTCAGAGAAATATCCCTGCATGCCTGCCTATGTGAGGTGCACTCCACATATAAGTCAAATTCATAGGTCCAAACGTTAGCTAACTCAAACAAATTCAAAAAGCCACAGTAAGTGTCAGTAGACTACCTCAACAATCACAAGCTTACCAAGTATCCTCAAAACGTCCAGATTCCAACTGCCAAGTACTTTAATTGAATCAGCGAAACGGGCACTGCACGACAACCCAACCGATCAGGATCTCAGTCGAGGACCGGCGCCACCTGGAAGGTCAGATCAGAAGTAAAGGAAAAAACACCGTGGGTGCCAAGACTCGGGTCACTCAACGGCAGCGTACGCGTCCATGGCGAGTTTCCAATCCTTCGTCGCGACCTCTCCTTCGGGCATCCGAGTCGCCGATGAGTCCCTTTGTGGTCGCCAATTTGTGGTATCGGGTTCAGTCAGGTCTACATACTCTGCTTTACTTACGAATACCTTAAAACAGAAGTTGGCCCGGAAGCTGAAAAATGCAAGAGACAAGTTTATTAAGACCCCATGGGGTGGTGGTATATTCCTACAGCACCCTTCGGCAATGCAAGAAGTATCACACCGAACATCGGTGTGCGACCTCTTTTATACCGTTTTACAGCAATAAAAAGAATAGGCGTGTTGGACCCGGCCTCATGGCGTGGTCCTACCACTCCCGCATGGCGGGCCCAGAACGACATCGGCCCTCCGCCGAGCCTCGGGCGGCCCCCTTTGCCGACCCTGCACGCCCCAACACCAACACTGCCGGTCAGGTTACCATCCCGGACCACCACTACCGGCCTGACTCCATCTTGGGCCTAGCACATTCTGAGCACGAGGCCGCGCCCGACTCCATCTTGGGCCCCTCACGTCACGAACGACGTCCTGAGCACGAGGCCTCGCCCGACTCCATCTTGGGCGCACCACGTCACGAACACGTGGCCTCGGCCCCGGCCCAGGCCCCAGCGAAGCCCCGACATCGAGGCACCAACATCCACCCAGGTGGTCGAGTGGCCACTCAACAGATCCGAGAGGAGGGAAGTTTCGATGGGCCTCCAGACGCCCCCGGACGCCTGGTATCGATCGCCCTCTGGCCTCCCTGCGCGCTGGCTCCACCCCCCTGCTGGGTGTCTGGACACCATCATCCCGGCCCCTCTGGCCCCCAGGCGCAAGGGTCCGGACATCAAAGAACTCCAGTCCTATATCTGGGCCAGCCCCGGAGTAGGACGGCAGTTGTATCCTGGACTGGAAGCCCTGCTGACGCTGTCGCGGCCGACACCAGAAGAACTCAGTTGCCTGTAACCGGAAGCTACCCTGAGAGCCTGCTGGCGCTGCCGTGGCCCACCTTCGCTGAACCATCTTGAGAGCCTGCTGGCACTGCCGCGGCCCACCGTCGCGGAACTATCTTGAGAGCCTGCTGGCGCTGCCCGGAGACCAACACGACCCCAGCGGGGGAAAGACCCGCAAATCTAGGCACGGGCCTCTCCCACGAAGACGTCCGAGAACGAGAGAGGAACCGGCTCCACGAGTTGGAGCTCGCCCGACTCCGACATGACGGAGAAATAGAGCTGGCCGAAAGAAAAACAGCCCTCGAGCAACTACGGTTGGAAGGAGACCTGGAGGAAAGACGAAGACAAAGAGACCTCGAGGAAAAGAAACTCATGCTCGAGCATGAGCGTGGCTTAAAGGAACTAGAAATCAAGGCCAAAACAAACGATGCCAACGCATCCGGGGCAAGACCTCGCCCCCTCCGGTGGACACGAAGGTGCACATACCCAAGGATGTCGTCAAAGAGTACTATAAGAACGACGACATCCAACAGTGGTTCAAAGCCTACGAAGTAGCCATGACCGCCCATCGAGTACCCCTCAAAGACTGGGGCGCCGGCCTGTGGGGGAAGTTCGTCAACGAGGGGAGAGACACCCTGCTGGAGCTCCCCGATGCCGAGATGACCTTGAACGAGCACATTAAAACCGCTCTCCTCACTCGCTACGGACTCACCCCCGATATGTACCGGCAGCGATTCCGAGACTGTCAAAAAATCCCCGGTACCACTTGGGTGGAGTACGTGAACTTTTACAGCAGAGCCTTCGAGGGGTGGATCAAAGGCAGCCAGGTCACCACCTACCAGCAGTTGGTCGACCTCATTATATGGGAACATGTTTCCAACAACTGCTTCATCCAACTCCGGCAGCATCTCCTCGACAGCAAATTGACAGAGCCACGAAAACTCGCTGTCGAGGCTGATAGATGGGTGAGCACCCGAGTCCCCCGGAGCCCGATGGGAGACTACGGCCGGGGATCCCCGGGGAACCACCGACCACGAGGCGGCAGAGGAAGCCAGAGCAGGGGCCGAGATCCCCCTATGGGGTCCTCCCCTACCTCCACTTCGCCATCCCTGGGCCGAACGGGGGTTCCTCCAGCGAGACCGGGGCCCCGCCCGAATGTTAAGTGCCACAGATGCCAGCGACAGGGTCATTATGCGAACGACCCCCTTTGCCCGATGAACCAGCGCCCCGGCACCACCGGTCCTCCGAACCGCCAGATCGCGGCCGCCGCCCTGGGTCCAGAAGGAGGCGAGGAAGAAGACAACGACCCCGAGCAGGCCGAGTGGGAGCCCGCCGCTATGATCTTGGCATGACTGGGTGATCGAGATATGATCCCCCGAGACCCAATCCCAGGCAACACCCAGAAATACCGCCAAGGGGTCACCATCAACGGACGCCGGGCCGAAGCCCTCCGTGACACTGGAGCCAGCGTGACGGCGGTCCGCTGCCACTTGGTGACCCCGGAACAAATTCTACCCAATATCCTGTGCCCGGTACGGTCGGCGGACAACTCCGAGAGTTTGTGCCAGAGGGCCCGCATCCCCTTCGAATGGGGAGGGGTGTCGGGTATGCTGAAGGTGACCGTCCGGGACGATGCCCCCGTGGACTGCCTCCTCAGGAACAATCTGGAAAGTTCCGCCTGGGCCCACGTCGAGCGGAGAGAGCATCTGGGGATGCTAGGCCTTCCCGAGTGGGTCTGTGCGACCACTCGATCCATGACTGCCCGGGCCGCCGCCCCGATCGAGGATGCTCTGCCGGAAGAACCGGAGTGGCCCGCACCTCCACCGCCCGCTGTCCCCGAGGACGCCGACCCTGAACCCGGCCCCCAGGGGCCCAGCCATGAAGACCTTACCGAGCTCGGCCACCTTCCCGAACTAGCTCAATGGCGCCAAGAAGGTGGCCCCACCCGCAAACAATTCCAGCAGAAACAGAAAACCTGTCCCTCCCTCGAGGGAATCCGACAACAAGCGGCCACTCAAGCCGCTGGAGACACCTCAGGGTCCCACTGGGTGTATTGGGACCACGACCTTCTCTACAGCAAGCAGAAGATTGCCGAACTAGGGGCCAGCCGGGTGCTGGTCGTTCCCCTCCGATTCAGAGACTTCCTGTTGAACTTGGCACATGACGTGCCCCTCGCCGGGCACCTGGGGCAGGACAAAACTTACAGCCGCCTGGTGACCCATTTCTACTGGTCAAAGATGCGCAACGATGTGCACAACCATTGCCGAACCTGTCCGACCTGTCAAGCCAGCGGGAAGAGCGGGGGAAAAGTCAAAGCTCCACTCCAGCCTTTTCCCGTGGTCACCACCCCCTTCGAGCGAGTGGGGATCGACATAGTGGGGCCCTAGGACCCCCTCACCTCTCAGGGGCACCGCTTCATCCTCGTTCTGGTGGACCATGCCACCCGCTATCCTGAAGCCATCCCCCTCCGAACCATCACGGCCCCCGTAGTTGGCCGAGCCCTAATGGGATCTTCTCCAGAGTCGGCTTTCCCCGGGAAGTCGTGAGCGATCGGGGCACAAACTTTATCTCTAAATATATGCGGTCCCTGTGGCAACAGTGCGGGGTCACATATAAGTTCACCACCCCGTATCACCCCCAAGGAAATGGACTTGTGGAGCGGTTTAACCGAACGCTGAAAGGAATGATCAAGGGCCTAGAGGAGCCGCTATGACGCAAATGGGATGTCCTGCTGCCCTGCCTCCTGTTTGCATATCGCGAGGTACCCCAGAAGTCCCTGGGGTTCAGCCCCTTTGAACTATTATATGGGCACCCGGTCCGAGGCCCCCTCAGCCTGGTCAAGGAAGGCTGGGAGACGGCTGTCCGAGGTGCTCCCCCAGATGTCTACCAGTACCTCCTGACACTCCGCAACCAGACTCGGAAGTTCCGGGAACTTGGCGAGGCCAACCTTGAGGCCAGTCAGGAGGAGATGAAACGCTGGTATGACCAGAACGCCTCGTCCATCGAATTCGAGCCGGGCCAGCAGGTCTGGGTCATGTCCCCGGTTGAACCTTGTGCCCTCCAGGACAAATGGACGGGGCCCTTCAAAGTGGTGGAGCGCAAGAGCCCCGTCACCTATCTGGTGGACATGGAGTCCCCCAGGAACCCCCTCCGGGTTCTACACGCTAACCGGCTCAAGCCGCACTTTGCCCGCACTGAATTAAGTCTGCTGCTAGCGACTGATGACGGAGCTGAAGACGACTCTGAACCTCTACCAGATCTCCTGAGCACCACCGAGAAAGACGGCTCCGTCGAAGGGGTCACGCTCTCCTCTACCCTGACCCCAGAACAGCACCAAGACTGCCGGAAGCTGCTGGGGCAATTTGCAGACCTATTTTCCCTCACTCCCGGGGTCACCCGGTGGTGTGTCCACGATGTAGACACCGGGGACAGCGCGCCTGTAAGACACCGAGCTTTCCGAGTGCCTGACAGAGTGCGGGCCTGCATTCAATCCGAGGTGGCCAAGATGCTAGCTCTAGGGGTAGTCGAACCCTCCAACAGTCCCTGGGCCAGTCCCGTTGTCCTGGTCCCTTAGGCCGCCGCCCCCGGCACGCCCCCGGAGCTCCGGTTCTGTGTTGACTACCGGGGGCTGAATTCCGTCACCAGGACCAACGCCCATCCCATCCCCCGGGCGGATGAACTGATCGATCGCCTGGGGGCCGCAAAGTATCTCAGCACCTTCGACCTTACGGCCGGGTATTGGCAGATCGGCCTCACCCCTGGAGCGCAAGAGCGGTCGGCCTTCTCGACCCCTGATGGCCACTACCATTTCAAAGTGATGCCCTTCGGCATGAAAAACGCCCCGGCCACCTTCCAGAGACTCGTGAATAGGGTGCTGGCCGGGCTAGAGGAGTTCAGTGCCGCCTATCTAGACGACATTACGGTGTATAGCCTCCACTGGGATGAGCACCTGACCCACCTCTGGGAGGTCCTGACGGCCCTCCGACGGGCCGGACTGACAATAAAGGCCAGCAAGTGCCAGATAGGCCAAGGGTCCGTGACCTATCTGGGACACCAAGTAGGGAGCGGCCAGGTGGCTCCCCTCCAGCCAAAGATTGACGCCATCTGGGCCTGGGAGCCCCCGGTCACCCAAACAGCGGTCCGAGCCTTCCTGGGGCTCACCGGATATTATCGGCGCTTCATAAAAGACTATGGAAGCATTGTGGGGCCCCTCACATAACTGACCTCCAAGAGACTACCACAAAAGGTGCGCTGGACCCCCGAGTGCCAGGTCGCCTTCGACACACTGAAGACCGCCATGTGCACCGCCCCTGTGTTCCAAGCCCCCGACTACAGCCGAGAGTTTGTGGTCCAAACAGACGCCTCGGAGCATGGCATTGGGGCGGTCCTCTCACAAGTAAACCCTGAGGGAGCCGACCTTCCTGTTGCCTTCATCAGCCGGCGGCTGCTGGCCAGAGAACAATGTTGGAACACCATCGAGAGGGAAGCCTTCGCCGTCGTGTGGGCCCTAAAGAAGCTCCGGCCCTACATCTTCGGCACCCACTTCCGGGTCCAGACCGACCACCGGCCCCTGCGGTGGTTGATGCAGATGCGGGGAGAAAACCCGAAACTGTTGCGATGGTCCATCTCCCTGCAAGGGATGGACTTCACTGTGGAGCATCGCCCCGGCAACGACCACGCCAATGCTGACGGCCTGTCCAGATTCTTCCGCCTCGGCGAGGAGAACCCCCAAGAAGATGGGTGACTCTCCCCTGCCTTCAGCTGGGGGGGGATGCGTGTTGGACCCGGCCTCATGGCGTGGTCCTACCACTCCCGCATGGCGGGCCCAGAACGACATCGGCCCTCTGCCGAGCCTCGGGCGGCCCCCTTTGCCGACCCTGCACACCCCAACACCAACACTGCTGGTCCGGTTACCATCCCGGACCACCACTACCGGCCTGACTCCATCTTGGGCCTAGCACATTCTGAGCACGAGGCCGCGCCCGACTCCATCTTGGGCCCCTCACGTCACGAACCACGTCCTGAGCACGAGGCCTCGCCCAACTCCATCTTGGGCCCACCACGTCACGAACACGTGGCCTCGGCCCTGGCCCAGGCCCCAGCGAAGCCCCGACATCGAGGCACCAAGATCCACCCAGGTGGTCGAGTGGCCACTCTACAGATCCGAGAGGAGGGAAGTTTCGATGGGCCTCCAGCCGCTCCCGGACGCCAGGTATCGATCGCCCTCCGGCCTCCTTGGGCGCTGGCTCCACCCCCCTGCTGGGTGTCTGGACACCATCATCCCGGCCCCTCTGGCCCCCAGGCGCAAGGGTCCGGACATCAAAGAACTCCAGTCCTATATCTGGGCCAACCCTGGAGTAGGACGGCAGTTGTATCCTGGACTGGAAGCCCTGCTGACGCTGTCGCGGCCGACACCAGAAGAACTCAGTTGCCTGTAACCGGAAGCTACCCTGAGAGCCTGCTGGCGCTGCCGCGGCCCACCTTCGCTGAACCATCTTGAGAGCCTGCTGGCGCTGCCGCGGCCCACCTTCGCTGAACCATCTTGAGAGCCTGCTGGCGCTGCCATGGCCCACCGTCGCTGAACTATCTTGAGAGCCTGCTGGCGCTGCCGCGGCCCATCTTCGCCGAAAACACCTCGAGGCCTGCTGGCGCTGCCGCGGCCTCCTCTCCGTAAAGACCACCTGTCGAGTCGCCGCGGCTCGACCTCTCGGAACCCCCGACTCGAGGATTGAGAGCTGTGCACAGGGTATCCCTTCCTGCACCCGTACTAAGACTGTCCCGCTACCCTATCCCTTCTTTCTGAAACTTTACAGATCCATCGATCTACCTGTACATATCGCTAAGAACAAACAACCTTTATTCTTGATAAAGCCTAAGAACTGATCCTCTTGTGTGGTGTCCGTTTGTAGTGTTGTGGTTACTCTGCTGTACGATCCTAGGAGAGGGCCCTCACCCAGGAGGCCTCTCGGTAACGCTTGGCTACTTCTCGACGGAGAGGTGGACCTAGGGGTGGTCAGTCAGACATCTTCTGCCTCCCCCGGGATCACCTTTCTAACAAGGCGGTATACTTTCGTACAGTTTAGGTACATATAAGGGCATTTTTGGAACACAGCCAACATGTGGGAGGAGTTTAGTACCACTGGTCAGTTGAAGAGAACATTCCTGAGAGATGACCAGTCAGTATACAAATGCGCATGCGTGTGCTTGACCAGTACTAAAAATAGCCTGTTACCGGGTAAGGTTTATAGTCATGGGTACAGAGAAAGGACAAAAGGGCATGCTGACCACGCAGCAGCATGTTCATACAAAATGGAAGCCAACGAATACAAAATGGCTCCCGCACGTTTTGGTCAAGTTAACGTAAAAGCTCGTGTAGCTGAGCTAAATGCTAACTCAGGTGCTGCCAAATTACGACAGAAGGGATGAAGCACACTGACCAAGAATCTGACACTTCCTCCCCAGCAGCAGCATCCAGGCAGGGGAGCCCCCAGAGACAAGACCCTGAACCTGGCCTGGATCGGGGGGCTGAGGTAAATGTCCCAATCAATCATTTGTAAAGCCAAGGACTTAGAATGACAGATTAGTTACCATACATCACAGGGGTATAGATAAGGTAATTACACAGCCCAATACCAATCACTAGAGCGAACGAGGCCCATATCACAAGGCAAGACTGGGGACGGCCTGCAGTGCGAGGGTGGGGGGTGTTGGGGAGGGAAAATGGGGGAAGTTGGGGGGAGGGGAAGTGCATGAATATTATAGCCTAGGGGTGTCCATAATACAAGCGGTACCCAATTTAACTGAATCTAACTAAATGATTGTTAGCCATGGGACATGTCAAATTCACTGATGGCAAAGTAAATATGCGATTTTCACCAAATCTAATAAAATATGTTTTAAAAAAAAATGAGGGAGCTAAATGGACTCATATAGGGGCTGATTGCAGACCCCTTTAGAACTCCTTGTTGGAAGCTTTAAAATCTGGAATGACATGAGGGGAGGGTGACAGCCTGACACCAACTCGACAGATAGGATTCCATCCACCACCGTACTTGATGCTAGCCAAGCCACGAGGATTTAGTTTCTATACTGCTTGGGCACATGTACTGTATATCCCATTATCATAACCAACGGGTCCTTCACCAGTTCAGTATCTAGCATGTGCTCAAGAGCTGTGTCTACCTGTGTCCAATAGTCCTACACTCTCTGGCACTCCCATGCCAAATGCAGGAAGCCTGCGCCCGGTCTTCCACACTGTGGAGTAGGTGTGCGGGCGGACCGGCATATCAGGCAGGGAGGCCGGATATACTGTGCTATGATCAGCGACTTTTATTGAAACTCCAGTACAAATGTCTTTTCGTATTGGAGTATGATGAGTGAGTCCCGGATGGATGTGCAGGGCTGGGGTAACAGGAATGATGGTTTGGCGCGGCGAGGTCGTCTGGAGGGGTTCTTCTGCTGGGCCGATGTCGTCTTTACCACGGTAGAGCACTGGTACTCCTCGGAGGTATAGCAGGGAGAGAAGAGTACAGGGCAGTTAGTCCTTGACAACAAGGTCTTCGGAGTACTCCCACCCACACCGGGGAGTGAGGGGATCGAAAAACGACAGTGAGGAAGGGACGGTACGGTAGGTTGGGAAAAGGCAAGCCAGAGGGAACGGGAAGTGGGTGTTGCGTTTGTCGGGGTAACGGTGCTCGGGTCTTCTCTCCAGTGCATGTGCTGTAAATACTATATACAGTGCTTTCGTGCTCGTGAGGCTATTTTTACACTATTTACAGTTAACTACAGGGGGAACACGGAGAAAGGGTAAAATGTACTCACGTGCCCCGCCGCAACTCTCTTCCGAGTTGCGGCCGCTCTCCAGCTACCTCCTGAGGATGCCACCAGTCTTCAGTCCAGACGTCCTCCTCTTCATCCTCGTCACGGTTCTTCTCCTCCGCTCTGCTCTCTGTCAGTGGTTCTTCGCTTGCTGCTGCCTCCTGCCACGAGTCCGCTGCTTGGCACGCCTTTCCTTCCTCGCTGTCGGCTTTTCTGTGTTCCGGGCAGGGTTTCGGAAAAGCACTTCCGGGGTCGGGCCGATCGTTTCCGGTTCCTCAAGGGTCGCCTCGCTTCCGGGGTCAAGGGAGTTTGCTTCCGGTCTTCCGTGTTCGGCTGATGCTGCCGGGTCCTGTAGGGGAAGAGAGAGAGGAGGAGTCCTGGTTGATAGGGACGCTGCATGACCGGCCCCGGAGGTCAGGGGCCCCATGCTCGGACGCCGCTCCGGGGAGGTAAGGGCCGCTTCGTCTCCACATCACCTTTCCCTAGCTGTCTTTCTTGTAGGGGTTGAAGGAGGCGGATAACGGGAGAGGTAGTCTGCGTTACCCTGTTCCATCCCCTTCCGGTGTAATGTTTTGAAACTAAAGGGCTGCAGAGAGAGAAACCACCGGAGTACTCTGTCGTGTTGGCCCCTGTTGCGGCCCATCCATTCTAGTGGGGCATGGTCAGTGTACAAGAGAAACTCACGTCCCTCCAGGTAATACCGAAGGGTTTCCACTGCCCACTTAATCGCTAGTGCCTCCTTTTCGACCACTGCATAGTGCATTTCCCGTGGGAAGAGTTTCCTACTGAGGTAGAGGATCGGCTTTTCGAACCCTTTTGAATCCTTCTGGGACAGGACAGCCCCCAAACCCTGATCGGAGGCGTCAGTCTGCAGGATGAAGGGCTGGGTATAATCGGGACTGATTAGTACTGGTTCGGTAATCAGAGAATGCTTGAGCAGGTTGAAGGCGTGTAAAAGTAGGGGAGTGGGATGGTGTAACTTCCGTTCTGTTTTGGTGGCCTTTTTCAACAGGTCGGTTAATGGGGCCGCGGTTTGGGAGAAATTGGGGATGAATCTCCTGTAATACCCCAGCAAACCAAGAAAGGCAGGGAGTTCCTTCCGGGTTTGCGGGAAGGGTATAGCTTGGATGGCCTTGATTTTGTTGTCCTGCGGACGGATAACCCCTTCTCCTAACAGGTATCCCAGGTATTTCACACTCTGTGCCGCGAGCGTGTGTCTTTGAGGGGTTGATGGTAAAGCCATGATTCCCAAGGGAGTTTATGGTGGACTATAAGTGATGTAGATGTTGTTCCCAGCTATCACTATATATGACGATATCGTCGAGGTATGCCCCGGCGTAATGTGAATGGGGACGCAATACCAGGTTCATTGCTCTCTGAAACGTAGCCGGAGCTCCGTGAAGCCCAAAGGGCATTACCCTGAACTGAAACAAGCCCTCTGGAGTGGAGAACGCAGTCTTTTGTTTGTCTTCTTCCTTTAGGGGGATCTGCCAATAACCCTTGCATAGGTCAAGGGTGTTTATATATTTGGCCTTTCCTATGCGCTCCACCATCTCATCTACGCGGGGTAGAGGGTAGGAGTCAAAGGCAGAGATCTTATTCACCTCTCTGAAATCGATACAGAATCTAGTAGAGCCATCGGGTTTAGGGACTAGGACGATGGGCGAGTTCCAGCAGCTGCTGGAGGGTTCTATGATGCCCATTCTCAGCATCAGGTTTGTGTCTTCCTTAATGATGGCTCTACGTGCTTCAGGGATTCGGTAGGGCCTTTGTCTCACTGTTTTTCCCGGTTCCGTGTGGATGGCATGTTCCACAACGGTGGTATGTCCCGGTAGGGACGAAAACACTGTTTGCACGGAGGACAAGGACCGTCTGAGGTCCTGTTTGTTGCATTCAGGCAGGTCTGGGTCAAGGCACCCATCAAAAGGATGGACTGGCATACTGGACAGGACAGGACGGGACCCCTCCCACTTTTTCAGGAGGTTCACATGGTAGATTTGGGTGATCCCTCTGTTGAAGTCCGTTTCGACCTCGTAGGTGACAGGAGTTACTTGTCTTAGAACGGGGAACGGGCCCTGCCAGTGCCCTAGCAGCTTATGGTCAGAAGACGGCAGGAGTAACAACACGAGGTCCCCAGGGATAAAAGAACGGGCCTTGGTTCCTTTATCATACTGATGTTTCTGCATGATTTGGGCGGCCACCAGATTCTGCCTTACAATCGCCCTTATCTGTCCTAAGTGGGTCTTGAGATTGTCCACATATTCGGGAAGAGGCCGGGTTCAATCCGGTTCGGCTTCCCATGCCTCCCGAGCCATGTCTAACAGGGTCCGGGGAGCACGCCCGTATAACAACTCGTATGGTGAGTATCCGGTACTGCTTTGGACCTTACATCGAATGGCGAAAAGAGCAAGGGGAAGAATATCCTCCCACCTTTTGCTCTCCAGGCCTATCAGCTTTTTAAGGGTGGTCTTTAATGTGGCGTTATAGCGTTCCACCAACCCGTCTGTTTGGGGGTGGTAAGCTGAGGTTCTTATTTGCTTGATCCCGATATGGGAACATACTTGGCGCATGAGGGAGGAGACAAAAGGCGTCCCTTGATCCATCAAGATCTCGCGGGGAAAACCCACTCTAGAGAAGATGGAGATGAGGGCCTTGGCTATGTTTTGGGTGGTGGGTTGGCGCAAGGGTTCCGCTTCCGGGAAACGGGTGGCATAGTCCACCAACACAAGAGCATACCTACACCCACTCCTAGAGGGCAGCATGGGTCCTATAAGGTCCATCCCTACTCTGGTAAAAGGGACATCGATTAGAGGGAGGGGTTGGAGGGGAACTCTCGGGGGACGATACCGGCTATTTCTCTGGCAGACCGGGCATTCCCGGCAATAGCGTTTTATTTGCCCGTGCACACCAGGCCATAAAACTTCTCCAGGATCGTTTGTCCCGTTTTCTCGTCACTGAAATGCCCTCCTAGTAAGTGGCTGTGAGTCAGAAACAGCACATTGTCATGGAATAGTCCAGGGATAACCAACTGGGGGGATTGCTGAGGCCCTCCCTTCCGGTACAGGAGTCCATTCTTTCGGAAGAAGTAAGGACCTACTTGTAGTGGGTCTTCGTTATCCAGGGCACGGCCCCAGACTTCTTGCAACACAGGATCTTCTTGTTGGGCCGCGCGGAAATCCCTATTGGTTTCCCACGGATGGTTGTCCACCTGAGCGGGGTATGCAATGGTAAAGTCCCTTTTTTCCTTCTTCTTCTGGTTTTTCGACTTGCTCAGTTTGGCCGGATAGTTCACAGAAGGAGAGATATGAGGAAAAGGGGCTTCCGCCCACCACTTCTTCAGGAAGTCTGTAGTGTCCTGAAGGAGGTGGGGAAGACCACTGTAGTCGCTACCCAGAATAGCTTGTTCTGGGAGATTGGGTACCAGACCAACGGTTAGCAGGCTTCCTTTATCTGTAGGGTGTTGCACACGTACTCGGGTTGTCGGATAACTCTTGGTATCGCCGTGGACACATTTGATGGCCACGGTACCCGTCACTGGTCCGACAGGATGTGGCAGTTCCTGCGGTCGTAGAACGCTATGCCGACACCCCGTGTCGGCAAGGGCCATCATTCGGTGCCCTTCTATTTGTACCGGACAGCGAAAAGGCGGAGGGGTGGCTTCAGCTGTGAGACAAACATAGTTCATTGTCAGTCCTATGTCCATGGGTTCTTCCTTTTGTGGGCAGATGCGAGCTATGTGTCCGTACCCACCGCAATGATAACATTGAGGACTGGGTGGAGTAGGTCGAGGCATGACCGGGTAGGGCAACAAGGGAACAGGATCTGGCTTCCTAGCCATGGGAGGGGGTCTTTGGGCTCGGGGATGGCTACTATGTGGTATGCGAGGAGGAGGATGTTCTTCTTTGGTTAGCTGAGATTCCTAGGCTCTGCTGTAGGCGCTGGCGATTTCTACTGCACTGTTGAGCGTCAGACGAGCATGTTGGCGCACCCATTTCTGGGTGGCCGGATGTAAGGATGCTAGGAACTGCTCCAGGTATACTTTCGATAGAATGTCTTCCTTGGTGGCCATGGCTGGCTTCAACCACCGGTTGGCTAGGTCCTGTATACGAAACGACAAAGCCCGAGGAGTTTCCTGGGGCCCTTCCCGTGCCTGGCGCAGACGAACCTGTACGTCTCGTCGTCAATCCCCAGACGCTCCAGGATGCAGGCTTTGATGTCATTATAAGGGGTTTGTCCCTGGATATTGGCTTGCTGGTAGGCTGCCTGTAGCTCACCGTCTGAAGAGGACCGAGGTAGTGGCCCCATCCGTCGGCAGGCCAGGCAGCAGCCTGGGCTAGGCGCTCGAAATTCGTGAAGAAGAAATCGGGGTCTTCACCCGACACATATTTTTGCGAGACCACGGACGGTAGGGAGGTGACCGGTCTTTGTTGCCCCATGACGTTGGTAAGATTCTCAAGGGCTTGATCCTGTGCGGTGCCCTGACCTTTCAGGACATCATGCAACTGTCCGCGATCGTCTTCAGCCGTCTGGAGGAACCGCTCCATCATTTTCCCTAGCTGCTCCTGGCTTTCTGCCATCTTTTTGACTGCGGCCTCCATGCTTCCGGGATATCCCACTTCTGACACCAACTGTCGAGTAGGGGTGCGGGTGGACCGGAATAACAGGCGGGGAGGCCAGATATACTGTGCTATGATCAGCGACTTTTATTGAAACTCCAGTACAAATGTCTTTTCGTATCGGAGTATGATGAGTGAGTCCTGGATGGATGTGCAGGGCTTAGGTAACAGGAATGATGGTTTGGCGCGGCGAGGTCGTCTGGAGGGGTTCTTCTGCTGGGCCGATGTCGTCTTTACCACGGTAGAGCACTGGTACTCCTCGGAGGTATAGCAGGGAGAGAAGAGTACATGGCAGTTAGTCCTTGACAACAAGGTCTTCGGAGTACTCCCACCTACACTGGGGAGTGAGGGTATCGAAAAACGACAGTGAGGAAGGGACGGTAGGGTAGGTTGGGAAAAGGCCAGCCAGAGGGAACGGGAAGTGGGTGTTGCGTGTGTCGGGGTAACGGTGCTTGGGTCTTCTCTACAGTGTATGTGCTGTAAATACTATATACAGTGCTTTCGTGCTCGTGAGGCTATTTTTACACTATTTACAGTTAACTACAGGGGGAACACGGAGAAAGGGTAAAGTGTACTCACGTGCCCCGCCGCAACTCTCTTCCGAGTTGCGGCCGCTCTCCAGCCACCTCCTGAGGACGCCACCAGTCTTCAGTCCAGACGTCCTCCTCTTCGTCCTCGTCACGGTTCTTCTCCTCCGCTCTGCTCTCTGTCAGTGGTTCTTCGCTTGCTACTGCCTCCTGCCACGAGTCCGCTGCTTGGAACGCCTTTCCTTCCTCGCTGTCGGCTTTTCTGTGTTCCGGGCAGGGTTTCGGAAAAGCACTTCCGGGGTCGGGCCGATCGTTTCCGGTTCCTCAAGGTCGCCTCGCTTCCGGGGTCAAGGGAGTTTGCTTCCGGTCTTCCGTGTTCGGCTGATGCTGCCGTGTCCTGTAGGGGAAGAGAGAGAGTGGAGGAGTCCTGGTTGATAGGGACGCTGCATGACCGGCCCCGGAGGTCAGGGGCCCCATGCTCGGACGCCGCCCCGGGGAGGTAAGGGCCGCTTCGTCTCCACACACACCTATCACATCTATCGCTGTCCGACAGCTGAAACCTGAACTTCTTGGCAGGCGTGAAATATACTCTCTGCTGGAATTTGTAGTGTATTTCCTTAAACCAACAACTAGCCGATATATCCATTAATCTGCAGCAGTAGCTCCATTGCTCATCCGTCACTTCCACTCCCAAATCCCCACTCCAGTATATGCGGGAAGAACTCGCTATACCCTGTCGATGCATGCGTATTTACCTATACAACCCCGACACCATATGCTTCCCATCCGGAGAACTAAGCATGTAATGTAGCAGACCGAAAATCTCTGGTTCACGGGGAAAATCTGGAATAATCCCTTTCATCCCTTGCCTCAATCGCACATACAAAAAGACATCTAAAGGCGTGGGTTGCACATCCCGAAACAGGTGTTCCAAGGAGCGGAAGAAACCATCCTGGAACAGGTCTCCCCAAGTACAGAAGCCCACTTCCTGTAGCAAAACCATACTTGGATGATATGTTAATGGGAGCCGTGGAGAATATAATAATTGGGACCCCAAGAGATTCGCCATACGTCTCCACGCATCCACCGTGCTAGTGACCATCGTGAATGGTGTCTTAATGGCACACACAGGTCCATGTATAAGACCACTCAGTGGAAGAGGATGTGCCAGCCAATCCTCAGTTGCGAATTGTGGCATGAACGGTGTGGGTCGCATCCAATGATATTCATAGTGTGCCTGCGCATTTACATAGTATACTTCAAAGTCTGGAAGGTCAAATCCGCCCTTATCATATGATTGTGTGAGGACGGACCATTTAAGTTGTGGCTGTTTACCTCCCCATAGGAGATGGGTCAATTTAGCACGTAGAGTTTTAAAGAAGAACTTCCTGGGATAATAAGGGACATTTAAAAATAGATAAAAAAACTGAGGGAGGACCATCATTTTTATGAGTGAAGCTCTTCCTGCAAGCGACAGGGGCAACGAGATCCAACGCGTGACGCTATTGGTCAATCTTGTTATCCCTGTACCATAGTTTAGCCAAATCGTTTCTTCCCTGTCCCTAGACACCTGTATTCCCAAGTATCGGAGATCGGAGTCACACCATTCAAGAGGAAAGTCTAACTGAAATTTAGTGACCGCAGACGTAAGAGGAAATTGCGATGTTCTCCAATTTATATTAACACCCGACAGACGGCCGAACACTAAAAACTCTTGCAGTAGGGGGTTAACATTCTGTTGCAGATCTCTAATGTATAATGTGACATCGTCTGCGTATAAGGAAATCAGGACCTGTCACTGGAAACACTGGAACGCCCTGTCCCGATGGAGCTGACGCAGCCTAGGCCAATGGCTCAATCGCAATGGCAAAAAGTAGCGAGGAAAGTGGGCATCCCTGCTGGGTACCACGTGATATGGATAGAGCCGGAGACCGATGACCATTTATCAACACCCTAGCCGAAGGCTGATGATACAACAATTGAACTCACAAGATAAATAACTTAGGGAATCCCATTCTCTTTAGGATGCCAAATAGATATCCCCACTCTACAGAATCAAATGCCTTGGAGGCGTCTGAAAAAGCAGCAGCGATTGGACATTCTGGTGACACAGTCTGTATCAGAGTATAAAGTACGTAAATTAGTAGTAGCCCTACCAGGAACGAACCAAGACTGATCTGGAAGAATGATTTTATCCAAAAGCAGAGTCAATCCCGTGGCCAGCACCTTGGCTAAGATTTGTGTATTGCAATTGATGAGCGACAATGGTCTATAAGAGTCGCAAACCTTAGGAGGTTTACCGTGCTTTAGTAGGGATGTTATTACCACTTCTCTCATGGAGGGGGGGAGTATTCCCACTTCATGGGACTCTTCAAACTCTTCCTATAGGACAGGCGCCATTACATCTATGTAGCATTTATAGAACTCGGCAGGTATGCCATCTAAGCCTGGCACTTTCCCAGTTTTCAATGTCATGATAGCTTCTCTGATTTCATCAATTTCAAAAGCAGAGCTGAGAAACTCCCTATGAACATCGCTAAGCCAACACAACGCTACATCCCCCATAAATGCATCAAGATCCACCTCCCCTTGCCGTTGCTGGTGCATAATGCAGCATAATGTGAAGTGAAGCTTTCAAGTATGCCCACAGTGTCCCGACAGATCCTTCCCCACCTGTTTTCTCTATCTCCAGTACTTGAGTGTTAAATCGCGAGCTCCATGTTATTTCAGCCAAAGCCCGCCCTGGATGTTCACCTTCCCCATACTTACAGGCCACCCAGTATTGCCCTCTAAATTTAACCTCCCTGGAAGCCTCTTCCTCATATTCAGATAATTTGGCTCTAAACTCCTTCTGAACTTGCCCTGTTTCCCCACCCAGCATCCGACCTTCAAGCCTCTTCAGGTCTTGTTCCAGCATCCTCAGTGCGCGCTGTATGTCTCTCAGCACTTCAAAGCTTTTAGAAATACAACACCCCAGTTTTGTGACTTTAAAAGCCTCCCAAATAACCTCCGCACTGTCTACTGATCCTGTATTCCGCACAAAAAAAATCATTTATTTCCTCCCCAAGTTCTGTTTGGAACACCGAGTCCAGCAGCGCATTCGGTTGCATTCGCCAGGTGGGCCTGGGCCTGTCAAAACCAGGTATAGTGAGTGTAACTCGTACAGGGCAATGATCAGAATAGGTCCTAGCGAGATGCGTAGAATTCCCCATGCCAGGTCCCAACCCCTTAGAAATCAGGCAATAATCCAACCTTGCCCATGTCCCGGTGTGTGATGTAAAGTGGGTCCCCTCCCTTGTCATCGGATGCAGGTACTGCCAACTATCTAGTAGACCGCCCTTCTTCCACTATGCCCTCCAGCACCTCTCAGGATCTGGTATTATAATGGGCTGCAGCATCAGATCTGCCCTGAGCAGGAACCAAGGCTACATTACAATCTCCCCCCCAGATAATATGTGTAGATCCCAGAACCAATATCTTACCCCAGAGGGATGTAAAAAATTAAGGCGTATCCACATTGGGGGCGTAACAGCTCACGATCGTAACAGAATCCCTACCCATTCTCCCCCACACACTGGTATACTTCCCTTGAGGATCCACCACTGTACCAGCATGTGCAAAGGGCGTCCGTTGTTTAACCAAAATGGCTGTGCCTCTCGCATAAGAGGAGTATGAAGAAAAAACTTGTACACTCGCCCAATTACAAGCAAAGGTGTTATGTGATTTCGGATGTATATGCGTCTCCTGCAGCAGTACCACCTGTATCTGCTGCCGCTCCAGATAATTCAAAATTTGTCTGCATTTCCTGGAATCATTTAACCCCCTAACATTCCATGACATCACCCTCCCCTCTGATTCACCCCCCTTTATTGCCATATTTCCTTAGGTCATCACGCTGACAAGTCTGGGACATGAAATAGTGGAGCACATCATCCCGAAGAACATCATGAAACGCACCCATTGAGCATATGGTACTGTCAAAGCTGTGAACAACCCTTCCCTTACCTCCCCCACCCACTGAAGCATCCCCATCATGCCAGTATCTTTCAATCCCCCCCCACCACAACCAAGAAGAACAATAAATCAGGGGTACTCCTGTTAGGGGTAATACTACCAGGTGGCCCATGGGTACCTCACACCTATTCAGGAATTCCACACCGGCTGTGAAGTCCCCTTAAAGGCAACAAAGGTGTCCGGCTCTCCTTATCCACCATGTTCCGTCCTGCTACAACAGTGCCAGCATGAAGTCCATAACACATTACCAAAGATAAGCCTGTGTATCACTCAATGACCATCAATATAGATAGAAAAAGAACCAGTGGTGTCACATTTGCACTGAGAGCCTGAAAATAAAGCAAATAGAACAAAGTTATCACACACTGTTGAAGAACTCATTCCACATCCGATAAGTGCGTCTCTGATGCGCCGTCATTCTCTGGAGTCGTAGCCTTTCGTCGTTTAAATTTCTTGGGGAAGTCCTCCACTTGTTGCGGTTTCGTGTATAAACTTTGAGTGTCCTGGTATGTAACTCGCAGCCTCGCCGGGTATAATAGGGCATAATCCACTTGAGCTTGTCTCAGTTTTTGTTTGACTATATTAAATTTGCGCCTTTCCTCCTGTACATGCGTCGCAAAATCAGGGATTGCCACTCTTAGTACAGTGTCCCTATCCCTGTAATTAAAAAAACGCGCTATGATGGATCTGGGAGCACTACCAGGAGGAGGTCGCGATGGACTCTCTCCACAACAAACTGGGGGGAAAGTGCATCCGCACCAATCACCGCTGTCATCATTTTTTCAACATACCCCTCCAGCCTTCCCGTATTCGTACTTTCAGGTACTCCCAAAATGCGAACATTATTATGCCTACTACGAGCTTCAATGTCTTCATTCTTTGCGTTGATAATTTTCATCAGTTTATCCTTCTGGGTTACTGTTTTTTTTAGTTGCGTCGTGACATCCTCTGTATCCGATATTCTTTGCTCCACTTCTTTGAGGTGTGAGTAATGCCCTTTCAATTTAGAGACTATGGCATCCATGCGCGTGTTTAGAGTGTCTATATTGTCTGCCATCATTGCGAATCCCTGGCGCACCTCTGATAGAATGGATTACATATCTGTACTCAGTCCATCACCATTCTCAGGGGGTAACCTCTCTGCGCCATTCTCCACCTCCGCAGCCTGCTGGCGCCCTCTTTTTGGATTCGAAGGGGAGCCTCTGTTGACGCGCATCCACCCGCCCCATCTTGAAGCACCCGAGCCACCCAAGGCCCGGTTCAATAACCTTGCGTGATCAAAAATAGTAGTACGCCCCTTTGCACCACACAGCGATCACCCTCGTGACCTCGTGTCTCCTCAGAGGGCACAGTTCACTTCCTGCTCCGATCAACACAGCGCAGCGCACCCCAAGGCCTACTCCATGTCTGACGCCACCACTTGAAGTTCCTGCTGATGTTTATGGCTATTTCTGAGAGCATATATGTCTGTCACCTACAGCTGACAGAGACGGGCCAATTAATCTCAGCTATGGTACACCCGCCCCATCACAGGAGCAGGTACAACACGAACCTTGTGGGCCTATAAGCAATCAGCCGCTGTGCACCAGTTTCCCCAGATATAACAGCGGAAGAATTCCAGTCAGGGCCCTTTCACCGCCAATTGCCCGATATCTCCTTGTCTCCTACTCGGGCCATACAGGGGTACCGCAACAAACTTTGCCCCTAGACGACGATTCGCGCGTCAGCAAAACCAGCATCTCTGCCCGGCATCTGCATTAGGGAATAGTACTCATTTAACATCGAAGCCACTAGTCCTTAACAGCGTGCCTGCCACAGCCAACAGCAGGCGGCCGCCATTTTGTCGATAAGGTCGGGTAATGGGGGGCAGGCAGCCTTCACCTTCCGCAGCGCTCTCACCCCACAGCAATCATATGGAGGCACAAGTTTCCCAGCAGGTGGCTCACGCGTTGTAGAGTTTCCTCTTTGCGGCGCCTTAAACAGTGTAGATCACTCCTGAAACGGCCCCTCAGTCATACGCGGCTGCGCGGCCCATGCACCACGCGGCGGCCGCGACACTCGCGTACCCCCCTATGCCCAGTCAGAGTTCCAGGGCACTGCGGGAGTCCATCCGCTCACCAGTGCCAGGCACGCGAAACTCCGCCACCTCTTCTCGCTGTGTAGGGAAACGAACGCCACTCTCTCCACAGGCAGTAATATGCTCACATCGGCTTGGTCATTACGTGCAGCAGGATCGAAATCACAGAATAAATAGCACATTAACAGCCGGACTGCGGGAGCCTCACGAAGCTGCGGCCATTCTGCCTCAGCGCTACCTAGCGCCCCCATTCCCACCTGACTTCTAAAACCTTATTGACAGGGATATAAGACGGACGAGACCTGTGCCCGCTTTGATTCTGTTATACAGCACTCTCTCTAAGATCTTGACAGATGAGTCTATTAGGGAGATCAGTGTGTAGTTTCCAGGGAGAAAATGGACTCCCCTCTGAAAAAAAAAAAACTATGGAGAAGTTTTTCCAAAAGCCATGTAATGGGGAGGTAGCAAGATTGTTAAAAAACATTAGCTAAAATGGGTGTCCAAAATTTCAAATGAGATTTTATGAAGTCAATGTATGCCACATTCGGGCCCGGTGGATTTGCACTGATACTCTGGCTAATTGTGTCCTCGACAACGGATACAATTACCTTGATGACTGAACTCTTATTAGTGGCCACCACGGAGATCGTATCGGCTGATGTAGAGCCACAGATTTTTGTGAATTGTGCCTCCCACGACTCACTAGGCAATTGACAACTCATTGGGCTCACAGTTAGATTTGGTCTACACATTTCCACCACAGTGGACAAGACGGTTTTACTATTTTTCCAGTATGCAGCCTCTACAAGAGAGTCCCATTGCAGTAATGTCTCTTCCCTCCGGCACTAGAGGTAACTAACTTGAAATGCTTCCACCGACTGGCCACTACAGAGGGAACCGGAGGATTTACCATGAGTGCCTGACGAAGATGACGATTTGCCTCTCAGCATTCGTTGGTGAACCACCTTGGAGTAGAGTGTGCGGGCGGGAAGGTTTCAATAAAGCTTTCCTGATTTTTGTGCACAAATCAATAGAAGAACCAACCACTTACTGATCAGAATCTACGTCTACCAAACAGGCCTCTACGAATCCTAAATTCTCCTTTATCCCTTGAAGAAAGAATTGGAGTGGCTCGTTTAATCTTCAACGCTTCTAAGGTTATCTGTCAACTGTTGCAAATTACTCACCCCACTATCCACTCTATACTGGGGCTTGGGTAACATTAAAAACACCACTTCAATGGGACTGTGGTCTCTAAAATCTGTACTGACCACTTTCCCATACACAAGGTACTCTGTTAAAGGAGGCAGGATGAAAAATTAATTGATCTAAAGGTTGGCACCAAGCAACTATTAGCCTCCATGACTTGAGGAATGTAATAGATGTGGCCTGTGCTAAGTAACTCTGCAACTCCACCCCTTTACGATCACGACTCTCTGAGGTGTTTTCTGGCAGGCTAGTTGGAGCACTTGTAACAACATCAGATAGACTACTCTGCATAGCGAGCTTGGTATTACAATCCCCGGCTACGCACAGAAATACTTCCTGCCCATTATTAACAACATCACCCAGTAGTGAGTTGATATAATCAAATAAAGCTGGGAATTTAGAGTTAGGGACATTAATGAAATCATTATTAATAAAATTAGTTAGGTAATGATTCATTCCAATGTGCCAATTATCACATAAGTTATGTCAAGTTAGGATAATCTTTCCAAATTACATGTCAGAGATTGTACCCCAATGTAGACACCTGAGGGGATCAGATATTGTATTCTTACATTGTCACTGAAAAAATATGCTAATTGAATGTTAGATGGCCAAAGAATAGTTTCATTGCCCAATAATCACAAGCTATCAGCATGTGCCACACAATTTAGGGGCCCGAAAGGATTGCGGGCAGATCGCCCCCGCCGGCCAGGAGGGTTGATCCACCCACCATCCTGCCATGAATGACCCTCCACCACATTAGGATGGCTGGGGGTCCACGGCGGACGGACAGACCGTCAACCGATTTTCCGCTGGTCGACTCGTCGACAGAGCGGAAAACGTATTTAATATGGTGGCAGTGTCTGCTTTTGGGGCCTGTTGCGGGCCCCCTGGGTCCTGGGTGTTGGGGGTTGGGGGTGCACTTGAGGGGTACCTGTGGTACCCCCCTACATTGGCATGGACAAGGTGCCTGTCACATTGTGAATGCCAATGCACAAAGTGCATTCTCAGCATTGTGGTGGGCTGTGCTATGAGCACCGCCTGCCACAGTGCTGGGAATGGGGGATTCCACAGTGGCATCCTAATTGCAGGTGTGGGACCGCTGCAACCCTGGCGGACAGTCCCGCATACCGTTACGGTGGCAGGTGGACTTTGTCCGCCCGCCATCGTAATGGTACCCTTAATCTGGAGTCCAGACTGGCCCATATGTCCTAACATTAAGACCAAAGTATTTTTTTTCTCATATCACCTAGTAACACTCTTCACAATTTCTCCCACTAATTCAATACAAAACCATTCTATTGGGGATGCTCGGTGTAATCTTGCGTTTATATCAGGAGAGCACTCCGTTCGCTTCTTCAAAATCTCACCTGCTGATTCAATACAAAACACTCCCAGCCGTGTCTTGAAATCAGAATGAAAGACTCCATCTATTATGAGCTTGTCGGTCAGTCCTCACAGGCTAAAGTCCTCTGAGCTAGAACTAAATTTCAATATTTATAACCATCCAAACTCATGGACTCCTGGTGGCCGAAGCCACTGACAACAAGCCATGTAAATAAATGCTCAAGTGTTACGAATCAGCACCCGAGTGATATTTCAAGGAGACATAACACATTTCATCAAAGTTCATACTATGCAACATTGTACACACTGGCCGTACTGTAAAGTAAAGACCCAGAGACTTCACTATCCCAAAAACATCAGGCTATATTACCAGCCGTAATGTAATAAAGCACAACATGTATTACGTATAGTTGAGTTAAATTACATATAAAAAATAAAGTGAGGTTGGTTTTGTTTTTTGTTTTTTTATTATTTTTATTGTAGCCGGAGTTTGTCAAACATGAACATTTACATATTGCAATATTATATCGTACGAAGAAAAACAAAGATAAAAGTCTATTTTTGACAATATAAGTCACGACAGAGTCACTATAAATATCCCATGTCCTAAACCTATTTTACATTCTATAAAAGAGTTAGCCAAAAAATCAAGTAGTGCACAAGATACCCCCTGTAAACGTTTACACAATAAAAAACAAATTTTATGCGACGAGATCTAAAATCTCATTCCACCCCACCGCAAAGTAGCAACAGCTTCAGTCATCCCCTCTACTATTAATCAAAGTTTGTTACCCATAATTTATAGAATTTCTTGAGTTCCCCAATTCTTGCTGCATAGGTGTATTCACTTTTCTTCACCCTTCTCATCTTCTGACCCCACTCCAAGGCCAACGGAATTGAATCCGAGCGCCATTTTTGTAATAGCAGTGACCTTGCAATTGCCATAGCTATATATAAAAATCTAATCACTGAATCTGTAAAGGGGAGATCAGGGTCAAAGTCAAATAAAATTAATCTGTTGTTCACTTCCAGCTGTATATTACATTCTTTTTCCAAATACACAAATACCTCTACCCAATACACATTGATTGTTGGACAACAGAGCATGATATGTGACCAGTTGGCAAATGGATAATTCCTACAGCGGAAGCATTGCGAGGACTGACTGAGATACATCTTTGCAAGGGCAGCAGGAGTTTGCTATAGCAGCCATTTACTAAAAAATAGCATCCTGTGCCAATTTGCCCCTCTTAGAGAACTAAAATTTAGTCTATTAATAGTGGTCCAAATATGGGGAGAGAATTCACAGTTCTCATGCTCTGACCATTTCCTTATGGCTTTTGGCTCAAGATCTAACCCCCTTGCAGAGGCTAAATATTTCTTCCAGGTGCCTGGCTTCCTATCTGATGCTTTAACTAGAGGGTCCTCCACCAACTGATTTGGAGCCAAAAAGGAGGTAACATTTATTTCAACAAGGTATTTATATAAAGTGCCATAGGAATTTATTAGAATAAAATCATTGGTCATTAATTGGCGCATTTCTTCTACAGACACCCAGTTACCAATCCTTGTGAAATCTGAAATTTTAACATATCCAGCTGCCGCCCATTTTGATGCCAGATATGTGGGTTGTCTAACACCTATAAGGGGGAGGATTTCTTCCAGTAGGGAAGCTAGGTTAATCGCCGGAATGGAATATTTTTAAAAAAAAACTGCCGTCTTTTAAAAAGCCATTGCAAACTCTTATACCGAACCAGCTTCGGAGATCTAAACATTAGCAGGGGAGAATTAATTTGACAATCATTGCACATAAAATTCATAAAAATGTTGCAGAAAAAATGTACTTGCGGCGAAGGCTTAAACCTAGATAGATATTGTGAAAATAGGCATCATAATAACTTTTAAGATTGGGAAGTGCTAAACCACCTTGGTCCAAATCTTCATACAAAGTGTAGGGTTATTTTTTTTGCCCAAATAAAGGCTGTAAACATTGACTCGACCTGGGAGAAGAAAGAACCTGATAAAGTGCACGGAATTGAGGAAAACAAGAAATTAAATAACGGTAGAACAGACATTTTGATTAGAGCCACGTGTCCCACTATGGACAGAGGAAGCAAGTTCCATCGGGAGAACAGCCCTTCAACTTTCTTTATTAGGGGAACAAAATTCAATTTATATAAATCATCAATTAAATTGGAGAAAAATATCCCCAAGTATCTCTTTGGGTTGGAGTTAATGGAGCACTGAATATCGGGGTGCAAATTTAAGGCAGCCCTCCCACATTGTAACACTTCTGTCTTGCCTTTATTTATTCGATATCCCCCTAAAGCTTCAAAGTCCTCAAACAACTTGAAGACCTTAGTTTGTACCTCCACTGTTGGCTTAATTAAAACCATGATATCATCTGCGTAAAGATTTAGCTTGGGCATTGCTGGGATTGGAGGGTGGATATCGGCGCAGTTCCGAATAGCTGTTTCCAGGGGTTCGATAAAACAAGCAAATAAAACATGCAACAAAGGGCACCCTTGCCTTGTGCCTCACTTGATTTTTATAGATCCTACCACTTCAGAATTAATAATTACATTAGCCACCGCATTCTCGTACAAGCTCTGAATTAAAAGTATCAATGACCGTGGGATATTAAAAGAATGTAAAATCGAAAAAAAGTCTCTCAAACCACAAGGTCAAAGGCCTTCTGCGCGTCTAATAATAACACGAGTGCCGGAAGCTTCTGAACCTCAAAATAGTCCAGAGCTTCTGCAAGAAAGTGGGTGTTAGTGGCCAATTGTCTACCAGCCAAGAACCCATTTTGGTCTGCATGGATCAACTGTGCTGCATATCTGTTAAACCTGAGAGATAACAGTTTTGTGACAATTTTATAGTCCAAATTGAGCAACGTGCTCGGACGGTAAGAATTAGGGACCATCTTAATCTTGCCTTTCTTTGGAAAGCTAACGATATTCCCCTGCCTAAAAGATTCTGGGACTAACCCTCCTTCTAATAAAGAATTAATCAGGGCTAAAAAACATTCTGAAAATGCTTAAAAAAAAACCTTACAAAATTCTGCAGGTAGTCCCATTCACCAAACTCTTTACAACTTCCTCCAACTCTATCAATGAAAAAGGGCTCGCCATAGATTGTTTATCCATTTCTGACAGAGTTGGATGGATTTTCCCGGAGGAAATGTGCAAATAGTTGGTCATCAACCCTTTGGAGTTTGCGTAAATAGACTCGTAATGGAACATCATGATATCCCCAATTTTTCCTGGATCCTCCGTGGGAACTCCTGTCAAGGGGCACTTTAATGCCTTAATTTGATTTGCGGCAGCCTGCTCTTTGGCCTGCCTACAAGTGAAATGACTTTCCTCATATACTTTCTGTTGAAAGCGTTGAAAAAAAATCTCACTTTGGGTGTTATAGGCAGAGCCGAGTTCACGCTTGGCCTGTTCAAGATGTTTTTTACTGGAGACAGAGGGATCCTTTAGAAATATCTCATTGAGGGCATGAATCTTATCTTCAAGTTTTAACATCTCCAGCCTAGCTTTCTTTGACATGGCTGCGTCTTTACCTATTATTAGCCCCCCACAAAAACTTTGAGGGAGTCTCAAACAATATGAGGGGCAGCAGACAGAGTATTCTGAATTAAAAATTGTCTAATCTCTGTATCCATAAACTTCACCCACTCCTTAGCCTTTAAATATTGCTTATTAAAGACCCAGCGTTTCGGTATTCTCAAGCCTGCCCCCAAATGGATTTCCAATGTCAGCATTGCATGGTCAGAAAATGCATTAACAAAACTTTTTGTTGAAAAAAATCTAACCCCTGAGAAATCAAGAAAAAATCTATACGGGAGGAAGAGCAAAACCAACCAGATCCGCAGGTATATTTCCTTTGAGACGGAAACGCTGATCGCCATGGATCTTGTAAGTTTAATATGACTTCATAATTCTTCAAGACTTTAAAAGATCTTGGCTTTGTCTCCCTCTTCCCCTGTGCTGTGGAATTTATCCGAGGATTCATCAAAATATTAAAATCCCCTCCCACAATTAGATCTCCCGGAATTCTAATCAATGCTAGACAAAGTTCCTCATAGGCTTTTGCATTATCCTCTACCGTTCCAATGTGAGAGGGCACGGTTTTGATCTGAACGAGTAGGAGGCCCAACCCAACCTCCCCGATGGATCATTACCGGAGTTAATATACTCTGCTTGTAAGTTTTTATTTATAAATATAGCGGTCCCTCTATGGGAGGCCGAGGAAGATGAAAACCCCCTATAAGCTGCCCATGTTCTAAACATAGAGATTTCATAGATTTTTACAGTCGAAATATGGGTTTCCTGTAGGAGAATTACCCCTAGATTTTCCGTTTTTAACCATGCTTCAATAGCATGCATCTTTCTCTTGTTATTAAGCCCATTTACAATAAAAGAAACAATGTTCAAAGTTGACATATTAGCCATATAAAACATTAGTGACTCTCCTAATGAAACAAATGAAAAAAAGCAATAGATTATTAGCAAACAACCGGCTTCACTTTTCCCCTTTTGCCACCCCATCCCCCAAAAAGTGGACTTCCCCCCCTCCACTTTCCCCTCCCCCAACTCAATTCGGGTGTCCTGTTATTATACCCTGGTGCGCTTCACTTCCAGCTCCCCTAGTAATGTGAAACATTTGTTCCCTTTGGAGCCCTGCCAGCAACCATTATTTATTGACCTGTTATTTAAACTCTCCCAGACTGTAAACTGGACTCTAAATATCTATTTCACAGACTTTTCATGGCTCAAGAGCCAACTTGTACCCTTTGACACCCAGCGACCAATCCTTACCTTTAATCCTATTATTCAATCACTCATAGTCTATAAGCTGAGCATGAAGTATCTGTTTCAGCACTCTAGGTTGGGGGAGCAATATCAACTTTATCACCCTGGCATCTTAATAGCACAGTATAAAGTTTAATGCTTAGCGCATAACCACCACATTAGACATTTCTGTCGTTCGATGCTGGAGAGATTTCCTCCTAAAACCCCTGAGCTTCGTCTACGTCTGTGAACATGAAGAACTTCCTTTTCACAAGGACTCTTAGCTTAGATTGCTTCGCGATTGATGCCTGTGCCGCCTTTGCCTTAAATAGTTGCAACATTTTAACAAATTCTTTCCTGCGGCGAGCCGCAGAGGCTGACATGTCTGAGAAAATGCGACATTTGGTAGTCTCATTAACCGCAAATTGCCTTTGTTGAATGGCTTTCATTAGGACTGCCTCCTTTATTCGGAAATCTGCAAAATTCATCAGGATCGTGCGTGGAAGTGTCGAGTTGGGAAATGGTTGAGCCGGAACACGATGCGCTCTTGTTATCGTAAGGTCCCCTTGAAAGTCCGGCATGACCTTTTGTTTGATAAAGGTGTTCACCCAGCTCAAAGTTTGAGACCCTTCCACCCCTTCAGGTACACCAACCAGACGAAGATTAGATCTTCGGGAGTGATTTTCGAACTCTTCCAATTTGGTTTCCAGTGTCTGTTTACCTTTGGCCACTACCTTGACCTCTTTCATAACAGTGGACAACTCATCCTCTAAAGCCGAAATTCTTTCCTCAGTCTCCTGCAGTTTAGTTGGGAGACTCCCCATTGTATTCTCAATCTTTTCCAAACGCAGACTGAGGGAGGCCAATTCAGCTTTCTGCGCCTTAGTCCCGGACTTCATCAAGCATTAGATTGAGCATGTCCTTAATGCTCATTTGGAAGGCCCCTGTTGAATCTACTCTTGGATCAGTACTAGCCTCAGAACTTAAATCAGCCTGGAGGGTAAGCATTGCCATCGGCAGGGTTGTGCCTGAGGGCGAAACTCTCAAATCCACCTCTTCCGCCTCCCCCTGCTGATGGGGCAGTGCCTGAACCACAACTCTTAAGTCCGGCCCATGACTGTTGAACACCATCTTGCCCCTTCCCTGGGTTGGGTGGATTGACCAAAGGGACTCCGTTTCGAATAATGGGAGTGACGGTGATTTCTTTATCGCCAATGTTCAGGTTACCTGAAACCCGCACGTCGGGAGAATCCATATTGACTGGGCAATTTGCTTTTAACCGCATGCGTGCGGCCGTTTTTCCCGCGGTATGCGGCATTTTTAAATTTACTGCGTTTCATGACGAGCTCAGCTCGTCATCAGCACACGGTAGGTAACGCTGATGACGAGCTGAGCTCGTCATCAGCATGGAAGGGGTTAATAATGGACCTTGGGGCTCTTGAGACGCTTGTGTGGTTCTTGGACTCTCTGGTCTCGACGCCTCAGTTCCAGTCTCAGTGATATTCCGCACACTCGATATGGGGCTGCAAACACTAGGAGAGGAGACCTGTGAAGTAGATTTTTTCCGAAATAGAACAAATTGCTTAACCCCTTTCCGAGCACTCACTTTCTTCTGCACATCCGTTTCACAGTCGCCTTCTTGCCCATTGAATTGGGGGCTTAAGGTAATTGCTGTGGTTGAGGAGATTGAATCCTCACAGGGTTTTAATGCAGGCTGATGGGTGGCTGTTACTGGGCTTCCTTCTTCTATCTCCCCTCTGAGCTTTCAACTGTAGAGCCCAGTGTATGCGGGGGGATGCTCTCTAGCCCAGCCAAGCGCGCCACTTTCTTGGCCTCTCTCACTTCTTTCACTAAAAGGCGACAGGTTTTTACCTTGGTAATGAGAGTGTTCAAAAGATTCCCCATCACAGGGAGCTCAGGAATAAACTTTTTGTCAAGACATTTTTTTATAGCTTTTTAAGCCTTAATGTCGTAGTCCGTTTACTCCTTTGGCTTCCACCTCCAAGTGTCTCCAACCACCAACCTCCAGCTACTGCCAATATCAGTTTTTTTTAACTCCTTTTTACCATCAAAAACTATTTATCCCCCTTTTACTCTACTGTCCGCCGGCTCCTCACCTCTTACAGGCAGAGTCAGGGCTTTTCAGGGCAGAAACTCATTGCTTGTGGTTGATCTATAGCAAAACTTCGCTTACCTCCACGAAGCTTCGCCAAACTCCGTGATGTCTTACTTCCTGCCCCAGCTGCAATCGCCCGAGTGTGCGGAGTCGTTGGGTCTAATGCCTGCATCCACTCGCGACATGCGGGGAAAAGATCGCGGCTCACCCGGCCCGGTTAAGCAGCAGCGTAGCCGATGTCGGAAAGCCTAAAGTCGCCATCCGCTGAGAAGAGATACGGAAATGCTGCCGTCTGCTGCACAGTGCTGGACGCCATTACTGAGGGGCGGAATGAAGCGTCACCTGAGGCTACTCAGAGGCGTGGTTCTCCGTAGCCATCCCCTAATGCCAGATTTCATTTGTGTCGTGAGGTTGGTATTTAACCATATCATTTATGAACCACCCCGGACCTTGCTAACATGTAAAAGTAAAATAACGCAGTCAAGGAACAGACGTTATTGTTAAGTACTTTAAAACCATATTGTGTAGATAACCCCCTGAGCCAAGTTAGCGTCTCTGTAGCTCGTTAGGTTTTTCACTATTGTGTGGGGTTTTTACATCACAATTGGTTGAAGAATTTAACATTGGGAGGGTCAGATGATGTGTCCATCCCTTGGTTGAGTTTGCTTTGATATATTTTATTGTAGTTATTTTAATTGTTTTTAGTGGTTATGGTTTTGATTAAGTCATTTTTAAACGTGTATGTTTTGTCTTGCATATGGATTGTAATACATGTTTACTTATGTGTTTTTACATGTCTTGTTTACAGCCCTGTGAAAGTTCAAGTCTATTGATCAAAATACATTGGCTGTTTGGTTGTGTTGATATATTACTTGTTGATTGCATAGGCTCCTGCCCACACCATCAAAGTCAAAGAAAGCTTTATTCGATTGCTATATCAAACAATCATAAAGGCACATAAACACATCAATCATTTCATATGTTAAAATAGCAAACAATTAAAAATATTATCCATAATTCATTACAAAATTGTAAACATAATAGAATTATCATAGTTTCAATTTCCGATCAAAATTGATTAAATAAACATACATTTCCTTTGACTCAATACTCACTTTAAAAAAGTTACAATCCTAAAAACTCTATGCTCATTATCCAAAAGTTGTAATCCAAGGAGAGCAGGTCGACATTGGAGAAGCCCCAACGATTTTAAAACTGGTAGTATACAAACCATCCTCACAACAGTATAAACCTGCAAAAAAGAATGACACTTCTCATAGATTGTGCTGAATAGTTATCACAAGGACACATTTGAAGATCTTGAGCCCAGTCATTCATTTTTGGCAGGGTAACAAGTCTGTGAAAAATCCCCAACCTAAATCGGGTCAGTGGAAATCCATCATAAACACCTGGTACAAATATGAAATAGGGTTGAAAATTAAAAATAGTTAAAATAAACTGATTGTGCAGGACAGATTGTTTTGTAATCTTGATGACATTCTAATAGCATCCAAATAACAGAAGGCCCTCTTTTTTTAATTCCTTCCTCGTTATGATCTGAGTAGTTCTTGGATTGATAAAATATTCTATGCGACCTAAATCTTGTAAAAAGTCTCAAACATTTCGTACCCATGGGATCTTTAGGGCACCTTCCAATTTCAGACTATCTGTAAGAATGTCTCTATTTAACTTTGCTTCTTCTTTAGTCCAGAGCCTGTGCCATAAGAGAACAGGCTCTAACTTTATTAAATCAGAAATGAAGGGAAGGCCCAACTCAGCATGACATATGTATGATGAGGTACTATTCAGTACGGATAGAATATATCTTTAAAAAGAGTTTTCCACTTGTTGAATCTGAAGCAAATCAGCGACGTTTCAGACCCCAGCCCCATACACCGCAGTGGAGACACACTTTGCTTTATAGATTTTAATAAGCTCTTCAGGTGGTCTCCTACCCAGTTTTCTTGCAAAGTTGGTAAGGGTGTTTGTTGTTCTTAAGAGAGCTAGTTTTTTTGCTGAAACTGCTTGTACCCAGGTGTAATTTTGGTCAAAGAGAATTCTCAGATACGAGAATCTCTTGGTGGCCCAGTCTTCTGTCCTGTCATAAACATGTCCTTAGACCTCTTAATACCATGGCTGCACCGCATAATAAAAGTCTTCGAGAAGGTCACTCTTAGACCAAGATCTTTCATAAAATAAGAAAAGCTATCTAAAGCTCTCTGGAGGCCTACTTGTATACGGGACATCAATACCGCATCATCCGCCTATAGGAGAGCTGGTATTGGGTGTCCAGATACTTGAGGGAAATCTTGATTGTCTTTCAAGAATGTCTCACCCAGACCATTAATATAGAGATTAAAAAGAAAGGCGGCCAGCACATGCCTTGCCTTGCCCCCCTCTTTATTGAAAATGAGGCTGAGCACTCTCCATTCAAAGCACAGCGTACGCGTGCCTTGGCATCAGTATTAAAACGCTTAAGAAAATAAATATTCTGAACATCAACCCCTATAACTTCTAGTATTGACCAGAGTTTGCTGTGGATCACACAGTCAAAAGGGGCTGTGAGGTCCACAAACGCTAAAAACAACTTCCCCTTCTTCGCCTGTGTGTATTTCCCTACTAAAACTGATAGATTTAAACTCTGTTCTACCATCCCCAAGCCCGCACGAAAGCCATACTGTAGATCAGATAGGACCGCGTTATCCTCCGCCCAGTCCTGAAGACGTTCTAGTATTATGCGACGAGCTATTTTTGTCAGGGCATCAAATAAAGAAATATTCCTATAACATCCAGGATCCTGTCGATGCCCCTTTTTAAATATTTTGGCACAATGGTAGATTCTACCCGAGCGGATAAAAAAAGGACAACGGCAGCTACCAGCAATTACCTGGGCGATTAATGGCCCCCACATTACCTAGGCGATTATTGGCCCACACACTCAACTTCACAGTTGTCTCAACTCCTGTACTGCTATGTTTATAAAACTGCCAATACATTTTTTTTCATTAATACAGTTTTAGTAAGATTTTGGAGAGTTTACCAAAGAAGAAAATTGGCAGAGAAAATAAAGCAACGATGTAGTGGATTATTAGGAGACATAGTTAATGCTCAGGCCGAGCACAGGTGGAAGTTGGAACTAAAGATGGGCAAAGAATTCCGCTCCACCAGAGGAGTTCACAGAGGGGTATATTATCAAGGACCGGTGTTAAAATTATCGCCATTTTATCAGCAGGAAACTGCTAATAAAACGGCGATAATGGGTTTGATAATACGCCCTTGTTAATTCCCATAGAAGCCCATGTTAACATCAGAACATGGGCGTTTTATCAAGCCCATGATCGCCGTTTCCTGGTGAAAAAATGGTGATAATTTTAATACCGGTCCTTTATCATATGCCCCAGAGTTTTGCCCGCTCCGCGCGGAGTTTGAAAAAACTCAACGAAGTGACATGGAGCAGAATTTTTTCTCTCGAGCGGCTTGCCAGAAAAAATCACGCTCTAGACTTCATCCCAGCAAGATTTCTCATCGCTCAAGGTCGCATCCGCTCGCATTGACAAATCTGCATCTCACATCGAGGAAGCTGCAGCTCGAGTAGAATGTCTACTCAAGCTGGCAGAAAGCTGCAGCATCTTCTGGTGCAACACGTAGTGCCAATCAGGCTGATTTTAAAACACAGGAAAAACTCCTGGCACTAAAAATCTGTGGGAGCAGTGCGAATTAACAGACTCTGCCATGGGCGGACCTCCGCTGCAGTGTTTTTCTGGCACTTCGCAGAGTTTCTTCGAGCAAAACTCTGCGAACTCCACCCAGGCTTAGTTGGAACCTCAGTGTAGGAAAGGAGCTAGAGCCCACAAGAAAAGTTGAAGCTAGAACTCCTGTGCATCGTTGCCAGTTATAACCACTAGGTAGAACTGAAGGTTACAACCCTAAGCAAATCTTTAGGTAAAAAACCCTCAGCACAGGTAGATAGAGGATACTGTGGAACCACTGGCCAATGGTGGAGGATAAAATCACCGGCCAAAAACAGAAGCTAAAATCCTTGCGTACAGGTGAAGATTAAAACCACTATTTACATGTGGATGATGGACCCTCTCTGCACAAGTGGAGGTTAGAGCCTCTGAGCACAGGTGGAAGATAAAACCCTGATGCAGAGGTGGTGGATAGAACCTCTAGCACATTATGCAACACAGGGATTCATACAACTGAGAGGCAGTAGAAGAACGTCGCCATCTTCTACCTTATTTACAATCAGACACAAAGTGAAAAATCATTTTGTTGTACCAGTTTTTCAAATGGATCCTTGTGAAACTCATTTACAATTAGGGAGCAATTGCCCGTGACCAGAAAATGGGTCAGTGCCGTCTCATTGATCCTGTGTTCTTTGGGGGTGTAGTCTCTCTCAATTTGCAGTTCAAGACCTATTCGGTGTGGCTTCAACTCATTTCAATAAAAAAAGCAAGAAGGGAGTTCTCCTTATAAATCCAATTGGGGACAAGGAGCAGTAAACAAGAAAAATATGAAAAAGCCCCTATTTAACCCTGGAAATTGGAAAAAGGTCTCCAATGTACAGACTCACACACCCATTAATAACATAACCACATGTCTAATACCTCACAGATGTACAAAGATTTGAAAAGACAATTGGGAATGATGTTTAGAAAAGTTGTACAATTTATTCAATGTTTAAAAAAATACATTCATACATAAGTACGGTGCCAACATTAAAAATAATAAAAAATGTGACAATTCACATAAACAACATAATTAAAAACACAAGGTTGTCGACGCAGCGTTTCGGTTTGGTGATAGCACCTTCATCAGGACAGAATTCTAATTGAAGAGAAACATATAATTAGGTACATTCACTATTTTGCTTTTTTTATAGTTGTATACAGAGTCAACGATCTTTTAGCTAAAAAAACATCCAATCAATAGAAACAGTTTCAGAATTTTTAAGGCACCATTTTTTAATAACATTCATTAAACATGTGGTATGTTTGGGTATGTGTACAAAGAGGAAGAAGATTTACTTTTACTCGGCAAATCATGGTATAACTTGATTCTACACAATATACTGTGGTAAATAAATAAATAATACCCTATTTTTGAATGTATAAATGAATAACAGATAGCTCAATAAATAAGAGTCAAGATTCGAGGTAGTAGGTGTTTCGCAGGTTTATTACAGCATAAGGACAGGAACAGGACAACCTGCATAGGAATAGGATGGCAGGGCCCAGCAGCTGCCGGGGCTGGATCTGGGATGAGCGCGCTAGCATTTAATAACAATACACAAGCATATATAGTAAAACAGTTGCATTACAGTACATATGATAGGCGGAGCAGTGGGTGGAGCAAAGGGTGTGACGCGTAGCAGTCGCGAAAGATAAGGGTGAAAGTGGGTGTAACAGGGCGTATACATAGACATGTGATGCAAACGTAACAGAATATGTCATGAATGGGGCGGAAACATGGAGGGGGCTACCTAAGGAGCCGGGACCTCTAACCTGGTGGTGCGCGCAAACTGGTAATGACGTGTTACTAGGAGAAGCTGGGGGCTATGAACTCTGTGCTAGGAGCAGAGACTGAAGTCTGGAGAGTCAGGGCGACATGTACCTAAGCAGTATCTAGTATCTGATGTTTAGAGAACATGTTGATATAAACTAGAAGTCAGGAGGGGAAAGGCTAACTTGATTCTAAGACTGGACCATGCATTATTCTACATGTAGTGCGTGATGAAGAATATTAAATGACCATTAAATGCAGTATTTCTCTAACGTGGAGACGTGAAGGCTAGACAATGACGGAAACTATTGATGCAGTTCAGTAGCTTAGGAATGCAGAGAAGGAGGACTGAACTGATAACTGGAATCATAACATATTCTTGGCAGACTCAGAGGCAGAGCCAGGCTGAACCGGGTACTGCGAGGCAGGAAGTAAGTGAAGGGTCGAGGATACAGGTGGGGGCTGTATCGCTCCTCAGCGAGGGCTCAGGAAACAGGAGCTGAATCTGGTGTCCAGGCCCTTTTGAGGCCTAGAAACGGGGACTTTATAATGAAATAACGTGCACACTGAGAAACTTGGCAACGTAGCTTTACATAGACCTGATATTCGTAGTATTCACGAGAACTGGAAACTGACATACTAGAGGTGGACACTACTATAATTGCGTCTTGAATCGAACATAGGGAATACATATGCATATTTAATCATGCACACATAACATATGATGGATGACACGTAGGGACACAGAACATGGCAAAATTTACTTTTCCACATTCCCTCCTTGTCACTACGTTTCCATCAGGAAACATCAATATTCATGATACCATCTATCATTTCATACAGTATCATTTGCTCATCTCGAATTATCCTGGAACGGGATTTAGAACGGGGCTTGGGATTAGGAATACAAGAGGTAGCACAAATGCCGCAAATCGCAGGGCCACATTGTATACAGAGACAGCAGCTGAATATGATCGCTACTGCAATACCTAGAAAGGACAAGACTTTCCATCCCCAGGCGGAAATTATATTCCAGAACCAACCGGACCATGTCCAGGTGCCTGGATCTTGGTGTATCAGATGGGCAATTTTATGGAGTCTGGTTATAGCTGAATAAACAGACGGCGCGTTATTTGGAATGAAAATGCAGCAACTAGATCCGATGACTCTATAGGCCCCGCCCCTATCGGCCAGTATGACGTCAAGGACGAGACGATTCTGTAAAACGACAAATCTCATAGCAGATTGCTCTTCGGTTAAGTTACCTAGAGCAGAGGCAGTCTCATTTACTACAGCTTCGAGGGTTCTTGTTAACCTACGGATCAGTTTACTATTCTGGATAGGTCCTATAAAGAAGAAGAAACCTCTATTGAAATCTGTATATTGTTCTAGAGCAGTTTCAGTATAATCGACAATTGGGGACTCCCTTCTATGTCTAATGTGTACTAGATGTGTGTTTCTGTGATAATCAGATGGGGCTAGGAAAACAGGTGGCAGTAGGAAGGCAATGTAGCAGGTTCCCTCCCAATCGAGGGGCAGACGAACATATGCAGTTTGACCACAAATAAAATAAGAATGACGTGAAGCTTTGAAAATAGATTTCCCACTGTCACTATACTTGACAATAGTAGTACAATCACTATGTCCTACATGTACGGAACCATAATTTCGGACACATAATTCGCCTTTGACTGGTAATACTGAAATAGCAGGTAAGTCTGGAGTAGTATCAGACTGAACATTTAGGACCATGAAATTCGAAGAATAGTTACCTAAATTATACACTTCATTTTCTAGATCTAACCCTGTTCTGTGGGGGAGACCTTGCTTGTCTGGGAAACATGTACTGTTAAGAAAAGACATATCTGTTGAGGATGACGTTAACGTGGACCATGCTCCACACGAACCATTATGTGAAAATGGATAAGGAAAAAGTGGCAGAACTCCCTTCGGTGTCTGGAAAGGGGGGAGTCGACCACACACCCAACAATTAGTGGCATTGCTGGTCTGGTGTGAGTAATGTAACATGCGGATAAAGGAATTATTTCGCATAGCGAGACGGTAAGAGAGTTCATGGGAAGGTAGGTCACTAAACATGTGCTCTACAGTAGCATTAGAAGACATATTTACATGAGGAACTGGAAGATACAGGTAAAATGCATAACTGGTGCAGGAAATCATAATGCTGAGAAATAATATGAAACTTAGAAAAACGATACATCGGATTGAGTTTTGACTGACTCTCTCACTATGGGGGTCTATTTTATACATGTCAGAAACAGTCTAACCGTTTCACCTAGGGGAGGACTTAGACAATCAAACTGGCTGACTTATTTTACTAGACCGGAGTTTTAACTTATACTCCTGTTGCGGAGTTTTCTCTAACAGGGGGGGTGTAGTAACATTGTCTTTTGCGGGACAGTCCTTAAAAATGGTGCTTTGGCAATCCTTCAAATCCTGGGAAATGTTCTTTAAGACGGGTTTCAGTCCATAAAACTTTTTTATATGAGAAAGGTGCACCCAGCCTTTGCGACCTTCCAACTTCACGGCTGTACGGGTGGTGAGGAGGACCTGTCGGGGCTCCTTCCAGCGAGGCTCCAGCGGACTTGATCTGTCAAAATTCCTCACCAACACCATGGATCCTGGAACGATTTCATGCGGTGCCACCTCGGTATTGTCTGGAAATGCGGCGGCAACCTGTGAACGACATGAGTTGAGGGCAGACAACAAGGAAGCTAGGTAATCTGTCAGCATATTACTTGAAACATCGGTAATACTTCTGGGTCTAGGAGTACCCCACATATTTGGGGGGCGGCCGAATACGACCTCATACGGGGACAGACCTGATCTGGAATGTGCGACCATGCGCATATAAAATAAAGCGACTGGTAGAGCTACCAGCCAGTCCACACCTTTTTCTTTGCATACTTTGGCGATACGGATTTTCAGAGTCTGATTATGTCTCTCTACGAGACCGGCTGCTTCAGGATGGCGTACACAATGAAACTTCCACTGGTACCCTAACAACAGGGAAACATGCTTCATCAACTCAGATGAGAATGGCTGGCCGTTGTCAGAATATACGACTCTAGGGAGTCCATAACGGGGGAAGAACTCACGAACCAACTGCTTGGCAGTGGTCGCGGCTGTGTAATCTGGGACTGGATATGCTTCTGTCCACCTGGACAAAGCGCATACAACTACAAGGACATACTTGAAACCTCGACATCGCTCCATCTGAATATAATCCATCTGGAGGACTTCAAAAGGGTGGTCAGGGGGCTGGAATCCACCTTGTTCCACCGGGACACTTTTACCTGGATTAAACTGACAACATATCATACAGGTACGGACTTTCTGCTTGGCTGCAGCTCGTAAATGTTTGTTGAACCAAATATTCTGGATACTGTCTAACATAGCTTTTTCTCCTAAATGTGCTGGACTATGTGCGGTATTAATAATGACTTGAACCATAGAGTCGGGGAGAAACCATGTTGCTCTACCCTTCGTTAACCATCCTTGATCTGTCTGGACCCCTCCTTGTTCGGACCATTTCTTGATTTCTTCGGGAGTAGCATGTAACTGTATGTCTATGACATCTTGAGTAGGGTCCTTAACTGTCATACATGTAGTCGGATCTGGAGTATGTGTCTGATTAACTGGAATGTCTGGAGTCTGTGCTGTAAGCTTGGCTGTGCGATCTGCTAGATCATTACCTTGGGAAATAATGTCAGTAACTTTCGTATGTGCTTTGCACTTCATGATAGCGATAGATGTCGGTAAGTGTATGGCATCTAACAGAGCTTGAATAAGGAGACCATGCTGAATCTTGGTTCCATGAGAAGTCATGAAACCTCTCTCCTGCCAGAGCACTCCGAAGTCGTGTACGACTCCAAATGCGTAACGTGAATCCGTGTAGACATTAACTTTCAAGTTCTTGGCGTGTATGCAGGCTTGTGTCAGAGCAACTAGCTCTGCTGCTTGAGCGGACAGGGTGTCAATACGGTGTGTCTCAATAACTTCAGTGTCAGTAGTCACTGCATACGCGGCGACTAGTTCTCCTGTACTAGTTCTCATGCATGAACCATCCACATAAAGTGTCAGGTCGGGATCTGGTAACGGAGTATCTGTCAGATCTTGTCTTGGCTTTGTCGTAATGTTAACTACTTCCACACAGTCATGTGTGGCAGAATTCGAAGTAACTGATGGTAACAGTGTAGCAGGGTTCAGGATGTTGCAGCGTCTGATTTCTATGTGTGGCTGGAATAATGTCAATTCATAACCTGTTAAACGTGCAATTGTCAAGTGCTGAGTTTGTGTTCGGTTTAAAAGAACTTCCACAGAGTGTGGAACCTGTACTGTCAGGAAATGTCCTAAGACTATGGAATCACTTTGCCTGATAGCTAGTGCTGTGGCTGCAACTGACTTGAGGCACGCAGGCAGAGCCTGGGCTACAGGATCTAATGTGCTCGAAAAATAAGCACATGGCTTGTATTGTCCTGCTTGATCTTGTGTGAGAACAGATAATGCTGTACCTTCGCGTTCAGTAACGAAAAGTGTAAAAGGCTTACTGTAGTTCGGTGTCGCTAGAACTGGAGCTTGGCATAAAGCTTTCTTTAACTCATTGAAACTAAGTGTATGTTCAGATGTCCAAGGGAGAACAGTCGATACGGCTGCCTCCTGTGTCGTTAACTGTATCAGTGGTTTGGCTAGAAATGCATACTGAGGAATCCATTGTCTGCAATAAGAAGTAAGGCCAATAAAAGCACGTACCTCCTTCTGGGTCTTGGGCTGAGGAAGACTCGCTATTAACTGGATACGGTCTGGTGTCAACTGCCTACCCCTCTTGGACAGTAAGTGTCCTAAGTATACCACTTGCTGGACACAGAATTGAAGCTTAGAAGGGGACACCTTGTGCCCCATCTCGGCTAGGAAATACAAGACTGTAAGGGATGCTTGCTCGCAAGCACGTTCAGAACGGGCTGTGATCAGTAGATCATCGACATACTGGAGCAGGCAAGTGTCAGTTGGCATGTGAATGTTGTCTAGTTGTCTCTTAAGTGCTTGACTGTAAATACTAGGACTTTCTGTGAAACCTTGAGGAGCTCGTGTGAATTTATAGCTCCTTCCATTTAAACAAAATCCGAAAAGGAACTGGCTGTCTGGATGAATGGGAACACTAAAAAACGCGTTCTTGAGGTCGATTACAGTAAAGAACGTGGCTTCGGAATCAATGGCTGTTAATAGGGAAGAGATGTCTGGGACAACTGGGTACTGAGGAATAATACACTTATTAAGCTCTCGTAGGTCAATCACTAATCGATATACTGGGGGTGCATTTGGATCAGTACGTTTCATGACTGGAATGATCGGAGAATTACATACATTGGAGTCAGTTTCTACAACCACTCCTTGAGCCATGAGCTCGTCAATAATTTTGGATAAGGCTGCTACAGCCTCAGGTGGCAATCTGTACTGTCTGATTCGTGGTAACACTACACCTGGCTTGAGAGTCACACGATAGGGTGTGATTTGCATGTAACCTACATCAGTTGGACCTTGCGCCCATAAGTGCTGTGGAACATTAGACAGTCTTGAATCAAAATCTCGTAATACATAGTGACCCTTAAAGTCACGTAGGAACAATCGTATTCCCTCTGGGGAACAGCATATAACTGCACCTAACTCTTTCAGTGTCTTAATGCCTAATAGATTTTCTGGACATGACTTAGTAAGTAACAGATCAGTAGTGCGGGACAATGGACCTACTTCTAGAGAAACTGGCTTTGAGATCTCATTTACGATAGGCTTTCCTGAAAATCCAAGGGAAACATTTCTTGAGCCTGAGAGCGGAGCCCCTGGAACTTCGGCGTGACTAATTGTGGTCCTACTTGCCCCTGTATCAATCAAAAACTTTCTGTCTTTCCCTAATACTTGACTATGAACATAGGGACCTTCTTGATCTACAGGTATCTCGATGAGAGGCAAGCCTACCTCCCTCTCTAGGCTGTTTCATGAATACTGTTGGTACTCTGGATACTCAGACTGTGCATACTGGTACATCTGCTGTGTGACATGCTGTGTTGCAGCGATAGGCTGCGGTGCTGTAACTGTCTGTGGTGCATTCTGTAACTGAGGAGTCTGTGAAACTTGTTCTTGTCTAGGCGGACGTGGTCTTTCTTTAGTCTTACCAGTAGCTATGTTGTGTTTCAGAACTGCACACTCGTTTATAAAATGACCTGGCTGTTTACAATAATTGCAATTCCCTTTAACGGGAGCTGCAGGATGACTGGCTTGATTCGGACCCCTCTTCTGACTGTCTTGAGGAACAGATTGTGCAACTAGTACTTTCATTTTCGTGTCTTTCATACGTTTTCTTTCATGTTCTTGCTCTTCTCTGATTCTATTCTGGTGGTATTGGAGCATCTGCAACATCTGGGACGGGGTATTAGCTTGCCAGGTACTTTCGACTTTCAGAACTCGATTTTTAATTGGTGAACTTGAATTCTCGACTAATTTAGTAACAAAAAGGTGAGGGTATGACTCACTACTTGTCTTGAGGCCACTGTTGATGCTAAAACATTTCTCGAATCTAGAATAAAAATCACTAATATCTTCGTCTTGTTTCTGTTTACAGGCTGAGATTGCATCCCAGTCTTCCTTTTTAGTTGTCAATAATCTGGGTAAAACTTGAATCAATAATTCAGGTAATTCTTTACATTTATCTCCGAGACCGGTACCTGGTACTCGTATCTTATCTTCAGCTTCTAGGACTGCCCAATCGATCTTTTTCTCTCCCACCTCCCAGTCTTTTTCCTTGAGCTTTTCATACACCCCTGCGGGCAACAGAACCTTTAACATTTTAATTATATCTGGATACGTGTATTCTCCCATACGGAGCATGTCTTTTAATTCTCTATGGAACCCTGCTGGATCTTTATCATGACAGGGAATTAATTTCTTCATCTCCAGAAGTTCCATCTTTGTGATCGGAGTGTATACAAACACTCGCTGCATTTCGCCACCCGTTCCTCTAACTGGGTGGACTTCTCGTAACGGATTCTGTCTGTCTATGTAAAATGGTTTACTTTCTGGGGGTGAGACATGAACAAAATGCGGGTTCAGAAACGTTCTATATTTGTGGCGCTGTTCTAGAATGACACTAATTAAATCGGTACCTAGACCTCTCCATCTATACTGGAGTAACTCGTTCAGGATATCATGTAACGGACCTGGATCAGAATGTTGACCCTCATACAGAGTAATGAGGTGCTGAATCATATACATACCCACCAGTCGTTGCTCGGCTGGGGGCATTTTCAGAAACATTTGTGCCACTATTTCGTCTGGAAAAGTGGTAGAATCAGTAATCCATCGGACTGCTGATCGGGCTAGTTCTTGTTCATGCATAGTACTTAACTCACTGTAACCGATTCGTGATTTCAGAATGTGATCGGTAGCTTGAAATACTTGTTCTAGAGAACCTTGGTCTGGTACTGGATGATGGAACGTAGACTTGGGTTCTAGACGTAAATGGCGATCTGGAAATCTAGGTTGTCCTACATACGCTATTCTGGCGGAATTCTCGTCGTCTAACTCTTCAGTATCAGAGTTACTTTCTTTCTCGTTTACTTGTGCTGCTTTACGTTGTTCGTGTAACTTTATTATTTCTTTACGGATTTTCTTGTACATACTCTCCATAGCACCGATAGTCTTGTGCTTACCCTCGGCTATACTATTACTCCACTTCATCAGGGCTTTCATTTCGGCCTGATTTTTGGACGGGTAATCTTGTTCTCTTATTAGACAATTAATCAGAAACTTTAATATCATGAGCTGGGTCTCAGCTTTCCTTTGGGACATGACATCACTAATACTTTCTGGATCTTCCCCTGTACGGATGAAACGATATATTCTGTCTAGATCTTCCTTCATATCTGGTAGGGTGACTAGATACTCGGCCACATTTCTTACGCGTAATGAATATAAAACCATATCATCTTCGCCTGGGACTGGGTCATAGCAGCATTCGGCAAGGGATTTTCTTATTTCTGCAACAGACAGTCTGGGCGTACGTTGTGACGCTTGCATATGTAATTCGGCTGCCGTTAAACGCTTATGTGGCGGCGGGGTTCGAGGAGGACCTCCTCCTGCGGCCCCTAGACTAGAATCATCAACTGATGCTTTTCGTCCTGGCAGGGTGGGAAATTGGAATGCGGGCTGGACTTGTATGGCGGGCTGGACCGGGGGGACCGTAGCAGGTGCTGCAAAGGGTGCCCCGGTGTCTGGAGGAACGGGAAGTGCCTGATTTACAGGGACTGGTGGAGCGGGAACAGGATTTGCATATTCTGGGACTGTGTCGTCCAAATAGGACGAGATGAAAATATCAGCTGCGGTTGGTTTGTGACGTAACTTGATCGGAACTAGTGGTGGCGGAAAATTACTGGATGCCTCCGGGGTCGCTTTTGGCAAGCCCTCGGCAAGAAGAGGATACATACCCTTAATGAGGGCATTCCTCTGTCTGTCTGACTGTTCGGCTTTGACTTGTTCACCTATCTCGATTAGTTCTTTTTCTTGTGCTCGTTCCGAGGATTCTCTATTTAATTCTGACTTTCTGATTTCTTTTTCGGTTCTTTTATGAGCTTCTTTACGCCATAGCTCGATGGCATCTTTCTGTGATTGTCTGGCTTTCTTTTTCCATAATGCCTCTTCTACTCGCATGATGCACTCGGCATCCCATGTACCCGATACGGGCCATCTATACTTTTCTTCTACCTGTTTTGTATACTCTACCCATAAATCTAGATATAGTATGGCACTTATGCCATGCTTCTGATACATAAAATGACCTGGACTGTCCCTAGGCGGGACAGGAACTGCTTCCTCTAACAAACCCTTTCTAGTTTTTAACTGACGTAACTTTGAAAACAGCGGCATGACTGAACTATAATCTGGACACAATACAATACACAATAAACACGATACTTATTCCCCATTCATACCACGACATTAAAATACATGAAAAACATTTAGAAATAACAGTTCGAACAGAATACTACCTGGAATACTGGCTACAGGAAAACAGAATGCATGAATTTTTCTCGAGAACCGAACTGACTAGAACAGAAACTAGATGCACTGCTGAAACAGTACGAAACTTACCGGTCTCATAAAGAGACACGTCAGGACCCGCATCCACCGAAGTGGACACTTCGTTTGTGTGTCTGGGTACCACCAACCCACGGACCAGAGTCAATTAGATTGACCCTGTCTAGATACTACCCCAGTAATGGTACTCACCGGGCAGCAAGAACGGAAGGCCTCGGACTGGACTGGACTGCTTCGACGACGGACAACGAACTTCGGACTTAAGTTACGGGTGGACCTCCGGATACCTCGGACATTGGACTCTTGGCTTGGGCTCTGGTCGGGACTCGCCGCATTCCTCCACCGCCTCGTCTGGATGCTGGACCGCCTCCTCCGTCTCCTCCGTGGGCCTGAGGGATACTTGAAGCAGAAATATCTGCACGTGCACGGTATGGTTCCGTCACGGCTGCAGAGGGTCAGGGGGCCGGCGTGGCTTCACCGGCGCGTGGGGAAAGGGCAAGTCCCTGTTCGGGCGCCATTATGTGGTAAATAAATAAATAATACCCTATTTTTGAATGTATAAATGAATAACAGATAGCTCAATAAATAAGAGTCAAGATTCGAGGTAGTAGGTGTTTCGCAGGTTTATTACAGCATAAGGACAGGAACAGGACAACCTGCATAGGAATAGGATGGCAGGGCCCAGCAGCTGCCGGGGCTGGATCTGGGATGAGCGCGCTAGCATTTAATAACAATACACAAGCATATATAGTAAAACAGTTGCATTACAGTACATATGATAGGCGGAGCAGTGGGTGGAGCAAAGGGTGTGACGCGTAGCAGTCGCGAAAGATAAGGGTGAAAGTGGGTGTAACAGGGCGTATACATAGACATGTGATGCAAACGTAACAGAATATGTCATGAATGGGGCGGAAACATGGAGGGGGCTACCTAAGGAGCCGGGACCTCTAACCTGGTGGTGCGCGCAAACTGGCAATGACGTGTTACTAGGAGAAGCTGGGGGCTATGAACTCTGTGCTAGGAGCAGAGACTGAAGTCTGGAGAGTCAGGGCGACATGTACCTAAGCAGTATCTAGTATCTGATGTTTAGAGAACATGTTGATATAAACTAGAAGTCAGGAGGGGAAAGGCTAACTTGATTCTAAGACTGGACCATGCATTATTCTACATGTAGTGCGTGATGAAGAATATTAAATGACCATTAAATGCAGTATTTCTCTAACGTGGAGACGTGAAGGCTAGACAATGACGGAAACTATTGATGCAGTTCAGTAGCTTAGGAATGCAGAGAAGGAGGACTGAACTGATAACTGGAATCATAACATATTCTTGGCAGACTCAGAGGCAGAGCCAGGCTGAACCGGGTACTGCGAGGCAGGAAGTAAGTGAAGGGTCGAGGATACAGGTGGGGGCTGTATCGCTCCTCAGCGAGGGCTCAGGAAACAGGAGCTGAATCTGGTGTCCAGGCCCTTTTGAGGCCTAGAAACGGGGACTTTATAATGGAATAACGTGCACACTGAGAAACTTGGCAACGTAGCTTTACATAGACCTGATATTCGTAGTATTCACGAGAACTGGAAACTGACATACTAGAGGTGGACACTACTATAATTGCGTCTTGAATCGAACATAGGGAATACATATGCATATTTAATCATGCACACATAACATATGATGGATGACACGTAGGGACACAGAACATGGCAAAATTTACTTTTCCACAATACCATAACAAACCTAATTGTGCCTACCATTTGGTGAACAGAGAAAATGTTAATGCCTCAATTTTCAATGAGAGGTATCTTCTCGAGTTTTGTTAGGTCACCTTCTTAAAGATAAGTGTACATCCACTAATTAGTTGGACACATCAGTCTCATGTATAGTCCTGTGTTGGGGGATATATGAGGATAACCGTCAGTGTTGATGTTTCACTTATTGTCTAACTTAAAGTACCTTATCACTAATATTGTTTACCTTGGAACGTATCATGGTTATTTTGAGGTCAAGGGAGCCACCGTTCATTTGGATAAATGCTTCAGACGGCATTGCCATATCATTGCCAGAATTCTGAACCAGGAACTATTCAACAATAGGTCAAGAACCCACTCCCCACTTAACACCTCCCACTCATATCCACCTACCCCATCGCCTCCACAGATAAAATCAAAAATATTTAGTAATTTAACATAATGATCTCACACATCAGACTGCACGGGCAAACCCTGAGATAAACCGTCGTCCCACTCAACCATGTCCGTCATCCAGGCACTCAGTGAAGGGGGCCGCAGACCCATCAAGTAGATGGATATCCATCTTTTTGCCACTGAGAGGCTGAGCATGGCAAACCGCCTAAGCTTCTTCTTAGGGCTTTCTGGGAGGAGTCCCAGCAAGCATTTCTCAACCTGTGATGTATTCCTATAGGTTCTGTATCGATCCCCCTATTCCTGACCCTGTTCTGGTTAATAATTAACTAGCAGCCATCCCACGGTGCAAAAACCGTTATCTGATTAAGCCACACCACGGCACAGGAACGCGTTATCTGATTAGGTCATAACGCTTGCCATCTAATTAGGCAAGCACTATTCCTTCAGCCCCTGATAAGGCATACGGAGTTCTCAAAACAAATCAAACCTATGACAACCTGGGAAAATCCCTACAGCCATTGTTTTGATTTCACCGAGAACTTCAGTAAAGAATGTGCTAACGACCAGTTCGTATGACATCCTTATTGACGTATCTATGTCCATCCTTACGTCAATCTCGGCACCTTACAGGTATAAATATTACCGACATTGCCTTAAGCAAACACACGCGGTGGTGACGAGATCGGAGCAGCGAGACTTGCCGAAGAGGCCAGCACAGAGCGGACCCCACTGGCGCTGCCCCGCCTTCCTGACGCGCTGAGAACGAGACGCTGCTTTTCTCCTGCCGAGAAATCCAGCTCCGGCGCTTCCAAGCAGCCCTCGCAGGCAGCTGGAATATCAAGACCAAAGACGAGAGATACCAGCCCTCAACCATTCTAGATCTCAGGTACGGAACTGAATAACCCCTTGCAGAGAATTCTTGAGTCAGTCACTTGGCAAAACAAACTTAACTTAAACTGCTACTTATCTACTCCCGCCCACGTATTAGGCTTAGGTCAGGTACACCTGGGTAGGCGTAGTTAGAAGCACCAGTTGAGTACGATTAGTCAAATGTATATATGTATGTATCTATTTTATCCATCTTAAATATATGGCTTAGAAACCATATCAATGCTTTTACAGTATTATTTTATAATTCTGCTTTTATTGTATGCACTTTACTTAACCATAAGTATCGCAATAATATCGATTAATTTCTCTTGTACGAGAAAAGAGACTGATCAATAAATAACATCTTGTATTGAACACGCCCGTCTCTTCCATTTCTCTACAATCTGGTGAAACTAAGAATGCACTGAATTGACTGAGTAAAATAAGTTGTCTTTTGTTTTCACACGACTCTAGAGATACACTCTTGATTAGGGGAGAGCAAAGTTGTCATGCTCTATGGTTGTCAGAAACTAAATCCCTTCTAGTCTATCCAGGGAGGTTCAACTCCTCCTTGCCTATTCGAGAAAGTTTCTAGTGAACTCTGAGCTAGCTGGCAAACCCAAAACTTTAATATCGTCAGTAGAAGACCTAGTTAACCTCCGTCCTAGGTCTATACTATTGAAGGTATTATTCCAATGCGCAGCGCCTATTGGGATAATAGGAACTACACTACATGGCGCCCAAACGTTTGGATAGGCGATAAAACTAACGCAAGACATTAGAGTAACTCAGTCATGCTTTTTCACACAGAGACCCTTTTTCCCCATAATACTCCAAAGACGTCTGGAGTGGGTGAAAGGTCATATCCGCCAAACCACGCAGGAGGAGACTCCTATGTATGGTTCTTGGTTTAGTCAACGTTGAAGGATACACTGTTCCAAAAATATTGTGCATCTAATCTTTGTTTCCATAAGAAACCTGATCTGCAAACAAACGGAATAACCTTCCTGTCGGTAAAATGACAGACAGTGAAGAAGAAAGAGAGACAGCTAGAATAACAGCTGAACTCATAGCAGCTGATACTACTCTGCAGGAAAATGACCCGAATATAATACTCATCCCGGTCAACAAAAGGAAATCTGTAACTTTAAAACTTATAGCAAATGGACTGACACCTAGAGGTGGCACAGTCATATTCGTAATAGAGGCACACGAATATCAGCAGACAGAGGTATTCTATTCATGGATAAACTTTCCAGCAGCTAATGCTGTAACAAAGGACTTCCACTATTACAAAACAGAGGAACCTCCTGATGAGTACACTCCTTTCGAGGAGGTGGAAGTACCACTCAAATTCCAAGAGCACCTGCTCTTGTTTAATGGCGCCCTAAAACATAATAATCACATCACCAGGCTCGGTCCACTAGGTAGACCAGGAGCAACGTGGCCGGTCCTAGCCGGATACACACCACATCCAGACATCGAAGGAATGTCTGCAGCAGCTCTTTTAGTACAACTAAAACAATTAATAAAAGTACATAGACAGTTAATCCAATATGTAATGCGGACTTCAACAATCCAACCAGCAATCAAAATTCCACAACTGACCCCTCATCAGGGGAACACAAATAAAATTACACCACAGAACATACAGTCCTGTCTAGGTAAAGTACCCGCAAAACGGGAACAAATACCATTCTGGTTAGCACAAAAAATCACCCAAATAGAGGCGGTGTTTCCAGACACCACCCCGGTAGAAAAACACAGGATTCTGACTATCTGTCTTCCAATGGGAATCGCACCACACGTGGAGGACTGTGACACTTGGGGTACAGTCTTTGCTTCCATTTACACAAAAACACATGGTGTACCATCCATGTCAGTAATACCAGATGTGCTAAAACAAATTCAAGATGAATATGGTCCAGAACCCGCTTTAACTCTTGGTATGAAATTACTGAAAGACTTCAAGCAGGTCTCGGCTATATTATTAGCCAACATAAAGGGAGAAGCAGCAAATGTGGCGATCCGCCAAAGGTTAAAAGAAACAGATATAGCAGACCAACCAGCTGAAATTGCCAGAATCATAGAAAAATCCTATGAAGAACTAGGAAGAGATAGTCTGGGTGGAATACCGGTGAAACCACAACTGATTGAAAGTCCTGAAAAAGTTTTCATTAAAAATTATTTAACAACACAAAAAAAGAGCTGGTAAGGAAATAAACAATCCAATCCTAAAGAAAAAAGATTCCAATCCAGAGGAAGGTCTCCTCGGCAGAGAGAAAAATCTCCGAACCAAGGACGCAGGTCTCCTCAAAGTGAGCCCTCTGGGAAAAAATACAACCTTAGAAACAGGGATAATATAAAAAAACCTGATAGATATCAAGAAATTGATACACGTCCCTCTCAATCTTTTCAGACTTCCTCGCAGAAATCGGAGCGAAGAGGACGATCAGAACACAGGGAAGAGCACGTCAAGTCAAAAGACAAGGAACCTGCTCATCTGAATAAAAAATTACAATTTCCAAAAAAGAAGGTAGCCAGTATTAAAGTAATCAATAATGCCGAGAATACTGAGGACACAACTGAAAAATGGAGAATGGGCTCAGACAATGCTAGACAGCGCAGCAGAAGTGAGCATAGCTCGCAAAGTCCTTATGAATCATCTGGAGACAGTGGACACGAATGAATATATTCAAGTGGAAACTGCAGACACCAGAGTTAGCAAACCTCACAAAATATATGAAATAACATTACGTATAGAGGGGGATAAGACTAGAAAAATAAGGGGTTTATTTTGGGATAATCTTTCCAAGGGCTATGACATCCTTCTAGCTGAACGAGACTGGCCACCCGAGTTTGTCAGGGAGTGCCCACATGGCGAAGAAATAATTATGCCTGCCTTCTCAAATCATATTCCAATTCATAAAAAATATACATTTGCAAGAAAGTGGGCAGTAGCTCAAGCTCCTGCTTTATATAAAAATCATGTAGGATGGGATAAGGACTCTCCTCCTCATAAAATCCAGTTAAAATCACAACCTACTGCACAGAGGCAGTACCCAATTAAGCAAGAAGCTAAAAAACAGGTTAAAGAGATCCTAGATCAACTTGAATACCAGGGGGTGATTGAAACTTGCACCTCACAAATGAACAATCCTTTGTTTCCTGTCGCCAAACCAGACAATTCATATCGTCTTGTTTTGGATTACAGACACCTTAACTCATGTTGCAAAACTTTTGCAGTACAAAACTCGCATAGTGCTGCACTAATGAATAACATAGTGCGCAAAAAATACAAAACAACATTAGACATTTCTAATGGATTCTTTTGTCAAAATATAGCACCTGAAAGCAATAAATGGCTCACAGAACAATTTCTGTCGTTTGCCACAGGGGTTCAAGAACAGCCCAGGATTATTCTCAGTGAGAGTAACAGAGTTACTACAAATATATGATGATGAGGCATTATCTTATGTCGATGACATCTATCTAACAGATGATGACTTGGATACTCACTTGAAAAGAGTGAACACCATAATACTTGGGTTCACAGCAGAGGGTTACAAATTCAACTTTAAAAAATCTAGAATTGCCCATCTAACAGTCCTGTTTTTAGGATATGAATTATCAAGTGAAGGCAAAAGCCTGGCTGACAATTTCCTAGAGAAATGTGCGGTACTCCAAGCACCTAGAACACTAAAAAACCTACAATCAATTCTAGGCTTCCTAAACTTCGGAAGAACATACATTGCAAATTACGCAGAAAGGGTGAAACCCCTTTATGATCTAATAAAAACAGATTTTAAAAGAATCAATTGGACTCAAATACACACAGAAATTCTGAGATCCTTACAAACAGACATGTTAATTAAAACAAAATTACAAACACGGGATAACACATGCAATCTTGTGATTCGAGTCATCCCAGGAAGATGCGGATTCACATACCTGACCTGTAATGAGGGAGAAAAGGTACCAATTGCATACAAATCACACTTGTACACAGAAGCTGAAAAGAAGCTCAGTATTAAAGAAAACATTGTTCATGCAGTTCAAACGGCTATAGCAAGAGAAAAAGACAAATCTGACGGTAGACGTATCACAGTCAGAACAGCAGAGTCAGCCTTTGAGGCATTAACAACCCCATGTAATTTACCAACAACAGCGTTGAATCCAAAATGGATACAATGGGTGAATTCAATTACAACGGACAGGGTAAAATACTACTTTGATCCAGAATTAAAGGAATTAAAATATCTAGAATATGAAATGACATACCCTCTGCCAATCGACATTCGGCCCTTACGACAGTACGCCTGTGTAATCTATACAGACGGCCATGCTCAACCACCAGGGTGGGGAGAACAAGCATATAATCCCACATGTGAAATCACAAAAGAAGTGTGGCACGGAGGGAAACTGAGACCTCTGCTAATAAAAACACACTCAGTAGAAACTAATTCAGAACAACAGACTGAAATAATAGCATTAAAAATGGCGCTAGATAATGCCGATCGCGAATTCCCGACACTTATAGTGTGCGATTCGTATTACTGCGTCAAAACATACAACAAAGATTTGCAGAAATGGATTCAAAACGGTTACAAAGATGACACAGGTGCAACAATAAAGCAACAAGTGCTTTGGAAACAAATAGTTCTTTTGCAGAAAGAACTACCAAAAACTCACGTGATACACTCACTGAGTCATCAGCGTGATGGCGTTCACGTTGCAGGGAATTCATTGGCTGAGACAGCCACAACGGTAGCAACTGAATCGGCTTACGTAGTTAGAAAAAAGCGTACAGTAAAATACATTGACGGTGAAACAGTGCTGGCGGTGAAAACGTCATCAAAAGGCGACTGCTCAGCACTACCGATCAACTATCCACTCAATTATACATACATAATCGATGCAAACTCCGTTCCTTTTGCTCGAATCCCTGGAGTGGGGGATAGAGTAATTCCAAACACGGACGTGAGACGCTTGTTAATAGCAGACGCACATATGGGTGAGGGTCTCAGACACCTCAAACTAAAAGATTCCCTGGAAGAATTACAATCAGTGTACTGGTGGCCAGGCATGAGCCTGCATCATCACATTTTTGTAAAAAACTGCCCAGACTGCAACAGAGATCGCAGTGGTGAAAGAAACGGCATATTACCATGGCGTTTCACTCCAGAATGGATCAACAATAAAAAATAATGCCAGTATGAATAATGCGTCAAATTAACATATAAAGACTAGTTTTCACTTATAATGTAGACCCCAACTTTCGGCTGACGCCAGACCTGTTATATAAAGATTTGCGAGTCTATAATGGCATATACGCTAGAAGCATGCTACGTTTGGCTAATGTTTTTCCTCTTGCCCTAAAGCATGTGGAAAAACATGGCCAAATGAGCATAGCATAGCGGGACTCTTCTCACTTCCTACCCGAGGGATACGGGATGGTGTATAGAAAAAACCAAAGGCATAAAGCAATCTATAACAGCGAAGGTATTAGGTTCGGGAGCTGGGTGGGTCAAACATCTAATAAGTGTCCAACGTAGTCTAAACAACCTGCCAAGAAATTCTCTGAAAGGATTCAGTCCGTACGAATTATTGTTTGGGACTAGAATGATGATCTTAGATCTTGACAGTCAGACTTCAGTGGTTAAAGATAAATGCTTTGATATCAAAGATCGTTTGGCTATTTTGCAGGACTTAATCGAAACAAGAAAAGACCTGAGCAACATAAAATTGAAACAACAGCCAACGACCACTGAAGAAAAACCACCTGTCCCAGCAAGGCCTATCTGGATTCCAAAAGTCGGGGATCTAGTCAGAGAAAAGATCGCGGTAAAGAAGGAATTTGGGCCTTCTTACAGAAAAGCAGTTCCTGTCTTGTCCATCAACGGGACAAGATCAGTAGTACTACCGCCCCTTGCTGGTAAAAAGGAGAACAGAGTTGTATCAATCGACCTGGTAAAACCACAATCATGTGGCCGATAACAAACAGTAGGCCAAGTGGACTCCCGACAAGTAGTAGAACACCAAAGTTTGCTACAAATATAGAGGTTCAATCTAAGAGGCTAATCACATTCGAAATGCCTACAGAACAACAACAAGGACTATGCAACAATGCTATGGAACTTAAACCTCTGAAAACCCAAATAAAAACATTTAGCAGAGACACACCAATCTACAATGAAGTAACAAATGACTATGCTGCTGCAAAAAAACACACTAATAAAGCAAACAGTAATCCTGAAGCAATTGGAACAATTGATAGAACAGCATCAGGCTACTTCATAAACTTCAATGATTCCTCAGAAGATCTCAGTGAATCAACTAGACAGCCTTCAAAAACTTTTAAAGACAATGCTAAGGAACTTTTGAAAAAACTGAAAGAAACCTATCTGATTTCTCCATGGATTGAATTCTGGGTGGCCTTAGGTGCACTTATCCTCATACTTTGGCTCATCGTGGTACTATGTTTGGGACATTTCATTGAGGGAAAATATGCTAAAATGGACACAGCAAGCCAGAAAATCAACTTGGTCCTCAAACCACACACGTCTTCACACGTTGAGAAAAGAGAACTTTCTTCGGTCAACTTCACAGCCAATCCTATACCCGGCGGGGTAGCATCGGACAATACTGATTATGAAATCTATGGTCCGGTAGAAATCCTGAAGTATCCACATCAAATTAAGATCTCATTGAGTGACTTTGTAAAACCAAGCTCATTTGCTGATGATTGGGACTTTGAAAGTATTAATGATATGATGTCTGACCTAGTGATGTCTGCTAAATTTACAAAACATGATTATTTGCAGGGTTCGTCTAATTATGATAAGATGTTCTGCTATAATCACTTTGGTAACCATTATCTACATAAATCTGCACAACCTAGAAATGTTTTAAATTATAATCAATGGGAACACTGTGCAACCCCTCCAAAAGGTAGCTCAAGAACCTTTTATGACAAATATTCATATTTTTCAGGGTTCAACACAAGTAATGCGGAAACGTTTTATTTCAAATTATCAAATAAGACAGGTACGAAGACCATGCTTACAAACACTAAATTGATATATTCAGACGAAATTTTTGAGCAAATGAGTACATTTGGTTTTGATTACTGGGACAAAAATGTTGAAGTAAAAAGTGTTTGGGGTACAAAAGAATGGCAAGTACAAGGTATAGAATCATTGTTTAGAGCCTGCATTATCCCAGAACAAATTATATTTTTGAATGACACTATTCAACAAACTACCTGTCTTGGCCTAGCCAAAATCAAAGACTTAAACAAACCGTCTATTCCAAAGCCAACAATGAACAGTAATAGCTCTATAGATGAGGAGATAGACGTAAACCATATATTAAGCCAAAACAGAACACATCCTGTTTGGAAAAAGTGGTTGATCTGGCCAACAGATACTAATAACTGTCAAGAAAGATTCCTGAACAAAATCCAGGGGTTCACAATGACCAGGCCAGACCATAGATATTCCCAAAGACAACACCCAGGGATAATTACCACGTACAGTGTGGGCAAGCTCTGCCTTCAATGGCTACAAACATCCACACTGGAAGAAATTAAGCAACACCTAACTTTACTTACTGATGGTGCTGACTTGCGTGATTTCATTTTGGGACCTCGCAAACAGCGTCAAAAACGCTTCATAGCAGCCTCTGTATATGCAGCTTATAACGAAGCCTGGAAAATAACTCAAATTGAAACATCAGAGAGAATACGGGAAATTGACCGTATTAATTTGGAAAAATCACTTTCTGTAGTGGACCATGGGTTAATGACTCTGTCCTACAGAATATACTCTTTGGACAGCATTGTGTCTTCAGCAATCGACATAATATCACAAGACTTACTGTTGTTACAACACGGTCAGTCCCAATTGCGTTCTATTGTACAGCTTGGCTGGACGTTACAAAATCTGCGTTCAGGCTATGTGCCTTGGCGTTTAATCAACACAACGTCACTATTCAATATCTTTAACCTTACTGATAAACAAATCAGTATGGCACAGAAGGGTGCTGATTATACAATCCTGAGCATTGAGAAACTCGAGAGATTGCCATTGACAATGTCAGAACGACCTGTCAGTGAATGGATAATACATGGGATAATTAATATTCCAATATCCACTTTCAGGTTTCAATACTGCCAAAAATATATACAGGCTGGCATGTACGAAAAATTGGGAAAAGGGTACATTAAGTCAACATGGAACGTGCCCTATTCACATGCATGTGTCAGTAATAAAGGCCAGAAAGTGTTTCTTAGTGGCAATAATTATGCGATGTCACTAAGCGGTACACTTCTGTGTAATGGTATTAGTTTACACAGAGCCTGTGAAGGGTCCTCAAATAACCTTTCATGTCACCAGCTAGGCACACCTGCAACACAAATAGAACCATTCTTTAGGAGACTATCGAACGGGAGTTACATTATAATTGTAGACCGCAGATGTTGTAGTTTGCTGCCCGGAATACCTTATCTCATAACTACGACTGCGAAGGTCATGTGCTGTGAACGGGTATTGTTCCCCAGCGCAATGCCAGACAGGGAGGCAAGGTTATGGCTGAATTTGAAAATTGCTTCTATTCGAATTGATACTTTAAGCAGAATGAAAACAGTGCTCCTTCATGCATTTTAAAAAGCAGCATTTTATGTGCATAAGGTTCGTGGTCACTGCTTTTGTCACAGAGATTCTTTTGTTACTGTGCACTTCATAAGTGACAATCGTAATCTAGCAGAGGGACCTATAAACTGTCATCAAAGAGCTGCTTGCAAACTGCATGGTACCAGTTAGTAACTTTTGTTTTTTCCAGTTATTCATTATCCTGATGCTGCTAAAAAGATTTATATGGGTGGAAATAAATTGTTAATGTTAAAGTCAGTGCTAGCCACTGTGTTATGTTCTGAATCCTGAGTTTGTGCTTTTTCAGACCAAGCACTCTTTAAACATTTTATATACACACTGTTTTACATGTACGATTCAATGTCTCTATATGTGTGTGATGTAAAGACATCCTACAATGGTATGAGAGATGCTATAAAACAAATGAAATACATGTGACAGAGGGGCTATTACTTCAATATAAAATACTAAGGGCCAGATGTACGATCCGTTTTTATATGCGTGAACGGGTTCGTGAACCCGCTTTCACATGCAAAAACGTATTGGGCAATGTACATTGCCTATTTCACGAGTCACAATTTGTTTGCGACTCGCTAAATAGGTTTTGCAACTTGCTGTTTGCAAGGGGCATTCCCTTCCAAATAGCGAGTCTTAAAACCATGTACAAATGTTTTGCGGTCGCAAAACACTCGCAATTACCACTTACTTCAAGTAGATGGTAATGCATTTGCAAATGGGAAGTGGTCCCCAGGGGACCCCTTCCCCTTTGCAAATTCATGCAAAATAATTTTTTAAGGGCAGGCATCGGTCCCAGAGACCTCTGCCTGCCCTTAGAAAATGAAATGAAAACGTTTCATTTTCTTTTTTTTTTAAATGCATGGTTATTTAAAAGCAGTCCCAGACATGGTGGCCTGCAGAGCCCAGCAGGCACCATACCTAGGAGGGCTGCCATTCCCAATAGGCTCGCGAATTGCGAGAGGCTCATTAATATTAATGAACCTCGCAATTTGCAACCCCATTGGGAATCCGAAACAGTGTTAAACACACTGTTGTACATTTCATTTAGCGACTCGCAATTTGCCACTCGCAATGTGCCGCCAATTGGGAGGCGCTAAATGAAATGGTCGTACATCTGGTCCCAAAATCCTTAAGGGCAGATTTACAAGCCCCTTGCTCCTCTTTTACGCCACCGTTGGGTCACTTTCATGATGCAGCGGCGACGCAAAAGATGCGCCTTCGTGCAGGGTATTTACAACGTGACGCATCTGAGAGATGCGCCACGTTGTAAAGCCCTGCGCCAGAAGGAGGCGTTCCAGAGCAGGAACGCCTCCTAAAAGTGGCTGAGTGAAATCTACAAGATTTCACTAAGTCACTTTGGGGTCCATGCTGCGTCAAAACATGTGCCTGCTTGAAGCAGGCATAAGGATTGACTCAGCATTAACAAGATTCGGCCCCCCAGAGCATCGCTGAGGCTGTGTCGCGCTTGCGACGCAACTCCAGCAATGCGCCACCTTTACGGCACAGATGCGTCATGCACCTGTGCTTTTTTGCCCCATGAGGCGCAGCATGGTAAATGCTGCGCATCAATGGTGGCGGAGGCGTGGCGCACAATAAGTGGCGCATCCCTGCTGATATGCATGGATGCGTCACTTATTGTAAATCTGCCCCTAAGTACTTTGAGTATTTGTTTTGTGTACACACGTGTGTATTTTTTTCGAATTTCTGTTTTAATATTTGAAATTTAACTCATACAAATTGCTTGGGGGTCCCTGGCTTCCAGTGGTGACTCAATGGGGGTCCTCAGGGGTCAAAGGTTTGGGAACCACTGTCGTAGGGTATTTCTATGAGGAATAAATCGGGACCGATCCTCCTGGGTCAGCCGAGGCAAATACACCATCGGATGGCGTGCCAGGAGGTGACTTATCAATTCGAGCTCATCATTTAACATGGATAAAGGTCAGTAAGACTCGAGCTCCAGAGGATCCATGCCTGGTTTCAAGATCACCGCTATCAACGCCTGATCTTGTCAGTGGACTGCTCCTTTCCCAGCACAGCTCTGCCTGGGAGCCGCTACGGCCGTAGCTGCTGCTGATCCTCTGGTCAGTGGTTTGAGGTCCTCTTCCACCCGCAGGCTCCAGCCTGTTACTTATCCCTGGTGGTCCATTGGTAGAGCATCTCTGCTCGGCTGCTGCTCTGCCCTCTGTCGTCTAATCTCTTTTTTCCTCCTTTCCATCTTTCTTTGATTTTCTTTGCTTCTTTTTACTTTTTTCTTTTCCACTCTTGCCTCTTCTAGTGCCTTTACCTCCATGTTTGTGCCGCTGTTTGTCCCCCGTAACCCTGCCCCCCTCCAGGCCGATTCATGCTTCCTGCCTTCCTGCCTCCCAGATGTCTAGCCCTTCCCCTCTCACTACTTATGGCGGCCGCTGCACGGTGAAGGTGCAATCCACTGATCTTTTCAGTGGACTGCTCCCTTCCATGCTCAGCTCCGCCTGGTAGCTGCTGCCCCCATAGCTGGCGCTTATCATCTGGTCAGTGGTTCAAGGCCCTCCTCCACCGTAGGCTCCCGCCTGTGCCTCATCCCTGGTGGTCCAGTGGTAGAGTGTCTCTGCTCTGCCCCGTCTCACTGCCTTCTGATCACTTTATCCCTCCTTTTTAGTTTTCTTTGCTTCTTTTCAATGTTTTCTTTTTTTCCCTCTTTTCCCCCTTTTGTGACTTTTCCCTCTGTGTCCCTGCTTTGCCCTCACGGCCTCAGCCCCTCCAGCACTGATTCCCACATCCCAGTTGTCTAGCCCTTCCCTTCACACTACTTATTCCGGCCTTGTGCAGCTGCTCTGCTGGCGTACCGAAGGCACACCAAAGGCAAGTCCGTTTGTGCCCGCTTGTGCCTGGACCAGAATCAGGGTGAAGGGAACCTGGTCATCCACCGATACGACGCCAGCACCCTTGAAGCCCTCAACACTGGACGCAACACCGCCAGCCGCTAGATATCGCCAATGGACACCCAAGGCCCTTTTTCCTACCGGTACTGCAGGTGTGCCTTTGCCTGGCACTGCACACCAGCCCCACCCGACGCATGACCGATAAACACCGGACCCACTGTTACCTTACCAGAAGTTAGAACAAGGTCACCGAAGAACAGCTCACCACCTCTCTCAGAAAAAAACCTCCACTGACATCCACAGACGCCAACACCTCAGCATGCAACCTCCACCGATGGATGTCCAAGCGCCGACTCTTTGGTTCCCCTGAAGAAAGCCGAAAGCAAGAAACACACCAAGAAAGCCAGCTGGTTCTCTCCTGCCCTTCATGAGTCCAGACACACCTGTAGACGGCTCGAGAAGAGATGGAGGAGCAGCAAGACCCCAGAAGACCACTCAGCCTTTGAGTCAGCTGTCATCGCACAACACCATCTTATCAGAACAATGAAGAAAGCAGCCCTACAAGAAAGCCTCAAAGCCAATGCACTCAATAGTAAAGATCTTTTCTCTGTGGTCAAAGCATTCGCCAGACCCAGCACAGAGACATCAGACATCACTCCTTCCAAAGACCTCTACAACAATCGTGGCACCTACTTCCACTGCAAGATCAAGGAGCTGCACGAAAGCTTCAACAGCCTCGATACCCAAGACCCTCCAACCCCACCCAAAATCTCACGATACGGCGCCGTACCCCAACATACCCTACTCAGCTGGACTTCCCTCTTTGAGGACAACGCCCTCAAGATCATGAAGAGCATCCAATCCAGAGCACCCTCAGACCTGCCCGCATCATTCTTCAACAAATAAAGCACCGCCATTGCAACAAAAGTCTGCTGCACCATCAACTAAGCCACCTTCCCAGAAGACTGGAAACACACGGAGATAAACTCCCTGCTGAAGAAACCCTCTGCTGACGCGACAGACCTCAAAAACTTCAGACCCATCTCTCTTCTCCCCTTCCAAGCCAAAGACATCGAGAAGGCAATCAACACCCAACTTTCTGAGTTCATTGAAGCGAACCACATCCTGGACCTTTCCCAATATAACTTCCGAAGCAACCACAGCACTGAGACAGCCCTCCTTGCTGTCACATATGACGTCCGAGCCCTACTCGACTGAGGCAAAACTGCAGCCCTCATCCTACTGGACTTCTCTGTCACCTTCAATACCGTCCCTCACGCACCCTATGCACAAGATTCCATGATGCCTGCATCAGTGACAAAGCCCTGGAATGGAACTACAGCGCCTTTGACGGACCAGCAGTTCCCCACAACACCTCGAGACCCTTATGGGTGAGTAATTGCACTTTGTAAGTCACTTGATTGATTGAACCCCTCGCTCATTGGACCCAGAAGAACACCCCGGTCAAGAGCCTTCGCAAACACCTCAAGTAGCTCATCCAGCAGTGTCTGGAGGAAACATTTATGTAATTCCACCAGCAAACAGTGGCTGCCCAGCAGCATTGCAGGCTTCAAGGCAAACAAGTCTCCCAGAAGTTCCTGCTTGGAGTCTGGAGTCTCCAGATCCTTACTATCTCCAGGGTCCAAGGACTGCAGCGGAAGTGCATCCAAATAATTCTTGTGGGAGCATCGCCCATGAAAATGTTCCACAAAGGCATTATTAATGGCCTGTTGAGTATAGAAGTCCACGCTCAAAATGTCAAGCAAGGCAGAGTCCTGTCCAGGGTCCGGTCCACCGCATAATTAGTATCACCCGCAAATAGTACCCCAGCATCTGGGAACAGCTGCATGGTTTTCCTGCCAATCCCAGAAACCCCTCATCATTAGAGTTGGGTGTGTACACATTTACCAGACAGAAGTCTTGAGCATCATCCCCTCAAGGTTAACATATCGCCCCTCTTTATCTCGGAGAACCCAGGTGGGTTTAAATGGGACCCCTGGAGCCAACCATATCAATCAATCAATCAATCAATCAATGCATTTATAGAGCGCGCTACTCACCCGTGAGGGTCCCAAGGCACTGAAGGGAGGGAGGGTGCTGTTACTGCTCGAATAGCCAGGTTTTGAGGTGTTTCCTGAAGGTGAGGTGGTCCTGGGTCATGCGTAGGTGGGCGGGGAGGGAGTTCCATGTCTTGGCGGCCAGGTAGGAGAACAATCTTCCTCCGGTGGTGGTTCTGCTAATCCGTGGGATGGTGGTGAGGGCGAAGCTGGCAGAGCGGAGCGGGCGGGTCGGAGTTTAGAACGAGAGGTGGTTGTTGAGGTATTCGGGCCCATGTTGTGGAGCGCTTTGTGTGCGTGGGTGAGGAGCCTGAACGTGATCCTCTTGCTGACGGGGAGCCAGTGCAGGTTTCTCAGGTGGGTAGATATGTGGCTGTGGCGAGGGATGTCGAGGATGAGTCGTGCGGAGGCGTTCTGTATGCGCTGAAGTAGTTTCTGAAGTTTGGCTGTGGTTCCTGCTTATAGGGCGTTCCCGTAGTCCAGTCAGCTGGTGACGAGGGCCTGGGTGACCGTCTTTCTGGTTTCAGTGGGGATCCACCGGAAGATTTTTCGGAGCATGCACAGGGTGTTCAAGCAAGAGGTGGGATGCCGTTGACTTGTTTGGTCATCGAGAGTGAGGAGTCCAAGATGAATCCTAGGTTGCGTGCGTGGTCCATGGGTGTCGGTGCGGTGCCCAACGCTGTGGGCCACCAGGAGTCGTCCCAGGCGGATGGGGATTGTCCGAGGATGAGGACCTCCGTCTTGTCTGAGTTCAGTTTCAGACGACTGAGCTTCCTCCATTCCGAGACGTCTTTCATTGCTTCCTGGAGGTTAGTTTTGGCGGTGGCTGGGTCCTCGTGAGGGAGAGTATCAGCTGGGTGTCGTCTGCGTAGGAGATGATGTTGAGGTTGTTTTTGCGTGCGATGGTGGCGAGGGGGCTCATGTAGATATTGAAGAGGGTTGGGCTGAGCGAGGAGCCTTGGGGTACGCCGCAGATGATGTCGGTGGCCGCGGAGAGGAAGGGAGGGAGACGGACTCTCTGGGTTCTGTTGGAGAGGAACAAGGTGATCCAGTCCAGGGCTCTTCCTTGGATCCCAGTGTTTTGGAGGTGGGCTATTAGGGTGCGGTGGCAGATCAAGGCCCCTCTAGCTTTTTCAGAGGAGGTGGTAAAGAACTGGCCCTTTCACGGCTTCTTCAAAGTGGTGACACAATCCCCCTATGTATGAGTCTCGTGCAAGAGTGCTATCAATACCCCATATCTCTTAAGGAATTGCAGCACTCTGTTGCACTTCTATGGACTATTAAGCCCCTGGACACCCACGTCATGAACTTATACTTGGAATCCATAAGAACCATTCATACACACTACAAGTCTGACCCTGGCCATGTCCCTCGAGCACAGACCTCCCTCCTAGCTCAGTACGTTGCACATCTGTGGAAACCTACCTCCCCCAACTGCAAAACACATCCCCACACAAACTCTTGAGGCATGTCAACAAACCTTAGTGACAAAAAACTTACAATGTACCCCACCTCCATCGGGGCTTTAGCCACCACCCCTCCTGGCACAACCTGCAGTCAAGGGGGTCGCAACTCCTGCCCCAATCGCCCACCCCTCTCAGTCAACATCAGTAAGTATTAGAAGTCAACAGTGTGTGTATACACTGATTGGGAGCACCATAGCTCTGCTGGTCACAAGCCCCAAGACAGAGCTCGGCAACTCACAGCTGTCTGGGTCCCCAAACTCCCCAGCCCGGGAGGAAAAAAAAACCCACATCAACAGTTTCAGCAACTAGTACATCAAATTGCATGCCCCCTCATGGCAACCTAGAAAGGAAAAGGGTTAATTTAAACATCACTTTTCCCTACACCTGTCTCCAGCCGGTAGCAGCAAGCAGGACCTTAGCAAGGGTAATCCGTTTTATCATGCTCCTCCCCAAGGACATACCATCACTCGGAGTCTCCGGGACCTTGTCCAAAGGTGAGTAGGAGTTCTGCGTCTCAGGGGCTGGCGTTCAGATCTCAATGTACCATCCTGATTGATTAGGATCTGTCTCCCTGCACAGTCCGAAGTTGATCCATTCTTTTGTGCAGAGGGCTCGCATTGGTGTTGCCATCGCCTCATTCCCCTGCGTCTCAGTTCCGTCCATTCAAGGTTCTGGTCCTGGTGTGGGAGGCCAATCAAGTCCATCCAGTCGAGGGCCTCCTGGGGAGTCTTGTAGAAGAGCGCTTTACTCCCATGTTGAACTCACAGTTGGCCCAGGAATAGCAAAATGTACTTGATATCCTATTCTCACAGACGTTGCTCGACCATCAAGAAATTCTTGAGCAGTTCCTGGACTTTCTGGGCCCGATTCACAAAGGCAATCTGAGACAAAAGTATAAAGGCCCAGGTGCAGAGAGTATGGTCCGGATGCAGAGATTCCGGGCCGACTGCAGATGTAAAGATACTACTCGTAAATGATCTCTGTGAATACCAAAAGTTGTAAAGTTAGACTTTTGTCTCAGATTGCCTTTGTGAATCTGGCCTTCTGGGTGGAAACTGGATACATTTGGATTGGGCTATCCTCATAACAAGGCAGGCCATGGGCTAGGACATGCTGCAAATTATGTCTCTCTTCTGATAATCAAACAAACAGGTGACAATAGCCCGGGGCAGTGCCCCGGGGCATGGCAATGGGCCCAAAGCCCAACGTTCTGTGAGCAACCTCAATGGTGAAAATTCTGGATAATTTCAATTGTCGAAGTGCTGAGGGGAGCCAGACCTCCAGGAACAATTTGGCCGAGGGTCCCTTTGCTCCCTCCGGGAAACAAGAAAATGCTAATTATTGTGCTGGGGCCTCCCCTCTGCATCCTCCTGGCACCAATAAATTTGCATTGTACTGTATTTGAGCCCAGTCACTTTACATTGCAAGTCCTGAACTGTGCTTTTCAGGACTCCATAGTCGTGACACACTCCACCACCCTGCGGAGTTCACTCTGTAAAAAATGAATATCAATGGCCATCAAGTCAATTTTGGTCTTCCTGGCGACCCTGACCCTGACCCTTGGATAGCCTCCAATATTGCTGCTGTTCCCTGTGGGGCCCGCTCTTCCTCTGTCTGGGGTGGTATCACCTGATCGGTCCCTGTGGGACCCACCCCAGGGATCATGTACCGTCAAATTTTGTTAGCACCTCTCCCCGTGGGTTTACCTTTCACCATACTGTTGTGCAGGCAGGCACAGGAGGCTCCCCAAACATGGGGAGGAGGGAAAGCCCCAATTCATAGGTCTCATTCGAGTCCTCCACCCAGGCGCCCAAACCAGTCCACCAATACCAGATCACTCTCTGCCAGCTACCTCTAGTGCCTTGGTCTCCAACTCAGCCTCCACAACAGTCAGGTCACACTCAACATCCACTATACTCTCGGTAGCGAGGAATGTGCGGCCCTCGCTATAGACATCCAACCAATGCAGGCATCATGGCCGGGCAAGTAACACTTTCAGGCAACTTTAAACGAACCGACTGCAGCAGCAACAGCGTCTAGGGCAACCAGGCAGGTATAAGTAGCTCCAGCTGCTTACTGCCAGGGACCAGACTATTCATCTAGGAATGGGTTGCCACGTGGTCCCCTGCACTTGACCTCTGGTGTCACTCAATGGCTTCCAATGGCCTCCAACTCCTGCTGGCCTCAACACATCACCGGCCCTCACTTCGGGCCCAGGTACTATCTGCTTTCAGCCCGGCTTCCTTTCTCCTCCACCAGAGCCAGGTAGAACCAACAGGAGTCCAAGAGAGTCCCAAACAACAGTCCTCTCTCTCCACTTCGCATCACCACCTGGGTCGAGCAGCCACTACGCCACTGTGCCATGCCAGCTCTGAAAGCCCCTCCAGACTGTAGTGTAGTTCCTATATTCCCAATAGGCTCTGCGCATTGGAATAACACAAACAGCAGTTTAGACGTAGGACTGAGGTCATCTAGGTCTCTACTGGATATGCTAGACTTAATTAGTTTTGCCAGCTAGCTCAGAGGTCACTAGAAACTTTCTCGAATGTTCAGGAAGGAGTTAACTTTCCTGACTAGACAAGAAGGGATTCGTTTCTGACAACCGCATAAACATGACAACTTTGCTCCCCCCAGAATAAGGAGTGCATCTCCAGAGTCGTGTGAAAACAATAGATAGCTATTTCACTCAGTCAATCGTGCATGCTTAGTTTCACCAGAGTGCAGAAAAATAGAGAGACAGGCGTTTTCAATAAAAGTTGTTATTTATTGAGCAGTCCTCTTTCTCATGCAAGAGAAGTGAGTTGCCGCAATTGCAATACTTATCATGAAGTAAAGTGCGTACAGTAAAAGTAGTATTATGAAATAATGCTGTAAAAGCATTGATATGGTTTCTGAGCCATATGATACTTTAAAATGGATAAAATATATACATACATAAAAACATTGACTAACGTACACAACTGGTGCTTCTAAGATACGCCTACCCCGGTGTACCTGACCTAAGCCTAATACGTGGGAAGGAGTAAGTAAGTTGCAGTTTAAGTTAAGTTGTTTTTTTGCCAAGAATCTGAATCAAGAATTCTCTTAAGATCTAATCAGCTCTGTACCTTGGTTTTTAGAATGAAGGAGGTTGTGTATCTCTCTCTCAGGACTCGATCTCCCAGCAACCCGCAAGGGTGACTGGAAACACCGGAGCTGGAATTTCTCGGCAGGAGGAAAGACAGCGTCTCTCTCAGTGCGTCAAATGGGAGGGTCGGCTTCCTTCAGCACTCGCATCAGCTGGGCGTCAGGAAAGTCAGGAAAGTAGATAGCCGCTCTGCTCCAAACCACCGTGTGTTTGCTTAAGGCAACGTTGGTATATTTATACCTGAAAGGTGCCGAGTTTGATGTAAGGTTGGACATAAGACGTCACTAAGAACTAACAGTTCTTTCTGGACTCCAGGAGTTTTTGTGCAAATCAAAATAAAAGCAGGGGGAATTCCCGTGCTACTGGAGGCCTTGGTTTGTTTAAAGAACGCGTTGTACTTTCTAGGAGTCTATGGGAGTAGCCTTGCCGTATTTGGACTGCATGGGCTATGACTAAATATGGACATGATTCTTATGCCTTTATAAGGATATGTTTTGTTGTAACCACGCAAGGGCATGAATCGGAAATATTTAATTAGGGTCCTAGATACATTCGCAACAAGACAGAGAGCCTTTATGGTGTGCCTCTCCTCAGTGTCAGCAGCATCACTCTGAGTCCCTGCCTGGCACCCTGCTCTCATGTCTTATGTTGCCTTTCAGCCAATCTAGCTCAGAAGGATCACCAGAGGCCCGCTCCGATGCAGAATGTCATGCCAACCCCAGGCTCAAATCCAGCAACAGTTTCACAGGGCACCCTGGAGCCAAAAAAGAACTCAGGGGTCTTACTCTCACCATCCACAGCTGCTGCTCCGGCAAGGACTCACCCCCCCCCCAGTGCAGGTTAGAGGCAGAGGTCAAGTCGGGATGGCGCATGCACAGCCTAACACCCGCCAGGCCACTCCGACTAAACTGAGTCCATCCACGGGCTCCAGCAGGCCTCTACAATGGCTGGCTGCCATCCAGTCACTAGCGGTAGGCTCTGGTCCTGCCTCAGCCCCCAATCGCCGGCAGGGCTTCTGTGTCCGGCACTTGTATATTATCAGGACAGGATGATGCTCAACAGAGAGGACCCACTCCGGGCCCCTCCAATACTGACACAGGTCACGCCCGCCTACTGACTTCAGCAGCCCTCAGCCACATTGGTCCACCGACTGCACTCCTGTGGCGTGTTTAGGCTTTGCCATGGTCTTCAGCCTTCAGTTGGGCACACGCACCCCTCGTTGGTGCTGTTAGCAGGAGTTATGCTGCTAGATTACTGTCTGTGTATAAGGATAGTGCAGGATTATCGTGCTTGGTCCGGGAGCTCCACAGAGGCACATCTAGTCTGCCATCTCATCAGGCCACGCCCCTAAATGAATGTGTTTTTCTGTCCCAGTGCAGAATCAGTTAGAAGGCTCAAACAGATAGCAATCTGCATTACATATAATATGGAGTATAAAGGCTGCATTGAATTCACCATATACCCTCATTTCTGTGATTTCTATGCTGACGAGTGCTGTCAATTGATGGGTGCTCTCAATTGAGCTGTTCTGTGCTCTTTATTCCCTCTAAAACTTTTAGTTCTACTTATATATTTGCCAAATTTCCCAGAGTTTGGTTTTTAATAATTTGGTCATCCTACCCTTCATCCATTGTGTGATATGAGATAACCCACTAGAGTGCACTTTATAGTAAATACTTTCTCACATTCATTTCATTCTAGTGGTTTCTGTCTGGTGTGAACTTTCATGTTACTTTATATATTCCTTTCTAATGAATGTCTTGTCCGAGTCAGAAAACTCCTGTTTTGTGCCTGGTGGGCACACTGAGCCTCGTCACATTCAAACACATTCATAAGGGTTCACTCAGGTGTGGACATTCTAATGACCTAGTATGTTTCCTTTTATAATTAAATCTTGATCACATTGGGTACATTCGTATGGTTTCTCCCCAGTGCTGGTGTCCTGCTATTGCATTAGCTTATAATTTCTAAATCACATTGTCACATTCAGCAAGTTCATATGATTTCTTCCCCTTGTGGAGATTCAGATGTTTATTTAGTGATGAGCTTATGATGAAAGTATTTTCACATTCAGTAAATTTATTAGAGTTCTCACCAGTGTTAGATTTCAAATGATATTATCGCCCAGTCTATGTAATGTATGCAGCGTCACATTTAGTACACTGATGTGGCTTCGCCCTGTGGAAAATGTCAAATCAGAAAACAGTCTTCCTTTTGGTGAATAAATCACTTGTCACATTAGGGCTCATTCCGATCAGCGGAGTGGTTTCCACCCCGTATGAACCTACCAATCTAAAAATAGTCCTCACCTTTCAACAAATGCTTTGTCAGATTGAGTACATTGATAGAATTTCGCCCTGGTATGAATTCACATGGTTTCTCTTCTGTTTGGTTTCTATGATATTGCAGTGTTGTTTCTAATGAATGCCCTGTCACACCGATTACAAGCAAATGGTTACTTCCCGGTGTGGATTTTCTGAGATGATTCTAATAGTAGCTTTAAATCAAATGCCTTGTCCTATTCAGTAAATCCATAGGGTCTTTCCCTAGTGTGGAATTTCTGATGCTGCATTAGGATGTTCTTTGCAACAAATGTCTTGTAACATTCTGTACATTCATATAGTTTCTCCCCAGTGTGGACTTTCAGAAGTAGCATTAGGCAGTCCCTTGGAAAAGCCTTCTCACATTCACTTCAATCGTATTGTTTCTCGCCAGTGGGGATTTTCTGATGTTGCACTAGCTTGTGCTTTAGAGTGAATGCCTTTTCACATTCCGTACATTTATATAGTTTCTCTCCTGTGTGGACGTTCAGATGTTGCATTAGGTGTGTCTTTCTCCTAAATGCCTTGCCAAATTCAATACATTGATATGGTCGCTCTCCTGTGTGGGTTTTCTGATGTTCCAGTAAGTGGTGTTTTCTACTGTATGCCTTGTCACATTCAGTGCATTCATATGGTTTCTCTCCAGTGTGGGTATTCTGATGTACCATTAAGTGTTGTTTTCTGAAGAATGCTTTGTCACACTCACTACAACAATAGCGTTTCGTTCCGGTATGGATTTCCTGATGTTGTTCTAGTTGGTGCTTTAGCGTGTATGCTTTGTCACATTCAGTACATTTATACGGTGTCTCTCCAGTGTGAACTTTCTGATGTCGCGTTAGGCTTCCCTTTGCAAAAAATGCCTTGTCACATTCATTGCATTGATACTTCTTCCCAGTGTGGGTTTCTTGATGTTGCATTAACCGCTGTTTTGTAATAAACGCCTTCTCACATTCACTACAGCCAAATGGTTTCTTTCCAGTGTGTCTTTTCTGATGTATTATAAGGGTGTGCTTTGCAGTGAATGCCTTGCCACAGTCAGAGCAATCATATGGTTTCTCTCCAGTGTGAGTTTTCTGATGTTGCTTTAATTCCCCTTTTGTAACAAATGCCTTCTCACATTCACTACAACCATATGGTTTTTCTCCAGAGTGGAATTTTTGGTGCTGTTTTAATTGCAATTTTGTAAAAAAAATGCCTTCTAACATTCACCACAACGGTATGGTTTCTCCCCAGAGTGGAATTTCTGATGTTGGTTTAATTGCAAATTTGTAACAAATGACTTTTCACATTCTCTACAAGCAAATGGTTTCTCTCCGGTGTGGATTTTCTGATGTCGCAAGAGATAGGTTTTTGTAAAGAATGCCTTCTCACATTCACTGCAACCATATGGTTTGTCTCCGGTGTGGATTTTCTGATGTTGCAAGAGATAGCTTTTTGCAATGAATGCCCTGTTACATTCAGTGCATTCATATGGTTTCTCTCCAGTATGGCATCTCTGATGTAGAATAAGGGCTCCTTTAGTACTGAAAGCCTTGTCACATTCAGTGCATGTAGGAAGGTGGCTACCTGACTATAGTTACCCCCGATTTTTTGCCTTGTGTTTAGCTGGTTTTTGACTTAGTTGACCTGGTTCCCTGCTAATCAGGGCCCCAGGCCATCTGCTCTCTCTGTAAAATGGATTCCATGTACCCTAGGTACATACCACCATTGGAAATGGACTCCTTGTCAGCCCCTGTATAATGCACTATAGGTGCCCTGGGCATAGGGGCCACCAAGGCCTACCAGGGGCTGCAGCATATCTTTTGCCACCCCTGGCTGGTTCTTAAATTGACACAACTGGCTGATCACTCAGCTGGGGTAAGGTGGTGTAATCACCCCTTGCTTAGATATAGTATACCTATATCTAAACCTATATCTCGACACATATTAACCTGTGAGCCACTCCTATGGAAGGCCTCATCAATCCTGGAGGCAGAGTGCGTGGTTTCATGTGAGATGGAGCTCTAGCATGAGCTGAGCATGTCTGCAGCTGTCGGGAACAACTCCCTAAGCTGTTTCAGGATAATGCCATACCATATACTCTTAAGTGCCTTATAATCCTCGCGGTTATATAGCAACTTTGGTTTGGCTTTATCAAAACATGTCGTGTAAGGTGTCATACGATTTGGAATACTATCCCCTCGCCAGTTCTGGCGACGGGGATAGCATTCCACCCCTCTAGAGGGGTAAGACATGTTACTTTACTTAAATGCGGTTAATTTCTAAAAAGGCCTTAGATCCACAAAATGGATGCCACTGCCACAGACACGGGTCTGACCCCCTGCAGCTGACCGAAACTCAGCCAAATGGGGCCTGGACAAAGGGTTTCCTGTCGCAGGGGGGTGTTATCACCCACCAGACAGGAGATAGTGGATTGTAGCAGGGAGGTTTGAAAGAAACCAGACACTGCTTGGGGCGCACAAGGCTGCCCCTTGCATAATCCGGCCAAACCGGTTCTGGGGCACTCCAGCCCTCGTGCCAGGGCAGCCTGGATCAAAGGAAGGGGGTGTATCCACCCACTTCCTGGGTCCCACCCATAGGAGGGGACCTAGCAGGTAATCACGCCCCCCAGATTCGAATAAGAGTGGGAGCAGTGCCAATGCACTTGAGATTTCCTGACGAAACATAAGAAACGAAACTCTGGACCCTTGGACCTCCTACTCAACGTGGAAGCCCGAAGAATCTCCCTTGTGGTCAAGGAGTGACCACCCTGTGCAAACAGGCACCATCCAGCCATCGACGTCTGCTTTGTGGCAGTTCCCGCCGGAACTCGAGCGACAGAGATCGACGAGATCAAGCTTGCCTGCCTTCCAACAGCCCGATCCACAGTCCCTGCAGAGCTGAGACCCGTGGAGGCGACCGGATGCGTGGGGCACGCCATCTTGAATTGACCACGAGACGCTGACCGTGCAGCCCACGAGTGACCCTCGAAGCTGTACACCGGGGTTTGAGAAGCCCCCACCCTGAGCCACTCTTGCATCGAAGTTCAGCCCTCCACACTCGACGAGTGCTGCGTGGGGCCCTTCTGCTCCATTTGGCTCAACGCGTTGGCCCGGTCACTTGCCAGCTGGCTAGTGGTCCCTGTGCCAACGAAACTACGAAGACGACTTGTGATTCTGGTTACCCCAGACTTGCATCAGCTCCCCTGAAAAGGAGCCCCCACTCTGACCCTCCTGGTTCGAGTGAGAAGCAATCTCCCGGTTCCGCGTGGATTGCTCTTGCCAAGTGTTGTTTGCTCCAAACTTGAAGCCGACTGCGCCGACGGTGAGAGCCCTCGTGGGACAGATCGTGACCTGCTCCTGGACGTCGCAGATGCCCCAGAGCCCACGTGACAGCAGAGAGAAGCTCCTCGACGACCACCTGATTGCGCCCGACATTGCCTGGTTCCGTCCTGGTTCCACCCTGGTCACTGCTGAGTGACCCAGACTCTGTCCCCTCTGCTTTCAGGTACTTTTCGACTTGAGTCCACCCTTGGACTCCACCGGACACTTCTCTTTCACCCCGCCTGCAGCCCTTTCAGCTTCAAGCACCAAGAGCCTGCGTGACGAAACCCGACTCAACTTCGACCCTGTGCACCCGCTTCCTGTGGGTGAGGTAACTTTGCTCCGCCGGTGTTCCCACACTGGTACACATCTCTAGGGTCTGTGTCTTAAGTTTTGTTCCTCTAGGTTCAGCGGAAGTGTCCTTAAACTTTAACTTTACAACTTTTACGCACCATTGGTTAACATTGGTGCATGCGTGCGCTTTCCGCACTGCACCCGAATCCCGCGGGCTTTTCCCGACTTCAGCACTGCTTGTCCTGACTGCTCCCAGTGATTCCCTAGGCCCTAGGCCTAACCACTGTTCGATTGGTATCTCTTATACCACTTGTTTAGTATATGGTTTGAGTGGCCCCTGCCCTCATCCATAATTGTGCAACTATGTATGCTTAAACTGTGCTTTTGATTTAACGCTTGTGCCCCTTTATTCATAAAGAATACTGGGGATTGTTTTTAGTAATAAACACATATATTTTTATAATATATACTTGTGTGGTGTCCTTTCATTTGATATTACAGGATTGTATGTGGTAAAACAGCTCGCTTAACACGACCTCTTAAGTTAAGCCTTTAGGCTGCTTAGTCCATGCTACCCCTAGGATAGCTTGTCTAATAAGGTTGACTTACAACCAGACACCATAAGGGATTGTTTGGTCTGATAACAGGTGGTTCCAGAATTGGAAACATCACCTATCAGGCCAACTTCTCACATTGGTGAGCAGCGGTGCGGATTTGAGCTTGCTGTTGTTTTACCATTGCAATCTTTTATCAAATTGAAAGATCACATCAAGTACCTCTAGGTACATATAAATCAAAAGCTTAGCATATTAAGTTCTACTGAACTTAGTAGTTGTAGATTAAAGGGATTAGCACACCCTGACTACAACTCACTAGCAAGGTACAGTAGGAAAACACTTAGTGTAGGTAGGTGCATCACTTACACCACACTAGAGTCATGTCTGACACAGGAGTAGCCTCAGGGTCCACTCCTGTGACAGTTGACCTTACCAAGGCAACTTCCAGCTATGACAAATTAACCAGAAAGGACTTGATTGCCTTGTGCATCTCAAGAGGGTTAAAAAGGGGCAGAAGTCCCACCTGTCCTATCCTGATAGCCATTCTAGAACAGGATGACGTAGAGAAGGCGAATGAAGTTCCCTTAGAGTCAGGAGATGGAGTGAACCCCCCTGTAACTGATGCCCCTCAGGAGGAAGAAGGAGAGGAGGGGGAGGAGGACTCAAATGTAGAGGACCCAGAAGATCAGGATCAGAGGGGTAGCCAGGTCCTAGTTGCCAGGCTTAACCAGGCCAACTTAGACCTACTGGGGAATGGAGAGGGCCAGCACCTCCCCAGACCCTATAACATTCTCCCAGGCAACAGAAGAGTGAGATCTCCCTCAGGGGACTCTCATATTTCTAGTGCCTCAAGAGAATCTCAGAGAGGCATGACTGCTTCTCAAAAGCTAGAGCATAGGGCCAGAATGAGGGCTGTCAAACTCCAAATAGAGAGGGAGGAGGTAGCCTTGGCTCAAGCTAGACTTGCCTTGGCAAGAGAGCACAAATTGTGTGGCTTAGATGCCACTGGTGGCAGCAATATTCCTAAAGAGAAACCCAGGTCCTATGATAGTAGAAACCTGACAAAGATTGTGCCCCCCTACAAGGAAGGGGATGACATCCACAAGTGGATAACTGCTCTTGAGAGAGCCTGCATGGTACAGCAGGTTCCTGAGGAACAGTGGGCAGCAATCTTATGGTACTCCTTTTCAGAGAAAGGGAGAGATAAGCTCCTCACTGTTAGACATGAGGATGCAAACAATTACAAAGACCTGAAGATTGTCCTAATAGATGGGTTTGGCTTAACCACTGAACAGTACAGGTTGAAGTTCAGAGACACCCAGAAGACACAGACTCAGGACTGGACTGATTTTGTTGATTGTGCAACTAAGGCTCTGGAGGGTTGGCTACATGGCAGCAAAGTACATGACTTTACAGGATTGTATAATTTGATTATGAGGGAGCAGATCCTAAGTAATTGTCAGAACCAGCTCTTACACCAGCACCTGGTGGACTCTGATCTGACCTCTCCCCAAGAATTGGGAAAGAAGGCAGACAAGTGGGTCAGAACCAGGATTAGGCCTAAGAATCAGGACAGTAACCAGAAGAAGGAGTCTACCAAGCCTCAAGATAAGGGTGGGGATAAAAATAAAGAAAAGACTTCCCCAGGGCCCCAAAACTCCAAGAATGGGGGTGGGTCCCAAGACACTTCTTCAACAGAGAAAAAGCCTTATTGTTATGCCTGTAAACAGGTGGGGCATTACAAAACAGACAACTGTTGTCCCAAGAATAACAATAAAGAGAATATACCTCCAAAGCCAGCTCCAACACCTCCTGTTACTGTCAGCAGTAATCCCCCAGGAAGTGGGAGCACACCCAGGAATCTGGGTGGGTTTACTTTTGGAGCCCAGGAGGACCCTGGTCTATCCAGGTCCCCCTCCCCAAATAATCTTGTTTATGAGACTGGCATGGGGTTTGCCAACTTCTCCGATTGCCCAAATACTTTGAGCAAATATAGACAAGAACCCATCATCAATGGTTTGAAAGTTGAAGCTTTTAGAGACACAGGGGCTAGCATCACCATGGTGGCTGACTGTATAGTCCCCTCTAAGCAACTTTTACCAGGTGCCACATACCAGGTAACAAACATTGATGGCGTCAAAACCAATCATCCCATGGCAGTAGTAAGTCTCAGCTGGGGAGGTGTCATTGGCCCAAAGAGAGTGGCAGTGTCATCAAACTTGCCTGTAGACTGCCTTCTTGGTAATGATTTGGAAATCTCAGCCTGGGCTGAGGTTGAACAGGAAATCCATTCTAGAATGGTAAATTCCAATGGAAAGGTTAGTGGGGCTGTAATGGCTACAGCCCCAATTCAAGATGTCCTTCCTGAAAAGGTTGGTAGGGCTGAGAAACTCTCTGCCCCCTCTTTAGCAAAAGCTCTTCCTGAACAGAATAGCAAAGCTGTTATAATAACAGCAGAAACCCAAACTGAGTCTCCTCCTGAAAAGGTTGGTGGGGCTGTGATGGCCACAGCCCAAACTCAAACTGATATGTGTGTTGTGAAGCCTGAAATGATGGATAACTCCACACAAACTGAGAGCATGGAGGAGGAAGAGAAATCTCCCCCTCACCAGACTTTAGGACAGGATCAGCCTCCTCAGGGAACTGATCTTACCCCTGATGAAGGAACTGCCCCAGAGGTAGTTGGGCCTAGCCCGACAGAACCTCTGATGTCAGTGGACCCTTCTCAGGTGGGACCCAGTCTGGAGCAGGTAACCTGCCCCTCTCTCCCTTGCGTTAGCCAGCCCAGGGCTGCAGAAGACAAGAAGGACAGTGAGACCCAGAGGGCCCCCTGTCAAATAAAGCACCCCCATCAAAAGATTAGGTGCACCAAAACTAGTAGCCCTAGTAAGGTGAAAACTTAAAAAACCCCTGAGGGAGCCCCCTTAAAAACAGTTAGGGACCTCCCACAGATGGATTCTGTTGGGCACAGCCAAACCTGGGACCCCAAGGGCCCAAACCTGAACTGTCCCTCCAGCAAGCCAAACAGAGGGACCCAGCCTCCAGCTTTAGGTAGCCAGAGGTTGACCCTGAGAGCACAGTGCAACTCAGTTCAAGAAAGAAAGGCACACATGGTGGAAGATAATTGGAGGAAGCTAAGCCCTAATTTAGTAGAGCCTCACTTCAATACTCCATATCCAAACCAGCCTTTGACTTTGCATAAACACACCCAAGGTAGTGATTCCCTATGGTGGAGACCCTCTAATAGCCCAAGGGTGAGGGACTGCTTAGTGGACCATGAGACAGGGGGTACCCATGCTAGTGCAGGTACTTCCTTATATGGCCACTCAGGCAATATAGGCTTACCTGGCCAAGGATAGCCTTATCTCCTTTCGTTTAGGGGGGGGTTGTGTAGGAAGGTGGCTACCTGACTATAGTTACCCCCGATTTTTTGCCTTGTGTTTAGCTGGTTTTTGACTTAGTTGACCTGGTTCCCTGCTAATCAGGGCCCCAGGCCATCTGCTCTCTCTGTAAAATGGATTCCATGTACCCTAGGTACATACCACAATTGGAAATGGACTCCTTGGCAGCCCCTGTATAATGCATTATAGGTGCCCTGGGCATAGGGGCCACCAAGGCCTACCAGGGGCTGCAGCATATCTTTTGCCACCCCTGGCTGGTTCTTAAATTGACACAACTGGCTGATCACTCAGCTGGGGTAAGGTGGTGTAATCACCCCTTGCTTAGATATAGTATACCTATATCTAAACCTATATCTGGACACATATTAACCTGTGAGCCACTCCTATGGAAGGCCTCATCAATCCTGGAGGCAGAGTGCGTGGTTTCATGTGAGATGGAGCTCTAGCATGAGCTGAGCCTGTCTGCAGCTGTCGGGAACAACTCCCTAAGCTGTTTCAGGATAATGCCATACCATATACTCTTAAGTGCCTTATAATCCTCGCGGTTATATAGCAACTTTGGTTTGGCTTTATCAAAACATGTTGTGTAAGGTGTCATACGTTTTGGAATACTATCCCCTCGCCAGTTCTGGCGACGGGGATAGCATTCCACCCCTCTAGAGGGGTAAGACATGTTACTTTACTTAAATGCGGTTAATTTCTAAAAAGGCCTTAGATCCACAAAATGGATGCCTCTGCCACAGACACGGGTCTGACCCCCTGCAGCTGACCGAAACCCAGCCAAATGGGGCCTGGACAAAGGGTTTCCTGTCGCAGGGGGGTGTTATCACCCACCAGACAGGAGATAGTGGATTGTAGCAGGGAGGTTTGAAAGAAACCAGACACTGCTTGGGGCGCACAAGGCTGCCCCTTGCATAATCCGGCCAAACCGGTTCTGGGGCACTCCAGCCCTCGTGCCAGGGCGGCCTGGATCAAAGGAAGGGGGTGTATCCACCCACTTCCTGGGTCCCACCCATAGGAGGGGACCTAGCAGGTAATCACGCCCACCAGATTCGAATAAGAGTGGGAGCAGTGCCAATGCACTTGAGATTTCCTGACGAAACATAAGAAACGAAACTCTGCACCCTTGGACCTCCTACTCAACGTGGAAGCCCGAAGAATCTCCCTTGTGGTCAAGGAGTGACCACCCTGTGCAAACAGGCACCATCCAGCCATCGACGTCTGCTTTGTGGCAGTTCCCGCCGGAACTCGAGCGACAGAGATCGACGAGATCAAGCTTGCCTGCCTTCCAACAGCCCGATCCACAGTCCCTGCAGAGCTGAGACCCGTGGAGGCGACCGGATGCGTGGGGCACGCCATCTTGAATTGACCACGAGATGCTGACCGTGCAGCCCACGAGTGACCCTCGAAGCTGTACACCGGGGTTTGAGAAGCCCCCACCCTGAGCCACTCTTGCACCGAAGTTCAGCCCTCCACACTCGACGAGTGCTGCGTGGGGCCCTTCTGCTCCATTTGGCTCAACGCGTTGGCCCGGTCACTTGCCAGCTGGCTAGTGGTCCCTGTGCCGACGAAACTACGAAGACGACTTGTGATTCTGGTTACCCCAGACTTGCATCAGCTCCCCTGAAAAGGAGCCCCCACTCTGACCCTCCTGGTTCGAGTGAGAAGCAATCTCCCGGTTCCGCGTGGATTGCTCTTGCCAAGTGTTGTTTGCTCCAAACTTGAAGCCGACTGCGCCGACGGTGAGAGCCCTCGTGGGACAGATCGTGACCTGCTCCTGGACGTCGCAGATGCCCCAGAGCCCACGTGACAGCGGAGAGAAGCTCCTCGACGACCACCTGATTGCGCCCGACATTGCCTGGTTCCGTCCTGGTTCCACCCTGGTCACTGCTGAGTGACCCAGACTTTGTCCCCTCTGCTTTCAGGTACTTTTCGACTTGAGTCCACCCTTGGACTCCACCGGACACTTCTCTTTCACCCCGCCTGCAGCCCTTTCAGCTTCAAGCACCAAGAGCCTGCGTGACGAAACCCGACTCAACTTCGACCCTGTGCACCCGCTTCCTGTGGGTGAGGTAACTTTGCTCCGCCGGTGTTCCCACACTGGTACACATCCCTAGGGTCTGTGTCTTAAGTTTTGTTCCTCTAGGTCAGCGGAAGTGTCCTTAAACTTTAACTTTACAACTTTTACGCACCATTGGTTAACATTGGTGCATGCGTGCGCTTTCCGCACTGCACCCGAATCCCGCGGGCTTTTCCCGACTTCAGCACTGCTTGTCCTGACTGCTCCCAGCGATTCCCTAGGCCCTAGGCCTAACCACTGTTCGATTAGTATCTCTTATACCACTTGTTTAGTATATGGTTTGAGTGGCCCCTGCCCTCATCCATAATTGTGCAACTTTGTATGCTTAAACTGTGCTTTTGATTTAACGCTTGTGCCCCTTTATTCATAAAGAATACTGGGGATTGTTTTTAGTAATAAACACATATATTTTTATAATATATAGTTGTGTGGTGTCCTTTTATTTGATATTACAGGATTGTATGTGGTAAAACAGCTCGCTTAACACAACCTCTTAAGTTAAGCCTTTAGGCTGCTTAGTCCATGCTACCCCTAGGATAGCTTGTCTAATAAGGTTGACTTACAACCAGACACCATAAGGGATTGTTTGGTCTGATAACAGGTGGTTCCAGAATTGGAAACATCACCTATCAGGCCAACTTCTCACAGTGCATATGTATGGTTTCTCCCCAGTGTGCACTCTCTGATGTCGTATTAGGGATGCACTTGTACTGAAAGCCTTGTCACATTCCGTGCATTCATATGGTTTAAGAAACAGCTTTGAGTGTTTTAGTACATTTAGAAAGTTCTCTATTCCCTAGTGTCTCTCACGTTTGTCTTTTCAAGCAGAGTATTTGTTTTCATGCTACTTCAGTGAATAAATTAAGATATATTTTTGTTTTTGAACGGATCTTCATGGGATGAATTTTCAATGCCCAGCTTTGCAGACTTTTGCTTTAAAAAAAATATCCTAATGTCCTTTCCATCTTCCATTCCTAAAGCATTCCTTTCACCTGTAACAAAAAAAAGCAAGTCAATATAAAGAAACTATAATTATGACCTAATGCTATCTAGAAAGACTTATACTGCACATTTAAAACAAAGTGAAAGAAACTCTGCAATACATTTAGTCTTTCCTGTTTTCAGTTTTTGATGTGAACTGCAGAGGGGGGTTGTCAGTATAAAATCAGTGGTTATTAACGTTTAGGTGTTTTTAAGAAGTGCAAATTTAGTTCCACAGTTTCTATCTAGTCCTTTAAGAGTAGAGATCACCAACCTTTTGTGTACTTAGAGCTACTCATGTTCAATTAAAATCATTGTGAGCTCCTATTAATTGTGTTGAAATAGTAACCACATCAGGCAAGATCACATTAGTGCCCCCCACCCCCCATGCAAGATTACTCACAGTGATCACTTCAGTACATCCGGCAGGACTGCCAGCAGTAAAGTAAAAAAGCCTTTTTAGATTGGAATGCCTCTATATGGTTAATATGACATCCATAGCTGCAATGCCCCTAGCACTAAGGTAGTAATATCAGTAATAATGTATGATTTATCACTCAGAAAGTAGCTTTACATATATTTTGGACAGACTGACATTTTTGTCTCCAAACATTAACTTATGAGTTCTGAAAACACAAACTTTATTGTCTTGAATACACTCATTTGGTCTGTAGATATTAATTCAACAAAGCAAAACATTCCAATTTAGTAGACTGGGATGCACATTAGAGAGCTACTTCTATCTATTAAAAGAGCTACCAGTAGCTCACAAGCTACTAGTTGGAGAAGCCTGTTTTAGAGACTTTTCCTTTAAATACTGTTTGCTTTGTGCACGGACATCGTAGGATAAACATAGTGTATATGAGGTCCCCCATGCTGTGGGTATTCCACAGAACAATACCCTTCACTTGTATTACATTTGCCCAGGACCACCTCTGACCAAAGGGGAAAGAAGGAGATTCACTCACTAGTACAGTACATGCCCGGAGCAGCGCATGACCAAACCCTCACCAAGACCTGCCCTTCTGAAGACAACAAAGTATGAAACATATCAAAGGTGACCAAGCACTGGGCTGCAACTTGTCATGCAAGAAAGCACTCTACAGTGAGTAAAAGATGTGTTTGCTTACATGTAGCATCATGCATTGGAAATGGCTAGGACAGTCTTGCCAGAACTAGTGTGCAACTCAATCCCTTGTTAATCTTTTGAGCTCATGGTGCTTACGGTTTGTTTTAGGCCAGTCATCGCTGACCGACACTGGGTTCGTCCACAGAGACTTACTTAGTTCTAGGTTTTAAGCCTCAGATTCTACATGAAAGATCATTTATGCTGAAACATAACAAAATAAATACACATAACCCAGAAACGTAGGCTGCTCTAAAAGTAGCTAGAATACTGAATTTGGTAAGAAGTCATTTGTGTAGGTCAGTGCAGTAGATCAGTTTTCCACGATCCCTGAGCAATCCGGTTGTCATTTTCAGTGGTTGCCAGAACCTACCTACACCACTGTAGGATAGAGGCGGTTGGTAGTGGCACTGTAGACGTAGCTATTTAAAGGCTGACATATCCTGTGGGGGTTTCGGAAGCAGTAGGGACACCAAGCCCTCAGTTTAGGTCGTCCAAAAGACGCAGGTCCTGGGGGATTCCTAGGAACTACATGACAAGATGTCTTACGATGAGAAGTGAATGCCAAGTCTGTTACAGCACATAAGCATGACACACTTTCAAGTCATACGCAGCCCTTTATTAAACAATCTGAAGGAATATCCTGCACAATGAGTAAATATGACAGGATGACGAATGGTAGATGCGGGGAGCCTACACAGAAAGTAAATGTGCACAGGGTTAAGGGAGAAAATATTATGGTCATTTTGGTTATTATGATTTGCACAGTGTGCTATTGTCTAAGGCAACGATACTTTGACAAACCTTTCAGATATGTAATCAATAATATGAAATGACAGCGCAATTTAGAGAAATAATTAGATTGTGATGCTGAGTGCTAGTGGGTTAAATAACAAATGTAAGGCTAGCGCAATAGATATATGGCTAAGAGGACCCTCCCCGGATGCAGTATTGATTCAGGAAACACACTACATTGAGAAAAAGGAACCAGATTTCAAGATGTTCACGCAATGGGCCGGATATCAAGTGTTTATCATGTGCAAGTGCAACATGACAGAAGGGGGTGTCAATGTATGTGAGAAAGCATTTCCCCCTACAAGTTACATTTACCAAGCAGATACGGAAAGCAGATGGGCTTATATTTTAGTGGATTTCCTAATAACAACAGGATTATGATGGCTACAATATACACCCCAATAACTGGTAATCCAACCCCAATTATAGATTTAGATGAGGTCCTACCTAATATCCCATTTTTTTATTGTAGGGGGGGATTTTCCTTTTCTTCGATAGCCGGAGGTGGATTCATCCACAGGGAAGCATAGACACATTAAACCCTCAATGGCAGTAGCCAGTTCAGAAGGTAAGCAAGGGCTAGGTTTATGGAGGGAAAAGTTCCCGTATAAACGGGAATACTCATGTTACTCAGGCAGGCATATGTCAGGGGCCAGACTCTCTACACAAAATCGCAGCTAAAAACATACTCTCACGTGTGAAATGCTTTGTCAGATCATGCCTTAGTAAAAATGGAGGAAGCAGGAATTAAGGTAAAAAGACTAATTTAAGTTGGACATTTAACAAAGTGAATCTCGAAGATCAGGAATGGTGCAAAGGGGGAGGAGCCAAGATGGCGACCGGAGCAGACGTGTAGGCTCCCGGCTCCACCAGCCATTGAGCCCCGCTCCGACATCCTGCTTTCTATCCTGGTGGATTTTGGCGGCGGAACGTTTGTTATGCTGTGCTGACTCTTTCCGTGTTTCCCCGAGATCTCAGCCTGCCCGGTGGCCGGAGATAATTGCGGGGTTGTCCGCAGCCCTGGACCCTCGCCTACACTGCCGCTCGTCAACGGACCTCGGAGGTTTGGTGGCGTTGCGCCGAGGACTTGGAAGGGGTGCCGTTCTCACGGGACGCGGTCCTGACTACACTGTCTGCCGCGATCTATCGCAAGCTGAGCCTGAAACGTGCTTGCTGGGATGAGACGCTCCGAAGGTGCGGGGTCTCTGTTTGGAGCTGGATGTGCGCGGCATGAGTAACTCGACCCTCCCTGTTCGGCGTGCACTGCCTGTTTCTTTGTCCCAGCGTTCAGCCTTTAGCGCGGCGGCTCTAAGTGACGGGCGCTCGATTGAAGTCGATCCTGGTGGCTTTGGAGACCTGGACTTGCGCTTGTTTGTGCCGCCTCCTGCCCCGGCTACCCCACATGATTGTCGGCGCCATGGCTTTGTCTGAAGACTCGTGGCATGGGGGAGATCGCCCATCCCTGCCCGTGGACTGTGGCACCCTGCCTGCGCTGTGGACCCGCTCACATGCACCTTCTTGGGGTGCTGAGACGGGGGGGCTGCAGCCATTGCCGTCATGTGGCTCTATTCTGGCCGCCCTGAGTGAATTTCGATTGGCGATGCGCAATGGTTTCCACATATTGGGTGAGCAACTCGACAAAATGGTGTCCGATCTGGGACGGAAGCGCAATGTCGGTTCCCAGCACGGCTTGGACTCTCCTTTGCCGCTCTCTGGGGATACAGTGTTTCTTCCTGCCTACATTGAGGATGTGCCTGTTCCTGACTCTACCGGCGCCCGCGACCGGCCGTCTGCCAGACCCGCCTGTGATACTTTGTTTCCCCCTCCTCCGGAGTCTGCCTCATTGTTGCCTTCAAAATTGCTATTGACTCGGGAGCCGGCACCGCAGCCTCTGGCCCCCTCGATGGCTCTTTCCTTGTGGCCTTCGACCTCTCCCCTGCGGAGCCTGTGCTCTCCAGGTGCCCCGGTGGAACTTGGCATGGTGGACAAAGGACTTTGTGGTAATTGTCGACGGCCATTTTGCGCTCCTGAGCAATCTCCTTTTTCTCGCCGGCCATATTGTCTCTTTGTGTCCGAGGGGATGGGTTTCCCTGGGGGACTGTATTCAGGGTTGCATCCACGATTGGGACAGGGCTAGGCTGCTTTTCTTTGCCATCGACTACCTGGCTGGCGGGAACGGGATTGGGACTGTTTTGTACATGCTTCGAGCGCACACTGCGTGATGACTTTCTCCGCCTGTATTAGCGTTGCTATTTGCTACTGTACTGGGTGTTCAGGGTGGCAGGTTTTGTGGACTGCGATCTTACTACCCCAGCTCTGCTACGATGTCTTTCGCCCTAAGGCAGCCAACAGCCTCGCCCTCAGCATTCATGGAGCCGCTGCTACAATAACTGGTTATCCTGGCTGACTGCGCCTATTCCGTGATGACATCGATAAATTGTACTTTGCAACGCACTGACGCTTTGCATACGCAGCTCCTTTTGCTTGATGGCGCTGTTTGGGAATGGCGGCGTCCATTTTGTCTAGGAACATCTCCTTTTTGTCGAGTGCGGCCATTTTGTCTCTTTGTTTTCAGTTGGGGCGGGCCCTCTGAGGGAACCATGTTCTGGGATACGTTTGTGGACGGGCCAGGGCTTGGGGGCGTTTTTCTCTATGGACATGTGCTTGATTGGCGGGTTGGGATTCGAGCTGGGGCGCTTCTTCATTGTGTGTTGCTGTTCTGTGAGATGACTTTCCCCAATCTCTCCTGTGCTTAATGCTGTCCTGTTGTGTTCGGGGTGGACGATTTACTTGTGGCCGGGGTGACCGAGAGCATATAGACTTGGCCCTCTTTTCAGTGATGCCATGCCTGGGGGGGTTTTGTCGTTCGGGCCAGGGCTGTGGGTGTTTTCCCCGTTTGTTTTGCTAGCTCGGCTGTGGGGGACCCGGACTGCACCGCATTTTGCTATGTTGATTGCGTTGAATGTGCTGATTTTCCCCACTTTAGATTGTAATTGCTATGTCATGTTCTTTACTCTTGCTGATGGGGGGGCGGATTTTGTGCTGGCCTGGGATCTGGGTGTGACTGATTCTGCCACTCTTTTGGATCTATGTCTTCCGCATCTACTGTTCTGCACGGCGTAGCGGTTATATATGGCTGGGGAGTCCGGGAGATCTGATATTGGGTGGGCTCCTCCCCACCTTCCTTTTTCTGGGAGTAGTGGATTGGTTTATTCCTTTCTTACTCCCTATATTTCAAGTGTGAGGGGTTTTTCTTCCTTTTTCTTTCCGTTTTTCTTTTTCTTCCTTTTTTCTTGGTCTGTATTTCGGGTTCTTTAATGGGCGACAGACACTCTGCCGGGGGGGGGGTAGGCCGTAGCCTCCGCATTGGTGTAGGGTGGGGGGAGGGATTTATTTTTCATTTAGTTTCTATGGGCCTTATTTTTCTATGTTTCTGCGCTTTCTTAGTCTATTTCTGTTCTGGGTCCGCGATAGGGGTTAGTGGGGAGGGGGTGGCGCTGTAGGTAGTGCGTAAATGCTGGCTAATTATCTTGTTGTTTTACTTTGTACCGCCATATTGTTCGAGGTCTTAACTTCCGTTGTTGTTGTCAGTGATGATGCCACCTGCCTATGTTGTGATACTAATGAGTGGACTCAGTTCTCCTTATCTCTTATTCTTTACTGATTTATATTTAGATCGGGAACAAAACTTAAATTAACCTTCAACGCTCCTTTTCCTCGGTGACATGATTCTATTCAGTGTAACGTTTATTAATTGTTGATATGTCATCCGCTGCCGCTGAGGAACTGCATTGCTTGCACTTGTGCTTCAAAGTGTCGTGGCCGGCCTGACGGTTGTGGGCCCGTATTTGTTCTTTTCTTCGTGCACAATAAAGGTTTAAAAAAAAAAAAAAAAAAAGGAATGGTGCAAAGATATGGAGATATAGACAGTTAATTATTTTAAAATAAATAATAACTCAACTAATATTGAAATTGTATGGGAGGCTTATAAGGCCATGATACGTGGCTATATTACATCGAAAGAGATTGTAAAGAAGAGGAAAAAGTTGATATTAAGGGCCGAGCTTGAAACAGAATTAAATCAGGCATGTTTAAAAGTACAATGCTCAGCAACAAAAGCTAACAAAGACTTCCTTAGGAAAGCCAGAATATGCATGCAGGAGTATTATGATGAACAAGGATACACAGCTAAAAACATATCTTTACAAACTGTATTTGAAAAGAGCGAGTATGGGGGTAAGCAACTGGCTTGGCAGACAAGAGATCGCCCAGAGAAAAATAAGACAATATCAATAATAGATCCAGAGACAAAGACAAGTATCAAGGACCCTGAAGAGATTCAGAAGTAATCTTTTAAGCATTATAAAGCAATATATGGTACCCAACATCAAGCGGATGTAAGAGCACTAACTGATTTTTTAGTTAAGCTAGAAATCCCAAGGCTGAAAGAAATCCAAATACAACCCTTGGTAGCAAAATGTACCCTTAGTGAGATTGAGACAGTAGTAAAGCCCTGAGCAATGGTAAAGCCTGCGGGGAAGATGGCATTCCGGCAGAGTCGTATAAAAGTTTTGCGGCAGTTTTAAACCCAGAACTACTCAAATTAGCCAATCATGTTCTGGAGGGTGGGGAGATTCCGGATTCATTTTGTTTAGCAACGGTAGTCAGCTTTATAAAAAAAGGATAAGATAATGAATACATCAATTCATATAAGGCATTCGCCTTTTAAATGTGGATTATAAATTATGAAGCTTTTAGCTAACCAAATCAATTCGGTCATGGGAACTTTTATCCACTCCGACCAGTGCGCTTTAGTGTCTTTAAGACAGTTATCTTTTAATACAATCTTTCTAACTGAAGCTTTAGATTATTTTGCGCGGAAAAACATGCCTGCACAGGTGATTATTTGGTAAGCTGGGAGAGCCTTTTTAATAATTCTTTTAAAAGATTTCCTATTAGATTGATTCAGTTAATATCTGGTATGTACAAGAGAGCAAAAGCCCAAATAGTTATAAATGCTAGAAATAGCGGAACATGCATGATAAATAGGGGAAAAAGACCTCTTCATTGAACCTTTAGCTATCGCTGTTCGTGATTCACCAAATATAAATCCACCTGCAGATGGTATGACTCCCATTAAATTATACGCAGATGATATACTGTTGTTTTTAAAACCAGATATTGAAAATCAGAAAAGAGTTTTGTCAATCTTTCAAATGTATTAAGACCTGGGAGGTTATAAGATTAATAAATCAAAAACTGAGATTTTATTATGTAATTGTACACAAGACACTTTAATGCACACATTTTATCCATTAATTAATTCCAGAACCAAGCGATATCTGGGGGTGTATTCCACACAAAATATTAATAACTAATTTGAACTAAATTAAACCCCCCTTTCCAGTAAGATTAAGGCACTATTTACTAAATGGAATAAGTTGCCTCTCTCCATTATGGGGTCGAATTGGGTTAATTCGGATGTCAGTTTTACCACTATATAATTTTATGTTCGCTGCTGATCCTGTGGCTCTACAGATGAAGTTTTTTAAGGAAATAGAGAGCATGTTTATAGCTTTTATTTGGGCAAATAAATCCCCTTGCTCAGCACTAGCCACTTTATGTAGGCCACTGAAAGAAGGTGGACTAGCCCTTCATAATTTAAGAATTTAATATTTTACGAATTTTGCACACCGCACTTTTAAATTCACTAGATCCTCAGGATGCTATGGAATTAAAGATTAAAAAAAAGTTTTTTATGGGATTATGATACTGCAGATTGTTTACATCTTGCTAAAACACCTTAAAAAAGTCAGATATAAGACTCTGCAATGGTATATAAAACGAAAGGCACAGATATTCAAGCACTGCAAAATCCCAGTGATTAATGGTGTAACTAAATTGACGGCTGAGTATGTGGGGGTTCGCCACCTAGTAGAAAATAAATGCAAATCAGTCTTGACCCTGTGCCTCATGGGAACAGTCCAGACCTAACTGCCAAGCCAGGTCCTCCCTGGTTGGGTCTAAACTGGGTGGCATGGTGATCAAAAGAAGGATGGATTTAACCCAGATCTCTTGACTGGGGTGAATGTATGATTTATTCAGCATTCCGCCCATCATTTGTTTGCGTATCACTTTTCACCCTAAGTGTGATGGGTATGCCCAGACGTGGGTCCCTTGCTCACTGTGCCACTGGATTCAAGCTAGCCTGGCTGATAAAGGGTAATACCCAGAAACAGGTCCCAGGATGCTTGTTTCCGGTCCAGGGAGGACCTGGCATGGCAGGTCGGTCTGGACTGTTCCCATGAGGAACAGGGTCAAGACTGATTTACATATGAATGGGTCTAAACTGGGGTAGCATGGCGAGCAAAAGAACAATGGATTTAACCCAGATCTCTTGACTGGGGGTGAATGTATGATTTATTCAGCATTCCGTCCATCATTTATTTGCATAGCACTATGCAAGAAACCTTGGCATAATGCTAGACTCATCGCTCACAATCAAAGGCCAGATTAACATCGTATCTTCGGCCTGCTTCAACACCCTTCGTATACTCTGACAAGCTTTCAGATAGATCCCGTCCGAATCCAGAAAAACGGTCATGCGCGCCCTCATCAGTAGCAGACTGGACTACGGCAATGCTCTCTATGCCAGAATCTACAAGAAACGACTACGTTAAATCCAGAACGCCCAGAACGCCACAGTCAGACTGATCCTAGACATCACCCATCGCAACCACATCACCCAACACCTCCGAGATCGCCACTCGCTCCCCATTCAATGAAGAATAACCTTCAAGCTCCTCACCCACCCATACAAGGCCCTCCAGAACTTCGGACAATCATACTTAAACAACCGCCTCGTTTTCCACGCACCCAAGAAACACTTCCGATCACCTGACCTCTCTCTGGCCACCGTCCCACGCATCTACAAGACCAGGACTGGAGGAAAGGCCTTCTCCTACCTCGCAGTCAAGCAAGACCTGGAACACCTTCCCACTCCACCTCCGGCCCATCTCTACACTGCTTCTGTTCAGCAAGGACCTCAAGATCCGGGTCTTTGGATGACCCCAGCACTCAGCGGAGCCATCCCCCCTCCCCCAGCACATTGAGACCCTTGTGGTGGAGTAGCTGCGCTTTGATGGAGCAAGGTTGCGCATGAAAAACAACTTGCTCGGACTCAGCCCTCTCTAAATAACTTGTAAACCTACTAAACTACATGTTTTGTCTTATTAATATTGCCCCACGTGACATTTTTAGTATCTAGGGGAAGCTTGCCTATGTGCTTTTACTAACCGTAATCCTTTTGCAATATTATGGCCGCCACAACGCAGGATCTGTTCTGCGCATGCGTCAGTCATACTCATGTGACATGATGTACCTTTCGCTTGAGGGGAAAACTTTGCTTCTGCGCACTAGAACTTAAAATGGGTTCTCTATGTCATAATGTGATAATGCTTGCTTTGCTGCTTTCACTTAATTGTTCATTCTGCTTAACCCCTAACGCTATAGTTAAAATAAAGTAATGGGAATAGAGTAGAGATAAGTGGTCTACAGAACATTCATTTATTCTTTGTTCTAAAACTGTTTGTTTTCTATTTTTGCATGTATCACATTTCGGGCCTGATGAAATCCCACTGTACCCATTTTGGACATGCGCAGAAGAAACCAAGAAAGCCCAAGTCATGGCATTGAAGGAGTGCCAGGGACAGTCTTGACTGAGATGCGCCTGGGAAGATGACCTGCCGAACTCTCAAAAGGAAGTTATATTATAACATTGTATTGACTATTAGAACATCCATTGTTGGGTGGAATAAACGTGCATGGGAAAATAAAGTTATGGGCGGGAACGCTAATTTCAATATTCTAAAGAAAAGTTTCATTTTGATATGGTGTGATGACCTCTCCTCGTCTTTTGTCCAATCAAAATTAGGGATCCTTACACTTGCAACATTGGGGGGTGGTACACTGCCCTGAAAAATAGTATAACTAGAGTAGGCTTAGCTAGTTAGTTTTGTCCGACTTGTCTGAATAGCTGACCTGTCACTGACCCAACCCCAGGCGCGGTGCGTCCATTGGGGCGTGGGGGCATAGCCCCGCCGCCCTGCCGTTTCTGAACTTAAGTAAACTGAATAGTTTACAAGTTCAAACACCGACGCCGAGGGAGAACTGACAATGCATGCCAGTCAGCATGATGTCAGATCGCCCACCCCCTTCAGAGACTGAAGGGGGTGGGCAGTCTGGCGTCATGTTGACTGACATGCATTGTCAGACATGGGGGCAGCAGGCAGCAGCACAACACAAGTGTGCATGAGTGGGGACGGAGGGCGAATTTTCGCACCGTGCCCACTCATGCGCACTTGTGTTATTACTTGTTAGCGCATGCCCATTAGGAGCCCCTCGGTCTCCTAATGGGCATGCTGCGGGCGAGGAGTAACTGTGCCCTGGCGCTGCAGATTGGCATAGGGGTTGCCACTCAGTGCTGCTGCTCCTGTTCTGGTCCCTGTTTGAAGATGAGGCGCCAACGCGGAGCAGAGGCGGTCAGGTAAGTTTTCTCAATGTTATTCTCCCTTGGCGCACCCCCCACCGTGACCCCCTCCCCCCGCAACCCCTCCGCATCCCACCCTCGCGAGTACTGCGAGCTGTGACTGTTTGAATGGTTTTAATTAACTGTGAATAAATTAGCACTGGGCACACTACAATCATTGATAATTCCTCTGTACCCCTTGCACTGGGTCTTGGGGGCACACTTTAGTTACTGGGCAGCGCGTGTACTCTACTCATAAAGCAGTAGGCGTCGACTGCTGTCACCGGACTGCACGTATTCGTTTATTACTGCACTACCGCTGGCAGTGATTGCACATTCAGATTACTGGCCAGCCCTTTAACCGCGGGACAATGCGCTTCACTCGCTGTGCATGATGTGTGCACTGGTAGCTGCAGCGCGTGGACTCTATAATCGCTTGCTCGTACTGGTGTTCTGGCGCCAGTCCCCGGTGAGGCAGACTGTATTTATGGCAGAATTCAATGCTCAAGCCTTAATGTGGCAGAGATGTCTGGGTTGGGAGCGTGTTCAGGCAGCGCTAGGAAGGATCCTAACAGAAATAGTGACACAAACCCCAAATACCTCCCGGGGGTGAGCTTCTACCCCTGGGCACGAACAGCTCACGTCACTTCTTTGTTCCACTTGGGTACAAACCTGCCAGACAGCAAATCCCTTATTACTAGAAAGCGGATAATAAATCCCTGGGGCAGCGATTTCAGCCAAGACCCATAAAAAGCATCACTGACAATAGAGCATGTGGCGGGTCTGATATGAGAATAAAGCTTGCAAACGAACGAAATTTAATTTGGGCAGAGCGCGAGCAGGCGCATTGACCCATGGTTCTATTCTGGCTGCTGCATCTAAACCCACTTTCCTTTGCAGTGCAGGCTGTTGCAGTGACAAACCTCCTACAATAACAACACCAGTGTCTGTGGGGGGGCTGCTTGCATTCTTGGGTCTGTGCTGAGCACCCCCAGCTGCTCAGAGGCCCCAGCTGACGTGGTGTTATGTACAAGAGTCTGCACCAGGCAATGTCGGGCCTACACAGGCTGAAAGACATGAAACCTATTGAGTGTAGTGCATTGAAGGGTGAGTGATGTCTGTGTGAGTGCAGGGTGAGCAGTGCGCCTGTGTGAGTCCAAGGTGAGTGATATCTGTGTGAGTCCAGGGTGAGTGATGTCTGTGTGAGTCCTGGGTGAGTGATGTCTGTGTGAGCACAGGGTCAGCAGTGTGCCTGTGTGAGTGATGTCTGTGACAGTGCAGGGTCGGTGATGTCTGTGTAAGCGCAGGGTGAGCAGTGTGCCTGTGTGAGTCCAGGGTGAGTGATGTCTGTGTGAGTGCAGGTTGAGCAGTGTGCCCGTGTGAGTCCAGAGTGAGTGATGTGGATGGGTGAATGCTGGCTTAGTGATGTGTCAGGGAAGGGTGAGTAATGGGTCTATGAGTGTAGGGTGACTGTGCCTATGCGAATGCAGGGAGAGAGATGTATCTGTGCAAGTGCAAAGAGACTTCTCTGGCTACTCCCAGAGATGTATTGGCCAAGATATCTCTTTCTCAAATGTGCTTGAGAATGCACCATTTGCCCACTCTTTTTTCAAAATGTTCTCGTGGGAGAACCCCTGAATCCCCCATAGGTGTTTGGGCCTCGCACGCTGCGCGCGCTCGCCACAGTGCAGTATTTACGCCAACCACTTTCAAATGTCACCAGCCGCCCCTGCCCAACGCACTCAATAGGCGATCGAGAGCAGAGGTGCTGGCCGAGCACTCTGTCAGAAAAATCGATAGCAATTTCGGTGTTTCTAAGGGAGAAGATTTGATGAACCAATTGGGGTTCGACTGTTAGCTGTAGAGAGGGTTGTAACGCTGGCGGAGCAACTTTAGCTGTGGGTGTCGGTCTTAACCTATGGTGGTCTTGTCCTGATCCAATTTGGCTTTACCTGACCTGATTCTGGTCTGCACCTGTTTTATCCTGGTGGCACCTGTATATTCGGGGTTCTGTCCTTTATTCCAGCCCGTTGCCAGGGTTGGTCTTCACACTATTTTAGGTAAATATAAATAAATGTGGGTATGTTATCATCTGTCATCCCTTTTCTCTTCCCTACCTTTGTTTAAATGGCAAAATTAAGTTTCACAACTTCTTTGCATATTATTGCTTTCATCATTATCTTCCTAATTGAAAGAGCTTTGATCTTGCATATTTGGACTGTGACATTTAATAATTTTCATAGATAAAGATTTGAAATCTTCCCTGAGTTTGTGGTTATTTAAGGTAAATTAAGTATTATTGTTCTACCTATTTTCTTGCTAACTCCCTTGATCCCTTAGGACTTTAGGTACCGATGATAAGGATTGGTAAGACAATGGTATAGGTCCTAAAACGAAATTCATAAATCACTGATTAGAGTTGGCGCCAAGGTCACCTGGTGGTTATTAGGCTTAGTCATGCGTATGGGCCCAGGTGAGGATGGTAAGACTAGTCGGGTGACCTGCGCACTCAATCAGCTTCACCAACCTCTGATTGATTGATTGCCTGCTCCCTGATCACCTCCTGCCCCTCCCCCCCCAGGGGTCCCATAGAATCCTTTACCTCTGCCCCTCCCCCCAAGGGGGCCCAATAGAATCCTTCACCTCTGCCCCCCCCCCCAGGGGGCCCAATAGAATCCTTCACCTCTGCCCCCCCAAGGGGGCCCCATAGAATCCTTCATCGCTGCCCCCACCCCAGGGGGCCCATAGAATCCTTCACCTCTGCCCCCCCCCAAGGGGGCCCATAGAATCCTTCACCTCTGCCCCCCCCAAGGGGGCCCATAGAGTCCTTCCCCTCTGCACCCACCTGCTCCCCTCCCCCCAGGTGTCCAGTGACCCCCCCTCAGCCTGGCTCTGGTTCAGCTCTCTCTGGTGCTCGTGAAATCCCATAAACACAAACAGTGATGACGCTGCACTCACCCCTGACCCGGGGATCCTGCTCTGACTGCGGCAAACATGGGGTCAGGGGTCAGCTGTCAGGACAACACACAGGTCCCTCAGCGCATGCGCAGACCCCTACAGGAAGCAGGCAGGGTATCATACTGGTCGCACTGCGCATGCGGAGACCCCGGCGGACCTCTTTCAAGGTATCATACATGCCGTACTGCGCATGCGCAGGCCTTTAAACAGTTGTTTCCCTCTCAACTTGTAACTGAAGGTCCGCGCATGCGCAGTTATTAACAGTCGATCTTTTCACAAACGCGTAGCCGCCGTTGCGCATGCGCAGATCTACACTCACTACCTGCACTGAGCTCACTTCCCCATAAATACGTAGACAGTGGGTGGCGCATGCGCAGATCCGCATTCACGACCTCCGGAAGTGACGTCCTCCGTGGCTGCAGCCAAGAAGTGCCCTCGCAGACAGTGGAGCTGCAGCCCCGGGGGCGCCTCGAAGCGGCGGCTTCATCTCCAGGCGCTGTGAGGCTGGTGAGTCAGAGGGGGGGCTGAGGAGGGGGAGGCTGAGGAGAGGGGAGGTGAGGGGAGGGTCATCTCTGTCATCGACCCTCATCCCTCAGCATTGACCCCTCAGACCCTGTGTCTCCTCCTCCTGGAGGCTCCTCGAGGCTTTTGCAAGAAAGAGTTCATCAACCATTCGTGAATTCTGTATCTCTGTCCTCAGAGCACAGGCCCTGAACAAGCATTGACAAAACCAATAGCTGTCACCCATGCACAATCTCCTGGCTTTGCCAATGTTTGTTTGTTTGTTTAATGCTTCTAAAAGAGAGGAGATCTGCTGAATTTCTCAAATGGAACGGCAGGTCATTCCAGGCCTTAGATGCGCAGGCGATGGAACTCCTAGCTCCCCAACGGGCTCTTTTAAATGTAGGAACTAGGACTTGTCCTGCTCCTGTGGACCGAAGAGTCCTTCCAGGAACATACCATTTGAATCTTTGCCTCAGATGGTCGGGCCTATTCCATTGAGGGCTTTAAATGCCGTACAGAGGGCCTTAAAGCGTACCCTTTGTTCCACAGGGAGCCAGTGTAGTTATATTAGTTCTTTTTTGACAAAATGTAGGTGTCCCTGTCAACAACCGGGCTGCCGCGTTTTGCACGATCTGAAGCCTGTTAATGTGCTGTTTTTGGGCGTTCAGACAGACGCTGTTGCAATAATCCAGACGTGCCATAACAAGTGCCGTGGCCACCGTCCTGAGACTTTCTTCTGGAAGATAAAGCTTTATTTTTCTTATGATTCTGAGTATCAGAAAACAAGCTGACACCACCGTGCTTATTTGGTCACTAAACGTAAGTTTGTTATGCACGAACACCCACAGATTTGTTGCTTGCTGGAATCAGGGCAAATACCAAAATCTTCTGGTCACCAGTCTGGTGTCCATAGGTGTGGATTATTCCTGAATATGATGACCTCTCTTTTGCTTGAATTTAGTTTCAAGCAGTTGGTCGACATCCAATCCTGAGATGGCTTTCATACAATCATGAAAACGTGCCCCAGTTTCCTTTTCCTCCACATTAACACAATTTGAGTGTCGTCTGCATATGAGGTGAGTTGGAAGCCAAAGGATCTTATCAAACATGCCAGAGTTATCATGTACATATTAAAAAGTGTTGGGCTTAACGGTGAGCCGTGAGGCACCCCACAAGAATCAGGAAACGGCTTTGACTTGTTGTCTAGATCGACTGTTTGTGTTCTTTCAGCTAGAAAGGACTACAGGAGGTTCCAAGCATCAACCTGTACCCCTGCTTCAGACAGCCGGTCCATCGGAACTTCATGATGGACCGTGTCAAAGGCCGCTGACAAATCTAGCATAATCAGTATTGCCTTGCCTCCACAGTCCAAGGCCTCCCTCACTTCCTCTGTAGATTTAATTAAAGCCAGCTCCGTGCTGTGTTCACCTCTAAACCTGTATTGAGATTAGTCGAGTAGATTATTGATTTGGATAAATACACTGAGCTGGGAATTCATAGCTTTTTCAGCATTTTTTGCAAGAAGCGGAAGCCATGAAATTGGCCTATAACTACTTGGGTCCTTAGGAACCAGAGTCATTTTTTTAATGGGGGGAGGATAGAGGCCTTCTTTCAGTCCCTGGGAAATATGCCGGTGGTGAATATGGTGTTGAGCAAAGGGGTAAGAGCTGACCCTATGACTTCCGGGATTAATTTCAATACAAACGCCGGACATGGGTCCAGGGAAGACCCTGATCGAATAGAGTTCAAAAGATTGATTGACTCTTATATTTCTAGCAATGAGAATTTATCTAAAACTGATGTAGGTTTGGGTCTATTAGGTTCTATTTTAGGTGGCTGCACTTTTTCACCTTTTTGGGCTAAAGTGAATGTAGAAAAAATACATTCCACCTTTTGTTGGAAAAAAGGAGCACATTTTTCGCACAATTCAGGACTACTTAAGCTCTTAGGGGCTGGTGCGGCAAGTTTAGTAATCGTTTTAAAGAGTTCTTTGAAATTGGAATTAGCTTGAGAAATTTGTTCTGTAAAAACTTCTTTTTTGTTTCCAGCAATAGTTCCTTATAGATTCTGAGACTTTGCTTATAAATTTCTATATCCTTACTTTTATACCCTTTCCTCCATGCCCATTCTAATATTTTACAGGCTGTTTCAGGTTTAAAAAAATCATCTGAGTACCAGGAATCTGAGGGTTGGGCCCGTTTAAGGGTTCAATGTTTAACCGGAACTAATTTATTGCATGCTGTGTCTATCCAATCTGTATAGGCCGACGTAGCCTCGTCCACCCGAGAGGGGAGAGGGCACATGGTTCTCTTCAGTGCTCCTTCTAATGCTAAACAATCTGCATTTTCCAGGCTCTTTTTGCAATCTTCCTTATGGGTTCAGGTCTGGGTTGAAGGTCTTTTGAATCCTTCAGGTCAAATAAAATGGCACTGTGATCGGACCACGACAATGGAAGTACCACAGTGTCAGCATATTACAGGACTGTATTGTATATGGATAGCTCAGTAGGTTAATTCGCCTCCGGCAAAGAGTCTGCCATCATATTACAGGACTGTATTTTATATGGAGAGCTCAGTGGGTTAATGTACCTCCTGCAGAGAGTCTGGCAGCATATTACACGACTGTATTTTATATGGTTAGCTCAGTCAGTGGGTTAATGTACCTCCTGCAGAGAGTCTACCAGTATATTACAGGACTGTATTTTATATGGGTAGCTCAGTTGGTTAATGTGCCTCCTGCTGAGAGTCTGCCAGCATATTACAAGACTGTATTTTATATGGATAGTTCAGTGGGTTAATGTGCCTCCTGCAAAGAGTCTGTCAGCATATTACAGGACTGTATTTTATATGGATAGTTCAGTGGGTTAACGCGCCTCCTGCCTAGAGTCTGCCAGCATATTACAGGACTGTATTTTATATTGATAGCTCAGTAGGTTATTGCACCTCCTGCAGAAAGTCTGCTACATATTACAGGACTGTATTTTACACGGATATCTCAGTGGGTTAATGTGCCTGCTGCAGAGAGTCTGTCAGCATATTACAGGACTGTATTTTATATGGATAGCTCAGTAGGTTATTGCACCTCCTGTAAGGAGTCTGTCAGCATATTACAGGACTGTATTTTATATGGATAGTTCAGTGTGTTAATGCGCCTCCTGACTAGGATCTGCCAGCATATTACAGGACTGTATTTTATATGGAGAGCTCAGTGGGTTAATGCACCTCCTGCAGAGAGTCTGCCAGCATATTAAAAGACTGTATTTTACATGGATAGTTCAGTGGGTTAACGCGCCTCCTGCCTAGAGTCTGCCAGCATATTACAGGACTGTATTTTATATGGATGGCTCAGTGGGTTAATGTGCCTCCTGCAGAGAGTCTGTCAGCATACTACAGGACTGTATTTTATATAGATAGCGCAGTGGGTTAATGCGCCTCCTGCAGAGAGTCTATCAGCATACTACAGGACTGTATTTTATATGGATAGCTCAGTGGGTTAATGCGCCTCCTGCAGAGAGTCTGCCAGCATACTACCAGACTGTATTTTATATGGGTAGCTCAGTAGGTTAATGCACCTCCTGCACAGAGTCGGCTGCATATTACATGACTGTATTTTATATGGATAGTTCAGTGGGTTAACGCGCCTCCTGCCTAGAGTCTGCCAGCATATTACAGGACTGTATTTTATATTGATAGCTCAGTAGGTTATTGCACGTCCTGCAGACAGTCTGCTACATATTACAGGACTGTATTTTATACGGATATCTCAGTGGGTTAATGTGCCTGCTGCAGAGAGTCTGTCAGCATATTACAGGACTGTATTTTATATGGATAGCTCAGTAGGTTATTGCACCTCCTGTAAGGAGTCTGTCAGCATATTACAGGACTGTATTTTATATGGATAGTTCAGTGGGTTAATGCGCCTCCTGACTAGGATCTGCCAGCATATTACAGGACTGTATTTTATATGGAGAGCTCAGTGGGTTAATGCGCCTCCTGCAGAGAGTCTGCCAGCATATTACAGGACTGTATTTTATATGGATAGCTCAGTGGGTAATGCGCCTCCTGCAGAGAGTCTGCTGCATATTACAGGACTGTATTTTATACGGAAAGCTCAGTGGGTTAATGAGCCTCCTGCAGAGAGTCTGTCAGCATCTTACAGGACTGTATTTTATATGGGTAGCTCAGTAGGTTAAAGCGCCTCCTGTAAAGAGTCTGTCAGCATATTACAGGACTGTATTGTGTATGGATAGTTCAGTGGGTTAATGTGCCTCTTGCACAGAGTGTCTGTCAGCATAGTACAGGACTATATTTTATTTGGATAGTTCAGTGGGTTAAAGCGCCTCCAGCAGAGAGTCTGCCAGCATATTACAGGACTGTATTTTATATGGATAGCTCAGTGGGTTAATGCGCCTCCTGCACAGAGTCGGCTGCATATTACAGGACTGTATTTTATAGGGATATCTCAGTAGGTTAATGTGCCTGCTGTAAGGAGTCTGTCAGCATATTACAGGACTGTATTTTATATGGATAGTTCAGTGGGTTAATGCGCCTCCTGCACAGAGAGTGTCAGCATATTACAGGACTGTTTTTTATATGGATTGTTCAGTGGGTTAATGCCCCTCCTGCAGAGAGTCTGTCAGCATATTACAAGACTGTATTTTATATGGATAGCTCAGTTGGTTAATGTGCCTCCTGCTGAGAGTCTGCCAGCATATTACAAGACTGTATTTTATATGGATAGCAGGGCTCTACAAATCTAAAAAATCTCACTTGACCTGCAAGTCGAGTGAGTACTTTTCTACTCGACCTAACAGCAATGCACTCGACCCACAATTGATCGTATAATGGACTTTTTTCAAAACATTTGCAGCGCCAACAACCTAGGAACTAATTAACTAACTAATTAAAAAATATAACTTGAAGTTTGTACAAACTACAATACTGGGTTAATATACATTTGCTTTCAATAAAACAATGATGGTTCCAATATACATTTTTAACTGCATCAGATCTGTAACTCTCACTGTGTGGCACTCTCAGATTCGCACAAAAGCACTCCAATTTGAAATGCGCTCAGCCTCTAATCAATGGAACTGAACGATGTGCAACACCAGTGCAGCTTATGAAATAACTGACTCACTATTGAGACTCACTAGTCTGCTCTTGAGTATTGCGGGTTCTAATGGGGGACGGAGGGTTATAATACCTGTTCAGTAAAACTAAACTTTAGGTCTGCCTGACGCTTCCCCCTCCCAAAGCCTAACTCTGGGCCTAAACTTACCTTTTGGGGGGAAACTGGGTGGTAATTAGTGGTCACACAATCTGCACAATCCGCACCTTAGCCTAGGTGATGGTGACACTGTCTTGCGTGCAAAATCAAGCAATGAAGGTGAGGAAACATAAACTATACCCGCATAGTAAACCTGTTCTAGGAATGCAACTTGCATAGCAGTATAAACTCGGGGAAGAGACATTTAATTTCCACCTTCGGACGTTTATAAAAGAGTGCAAGTAACCCTACGGTGCAACACAGCCAAATCAAACTCTCCACGTCATTGCGCTTCGTCCGGCCAAGGCAAGCAAACCTTTTTTAAACAGTGAGAGCGGGCACAGCACAGACAGTCCGACCTGTAAACAAATATTTGCACAATGGTCTCTCAGGCTTGACAACGTAGGGCGGTCACCAGGCAATTAGAGTGAGCATTAGAGTTTGTCTCTGCCCACATGTTGGGAGCCAATAATTACATGATGTTTTCAGACAATGTGCATGCACCAAAAAGTGTTTTTTTGCTCTACACAGAGTGTCAGTGCAACTACTGTTCTACTACCGCATTGTCATTCTATATATGCAGCATAATCTGCCAATTTGCACATAACTTTACAGATTCATTAAAACATTCATTTTCAACTCACAGTTGCGCAAATAATATATTGAATCTTATTTAAGACCAAAGGAAAAAATTCAATCAGTGCAGCGTACCTAGGCAGCTAATTACCAAATCAAGCAATGAAGATGAGGGAAACATATCGTAAATTTACCCCAATATGACCTAAGATCATGAAACTGCACAGCACTAGAAATGGAAGGGCACAGTACCATCAAGCATCCAGTAACTCACAGTGATCCCCACGAAGATGATGATAAGTCTCCGGTGTCTTGGCTCATCTTACTTTCTGGAGAAGGAGGGGGGGAGAGAGATGACACCCTTTCAACTGCCCTCCAAGAGCATGAGAGACGCGGGAGTGATGCCTTGATGTCCGACAAGCATACTTGGGACTGCTAGCTAGGGACATGATCGCGCACACGCTTGGGGACGGTAAATTATCACGCATTGTACCTTTGAGGGTGCATTACTGTTTCTCTCACACGGGGGTCAAAGCCAATAATTCCCTCCACTCCACCTTTATTTAAACGCACTGTCTTGGGTTTGGCAGCCTCTAGGAAAATAGCAGCTGTGCGCTAGTGCCTCAAATCTGAAAATAATTACCCCCCGGAACACGAGAAGAGTGAAAGCCTCTGAGCCCTGCCCTGTGGTAAATGCGGCTCCTGCACTGGCAGTCACGGACATCAGCTGAGCTCGGCTGAGGTGAGGACCACTCCCATTAATCAGGACGGTACTCCAGGGAGAGCAGATAAACCTTCCGGAGACAGAACCTTGGCTCAGGAGGGGCCCTCGCTGCCTTGTCAACACAGGCCGCCTAACTGTAGCAGCGAAGAACCGCTTCTCACTTCTGTCAGTGTTTCGTACACCCCTACCCTCAGCAGTCCTTCCTCATGGTGCTGCATTTGCCCAGATTTTGCAAAAGAAACGCGCCATGTGTTTTGGCCATTTCACCTTCGATTGTGTTGCGGTGTCTCCTGGGCCCCGTAGGGCATATTTGTTAACTTTCTAGAAAATATTTTTGGACTGCAGTTTGAGGGTGTAACAACGTACATATAATTTGCTGCATCGTAATTTTGCTCCCTGCTGGCTTACGCAACATTGCATGCCCACCCAGTGGTTAGTAGAGTTCGCAATCATACTCCCTGTTTTCAAGCCTACTAGCGACTGGTTAAATCATAGTACTAATAACTTTGATGCTTCCTGTTTTCAAGGCTGTCATTAGTCCCCCCTTGTAAAATGAGGCAACTCCGTCGGGCAAGTGGAAAAGTACTTTATTTCCAGGCCGTCAGTCCCCAGGTCTAGGCAGCAACTGCCGTCCTAGGATTCGTTTCCCACTCAACAGCCCCCCACATTCCTGGACTCCACCAGAGCCAACACCTTGTGACTTGAAAGTTGTAGAATAAAGATCACATGCACACACAGACGGAAAGATGCCCCCACCAGCAGTGTTATGACTTACTCCAGCATGTGACTCGCACACAACACAGGCAGCGGCGCGCAAAGAGCAATAACTGGCACAAGCTCAGCGAAATCAGAAATACAATACTCACAATTAAGTTTTGCGGTCGGCCTAAATCGTCCCGACTCCACCGAGGAGAGCGCGTGGTGGCGTGCTACGTCACTGCTGCACTGGCACCCAAACAAACAATAGGCAGTGCGTGCATGATACATGCGCTATGCTGCCCCCTAAGCCTTTCATCGCGCACCGCACCCCGCCACCTAGAGCCTTCCACAAGCTACTGCACCTACCAGAGAGGCACTCGCCAGGCCGGTCAAGTAGGCCTTGAAACTGACTTGACCTGCACAAAATTCACTCCCATTTGCGAGCGGGCGAGTACATTTCTAGAGCCCTGGATAGTTCAGTGGGTTAACGCGCCTCCTGCCTAGAGTCTGCCAGCATATTACAGGACTGCATTTTATATTGATAGCTCAGTAGGTTATTGCACCTCCTGCAGACAGTCGGCTACATATTACAGGACTGTATTTTATACGGATATCTCAGTGGGTTAATGTGCCTGCTGCAGTGAGTCTGTCAGCATATTACAGGACTGTATTTTATATGGATAGCTCAGTAGGTTATTGCACCTCCTGTAAGGAGTCTGTCAGCGTATTACAGGACTGTATTTTATATGGATAGTTCAGTGTGTTAATGCGTCTCCTGACTAGGATCTGCCAGCATATTACAGGACTGTATTTTATATGGAGAGCTCAGTGGGTTAATGTGCCTGCTGCAGAGAGTCTGTCAGCATATTACAGGACTGTATTTTATATCGATAGTTCAGTGGGTTAATGTGCCTCCTGCAGAGAGTTTGTCAGCATATTACAGAATCAAACTGTATTTTATACGGATAGCTCAGTGGGTTAATGCGCCTCCTGCAGAGAGTCTGCCAGCATATTACAAGACTGTATTTTATATGGATAGTTCAGTGGGTTAATGTGCCTCCTGCAAAGAGCCTGTCAGCATATTACAGGACTGTATTTTATATGGATAGTTCAGTGTATTAATGCGTCTCCTGACTAGGATCTGCCAGCATATTACAGGACTGTGTTTTATATGGAGAGCTCAGTGGGTTAATGCGCCTCCTGCAGAGAGTCTGCCAGCATATTACAAGACTGTATTTTACATGGATAGTTCAGTGGGGTAACGCGCCTCCTGCCTAGAGTCTGCCAGCATATTACAGGACTGTATTTTATATGGATACCTCAGTGGGTTAATGCACCCCCTGCAGAGAATCTCCAGCATACTATAAGACTGTATTATATATGGATAGCTCAGTGGGTTAATGCGCCTCCTGCAGAGAGTGTGCTACATATTACAGGACTGTATTTTATACGGATGTCTCAGTGGGTTAATGTGCCTGCTGCAGAGAGTGTGCTACATATTACAGGACTGTATTTTATACAGATGTCTCAGTGGGTTAATGTGCCTGCTGCAGAGAGTCTCTCAGCATATTACAGGACTGTTTTTCATATGGATAGCTCAGTGGGTTAATGTGCCTCCTGCAGAGAGTTTGTCAGCATATTACAGGACTGTATTTTAAATGGAGAGCTCAGTGGGTTAATGCGCCTCCTGCAGAGAGTCTGTCAGCATATTACAGGACTGTATTTTATATAGATAGTTCAGTAGGTTAATGTGCCTCCTGCAGAGAGTTTGTCAGCATATTACAGGACTGTATTTTTATAGATAGTTCAGTAGGTTATTGTGCCTCCTGCAGAGAGTTTGTCAGCATATTACATGACTGTATTTTATATGGAGAGCTCAGTGGGTTAATGCGCCTCCTGCAGAGAGTCTGTCAGCATATTACAGAACTGTATTTTATATGGAGAGCTCAGTGGGTTAATGCGCCTCCTGCAGAGAGTCTGTCAGCATATTACAGGACTGTATTTTATATAGATAGTTCAGTAGGTTAATGTGCCTCCTGCAGAGAGTTTGTCAGCATATTACAGGACTGTATTTTTATAGATAGTTCAGTAGGTTATTGTGCCTCCTGCAGAGAGTTTGTCAGCATATTACATGACTGTATTTTATATGGAGAGCTCAGTGGGTTAATGCGCCTCCTGCAGAGAGTCTGTCAGCATATTACAGAACTGTATTTTATATGGAGAGCTCAGTGGGTTAATGCGCCTCCTGCAGAGAGTCTGTCAGCATATTACAGGACTGTATTTTATATAGATAGTTCAGTAGGTTAATGTGCCTCCTGCAGAGAGTTTGTCAGCATATTACAGGACTGTATTTTATATGGAGAGCTCAGTGGGTTAATGCGCCTCCTGCAGAGAGTCTGTCAACATATTACAGAACTGTATTTTTTATGGAGAGCTCAGTGGGTTAATGCACCTCCTGCACAGAGAGTCTGTCAGCATATTACAGGACTGTATTTTATATAGATAGTTCAGTGGGTTAATGTGCCTCCTGCAGAGAGTTTGTCAGCATATTACAGAATCAAACTATTTTATATGGATAGCTCAGTGGGTTAATGCGCCTCCTGCAGAGAGTCTGTCAGCATATTACAGGACTGTATTTTATATGGCTAGCTCAGTGGGTTAATGCGCCTCCTGCAGAGAGTCTGTCAGCATATTACAGAACTGTATTTTAAACGGATAGCTCAGTGGGTTAATGCTTCCTGTAAAGAGTCTATCAGCATCGTACAGGACTGTATTTTATATTGATAGCTCAGTAGGTTATTGCACCTCCTGCAGACAGTCGGCTACATATTACAGGACTGTATTTTATACGGATATCTCAGTGGGTTAATGTGCCTCCTGCAGAGAGTCTGTCAGCATATTACAGGACTGTATTTTATATGGCTAGCTCAGTGGGTTAATGCGCCTCCTGCAGAGTCTGTCAGCATATAACAGAACTGTATTTTACATGGATAGCTCAGTGGGTTATTGTGCCTCCTGCTGAGAGTCTGTCAGCATATTACAGGACTGTATTTTATATGGACAGCTCAGTTGGTTAATGTGCCTCCTGCTAAGAGTCTGCCAGCATATCACAAGACTGTATTTTATATGGATAGTTCAGTGGGTTAATGTGCCTCCTGCAAAGAGCCTGTCAGCATATTACAGCTCAGTGGGTTAATGCTTCCTGTAAAGAGTCTATCAGCATAGTACAGGACTGTATTTTATATGGATAGTTCAGTGTATTAATGCGTCTCCTGACTAGGATCTGCCAGCATATTACAGGACTGTATTTTATATGGAGAGCTCAGTGGGTTAATGCGCCTCCTGCAGAGAGTCTGCCAGCATATTACAAGACTGTATTTTACATGGATAGTTCAGTGGGTTAACGCGCCTCCTGCCTAGAGTCTGCCAGCATATTACAGGACTGTATTTTATATGGATAGCTCAGTGGGTTAATGCACCCCCTGCAGAGAATCTCCAGCATACTATAAGACTGTATTATATATGGATAGCTCAGTGGGTTAATGCGCCTCCTGCAGAGAGTGTGCTACATATTACAGGACTGTATTTTATACGGATGACTCAGTGGGTTAATGTGCCTGCTGCAGAGAGTGTGCTACATATTACAGGACTGTATTTTATACAGATGTCTCAGTGGGTTAATGTGCCTGCTGCAGAGAGTCTCTCAGCATATTACAGGACTGGTTTTCATATGGATAGCTCAGTGGGTTAATGTGCCTCCTGCAGAGAGTTTGTCAGCATATTACAGGACTGTATTTTTATAGATAGTTCAGTAGGTTATTGTGCCTCCTGCAGAGAGTTTGTCAGCATATTACATGACTGTATTTTATATGGAGAGCTCAGTGGGTTAATGCGCCTCCTGCAGAGAGTCTGTCAGCATATTACAGGACTGTATTTTATATAGATAGTTCAGTAGGTTAATGTGCCTCCTGCAGAGAGTTTGTCAGCATATTACAGGACTGTATTTTTATAGATAGTTCAGTAGGTTATTGTGCCTCCTGCAGAGAGTTTGTCAGCATATTACATGACTGTATTTTATATGGAGAGCTCAGTGGGTTAATGCGCCTCCTGCAGAGAGTCTGTCAGCATATTACAGAACTGTATTTTATATGGGGAGCTCAGTGGGTTAATGCGCCTCCTGCACAGAGAGTCTGTCAGCATATTACAGGACTGTAATTTATATAGATAGTTCAGTGGGTTAATGTGCCTCCTGCAGAGAGTTTGTCAGCATATTACAGGACTGTATTTTATATGGAGAGCTCAGTGGGTTAATGCGCCTCCTGCAGAGAGTCTGTCAGCATATTACAGGACTGTATTTTATATAGATAGTTCAGTAGGTTAATGTGCCTCCTGCAGAGAGTTTGTCAGCATATTACAGGACTGTATTTATATGGAGAGCTCAGTGGGTTAATGCACCTCCTGCAGAGAGTCTGTCAACATATTACAGAACTGTATTTTTTATGGAGAGCTCAGTGGGTTAATGCACCTCCTGCACAGAGAGTCTGTCAGCATATTACAGGACTGTATTTTATATAGATAGTTCAGTGGGTTAATGTGCCTCCTGCAGAGAGTTTGTCAGCATATTACAGAATCAAACTGTATTTTATACGGATAGCTCAGTGGGTTAATGCGCCTCCTGCAGAGAGTCTGTCAGCATATTACAGGACTGTATTTTATATGGCTAGCTCAGTGGGTTAATGCGCCTCCTGTAGAGAGTCTGTCAGCATATTACAGAACTGTATTTTAAACGGATAGCTCAGTGGGTTAATGCTTCCTGTAAAGAGTCTATCAGCATAGTACAGGACTGTATTTTATATTGATAGCTCAGTAGGTTATTGCACCTCCTGCAGACAGTCGGCTATATATTACAGGACTGTATTTTATATAGATAGTTCAGTGGGTTAATGTGCCTCCTGCAGAGAGTTTGTCAGCATATTACAGGACTGTAATTTATATAGATAGTTCAGTGGGTTAATGTGCCTCCTGCAGAGAGTTTGTCAGCATATTACAGGACTGTATTTTATATGGAGAGCTCAGTGGGTTAATGCGCCTCCTGCAGAGAGTCTGTCAGCATATTACAGGACTGTATTTTATATAGATAGTTCAGTAGGTTAATGTGCCTCCTGCAGAGAGTTTGTCAGCATATTACAGGACTGTATTTTATATGGAGAGCTCAGTGGGTTAATGCGCCTCCTGCAGAGAGTCTGTCAACATATTACAGAACTGTATTTTTTATGGAGAGCTCAGTGGGTTAATGCACCTCCTGCACAGAGAGTCTGTCAGCATATTACAGGACTGTATTTTATATGGATAGTTCAGTGGGTTAATGTGCCTCCTGCAGAGAGTTTGTCAGCATATTACAGGACTGTATTTTATATGGGTAGCTCAGTGGGTTAATACGCCTCCTGCAGAGAGTCTGTCAGCATATTACAGAACTGTATTTTAAACGGATAGCTCAGTGGGTTAATGCTTCCTGTAAAGAGTCTATCAGCATAGTACAGGACTGTATTTTATATTGATAGCTCAGTAGGTTATTGCACCTCCTGCAGACAGTCGGCTACATATTACAGGACTGTATTTTATACGGATATCTCAGTGGGTTAATGTGCCTGCTGCAGAGAGTCTGTCAGCATATTACAGGACTGTATTTTATATAGATAGTTCAGTGGGTTAATGTGCCTCCTGCAGAGAGAGTGTCAGCATATTACAGAATCAAACTGTATTTTATACGGATAGCTCAGTGGGTTAATGCGCCTCCTGCAGAGAGTCTGTCAGCATATTACAGGACTGTATTTTATATGGCTAGCTCAGTGGGTTAATGCGCCTCCTGCAGAGAGTCTGTCAGCATATTACAGAACTGTATTTTATATGGATAGCTCAGTGGGTTATTGTGCCTCCTGCAAAGAGCCTGTCAGCATATTACAGGACTGTATTTTATATGGCTAGCTCAGTGGGTTAATGCGCCTCCTGCAGAGAGTCCGTCAGCATATTACAGAACTGTATTTTAAACGGATAGCTCAGTGGGTTAATGCTTCCTGTAAAGAGTCTATCAGCATAGTACAGGACTGTATTTTATATTGATAGCTCAGTAGGTTATTGCACCTCCTGCAGACAGTCGGCTATATATTACAGGACTGTATTTTATATAGATAGTTCAGTGGGTTAATGTGCCTCCTGCAGAGAGCCTGTCAGCATATTACAGCTCAGTGGGTTAATGCTTCCTGTAAAGAGTCTATCAGCATAGTACAGGACTGTATTTTATATTGATAGCTCAGTAGGTTATTGCACCTCCTGCAGACAGTCGGCTATATATTACAGGACTGTATTTTATATAGATAGTTCAGTGGGTTAATGTGCCTCCTGCAGAGAGTTTGTCAGCATATTACAGAATCAAACTGTATTTTATACGGATAGCTCAGTGGGTTAATGCGCCTCCTGCAGAGAGTCTGTCAGCATATTACAGGACTGTATTTTATATGGATAGTTCAGTGTATTAATGCGTCTCCTGACTAGGATCTGCCAGCATATTACAGGACTGTATTTTATATGGAGAGCTCAGTGGGTTAATGCGCCTCCTGCAGAGAGTCTGCCAGCATATTACAAGACTGTATTTTACATGGATAGTTCAGTGGGTTAACGCGCCTCCTGCCTAGAGTCTGCCAGCATATTACAGGACTGTATTTTATATGGATAGCTCAGTGGGTTAATGCACCCCCTGCAGAGAATCTCCAGCATACTATAAGACTGTATTATATATGGATAGCTCAGTGGGTTAATGCGCCTCCTGCAGAGAGTGTGCTACATATTACAGGACTGTATTTTATACGGATGACTCAGTGGGTTAATGTGCCTGCTGCAGAGAGTGTGCTACATATTACAGGACTGTATTTTATACAGATGTCTCAGTGGGTTAATGTGCCTGCTGCAGAGAGTCTCTCAGCATATTACAGGACTGTTTTTCATATGGATAGCTCAGTGGGTTAATGTGCCTCCTGCAGAGAGTTTGTCAGCATATTACAGGACTGTATTTTTATAGATAGTTCAGTAGGTTATTGTGCCTCCTGCAGAGAGTTTGTCAGCATATTACATGACTGTATTTTATATGGAGAGCTCAGTGGGTTAATGCGCCTCCTGCAGAGAGTCTGTCAGCATATTACAGAACTGTATTTTATATGGAGAGCTCAGTGGGTTAATGCGCCTCCTGCAGAGAGTCTGTCAGCATATTACAGGACTGTATTTTATATAGATAGTTCAGTAGGTTAATGTGCCTCCTGCAGAGAGTTTGTCAGCATATTACAGGACTGTATTTTATATGGAGAGCTCAGTGGGTTAATGCGCCTCCTGCAGAGAGTCTGTCAGCATATTACAGAACTGTATTTTAAACGGATAGCTCAGTGGGTTAATGCTTCCTGTAAAGAGTCTATCAGCATCGTACAGGACTGTATTTTATATTGATAGCTCAGTAGGTTATTGCACCTCCTGCAGACAGTCGGCTACATATTACAGGACTGTATTTTATACGGATATCTCAGTGGGTTAATGTGCCTCCTGCAGAGAGTCTGTCAGCATATTACAGGACTGTATTTTATATGGCTAGCTCAGTGGGTTAATGCGCCTCCTGCAGAGTCTGTCAGCATATAACAGAACTGTATTTTACATGGATAGCTCAGTGGGTTATTGTGCCTCCTGCTGAGAGTCTGTCAGCATATTACAGGACTGTATTTTATATGGACAGCTCAGTTGGTTAATGTGCCTCCTGCTAAGAGTCTGCCAGCATATCACAAGACTGTATTTTATATGGATAGTTCAGTGGGTTAATGTGCCTCCTGCAAAGAGCCTGTCAGCATATTACAGCTCAGTGGGTTAATGCTTCCTGTAAAGAGTCTATCAGCATAGTACAGGACTGTATTTTATATGGATAGTTCAGTGTATTAATGCGTCTCCTGACTAGGATCTGCCAGCATATTACAGGACTGTATTTTATATGGAGAGCTCAGTGGGTTAATGCGCCTCCTGCAGAGAGTCTGCCAGCATATTACAAGACTGTATTTTACATGGATAGTTCAGTGGGTTAACGCGCCTCCTGCCTAGAGTCTGCCAGCATATTACAGGACTGTATTTTATATGGATAGCTCAGTGGGTTAATGCACCCCCTGCAGAGAATCTCCAGCATACTATAAGACTGTATTATATATGGATAGCTCAGTGGGTTAATGCGCCTCCTGCAGAGAGTGTGCTACATATTACAGGACTGTATTTTATACGGATGACTCAGTGGGTTAATGTGCCTGCTGCAGAGAGTGTGCTACATATTACAGGACTGTATTTTATACAGATGTCTCAGTGGGTTAATGTGCCTGCTGCAGAGAGTCTCTCAGCATATTACAGGACTGGTTTTCATATGGATAGCTCAGTGGGTTAATGTGCCTCCTGCAGAGAGTTTGTCAGCATATTACAGGACTGTATTTTTATAGATAGTTCAGTAGGTTATTGTGCCTCCTGCAGAGAGTTTGTCAGCATATTACATGACTGTATTTTATATGGAGAGCTCAGTGGGTTAATGCGCCTCCTGCAGAGAGTCTGTCAGCATATTACAGGACTGTATTTTATATAGATAGTTCAGTAGGTTAATGTGCCTCCTGCAGAGAGTTTGTCAGCATATTACAGGACTGTATTTTTATAGATAGTTCAGTAGGTTATTGTGCCTCCTGCAGAGAGTTTGTCAGCATATTACATGACTGTATTTTATATGGAGAGCTCAGTGGGTTAATGCGCCTCCTGCAGAGAGTCTGTCAGCATATTACAGAACTGTATTTTATATGGGGAGCTCAGTGGGTTAATGCGCCTCCTGCACAGAGAGTCTGTCAGCATATTACAGGACTGTAATTTATATAGATAGTTCAGTGGGTTAATGTGCCTCCTGCAGAGAGTTTGTCAGCATATTACAGGACTGTATTTTATATGGAGAGCTCAGTGGGTTAATGCGCCTCCTGCAGAGAGTCTGTCAGCATATTACAGGACTGTATTTTATATAGATAGTTCAGTAGGTTAATGTGCCTCCTGCAGAGAGTTTGTCAGCATATTACAGGACTGTATTTATATGGAGAGCTCAGTGGGTTAATGCACCTCCTGCAGAGAGTCTGTCAACATATTACAGAACTGTATTTTTTATGGAGAGCTCAGTGGGTTAATGCACCTCCTGCACAGAGAGTCTGTCAGCATATTACAGGACTGTATTTTATATAGATAGTTCAGTGGGTTAATGTGCCTCCTGCAGAGAGTTTGTCAGCATATTACAGAATCAAACTGTATTTTATACGGATAGCTCAGTGGGTTAATGCGCCTCCTGCAGAGAGTCTGTCAGCATATTACAGGACTGTATTTTATATGGCTAGCTCAGTGGGTTAATGCGCCTCCTGTAGAGAGTCTGTCAGCATATTACAGAACTGTATTTTAAACGGATAGCTCAGTGGGTTAATGCTTCCTGTAAAGAGTCTATCAGCATAGTACAGGACTGTATTTTATATTGATAGCTCAGTAGGTTATTGCACCTCCTGCAGACAGTCGGCTATATATTACAGGACTGTATTTTATATAGATAGTTCAGTGGGTTAATGTGCCTCCTGCAGAGAGTTTGTCAGCATATTACAGGACTGTAATTTATATAGATAGTTCAGTGGGTTAATGTGCCTCCTGCAGAGAGTTTGTCAGCATATTACAGGACTGTATTTTATATGGAGAGCTCAGTGGGTTAATGCGCCTCCTGCAGAGAGTCTGTCAGCATATTACAGGACTGTATTTTATATAGATAGTTCAGTAGGTTAATGTGCCTCCTGCAGAGAGTTTGTCAGCATATTACAGGACTGTATTTTATATGGAGAGCTCAGTGGGTTAATGCGCCTCCTGCAGAGAGTCTGTCAACATATTACAGAACTGTATTTTTTATGGAGAGCTCAGTGGGTTAATGCACCTCCTGCACAGAGAGTCTGTCAGCATATTACAGGACTGTATTTTATATGGATAGTTCAGTGGGTTAATGTGCCTCCTGCAGAGAGTTTGTCAGCATATTACAGGACTGTATTTTATATGGGTAGCTCAGTGGGTTAATACGCCTCCTGCAGAGAGTCTGTCAGCATATTACAGAACTGTATTTTAAACGGATAGCTCAGTGGGTTAATGCTTCCTGTAAAGAGTCTATCAGCATAGTACAGGACTGTATTTTATATTGATAGCTCAGTAGGTTATTGCACCTCCTGCAGACAGTCGGCTACATATTACAGGACTGTATTTTATACGGATATCTCAGTGGGTTAATGTGCCTGCTGCAGAGAGTCTGTCAGCATATTACAGGACTGTATTTTATATAGATAGTTCAGTGGGTTAATGTGCCTCCTGCAGAGAGAGTGTCAGCATATTACAGAATCAAACTGTATTTTATACGGATAGCTCAGTGGGTTAATGCGCCTCCTGCAGAGAGTCTGTCAGCATATTACAGGACTGTATTTTATATGGCTAGCTCAGTGGGTTAATGCGCCTCCTGCAGAGAGTCTGTCAGCATATTACAGAACTGTATTTTATATGGATAGCTCAGTGGGTTATTGTGCCTCCTGCAAAGAGCCTGTCAGCATATTACAGGACTGTATTTTATATGGCTAGCTCAGTGGGTTAATGCGCCTCCTGCAGAGAGTCCGTCAGCATATTACAGAACTGTATTTTAAACGGATAGCTCAGTGGGTTAATGCTTCCTGTAAAGAGTCTATCAGCATAGTACAGGACTGTATTTTATATTGATAGCTCAGTAGGTTATTGCACCTCCTGCAGACAGTCGGCTATATATTACAGGACTGTATTTTATATAGATAGTTCAGTGGGTTAATGTGCCTCCTGCAGAGAGCCTGTCAGCATATTACAGCTCAGTGGGTTAATGCTTCCTGTAAAGAGTCTATCAGCATAGTACAGGACTGTATTTTATATTGATAGCTCAGTAGGTTATTGCACCTCCTGCAGACAGTCGGCTATATATTACAGGACTGTATTTTATATAGATAGTTCAGTGGGTTAATGTGCCTCCTGCAGAGAGTTTGTCAGCATATTACAGAATCAAACTGTATTTTATACGGATAGCTCAGTGGGTTAATGCGCCTCCTGCAGAGAGTCTGTCAGCATATTACAGGACTGTATTTTATATGGATAGTTCAGTGTATTAATGCGTCTCCTGACTAGGATCTGCCAGCATATTACAGGACTGTATTTTATATGGAGAGCTCAGTGGGTTAATGCGCCTCCTGCAGAGAGTCTGCCAGCATATTACAAGACTGTATTTTACATGGATAGTTCAGTGGGTTAACGCGCCTCCTGCCTAGAGTCTGCCAGCATATTACAGGACTGTATTTTATATGGATAGCTCAGTGGGTTAATGCACCCCCTGCAGAGAATCTCCAGCATACTATAAGACTGTATTATATATGGATAGCTCAGTGGGTTAATGCGCCTCCTGCAGAGAGTGTGCTACATATTACAGGACTGTATTTTATACGGATGACTCAGTGGGTTAATGTGCCTGCTGCAGAGAGTGTGCTACATATTACAGGACTGTATTTTATACAGATGTCTCAGTGGGTTAATGTGCCTGCTGCAGAGAGTCTCTCAGCATATTACAGGACTGTTTTTCATATGGATAGCTCAGTGGGTTAATGTGCCTCCTGCAGAGAGTTTGTCAGCATATTACAGGACTGTATTTTTATAGATAGTTCAGTAGGTTATTGTGCCTCCTGCAGAGAGTTTGTCAGCATATTACATGACTGTATTTTATATGGAGAGCTCAGTGGGTTAATGCGCCTCCTGCAGAGAGTCTGTCAGCATATTACAGGACTGTATTTTATATAGATAGTTCAGTAGGTTAATGTGCCTCCTGCAGAGAGTTTGTCAGCATATTACAGGACTGTATTTTTATAGATAGTTCAGTAGGTTATTGTGCCTCCTGCAGAGAGTTTGTCAGCATATTACATGACTGTATTTTATATGGAGAGCTCAGTGGGTTAATGCGCCTCCTGCAGAGAGTCTGTCAGCATATTACAGAACTGTATTTTATATGGGGAGGTCAGTGGGTTAATGCGCCTCCTGCACAGAGAGTCTGTCAGCATATTACAGGACTGTAATTTATATAGATAGTTCAGTGGGTTAATGTGCCTCCTGCAGAGAGTTTGTCAGCATATTACAGGACTGTATTTTATATGGAGAGCTCAGTGGGTTAATGCGCCTCCTGCAGAGAGTCTGTCAACATATTACAGAACTGTATTTTTTATGGAGAGCTCAGTGGGTTAATGCACCTCCTGCACAGAGAGTCTGTCAGCATATTACAGGACTGTATTTTATATAGATAGTTCAGTGGGTTAATGTGCCTCCTGCAGAGAGTTTGTCAGCATATTACAGAATCAAACTGTATTTTATACGGATAGCTCAGTGGGTTAATGCGCCTCCTGCAGAGAGTCTGTCAGCATATTACAAGACTGTATTTTATATGGATAGTTCAGTGGGTTAATGTGCCTCCTGCAAAGAGCCTGTCAGCATATTACAGCTCAGTGGGTTAATGCTTCCTGTAAAGAGTCTATCAGCATAGAACAGGACTGTATTTTATATTGATAGCTCAGTAGGTTATTGCACCTCCTGCAGACAGTCGGCTACATATTACAGGACTGTATTTTATACGGATATCTCAGTGGGTTAATGTGCCTGCTGCAGAGAGTCTGTCAGCATATTACAGGACTGTATTTTATATAGATAGTTCAGTGGGTAATGTGACTCCTGCAGAGAGTTTGTCAGCATATTACAGAATCAAACTGTATTTTATACGGATAGCTCAGTGGGTTAATGTGCCTCCTGCAGAGAGTCTGTCAGCATATTACAGGACTGTATTTTATATGGATAGCTCAGTTGGTTAATGTGCCTCCTGCTGAGAGTCTGCCAGCATATTACAAGACTGTATTTTATATGGATAGTTCAGTGGGTTAATGTGCCTCCTGCAAAGAGCCTGTCAGCATATTACAGGACTGTATTTTATATGGATAGTTCAGTGTATTAATGCGTCTCCTGACTAGGATCTGCCAGCATATTACAGGACTGTATTTTAGATGGAGAGCTCAGTGGGTTAATGCGCCTCCTGCAGAGAGTCTGCCAGCATATTACAAGACTGTATTTTACATGGATAGTTCAGTGGGTTAACGCGCCTCATGCCTAGAGTCTGCCAACATATTACAGGACTGTATTTTATATGGATAGCTCAGTGGGTTAATGCACCCCCTGCAGAGAATCTCCAGCATACTATAAGACTGTATTATATATGGATAGCTCAGTGGGTTAATGCGCCTCCTGCAGAGAGTGTGCTACATATTACAGGACTGTATTTTATACGGATGTCTCAGTGGGTTAATGTGCCTGCTGCAGAGAGTGTGCTACATATTACAGGACTGTATTTTATACAGATGTCTCAGTGGGTTAATGTGCCTGCTGCAGAGAGTCTCTCAGCATATTACAGGACTGTTTTTCATATGGATAGCTCAGTGGGTTAATGTGCCTCCTGCAGAGAGTTTGTCAGCATATTACAGGACTGTATTTTATATGGAGAGCTCAGTGGGTTAATGCGCCTCCTGCAGAGAGTCTGTCAGCATATTACAGGACTGTATTTTATATAGATAGTTCAGTAGGTTAATGTGCCTCCTGCAGAGAGTTTGTCAGCATATTACAGGACTGTATTTTTATAGATAGTTCAGTAGGTTCTTGTGCCTCCTGCAGAGAGTTTGTCAGCATATTACATGACTGTATTTTATATGGAGAGCTCAGTGGGTTAATGCGCCTCCTGCAGAGAGTCTGTCAGCATATTACAGAACTGTATTTTATATGGGGAGCTCAGTGGGTTAATGCGCCTCCTGCAGAGAGTTTGTCAGCATATTACAGAATCAAACTGTATTTTATACGGATAGCTCAGTGAGTTAATGCGCCTCCTGCAGAGAGTCTGTCAGCATATTACAGGACTGTATTTTATATAGATAGTTCAGTAGGTTAATGTGCCTCCTGCAGAGAGTTTGTCAGCATATTACAGGACTGTATTTTTATAGATAGTTCAGTAGGTTATTGTGCCTCCTGCAGAGAGTTTGTCAGCATATTACATGACTGTATTTTATATGGAGAGCTCAGTGGGTTAATGCGCCTCCTGCAGAGAGTCTGTCAGCATATTACAGAACTGTATTTTATATGGGGAGCTCAGTGGGTTAATGCGCCTCCTGCACAGAGAGTCTGTCAGCATATTACAGGACTGTAATTTATATAGATAGTTCAGTGGGTTAATGTGCCTCCTGCAGAGAGTTTGTCAGCATATTACAGGACTGTATTTTATATGGAGAGCTCAGTGGGTTAATGCGCCTCCTGCAGAGAGTCTGTCAGCATATTACAGGACTGTATTTTATATAGATAGTTCAGTAGGTTAATGTGCCTCCTGCAGAGAGTTTGTCAGCATATTACAGGACTGTATTTTATATGGAGAGCTCAGTGGGTTAATGCGCCTCCTGCAGAGAGTCTGTCAACATATTACAGAACTGTATTTTTTATGGAGAGCTCAGTGGGTTAATGCACCTCCTGCACAGAGAGTCTGTCAGCATATTACAGGACTGTATTTTATATAGATAGTTCAGTGGGTTAATGTGCCTCCTGCAGAGAGTTTGTCAGCATATTACAGAATCAAACTGTATTTTATACGGATAGCTCAGTGAGTTAATGCGCCTCCTGCAGAGAGTCTGTCAGCATATTACAGGACTGTATTTTATATGGCTAGCTCAGTGGGTTAATGCGCCTCCTGCAGAGAGTCTGTCAGCATATTACAGAACTGTATTTTAAACGGATAGCTCAGTGGGTTAATGCTTCCTGTAAAGAGTCTATCAGCATAGTAGAGGACTGTATTTTATATTGATAGCTCAGTAGGTTATTGCACCTCCTGCAGACAGTCGGCTATATATTACAGGACTGTATTTTATATAGATAGTTCAGTGGGTTAATGTGCCTCCTGCAGAGAGTTTGTCAGCATATTACAGAATCAAACTGTATTTTATACGGATAGCTCAGTGGGTTAATGCGCCTCCTGCAGAGAGTCTGTCAGCATATTACAGGACTGTATTATATATGGCTAGCTCAGTGGGTTAATGCGCCTCCTGCAGAGAGTCTGTCAGCATATTACAGAACTGTATTTTATATGGATAGCTCAGTGGGTTATTGCACCTCCTGCAGACAGTCGGCTACATATTACAGGACTGTATTTTATACGGATATCTCAGTGGGTTAATTTGCCTGCTGCAGAGAGTCTGTCAGCATATTACAGGACTGTATTTTATATAGATAGTTCAGTGGGTTAATGTGCCTCCTGCAGAGAGTTTGTCAGCATATTACAGAATCAAACTGTATTTTATACGGATAGCTCAGTGGGTTAATGCGCCTCCTGCAGAGAGTCTGTCAGCATATTACAGGACTGTATTTTATATGGATAGCTCAGTTGGTTAATGTGCCTCCTGCTGAGAGTCTGCCAGCATATTACAAGACTGTATTTTATATGGATAGTTCAGTGGGTTAATGTGCCTCCTGCAAAGAGCCTGTCAGCATATTACAGCTCAGTGGGTTAATGCTTCCTGTAAAGAGTCTATCAGCATAGTACAGGACTGTATTTTATATTGATAGCTCAGTAGGTTATTGCACCTCCTGCAGACAGTCGGCTACATATTACAGGACTGTATTTTATACGGATATCTCAGTGGGTTAATGTGCCTGCTGCAGAGAGTCTGTCAGCATATTACAGGGCTGTATTTTATATAGATAGTTCAGTGGGTTAATGTGCCTCCTGCAGAGAGTTTGTCAGCATATTACAGAATCAAACTGTATTTTATACGGATAGCTCAGTGGGTTAATGCGCCTCCTGCAGAGAGTCTGTCAGCATATTACAGGACTGTATTTTATATGGATAGCTCAGTTGGTTAATGTGCCTCCTGCTGAGAGTCTGCCAGCATATTACAAGACTATTTTATATGGATAGTTCAGTGGGTTAATGTGCCTCCTGCAAAGAGCCTGTCAGCATATTACAGGACTGTATTTTATATGGATAGTTCAGTTTATTAATGCGTCTCCTGACTAGGATCTGCCAGCATATTACAGGACTGTATTTTATATGGAGAGCTCAGTGGGTTAATGCGCCTCCTGCAGAGAGTCTGCCAGCATATTACAAGACTGTATTTTACATGGATAGTTCAGTGGGTTAACGCGCCTCCTGCCTAGAGTCTGCCAGCATATTACAGGACTGTATTTTATATGGATAGCTCAGTGGGTTAATGCACCCCCTGCAGAGAATCTCCAGCATACTATAAGACTGTATTATATATGGATAGCTCAGTGGGTTAATGCGCCTCCTGCAGAGAGTGTGCTACATATTACAGGACTGTATTTTATACGGATGTCTCAGTGGGTTAATGTGCCTGCTGCAGAGAGTGTGCTACATATTACAGGACTGTATTTTATACAGATGTCTTAGTGGGTTAATGTGCCTGCTGCAGAGAGTCTCTCAGCATAGTACAGGACTGTATTTTATATTGATAGCTCAGTAGGTTATTGCACCTCCTGCAGACAGTCGGCTACATATTACAGGACTGTATTTTATACGGATATCTCAGTGGGTTAATGTGCCTGCTGCAGAGAGTCTGTCAGCATATTACAGGACTGTATTTTATATAGATAGTTCAGTGGGTTAATGTGCCTCCTGCAGAGAGTTTGTCAGCATATTACAGAATCAAACTGTATTTTATACGGATAGCTCAGTGGGTTAATGCGCCTCCTGCAGAGAGTCTGTCAGCATATTACAGGACTGTATTTTATATGGCTAGCTCAGTGGGTTAATGCGCCTCCTGCAGAGAGTCTGTCAGCATATTACAGAACTGTATTTTATATGGATAGCTCAGTGGGTTATTGTGCCTCCTGCTGAGAGTCTGTCAGCATATTACAGGACTGTATTTTATATGGATAGCTCAGTTGGTTAATGTGCCTCCTGCTGAGAGTCTGCCAGCATATTACAAGACTGTATTTTATATGGATAGTTCAGTGGGTTAATGTGCCTCCTGCAAAGAGCCTGTCAGCATATTACAGGACTGTATTTTATATGGATAGTTCAGTGTGTTAATGTGTCTCCTGACTAGGATCTGCCAGCATATTACAGGACTGTATTTTATATGGAGAGCTCAGTGGGTTTATGCGCCTCCTGCAGAGAGTCTGCCAGCATATTACAAGACTGTATTTTACATGGATAGTTCAGTGGGTTAGCGCGCCTCCTGCCTAGAGTCTGCCAGCATATTACAGGACTGTATTTTATAAGGATAGCTCAGTGGGTTAATGCACCCCCTGCAGAGAATCTCCAGCATACTATAAGACTGTATTATATATGGATAGCTCAGTTGGTAATGTGCCTCCTGCAGAGAGTGTGCTATATATTACAGGACTGTATTTTATACGGATGTCTCAGTGGGTTAATGTGCCTGCTGCAGAGAGTGTGCTACATATTACAGGACTGTATTTTATACAGATGTCTCAGTGGGTTAATGTGCCTGCTGCAGAGAGTCTCTCAGCATATTACAGGACTGTTTTTCATATGGATAGCTCAGTGGGTTAATGTGCCTCCTGCAGAGAGTTTGTCAGCATATTACAGGACTGTATTTTATATGGAGAGCTCAGTGGGTTAATGCGCCTCCTGCAGAGAGTCTGTCAGCATATTACAGGACTGTATTTTATATAGATAGTTCAGTAGGTTAATGTGCCTCCTGCAGAGAGTTTGTCAGCATATTACAGGACTGTATTTTTATAGATAGTTCAGTAGGTTATTGTGCCTCCTGCAGAGAGTTTGTCAGCATATTACATGACTGTATTTTATATGGAGAGCTCAGTGGGTTAATGCGCCTCCTGCAGAGAGTCGGTCAGCATATTACAGAAATGTATTTTATATGGGGAGCTCAGTGGGTTAATGCGCCTCCTGCACAGAGAGTTTGTCAGCATATTACAGGACTGTATTTTATATGGAGAGCTCAGTGGGTTAATGCGCCTCCTGCAGAGAGTCTGTCAACATATTACAGAACTGTATTTTATATGGAGAGCTCAGTGGGTTAATGCACCTCCTGCACAGAGAGTCTGTCAGCATATTACAGGACTGTATTTTATATAGATAGTTCAGTGGGTTAATGTGCCTCCTGCAGAGAGTTTGTCAGCATATTACAGAATCAAACTATATTTTATACGGATAGCTCAGTGGGTTAATGCGCCTCCTGCAGAGAGTCTGTCAGCATATTACAGGACTGTATTTTATATGGCTAGCTCAGTGGGTTAATGCGCCTCCTGCAGAGAGTCTGTCAGCATATTACAGAACTGTATTTTAAACGGATAGCTCAGTGGGTTAATGCTTCCTGGAAAGAGTCTATCAGCATAGTACAGGACTGTATTTTATAGGGATAGTTCAGTGGGTTGATGCTTCTACTGCAGAGAGTCTGCCGGCATATTAGAGGACTGTATTTTATATGGATAGCTCATTGGGTTTACACGCCTCCTGCAGAGAGTCTGCCAGCATATTACAAGACTGTATTTTACAGGGATAGCTCAGTGGGTTACTTGGGTGTATAGACCACCAGGCACATCTGCAATTGCCCCTGCTTACATTAATAACCCCGCCCCCTTTGTATTCTGTGACCCCATTGGCCACCCGCTCCCGCCTCCCAGCTGCTCCTCCCTCCCCCTTAGCCTCAAATGGAGCCGGCGCGGCGTAGGCGAGTGTAACCTGACCCTAGGACACCCCCACGCCGCACGGGCCACCAGCTGTAGGCGCGTCTCGGCCCCAGCGCCACAGGTTCGTCCCTGACCTCGGTGCCCCCTTGCTGCTGCTCATTTTTTCCTCCCGCTGTTGCCCTCATCTTTGCCATTTCATAATTGTATTGTATTTTAGTGTTTTCTGCTGACAGTAGTTTTTGCGTTTTTTGTCAATATTGTACCGCCGGTGTGACCGCTCCCCGCCGCTGCTCCCTCGCGGCCCCGCCCCCTTTGTATTCTGTGACCCCATTGGCCGCCCGCTCCCATCTCCCAGCTGCTCCTCCCTCCCACTTCGCCTCAAATGGAGCCCGCGCGTACGAGCTGCGGTCACACGCAGCGGGCGTGCTGATTGTGCGCAGAGACCACGCCCAGCGCCAGGACCCCTGGTCCTCGACGATGCCAACGCACCCGACAAACTTATGACACCGCCACCCTCCACGCACTCAACGCCGGCCGAAACACCGCCTGCTACCAAGCCACCTCGAGGCACACACACGGACCCTTCACCTGCCAAGCCTGCCAATTCTAAATTAAGGCCTAACCCCACGTGGGCTACTAGGACTACAGTGCGCACTACTAAAATAACGTATAAACATTCAAAGAACTTTTCAAATTAAACCACAGTGTATTCGATACGTTTCATTTATTTAAATCATCAGTAGAATCCAAAAGACTGTTCATAGGATCAAATCATATAACATTTACAATATGCATTGTTTTTAGAATGTTTCATGAACCACCACCCAATGCATTTCGGGACGTTCTTGTCCCTTCGTCAGGGGTTCCAATTGTCAACTTAGTAGAAAAGACGAACGTCGTGGCTAAATGATCCGTGCAAAATCAAGAACGATGACAACTCTCTCTATAAGCGAACCTATGTAGTCTGTCTATTACGAAGAATCCTCTGTACCTAAATGAAACGTATCGAATACACTGTGGATTAATTTGAAAAGTTCTTTGAATGTTTATACGTTATTTTAGTAGTGCGCACTGTAGTCCTAGCAGCCCACGTGGGGTTAGGCCTTAATTTAGAGTTCATTCACCAATGCTTGGCAGGCATTAATACAGAGCAGCACACATATCGGTAAAACTTGAGCAATTAGTTGAAAGTGTGCGACACCCAACCACATTTATTCATATAAGCCTGCCAATTCACCTGCCTCCGGACCTGCACCGCACCCGCCAAGCCGAGCACCAGCAACAACCACCTCAAGTGCATCCTCCTCAACACCCGCTCCGTCCACAGGCACGCCGTGGAACTCTGGAACCTCCTCGACACAACATCACCAGACGTCGCCTTCCTCACGGAAACATGGATGAACGCCTCCTCAGCCCCCGACATCGCCATAGCCATCCCGGATGGCTACAAGATCACCCTGAGGGACTGCGTCAACCAAACCGGATGAGGCATCGCCATCGTCCACAGAAACACCAAACCGCATCACGACCAACTCCGACGACACCCTCACAAGAGGGTATACTCGGCCCGAATATTATAGTGGGCCCTGAGTTTCCCCTGCACCGCAGCAAGAGGGCGAAGGGTCTTTCAAGAAGGATTCTGCTTATGCGCAGTTTCCAGTGTCGCCAGTTCCGCCTCCAGCGCCTCCCTCTCCTCGCGCCGAAGCCTGTTCAGGGCGGAGTTCAGCGCAATGCACGTGCCCCGTGTCGTCGCCTTAAAGGCGTCCCATTGGGTGAAGACCGAGGTGTCTCCATCTTTGTTAAGCTCAAAAAACTCACCAATGGCTGCCCTAAGTTTTTTGCAGGATTCCTCATCCCGCGTAAGAGAGATAGGGAAGTACCATTTGCGGTGAGGGGATGACTCCGGGGCCCAGACCAAGCACGTCGCCAAAAGGCTATGATCAGACACCGAAAGCGGAAATATCTTGCTGTCCCGCAAGTCGCCCTGCAAAGACTGATGTAGAAAAATGTGGTCGAGACGTGAATATGTGTGGTGGACATGGGAATAGAACCTGTAATCCCTAGTGCGGGGGTGTAGGGAGCGCCAGCTATCAACAAGGCCCAGACTGATCAAAGTGTCGCGCAGTTCAGGGGAGAAGAGACCCGCCTCCGTCCTCTGCTGATGTGAGCAATCAAGACTTTTGTCCCAAACCAAATTAAAATCCCCCATCACTATCAACGCTCCCTCCCCAAAGTCCCCCACCACCCTCAGGCCTCAAGGAACCCATTCTGGCCCGCATTCGGTGCATAGACAACCACCCACGTGCAAAGCTTACCCAGGAGCATCCCCTTCACCATCAGCCACTGCCCCTCCTTGTCACCCCGCACCCCCATGGGTTGAAAATGAAGTTTAGAGCGGAACAAAAGCGCCACCCCCCGGTGCTTAGTAGTGGCAGAGGATTTGTAGATCAGGGGGTATTGCCTGTGCTTAAGTCTAGATTCATCTTTACGGGCCAAATGAGTCTCCTGCAGGCCCACCACATCTAAATGATGATCAAGAATATACTTCCATACTTTCTGACGCTTTTGAGGAGAATTAAGGCCTTTAACATTCCAGGAGCCTGTTGTAACAGGCAACATTTAGTCAACGCCCCCCCCCCCACCGCTCCAAACAGTGCCCCCCATAACGCCAGAATCAAACCAAACACACTGCAATCACACCAAATCCCCAGCCGCCACCACTGAGTCACCACCACGTCTTACTCCGTCGCCATCTTGGCCACGCCCCCTCCACATTGTTTTTAAGGTCGAAACGTCGTCGACAAACAGAAGCGAACCATTTTCCCAGCACATATCATTGTATATAGCTGCTGTTCACATGCTACAACTGTCCCAGCTCGCACAGAACATTTGGAGATGGGCCATTCCACAGAACATATATCTGTTGGCAGAGCACCTTCCAGGAGTTCACAATCAGATAGCAGATCTGTTGAGTCGGCAGACACAACAAATTCATGAATGGGAACTACATCCGCAGGTTCTTCAACCATTCTTTCACAAGCAGGGTCATCCAGACATAGATCTGTTTGCCACACATGAAAACGCAAAATGCCTAACCTTCGCCGCCAGGTTTCTACACCCGCTGTCGAAGGGCAATGCAATATGGATGAACTGGTCAGGAAGATTTGCATACGCTTTTCTGCCAATACCACTAATACCATTAGTAGTACGCAAGCTCAGACAACAGTCTCTCAAACTAATCCTAGTAGCTCCCACATGGGCACCCAACCATGGTTTACCACACTGCTAGAACTATCTGTAGTTCCACACCAAAAGCTACGACTAACTCCATCCCTGCTAACACAGAACCATGGAGACATCCGACATCCAGACCCAAATCAACTGAATATGGCAATCTGGCTCCTGAAGTCTTAGAGTTTGGTTATCTTAACCTACCACCAGACTGTATGAACATTATTAAAGAGGCCAGGAAACCTACTACCAGAGCTTGTTATGCTGCTAAATGGAAGAGATTCACCATTTATTCAACAATAGCCACATTGATCCCCTGAATGTCTCCATCCAGAATATTATGTGTTACCTTTTACATTTACAAAGGTGTAACTTAGTATATTCATCCATACGCCTGCACCTTGCAGCAATTGCAGCATATTTACAAAACAGACAACATCTGTTTCTTTTCAGAGTGCCTGCAATTAAAGCATTATGGAAGGATTAAAAAGAATCATCCCTTCCAGGTTGCCACCTTCTCCAGTATGGAACCTAAACGTTGTTCTTGCAAGACTCATGGGACCCCCTTTCGAGCCTTTACATAAATGTGAACTGCAATTCCTCACGTGGAAAACTGCTTTTCTTATTGCTATCACCTCTCTGAGAAGAGTAAGTGAAATACAAGCATTTACAATACAAGAACCATTTTTAAAACTACATCGTAACAAAGTGGTTTTAAGAACTAATCCAAAATTCCTTCCAAAAGTCAGAACTCCTTTTCATTTAAACCAATCTGTAGATTACCTGTGTTTTTCCAAAACCCAAACTCTGTAGCAGAAAGAGCTCTACACACATTAGATGTTAAAAGAGCTCTTCTCTACTATATAGATAGGACTAAGTCTTTTCGAAAAACAAAACAACTGTGTTTGTCTTTCTCTCCACCTCATAAAGGCAACCCCATCTCTAAAGGTGGGATTGCCAGGTGGATTGTAAAATGTATAAAAATATGCTATCAAAACACAAAACGTACATTAACAGTTCCTCCTAGAGCGCACTCAACAAGCAAACTAGGAACCTCTATGGCTTTCTTAGGAAACATCCCCCTAGAGGACATATGCAAGGCTGCAACATGGTCTACAACACACACCTTCACTAAACACTACTGTGTTGATGTGCAAGCCAACCAGAAAGCTGCAGTAGGCCAAGCTGTCCTTAAAACTCTCTTTCAAACTACTGCAACAGATACAGGTGACCGCCGCTAGGGGAGACACTGCTGCACAATCGATGCTAAGTGTACAATCTGCAGCTCATATGCCTCGAACAGAAAATGCTACTTACCAGTATGCATCTGTTCTTGGCATGTAGAGCTGCAGAGTTGTACACGCCCTCCCGCCTCCCCGGGACCTGTATCTGTTCCAGTTTTATCTTACCTAGATGCACACGCATGGACATCTTTTTTCTTTACTTCTACTAACTCCGTCATTTCCCATCATGGTGAAAAACAATCTAAGGATGGAGCCGATGCCCACAGTCCCTATCGTCCAAGGGAGGAGTCACCTGTCTCGTGACTACAAAGACTTCTTCCAAGATGACTACAACATGCGATCATCCGAGCCCACCACCTGTCAGGATCAGCACTCTGCAGGATTCATTTGCAGCAATAAGCTCCACCTCCGGACCTCCCAAACACCCTGACTGGAATGCACAGGGTGTTCGGGTGATACGGTGAGGGAAAAACCCCGTAAACGGGGAAAACCCAAGGAAGGAAAGGAGGGGGCAGCAGGGAAAGGAAGCTGTAAAACAAAATAACAGGTTAGTACATTTCCTTATGACTACTCTCATTAAAGTCTCGCTAGAAGAACTAATCACCTGCATCAAACATGAATCATTCTCCGCTCGACGGCCTTCATCCCTTTCCTCCAATCCCTATGCAACACAAGGAACACAGTTATTAACATATACAAGGATGATCACACCATGTACATCAGCTATTACTGGTAGATTGTTTTCACGCACCCCCAGAGTGGCAACACTCTTCCTCATAAATTTTGTACAGCCAAGAATGTCTTGCACCATGCTATGTTCCTGCTATCCAGCAGATCAAGTTATGCAAGCCACAATGGGTTAGACTGTAGAGGCCAGTTTTCCATAAAGTGCGATATCAATTACTGCATTGAAATCCTTGCCTGGAACATGTAACCTCCTTTTAGGCAAACCCAACCAAACACGGTGAAGTGTAGCCACAATGCCACCGCTTCCCGCTTTGGGAATTGTATTCCAACTTCGAAGAACAAACACACATCATGAATTCATGACGGCAATGAGGAGATATCTCCCCCCTTCATTCCGCCACTTAAAGCACCAAACTCAAGAAAGAAACAAAAAACGTAAATAAACGCACAATAGACACGCCTTATCCACAGACGTTTTGACAGTACCAGCTCTATGAATTGCAGAGCCTGACCGAGGTAAACGCTTGGCTCTCTTAAGGAATGAAAGAGCCCAGCGATTAGGGAACAGAGTCAAGAACGAATACCTATCCAGGAATGTCCTCCGCGCTGACACCGCAACGCAGACCTCTCTCCTAGGACGGAGCACCGGAACAGAGAGCAGCCGCTTCCGCGGGGAAATCCAGAATCACTAGCTCCGAGCAAGCCGCTCGGCAACGCTATATCGCGAGGGCTGCAAAGGGTCATGGGAAATGTAGTTCTTGGCCCGCAATCCCTGGGCAATGTAGTTCGCAATGCAGGCGCGAAGGCTAGGACCTGACAGTACGCCCCCCTCCCGAGCGCCTCCTAGGCCCGGGCTTTGAAGGAAATCTCCGATGGAACGAAGCAACAGCCCTGGGAGCATGAACATTGGACCACGGTTCCCAGGAATCATCCTCACTCGAATATCCCTTCCACGAGACCAGATACCACAACACCCCTCTGCGCAACTTGGAGTCTCGAATGGACCGGACTTCATATTCAGGGCCATCCACAAGAGCCACTGGCGGAGGCGCCCTCCGCTGAGAGGTGAGGGCCGCTTTCAACAGATGGACATGGAACACCGGATGTATTCTCAAGGAGCCAGGCAACTGCAACTTATAGGCCACAGGGTTGATCTTTTTCACAATCTGATAAGGGCCAATGTATCTAGGATGAAAGATGCTTCTCATCTTGAAGCGGATGTACTTGGTGGATAACCACACCCTGTCCCCAACCTGAAACTGAGGTCCTGGTATTCTGTGTCTGTCCTCCCATTGTTTGTATACAGTTTTGGCCTTCAACAAATGGTTCCGCACCTCTCTATGCACTCTTCGCAATGTACGCATGCGAGCCAAAACAGTGGGCTGATCTCCTACTTCTGAAGGAAGAGTTATAGGCAAAGTGTTGGCATCGTACCCATAATTAGCCTTGAAAGGAGACAGGCCGGTTGAACTATGCCAAGCGTTGTTGTATGCCAACTCAGCCATCCATAACAGGTTCACCCATGATTCCTGTGCAGAAGCAGAATAACACCGTAGATACTTCTTCAGGGTTTGATTTAATCTCTCTGTCTGCCCATCTGTCTGAGGGTGGAAGCTTGTGGAGAGAGCTGCCTCAATCCCCAAAGCCTTACACCACATCCTCCAAAAGCGAGCAACAAATTGTGGTCCTCTGTCTGAAACGATCACCCTGGGAACGCCATGCAAGCGGATGACTTGTGAAGCCAGTAACTGCGCAGTTTGCCCAGCTGTTGGAAGATTCGTGCATGGTATAAAATGGCCCATTTTAGTCAAGTTATCAACAACCACCAGAATAGCTGAACACCCTTGTTCCATAGGCAAGCCCGTAACAAAATCCAGACTAATATTCTGCCATGGTTGTGCGGGCGTGGGCATGGGCATCAACTGACCCTTTTTCTTGGTAGTCTCCCCTTTTGCTCTTGCACACTCCTCACAGCCCTTAACCCACACAGTGGCATCCTCAACCAATGTTTCCCACCAAAAATATCTCCTAAGCAATCTTAATGTTTTTGCTATACCTGGGTGCCCCGCCATAGGAGCTACGTGACACCAGTCGAAGGCTTTCTTCCGTATCTCAACTGTGGGCAGGTACAGACTATCCCCCTGAAACGGCAGGCCATTTCTCACCGACCTCCCCGATTTTTTTCCAGCCCATATATCCCAGGCCTGTCTAGATCGTGCGTTCTGCATTTCCTCCAAGAACCGCTCAGCACGAACCACACATACTACCTTGGCCGCCGGAATAATGGCTTGTTGTTCTTTCTCCTGTGGTACATCCGGCATGATTTGTCGGGACAGTGCATCTGCCTTCCGATTGTCTATGCCAGGCCTAAAGGTAACCACAAAATTGTACTCTGCAAAAAAAAGCATCCAACGCATCTGTCTTTGTGTTAAATGCCTGGCCGAAGTCATATACTGGAGGTTTCTATGATCCGTGTACACTGTAACTGCATGACAGGCCCCCCACAAGTATTGCCTCCACTCTTGGAAGGCACGTTTAATGGCCAGTAGTTCTTTTTCCGCTATCGTATAGTTGTACTCAGCAGGGCTCAATTTCTTTGATAGATACGCTACAGGATGTAGCTGGCCTGTGAGTGAATTCCTCTGAGACAAAACTGCCCCTATTGCTTCATCCGAAGCGTCCGCTTCCACTACGAAGGGATGTTCCAGAACAGGGTGTGCCAACACAGGTGCCGTAACAAACGCTTTTTTTAAAGCCTGGAAAGCCCCCTCTGCTTCATCATTCCATACAAAGCGCACTCCCTTCCTTAACAACCTAGTGATAGGGCCAGCCTTTTGCGAGAACTGATCGATAAAACGGCGATAATAGTTAGCAAAACCCAAAAAGCTTTGCACCTCCCGCACATTCTTAGGGACTGGCCACTCCTGCACCGCCTGGACCTTCCGGTCCGACATCTGTAACCCCTGCGAGCTCAGATTCACTCCCAGAAACTCCACCTCCTTGACCCCAAACTCACATTTACTCAATTTCGCATACAAGCGGTGTTCCCTCAGCTTGTCCAAGACCGCTCTCACCTGTTCAGCATGACAGGATTCATCCTTAGAGTATATCAGTATATCATCAATATACACTACCACAAAACGGTCCAAATAGTCTTTAAGCACATCAGTAATGAAAAATTGGAACGCCGCAGGGGCATTACAAAGCCCAAAGGGCATCACCATGTACTCATATAGACCGAATCGCGTCTTGAATGCCGTCTTCCATTCATCCCCCTCACGTACTCTGACCAGATGATAAGCCCCCCGCAAGTCCAGACGGGTAAAGATCTTTGCTTCCCTCACCTGGTCAAGCACGACAGAAATGAGGGGGAGAGGATAACGATTCCGGATGGTATTTTTATTCAAGACGCGATAGTCCACGCAAGCCCTGAGATCCCCATTGGCCTTCGCTATGAAGAACAGAGGAGAGGCTGCCGGGGAGCGGGAAGGTCTGATGAAACCCAAGCGGAGGTAGTGGTCGATATATTCTTTCAAGTGAGCAGTCTCAGGGACGGACAATGCATATATCCTACAAGATGGAATTGTAGCCCCCTCCACCAGATCGATGCAACAATCATACTCCCTGTGTGGAGGAAGGGTTTCTGCTTTCACTTCACTAAACACATCCCTGTAACTACTATACGCTGCCGGAAGCTGTACATTCTTTTCCGCTGCTGTGGCTGCTACATAAGGAGTGGATAAAACTGCCACATGAACAGAAGGTCCGGCCACCATGTGATCCTGACAAAACTCAGGCAAAAACTCAAAGGTTTTATGTTTCCAATTGATCACAGGATTGTGTCTACTTAGCCAGGGCATTCCCAGAATTACCTCATACTGAGGTGCCGCTATGATATTCAAAGACAACATCTCGGAGTGAATAATACCTCGCCGAACCACTGACAACCCTACCTCACTTGTTTTTTCGGTGATTTGTCCTGACAGTAAAGGCTTACCATCCACCGCTAGAACAACCTCGGGGTTCTCTCTCAGGATGCGAGGTAAGGCTAATCGAGATACTAAACCCTCATCGATAAAATTGCCCGTTGCCCCTGAATCCAACATAACCAGAACTTGGTGACACTCATTCTCGCATTTCAACGTCATTCCAATTACCAAATGGGACTCTGTTTCCCCCACCTCGACGGTCGACAAGGAAGTCAGATTCCATTCTGATTTCTCCCCTCTTCCCGGACTAGCATGTTCCCCCTGCTCATCGCTGGGTGTCTTGGCAGAAACAGCTACTCTTTTGAACCTACTGTTACTGGAGGGTTTGGGCTTAGAAGGGCAGTCGCTCACGAAATGCCCCTTTTTCCCACAATACATGCATAGCCCCTGGGTTCTCCTAGCTTCCCTCTCTGCCCTTGACAACGGGGATCTGAGGGCTCCGATTTCCATAGGCTCTGTACTAACTTCAGGCCCTCCAGTGGGTTTAGAAGAGGTGCGATCGTAATGGAATGTACCTCTATCCCATCTTTTCCTAGCACCCCCTCTTTCTGACAATCGACCATCTAGCCTCAGAGCGAGATTGATCATGTCAACACAAGTCTTGGGCTGGGGGTCCACTTGAGCCACCACATCTTTTAACTCATCTTTTAACCCTTGATAAAAAAGGGACATTCTCTTTTCCTCAGGCCATTCGGCCTCTGCCACTAGCCTGTTAAACGAGGTTAGATAAGTAATCAACTCATTCCTTCCTTGTCTCAGCTCCATGAGTTCCCTATCTACTGTGAACGAGGCAGCCCTACGATCAAATACCTTCTCAAATTCGGCTCTAAAAGCCGCCCAATCAGACAAAAGGGGATCATTATTCTTACCAACGAACCGGGCAGAGTGTAATTCTTGGGCTAGTGATTCTGTCAGGATCAGCACTCTGCAGGATTCATTTGCAGCAATAAGCTCCACCTCCGGACCTCCCAAACACCCTGACTGGAATGCACAGGGTGTTCGGGTGATACGGTGAGGGAAAAACCCCGTAAACGGGGAAAACCCAAGGAAGGAAAGGAGGGGGCAGCAGGGAAAGGAAGCTGTAAAACAAAATAACAGGTTAGTACATTTCCTTATGACTACTCTCATTAAAGTCTCGCTAGAAGAACTAATCACCTGCATCAAACATGAATCATTCTCCGCTCGACGGCCTTCATCCCTTTCCTCCAATCCCTATGCAACACAAGGAACACAGTTAACATATACAAGGATGATCACACCATGTACATCAGCTATTACTGGTAGATTGTTTTCACGCACCCCCAGAGTGGCAACACTCTTCCTCATAAATTTTCTACAGCCAAGAATGTCTTGCACCATGCTATGTTCCTGCTATCCAGCAGATCAAGTTATGCAAGCCACAATGGGTTAGACTGTAGAGGCCAGTTTCCATAAAGTGCGATATCAATTACTGCATTGAAATCCTTGCCTGGAACATGTAACCTCCTTTTAGGCAAACCCAACCAAACACGGTGAAGTGTAGCCACAATGCCACCGCTTCCCGCTTTGGGAATTGTATTCCAACTTCGAAGAACAAACACACATCATGAATTCATGACGGCAATGAGGAGATATCTCCCCCCTTCATTCCGCCACTTGAAGCACCAAACTGAAGAAAGAAACAAAAAACGTAAATAAACGCACAATAGACACGCCTTATCCACAGACGTTTTGACAGTACCAGCTCTATGAATTGCAGAGCCTGACCGAGGTAAACGCTTGGCTCTCTTAAGGAATGAAAGAGCCCAGCGATTAGGGAACAGAGTCAAGAACGAATACCTATCCAGGAATGTCCTCCGCGCTGACACCGCAACGCAGACCTCTCTCCTAGGACGGAGCACCGGAACAGAGAGCAGCCGCTTCCGCGGGGAAATCCAGAATCACTAGCTCCGAGCAAGCCGCTCGGCAACGCTATATCGCGAGGGCTGCAAAGGGTCATGGGAAATGTAGTTCTTGGCCCGCAATCCCTGGGAAATGTAGTTCGCAATGCAGGCGCGAAGGCTAGGACCTGACACCACCAGGTGACGATCTAATGCTAAGTGTACATCTCTGCAGCTCTACATGCCAAGAACAGATGCATACTGGTAAGTAGCATTTTCCTTACTGGTAAAGTCAGATTTAACATTACTATTTTAGAAAAGCTACTTTTAGAAAGTGGACTTTTCTCTGCTTGTACTGCTCTTTGTGCCTTATACCCTGTCTCTAGTACACGTCTGGGCTAGGTGACCGACCCCTTTGTGTATTCCTTCTAGAGAGCCACAGACACTGCAAGGGTTGGGTGTGATTTAGCACTTATCTGCATCCATCTGCATCCCAATGGGTCTTTCTGGGCAGATGGGAGGAAGGGGCCCACTCTTACCCTTCACAGGGTGGTAGACTGTCCCCATATAAAGGAATGATTACTCCCTTTGGTAGTCTGGAGTGAGTGCCAGGATTGAAAGCGATACTGGTGTACTTCAAAACTACTCTTTGAAGTTTCCCTCACAAATAAGGCCCATTTGGACGTAAGTGCTGAGTCTCTGGCCCCATCACATCCGACTCTTTTGGATCTACATAGAACCGCTGTCAGAAGAACTGTGGTGCTACACAAAAGACTCAACTGGAGTCTTGGTTACTCCTTGAGTCCACAATCCACGATAGGAGGGCGTCAAGAAAGGATCATATGCCCTTGCTCTGCCTATGGCATCTTTACATTGAAAGTGTAATCTAGAATTTCTTCAGCACACTTGTCTATGTGGTGAATTAAATGTCTCATTAAATGCCAATAGAATTTCGTGATGGACCCACCATTTAAGCTTATCCAGTGTTTTTTTTTCCAACAGGTGAAATAAATGCAGTAATGAACAAAAAAAGTGAAGGAATTAATCATCAGTTGTGTAGGAAGTGATGTAAAACAGTGCACCTTAAAATTTCTTCCATTGAAGGCTAATGCCTCGCCAAAGTCTTTCTACAGCAGAAAATCCAAACTGCCCAATGTGGTCTGTACTTGGCTCTTAGGGATCACCTGATAAACATTGACAAACTAACACACTGACATACTGAAGCAAGTCTGATAAGGTTCTCACTACGAAGGAAGAGATAACCTGGATCAGAAAGAACACACAGAAGAGAAACCGTTTGAATATCTAGAAAGTGGCAACGCATTTATTAGGGAGACAAAGCAAGTGCAACATCAGAAAGTTATACTGGAGAAGAACCATATTGATCGACTGACTGTGGAAAGTTTTCTCTGCCGTGAAAGCCATAATGCAGCATCAGAATGTCCACGTAGAGGAGAAATCATATAAATATAGAGAATGTGACAAAGCATTTATAACAATTGGACAGCTAAAGCGACATCAGAAAATCCACACTGGGGAGAAACCATATAAATGTACAGAATGTGACAAAGCATTTGTAACAAATGGAGATCTAAAGCAACATCAGAAAATCCACACTGGGGAGAGACCATATAAATGTACAGAATGTGACAAAGCATTTATAACAAATGGAGAGCTAAAGCGACATCACATGATCCACACTGGGGAGAAACCATATAAATGTACAGAATGTGACAAATCATTTATAACAAATAAAGATCTAAAACTACATCACATGATCCACACTGGGGAGAAACCATATAAATGTACAGAATGTGATAAGGCGTTTAAAACAAATGGATTGCTAAAGCAACATCTGAAATTCCACACTGGGGAGAAACCGTATAAATGTACAGAATGTGACAAAGCATTTGTAATAAATGGAGAGCTAAAGCGACATCAGAAAATCCACACTGGGAAGAAACCACATCAATGTACAGAGTGTGACAAAGCATTCATTAGAAAGTCACATCTAAAGGAACATCAGAAAGGCCACACTGGGGAGAAACCATATCAATGTACAGAGTGTGACAAAGCATTCATTAGAAAGTCACGTCTAATGTTACATCAGAAACTCCACACTGGGGAGAAACCATATCAATGTACAGAGTGTGACAAAGCATTCATTAGAAAGTCACGTCTAATGGAACATCAGAAAATCCACACTGGGGAGATGCCATTTCAATGTACAGAGTGTGACAAAGCATTTCCTGGAAAGTCATATCTACTGGACCATCAGAAATTCCACACTGGGTGGAAACCATATCAATGTACAGAGTGTGACAAAGCATTCATTAAAAAGGCACGTCTAATGTTACATCAGAAAATCCACACTGGGGAGAAACCATATACATGTGCAGAATGTGAGAAGACATTCATTAGAAAGGAACAACTAATGTTACATCAGAAATTCCACACTGGGGAGAGACCATATAAATGTACAGAATGTGACAAAGCATTTATAACAAATGGAAACCTACAACAACATCAGAAAATCCACACTGGGCAGAGACCATATAAATGTACAGAATGTGATAAAGCATTTATAACAAATAAAGATCTAAAACGACATCACATAGTCCACACTGGGGAGAAACCATATAAATGTGAGAAGGCATTCATTAGAAAGGCACATCTAATGTTACATCAGAAATTCCACACTGGGTAGAAACCATATCAATGCACAGAATGTGGCAAAGCATGTATAACAAATCGACAGCTAAAGTAAAATCAAAAGGTCCAAACTGGGGAGAAACCATACCAATGTACAGAATGTGAAAAATCATTTTTAATCAATTGAGAGCTGAAGCAACATTAGAAAATCTCCACCGGAGAGAGAACATTCAACTGCACTGAATGTGAGAAGGCATTTATTAGAAAGTAGCATCTTATGCAACATCAGATAGTCCACGTAGGAGAGAAACCCATGAATGTGCATAATGCAACAAGATATTTATTACTAGGCAAAGATAAATACTACATCAGAAATTCCACACGATATCAACTCAGGTGCTACTCTTATACAAAATTCAAGTGATATGTCTAATATTGCACCCATACCTCCTTCTCAATGTATGCTGGGAACTGTAGTTTAGCCATGTATTCAATCTGATGCCCATTCGGTCTCTCTCCTGGAGCAAGGCTCTAATCTGTTGTTTGCAAATGGTACAGTCATTATTTCAAAGTCTGGTCTCGATTCAAGGGGGTCAGAGAGCACTGAGGCCACAGATACATTTTATTCAGTTTCGGATCATTCATCAGCGGAGGAGGATCCGGAGTTTGATGCTGAACTTGAATGGTCCGACTACGACAGTGAATCAGGGGATTAGCGCCTTAGTGAGGCTTCTAAGGATGTGAATGCCGCGAGTGCTGTTAATACAGTTCAAAAAGCCCCCTGCCACAAGGGATTGATAAATACCGCCTGCCTACAGAATATAGTATTAGACCAAGCTGTAACGAACAGTGGAGCTACACCTGACAATCCCTATGGCTCGTCAACAGAAACCTCTGAGGAAGTTACCCTCTCAACAATTTACCAAACTATCATCACCCACAGAGAGGCTACAAGACAGGAGAACATTCGTACACAGGGGGTGTGCCGTAGAATGCAGAACTCCTTGCGCCGAGTGGTGAAAACATGTACTGACATTGCCTCCAGGGTTTGGGAAGCTGAGGAGCGGATTTTGGCGTTAGAGGATGCAGTGGTGGCCCAGAAAGAACTCACAACAGAGATTAAGGAACAACATACGGATATCCTATGGAAGCTCACGGACTTAGAAAATCAAGCAAGAAGAAACAACTTAAGAGTCTTAGGAATCGAAGAAAATATAGAAGGCGAAGATGTTAGGCAGTTCATAGTCGAGCTCTTTTTGGAGGCGTATCCAGAAGTTACACAATGGGACTGGAATTTAGAAATATAGCGGGCACACCGGTTTCCATTTTAGCAGCGGCAAACCTCAGCTTCTGGTACCAATAAAACCTTCCCACGCGCCATCCTGATATGCTTCAACAATTTTCTTGCACCTGAGAAAATATTTGATCTCGCCAGACCTGATAAAAAGCGGACTGCGAAGGGATGTCAATTTTTTGTGCAGCCTTATTTCTGTCCAGCTACAGTTGAGAGGTGATGGCACCTTCGTCAGCTGATGCCCTTGTTCCAGGCTAAGGGTGCTCAAGCCTTTCTACTCTTTCCTTCTATGTTGAAAGTGATCTGTAAAGGTCAGACTAAATACTTTACATCAGAGATATTGGCCAAGGAGTTTCTTGGGACTATCTAGGTTGAACTGCCTTATTTAATTTAACTTGTTGCACTAAATTCGGATTGACTCGGGATGGGATGTTTGCTCACTTTAAAGATTAGTGACTTTAGATGACCTGACAGATAGTTTGCTAGATTTTCTCTCTTTGGCTTTTTTGTTTATCTGGCGGTCAGGTCTTCCGTAGTGCTTCAATGGAGGGGGGTTCTCCGGTTCCGGGAGAAAGTGGGTCTCACCAACCTGACCATCAAAAGGACCATGGTCCTGTTGCTCTACATGGGGGGTGGGGACGAGGGGTGTTGGGAAGGTGAGGGGTGGTTTTGGGGGGGTTTAGGGGGGTTCGGGGGGGGGGTGTTTTGGTGGCGGGGGCTCAGGAGGCTGTTTCTGTTTCTAGTATCTTTTTTGTGTTTAGGAAACATGATTGATGCGCTAATGACTCAAATATTGTCTACACTATGTATATTCTTGTTCAGAGGTCCAGTAATTTTTCTGTACAGTACTATTAGTAAATTGAGTCTTGCTGGTTGTTGATTTTTCTACTTTTTGAATGGTGGGGGGGGGGTAGGCTACGCAGTGTCACATGGAATATCTGTGGTTTGAATGATCCCAAGAAGCGTATGATGTTTTACAAGATTCTCCAATTTCTACAGGTCGATCTAATTTCCTTACAGGACACTCATATCCCGTGGACTAAACGTAGCTGGTTAAGATTTCCTGGATATGAGTTGGTTGCCTGTTCTAGACAAACATCTACAATCAGGGGTGTAACTATTCTCCTGAAGAATGGGGTTGGATCTATTAAAAGGGTGAAGGTGGATCATTTTGGAAGATGGGCAATTATTGAACTCTTGCTGAACAGATCTCCATTATCAGTCTGCTCAATATACACTTCCAATTTAGATGATCCGCAAGTTCTCAGGAGCCTAAATTTGGAATTAGTGGGATGGCCCCAACCAATATTATTTACTGGTGACTTTAATATTAATCTTTCTAGTCAAATCAATCTCCTAACTTGTCGTAACTATGTGGGCCGAAAGCCTCACGTATTCATGGCTCTCCAAATTCTTTTGTTGGACCATGGTCTTATAGATCTATGGCACTATCACCATCAGGATATGGATGGATATACATTCTATTCTGCCCCACGTAATAAAATGGTACGCCTTGACTATGCTTTTCTTTCGGATCAAAGTGCCTCTTCGGCACACATTGAAGTTGCCCCCAGGACCATATCCGATCATAATCCCATAATTATTGATCTCTCATGGGACCGTCCTACTAACCAAATTAGGCCATTGACTTTCGAGAGCAAGCTCCTTATAGATCAGCAATATCAGGAGCGTATGGCTATTTGGATCCAAGAATTCTTTAATATTAATAGGGCTACCTCTTCTGATTCTATGGTCTGGGATACATTTAAAGTGGCTTTACGTGGGTAAACTAAAAACTTTGCCTCCCACCGTTGGAAACCAGCCCAGCAACACACTAAAGATAGACTCGAAGAGTTGCAACAAGCTGAACTTGAATTGTGTAATAATATCCGCCTGGGCCACGATTTATCCAATAGTCAGAAAGCGGTCACTATAGCTAAGTCTAATCTTTTAGAACCTTTGTATCAAGATTTAGCAGCCAAATATGTTCAATTTCGTACGCTAATGTATGAGTTTGGGGAAAACTCAGGCAAGGTTCTTGCAAAGAGACTGCAGCAGAGGGCTATGGCGAACCGAATTGTCCGAATTACAGGCCAACAGGGCCGTCTGCAAGAGACCCCGGCGTAGGTCCTTGATGTTTTTGTGAGCTTCTATACTAAATTATATACAGAAGATCCTAACATGGCCCAAAACCAAGTTGGTCTGGATGACTTCTTTCACCCCTTAAACACCTGGCGGGTAACAATGGAACAGAATGAAGTCCTTTCAGCACCCATTAGCTGGGATGAGGTAGAAACCGCTATTAAATCTCTTTCCAACAGTAAGGCTGCTGGCCCGACCTTATCCATCTCAAGTTTTATAAGACCTTCTCACCACTGTTCAGACAAAAAATGTTAGCGGTAGGGCTGCCCAACTTGGGGTTGTTCCTGATTCTTGGCGCCGGGCCACAATTGTGCTGTTTAAAAAGAAGGGCAAAGATGAGCTAAACCCTGCCTCATATCGGCCGATTGCGCTCATTAACACAGACAGTAAGATCTATTCTAGAATTCTAGCTTTTAGACTAGCTCAAGTTATAGTCCCCTTGGTCTCAATCCGGCAGCATGGTTTTATTCCCAGAAGGGACACAACAGATCACATTTGGCGCGTCATTGCCCTTCCTTGATTGGGCTCAGGCTACGAGCTCTCCCCTCGGGGTGATCCTGTTGGATGCCGAGAAGGTGTTCGACAGGGTCTCCTGGGGGTATCTTTGGGCGGTAATGCGTTGGAAGGGATTCCCTCCCGAGTTCATCCAGGCCCTCCAGGCGCTTTATCTGGCTCCAACCGCCGCAATTCGTATCTCAGGGAAATAATCTGCCTATTTTTCTATCAGTAGGGGGACTAGACAGGGCTGTCCCTGTCCCCCCCCTACTATTTGCCCTGTTCATCGATCCCTTCCTGAGTATGATCGAAAATTGCCATGGGATTGCTCCAGTCAGGGTTCGCGTGGTGGACTACAAGGCATTGGCGTATGCCGATGATATTGTTGTACTAACTGACAGTGTTGGCTCTTTTTTTTCAGCGTTAGAGAGTCTCGCGGCTCAATTTGATGCTATGTCTGGGTATAAGCTCAACATCTCAAAGACCCAAATAATTCAATCCTCAGCTATGCCCCTCTCGCATGTTTCTATAATCAAAGAGGCCACATACCTTGGCGTTCAAATTTCCGCCGATGTTGATCAGATTCCAGACCTAAATTACCTCCCTGTAATTGATTCGCTTCATAGGAAACTTGAGAGAATGGACCATCTGCATCTTTCTTTATATGGACGTTGCAATATCCTGAAAATGCTTGCTCTCCCAAAGTTCTTATATCTTTTTAGGTCCACCCCACTCTTAATCCCTAATTCAACATTAGTGAGAGCTGATAGAATATGTCAACGGTTTCTCTGGGGGTATCGCAGGCCGAGAAGGCCCGCTAAATGGACATGTCTCCCCCGGGAGCGAGGTGGCTGGGCCGTTCCTAATCTGTTATATTATTATTGGGCCGCCTTGATTCGGCACTTTGGTCTCCCCCTTCTTGGGGATAATGTTGAGATTTCAATCTGTATGTCCCCATCCATTTATGAAATAGCACTTGGGGATGCTGCCAAGGGGGTATTAACACGTGTACAGGAAATCAGTTATTTAAAAAAAAACACATTTAAGATCTGCTGGGCCTTATTCTCTGTATGGCAGAAAATTCGCTCTCGTCTGGCTATTCCAAAACTTAATTATTATACCCCATTAGACGCCTCTGCCTTGCTTCCTCCAATATTTTATGATGGTTTGATGATGAAATGGAGGTCTTTAGGGTTGAAGGAAATTGGTGATTTAGTCCAGTCCGATCAATTGGCCCCTTTTTCTTTTTTGAAGGGGAAATTTCACTTACAATCTAGCTATTTTTTTTTAAATATTTACAGATTAAAAGCTTTTTCGACACAAACCTCTCCAGGAACCCCTATCTGTATGTTAAGATCAATTTTTTTTTTTTTTATATATTTTTTTATTGTTTTTTCCCAACAAAAGCACATTGTACAGTATACATACATCCAATTACAATTCATGATACATAATCTTTAATACATTTCAGATTCATGATGCTATGCACCCACAGTCTCCTTCCATCTTGCTATTGGGTCCCAAATCTTTAGTCCTTGCAGCCTTCCTCTCCTACCCTTACGTGCGTATATGGATTTCTCAAGATTGTACGTCGCTAATAGATTCGCCACCCACGTTTGCATGGGAGGAGGATTCTTATCCAGCCATGCTCTTGCTATAGTCAGCCTATACACCGCCATTGCCATAAACATAAATTCCTTATGTACGTTTTCCTCCTCTAAACCTATCCCCAGCAATATCCACATGGGCGTTAAGGAGGTTTGTAAGCCTAATGTCCTATTCAAAAATCCCTCTATCTCTCTAATCAGGGTATACAACTGGGGACAGAGCACGAAAATGTGAACAATATCTGCCTCCATTGAATTACATCGAGGGCACGTCGTATCGGTAGAACCTCCCCACTTTGCTATTCTAGCTGGGGTATAATACAAGGAATACAAAGTCTTATAATACTGCGACTGCAGGGGAGCTGAACACAAAATTGTACGGCCCAAATCCAGCGACTCCTGGAATTTTTCCGGTTCTCCCCCTAGTTTTCCTGCCCATTTGTTACTAAATTTATTAATGTCGTCAGACTTCCCTTTTACAAGGCTTGCATAAAAGGATCTGATCGTGCAATCACCTCCCAGCTTTATTTTTTCCAGCATTTGATTCCGTTCAAAGCCAGCTGTTCCCCCCTGCTTATTACTAAGAAAACTCCTTACCTGGAGAAATTTAAAAAAATCCCTCCTATCTAAGCCATACTTAGAGCTGAGAGCTGAAAACTGGGCTATTCCCTCTAAATCCCTTAGATCTCCTATCTGTGTAATCCCTTTATCTGCCCAACCAGCCATTGTTAGATCGGCAAATACTGCCGCCGGGAAGGATTTATTCTTGTACAACCTGGTGTATCTATTGTACCTCTCTAACCCGGCCTTTTTTAAGAAAGCAGTCCACATTTTGAGTACCGCCAAAACCATCTTAAATCTCGTCCTCTTGTAATATCCAAAGTCCACGCTGTTTAGAAAACAGTTCTCTGCCTCTGTTCCCAACACTGCTGCATACACCTCCATGGGCATAATTTGACCCCTCGATCCATCCCTCCTCCCCCAATTAAACCCTACATATACTGTAGAACTGCAGCCATAAGATAAAGCCTAAAATCAGGGGGCCCCCATCCACCTCTCTCTCGGGAGGGACATAAATCTATAGGCACGCCGGGTCTTACCGTGAGCCCAAATAAACCTATTCAATATTCCCTCTAACATATTGAACCATTTTACTTCAAAGAGTAAGGGGATGGATCTGAAAAAGTAAAGAAACGTAGGCAGAATAAGCATTTTGATGACATTGGTGCAGCCCAGTAGAGAAAGGTGTAGATTATTCATCCTCTCCAGATCTGTCCTAACCCTTGAGATTAACGGAGCCATATTATTCTCAATCACTGAATCCAGATCCGCAGTGAATGAAATGAAATGAATGAATGAAATGAAATGAATGAATGAATGAATGAAAATTGCACTTGTATAGCGCTAGACTACCCGGAGGCCTCGCAGCGCGTTATTGACACTCCAAGGTATACCGCAGCACTGACCACTCTTGTGTCATTACAACATGAATATACATTTTCTATTATCTGAGTCTTGGATCTATTCAGACTATATCCTGATATCTGCCCAAACACCTGAGCCTCAGCCTCCACCTCTTGGATACCTAAGGATGGATTTGAGGTCAAAATGGCCACATCGTCTGCGTAAGCCAGGGTCTTCACAATACAACCATTTGCCCTCACCGGTGGGATCGCAGGATTACTTTCTAATTTCCGCAGCAGTGGGTCCAGATACAGAGCGAACAGTAAAGGTGAAGAGGGGCAGCCTTGCCTAGTCCCCCCAGCAATCTTTACTGCAGCAGAAAAGCCTCCATTAACTTTGATCCTGGCAGTGGGTACCTTATACAACACCTATATAGCTTTTATAAACCCTTCGGGAATCCCGCACCACCTCATAACTCGCCATAGGTAGTCCCAGGAGACCCTGTCGAACGCTTTCTCTGCGTCTAAAAAGAGCGCTGCCATTGGGTCCCCTAGGACATCTACTGCGTCAAACATGGTGATTACCCTCCTAACGTGCTGTGTTGTGCCTTTCCCAGGTATAAACCCGTGTTGTGTGGGACTCACTAATTGTTCAATTAACCTTGCCAGTCTCTTTGCCAGTATTTTAGAATAAACTTTAACGTCCGCGTTCATTAAAGTGATTGGCCTGTATGAACTGGGAGCTTCTGGTGACTTTCCCTTTTTTTTAAATTACAACAATATCTGCCACCCCCCCCCCCCCCGGATTCCGGGCTGGATTCCCCCAGTTGTGCCTGTTGCATTATATTAAACATATCCACCAACAATGCGTCCTTAAATACTTTATAAAATTCATCCGGTATTTGGTCCGGGCCCGCTGCCTTTCTGTTAGGCAAACTACCAAAAATTCTTCTAATTGCAAGGGTGCCTCCAACCTTTCCCTATCTTCCTCAAGCATACCTGGGGCAGGGATATCCCTAAGATAGGATTCTATATCTTCCAATCCCCCTGGATCATCAGCTGCATATAACTCTGTATAAAAGTTTCTAAAAACTTCCCTTATTGATTCAGAGTCCAAAATCAGATTACCCTGCGCCTCCCTTATTTCTTTGATGTTAGCCATAGCTGTTCTCTGTCTAGTTCTTATGGCCAGAACATGCCCCACCCTTTCACTGAACTCATACGTTCTCTCCTTCTTTGTTAAATAATTATCAGCTGCCTTCCTAGCGAAGCCTTCTATAGCTTCGGCCTTTAATGCTATTATTTTAAGTAAATGTACTTCAAAAGGGGAGTTCTGTAGCATGGCTAAAGCTAGGTGTTCTTCTTCTTTCAGCAGTTTTTGTTGTACTATTTCCCTCTTAACCCTCTCCTTTTTTTGCCTTGCCAATACAAAACTCACTGTCTCTCCCCTCACCACAGCCTTAAAGGCATCCCAAACCACCCCCGGGGGTGCTGTCCCTCTATTAAAGTCCCAGAAGTATTTAATCCATCATACTATATGTTCCCTGTATGCAGGATCCTTTAACAAGGCTCTCTCGAAAGACCACTGCGTAACTGTTCTTAGAGCCTGTCCCTTTCTTAGCGTGAGAACTAATGGACTATGATCCGACAGGATACGAGGGTGTTTCTCAAATAGTGATTCAGCGAGCAAGGAGTTGGAGATTAAGAAATAATCTAGCCTAACCATAATTTTATGTGGGGCCGGGTAAAAGGTGTTCCCGTCCATGTGAGGATGTAGCTTAACCCACGGATCCTCCAGGGAGTTATGAGCCACCATGGCGGCTAATGCCCCAAACACTTTCTTTTTCCTTCCCCGATATTTCGCCCCTGCCTGCACAAACGAGCTCTCTGGATCCTGAATGTTAAAATCCCCACAGCAAACAATCGGCTCAGACCATAGGGCTAGTTCTACATCAAGGAACTGGAAGATCTCTGTATCATCCTCCGTGGACCCATAAATTGTAACCAATGTAAATTTCTGCGCCTTAACCTCTACTTCCAGAATAACCCACCTCCCCCATTGATCCTCCTTCTTCCTTTTTACTACCACCTCATTTCTTCTCCCTAAAACTGCTACTCCCCTAGTTTTGGTCCCTTGCCTAGTATTGGCCAATACATCAACCCCTAGCTGCTCCAAGAGATACTTCTTATTTCCTTCAATATGTGTCTCTTGCAGACAAATCAAATCTAATCGCAGGGTCCTAAGGTATGCCGCCACCCTCAATCTTTTATTTGCTTCATTGAGACCACATATATTAATTGAAGCTATCCTACATGCCATTGTAATAAATAGAAAGATCCTGAAGGAGAAAACGGAGAGAACCCCCTGCTTATTAGCACCCTATACACATTACCAAATCTGGGTGCCCATTTCATATACCTCACCCCATGTGCTCTATACTGTGTACCAATGTGCTGAATCGTACAAAATCAACCAAAACTTTGTGGCCGTTTCACCCCCCCCCCTCCCTCCCCTCCGCCCCCTGAACCCTTCTACGTTCCCCCCATCTCCTACCCCCCCCTCTACTGGCAAATAGGTCAAGCATGACCTATGCGTTACCGCTGTCAGTGTTGCGCCCATCGCGCCCTCACCCCCAACTTAACCCTCTACCATACTGCTGCGTCCTCTATGGACCCTACATTCCCCTTACTGCTTTGCCCAGCAGGATTGTAATCTTCTGGCTACTTTGTTAACCTCCTTTCTGATTTTTTAACTCTTCCAAGAATTGTTGGGCTTTAATCTCTGGGAGGTACACTCTTACTTTCCCCTTAGTGATCACTTTCAGTCTTGCAGGGAAAAGTAAATACGCTTCCGAGCCCAAGGCCAGGAATGGAGCAATTAACTGTCTAAGCCTCCACCTTCTCTCCACTGTAACGTGGCAGAAGTCCGGCCTAGCAAAAATGTTACACCCTCATATGACCACCTGCTATCTGGCCTCGCCTTTTGAATAATTTCTTCTCTTAGGAGAAAGTTTCCCATATTTACTAAGATTGCTCTGGGCAGGACCCCTTGAGTATTTCCTCCTGCGCCTGCTCCTTGACTCTTCTTCTGCTTGAAGGGAAACCTATGAGCCCGTTGTATCTCTTTCGCCCTGTGCCACTCTGACTCCGGGAAGTCCCCCTTCAACAGTTCCACCACGAACCGCCTGGCGTCTTGCCCCTCTTGTCCTTCTGCTACGCCCCAAAAGTCTAATGTTATTGCTCCTCTGGCGGTTTTCGAAATCTTCAAGTTTCCTTTTTTTTTTTTTTTTTCAAGAATTTTATTTGACAAGCAAGTCAAAGAGATTAACATATCCAAGTACAGAATCAGAAAAGTAAGATAAATCGAATTCAAATCGGTGCATGTTCATATTATACAAAACACAAACAAAAGTTATGGAAGAAAAAAAAAGGATAGATCCTAATCAGGACAAGTCAATAATAATTAAAAGACCATAAACAAGAAGAACAGTCATGATCCAAATCATTGCTGGCATTGCAAAAAATTCCCCCATATCTTGGCAAACTTTATTTTTGCTTTAATTCCTCTATTCCTAGCAATAGCATCTTCCATAGTGTAAATTTTGAGAACCAATGTCCACCATTCAGTTATATGAGGAGGATTCTGAGAGACCCAAGCCCTAGCAATCACGAGTCTGGCACAAGCCAGTGTAATATTTAGCAGTTCTTTAAAGATAGGGCTAACCGGGTATATGGACAATAGTACCGCGGCTGCGTTGAGTGAGAAGTTAATTAGTTGGTTTTGCGTTAAAATATTTTCTATGTCCGCCCAATATTTAGCTAAAGTTGGGCATGAGTATAACATATGTATGAGGTCTGCTGCCACCAGACCACATTTAGGACATTTAGTACGATCATTGTTAAAGTTATTTTGTGTCCATTTAGAGATGTTTAGTGGAGTGTAGTAAAGTTGGCTGACCGTTCTATAGGATTGGAGTTTCAGGCTGGAAGACTGGACAGCTTTAGTGATGTTGACTAAGGCAGCAGAAATATTCTGAATTGTCACATTATATCCTAGGCTAGCAGTCCATTTTATTGCCAGTCTAGGAGCTTCGTCAAAGCTATTCTGACTGAGACACTTCTATCCCAAACTAATTAAGGATTTTCTATGCACGGAATAAAAACAAGCCCATATATCTGAACTTGTAATTTCTATCAAATTCATTTTCCGTACTAAGTAGTCGCTGATCTGAATGTATTTATATCTCATTTTTTCAGGCAGTTTATACAAAAGTTGCAATGTTTCAAATTGTAAAAGACCATCAATACCATACAGATCTCCTAAAGTCTGAATACCAAAGTTGGCCCATTCTCGACCAGTTTTATCTCTAAAAATATCTGGAAGCCCGGGATTGTCCCATATTGGCAGCTCATTATGAAAAAAAGAAGTGTTACACTTGGTCAACATCTGTTTCCATATGAATACGGCGTCTCTCGCAGTCTTAAATTTTACACGTTTGAAGTAATTTGGGTCTTGTACTTTTGCCAGGAATTGTTTTGAATAACCACCAAGCATAACTTGGTGAAAAAAATATTGATTATTAGGGGCAAATAGGCTACGCAGCCGGCCTAAAAAAGAAGTGAGAAAATAGGCTCTGAAATCTGGGAAGTTCAAACCTCCCTTTTCAGATGAGAGTTTTAATATTGTCATAGACCTTCTGGCCTTCTTATAGCCCCAGACGAAACTACTTAAAATGCCATCTAATTTCTTAAAGAATAAGTTATTAACGCGGCAAGGTATGGAGCGAAATAAATATAAGAACTTCGGCAAAATGTCCATCTTAATCAAATTCATACGGCCGATAAGGTTTAAAGGGATCTTATGCCATTTTTTCAAAAGATTTGTAACTTCTTTTAATAAAGGATCATAGTTTAGTGAATTTATATGATCAGTTTTAGATGATATCTTTACCCCAAGATATATTGCAGATTGACATAGTCCCTGCACAGGTAAATTGGCCTGATAATTCATGATAACCTGTGTTTTATTTATATTTAATTTATAGCCTGAAATGATCCCGAATTTATTAGCTTCTATCGTTATCCCTATTAGTGCATCCGTTACATTGGTAGTATAAATAGCTATATCATCCGCATATGCGGTAATTTTTAGGGTTTTACCTTCATGCAGAATTGGCGCAATCTTAATTTGAGCTTCCAAAGCGTTAATGAATGGCTCCATGGAGAGAGCAAAAAGTAGGGGTGATAGCGGACATCCCTGCCGCGTCCCCCGTCGAATTGGAAAAGTAGAGGACAGTGCCCCAGCATAGCTGATTCTAGCGTTAGGATCCTTATATAATGCCTGAATACTTCTTAAAAAACGCCCTCTGAAGCCAAACTGTCTTAGAACTCCCCACAAATAGTCCCACCCCACTCGGTCGAACGCCTTCTCTACATCTAAAAGTATCATACCGAGTGGGGTGAGATTAGTTGTAGCCACGTCAAAAGCGGTAATAGCCATGTTAACATGCATGGTGGTGTCCCTCCCAATAACAAAACCATGCTGCTGGTCATTTACCAACTGTGGCATAAGAGGGGCTAGTCGTATAGCTAAAAGTTTAGAATAAACTTTCGCATCAGAGTTTATCAGAGATATAGGTCTATAAGACCCACACTCCACAGGAGGTTTATTTTTTTTTTAAGAAAAACATAATTTTAGCTGTCTTCCAAGAGTCTGGTGCCTTCCCAGTAGCACCAATTGCATTAATGACCAGACAGAACAGTGGTAGAATTTCATCAGCACAAATGTTGTATACCTCAATGGGAAGTGTATCCTCCCCAGCCGCCTTACTAGATGGAAGAGAGGTAACAGCAAAACGGAGCTCTGTTAATGTGACCTCTTGTTCTAATTGATCAATACATGTCTGTTCCAGGTATGTTGCTTCAGGTAAGTTCTTCTCAATATAAGATTGTAACTGAGCATCAGTGCCTCTACTCTCGAGGGTATATAGATTTTCATAGTATGAAACAAATTGTCCCAAAATTTGTGCTGGTTGAGTATATAAAACATTGTGGGGACCCTTAATAGTTTAACCAAAGTTGTTGCACGATCATCTGCAACTTTATAGGCCAAAAGCTTCCCGACTCTATCTCCACATTCATATTGAGATAATTTATATTTGATAATTTTCTGAGTGTTTTTCTCCCTGAAAGAGCTTTTAAGAGTTGAGCGCTGAATTACAAGTTTAGTTTCTAATTGAGTTATACTTTGCGCATCCGTCTCATCAGCTCTAAGTCTGTCTTCTAGTTGTTTCTCAAGTGATAACATATTAGCTAAGATAGCCTTAGTCTCTTTTTTGCGAATAGCATTTTGTTTAAATACATATTGCTGCGCAACTCCCCTAATAAAAGCTTTACAAGCGTCCCAAACTGATAGGAGATTAGCAGTATTGATATTAATTTCAATGAATTCCTTAATATGTTCCTTTAACTTAGCTACAAATACTGAGTCTGTTAGCAAATATCTAGGGAATGTGAAGAGTCTAAGTTCGGGCGTCCTTTGACATATATTAAATATAAGAAGTATGGGACTATGATCGGATGAAATCCTTGGGAATATCTTCATGTGTCCTGTCTCAATGATTTCATCCGAGGCCCAAGCCAGATCTATTCGTGAGCACCGTTTATGAGGTGAGGAGTAATAAGTGTATCCGGGTATTTCAGGAAACAAGTTTCTCCATACGTCTTTAACATTATGTATCCTTGCTAGTTCTAAGATTGCCGCCCTAGTTTTGCGCATACGTCGAAAAATACCTCTTTTTGTAACATCCTGATCATAATCTAGCACACAATTAAAATCCCCCATCAAAATAAGTTCTCCCTCCCATGCGAGCAGTTCCATATTTAACCAATCAAAAATATATGGATCATCGGTATTGGGCCCATAAATGGCACAGAAAACATATTTACGATTTTCCAACTTCAATTGAGTAATTGCCCAGCGACCCCCACTATCTGCCATCGATTTAATCACTTCTACACATAATTGTCGTTTTTTCAAAATAGCTACACCTCGTATAGGAGCATTTAATGTAGTACATATTAGCATCTCATATCCTAAATGTCCCAATAGCTTCTTGTCCTTAAAACAAATATGCGTTTCGGTTAACAGAACCATATGTGGATCATATATTTTCAGTTCTTCATATATCAAATTTCTTTTGTTTTTATTATTCAAGCCTGAAACGTTCCAGGCTAAACATCTAAAACGCAGCATACAGACAAATTGCTAAATCATAATAAACTGCACCTTTCCTTGAATTTAAACTCATTATTAGTCTATAAGATACTACGTCAATCACCCTTGAACTTGTCTTGTCCTTTTCTGTTTTTTCCTCCCACCCTTTCCCCCGGTGTCCTATCCCTTCCCCACAGTCACCCTCCACCCCTGACCCCCAACCCTGAAAGCACCCCCTCCCCGTGTCTACCCGGAAGCTGCGAAATCTTCAAGTTTCCACTGGAGATCTTCGGTCGCTTTTTCCTGTGTCGTCTTAAACATTTGCCAGTTGCCAACTTCATCCTCCAGCTTGCCAGTTCGCTCCTCCACTTCCGTTACTCTGTCCGCCATTTCGTCATATAGCTTATTGACTTTCCTCATAGTGTTCTGAATATTTTTTTAGGCCTGTCTTGCTCTGCAACTCTCCGATCTAGCTTCTGCCTGTATTTGCCTGAGTGTGTTAAAGATCAAGTCAAAGGGAGCATGTTGCGCTGCAGCCCCTGTCAATGGCTCCGGAGTGTTGCCCTCCTCCTGGTATGTCTGTGAGGTGGCTAAATAGTCCCAGAACAGACGCCTATCTGTGCCCCCGGGGGATTCAGCAGACTTTTTCCTTGTTTTGGGCGATTTCCTCCTTTGGGCTGTGCCCTTTCCTGAGAAGCTAGCCCCTGAATCTGAGTCATCTGCAGAATTCACTTCGCTGGTTCCTTCTGAGCCTGTGTCCCCAGTGACCTCCGTTAGCGAATAGAAACAGTCCCCCTCACCAGATGCACCCTCCGTCCATCCCAGCGTTTGCTGCTTTGTACTGTCTCCTGCTCCTGTTGCGCTGGCCAAGCTTACATTACTGCCCCATGTGCTTTTGGAGCACGGAGTGTTTTTTAATTCTGCCTCCACCAGCATAATGGCCCCCATCATGTCCGCTTCACCTATCTCGCCTATTTCAATATTTTCTGCCCCGGCATCTCTTACCGTGCCTTCCGTGACATCTATCCGTTGTTTGATGCCTTCTGCCGCGAGGGTTCCTGCTGGCGGGGCTGGATTACTGACAGAGATCCGGGCGGGTGGTTGCTTAGCAACCAAAGGCTCTGCGTCTACGGCGTTAACAGCGTCCTCGAGGACGCTCTTCTCAGCTTCTGTTCCTACGTTGATGCCGGCGCTTCTGGCGGACAATCCTGGGGGTTTGGGTGTAATGAAAGCCTCAGTTAAGGTGGGTTGACGGAGTGAGCTTGTATTTTCTCAGTTTTTTGTCTTCTCACTAATTTTTTCCCATTCTTGGTGCACGATTGTTTACTGGGGCTTCATGCCCTGCCCCGTTGAGAGCGCCTGCCTTTCCTCGCGGCTCTGACTTTTTCTTTCCAAGTGGGGGTCCTGCTTTCGGTATTGCACCCAGGGATGGCGCAGCTCCGCCCGTGCTGTTACCAATCTCCGTGACCTGTGCCTACACCTTTTACTGCGGCTGGTTCCTTCGCATTTTCATGACCCTTCTCCTGCTTTTCGTTCCGGAGGGGCATTTAAATCGCTTGCTGCTGTCTCTTTCTGGAGCCGTAGGCGCTCATCAGGCTGCAGGTTTTCCCTTTTACCCAAGCGTAATCTCCGAGAAGTTTCTTGGTATATAGGGCGATATACTCCAGGATTATAACATGCCTGCTCAGCCCTTTAAGAATCCATCGCTGCAGAGCCATCAGGGGATACGCAGCATCGCCATTTCAGTTACTGCATTCTTAGGTCTTAGGTCTAGTTGGGAGCCAGGGTGAGTGCGACTGCTCACCACAACCCACCAGCGGCCATCTTGCCTCTCCCATGTTAAGATCAATTTAATTGAGCTAATTCGGAAGGAGTCTAGAATTAGCTCTCTGTACCAAAGTCTTTTGTCTGAACTTCCGGATGACCTATCTGCTCAGAATGTAAGTGGGCTGCTAAATTTGGTGTGCCAATATTAGACCTGGAATTACCGCTTGAACTTCCTAGATCCGTTCTTGTCTCTGGCTCACTGCGCACTCAAAGTCATATGGCCATGTTTAACTTGTATCATACCCCTGCAAAGATAGCTAGTTGGGGGACTCCTAGATCAACTAGCGGGGGCTCTTGTCCTAGATGTAAAATGGGCTCTGCTGATGCCATACATATGTTCTACTCATGTCCCAATTTAAGTTCCTTTTTAAACGAAGTGGAAGTTTTTCTCATCAATCACTTCTAATTCCGGTTAAGATCTCAGCGGAACTAATAATAATTGGATATGAATATTCAACTGGTTCTCAAAGAACACACCATTCATCAGCGTTTTTGTTCATTGCAATGGCTATGATTAGACTGTGTATAACATCGCAATGGTTAAATCCTGAAACTCCTACCTTTATCCATTGGAGAGCTAGGATGCTTGCATGGTACAAATTAGAGTCACCGGTGCTGTTGTTGGGGGGAGGAGAAGGCGTTTATTGGCATTTAAGAACTGGGCTCCTCTTGCAGATTGGCTCTCTTAGTAACGGCTTAATTCTATATTTAACTGCGTTGTGTACTCATTTGGTTATGTATATATATATATATATATATTTTTGTATCACCATGTACTTCTAAACTTTGTACTTTGTTCTATTGTCTCCTGATGCCGTTTTTCTTTTTGAAAATTTAAATAAAGCAACAACAAAAAAAAAAAAAAAAATCCACACTGGTGAGAAACGATATGGCTGTACTGAATGTGACTTAGCAGTTATTACAAAGCAATGTTTAAAAATACATCAGAATGTTCACATATGAAAGAAACCATATATTTGTACAAAATGTGACATAGCATTTATTCCAAATGGAGGATGACCATTCAACTGCACTGCATGTGACAAGGTATTTATCATAAAGGGAGAGTTAAAGCAATATCAGCGTCCACACTGGAGAGAAACCGCATGAATTTATAGAATGTAACAAGGGATTTATTACAAATCAAAATGTAATACAAGATCAGGAAGTTCACACAGGAGTGAAAACATATGTATGTTCTGAATACCACAAAGCATTCATAATAAAGGGAAAACTGAAGCAACATCTGAAAATATACATGTCAGGAAATCCAATGTATGTACAGAGTTTAATAAAATCTTCTGCAGGAAGAATACGCTAATGCAGCATATACAAATCCACACCAGGGAGAAACCTTATTATTGAATAGAATGTGACAAGGGTTTGATTACAAAACAAAATGTAATATATCAGAATGTTCACACAGGAGAGAAACTCTATAAATGTATTGAACGTGACCATGCATTCATCAATGGAGAGCTAACTCGACATCGAAAGTCAACCCTGAAGACCGCACTGAATTTAGCAAGGCAATTATTGACAAGGGAGAGTTAAAAATGCATCAGAAAGTCCCCACTGAGAAAAATCTATAGAAATCTACAGACTCAATCAATCAATGGGTATAAAGCGCGGCAAATCATCAGTGAGGTTCTCAAGGCGCTGGGTGAGGAGTTGTTGTCCGGAGGGACCGATCAGTTAAACAGCCAGGTCTTGAGTCCTTTCCAGATTCAGTGATGAGGCAGATCTCCGGTGCAGGGGGAGTTCATTCCAGGTCTTTGCAGCCAGGTGGGAGTAAGAGCGAACTCCGTTCCTTGTGCCTTAGACTCTAGGAGTTTAAGGGAGGAAGAGGGAGGCGGAATGCAGGTATCTGGCAGGGAGCCATTTAAAGATCTTGCGGCGCATGCGCATTGTGAGGAAACAGATGGCGGAGATCATAAAGCCGTCTTTGACCTGCCAAGCTCTGCCTCCCCTTCCCAGGTCAGATTGGAATTCGGCCTTCACCACCAGAAATTCCGGGGAATGAGCGGTTTCATTAAACTCTGTCATAAAATCCGCTACTCAAACCCAGGTACCCTGAATAGATTATGCTGGGTTGAAATTAAGGACCAGTTGAACCTCGAAACTCCAAACTCCTGGGGAAGCTTTTTGAGAACATCTTTGGCTGAGTTGGAACTAGAAACAGTTTGGGAAAACAGGGAAGAAAGAGCAACCTTCGGCAAAGCAGCAAATATCGCAGCTAAAAAGAAGTCCCTGTTGGCTGACAAAAAGGCGATCATCAAGTGCCGGCACGGGTGGACAGTCATTAATTCCTACAGATGTTTAAAGCCTCAAGCATACTTATCTGCACACTTTAGCTTACCGCTAAAAAAGAGCTTTATAAACTTTTGATTAGGCTTGCACGTCTCAAAGGACCTGTATCCATCTTGGAAAAAGACCTTTCAATCAGAGACGTGTTGATTATGCGGCTTCAAACAAGAATCTCTAACTCACATATTATGTGCCTGTCCAGCAGTTCTGGTCTAGAGGAGACAGTACCTAAAACACATCTTCCAGGATCTGAATATCCGTTCAAGCAGGCAAGCGGTGATACGATGGCTGGAGGGCACATTCATCAACCTCGCTTGCCGGGAGGCTAAATTCATAGCAGAGGTTAGAAGACTTTTACAGCAAGCTGATGGAGAACATGTACAACAAGTGGACCCATGCAACTTTGTAAAAGCAGAACTCCCATGAGCTGCCATTGGCCAAAATAAAAGGACAGGTCGGGAAATCACCATTGAACAATGGAGTCTTACTAATATCATTGTTCTCCCTAAGGGGTTCGTACAATGTGAATCCTGACGTTCTGAGGTTAAATCTTAGCCCTTTTGGTGCTGTCTTATGCTGCCTATTTTACTGCCCGTTTTTTATGCTCTAGCCAGGAGCCGAGGAAGGACTACATTGGAATATAGTCCTAGAGCTATACTGGTTTTATGTCAGGAGAACGCCGTTAAAGTAGGAATTCTTATGAATGAATTTTGTTGTTAATCATTTTGTATTGAAGTACATGAACCATGGTATTGTGTTAAACCAGGTGAATTTTAAAACGGGATTGTAATGATTTTTGTTAAGTAACTTTTAATCTACTCCAAGGGGGGTATTGTAATGATTTTAATTAATCAAACAATAAAAAAAAAAGAATTTGAGATGGCGGAGATCATGTTGATTTGCTTCTTCATAGAGAGCTTGTTGTCAAGGACAATGCTGGACTCACAGGGATGGTCAGTAGGGGAGGGGAAGAAGCCAAGTTCTGCTGACCACCATGCGTTGCTTCAAGAAGATGCATGGTTACTGAAGATGAGGACTTCTGTCTTGTCCATGTTCAGTGTTAGGCAGTTGTGCTTCATCCGGTCGGTGATGTTGGCCATGCACCTATGAAAGTTGACTCTGGAGGTAGTGAGGTGGGTCTAGTCGGTGTAGATGACCTTCAGCCCGTGCGACCTGACAATGCTGGCTAGGGGTGACATGTAAGTGTAGGAGAAAGGGGCCTAACAGAGGATCCTTGTGAGGAGCTGCAGATGATGTCCTTGGGTTCAGAAGTAGGGCGGGAGTCTGATTGAGGTTTACTAGGGAGGTTAGAGGTGATCCATTTGAGGGCATTTCCTTGGATTCCGATGTGGTGTGCTTGTCGATCAGGATTTGGGGGGAGACCATGTTGAAGGCAGCTGAGAGGTCAAGGAAGATGAGGGCTGCAGTCTCACTGAGGTCCAGGAGGGCTCTGATGTCATCTATGGCTGCTATCAGGGCAGTCTCTGTGCTTTGATTGGCTCGGAAGGCGAACTGGGAGGAGTTCAGTAGGTTGTTGTGCTCCAGGTGTCTGGTCAGCTGCCTCTTGATCGACCTCTCGAAGACTTTGGCCGGGAACGAGAGCAGGGGCATCAGTCAGGAAATCTTCAGCTGCTCTAGGTCTGCTGAAGGTTTTTTCAGGAGGGGTTTCACTTCTGTGTGTTACCACTCTTCTGGCAAGGAGGCCATGGTGATTGATCTGTTCAGTGGTTTTGTGAGCTCTAAGCTGATCGCCTTGCTCCTGAGGTTAAAGATAAGATGGGGGCATGGATCAGTAGATACCCCAGAGTGCATCAACTTCATTATATAGGTGGTGTCTTGTGCGATGAGGAGGTCCCAGGAAGCGGCTGGAGTTTGGAGTTAGTGTCAGTGGGTGTGTGGAGGTCGAGGCTGTCCCTTGCGGAGAGCTGAGATTCAAAGTCCCTGTAGATGACAGCAATCTTCTAATGGAAGTAGTCAGCAAGCATGTCCCACAGATCCCAGAAGGGAGTTATGATATTCTAAGTGGACGCAGGGTTGCTGAATTCACTAAAGATGGCGAAGAGCTCATTGCTGTGGTTTGAGCTGAGCTCTATGCAGCTTGTGACGGCACTCTTCTTCGCTTCTTTAAGGAGGAGATGGTAGTGGTTCATCGATGTCCTGAAGGTGGTGTAGCGCACTGGATCCTTGCTGTTACTCCATCTTCTTTCTAGCCAACAACAGTCTCATTGAGGGGTCTAATGTTCCGGGGTAAACAAGTTGACACACTTTGTGAATTCTCTGATCTTGTTCGGCTCGGCGGGGTGACATAGTCGGTGATCCAGTCTGTGAAGTTCTTGATGGCCTGTTTATGGTCTGGAGCTGTGTCCGGTCAGTTGGCATTGAGAGTGTTGTTCCAGTTCTCGTCTGAGACGGTTTTCAAGTTGCGCTGAGGTGTGCTGGGTGGTTTGGCCTTGGTTTCTGTAGCCTTGTTCCCTGTGATGGTGAAGTGGACAATGGAGTGGTCTGTCCAGGTGAGTTCTGTGTCATAGTGGTAGTTGATTGTTTTGCTGAATACGAAGATGGAGTCAAGCATGTGCTCTACAATGTGTATTGGGTTGATGATGAGTTGGGTGAGGCCGATGCTCATGCTTTCTATTAGGTTGTCAGTGCTGGCATCGCTATGGTCTTCCATGTGGAAGTTGAAATGTGCTATGGATATGTAGTGTTCGAAGACAATGGTGAGTTGGGCGATGAAGCAAGAAAAGGCTTTGCAAAACTCGGGGCTAGTTCCTGGAGAATGTGACAAAGTGTTCTTTATGAAGTATCCGTATGAATGTACAGAAAGTGACAAGGCATTTATTAGAAGGTTACCGCACAGCCAAAGTGCCATAGGAAAGCCCACCCTGGGGAAGAACCATATAAAGGGCCAAGGGTATGCCCAGACGTGGGTCCCGGGCTCACTGTGCACTGGATTCAAGCTGACTGATGAGGGAGCCGCTCGTGTCTCTGCCAGACCGTGACTCTGCCTGAGTAACCCACCGTCCGCCTGCTGACCTGTGAGGAGGGGCATACTTGGAGTGAAGGCGACTGTAAGGCTGCTGCAACAGGGGCAGGGACTGCGAGACCCAGGGTTCCGCGCAGGATCACCGTAGCGCACCTGGAGTCTCTTCCCGTCCCTGCTCCTCCCTGATTGGCTGTCCTGTTCTACAAACAGCTGGCGGCCCCCACTTCGCGGGTGCCGCTCGTATCTCTGCCAGACCGTGACTCTGCCTGAGTAACCCACCGTCCGCCTGCTGACCTGTGAGGAGGTGCAGTGAGCTAAAAAACAGTGATGGATCAAGCCCTGATCTGTTGACTGGGTAGGAGTGTTCTGATCAACTCAGATACTCTGTCCATCACCACCCCCTTTTTGAAATTATTTTGGCCACCATAAGTGTGGAAGGGTATGCTCAGATGTGAGTCCCTTGCTCACTGCACCATCAGGATTCAAGCAAGCCGGGCCGAAGACGGCTGTAATGCCAGAAACCGGTCCCCGGAAGCTTGTTTCCTGTCCGGTAAAGAATTGGCTTGGTAGTTTGGTCTGCCCTGTTCCCATGATGCACTGGGCCAGGGACAGACTAATTTGCATGTAGCCAGGTTCTGAACTGGGATGGTGCAGTGAGCTAAAAAACGGTGATGGATCAAGCCCTGATCTGTTGACTGGGTAGGAGTGTTCTGATTAACTCAGATACTCTGTCCATCACCACCCCCTTTTTGAAATTATTTTGGCCACCATAAGTGTGGAAGGGTATGCTCAGATGTGAGTCCCTTGCTCACTGCACCATCAGGATTCAAGCAAGCCGGGCCGAAGACGGCTGTAATGCCAGAAACCGTTCCCCGGAAGCTTGTTTCCTGTCCGGTAAAGAATTGGCTTGGTAGTTTGGTCTGCCCTGTTCCCATGATGCACTGGGCCAGGGACAGACTAATTTGCATGTAGCCAGGTTCTGAACTGGGATGGTGCAGTGAGCTAAAAAACGGTGATGGATCAAGCCCTGATCTGTTGACTGGGTAGGAGTGTTCTGATTAACTCAGATACTCTGTCCATCACCACCCCCTTTTTGAAATTATGACCTATGAGGAGGGGCATACTTGGAGTGAAGGCGACTGTAAGGCTGATGCAACAGGGGCAGGGACTGCGAGACCCAGGGTTCCGCGCAGGATCACCGTAGCGCACCTGGAGTCTCTTCCCGCCCCTTGCTCCTCCCATAAATACGTATCACTGACGCATAGCGGGACGCGTGTGCGGGACGCCCGGACGAAGCCCGGACAAAGGGCGGACAGTCTAAGACAGTCCAAGACTGGCCACGACTGGACTGGGCCGGGAATCTATCATCTGCTGTGCCGTGAGTCACTTGTTTCCTCGGTCAGTTGTTATTAACTGTTAAAGTGCCTAAATCCTAAAATCTTGCCTACGGTAATAATTTTACATCTTGCAATAGCGTATTAGGCTTGAGAGGTTCGCCTATGTCGAGACAGAAGACCCCCGTCACTCCTGCCAACATCATGGACAATTATTTAGTCCAAGTGGTGACAAAAATTAATAATGTACGGAGGTCTTCCCTGGGGCTTAGTGACTCTCCTCCATGTGCTCAACTGGAAAACCTTGGTTCAACCCAACTGGACCCTGATGAAATAAATTTCATAGATCTACATGCGGAAGAGACAAATGATTGTTTAGTGTTAAATGTCTCTATGACATCAAATGTTGCACAACCAGATTCAAACGTAGATCTATTAATTGGGGATGAGTTAAACATGTCCTGTAATGAATCAGGGTTAGATAAGGAGAGTATTTCCCCCCAATTGCCTGTACCGGCACCAAGAGTAACAAGAGGGTCCACAAAAGTCCCTCCCAAAAGAGAAGGTCTCCGGTCTAGTAGGAACAAGCCAACAAACCTCCCTAGAAACAAACACAAGAGTGTCTCAGAAGGAATAAGGGAGGAAGGGAATGGCAATACAGGATGGGATGACATGTTATCAAGTAAATTTTTGGGCATGTTAGAAGCTAGGATATCCCGGCTAATTAAACCCCTTATATCTAAAATAGATCATCTAACTGATAAAGTTAATAAACTAGAGACCCTTCTAAAAACAACAAATGATAGTGTGGGAGAGATACCGAATCTGGTACAAAGTAAAATTGATGAAAAACAAGTGACGGGAATTGCAAAGGGGGGAAACATCGTAGGAGGAATAGAAGACATTCCAGCACTTACCCAGCCAATTAGTTCTAGATCTAGCAATGACCCTAGCAACTATATAGTCTCAGAGCCTCCGATAACTCGGGAGAATATTATATCCCCTGATCCTAATTCTGAAACGAGTCCCATGGAGCTAATTGTAGAAGCTTCACCATTGATATTAGTACTCGCTAATGTCCCACCACTGAAAATAGGCCAGAATGAGTCGCCAGATTCCCTATTAAATAAAGCCTCGCAGTGGTTAAGTAATAACATGCACATATCTCCCTGGGGAAAAGAAAAGCTACTAGAAGACTTGCTATCAGCGAGACGGGTAAAGTGGATAGGGACTAAACCGAAGAAATTTGCAGGTGACTGCGTGGTATTAAACCTTAAGGGCCCTGAGGTACTACCGGATATTTTGCATAACATTTTTCCCCCACAACGCAGAACGGCAGAAATAATTCCACTTATGTTGGATTTCTTCTACACTAAAAGAGGACTCGTAGCCAAGCCAAGTATATTGAGAACTAAGTGGGCAGTAGTGGGAAATAGAAGGGCAAGGGGTGGCCCTACCTGTGATTGGGGACTAAATTTGGCAAATCGCTACTCGGCTTTATCCGATCTAAACGAGTGCGACTGACTGGAATGTTGTGATTCTGTCTCTCCCAAAAAGAAGTTAATCCAAAATAATGGAAGGACAGAAAATATGAGATGTACACAGTCGAGCAATCGGAATTTGCCCTTAGGGAACCCCCAATCTCTGTCCAAGGAGTGTTAGAGGCAGATTTAGAGGGTTTAAACTGAGTTAGAGAGGCAAAAGAAAGTAAAACAATATTGAGGGATGGAGAATCAGTAATTGCAGAACGTGAAGTATTTGCAAATAATATTGAAAAGAGCCAGGCGTTGCTATATCAAGTGACTACACCACTATCTCTTGTGTCATGGAATATAGCAGGCATAGCAAATAAAATAATCATACCAGAGTGGGGGGACTTCATTGATCAATTTGATATAATCATGCTTCAAGAAACTTGGTCAGTGACTCCAACTTTTCGACTGGGGTATTTAAACTTCCATATGTCAGCAACTAGAAATCGTTTGGGACGCCCCTCAGGAGGCTTGTTAATTTGGGTTCGTCAATCATTGAATTGTTCCATAAAACAAAGACCCGTACCATCTAATGATATCATAGCTCTTGATATCAGTTGGGAAAACGGCCATGAACTTGTCTTATATAATGTTTATGCCAGGGGAGTTGGCAGTGGCAAATCCTCAGAGGTCGTAACAATCTTGGAGGAGAATATAGAAGTGATAATAGTAAAATCTCATGTAATAGTAGGCGGAGATTTTAATGCCACCTTTGAACCTCTGGGCGAAGAGGACAGGATTTTATCTGAAGAGGAGGATGTGAAGTGGGGCATACCCCAGCTAGAGGTGCCTGTTATTAAAAAATGGAGTTCAGTGGCAATTCAGCTAAAGAGTCTCTGTCTAGCAAAAGGTTTAAGAGCAGTAAATGGGCGCTCGCCCTCTGATTTAGAAGGGAATGACACGTTTGATAATGGTCGAGCAGGTAGTAGAATTGACTATTTACTACTGGATGTAAGGGCCTGGAATAAAATGGTAGATATGGTCGTGGAAAAGAGATTAGAAAGTGACCACAACCCTCTATGCCTGACCCTTCACCCCTATAATGAGAGTATAGTGTCTACTAATATAAATGAAATGGTCACGCAAGATGTTGTTTGTTCGAACAACCAACGACATCTGAAATGGAGAATGTTATTAGAAGATCCAGTAAAACTTGAGACTCTCAAAAAAATAGTAGTCGATGAAGTAAATAACATTAAGTCCCACTGTGGAAAGCCCAACTTCCAAGATTATATGATGGAGGCACATAAAAATCTCTTTTGTAACATCCAAAGCTTTTTTATTAAAACAGTAAATTCGAATAAAACCAAAAAAGAACAACACAGGCAAGGATGGTATGATAAGAGTTGCAGGTTGGCACGACTCAACTTAAGTACAGAATTGAGAACAGGCAATGCCATAGCAGTTAGGAGGGCTAGGGATAACTATAGGCAGACTCAGAAGCAGGCTAGGAAACGTTGGGATGAGGAATGCTGGCAGGACTTGAAGGAGGCTTGTGCCGCCAAGGACTCTAAGCGATTCTGGTCCCTGGTAAAATGGGAAAGGGGAGGGATAGCTGCTCAGCCACAAAACCATGTTGCTAAACACGAATGGACTGAGTTTTTCCAACCACAGTATGCTCGAAACTCAGCCTACATCTCCATTGAACCCCCACCACCTGTCTATTTCAAACTACAAATATTTAACGAAATGGATGTTAGTAAAGCATTGGATTGTATAGCGGGGGGAAAAGCCCCTAGTATGGATGGAATTCCGGCTGATATATTTTTATCGGACCGGAAATCCTGGTGTACCTATTTTAAAATGCTGGCCAATGCTGTGGCGATGGGCGGGGAGGTACCTGCATCTTGGAAGGGAGCAGAAATTATCCCCATATTTAAAAAAGGGGACAAAACCCTAGCTAAAAATTACAGACCTATTAGTTTAATCGACACAGCCCAAGACAAACTGCAGCAATGGATTGATGAAAGGGACATACTTTCACCCTATCAGGCAGGGTTTCGCCCCCTGACTAGTAGTGTTGACCAAGTACTATACTTCATAACCATCTATTGGAGAAATGTCACACTAAAAAAGGGGTCATTGTATGCCGTTTTTGTGGATCTAAAAGCAGCGTTTGATCTGGTCCCTAGAGAAAAACTGTGGCAGACCCTGGCTGATGTAGGACTAAGCCAGGAACTCCTTACCCTCCTAGTTCGCCTCCATGAAAATAATTTTGCTAAAATTAGGTGGGGTAAGCAGGGAGAAGTTACAGACCCATTTCCAGTAGAACGAGGGGTAAGACAAGGATGTGTCTTAGCACCAACACTATTCTCAATTTATATAAATGGCATAGTTGACCATCTAAAGGGACTCTCAAGTGATGCCCCAATCATAGCAGGCTCCCGTGTCCCCGTCCTTATGTTTGCGGACGACACGCTTTTACTTTCACGTACACCGAGCGGTCTTCAAAAAGTGGTAGACGCCTTTGGAGAATTCTGTGACAATAGGGGTCTTGAATTGAATACCACGAAAACTAAATTTATGTGTCTAAATCAACACTCCACTTTTAAAGGTGTAATAAAATACAAAGGTATTCCTCTAGAGAAAGTGGATGCTTTTTCTTATTAGGTATCATCTTACAGGGTAACATGAAGTGGAAATCGCACATAAATACGACAGTTTTGAAGTTTAACCAGCTCGCAGGCGCAGTTGCTCTAATACATCGAGCCTCGTTAACTAAGCCGGTAAATTGTGCACTTGAAATTTATAATATGAAAGTATTGGGCGCTTGTTTATATGGTTCTGAATTATGGGGGTTTTCAAATTTGGGAGAGCTGGGACGTGCAGAAAACAGATTCTTGCGAGGGCTTGTAATGGTCCCCCAAAGCACACCCACAATTCCATTGAAATTGGACCTTGGCAGGAAAAACATTGAGGATATTGCCAGGCTACGACCACTCTTATATTGGAGACGCCTGATGGTGACTCCAGAGCTAAATCATTACGCTTCAGCTTTGGCAGATGTTGTTGAGTTTGATCGATTTCATTGCATTGAATGGCTAAAAGAACTACGGGGTCTTCTTGCAAAGCTAAAATTGGATTATTTATGGGGCTCTAATGATGTGGCTAGCTTTCCTACAAAAGCAAAACTGAAAGAATTATATTGGGAAATGGTGTATACAACAATGTTCTGTAATGGATCCCAATCAAAATTGTCATCTCGTTTTTTGGACATAAAAATGTACCCGTCTTGTGAATTATATTGGGATATAATTGAACGTCCATATGACAGGAAACTGTATTTCCAGTTTCGCATAGGCACATTACCCGTGAATGCGTTCAAGAAACACTGGTCCCCATCGTGGGATGAACACTGTTATTTTTGTAAGAATCAAGTAGAGCACATTTCCCATTTGTTATTCTGTTGCCCATTGTATACCAGCCCTAGGCGCAAATGGTTAAAATCACTGTGCTTAAATATTGGTACCCGTAGCCAATCAATAGCTCTTAGAATACTAGAAACCGATTGTTCAGCTCCATTTGTAGTTGCCGTAGCAAAATTTCTTGCTTGGGCGTGGGTAATCCGCACTCGTACTCTATGTCCAATACAGTAAATTGAATTTGGTTGCCACCATTTATCCATTCTGTTATATGAATTGTTAAGAATTTTTATGAATTATGAAAATATAATTGTATTTTTTATATGTATTGCATTCGACTGTCATTGTTTAATACGTGTTTTAGGAAATATTTTTAGACATAGTATTTATTGTATTAGGGTTAGGAGGATGCTTTTATGACAAATGTCGAATAAAGCTTTGAAATTTGATTTGGTTTATACCCCAAAACCGGTCCCAGGATGCTTGTTTCCGGTCCAGGGAGGACCTAGCTTTGCAGTTCGAGCTGGACTGTTCCCATGAGGAGCAGGGCCATTGGTTTGCATATGGCAGGGTCTAAATCCCGTCTATCATTTGTGCCTCTTTTGGTTACATGTATAAGCACCATACGAATTTTGAACCAGCAACAAAACGCAAGAGACATTGTATCAATTTTATCAACTCTATGCCTGCATACTTAGATTGAGGTGGTCTGCGATATCACTGCTGGTTGTGGTGACGGGATAACACATCCAGTGATGTGTCCTGTTTGCAAACCCGACTCATGGTCACTAAGCAGCTTGATAAAGCCCTTTTCCTGTCCCAGAGTCTACTATGATAAATTGTCATGACAAAGGCAATAGCGCTATACCACGCTCTTCTCCGACTGGGCTACCACTAAGTAACAAGGATAACGAACATAATACTACTGAACTGCATGGGCCCATTTGGTGACTGGAGAGCCACAGTGGGAAGAATACAAAAATAAATCCTCAGTCCTTGAATGGACAGAAGGGGCAATTGATAGGTCAGTGTTTCACCATCCTGAAGACACCAATACTTGGATAGAGGCTATAAAAAAACTGGTTGCTTCGCTTTACTTGTTTATGAAAGGCTAACTGTTAATTCCACTGTGATCAAGACTTCAATCGAGCAGGATTGATAAAGCGCGACTAATCCCCCGCAGTGTCTCCCTCCACAAACACGCCGGGCAGACCCACCTCGTTGCCAATGTGGTGTAGGGCCTCAGGCCCACATTGTGCAAATGATGGACACAGACACCTGGTGACTATAGTGTAGTAACTGGCCACAAGCACATGCACTCCGGCCCTTTTATTGGCGTCCCACGTCAATTGTGACACCCGTGATGGATGGGTGTGGGAGTGCATATGTGTACAGCCTTCAAGGGAGTGGCTGGGAGTACAGCTTCCTGCTGAACACTAGAACGTGTCCAGCAGGACACTACACCAAGTATGCCAGCCCTCAGTGCAGCCTCTCTGCCTCATGCAACACCAGGAGGTCAGAGTCCCAAAGGGGTAAAATAGGAGGGAGGCTGTTTAAATAATAATAATAATAATCTTTATTCGGAATTTCAAAATTAGAAATCCATAAAAGCATGGTAACACATATTAAAACAGTTATATATAAAAAAAAGTGCAAAATGATTACATGTAACAGGTAAGTTCCACATCTGACTTATAAAAACATTAATTTCTTTAAGGAAATCACTTTAAAGATTTTTTCTGTGTATACACTTCAGAAAATTGAGCACATGGTAGCAGGTAGCTTCAGTGTCCAAAAGCTGTAAACACAGCATGGCAGGGCGACATTGTCTGAGACCCCAGGATTTTAATAAAGTCAATAGCCAAACCTTGCGGTGTTCGTGATAAAACTTGCAAAACAAGACAGTGTGCAAGGTAGTTTGTGTTGACTTTTCGTCACAGGGGCATAAGGGTATATTCGGATCCCAAACGTTTGCTGTTGGAAAAGCTACCAGTCTGTGAAACATGTTTAGTCTGAATCTGGTCAGTAGGAAACGGTCAAAGATACCAATATTAAGATTTAGATAGGGCTGAATTAAAAGAGTGGATTGGACCATTATCGCGTGTTGAACAGACGGGTTGCCTGCTTCAGATTGTAATCTCAGATTTTCCAAATGTCCCAGGGCTAATGCTTTTAGTTGTTTCTTTGTAAGTTCTCTGATTTTTTCAGGATTTGAGTAATATTGCTCTGCCCCAATGTCAATGCAAAAATTCCTGATATAGGCTAACCATTTGATTTTTAGAGCGTGATCTAATGTCATAGCGTCTGCCACTATCATCTTGGTTAGGTCATTTTTTTCCGAAGTCCAGATACGATGCCATAAAAGTAGCGGTTGGATTTTTGCAAGGTCCTCGATGTGTGGGACACCTAGTTCAGCGTGGCAAGCATAAGTTGAGGATCGCTTTGGGGCCATCAGAAGGAACCTTAGAAAGTTATTTTCTGCTATTTGCAAGGAAGTGACGTCCGTGTGACCCCATAAACTTGCTCCATACAGGGCTGTCGGTGTGCATTTGGCCCTATATATCGCTAACAATTCCACAGGCGGTCGTTTTCCCAGTTTTTGTGAGAAAGTCACCAATGCCGCTAGCGCTCTTTTAAAGCAGTGCTTCCTCGCTTCCACTGCCTTTTTCCAGGACAATTTATTGTCTATTGTAATTCCCAGATAGCAGTATTCAGTTGCAGAGTCTATTTTTTGTTTGTTGAGGGTAATGTTTTTCAGATGTTTTCTCCCAGCACCTGCCGTCATCACAAAAGTATTTTTCACGTTTATGTGAAGATCTAGAGTAGCCATAAACTGAGAATACCTGTTAAGGGTCTTTTGGAGTTCGCGGGGAGTCCGTGCCAGGAGGACAGCGTCGTCCGCGTAGAGCAGAGCGGGAATCGGGCGTTGTTTTGCCTGTGGGAGGTCCCGGGCACCCTTCAAAAGCTCAACCTCCAAGTTGTTAGTGTAGAGGGAGAAAAGGAAAGGCGCCAGGACACATCCCTGTCTGACTCCACGCTCCACTCTGAAGAACGTTGTCAGCTCTCCCTTGGTGCCAAAACGGACTCTAGCAGAGGGGTTGGAGTACATTTCCCTTAAGAAATTCAGGAGTGGCGGATCTACCCCCATTTGAGCTAAGAGGGACCACAATTTGGTGTGAGAGACACAGTCAAACGCCGCGGACAAGTCCACGTAGATCATATAAAGTTTATCTTTTTTGGCATGTATATGTTTTCCAATGATCACGGAAAGGTTTAGGGCTTGCTCCACCGTTCCAAAACCCTCTCTAAAACCAAATTGTAGGTCAGACAGTATGCCTCTCTCCCCCACCCAGTCCTGAAGTCGCTCCAAAATCACCCTACCTGCCATCTTTCCCAATGAATCCAACAAGGATATTGGACGGTAACAAGCAGGGTCCTGGCGATTACCCTTCTTGAATATCGGTACCATGACGGACCTTGTCCAGGACTCCAGAATTCCTTTCTTTGCCGCTGCCGTGCACACCCTGGTAATGATCGGGGCCCAGAGATCTGTGTTGTACTTGAAGAAGTCAGCCGGGACTCCGTCCGGGCCTGGCGCTTTTCCGTTTTTGCTTGAGTTCAGGGCCAAAAGGATCTCGGAGATTTCAAAGTCTATTTGAATGGGGTAGAGCGGAGCTTTTAAATTCTCATCTTCAGTTTCTTGATCTAAGGATGGTTTTTGGAAGATTTTTGAGAAGTGTGATACCCATTCTGTCTCATCTATCGCAACTTCAATTTTTGGATTTGTGTCGTCAGCCAAAAAAGGGGTTCTTATTACTCTCCAGAAGGCCTGGCTATTTTTTTCCTGTGCACTAACGTGGAGTTCATCCCATAAAGCTTGCTTTAATTCCGCTTTTCTCTTTTTTCTGATTGTAAGGTATTCCTTTCTTAAAGGGGATATGGTATGAGGATCCCTTTCATCTTTGTTTAGTGCTACTTTAAGTTTTGTATGAGCCCGAGTACATTCTTGATTAAACCATCCTTTTAAACGACGTGGACCAGCTTTCTTTTTTGCTGTGAGTAGGGACTTTGTTTTTTCCAAGATTTGAGCAAAGCTATTAAGAAGTTCCTCATCTTCTACCAGTGTATCCAAACATTTCTTGATTTGGGGGTACGGCTGTTTAAATCAGACAATGGCCCCCCAGCGCTGAGATAGCAAAGCAAGATCTGGAGCACTAGGTAGAACACATTATTGTTGTAATTGTCCATTTCAATCTTTTTTTAACTAAAACATATCTCCTCCAACTTCTCCGTAAATCACGGGGACAGCATTGTCAGGAAGGTTTTTGTATTTGTATTTATAAGCGCTACCTTCCTCAGGGAGGATATAACGGTGCTAGAAAGCCTAAGACCTGAATGAGGGTGCATATTAGAGGCTTCTGTGTCAGCAGTTACAGCCTGGGGAACAGATATGTTTTCAGCTTCCTTCTAAATGACATATAGTTATCGGTAAGACAAAGTTCTAGAGGTAGTTCATTCCAGTGGGTTGCCGACAAATGAAAGAGTGGCCTCCTGCCCTAGCTTTCTTAATGCGTCTTGTTATTGCCAATGCCTGGTAGCATGACCCTCAAATTCCGTGTAGGGGCATAGAATTCGATGTTATCTTGTAGGAGTCTGGGGCCGTGTTGGTGTAGGGCTTTGTCTGCATGGTCTAGGAGCTTGAATTTGGCTCTTTGGCACTCAGGCAGCCAATGGAGCTTCCTCAGGCATTCCGATGACGCGCTGTATTTGCTTTAGTTACACACCAGCTGGGCAGCTGCGTTCTGGACTCCCTGCAGACGGGAGAAGCGGTAGTCTGCCATGCCCACATAGAGCGCATTCCCGTAATCCAATATGCTTGTGAGTAAAGCCTGAGTGATGGTTTTCCTGCAATCCAGCCGGATCCATACGAAGAGTCTTTTTAATAGTTTTAGTGTAGTGAAGCGTTTCCTACACAGTGATCAGACTTGGTCCTGTATGGTTAGTGCATTATAGATGAATATGCCCAGGTTTTTTATGACCTGTTTGGACTCGGGGGCAGATCCTAATGATAGGTGCCAACAGGTTGCATCCCAGATTAGGTGGGCTCCTCCATAGAGTAAGATCTCTGAGTTCTCTGCGTTCAGTTCCAGACAATGGTCTGACGTCCAAGTCGCCATTTCTGAAAGGCAGTTATTCCGTTTATTCCTGGTTCCTCGTGCCTTTCTTCAAGGGCTATCAGCAATTGCGTGTCGTCTGCATAGGAGCAGATGTTAAACCCCATTTCTTGCTGATTTTGGCCTAGGCATTGAAGAGGGTGGGGCTCAATGAAGCTCCCTGCGGGACACCATAATTGATCGTTTTTAAGTTGGAGGCGAAAGGGCCCATTTGCACTGTTTGTGTTCGGTTGCTTAAAAAGGAGCTGAACCAGTGAAGGGCTTTGGAATGTATACCCTTTTCATGTAAGGTACTCAGCCGGAGGCTGTGAGAGACAGTATCGAAGGCTGCCGACAAGTCCAGAAGGATCAGGGTGGTGGCTTTGCTCTGGGCAATTTGGATCTGATGTTATCTAAGACCACCAATAAGGTGGCTTCTGTGATGTTAGTGGCTCTAAGCCAGTCTGAGATGGGTCCAGGAGCTCATTGGTTTCTAGGTAGTAGGACAGTTGTTTGTTGACCAGCTTCTCCTATACTTTAGACTGGTATAGAAGCTGGGAGATTGTCCGTTAGTTTGCGAGGTTGTGGATGTCGGTGTCCGCTTTCTTTAGTAATGGAAATACAATGGCTTTTTTCCAGATTTCTAGGAACACAGCAGAGTCCAGGGATTAATTGAATATGCGAGTTACGTGAGGGCATACGATACTGTGAATAATTGCAGGAAGTCTATAATAGCCTCCAGGCCATCCATATGTGGTTAGATACCTCTCCAGAGCTGGGTGGCACAGCATGAAATGCCCCACTCCCTATGCAGCATCACGTTCAGTTGGAGCTTGACTGTCTTGAGTCACACGCAAGTGCGTCAAGTGAGCTAGACTATGTACCTAAGGCACACACATTAGGCGGAGGGTTCCGGTGGGACCCACAATAATGGGGACTGCATCAGAACATGAAACTTCAACGTTAGAGTCGACAAAAGGTCCCCATAGCACTCATACTGTTACCAGTTAATCAGGCCTTGGAAGAGGATCAGCTGAACAGCAGCAGTTCAACTGCACTCTGGAATTTCCTTTAGGGAATCAATGGACAGATTGGAATTCTACAGACATACATTCCTCAAGGCTACACGTTTAGAAGCGCCAGAAGCTGGCCAGGCACGTAGCTTGGTGAGGACGGTCACAAACATATAATAGTGTGTTGTGTCCATTCTAGCAAGACATTTTCACACCCTTGCTACTAACGGGAGCTTCTATGTAGTATAGAGTAAGTGGTGTTTGCATGAGTGCAGAGGATATGAGGGCTAAAGAGCATTTCAGGGTCCCCATGGCTTTTAGCCAAAAGAGCACTGCACAGGAGGACGGCGGGTGATTACGAAGGGCAGAGGATGGGTGATGGCAATGGCAACGCTAGACTGCCAGCTTGCTGAGTAAAATGTATCATATCACCAAGTAGAAAAGTATTAGGAGGCAAACCAGTGAACAGGTAGGCCTTTCATTCTGGCCAAGGGCAATCAATTCCGTGCATATACCTATTGTACTAGGTCCAATTCTTCGACTGGGCTCACTCAGCAGTAAAGAAAGAAAAAGATTTAGCACAGTTCTAAAACAAATCTAGGTGCTCACTTGCAGACGCACAAGGGACAAACATTCACTGAAACCAGATTTAACACCATTAACTTGTTCGCCATAGTTTACCAATAAGACTGTCTGTGCAAATGTCTGGTCAATTCAGCAAAGAATGTGCATTCCATAAACAAAGGCATGCTTCAGATTGCATAGTCATAGCAGTTCATACCACACCACAGAGGGGTGCTTCAGTTAAGATAGAATTTGCCCGCCTCACCGCCACTGCAGCTAGGCGGGTTGTTAAAGTTATCATCTAACAAGTGTGCTGTGGTTCCAAAAGTTGGGGAAGCACTGGGTTAGAGCACAAAAAGGCTACAAGGTAGTAAAAAACATTGGCATTCCCATTATTCGATGAGGGCAGGGAATTGTACGTATGGTTCTCCTCCTGTTCCCAACCACTTGCCTGCTCCTTGGTGTACATTAGCAGAAGTTTGGATTTGGACGACTTACGCCAGGGCGGGGCCATCAGCATGGTGACAGCACCCAAATAGCAGTCAGACGGTGAGGGGCTTGCATGCAATAGGGGCATGGAATAAGCAGAATACTGGGGGCGCAGCCCCTCCTCGCATTAGATGGTAGGGCAGTGGGACCCGCAATGCTATAGGCATTACGCTTGCCCCTATATGAGCAGAAGGGTACATTAGCAGGAACCTGCAATAGAGTGGGTTTTAAATAGGTTTTTCTTTTGGCCATTTCTAGTAAGGATGTGCACTCTGTAAACGTGAGCATATGGCTCACAGGATCCTGCATTTAAGGAAGCCTGGTGGGCTGCCTTGCTTGTCACTCCAAACAATGTGCTGTGACTCCAATAGTGTGGAGAAATATGGGTTCAGAGCAGAAATGGTGACAATTAACGGAACTGAACGCATCTTGCATTCATATTCACGAAGGTGCAGGTATAATTGGTCATATGTTATTCCATGCCCTCACAAATCCAAAAGCATTGGCAGTGGCATCTGTTTTGGCACCCTGGTAGGCCTTTAGCAAAACCTGGCTTTGGGCTCCATACACTTGGGTGGGGAAACCAGCACGGCGACACAGCATCGGAAGACATGGTTTTGCGGGCAGTAATGACTTGAAATGTGGCAGGATTTAGGAGTATCCGTAGGGGACCTCCGGCCCAATGCCCCCACCCTCTGGCGGTCAGATCTACCTTTGCCTTGTATTAGGTGGGGAGGCTCACCATGCATCCTCGAAGGGATATGAAACAGCTTAGAATCGATGCATGTCATATGAATCCATGGGGAGTGGACGCGCGCAGCCTGACTTACTACAGTTGCCGCTAGCTGCTCTTAAGCTTTTAACAACTTGCACTTTATTTTTAACAATTGTTGTCCTAATATTTCATTGCTGCTCCTACCTGTCTTCATTGCTGCATCCTCCCCGAAGCCCCGGTCCGACACGGCTTGTGCCGATTGCTCGGAGGGCTGACCCGGGAGCTTTCTGCACCACTTCCGGTGGATGCCAGAGTTAGCGCTCCAGTCTCTGGTGTTCCCTAGAGTACATAGGGCACAGAGCAAGCGCAGCGGACGCGCGCAGGCGCGCCTAAGGCAAGCCCGTCTGCGCCTGTCCGCGCCTGGACCGGGCCCAGGGCCATACCCCCTGGTGCAAACAAGTCAGCCGTCAGGCGCTACTATTCCAGCACGGCCCTACTAAACCTACGTTCCTCAGCTAGATGTCCAGGTACTCACTTTACCTTCTACGGAACCTCCCACCTTCCTAAAGTCTGTTTGCGCTGCCTCTTTAAAATACACATCGACCCAAGTTCAAATATCACCTCCCTATTGCCCTCTATCAACAAAAAAAGGACCAACATTCTAGCAGCCCTCATTAACGCCAGGTCTCTGGGCAAACATAAAGAGGAAATAGCTGAATTAATTACCCTCCACAAACTAGATCTTCTTTTGATCACGGAAACCTGGATCAATCTCTCATCGGAGCCAGACTTACAAGTGACTGTCCCAGAAGGCTACAACATCTTAAAACAGGACAGAGCCATGAAAATAGGGGGTGGTATTGCCATAATCTACCGCAGCCATCTTAAAACCTCCATAAACCCAGTCCCACTCACCACATGTGAGGCCACACTCTTTCCCATTCCCCTGGGTCCATCTCAACGCCTCAAGGGCATTCTATTATATCACCCACCTGGTAGTAAGACACAATTTTTAACCACTTTTATTGAAATAGTGGAATCCCTAGCCACCGATAACTCCACCACCATCTTAGGCGACTTTAACTTTCCCTTAGAAAACTCGGCAGACAAAGATAGCAACTGTCTTATATCAGAATTAGAGTCCTTGAGTCTCACACAATTGGTCCCCAAAAGTACCCACGAAGCAGGCCACACTTTAGATGGGTTGTTTTCCAATGTTAAAAACATCAAGATAAAAGAGGTTTTACCTCTTGCCTGGTCAGATCATCATGCAGTGATGTCCAAAATTCCCCTTGACTCTCCATCACACTCAACTACCATGACACACGCTTCCATCTCGTTTAAATCACGGAAAGATCTTGATAATCAACAGCTTAAGGAATTCCTGCCTACCTCACAACCTGAGATCTCTAACGATCCAAATATAGCTGCCAAAGAATACACCCACTGGCTAACCACTGTCATGAACAAACTAGTGCCTACAGAATCCCTCTCTAAAAACCGCAACTCCCCCTCAGCCCCTTGGTTTACCAGTGCACTCGGAGAGCAAAAACAGAAATGTAGAAACCGAGAAAGACACTGGAGAAAGACTTATTCCACCGATGAGAAACTGCTTTATAAAAACGAACTTACTAAATATAAAGCTATGATTCTCCAAGAAAAAAGCTTATACTATTCCACTCAGATGGAACAAGCTAGAAATTCAAACAAACAATTTTTCCAGGTCGTATCCAAACTCACAATTACCCTCACAAACCGTTCCTGCGCCCTCGCAAGCTTTTTGCAATAACCTTGCTAACTACTTTTATGACAAAGTTAACAACATATACACCAACTTCTCAGATCAAATAAAAGAACCTCCACTTTCTCAACACATAGACGACTCCCAGCCCACATTTAGGCAGTTTCAAAAGATCAATGTGACCCAAGTAATTAATGCCATGACCACCATCAAATCTGGCATCTACTGCTAGATCATTTGCTACATGGAGACGGACTTTGACACATTGAATCCAGAATCACCTACCTCAATGAAAAAGAGTTGCTATAAAGCGTTGCTACACCTTTGAAGGTGTAAGTCAGGTAACCCTTCAAAGTAAACGAGGATCCCCTTTTCTCTACAACCTGCGGCTGTGTAAATAACTAACTCAGCAGAGTACTTCAGTGCAGTAGGATATACTCCTGTACCGGTATCAGCGCTTTGAAATTAACTCTATGATCCGGATTTTTTTTAGGATAGACCTATGCGACTACATTATTCAGGGTACTCAAGATATGAAACACATGTCCTGAGGAAGGTCTCCTGCACGAAAGAACAGAGACCGAAACGTCGACTGTGGCTTTATCTACCACTGAATGTTTACTGAATTTTGTTTATGGTAGAAAGCTCATGCAATTGATGTAACTAGGGCTTTGTGAATTAATGGTTTCCCTTTTACATCTTTGCTATTCATCTTGTGCCCAACCTTTTAACTTGTTTTGAAAAAGAAAAAGATTAAATATTCTTTGTTTATACACACCTGCTCCTTAATCTTTGTTTGCTCTCTCTCCTCACTGATTACTTATGAGTAACAGCGCTAGAACATATATCATTTCTATGGTTGCATAAATAGCATTACTGGGCCTAAATTACTAAACCCACACGATTTCATCTTATAAGTGATCAAAAATCCCTATGTTCATTAAAATCCCTTGAAGGTACTCTTACCCTACTACACCATCAAATCAGGCTCTGCAAACGATCCTTGTCCACCGGCAATACTCCTCGCAGTTGGCGACATTATAGCCCCCCAACTCACAGAAATATTTAATTCAATGTTTTGCACGGGTATCTATCCTACCATTTGGAAAGACACCCTTCTCAAACCTCTCCTGAAAAAAACCCTACCTAGATTCTGAAGACACTAAAAATTACAGACCCATTGCTAGTCTGCCTTTTGCGGCCAAACTCGTAGAAAAATTAATGAACACACAAATCTCCCAGTACATTGAAGATCATTACCTACTGGACGATACCCAGTTTGGCTTTCGCAAGAATCATAGCACTGAGACAGCACTCATTAAAGCATCTGATGAAATAAGAACCATTCTTGACCAAGGAGGGACGGCAGTGCTCTTTCTACTGGATTTATCTGCTGCCTTTGACACGGTCGATCACAACATCTTGATCGACCGTGTCAACACCATAGGCATCCAGGATAAAGCCTCAACACCATAGGCATCCAGGATAAAGCCAGAGACCTTCTCGCCTTATTCCTTTCCAACCGCACCCAGACGGTCCAGTTGGCCAATTTCAGCTCTGCTCGGATGACATTACCGTGTGGCGTCCCACAGGGCTCATCCCTAAGTCCAACGCTATTTAATGTCTTTGTAGCGGACTTAGCGAGAGTCATCAAGTCTTATGGGATGAGCCTAACATCTTACGCGGACGACACTCAGTTGGTTTTGGCTATGAAAAACAGCGGAGAGAAAATAGCGGCCAACTTTCAGCACGGCATGCTGGCCATCAGTAATTGGATGGCCACCAACTGCCTTAAATTAAATTCAGAAAAAACGGAAGTAATGATATTTGGCAAGCTTTGCCCCACTTGGCCCAGTTCCAGGTGGCCACAGAGTTAGGGCCTCCGTCCAACCCTGTCACTCTTTGATGACAAACTGACATTTGCTGCTCATGCAAATACCATTGTTTCAGCCTCCTTTTACAAACTCAAAACTATCAAAAAAATCCACCCATATCTCCCCCCTAACTCAGGTAAAACATTGGTCACAGCTTTTGTAATGTCTTCCTTGGACGGGTGTAGGAAGTTTTTAGGGTTCAGGGATAGGTGGTGCTAAAGATTCAAACATGGGTAATGTAAGGGACAGCAAGGCTTTTATAAGGTACAGGGCTCTGACGTGCTAATGGGTAGTAAGGAGAATTTAGGGGTGAGTTCCGGCTAGTGCTAAGGTGTACTAAGTAGTTTTAGGGTTAGGAGGAGGGTAGTGCTAAGGGATAGTGGGGGCCTTTAGGGTTCAGACATGGTTAAGGGATACTAATGAGATTTAGGGCTCAGGGATGGATAGTGCTTTTTAAAAAAGCTCCCTTGAGCTGATGGGGTGATTAGCTGTGGGTGATGGACCTGCTCTTAGTAAGTAGAGACATGCAAAGACAGTGGGTGGCATTGCCAGCACCTCGAAAACAACTTTTTACAACTATCCTGAAACACATCTCTCGAGAAACACTGCCCTGCTGCACCAACAATGGTGAAAACTAAAGACACTTGCTGAAGTGTTACCATGCACTGCTTTTACTTTAACGCAGCTGAGCGAAACGGCGTGCTAGTACGTCCGGCAGTGTGCTCCCTTTCACCTTTCTTTTTAAAAATGGTACTTTCACAAATAAAGTATTTAAAAGTGACAATTGATTACATGTCTAAAATGTATTTAGCTGCATTTTCCACAATTTCAGAAAAAACAAGGTTCTCGAAATGTTTTCTTCATTTCAGTCTTGTAGAGGGGAAACCACCAGTTGTCTTTCACTGTGATCCTTTCCCATGGAATTGTCTCCTACCAGGGCCAACAGCTGGCTTCCCCCTGAATTGCAGGGAAACTCTGACTTGGTGGCAGAATAGCAGATGGTTGTGGACATAGCGGTGAAAGCTACACCATGCTGATGTACTTGTTATACCCAACGGTCCCATGTAGTTATCTTTGTATAACAATAAAAAAGCCATTTGCTTTGCTGATGGTATTGTATGGCAAAGCAAATGGCTTTAACTTAATGAAAGGCGAGACCTATTGCATTTTCAATGCTTGTTTTGAATTTCAATCACTCCAAGAAAGGGGAAGATCTATGCAAATGACCTGTAAAGGACCCCAGGGAAGGTGGCTGATGTCAAAGCACGGTTTGAGAACAGTGAAGCTGGAGGTGCGCAAACTACGAGTGCGTCTGTTCTTTCCGCGACTGTGGCCTCACTGCGCTTGATAAAGGGCCACTGGTGAGAAAGTTGTTTGTGGGATGCTAAATGTACATAGCGATTTTATAGGTATTTCGAAAGCTCAACAATTACCCGGAGGTGTCTAGGCGCTAAACCGCAGTACAGAGTTGTTTTACATTCTTTTTAAACTCACAATACCTCCAAATATGTTTGATTTTGAATATCTCTCCCTCTAGCTTCCTTATCTTAAATCCATGCCGAGCACACCCCGCCAATAAGCCTCATACAGGGCCTGACATGTCTGCGATTGCTGAATGTCTCGGATCGCAATTGATCATGGAAACCGTCTTGTTCAAAGTGATTCTTCCTTTATGTTCTGACAAAATAATCTGAGGATTTGTTTGGAATTCATTGCAGTGGGCAAACATAGAGCGCAGCTGCAGCCTTGATTCTGGGGTGAAATCCTGAAATCTTTCGGGAACTATGTGCCATACATGTTGTTACATTACTGCAGCTGTTTTTATGCATAGTGCTAGTTTGTTCTTTTTATTCCGTTTTTATTCACAATAGCATTAAAACTTTTGGCGTGAGCCGGGAGCTAGGGAGGACATACTGATTTTATCGTGTCTTAGCTTATATTGTGTGTTACTGTGTTTTTACCGGGTCCTGTGCGCTGCTCCCTTTTAATGGAGGTATTTTACTAACTTACCCCCAATTTCATTCATTTCCGATTCAGTGGCGGGAGGGGCAGGCTGATCTACGAGTTTCTGTGCCCTTAGCCTGGTACGAGGTCGGAGACAAGGAGGGGGGAACTGCGACCGGACGGCCGCCATCTTCATCTTGTGGTGGGCCAAGGCCGAGCAGTCTAGTCTTTCTCCTCCCCTGCTGCATAAAGGTTGTGATGACGCGACCGCGATGAAGGCGCGCCAAAGGCAAGCCCGTCTGCGCCCGTCCGCGCCTGTCCCGTGCCTAGTGGCACGAACCCTGCCGGTTACATTAGGGGGGAACTACATAGGGTGATATATAGCGCAGATACACTGAAAAACTTGATTGGGCCAGGGGGAAAACCCAACTGCATAGTCCTAAATCTGGATAAGGACCAATCATCAAGCCCGCGTGCCTGTTCAGGCTGCATGAGTGCGATCCCAGCCGTACTAATGTCCCCCATTAAGGCCTTATCCAGAACATATCGAGGTAAATCTAAAGCAGAGGGATGTAACTTTGACTGCCTCCTTTTGAATGCTAGGTCGCTGGTAAAGCACAGCCTGGAGTGCGCGATGTTAATACAGGAAGAAAATATCAAAATCGCTTTTGTGACCGAATCATGGACGGATGCGGCCTCAGGCCCGGACTTAGTTAATCCCACTCCCCCTGGTTACCTTAGTTTTACGAGTGATCGGCCACTGAGAAAAGGTGGGGATTTGGCAGTTATATATCATAACTCCCTTAACGCCTTCTTTCACCCTTTAACTGTGGATGGATGTGAAGCGGTAGCATTTAACACAAGGATCCTCCCTATCCCCGACATTGTTCACTGTCGCAAACATCTAACGTGCAATTTCACATGTACGCAGACGATACCCAACTCTACCTGAAAATAAACACCCCTGAAGACATCAAACTACTCAACACAACGCTTAGGAACACACAGACATGGCTGGCAGAGAACCATCTCAAACTTAACGCTCTAAAAACGGAATTCCTCCTAATAGCTCCATCCGCCAAAGTCCCCATCATTCAGGATTGGCTTAAACATCTTACTGCATTCAACGTTCAACCAACCATCGTGGACTCAGCGAAATCATTAGGCATAACCCTCTACTGCAATCTCAATATGCAGCAACATATCAGTAATGCAACTAAGGGAGCTAATTTCCAAATCAATACTCTGAGGAAGCTGAAACCCTTCCTGCCAGCCAATGACTTCAGGACCGCAGTCCAAGCTCTAGATATCCCTCGAGTAGATTATGGAAGTGTCGCCCTCTGTGGCCTCCCCATATCGACAGCCGCACCCCCAAGGGCCTCTATTAATGCTGCAGCGAGACTCATCACTGGCTCAAACAAACGCTCACACATCTCTTCTGGCTTAAGATCCTTGAACTGGCTGCCATACGAAGCTAGAATACACCTGAAAATTGCGTGCATGAAGCATAAGGCTTTACATCACAACTCGCCCAGTTACCTCGCTCAGAAATTGACAATCTCGGGTGGCTCTAGAGCCACAAGAGGCGCAGAAAATCTACTATTGAAACCACAAAGATTCCACAAGAAAAAAACATATAAACGATCCTTCTCAGGGATGGCGCCCAGGATCTGAAATGCTCTCCCTCCAGAAACCAGACTTATCTCATCCACGGCATCCTTCAAAAAGAAGTAAAATCGATCCTCTTGGCTAAATTCACATGAATATAGGCTAAGGAAATCTCGAGACTCACTATTTTTCCTTTTATGGCAACGATCAGCCAGACCACCCAGGCACCGTGTTGCCTTGCCTTGACTATATGGGTAATCATTGGTTTTGCTCATCTGTGCACAAAAATGCTTTGTTAATGATGCTTTTGTCTTTATAACCCATATGCATCTTTGCACAAAATGCTTTGTTAATGATGCTTTTGTCTTTATAACCCATATGCATCTTTGCACAAAAATGCTTTGTTAATGATGCTTTTGTCTTTATAACCCATATGCATCTTTGCACAAAATGCTTTGTTAATGATGCTTTTGTCTTTATAACCCATATGCATCTTTGCACAAAATGCTTTGTTAATGATGCTTTTGTCTTTATAACCCATATGCATCTTTGCACAAAATGCTTTGTTAATGATGCTTTTGTCTTTATAACCCATATGCATCTTTGCAAAAAATGCTTTGTTAATGATGCTTTTGTCTTTATAATCCATATGCATCTTTGCACAAAATGCTTTGTTAATGATGCTTTTGTCTTTATAACCCATATGCATCTTTGCACAAAATGCTTTGTTAATGATGCTTTTGTCTTTATAACCCATATGCATCTTTGCAAAAAATGCTTTGTTAATGATGCTTTTGTCTTTATAACCCATATGCATCTTTGCACAAAATGCTTTGTTAATGATGCTTTTGTCTTTATAACCCATATGCATCTTTGCACAAAATGCTTTGTTAATGATGCTTTTGTCTTTATAACCCATATGAATCTTTGCACAAAAATGCTTTGTTAATGATGCTTTTGTCTTTATAACCCATATGCATCTTTGCACAAAAATGCTTTGTTAATGATGCTTTTGTCTTTATAACCTATATGCATCTTTGCACAAAATGCTTTGTTAATGATGCTTTTGTCTTTATAACCCATATGCATCTTTGCACAAAATGCTTTGTTAATGATTCTTTGTCTTTATAACCCATATGCATATTTGCACAAAATGCTTTGTTAATGATGCTTTTGTCTTTATAACCCATATGCATCTTTGCACAAAATGCTTTGTTAATGATTCTTTGTCTTTATAACCCATATGCATCTTTGCACAAAATGCTTTGTTAATGATACTTTTGTCTTTATAACCCATATTCATCTCTGCACAAAATGCTTTGTTAATGATTCTTTGTCTTTATAACCCATATTCATCTTTGCACAAAATGCTTTGTTAATGATTCTTTGTCTTTATAACCCATATTCATCTTTGCACAAAATGCTTTGTTAATGATTCTTTGTCTTTATAACCCATATTCATCTTTGCACAAAATGCTTTGTTAATGATTCTTTGTCTTTATAACCCATATGCATCTTTGCACAAAATGCTTTGTTAGTGATACTTTTGTCTTTATAACCCATATTCATCTTTGCACAAAATGCTTTGTTAATGATTCTTTGTCTTTATAACCCATATTCATCTTTGCACAAAATGCTTTGTTAATGATGCTTTTGTCTTTATAACCCATATGCATCTTTGCACAAAATGCTTTGTTAATGATGCTTTTGTCTTTATAACCTATATGCATCTTTGCACAAAAATGCTTTGTTAATGATGCTTTTGTCTTTATAACCCATATGCATCTTTGCAGAAAATGCTTTGTTAATGATGCTTTTGTCTTTATAACCCATATGCATCTTTGCACAAAATGCTTTGTTAATGATTCTTTGTCTTTATAACCCATATTCATCTTTGCACAAAATGCTTTGTTAATGATTCTTTGTCTTTATACCCCCATGTGTGTAAAGCGCTCTGATATCCGTGAGTATCTTGTTCGCAGTCTATAAAACTTTCTAAATAAATAAATGTCAGTAAGACGCAGCGTTTGGGCAAAATCTGCCAACTGCTTAGTCCGTCGGGGAAATGGTCTTTGGGGGTGCCTGTCCAATGTCTCGTCCATCACCATATTGAAGTCACCTCCTAATATAAGAGTACCCTGGGGGAGATCTACAAGAATCTTGCCCAGGTCTTTCAGTGCAACTCTACCAAGTGAAGGTGGGAGATATATTGATACTACATTAAGTTGCCTGCCCTCCCACATCGCCTCCAACACAGCAAATCTACCTTGCGGGTCACTCCACACCCGGGTGGGTGCAAGGGCAAGAGTTTTACGTATGAGTAAACCCGTGCCTCTGGAGCCTGACGTGAATCCTGCGTAGACTAGAAGTGTGTGTCCTCATCTGTTAAGAGCCTTGCAACTATTACCTACTAAGTGCGTTTCTTGGAGCAGCACTAGATATGGAAGTTGCTGTTTGAGGTACTGTAAAACTATTCCCCTTTTTATCTTACTCCCCAACCCATTAACGTTCCATGTCATTATGGGTAGCTTCATAGCTCTTGTGTCTGTAATGCTAGGCAGTGGTTGAGAGTCGAGGGGATAAACAGTGTGGATAAATTTGCTGCAAATAGCCCATCACATTCAAAGGAGTGATCTGATATATCGACACTTACAGGGTTCCGCTCACTCCATTCTTTTCAGCATATAGTCAACGTGCGTAGCATAGAATCTGTGTCAGGCGAAGGCTTCTTACTCTGAATTCTCAGCATTAAAATAACCCCCCTCCCTTCCCCCCTGCCAGTGGAATTACAACTTTCCACACCCCAACCAGGCAAAGTGGCTGTTGTTCGCCCCATCTAGTGTAGGGTGCCTGGCTAACCACCACAACCCCTCGCCTTCTTCAATATGATGTATTTTATAGCATAATACAGAACATAAAGAATAGACTGATCTTTGGTCTAGTAAACTTTGTAAAGAAGACTGGTAACAAATATGCAATATAAACAGAGAAGGTCACTGTGGCATGTTCTCGGCAGGGAAAGTAGCTCCAATTGATGTTCTTAACGGATTCCCAGGAAGTCGAATCATATAGGTCACGGATTACAACTGAGACAGTTCGTATGGGACCCAGTGGAGTCAATAGGGACGAATAGAATCCAACATGGTGGCTCCGGATCATTCTACAAGGTCGCCTTCCAAGTGATGTTCATGTGACACCAGTGGAGCGCGCTGGTTGTTACAGAGGTTCTTGCTGTTGTTACCCTCCGGTGATCGTCCAACTCTTCTCCACCCATCAAGCCATTCCCAGACGTCTTCGGAGAGAGGAAGAACCATGATTTCCCTTCGGATTCCACTCGGAGTGTACCCGGGAATAGCATGGAGTATTTAATTTATTTATCTTGCAGGGCTTTTTTGACCGCTGTGAAACTGCGTCTCTGAGCTTAAACTTTGATGGTAAAGTACAGGAAGAAGGTGATGGTTACATTATCCATTTTGAACAGTGGATTGGCACTTGCCGTCTGAGTGGTATTGGTGCTCTTTGACCAGCCTTTCACCTTGGCTGTTGGCTCTGGCAGCAGGCATCATGTCACAACTCAACTGTAATAAGTTATTACTGTCTAATTGTGGCCAACTGCAATAAGAAAACAACAGATCTACTCTACTGTAATAATGTATAGATTCCAGCTGAGACGTCACAGTGGCCCCAGCAGCATACTGTAGTGAATATGAAAGCCAGGTCGCTTGACAGAAAAGTCAATGTCACCTAAATAAAGTGAGACTGGTCATAGCCCTCTCTCTTTCTTCAGATATTTTTCCCCTGGAAATTCTTCTTCGATAGCTGATAAGGATGCACTTACTGAAACACGTTTACTTACTGCACTGCTTGAGTTCCTATACGACAACAGGAATATATCTAGGTGTTACCAGACATCATATACACGGTTTTGATCATTAAGCTACATAACATTTTGGCTACAAGTGAAAAACAACTGTTACATTCTCATCTCATATTTTTCATTAAAAAGGTGCCACAAAAGTTTAAAAGAGCACTGAGTGAAAGAAGATGGAGTGCATGACCAAGAACTGTAACATAAATAAAATATCCTTAGCATATGTAAACAGTATATGGCAAGTCACTGGGAGGTCCATGACTTTATCTTGCAATATCCTTGTAATGTAAACCAGAGGAGGGTTTATACCTTAAATCAGAGGTCTTCAAACTTTTTAGTTCCGAGCCCCCCCAGTGTAGAATTTTTTTTAGCCGGGCCCCCGCCTCAAAAATTTCACAATTATTCTATTAAACTGGCAATGTTTAAATATGTCTAAACTTATTTAAACATTGCAGCTAAGTTCTGTCACTGTTCTAGAAATGCAAACAAAAACATGATTACCAAACATACTATTCTCGTGAGGCAGGCCGTACTAATGTGTAGAAGTATCCACAGTGAGATTATTCGAAATGGTAATGGGGCTCTTGGAGAAAATTTGAAGTCCCTTCCCTTTCGACACCTTTTTTCCGCAGGAATTAAATGACAAATGATGTTAATGATGGCCCATTAAAGACGTGCTCACTGCTGCTCATTTTGTTAGGCTGAAAACAAAGCATACTGTTTCTTCCGGCCAGAGCCTGGCGCCCCCCCTGAGATCACTTGAGGCCCCCAAGGGGGGCCCGCCCAACAGACCTCTGCCTTACATTATTCACACATTTCTAAATATATCAGCAAATGTGTTCTATTATATTCTGTTGCAAATTCCTTTACCACAATAAGTAGTTCTGCCTTCTACATGGTACAGTCGTGTACAGCATCCAAATAGATGAATGCCTCATTAACAAAACCATACCACCGAATGCTTGATTTACGTGTTGTTTAAACAAAACACAGATGGGAATTCCTTATAGTGACAGCTGATTGACTCTGAGAGGAAGCTTCAGAGCTTGAGGTAAAGCAAACAGAAGTTAACCTGGTCAGTTATTAATGTAAGCAGGGGTGAATGCAGATGTGCCTGGTGGTCTATACACCCAAGTAAATAAATAAATCTGCAGGTCTCCAAGAATAAGGCTTGTTTTTATAGTTGCTCCTACTTATTTGCAAGACTGTTTTCCTGCTAGTGAGAGGCTGATTGCAAAAACGTGTTAAGAGGGTGCTGTAATTATCACACGCACACATGCAAATGCCATGTGGAAATCGGTCCTCATAGCACGCTAGTCCTCACAGTGGTGTGTGTCTTGTTTTGGCAGTGGTTACCAACACTGGGAGGAGCTACCAGTGTATGTGAAAAAATAAAACACACACACACTAAAAATAGTTAGACTTTGAAATGTACTGATTTATGCAAAGAAGAGGAATTCCAAAATGACCCAGTGGGGGCAGGTTTGTGTTTCTGGGCATGTTTGGAATGTGTCACGTGGAAGGTGAGTGAAGGCCCTCGAGAGAGTGAAACGCTGGAGAATGACGTCAACAAGCGGCATCTCAGTCTGGCAGAATGAGTGACGTGCCTTGGAATGTGTCACGTGGAAGGTGAGTGAAGGCCCTCGAGAGAGTGAAACGCTGGAGAATGACGTCAACAAGCAGCATCTCAGTCTGACAGAATGAGTGACGTGCCTTGGAATGTGTCACGTGGAAGGTGAGTGAAGGCCCTCGAGGGAGTGAAACGCTGGAGAATGACGTCAACAAGCAGCATCTCAGTCTGGCAGAATGAGTGACGTGCCTTGGAATTCCAGCCACGGACGCCCGAGTCTCACGACAATGAACAGATGCCCCTCTGACCCACATATGAATGTGAGGGGAGGCTACCAGCAGCACAACATGAGAGAGACAGGGAACCCATCACTCGAAGCTCCGTGTAAACATAGATCCGAGTAACGCTGCAGGACTGCGCCACAGCAGACGTTCAACCTCCAACAAGATATCCCCACCCCAGGTCTTTTAATACTTGATTTTTAATAAAATATTACCCAATGCATCAGATAAGTGCCAGGTTTCCCAATGTACACCAAGCCAAACATAACAGCATTTAGACGAGAAGCAACACAGAGAGTAGCCTGTCCACATGTTGACAGAGTGCACACTATACGTCTCCCTGCTACAATTAGGGTAATAAACAAGCATTGGCATAGCCAATAGATCTCGCTTTTGGGTTCTTATAAGTGTTTAGCCATGCAACAGTTTATGTTGTTGCACAAAGGATATTGTGCTGCATAACGAAATACTTATAAGGTTCCAAAAGCGAGACCTATTGGCTATGCCAATGCTTGTTTGCAGGGGTGGTTGATTGTGTAGGCAGGGCCTGACACTACGAAGGTTGCAGATTTTACAAGCAATGCCTGGGTTCACAGTTAGCACCAATTAATCTCAAGAATGGAACAAAGATCAAGGATGATGAATTATTCGAAATTCTCACATCCCCGTGGCAGGAAGGAACATTGAATATTGATCGTAGGCACACATTTGTGCCAAAATAGAAGCTGGAATGAAGGAAAAAAAACGACAATAGATTTAAAGTGGCCCTTAAAAATGTCAAACTCGTTCAGAGGACAGTATGTGCTGAAATGTGACCACGTACAAAGGGATGTGTTCCAGCAGCCGCAATGGATGTCACCTGATAACAGACCGTCAGACCTTTCAATAAAATCCCAAACTCTAGTCTGTGAAAGGCAAAGCCAGTATGGCTACTATGGCAACATATAGGCTGGACGTTCCACTGCATGTATTTGAAAGCCTCATCAGAAGAAACATATCGGACTTTGCTCTTTTGTAGCGCCGAGCGCTGGCTCTCAGGCTGCGCAGGCGCTTTTTAAAAGCTGCATTTTGTTCGGAACAACATGAAAGAAAGTTGAATTATTGCAAAGTATTCGCATGGCCTGTACCTGATTGGAGGGGAATTTGAGTAACTCAGATAACAAGTTACCCTGGTCCAAGACGCGCTCTGTGGTGAGGGAGGGGGAAGGAGTTGAGGCGTGGGCGGGCCGAAAGTGAAAATACACACGATCTTGCGGTGAGGGAGGGGGTTGGAGTCGAGGTGTGCTTTCAGAATCTGCGCAAAGCACACATTTGTGCTTTTAAACTTGATGCATTTCTTTTCTAAATACAGCGCAGCTGTGTGGCTGATTGTATGCCTTTTGAAAGTATTTATGTTAAAGGCAGCCCATGACGGATGCTGTGATTAACATAAATACTGAAAGGTTTGTCAGAAAGGTGCTATAGAGAGATGAGGTGCATTGTTGGAGAGTGGTAGTGAGGGAATTCATGGAGAAGGAGGAGATGGGGCGCCAAAAAAGACGGTTGCACAGTGTGCGACGCATGCTAGGGCTATCCCTGGGTGGGAGTGTTAGCCCCCCCTCCCCCGAAGGCTGGATCTAGTTGCTCCCCTGATCACAGCGACCGTCATGGGCAGCATTTAACATAAATTCTTTCAAAAAGCAAACCATCTGTCATGCATTTAGAAAAAAAATGCAGCAAGTTTTATATAGTACAAATTCAACCCAAAATTATTGGGAGTGATTTACATGATTTTTTTTGTATGCATGGAGAGATTAATTGATTTGCAGAGAATCACAGAATGCTAGTCTGACCCGAGACACAACACCCATCTCCTAAATCGGCAGCTTGAGTATTAAGCCACAACGTCTACCACAAAAGCGTAAGCATTTTCAATATTATATACAACTTTCTGCAATGAACAACCATTGACAAAGCCAATAGTCCTGGTTTCTTGTAGGTGTAATGTTACTTGTATTATATATCTGCATGCAATGACAGAAGAAGCAAAACATTCATTGGGTGGCACACTATGAAAATCATAGATTTCTGCCTTAATTGCTTTTAAGCCACGCCCTTCATGAATGAATGAAAAATGTTTTTATTATGCGCATAACTTTGCCCAATGGGCGTCAAGGCGCCTAAACATCAGAATCACATCTTATCACTCCATGGAGCATTCAATCAAAGGTAGGACTTCCTAATGAACCAGGTTTTCAGTTCCTTTTTGAACAGATCAATTGATGGCAACCTCTTAATCTCAATTGGAATAGAATTCCAAAGCTGAGGGGCCACAACTGAAAAGGCCCTAGCTCCCCATCTAGCCAGCCTAACACGTGGCACGACAAGTTGAAGAAGTTCAGCGGATTGAAGGCCTCTAACTGGAACATAACGGGCGAGTAAGGAACTAATCCCACTCGTTGATCCCTCCGCCAATGCTCTATAGGTCATACAAAGAATTTTAAAAGAAATTCTATGCTGCACTGGAAGCCAATGAAGGTCTTTCCTGGCTTTAGTGGCAGATGACACCTTGGGAAGGGCCAGTACAAAACGTGCAGCCGCGTTCTGCACAATTTGCAGTCGGTGTACGTGGCTCTTGTTGGACTCCATATACAAGGAATTACAATAATCCAACCTGGAGCCAACAAGAGCGACTGCAATTTGTTTACGAGCTTGGGGAGAAAGATATTCGCGGATTCTATTAAGAGTCCTAATCACACCCCAGCAAGTGGCCACGGTCCTGTTAACTTGAAGGGACATAGAGAGTGAGGTGTCAAATATCACACCTAGATTTCTGGCTGATTGAGATGGAGTGGGGCAGATGCCAAGAGAAGAAGGCCACCACTCGCTCGACCAAACATCCTGGTTCTTTCCAAAGACCAGTACCTCTGTTTTTTCGCCATTGAGCTTCAGGGAATTAACAGTCATCCAGTCTGCCACCAACTGCATGCATACCCTAAAGCTCGAGGCGGATGTTGCCACAGAGGAATGAGCCAGAGACACCATGATTTGAGTGTCATCGGCGTAGGATACGTTATGTTATGTTATGTTATGTTACTTTATTTCTTTTATAGCGCACGGCAACTCCAAAGGAGCGTCCCGGCGCTTTGGCAAAGAAAGACAGCATAGAAAGCAACCACACAACAGAAAAAACAGAAAGAAAGACTATTTCCTAAAAAGCCATGTCTTCAGATCCTTTCTAAAAGTCAGAAGACAGGGGGCCGATCTCAGGGACACTGGTAATTCGTTCCATGCCTTGGGTGTCAGATAGCGGAAAGAACGACCTCCCAATCGTGCACGACGAATTACAGGAACATTAAGCAAAGACAGACCAGATGACCTGAGATTCCTGCTTGGCACATACCGGAAAATGCGTTTCCCAATATATTTGGGGCCAATACCATGAAGGGCCTTGAAGGCTACAGTCAGGCATTTAAAAAGGACACGCTTGGAGATAGGTAGCCAATGAAGAGTGTTCAATAAGGCCGTGGCGCCAGCTCTCCTTGGGAGTCCAAAAATGGCACGGGCTGCCGAATTCTGGACTACTTGCAAACGGGTCATAAGATATTTTGGTAGACCCAGAAAGAGAGCGTTTGCGTAGTCCAGTCGCGACCCGATTAATGCCTGTACGACTGTTTTCCTGTGATTGAGTGACAGTAGAGGGAGAAATTTCCTCAACATCCGTAAGATGCCGAAGCACTTCCCAACAATGGACAAGATGTGGGGTCCAAAGGATAAATCACAGTCCACTATCACTCCCAGATTCTTCGCCTTCACAGCAACCTTGTCAGGAGGAAACATATCCTGAGACCACCAGGATTTCCAGTCATGTTCCGGTGCGCAACCGAAAAAAAGCAACTCTGACTTGTCAGAGTTGCATTTTAAGCCATGACCTCTAAACCACTCAAACACCGCACCAAGGCAATCCCTGATCTTTATGCCATCAAATGACCCCTCCCTGTCACAAGTGAACAGGAGTTGGGTGTCATCAGCGTAAGACACGATCCGGGCGCCAAAAGATTCCGCGACTTCCGCCAGAGGGGCCATAAAGATGTTAAACAGCATAGGGCTGAGAATGGAGCCCTGCGGGACTCCCACCTCTAGCGGAGCCATATCAGCGGAAAAAGGAGGCGCCCAGATCGTTTGTCGGCGGTCGGCCAGAAATGATTTTAGCCAATTCCACACCGTTCCTCGAAGGCCACACTCCCAGAGTCTTACAAGGAGGGCATCATGGGGAACGGTGTCGAAAGCCGCCGACAAGTCAAGCATAACTAACACGGCCTTTCCCCCCGAGTCGAGTACTTCCCTGATAGCATCAGTGACCTCCAGCAGCGCCGACTCCGTGCTAAAATTAGCACGGAAGCCGGACTGCGAGGAGTGCAATAGGTCGTTTCCTTCGATGAAACTGGAAATTATCCTATGCACATACCGCTCGGCCACTTTTGCCAGAGCAGGGAGAAGGGAGATTGGCCTGTAGTTGGCATGTATCAAGGGGTCCAAGGTGGGTTTTTTGAGCAGTGGTAAAATCATGGCGCTCTTCCAGGCCTGAGGCACCTCCCCTGTCGACAGAGATGTATTCAGCAGGGGGTTCACCAAGATGTTAATGGCGGGAGCCACTTTCCCCAAGCATTTAGCCGGACATGGGTCTAGAGGAGAGCCGGATTTCAGGCCGGACAACAACTCTAAAGATGTACTAAGATCCATAGGCGGAAATGCAAAGAGGAGAGGGCCATGGTCGTCCACAGAACAAGGTGGCAGTAGATGACTCACAACCGATTGCGCACTAGAGAGAGAGGCCTGGATGGCTGTAATCTTACTGACAAAGAAGGTGGCAAGTTGTTGTATCCACGCATCCGTATGAGCGTGGCTAGGGGTACAAACCACAGGAGAGATAAAATCCTGGACCACTTTGAAAATTTCTACCTCCATCCCCTGCGATCTTATTAGTCTAGCAAGGGGGGCCACATAGATGTTAAACAGGGTCGGGCTCAAGGCCGACCCTTGTGGCACCCCGCATTGCAAAGACTTGGCAGGGGAGAGGTAGTTCCCAAGCATCACTCTCTGCTCTCTTTCTAAAAGAAAAGAGTTCAAAAGACTCAGGGCCGATCCCTCAACCCCTGCCTCCCTGAGCCGAGATGTTAAAATGGCGGGAGACAAGGTATCGAATGCGGCCGAGAGATCAAGTAGGACCAAGACAGTAGTTTGGCCAGAGTCCACTTTACGCCGGATCTTGTCGGCCACAAGGGTCAGAGCAGACTCTGTGCTGTGATGTTTTCGGAAGCCATGTTGTGTGTTGTCTAAATATCCAGAATGGTCAAGAAAGGAGGACAAATGAAGGTTTAGGTGTGCTTCCAACATTTTTGCAGGAGCAGGGAGAAGGGAGATCGGCCTAAAGTTTTTTAAAAGGCCAGGGTCAAGGGATGGTTTTTTAAGGAGAGGCTTTACAATAGCCTTCTTCCATACCGTTGGAAAAGAGCCCTGGGTAATAGATTTGTTCATAACCATGAGCATGGGAGGAAGAAGACTACTTCTACACTCTTTAAGTTTTTTAAGAGGTAGAGGATCCATAGGGGAAGAAGATTTGGTCCTGTCCAGTAAGAGATTCAATCCCTCCAACGACAGGGGGGGAAATTCCGTTAGAGATGGATTAGGAGAATCTTTACTGAAAGAATCAAGACTGGATATCCCGGTGGAAATACTCTGATCCAATGAAAGGCGCTCGACATCCAAAGAAGCATAGATATCAAAGATCTTCTTATGGAAAAAGTCAGAGATCTTATTGCATAGTTCCTGTGAATTAACTACAGGATCAGGGAGTTGAAGGGAGCATAGTGAGTCGGCAATTTTAAACAGCTCCCTAGGAGATGAAAGAGAGCTGGTGAGATTGGAGAAGTATTCCTGCTTCTCCTTTACCACTCTCTGTTTATACTCCTGTAATGCAGACTTGTGAGCCTCTCGATCCCTAGAATCCCATGATTTCCTCCACCTTCTCTCAATGCACCTACATCCCTGCCTCAAGAGTCTCAGCTGGCTAGAGAACCAAGGTGCAGTAGGCTTCCGCCGTGCTACATATCGCAGAGAAGCAGGGGCAAGTTTATCAACAGCACTGGCGATGGAATTCGTCAGATCTAAAGCTGCCTCGCCTGCATCCTTATGGGCAAGAGAATCAGTAGAGGAGACAAAGGAGACAAGAACCTTGTCCGTAACGTTCCTTAAATTTCTCCTAAGAGTGTGTGAGGAAATGGTCTGATTGACAGAACAGGGGGCAGGAAGAACAAATTCCAGCGGAACTGCAAAGTGGTCTGTCCAAACCAGTGGAAGGGGGGGGCCAGTCGACAGTCTGGCATCATTAGAAAAAACCCCATCAAGTATATGACCAGCCGTATGAGTAGGACTGCTCATAAGTTGACGAAGGTCACAAGCTCCAAGTGACTCAACCAGAGATGTAGTATCATTTGAATTGGTGTCCTCAAGATGAAAATTCAAATCGCCCAAGATGGTAAAACAAGGCTTACCGAAATAGGGTTCAGGAATTCTCAATAGATCCGCGGGGAAGCCAGATCTAAGGCCCGGATGCCTATATATTAAGATCCCTGTAAAAGATGCAGACGGGGCACAAGTGATACAGAAATAGAAAGCTTCAAAGCGATCTTGGGGCATGGATAGAAGTTTGATGTTGCATGGGAAGGAGGATCTAGAAAGAATAGCAATCCCTCCGCCTCTGCGGAGCAGTCTATCCTGCCTGTGCAATGAATAGCCATCAGGAATGGCCATCAGCAAATTGTGACCAGAAGTGTCAGATGCCCAGGTCTCAGTAATGAACACCCAGTCAGGTTGTCGCGCATCAACAAAATCGTGGAAAGCCACATTGTGCTTGACGAGTGAGCGCGCGTTAATAAGGAAACCAGTTCTTGAAGAGGTGGATGGTCGAGTTAGATGGGGCAACGAATTAATCGAATCGTTAGATACAAAATTAAAGGAAGTGGAATATACGCTACAACACCGGGAATGCAGAATCCCTTCAGGCGAGAAGCGATGTGAGCAAGACGACGAGCGTGGTTTAAGTGAAAGGAAATTAACCCTAGAGTATTGTCTACTTGCCTCAGAAGATGAAAATGGAGTAGCAGCCGGGTCCAGCCCGACCTGCAGCCCGTCCTTCATTGCATTGGTCACACGTTTTGAGAGACACCCTAGTGTTTTCATCCAACTTAAAGGCCGGGTCTACACGCGTGGCCAGGTTCTTGGAGCACATAGTCTTGGCTGCATCACACAGAGACCTTACTCTCTCGCACACAGAGCAAAAAAAATTGAGGGAATATTGCTTGTGTGGCATTGTAATTAAATTAGTTACTGTGTTTTTGAAATCATCCCCACATTTCCCAGGTGTTGTAGCCCTGGCGTAATATTGCAGCAAACGCTCCTTGCATCGTCACTAAAAAACATTAACAAAGCCAAATATCTCTCACATTACATAAGAGGTATTTGGCTTTGTCAATGCTTATTTAGACATACTGCTAAGTACGCAAGCTGCTGTGCAACATGGCCTAAAGAGTAACATAGTACAAGGCCGCAGTGCACTTGTTTTACTTTACTTTAAGCTGTATTTCACAGCAGTCCACAGTGCTGTGCAGCATATCTGAACAAACATTGGCAAAGCCAAGAGACTTTGCATGGGTGAAATCTATGCGTTTTAATATAGCACGGACTTTACCCGAAGGTGTCAGAGCGCTTCACAATAGGAACAGTAATGATTAGGAACAGTAATGATACGTGAAAACATAACAAGTGAACAAATTACAAAAGCAAACGTTACATTACAGGAGGAAAAAGTGACAATTGTGAGGTAAAATACTGCAATAAATGGCGGACACTGAAACACAAGAACAAACGTTACGTAGGCAATGGTGGCACTTGTGCAAGTATCAAAAGCAAACAAAATGCAAGAGGAGCAAACAGTGTGTTACAAGAGAAAAGTGACGTGTGCATGTTACAAAAGAGAACCAGACACAGGTACAAGGATAAAACTGCAATAAATGGCAAACACTCCAACCACATGAACACACTGGAAGGCACTGCCATAGTCAAGGAGAATAGAATATTCAACAGTGGGAGGTCTTCCTTCAGATAACAGAGAGGGCGTGGATTACATTTGGAAGTGTCTTTGGGTCAATGCTCGATGACAGAGATGAACCCCCCTCCCCCTCCCCATCCTATGACACGACACCCCTCCCCCCCAGCCTCCCCTCTGACTCACCAGCCTCACAGCGCCTGGAGATGAAGCCTCCGCTTCGAGGCGCCCCCGGGGCTGCAGCGCCACTGTCTGCGACGCACACGTCTTGGCTGCGGCAACAGAGGACGTCACTTCCGGAGGTAGTGAATGCGGATCTGCGCATGCGCCATCCACTGGCTACGGTTTTATGAGGAAGTGAGCGCAGTGAAGGTGTGAGTGTAGATCTGCGCATGCGCAACTCGGGTTAGGTGTTTGTGAAAAGATCGAATGTTAACTGCGCATGCGCAGATCTTCAGCTACTAGTTGGCATCAAGACTGACGTTTAAGGGTCTGCGCATGCGGAGTGCGACCAGTGTGCTGCACGGATATCTGACCCCTGACCCCGGGTTTGCTGCAGACAGAGCAGGATCCCCGGGTCAGGGGTGAGTGCAGCGTCATCACGGTTTGTGTTGATGGGATTTCACAAGCACCAGAGAGAGCTGAGCCAGACCCTGGGGCAGGGGGGTCAGTGGACACCCGGGGGGGGGGAGGTGAAGGGTTCTATGGGGCCCCCTGGGGTGGAGGGGCAGGAGGTGAAGGATTCTATGGGCTCCCCTGGGGGGGGAGGGGCAGGAGGGGAAGGATTCTATGGGCCCCCTGGGGGGAGGGGCAGGAGGGGAAGGATTCTATGGGGCCCCTGGGGGGGGGCAGGAGGGGAAGGGTTCTATAGGCCCCCTGGGGGGGAGGGGCAGGAGGTGAAGGATTCTATGGGGCCCCTGGGGGGGGGCAGGAGGGGAAGGGTTCTATGGGCCCCCTGGGGGGGAGGGGCAGGAGGTGAAGGATTCTATGGGGCCCCTGGGGGGGAGGGGAGGGGCAGGAGGTGAAGGATTCTATGGGGCCCCCTGGAGGGAGGGGCAGGAGGGGAAGGATTCTATGGGCCCCCTGGGGGGGAGGGGCAGGAGGGGAAGGATTCTATGGGGCCCCTGGGGGGGCAGGAGGGGAAGGGTTCTATGGGCTCCCTGGGGGGAGGGGCAGGAGGTGAAGGATTCTATGGGGCCCCGGGGGGAGAGGTGAAGGGTTCTATGGGGCCCCCTGGGGTGGAGGAGCAGGAGGTGAAGGATTCTATGGGGCCCAGGGGGGAGGGGCAGGAGGTGAAGCGTTCTATGGGCCCCCTGGGGGGAGGGGCAGGAGGTGAAGGATTCTATGGGGCCCGGGGGGAGGGGCAGGAGGTGAAGCGTTCTATGGGCCCCCTGGGGGGAGGGGCAGGAGGTGAAGGGTTCTATGGGGCCCCTGGGGGGAGGGGCAGGAGGTGAAGGGTTCTATGGGGCCCCTGGGGGGAGGGGCAGGAGGTGAAGGGTTCTATGGGGCCCCCTGGGGGAGGGGCAGGAGGTGAAGGATTCTATGGGGCCCGGGGGGAGAGGAGGGGCAGGGGAGGAAGAGTTCTATGGGCCCCCTGGGGGGAGGGGCAGGAGGGGAAGGATTCTATGGGGCCCCTGGGGGGGGGCAGGAGGGGAAGGGTTCTATAGGCCCCCTGGGGGGGAGGGGCAGGAGGTGAAGGATTCTATGGGGCCCCTGGGGGGGGGCAGGAGGGGAAGGGTTCTATGGGCCCCCTGGGGGGGAGGGGCAGGAGGTGAAGGATTCTATGGGGCCCCTGGGGGGGAGGGGAGGGGCAGGAGGTGAAGGATTCTATGGGGCCCCCTGGAGGGAGGGGCAGGAGGGGAAGGATTCTATGGGCCCCCTGGGGGGGAGGGGCAGGAGGGGAAGGATTCTATGGGGCCCCTGGGGGGGCAGGAGGGGAAGGGTTCTATGGGCTCCCTGGGGGGAGGGGCAGGAGGTGAAGGATTCTATGGGGCCCCGGGGGGAGAGGTGAAGGGTTCTATGGGGCCCCCTGGGGTGGAGGAGCAGGAGGTGAAGGATTCTATGGGGCCCAGGGGGGAGGGGCAGGAGGTGAAGCGTTCTATGGGCCCCCTGGGGGGAGGGGCAGGAGGTGAAGGATTCTATGGGGCCCGGGGGGAGGGGCAGGAGGTGAAGCGTTCTATGGGCCCCCTGGGGGGAGGGGCAGGAGGTGAAGGGTTCTATGGGGCCCCTGGGGGGAGGGGCAGGAGGTGAAGGGTTCTATGGGGCCCCTGGGGGGAGGGGCAGGAGGTGAAGGGTTCTATGGGGCCCCCTGGGGGAGGGGCAGGAGGTGAAGGATTCTATGGGGCCCCGGGGGGAGAGGTGAAGGGTTCTATGGGGCCCCCTGAGGTGGAGGGGCAGGAGGTGAAAGATTCTATGGGCTCCCCTGGGGGGGGAGGGGCAGGAGGTGAAGGGTTATATGGGCCCCCTGGGGGGAGGGGCAGGAGGTGAAGGGTTCTATGGGGCCCCCTGGGGGGAGGGGCAGAAGGTGAAGGATTCTATGGGGCCCCGGGGGGGAGGGGCAGGAGGTGAAGGGTTCTATGGGCTCCCCTGGGGGGGAGGGGCAGGAGGTTAAGGATTCTATGGGACCCCCTGGGGGGGGGGCAGGGGAGGAAGGGTTCTGTGGGGCCCCCTGGGGGGGGCAGGAGGTGAAGGATTCTATGGGGCCCACTGGGGGGGAGGGGCAGGAGGTAAATCATTCTATGGGGCCCAGGGGGGGCAGGGGAGGAAGGGTTCATTGGGGCCCCCTGGGAGGAGGGGCAGGAGGTGAAGGATTCTATGGGGGCCCGGGGGGAGGGGCAGGAGGGGAAGGGTTCTATGGGGCCCCTGGGGGGGAGGGGCAGGAGGTAAAGGATTCTATGAGGCCCGGGGGGAGAGGAGGGGCAGGGGAGGAAGAGTTCTATGGGGCCCCCTGGGGGGGAGGGGCAGGAGGGGAAGGGTTCTATGGGGCCCAGGGGGGGTAGGGGCAGGAGGGGAAGGATTCTATGGGGCCCCTGGGGGGAGGGGCAGGAGGGGAAGGGTTCTATGGGCCCCCTGGGGGGGAGGGGCAGGAGGTGAAGGATTCTATGGGCCCCCTGGGGGGCAGGAGGTGAAGGATTCTATGGGTCCCCCTGGGGCGGGCAGGAGGTGAAGGATTCTATGGGGCCCCCTGGGGGGGCAGGAGGTGAAGGATTCTATTGGGCCCCCTGGGGGGGAGTGGCAGAGGTAAAGGATTCTATGGGGCCCCCTGTGGAGGAAGGGGCAGGAGGTGAAGGGTTCTATGGGGCCCCCTGGGGGGGGCAGGAGGTGAAGGGTTCTATGGGCCCCTTGGGGGGGGGCAGGAGGTGAAGGGTTCTATGGGGCCCCCTGGGGGGAGGGGGGGGCAGGAGGTGAAGGGTTCTATGGGCCCCCTGGGGGGGGCAAGAGGTGAAGGGTTCTATGGGGCCCCCTACAGACAATGGAGTGCGGGACGACCGTGAATAGGCCAATGACTGTAACTACCAAAATACATGAATATATCATCATTTTGTCGGTCTTGAAATGCACACATGTTAATATGTAAAATCTTAAAAAAGTATAACAAATAAATACAGACAGACAACACATTGTCTCTATATTTCTGCAAATATCAGTAAAAACTGAAAGGGGGAGCCTTAGTAGTAATGGAAATCACAAAATTATCTCCACATTAAAATACTCAATATTTTACAATTGTCTTTATTACTTATAGTTCATTTTTCAAAAAACATTGGATTAAAAGGTTTTAAAGAATAGGGCAATCTTTGCTCTACTCTAAATTATATCCCTATTTCAAACTAGGTAATATTTTTGCAGAGAAAAGTGAGACATTTGTTCTCTTGCAGCAGGTACCGTTCATTTTCTATCTGCAGCTCCGACGTGACATCATACTATATTTGTCTAGCATTGAAGAGATTCCCACCTTTAGTTTACTAGAGGCCACAATTGCTATTTTACAATTACCCCAGAGCGGTAGAATATCTGCAATAAACAAGGTTGTCATCGTATATATCCCAGACACGTTTAATAAGCTGTCGGTAGCATGTGAGGGGGATCTGGGCCCCTGGAAGATGTTCTCTTTCATGCAGAGGATGGCTAGAGAAGGTACGCTTTCAACCGGGTATTGTATAATACCATTCAAATTACTTATTTTCATAGGGCTCCTTTAACCCCACCACAGCTGTGGTGAACACAGCATAGCCCTGGCCCATCCTGCCTCAGATGTCAAATAGAGGAAGGAGATTTATTCCTCAAGACTTGCTTGTGAGGAATTAACCATCCTTTCTGGAAGGTTTGGTAAATATGTGCAGAACAGAATGAGGAAGCCTGATCCCTCTAAGTCCTAAAATGACGCTGCAAATATCCTAGAGGATGAAGGGGCTCAGAGTGGAGAAGGTCCTGCAGGGATTGGCATTGGCCTTGGACAGACTGGGCAACAATCAAACATTTTATGGACAAAGCTGGTGGCCACGCAGGGTTTTAATGTCAAAAGTAGGCAAAGGCCATTATTGCCTAAAACTAAAAGACCAATAATGTTGATTCTGCTACTCAGAAGTGGTAGAAGTGGTACTTTACTTATGGAAATATTTTAGCTCTGATGAAAAGTGCGGGAAAGCCCCCTTTCAAAATACATTGAAAGTGCTTGGAGTCTGTAAGTGCTGCTCATGTAAAGCAGCGGGTGGGAGTACATGCAGCCTGGAAGACTCTTTTGGGCTGTCTAAGTGTACATAAGTCATAGATCACAGAGGGCTTAGAACACTGGCTTTCTAAGTGTGAAAATACATATGTGTTTCCAGAAAATCATAAAGAGTGAAGCATTGTTATTAGTAACAGCTGATTGCTAGTTCAGGTTGTTGTGCATTAACACATGCTCCAGCATGAAGTAGCAGAAGATTCCAACTAAAAACATTATACTAATTGTTATTATTTTTTAACCATATATTTATGGATTCTATTAAGACATTTTTCAAACACATCGGGAAGGTTATACCGTACTGACTTAAAATAAGTATTATTGTTACGTGATGAACCCAATATCTTTATAGGCGAATCTGTTTTTATACAATTATTTAGCTCAAAATGCTTATGATTGGCGTATAATAATGGTTAGAGATATCAGTCTGCCTCCCCCTGAATATGCGCTGTGGACCTCCAGGAGTCCACGGACCACAGTTAAGGACCACTGATCTACACGAATGACTTCTTACCAAATTCAGTATTCTAGCTACTTTTAGAGCAGCCTACCTTTCTGGGTTATGTGTATTTATTTTGTTTCAGCATAAATGTGCTTTCATGTAGAATCTGAGGCTTAAAACTAAGAAGTAAGTAAGTCTCTGTGGATGAACCCAGTGCCAGTCAGCGATGACTGGCCTAGAACAAACCGTAAGCACCATGAGCTCAAAAGATTAACAAGGGATTGAGTTGCACACTAATTCTAGCAAGACTGTCCTAGCCATTTCCAATGCATGATGCTACATGTAAGCAAACACATCTTTTACCCGCTGTAGAGTGCTTTTTTGCATGACAAGTTGCAGCCCAGTGCTTGGTCACCTTTGATATGTTTCATACTTTGTTATCTTCAGATGGGCAGGTCTTGGTGAGGGGTTGGTCATGTGCTGCCCCGGGCATGTACTGTACTAGTGAGTGAATCTCCTTCTTTCCCCTTTGGTCAGAGGTGGTCCTGGGCAAAAGTAATACAAGTGAGTAGTATTGTTCCGTGGCATACCCACATGATGGAAGACCTCACATACACTATATTTATCCTACAATGTCCGTGCACAAAGCAAACAATAATTAAAGCAAACGTTTCTAAAACAGGCTTCTCCAACTAGTAGCTTGTGATCTACTGGTAGCTCTCCAACTAGATAGAAGTAGCTCTCTTATGTGCATCCCAGCCTACTAAATTGGAACGTTTTTCTTTGTTGAATTAATATCTACAGACCTAATGAGTGTATTCAAGACAAAAAAGTGTTTTCAGAACTCATAAGTTAATGTTTAGAGACAAAAATGTCTGAATGTCCAAAATATATGTAAAGCTACTATCTGAGTGATAAATCATACACTATTACTGATATTACTACCTTAATGCTAGGGGCAGGGGCAGCTATGGATGTCATATTAACCTTATGGAGGCATTCCAATCTGAAAAGGTTTTTTTTACTTTACTGCTGTCAGTCCTGCCGGATGTACTGAAGTGATCACTGTGAGTAATCTTGCATGGGGGGGGGCACTAATGTGATCTTGCCTGATGTGGTTACTATATCAACACAAATAATAGTAGCTCACAATGATTTTAATTGAACATGAGTAGCTCTAAGTACACAAAAGGTTGGTGATCTCTACTGTAAAAGGACTAGATAGAAACTGTGCAAATATATTTGTACTGTTTAAAAACACCTAAACGTTAATAACCACTGATTTTATACTGACAAACCCCCGCTGCAGTTCACATCAAAAACTGAAAACAGGAAAGACTAAATGTATTGCAGAGTTTCTTTCACTTTGTTTTAAATGTGCAGTATAAGTCTTTCTAGATAGCATTAGGTCATAATTACAGTTTCTTTATATTGACTTGCTTTTTTTTGTTACAGGTGAAAGGAATGCTTTAGGAATGGAAGATGGAAAGGGCATTAGGATATATTTTTTTAAAGCAAAAGTCTGCAAGGCTGGGCATTGAAAATTCATCCCATGAAGATCCGTTCAAAAAACAAAAAGATATCTTAATCTATACAATGAAGTAGCATGAAAACAAATACTCTGCTTGAAAAGACTAACGTGAGAGACACTAGGGAACAGAGAACTTTCTAAATGTACTAAAACACTCAAAGCTGTTTCTTATAGCATTCTATAAAGAGTGGATGAAGTCAGCATAGAAGAAAGACAATATGTATTTATTATAAGACGGGTTTGAACATAAATCTCACGCAATGGAAAGACATAAGTATTCAGAATGTGATAAAACATTCAGGGCCACTGGCCGTCTACAAGTACACAAGGTCGCCCAAGCAAGACTCAGAACATGTAAATGCAGGGAATGTGGGCAGACATTCAATCAAACAAGTCTTGACACCTGGAAGAAGTTACATTAATGTACTGAATGTCAGAAGGCAGTGCATGCAAAAGGACACCTACCGGGACAACAGACAAGCCCTGCTGAGGAAAACACATTCACTACAAAAGGCAACTTGCAGGCATATCAGAATGGTTATGCTGATGGGAAACCTTTTAACCTAACTGAATGTAATCCAGCATTCATTACAAAGACAGACTTAATACGACAACAAAACATCCACATTGGGAAAAAGCCCCATGAATGTAGAGAATGTGACAAGATATTCATCAGAAAGGCAAACTTAATGCGACTTCTGAAAATTCACTCTGGAGAGAAGCCATATAAATGTACAGAATGTGACAAGGCATTCTATAGAAAAGAGTTGTTAAAGCAACATCAGAAATTCCACACTGGAGTGAAACCCTTTTGTTGTAGTGAATGTGACAAGGCATTCGTTGCTAAGGGAGCGCTAATGCATCATCTGAAAATTCACACGGAAGAGAAACCATATAAATGTACAGAACGCAAAAAGGCATTCATTTCAAACACAAACCTAATGCAGCATCTGAATATACACACTGGGGAGAAACCATTTAAATGTACAGAATGTGACCAGGCATTTGCTGCAAAGGCAAACCTGATGCGACATTGGAAAATGCATACCGAAGAGAAGCCATATAAATGTACTGAATGTGACAAGGCATTCGTTGAAAAGGAATCCCTAATGCGACATTTGAAAATCCACACTGGAGAGAAACCATATAAATGTACAGAATGTGACAAGGCATTCATTACAAAAAAAGAGCTAATACGACACCATACAGTCCACACAGGGGAGAAACCATATAACTGTACTGAATGTAACAAGGCATTTGTTACAAGGGGAGAGGTACATCGACATTATGCAATCCACAATGGGGAAAACCCGTATGAATGTGCTGCATGTGACAAGACATTCTTCACAAAAGCACTGTTAAACCAACATCAGAAAATCCATAGTGGAAATAAACCATACGGTTGCAGTGAATGTGACAAGGCATTCATTACTAACAGAGAACTAATACGACATCAGAGAGTCCACACTGGAGAGAAACCATATGAATGCAGTGAGTGTGACAAGGCTTTCAGTACAAGTGCATCCCTAATACGACATCAGAGAGTGCACACTGGAGAGAAACTATATAAATGCACTGAATGTGACAAGGCATTCATTACAAAAGGAGCCCTTATTCTACATCAGAGATGCCATACTGGAGAGAAACCATATGAATGCACTGAAGGTGACAGGGCATTCATTGCAAAAAGCTATCTCTTGCAACATCAGAAAATCCACACCGGAGACAAACCATATAGTTGTAGTGAATGTGAGAAACCCTTCTTTACAAAAACCTATCTCTTGCGACATCAGAGAATCCACACCGGAGAGAAACCATTTGCTTGTAGAGAATGTGAAAAGGCTTTTGTTACAAAATTGCAATTAAACCAACATCAGGAATTCCACTCTGGGGAGAAACCATACCGTTGTGGTAAATGTAAGAAGGCGTTTTTTACAAAATTGCAATTAAAACAGCATCAAAAATTCCACTCTGGAGTGAAACCATATGGTTGTAGTGAATGTGAGAAGGCATTTGTTACAAAAGGGGAATTAAAGCAACATCAGAAAACTCACAATGGAGAGAAACCATATGATTGCTCTGACTGTGGCAAGGCATTCACTGCAAAGCACACCCTTTTAATACATCAGAAAAGACACACTGGAAAGAAACCATTTGGCTGCAGTGAATGTGAGAAGGCGTTTATTACAAAATAGCGGTTAATGCAACATCAAGAAACCCACACTGGGAAGAAATATCAATGCCATGAATGTGACAAGGCATTTTTTGCAAAGGGAAGCCTAACGCGACATCAGAAAGTTCACACTGGAGAGACACCGTATAAATGTACTGAATGTGACAAAGCATACACGCTAAAGCACCAACTAGAACAACATCAGGAAATCCATACCCGAAACAAACGCTATTGTTGTAGTGAGTGTGACAAAGCATTCTTCAGAAAACAACACTTAATGGTACATCAGAATACCCACACTGGAGAGAAACCATATAAATGCACTGAATGTGACAAAGCATATAGTAGAAAACACCAGTTGTGGGAACATCAGAAAACCCACACAGGAGAGCGACCATATCAATGTATTGAATGTGGCAAGGCATTTAGGAGAAAGACACACCTAATGCAACATCTGAACGTCCACACAGGAGAGAAACTGTATAAATGTACTGAATGTGAAAAGGCATTCACTTTAAAGCACAAGCTAGTGCAACATCAGAAAATCCACACTGGCGAAAAACAATATGATTGAAGTGAATGTGAAAAGGGTTTTCCAAGGGACTGCCTAATGCTACTTCTGAAAGTCCACACTGGGGAGAAACTATATGAATGTACAGAATGTTACAAGACATTTGTTGCAAAGAACATCCTAATGCAGCATCAGAAAGTCCACGGGAAAGACCCTATTGATCTACTGAATAGGACAAGGCATTCGATTTAAAGCACCTATTAGAACCATCTCAGAAAATCCACACCGGGAAGTAACCATTTGCTTGTAATTGGTGTTACAGGACATTCATTAGAAACAACACTGCAATATCATGGAACCCAAACAGAAGAGAAACCATGTGAATTCATACCAGGGCGAAATTCTATCAATGTACTCAATCTGACAAAGCATTTGTTGAAAGGTGAGGACTATTTTTAGATTGGTAGGTTCATACGGGGTGGAAACCACTCCGCTGATCGGAATGAGCCCTAATATGACAAGTCATTTAATCACCAAAAGGAAGACTGTTTTCTGATTTGACATTTTCCACAGGGCGAAGCCACATCAGTGTACTAAATGTGACGCAGCATACATTACATAGACTGGGCTACTATATTATTTGAAATCTAACACTGGTGAGAACTCTATTAAATTTACTGAATGTGAAAATACTTTCATCATAAACTCATCACTAAATAAACATCTGCATCTCCACAAGGGGAAGGAATCATATGAACTTGCTGAATGTGACAATGTGATTTAGAAATAATAAGCTAATGCAATAGCAGGACACCAACACTGGGGAGAAACCATACGAATGTACCAAATGTGATCAAAATGTAATTATGAAAGGAAACATACTAGGTCATCAGAATGTCCACACCTGAGAGAACACTTATGAATGTGTTTGAATGTGACGAGGCTCAGTGTGCCCACCAGGCACAAAACAAGAGTTTTCTGACTCGGACAAGACATTCATTAGAAAGGAATATATAATGTAACATGAAAGCTCACACCAGACAGAAACCACTAGAATGAAATGAATGTGAGAAAGTATTTACTATAAAGTGCACTCTAGTGGGTTATCTCATATCACACAATGGATGAAGGGTAGGATGACCAAATTATTAAAAACCAAACTCTGGGAAATTTGGCAAATATATAAGTAGAACTAATAGTTTTAGAGCGACTAAAGAGCACAGAACAGCTCAATTGAGAGCACTTATCAATTGACAGCACTCGTCAGCATACAAATCACAGAAATGAGGGTATATGGTGAATTCAATGCAGCCTTTATACTCCATATTATATGTAATGCAGATTGCTATCTGTTTGAGCCTTCTAACTGATTCTGCACTGAGACAGAAAAACACATTCATTTAGGGGCGTGGCCTGATGAGATGGCAGACTAGATGTGCCTCTGTGGAGCTCCCGGACCAAGCACGATAATCCTGCACTATCCTTATACACAGACCGTAATCTAGCAGCATAACTCCTGCTAACAGCACCAACGAGGGGTGCGTGTGCCCAACTAAAGGCTGAAGACCATGGCAAAGCCTAAACACGCCACAGGAGTGCAGTCGGTGGACCAATGTGGCTGAGGGCTGCTGAAGTCAGTAGGCGGGTGTGACCTGTGTCAGTATTGGAGGGGCCCGGAAAGGGTCCTCTAAGGTGAGCATCATCCTGTCCTGATAATATACAAGTGCCGGACACAGAAGCCCTGCCGGCGATTGGGGGCTGCGGCAGGACCAGAGCCTACCGCTAGTGACTGGATGGCAGCCATCCATTGCAGAGGCCTGTTGGAGCCAGTGGATGGACTCAGCCCATAGTTTAGTCGGAGTGGCCTGGAGGGTGTTAGGCTGGGCATGCGCCATCCGGACTTGACCTCTGCCTCTAACCTGCACTGGGGCGGGGGTGAGTCCTTGCTGGAGCAGCAGCTGTGGATGGTGAGAGTAAGACCCCTGAGTTCTTTTTTGGCTCCAGGGGGCCCTGTGAAACTGTTGCTGGAGTTGAGCCTGGGGTTGGCATGACATTCTGCATCGGAGCGGGCCTCTGGTGATCCTTCTGAGCTAGGTTGGCTGAAAGGCAACATAAGACATGAGAGCAGGGTGCCAGGCAGGGACTCAGAGTGATGCTGCTGACTGAGGGGAGGCACACCATAAAGGCTCTCTGTCTTGTTGTGAATGTATCTAGGACCCTAATTAAATATTCCCGATTCATGCCCTTGTGTGGTTATAACAAAACATATCCTTATAAAGGCATAAGAATCATGTCCATATTTAGTCATAGCCCATGCAGTCCAAATACGGCAAGGCTACTCCCATAGACTCCTCGAAAGTACAACGCGTTCTTTAAACAAACCAAGCCTCCAGAAGCCCGGGAATTCCCCCTGCTTTTGTTTTGATTTGCACAAGAACTGATGGAGTCCAGAGAGAACTGTTAGTTCTTAGTGACGTCTTATGTCCAACCTTACGTCAAACTCGGCACCTTTCAGGTATAAATATACCAACGTTGCCTTAAGCAAACACACGGTGGTTTGGAGCAGAGCGGCTATCTACTTGCCCGACGCCCAGCTGATGCGAGTGCTGAAGGAAGCCGACCCTCCTATTTGACGCACTGAGAGAGACGCTGTCTTTTCTCCTGCCGAGAAATTCCAGCTCCGGTGTTTCCAGTCACCCTTGCGGGTTGCTGGGAGATCGAGTCCTGAGAGAGAGATACAAGACCTCCTTCATTTTAAAAACCAAGGTACAGAGCTGATTAGATCTTAAGAAAATTCTTGATTCAGATTCTTGGCAAAAAAACAACTTAACTTAAACTGCAACTTACTTACTCCTTCCCACGTATTAGGCTTAGGTCAGGTACACCGGGGTAGGCGTATCTTAGAAGCACCAGTTGAGTACGTTAGTCAATGTTTTTATGTATGTATATATTTTATCCATTTTAAAGTATCATATGGCTCAGAAACCATATCAATGCTTTTACAGTATTATTTCATAATACTACTTTTACTGTAGCACTTTACTTCATGATAAGTATTGCAATTGTGGCAACTCACTTTTCTTGCATCAGAAAGAGGACGGCTCAATAAATAACACCTTTTATTGAAAACGCCCGTCTCTCTATTTCTCTGCACTCTGGTGAAACTAAGCATGCACGATTGACTGAGTGAAATAGCTATCTATTGTTTTCACAGGACTCTGGAGATACACTCCTTATTTTGGGGGGAGCAAAGTTGTCATGTTTATGCGGTTGTCAGAAACTAATCCCTTCTTGTCTAATCAGGAAAGTTAACTCCTTCCTGAACATTCAAGAACGTTTCTAGTGACCTCTGAGCTAGCTGGCAAACCTAATTAAGTCTAACACATGCAGTAGAGACCTAGATGACCTCAGTCCTACGTCTAAACTGCTGTTTGTGTTATTGCAATGCGCAGAGCCTATTGGGAATATAGGAACTACACTACATGGCGCCCAACGTTTGGTACGGCGATAATCTAACGTAAGATACTAGAGTAACTCAGTTGTGGTTTTCACACGGACACCTTTTCCCATAAAAACTCCAATGGGTAAAAGGTTAATATCCGCCATAACTTAGTAGGATGAGAATCCTATGTATTAGTTTTTGGTTTAGTCAACGTTGAAGGATACAGTGTTCCAAAATATTGTGCACCTAATGTTTGTTTCCTTGAAACTTGCTCTGCAAAGCAACAAACATTTCAGTCAGTAAAAATGACGGAAAGTGACGATGAAAGGGAGAGAGCTAGAATAGCAGCTCAACTCCTAGCGGATGACACAAGTCTCCAACATGAAGACCCGAATGCTATAATCATTCCGGTAAATATAGGAAGAACTATAACTCTTAAACTTATAGAAAATGGACTATCACCGAGAGGTGGTACAGTTATATTTGTGGTAGAGGCCCATGAATATCGTCAGACAGAGGTATTCTATTCATGGATACATTTTCCAGCAGCGAACGCTGTGACACAAGATTTCCACTATTACAAAATAGAGGAATCACCGGAGGAATACGCTCCTTTCCAGGACGTTGAAATTCCACTAACATACCAAGAGCACCTGCTCTGGTTTAATGGCGCCCTAAAACATCAAAATCACATCACCAGGCTCGGTCCACTAGGTAGACCAGGAGCCACGTGGCCAGTTCTAGCCGGCTACACACCACATCCCGACATTGAAAAAATGTCAGACCGGGAACTTTTAGCTCAGCTAAAAGAACTAATAAAAATACATAGACAATTGGTCCAATATGTCATGCGGACTTCAACAGTCCAACCAACAATAAAAATTCCACAGCACACCTCTCACCAGGGGAACACAAATAAAATATATAACATACATACATATATAAATATACAATCAGCCATTGGCAAAATACCCGCAAAACAGGAACAAATTCCATTCTGGTTAGCACAAAAATCACTCAAATAGATGCAGTATTTCCTGATACTACAACTCATGAGAAGGAAAGAATTCTGACTATCTGTCTTCCAATGGGGATTGCACCACATGTGGAGGACTGTGACACTTGGGGAACAGTCTTTGCTTCGATATACACGAAAACACCTGGTGTTCCGTCAATGGCGGTTATACCAGACGTACTAAGTCAGATTCAAAATGAATACGGTCCAGAACCTGCTTTAACTCTAGGTATGAAATTACTGAAAGACTTTAAGCAAGTCTCGGCTATATTACTAGCCAACATAAAAGGAGAAGCAGCATCTGTGGCGATCTGCCAGAAATTGAAAGAAACAGATATAGCAGAACAACCTTTTGAACTTGCCAGAATCATAGAAAAATCCTATGAAGAACTAGGTAGAGATAGTTTGGGTGGGAAACCACTAAAACCCCAACTAACTGAAAATCCTGAAAAACATTTATTAAAAATAATCCAAAAGAGTTGGGAGGGTAATAAACAATCCACTCCCAGAGAAAAACGGTTCAAGTCCAGAGGAAGGTCTCTTCAACAGAGAGATAGATCTCCAGAACGAGGAGGCAAGTCTCCCCACAGGGAGCCCTCAGCAAAAAGATAAAACCTTAGAAATAGGGATAATTTGAGAAAACCTGACAGATATCAAGATATTGATACACGTCCCTCTCGATCTTTTCAGACGTCCTCACAGAAATCGGAAAGAAGACGACGGTCAGAACACAAAGAAGAGCACGTCAAGTCCAAAGACAAGGAACCTGCTCATCAAAGTAAAAAATTACAATTTCCAAAAAAGAAGGTAGCTAGTATTAAAATGAAACATGCCGAGGATTCTGAGGACACAACTGAAAAACAGAGAATGGGCCCAGACAATGCTAGACAGCGCAGCAGAAGTGACCATAGCTCGCAAGATCCTGATGAATCTTCTGGAGACAGTGGACACGAATGAATACATTCAAGTGGAAACTGCAGACACCAGAGTTAGCAAACCCCATAAATTATACGAAATAACATTACGTATAGAGGGGGACAAAACTAGGAAAATAAAGGGTCTCTTTTGGGATAACCTTTCGAAGGGCTATGATATCCTTCTAGCAGAAAAAGACTGGCCAACAGAGTTTGTCAGGGAGTGCCCACATGGCGAAGAAATGATTATGCCTGCCTTCTCAAATCACATTCCAATTCATAGAAAATACACATTTGCAAGAAAATGGGCAGTTGCCCAAGCCCCTGCATTATATAAAAATCATGTAGGATGGGATGAGGATTCTCCTCACCACAAAATACAGTTAAAAAATCAACCCACTGCACAAAGGCAGTACCCAGTTAAGCAAGAAGCTAAAAAACAAGTCAGGGAGATCTTAGATCAACCTGAATATCAGGGGGTGATTGAAACATGCACCTCACAAATGAACAATCCTTTGTTTCCTGTCTCCAAGCCAGACGATTCATATCGTCTAGTTTTGGACTACAGACACCTAAACTCTTGCTGCAAAACATTTGCAGTACAAAACTCATACAGTGCAGCACTAATGAATAACATCGTGCGCAAGAAATATAAAACGACATTAGATATCTCAAATGGTTTGTCAAAACATTGCACCTGAAAGTAGGTATTTGACCGCTTTCTCCTGTATGGGGTCGCAAAAACAATTCTGTCGACTACCACAGGGATTCAAGAATAGCCCAGGATTATTCTCAGCAAGGGTAACAGAGTTACTACAAATATATGATGATGAGGCATTATCTTATGTCGACAACATCTATCTCACAGACGATGACCTGGAGACTCACTTAAATAGAGTGAACACCATAATACTTGGGTTTGCAGCTGAAGGATACAAATTCAACTTTAAAAAGTCACGAATTGCCCATCTAACTGTCCTGTTTTTAGGATATGAATTATCAAGTGAAGGCAAAAGCCTAGCAGACAACTTCTTAGAGAAGTGTGCTGTACTCCAAGCTCCAAAAACGCTGAAGAACTTACAATCAATACTAGGTTTCCTGAATTTCGGAAGAACATACATTCTAAATTATGCAGAGAGGGTTAAACCTCTATATGAATTAATAAAACCTGATATCAAACCAATCACTTGGACTCAGAAACACACAGAAATTTTAAGATCATTACAAACAGACATGTTAACTAAAACAAAACTGCAAACACGCGAAAACGTACGCAAACTTGTAATCCGAGTCATCCCAGGAAGATGCGGATTCACGTACCTGACCTCTAATGAGGGAGAAACGGTACCAATAGCTTACAAATCACACTTGTACACACAAGCTGAAATGAAATTCAGTTCAACTGAAAAAATCCTAACTGCGGTTCAAACTGCTGTAGCAAAAGAAAGAGCCCTAGTCCGAGGATGAAACATATCTGTTTTAACAGCAGAATCAGCTCTTGAGGCAGTAACAAGACCACGCATTCCAAATGCTGTGGCATTAGATCCAAAATGGATACAATGGGAAAATTCTCTTGCTGCAAAAGACGTGAAACACTAATTTGATCCGAAAATGAAAAAACTAGAAAATCTAGAATACGAACATGAATATCCTCTGCCAATCGAAATTCTGCCTCTAGAACAGTACAGCTGTGTAATCTACATGGACAGATTTGCACAACACTACGATGTGGATAAAAAATCTTACAATGCAGCGTGCACGATTGTTAAAGGTCGCTGGCGCTTAGGTAAATTCAGACCGATAATAACAAAAACTGAAAAACTCAGAAAGTGTACAGCTCAGTGAGCTGAAATAAGATCTTTAAAGATGACGCTTGAAAATGCCGATCGCGAATTCCCCACACTAATAGTGTGCGATTCGCATTACTGTGTCAGGTCTTACAATAGTGACATGCAGACATGGATCAAAAACGGTTACAAAGATGACACAGGTGCCACAATAAAGCATAAAAAACTTTGGGAACTAAAAAAGACTCACCTGATACATACACTGAGTCATCAACGTGATGGCGTTCACTTTGCAGGGAATTCATTGGCTAACAGAGCCACAGCGGCAGCAGGTCAACCGGCTACCGTAGCCACAAAAAAGTGTTCTAAAAAACACATAGATGGAGAAACCATGCTGGCAGTAAAAGCCTCATTAAAAGGCGACTATGCAGCATTACCTCTCAACTATCCACTCAGTAAAACATACATAATTGATGCAAACTCCGCTCCTTTTGCTCAAATCCCTGGAGTGGGGGACAGAGTAATTCCAAACACGAACCGGAGAGCTTACTTGATTCAAGAAGCACGCATGTGAATGGGTCTGAGGCACCAAGAGATCTTGAAATCTCTAATAGAATTACAATCAGAGTACTGGTGGTCGGGGATGATCTTGCAAATTTATAACTTTGCAATGAATTGTCAGAACTGCAATAGTGATCGCAGTTGTGAACCGGACCAGACACCTGTATTAGAAAGCATCAGGCGATCTATACGCAGAAATCCAGCCGGAGAAATGCGATCCCATAATTATTAAGACTAGATTCACTTAAGATGTAGGCACCAGCGCTCGGCTGACGCCAGAACTGTTATAAAAGATTTGCGAGTCTTTATCGGCACATACGCAATTGGCATGCTATATTCTGACCAGGGTCCTGCGTTTAGCTCTCGAGCTTACAAAGAGGCCATGACCAGCATGGGCATTGCATTGCGGTACTCTTCTCCCTTCCATCCTGAGGGAAATGCGGTAGTGGAAAGAAAAAACCGTGACATAAAGCAATCTATGACGGCGAGGGTATTAGGTTCGGGTGATGGGTGGCTCAAAACATCTAACAAGTGTCCAACGTAGTCTTAACAATCTGCCAAGAAATTCTCTTAGAGGTATCACTCCATACGAACTATTGTTCGGTATTAGAATGATAATCCAGGACTTAGATTGTCAGACTTCAGTGGTGAAGGAAAAAGCCTTTGATATCAAAGATTGTTTGGCTGTTTTACAGGACTTAAATGAAACAAGAAGAAGTCTAAGTAACGTAAAGTTAAAGCCAACCGCCACTGAAGAAAAACCACCTGTCCCAGCAAGACATGTCTGGATTCCAAAGATTGGGGATCTGGTCAGAGAAAAGATCGCGGTAAAGAAGGAATTTGGGCCTTCTTACAGAAAAGCAGTACCTGTCTTAGCTGTCAGCGGAACAAGATCAGTAGTACTACCGCCCCTTGCTGGTAAAAAGGATAACAGAGTTGTGTCCATCGACCTGGTAAAACCACAATCTTGTGGCCAATAATAAGTAGTAGGCCCAGTGGACTCCCAAGAAGTAGCAGAAGACCAAATCTTGCTACAATCCAAGAGGTTCAAACTGAGAGACTAATCACTTTTGATAAACCTGCAGTGAACAAAAAAGGACTATGCAACAAAGCCATGGAACTTGTGCCTCTTGAAACCCAAATTGCAACAGTTCATCAAGAAACACCTGTCTACAATGAGGTAGCCTCAGACTATGCTAATGAAACAAAGAAAAATGCAAAGACAAAGAAAAATCCGGAAGCAATTCCAACAATTGACAGAACTGCATCTGGCTACTTCATCAATTTCGATGACTTTCCTGATGATCAAAGTGAACATGAAGAAACGGCAGCAACAAAAACTTTCTAAGAAAAAATGACTGAACTTTTTCATCAACTAAAAGAAACATCTGATTTCACCATTGATTGAATTTTGGATTGTGTTAGGTGTACTTTTCCTCCTGCTTTGGCTCATCATGGTTCTATGTTTGGGTAGATTTATTGATGGAAAATATAGTACAATGGACACAGCAAGTCAGAACATCAACTTGGTCCTAAAGCCTCACACATCCTCTCACATCGAGAAAAGAGAACTGTCATCAGTGAACATCACAGCCAATCCTATACCTGGTGGGGTAGCATGGGACAAAACTTATTACGAAATCTATGGCCCGATTGAGCTCTTGAAATATCCACACCAGTTCAAGGTTTCATTAAGTGACTTTGTGACACCAAGTACTTTCTCTGATGATTGGGACTTTGAAAATGTAATAATATGATGTCAGATTTAGTAATGTCAGCTAAATTCACAGAACAAGATTACTTACAGGGTTCATAGAACTATGAAGAAATGTACTGTTTTAACCACTATGGTCATCACTATTTGCATAAATCTGCACAACCTAGAAATGTTTTTAATTATAATCAATGGGAACATTGTCCTACACCGCCAAAAGGCAGCTCAAAAACATTTTATGAGAAATTCCCATACTTCTCAGGTTTTAACAACAGTGATCCAGAAACGTTTTATTTTAAAATGTTAAATAAGACAGGAATGAAAACAATGTTGACAAATACTAAATTGATTTATTTTGAAAAATGTTATGATAAATTGTCTACATATGGTTTTGAATTTTGGAAAAACAACAGTGAAACAAAAACCATCTGGGGTTCAAAAGACTGGCAGGTACAAGGTCTAGAAGCTTTATTTAGAGCCTGCATGATCCCAGAACAGATAATAATCCTGAATGACACAATTCAACAGACACCCTGTCTTGGCCTAGCCAAGATAAAAGACTTAAATATGCCGTCTATTCCAAAGCCCATACCTGATAGTAATAGCACTACAGATGTGGAGATAGACATATCCCATATTTTACACCAAAACAGAACAAATCCTGATTGAAAAAAATGGTTGATCTGGCCCACAGACACAAATAACTGTCAAGATAGATTCCTGAACAAAACACGGGGGTTCAAACAGAACAGGCCAGACCCAAGATATTCCCAGAGACAACATCCAGGGATAGTTACAACATACAGTGTAGGGAAACTATGCCTTGAGTGGCTACAAAAATCCACACTGGCTGAAATTAAGCAACACTTGACTTTACTTAAAGACGGTGCTGATTTGCGAGATTTCATACTGGGACCTCGCAAACAGCATCAAAAACGTTTCATATACGCCGTTATATACGCTGCTTACAATGAAGCTTGGAAAGTAACGCAAATTGAAACTGCAGAAAAAATACGAGAAATTGATCGTATAAATGTGGAAAAATCACTTTCTGTAGTGGGCAATGGGTTAACGACTCTGTCCTCCAGAATATATTCACTGGACAGCATTGTATCATCTGCTATTGATATAATAGAGCAGGACTTGCTAATGTTACAACATGGTCTGTCCCAATTGCGTTCTATTGTACGGCTAGGCTGGACGTTGCAAAATCTGCGTTCAGGCTACGTGCCATGGCGTCTAATCAAGATAACGTCATTATTTTCTATCTTTAACCTTACAAAAAGTAGCAGACTATACGATTCTGAGCATTGAAAAACTTGAGAGATTACCATTGACAATGTCAGAGAGACCTGTCATTGAATGGATAATACACGGAACAATTACAATTCCGATAACAACTTTCCAGTTTAAGTATTGCCAAAAATATATACCAGCAGGCCTGTATGAAAGGTTGGGTAAAGGATACATCAAATCAACCTGGAATTTACCTTATACACATAAATGTTATAGTGAAGGGAAAAAAGAAGTATTCCTTAGTGGCAACAATTGTAAAAAATCACTAAGTGGTACACTTCTGTGTCAAGGTATTAACTTGCATGGAGCCTGCGAAGGGTCATCAAATAACCTTTCATGTCACCTGCATGGCACTCCTGCAACACAGATAGAGCCATTTTTCAGACAGCTTTCCAACGGCAGGTATGTTCTAATAAGTGACCACAGCTGTTGTGGCATGGTGCCAGGAAAAGCCTATCTCGTAACCGTTACTTCCAGGGTCGTTTGTTGTATGCAAGTATTGTATCCAAACAACAATCCAGACATGGAGGCAGCAATATGGCCTTCTTTGAATGTCTCTTCTATTCGAATTGATACTTTAAGCAGAATGAAGTCTATTCTTTTACAGACAACTGTGCCTTTAACCTCGACCAAAGAGACGTATGATCTGCAAGTTGCAAGGACAGCGGCAGAGATACATACCCTATTGCCGACAAATTGCCCCGTGCATTTCGTAGAAATGTTAGGTTAAATTTTAAACATGTCTGATACCAGTGGCATCGCACATGTATTTAAGACAATTTTTTCGGGACTGTTAGCACCCTTTGAAACAGATCTGGGCACCTTCCCGAATTTTGTGCATTCGTTATTCGGCGGCCTGCCTCTTCTTTTGGGACTCGTAGCAGAAATTTTATTTTTGATCCTTCTGCTCCGATATGGCAAGCCAAGCCACAGACAAAACTCCAGCTACAATGGAAGAAACGATCCTAACAATACGCTACCGAGACCGAATCACTAGAATCCTCGGATTAGCCCGGCTAAGAGATCTGAGTGCAACCTGGTTTCTTTCATTCAGACCAATCTTGCAAGATTGCATCTTACCTGTGCTTCGATGTCTGCTATGCGGAGAAGAATGCGTGTTGGACGTCTGTCTTACACTACCATCAGCAGTACCTATGGATATCGATACTTTGCTTGGTTCGGTAACGGCTCATGCAACATGTTGTCCCCAGCGGGTACCTATTCTGATGACGGCATTCGTTGAGACTTCACCATTACGATTAGGTGGCGGTGAAGTACGAGATGAAAGCAGCACCACACAGGTACAACCTTCAGTGAGCATTGCTGATCCAGACATCGATGATAGCAATGATTCTCACATATGCACTATTTCAGCTTTTTCGAACTTGGTCAAACTCTCACCTACTGTTGTAGACCCTTTTTGCAAGCCTATCTGATATGATGTTCTCTCCTAACAACGAGAATGACTTTTAAAACAACGAGCACACAACGTTCCCTAAACTCTGAATTCGGCCTTCAGTTTTTGATAAACAACACTACTGAAAACAATTGGAACTATTTTTTCCCCTGAAAGAGAAATAATTTTTTCCATTTCCAAAATATTTACTGTTTTGGCACATGGTACTCTGCTTAAAGTAGAACTATTCTTAGAGAACAGAACTTCTATTTTTAGGAGACTCTAGAGACAATATTTTACCTCAGCCTCTAGCACATGTACAGTATAGTATAAATATGTGATGAAATGGTCTCGACTTTCTTTTCTGTATTTAGAGCCATTTCATAAATGTTATTTTCGCAATTCATTCAGCCGATATTTTTATATGCATTATCTGAATGATACCACTGCTTGAAAAACGTACAGTATAAATACTCATTTTCGTGTATTTACCATATACCATTTCAAATGCAATTTATGTATTTTGGGGTGGGTTGGAAAACACACACGCATCTTTATATGTTTAGTATTGCTTAGTATTTAGTAATGATGGACATTATACGTGGAGTGGGTGTTGTGAATGTATCTAGGACCCTAATTAAAGATTCCCGATTCATTCCCTTGTGTGGTTATAACAAAACATATCCTTATAAAGGCATAAGAATCATGTCCATATTTAGTCATAGCCCATGCAGTCCAAATACGGCAAGGCTACTCCCATAGACTCCTAGAAAGTACAACGCGTTCTTTAAACAAACCAAGCCTCCAGCAGCCCGGGAATTACCCCTGCTTTTGTTTTGATTTACACAAGAACTCCTGGAGTCCAGAAAGAACTGTTAGTTCTTAGTGACGTCTTATGTCCAACCTTACGTCAAACTCGGCACCTTTCAGGTATAAATATACCAACGTTGCCTTAAGCAAACAGACGGTGGTTTGGAGCAGAGCGGCTATCTACTTTCCTGACGCCCAGCTGATGCGAGTGCTGAAGGAAGCCGACCCTCCCATTTGACGCACTGAGAGAGACGCTGTCTTTTCCCCTGCCGAGAAATTCCAGCTCCGGTGTTTCCAGTCACCCTTGTGGGTTGCTGGGAGATCGAGTCCTGAGAGAGAGATACAAGACCTCCTTCATTCTAAAAACCAAGGTACTGAGCTGATTAGATCTTAAGAGATTTCTTGATTCAGATTCTTGGCAAAAAAACAACTTAACTTAAACTGCAACTTACTTACTCCTTCCCACGTATTAGGCTTAGGTCAGGTACACCGGGGTAGGCGTATCTTAGAAGCACCAGTTGAGTACGTTAGTCAATGTTTTTATGTATGTATATATTTTATCCATTTTAAAGTATCATATGGCTCAGAAACCATATCAATGCTTTTACAGTATTATTTCATAATACTACTTTTACTGTACGCACTTTACTTCATGATTAGTATTGCAATTGTGACAACTCACTTCTCTTGCATATGAAAGAGGACTGCTCAATAAATAACACCTTTTATTGAAAACGCCTGTCTCTCTATGTCTCTGCACTCTGGTGAAACTAAGCATGCAGGATTGACTGAGTGAAATAGCTATCTATTGTTTTCACACGACTCTGGAGATACACTCCTTATTCTGGGGGGAGCAAAGTTGTCATGTTTATGCGTTTGTCAGAAACTAATCCCTTCTTGTCTAATCAGGAAAGTTAACTCCTTCCTGAACATTCGAGAAAGTTTCTAGTGACCTCTGAGCTAGCTGGCAAACCTAGGAGAAGGCACGGGAATGGATCACCTCCTTCCTCGACGGAAGAACACAGAGAGTCCGCCTACCACCGTACAAGTCAGAGGCCACCGAAGTCATCTGCGGCGTCCCTCAAGGATCCTCGTTGAGTCCCACCCTCTTCAACGTCTACATGAGCCCCCTCGCGGCCATCGCACGCCAACACAACCTCAACATAATCTCCTACGCCGACGACACCCAGCTGATCCTCTCCCTGACCAACGATCCCGCCGCCGCCAGAGCCAACCTGCACGAAGGGATGAGAGATGTAGCCGAGTGGATGACGACCAGCCGCCTGAAACTGAACTCGGACAAGACGGAGGTCCTCATCCTGGGCTCCTCGCCCTCCGCCTGGGACGACTCCTGGTGGCCCCCCGCCCTGGGCAACGCACCCAAACCGACGGACCACGCACGCAACCTGTGCTTCATCCTGGACTCCTCCCTCTCCATGACCAGACAAGTCAACGCCGTCTCCTCGTCATGCTTCAACATCCTACGCATGCTACGGAAGATCTTCTGGTGGATCCCCACCGCGACCAGGAAGACTGTCACCCAGGCCCTCGTCACCAGCCGACTGGACTACGGCAACGCCCTCTACGCCGGAACCACCGCCAAGCTCCAGAAGAGACTCCAGCGGATCCAGAACGCCTCAGCCAGACTCATCCTCGACATCCCATGAAACAGCCACATCTCCGGACATCTGAAAGACCTGCACTGGCTCCCCGTCAACAAAAGAATCACCTTCCGTCTCCTCACCCACGCACACAAAGCCCTACACGACCAAGGCCCGAGCTACCTCAACAACCGAATCAACTTCTACGCTCCCAAGCGCCACCTCAGATCAACCAGCCACGCCCTCGCCGCCGTCCCCCGCATCCAAAGAGCGACAACAGGAGGAAGGTCCTTCTCCTACCTGGCCGCCAAGACCTGGAACTCCCTCCCGACTGACCTGCGCCTGACCCAAGACCACCTTTCCTTCAGGAAGAAGCTCAAGACCTGGCTGTTCGAGCAGTAGCGGCACCCCCCCCCCCCCCCTAGCGCCTTGAGACCCTACGGGTGAGTAGTGCGCTCTATAAATGTCTTGATTGATTGATTGAATTAAGTCTAACATATCCAGTAGAGACCTAGATGACCTCAGTCCTACGTCTAAACTGCTGTTTGTGTTATTCTAATGCGCAGAGCCTATTGGGAATATAGGAACTACACTACAGTCTGGAGGGGCTTTCAGAGCTGGCATGGCACGGTGGCATAGTGGCTGCTCGACCCAGGTGGTGGTGCGAAGTGGACTGTTGGTTGGGACTCCCTTGGACTCCTGTTGGTTCTACCTGGCTCTGGTGGAGGAGAAGGGAAGCCGGACTGAAATCAGATAGTTCCTGGGCCCTAAGTGAGGGCCGGTAACGTGTTGAGGCCAGGAGGAGTTGAAGGCCATTGGAAGCCATTGAGTGACACCAGTGGTCAAGTGCAGGGGACCACGTGGCAACCCATTCCTAGATGAATAGTCTGGTCCCTGGCAGTAAGCAGCTGGAGCTTCTAGACTGCCAGTTACTTATGCCTGCCTGGTTGCCCTAGACGCTGTTTCTGCTGCAGTCGGTTCGTTTGGAGTTGCCTGGAAGTGTTACTTGCCCGGCCATGATGCCTGCATTGGTTGGAGGTCTATAGGGAGGGCCACACATTCCTCGCTACCGAGTATAGTGGCTGTTGAGTGGGACCTGACTGTTGTGGAGGCTGAGTTGGCGACCGAGGCACTAGAGGTAGCTGGCAGAGAGTGATCTGGTATTGGTGGACTGATTTGGGTGCCTGGGTGGAGGACTCGAATGAGACCTATTAATTGGGGCTTTCCCTCCTCCCTATGTTTGGGGAGCCTCCTGTGCCTGTCTGCACAACAGTATGGTGAAAGGTAAACCCAGGGGGAGAGGTGTTAACAAAATTTGACGGTACATGATCCCTGGGGCGGGTCCCACAGGGACCGATCAGGTGATGTCACCCCAGACAGAGGAAGAGCGGGGCCTGTGGTGACCGGATAATTTGTTATTTCCGAGTAATGGTGACTTTGGTCTACTACCATCCTAGTATAGGGGTTAGACCCCTATTCTTAGCTTATTTGCAGGGTTTACCTATTGGCTTTGGCATGATTCTGTGCCTTCTTTGCCTCTTTTCGGGCCTAGAGGCCTAAACTAGAGGGTAGCCATCTTTCCTTTGCAGTATCTACATATTTGCAGTGTTTGCCTATTGGCTTTGGCATGATTCTGTGCCTTCTTTGCCTCTTTTCGGGCCTAGAGGCCTAAACTAGAGGGTAGCCATCTTTGTCTTGCCTCTGCTGACTGAGGCGCTTGCAGGGTAATGGTGATGTTTATAGTTCAGCCTGTTATGTGCTAGAGAGGAACCAGTGGAAACTGGTTCTTATCGAAGGAATGTGTTTGTCTCTTAAGGTCTAGACGTAACACGCAAGTGGCCACTGCGGTTGCGCAGAGAGCCTTGGAGCTGGCACAAGAATTCGATGGGAGGCAGCTTTCTGTTGGAAATTTCCATGGGTAGAGAGCACTCTATATTCTCGAAGTGCAGAGAGGCAGAGCTGTCAGATGGTTTTCGGAGTTTGAGTGTGCAGATGGTGTTTGGACGGTTCCTGGAGCAGTGAGATGGTCTCTGAAGCTGAAGCAGTCAGTTGGTGAAATGAACTTTGGAGTGGACAAAGGCAGATGATCTTTGGAGTTGGAGCTGTTAACTGGAACTGATAGTTTTGGTGATGGTGCAGGAGAGAGAGAGAGTCCTGATTCCACCGGAGAGAGAGAAACAGACAGTTGGACCCTTCTTGGCAGGGTGAGGTATTCTTAGCTAGTTTGCACTATATATATATATATATATAATCATTCATTCCCTTTTTGCTTTCTAGGTGAAGTAACTCTTTCCTTTACTTTTCAGGCTATGCTTAGCATAATGCAATGTTTTCCTTTGTCTTGTTCTCTTTCTAATAAACACCCCAATGATTAGCTATAATGGATCCCTTTTCTTTCAGCTATTTGCAGCGGTATGCAGTCATGTTATAATTCATCATTTTCCCTTTCAGCTATCTGCAGTTATCTGCTTCTACATCATCATTAATCACTGTTCTTTCAGCTATATGTGAATGTGTTGGTAATTGCTATTCTAGTAGTAAAGCTTCCTTCTTATTCTTATCATTGTGTAATAAAGGGACCCCAGTTCTTAAGAGAACGCATTTGAGTATTATTGCCATAATAAAGTTAACCTTTCTTCGAGCCAGATGCTGATGAATGGAAGGATGGGTACATTCCCTTCCACCAAGGTAGCTGTAGACGGGAGGGGGAGTTGATTGAGTTAGGCTATAATGTCCAAATGTGGTGATTGGCTACAATAAATCATATAAGATAGATACTTTCAGTAGGTGTCAGATAAATTCCCCAAGAGAAAGAGAGAGTATGAGGTATTAATAGGACCAATGAGCTGCCTTCCGAAAAGCATGGAGGTAGAGTAGTTCGGGCAGGAGCCGCGGGGCTACCAATGGAGATATAGAGAGAACTGACTTCTGAGAAGCGTGGAGGTAGAATAGCTCAGGCAGGGACCGTGGGGCTACGAAATGGAGAGCTGCCTTCTGAAAAGCGAGAAGGTAGAGTGGCTCAGTCTGGATTGTCGTGGGGTCACAAGTGGGGACACTTTAAATCAGCTGCCCACCAATGAGAGAGGGGGTAGGTCAATCCGAGCCAGAGTGCTGTAGGGTTGTACAGGTAAGATAATAGGACATAGGATGGAATTCCGTAGTTTCTTTAGGATTTAGTAGTATGGTAGTAGTATAAAAGTGTATATACAGTGGGTTCCCCATTCCCAGGTAAGTACCCCAGATACTGTTGTAAATAGGGACTGGGAAGGGGTGGTGTTACGTAGTGGCCGGGTTTGTGGTATTTAGGGTAGGCTGCCAACTTGGCCAGAGAATCCGGTCGTTACATTGCCCCACAGGGAACAGAAGCAATATTGGAGGCTATCCAAGGGTCAGGGTCAGGGTCGCTATGAAGACCAAAATTGACTTGATGGCCATTGATATTCATTTTTTGCAGAGTGAACTCCGCAGGGTGGTGGAGTGTGTCACGACTATGGAGTCCTGAAAAGCACAGTTCAGGACTTGCAATGTAAAGTGACTGGGCTCAAATACAGTACAATGCAATTTTATTGGTGCCAGGAGGATGCAGAGGGGAGGCCCCAGCACAATAATTAGCATTTTTTTGTTTCCCGGAGGCAGCAGAGGGACCCTCGGACAAATTGTTCCTGGAGGACTGGCTCCCCTCAGCACTTCGATAATTGAAATTATCCAGATTTTTCACCATTGAGGTTGCTCACAGAACGTTAGGCTTTGGGCCCATTGCCATGCCCCGGGGCACTGCTCCGGGCTATTGTCACCTGTTTGTTTGATTATCAGAAGAGAGACATAATTTGCTGCATGTCCTAGCCCATGGCCTGCCTTGTTATGAGGATAGCCCAATTCAAATGTATCCAGTTTACACCCAGAAGGCCAGATTCACAAAGGCAATCTGAGACAAAAGTCTAACTTTACAACTTTTGGTATTCACAGAGATCATTTACGAGTAGTATCTGTACATCTGCAGTCGGCCCAGAATCCCTGCATCCGGACCATACTCTCTGCACCTGGGCCTATATACTTTAAGTCCAGGAACTGCACAAGAATTTCTTGATGGTCGAGCGACGTCTGTGAGAATAGGATATCAAGTACATTTTGCTATTCCTGGACCAACTGTGAGTTCAGCATGGGAGTAAAGTGTTCTTCTACAAGACTCCCCAGGAGGCCCTCGACTGGATGGACTTGATTGGCCTCCCACACCAGGACCAGAACCTTGAATGGACGGAACTGAGACGCAGGGGAATGAGGCGATGGCAACACCAATGCGAGCCCTCTGCACAAAAGAATGGATCAACTTCGGACCGTGCAGGGAGACAGATCCTAATCAATCAGGATGGTACATTGAGATCTGAACGCCAGCCCCTGAGACGCAGAACTCCTACTCACCTTTGGACAAGGTCCCGGAGACTCAGAGTGATGGTATGTCCTCGGGGAGAAGCATGATAAAACGGATTGCCCTTGCTGAGGTCCTGCTTGCTGCTACCGGCTGGAGACAGGTGTAGGGAAAAGTGATGTTTAAATTAACCCTTTTCCTTTCTAGGTTGCCATGAGGGGGCATGCAATTTGATGTACTAGTTGCTGAAACTGTTGATGTGTTTTTTTTTTCCTCCCGGGCTGGGGAGTTCGGGGACCCAGACAGCTGTGAGTTGCCAAGCTCTGTCTTGGGGCTTGTGAACAGCAGAGGTATGGCGGTCCCAATCAGTGTATACACACACTGTTGACTTCTAATACTTACTGATGTTAGCTGAGAGGGTTGGGCGATTGGGGCAGTAGTTGCGACCCCCTTGACTGCAGGTTGTGCCAGGCGGGGCGGTGGCTAAAGCCCCGATGGAGGTGGGGTACATTGTAAGCTGTTTGTCACTAAGGTTTGTTGACATGCCTCAAGAGTTTGTGTGGAAATGTGTTTTGCAGATGGGGGAGGGAGGTTTCCACAGATGTGCAACGTACTGGGCTAGGAGGGAGGTCTGTGCTCGAGGGACATGGCCAGGGTCAGACCTGTAGTGTGTATGAATGGTTCTTATGGATTCCAAGTATAAGTTCATGACGTGGGTGTCCAGGGGCTTAATAGTCCATAGAAGTGCAACAGAGTGCTGCAATTCCTTAAGAGATATGGGGTATTGATAGCACTCTTGCACGAGACTCATATAGGGGGATTGTGTCACCACTTTGAAGAAGCAGTGAAGGGGCCAGTACTTTACCACCTCCTCTGAAAAAGCTAGAGGGGCCTTGATCTGCCACCGCACCCTAAAAGCCCGCCTCCAAAACACTGGGATCCAAGGAAGAGCCCTGGACTGGATCACCTCGTTCCTCTCCAACAGAACCCAGAGAGTCCGCCTCCCTCCCTTCCGCTCCGCGGCCACCGACATCATCTGCAGCGTACCCCAAGGCTCCTCGCTTAGCCCAACCCTCTTCAATATCTACATGAGCCCCCTCGCTACCATCGCACGCAAACACAACCTCAACATCATCTACTACGCAGACGACACCCAGCTGATACTCTCCCTCACCAAGGACCCAGCCACCGCCAAAACCAACCTCCAGGAAGCAATGAAAGACGTCTCGGAATGGAGGAAGCTCAGTCATCTGAAACTGAACTCAGACAAGACGGAGGTCCTCATCCTCGGACAATCCCCATCCGCCTGGGACGACTCCTGGTGGCCCACAGCGTTGGGCACCGCACCGACACCCATGGACCACGCACGCAACCTTGGATTCATCTTGGACTCCTCACTCTCGATGACCAAACAAGTCAACGGCATCCCACCTCATGCTTCAACACCCTGCACATGCTCCGGAAAATCTTCCGGTGGATCCCCACTGAAACCAGAAAGACGGTCACCAAGGCCCTCATCACCAGCCGACTGGACTACGGGAACGCCCTATAAGCAGGAACCACAGCCAAACTTCAGAAACGACTTCAGCGCATACAGAACGCCTCCGCACGACTCATCCTCGACATCCCTCGCCACAGCCACATATCTACCCACCTGAGAAACCTGCACTGGCTCCCCGTCAGCAAAAGGATCACGTTCAGGCTCCTCACCCACGCACACAAAGCGCTTCACGACATGGGCCCGAATAGCTCAACAACCGCCTCACCTTCTAAACTCGACCCGCCAGCTCCGCTCTGCCAGCTTCGCCCTCGCCACCATCCCAAGGATTCGCAGAACCACCACCGGAGGAAGATCGTTCTCCTACCTGGCCGCCAAGACATGGAACTCCCTCCCCGCCCACCTACGCATGACCCAGGACCACTTCACGTTCAGGAAACACCTCAAAACCTGGCTATTCGAACAGTAACAGCACCCCCCTCCCTTCAGCGCCTTGAGTAGCGTGCTCTATAAATGCATTGATTGATTGATTGATTGATTGATATGGTTGGCTCCAGGGGTCCCATTTAAACCCACCTGGGTTCTCCGAGATAAAGAGGGGCGATATGTTAACCTTGAGGGGATGCTGGATGCTCATGACTTCTGTCTGGTAAATGTGTACACACCAAACACTAATGATGTGGGGTTTCTGGGATTGGCAGTGAAACCATGCAGCTGTTCCCAGATGCTGGGGTACTATTCGCGGGCGATACTAATTATGCGGTGGACCGGACCCTGGACAGGACTCTGCCTTGCTTGACATTTCGAGCGGGGCTACCATACTTAACAAGCCATTAATAATGCCTTTGTGGAACATTTTCGTGGGCGATGCTCCCACAAGATCTCTCTGATTATTTGGATGCGCTTCCACTGCAGTCCTTGGACCCTGGAGAGAGGAAGGATCTGGAGACTCCAGACTCCAAGCAGGAACTTCTGGGAGTCTTGTTTGCCTTGAAGCCTGCAAAGCTGCCGGGCAGCCACTGTTTGCAGTGAAATTTCATAAATGTTTCCTCCAGACACTGCTGGATGAGCTACTTGAGGTGTTTGCGAAGGCTCTTGACCGGGGTGTTCGTCTGCGTCCATTGAACGAGGGGTTCAATCAATCAAGTGACTTACGAAGCACAGTTACTCACCCGTAAGGGTCTTGAGGTGTTGGGGGGAAACTGCTGGTCCGTCAAAGGCGATGTAGTTCAGTTGAAGATCCAGGTATTGAGGTCCTTCCTGAATCGAGGCAGTGAAGGTGATTGCCTGAGGTGGAGAGGCAGGGTGTTCTAGGTCTTGAGGTCCTTCCTGAATTGAGCCAGGGACAGTGATTGCCTGAGGTGGAGAGGTAGGGTGTTCCAGGTCTTGAGGTCCTTCCTGAATTGAGGCAGTAAAGGTGATTGCCTGAGGTGGAGAGGCAGGGTCTTCCAGATCTTGAGGTCCTTCCTGAATTGAGGCAGTGAAGGTGATTGCCTGAGGTGGAGAGGCAGGGTGTTCCAGGTCTTGAGGTCCTTCCTGAATTGAGGCAGAGAAGGTGATTGCCTGAGGTGGAGAGGCAGGGTGTTCCAGGTCTTGAGGTCCTTCCTGAATTGAGGCAGTGAAGGTGATTGCCTGAGGTGGAGAGGCAGGGTGTTCCAGGTCTTGAGGTCCTTCCTGAATTGAGGCAGAGAAGGTGATTGCCTGAGGTGGAGAGGCAGGGTGTTCCAGGTCTTGAGGTCCTTCCTGAATTGAGGCAGTGAAGGTGATTGCTTGTTGTGGTGAGGCAGGGTGTTCCAGGTCTTGAGGTCCTTCCTGAATTGAGGCAGTGAAGGTGATTGCCTGAGGTGGAGAGGCAGGGTGTTCCAGATCTTGAGGTCCTTGAATTGAGGCAGTGAAGGTGATTGCCTGAGGTGGAGAGGCAGGGTGTTCCAGGTCTTGAGGACCTTCCTGAATTGAGGCAGTGAAGGTGATTGTCTGAGGTGGAGAGGCAGGGTGTTCCAGGTCTTGGGGTCCTTCCTGAATTGAGGCAGAAAAGGTGATTGCCTGAGGTGGAGAGGCAGGGTGTTCCAGATCTTGAGGTCCTTGAATTGAGGTAGTGAAGGTGATTGCCTGAGGTGGAGAGGTAGGGTGTTCCAGGTCTTGAGGTCCTTCCTGAATTGAGCCAGGGACGGTGATTGCCTGAGGTGGAGAGGCAGGGTGTTCCAGGTCTTGAGGTCCTTCCTGAATTGAGGCAGTCAAGGTGCTTGCCTGAGCTGGAGAGGCAGGGTGTTCCAGGTCTTGAGCTCCTTCCTGAATTGAGGCAGTGAAGGTGATTGCCTTTGGGTGAGAGGCAGGGTGTTCCAGGTCTTGAGGTCCTTCCTGAATTGAGCCAGGGACGGTGATTGCATTTGGGTGAGAGGCAGGGTGTTCCAGGTCTTGAGGTCCTTCCTGAATTGAGCCAGGGACGGTGATTGCCTGAGGTGGAGAGGTAGGGTGTTCTAGGTCTTGAGATCCTTCCTGAATTGAGCCAGGGACGGTGATTGCCTGAGGTGGAGAGGTAGGGTGTTCCAAGTCTTGAGGTCCTTCCTGAATTGAGCCAGGGACGGTGATTGCCTGAGGTGGAGAGGTAGGGTGTTCTAGGTCTTGAGATCCTTCCTGAATTGAGCCAGGGACGGTGATTGCCTGAGGTGGAGAGGTAGGGTGTTCTAGGTCTTGAGATCCTTCCTGAATTGAGCCAGGGACGGTGATTGCCTGAGGTGGAGAGGTAGGGTGTTCCAGGTCTTGAGATCCTTCCAGAATTGAGCCAGGGACGGTGATTGCCTGAGGTGGAGAGGTAGGGTGTTCTAGGTCTTGAGATCCTTCCTGAATTGAGCCAGGGACGGTGATTGCCTGAGGTGGAGAGGTAGGGTGTTCCAAGTCTTGAGATCCTTTCTGAATTGAGGCAGAGAAGGTGATTGCCTTAGGTGGAGAGGCAGGGTGTTCCAGGTCTTGAGGTCCTTCCTGTATTGAGGCAGTGAAGGTGATTGCCTGAGGTGGAGAGGCAGGGTGTTCCAGGTCTTGAGGTCATTCCTGAATTGAGGCAGAGAAGGTGATTGCCTGAGGTGGAGAGGCGGGGTGTTCCAGGTCTTGAGGTCCTTCCTGAATTGAGCCAGGGACGGTGATTGCCTGAGGTGGAGAGGCAGGGTGTTCCAGGTCTTGAGGTCATTGAATTGAGGCAGTGAAGGTGATTGCCTGAGGTGGAGAGGCAGGGTGTTCCAGGTCTTGAGATCCTTCCTGAATTGAGCCAGGGACGGTGATTGCCTGAGGTGGAGAGATAGGGTGTTCTAGGCCTTGAGATCCTTCCTGAATTGAGCCAGGGACGGTGATTGCCTGAGGTGGAGAGGTAGGGTGTTCCAGGTCTTGAGATCCTTCCTGAATTAAGGCAGAGAAGGTGATTGCCTTAGGTCAAGAGGCAGGGTGTTCCAGGTCTTGAGGTCCTTCCTGAATTGAGGCAGTGAAGGTGATTGCCTGAGGTGGAGAGGCAGGGTGTTCCAGGTCTTGAGGTCCTTCCTGAATTGAGGCAGTGAAGGTTATTGCCTGAGGTGGAGAGGCAGGGTGTTCCAGGTCTTGAGGTCCTTCCTGTATTGAGGCGGTGAAGATGATTGCCTGAAGTGGAGAGGCAGGGTATTCCAGGTATTTGCTGCGTGGTAGGAGAAGGATCTTCCTTCGTCTGTGGTCTTGCGGATATGTGGGGTAGTAGCCATGGCCAACTGGGGGGAGTGGAGATCCCTGGTGGGTTCAAGGAACGGGAGCCAGTGGTTGAGGTACTCTGATCCTATGTCATGTAGGGCTTTGTAGGTGTGTGTGAGGAGCTTGAAGGTGATTCTTTTGTTGATTGGGAGCAAGTGAAGGTCTCTCAGGTGGCTGGTGATGTGGCTACACCGGAGGATGTTGAGGATGAGTCTGGCGGAGGCGTTCTGAATGTTCTGCAGTTTCTTGAGGAGGATGTGGGTGGTGCCGTCATAGAGTGCGTTGCCATAGTCCATTCTGCTACGGATGAGTGCGTGGGTGATTATCTTTCTGGACTCGGTGGGGAGTCACTTGAAGATCTTTCAGAGCAGGCGTAGCGTGTGGAAGCAGGATGATGAGACTGCATTGATCTGGCGGCTCATGGTGAGTGAGGAGTCCAGGATGAGGCTGAGGTTCTGTGTGTGCAGTGTGGGTGTGGGGGTGTTCCAATGCTGCGGGCCACCAGGAGTCGTCCAAGGCAGAGGGGGTGGAGCCCATGATGAGGTCTTCGGTCTTGTCCAGATTAATCTTAATCTTGCGAATCAATTGTGGGGGGGTTGGATCACTTGTCCTGCTAACCTGGGTTTTCAGGTCGCTGGGATGTCCCTTGGTAAAAAAAACCCTCATACACGTGAGTGGGTGTCTTTGTTGGTAGCGGTATATCTTGGTTCTCCGCTATTGCACTCTCGTGTCTACATAATCACGGGGTTAGTTGGTATGCATCCTCCACCAGGAGGTTGTAACCCGAGGTTAAAAGCAGTAGTGTCCAGTGATGGGTGATGTGTGTGAAATTTAAAATAACTCGGACAGCCAGAGTGAGTATTTATTATTCCGGATTCGAGTTAAAGGTAGAAAATATTGGTCGATATGTGTAGGGAGAGTTGTTAGGATTCTCACGCTATCAATTTTCGTGAAGTTTAAAAGGTCGACTGGTTTCAGCCCTAATTGCCTGGGGGGTCGGTGGGCTTTCTTCAGGACCGGGTGAGAGATGTGTAGCAAAGTGACATAGTGGTCCTCTGCTGAGTGAAGGTTAAAGTTGTGCCTGTGAATACAAATAATATGAGTGACCTCGGTGAGGGTGACGGGACTCTAAATAACTATTTGGTGCAATTAAAATACTTGTTTGCTCACCATATACTGATGGCAGTTTCCACATACTCGTGAGTCTGGCAACCATTCTGTTCTTTAAATCATTGTCATTTGTAGTCAAGCTGGTTGATCGCTAGACTAGTAGAAGGGCTAATACACGGTTCAAATTTTAAATTTATAGAGTTAAGTGCCGATCATGTATCTACGAGGTGTTACTAATAGTATACATGTGTGATTATTGTGACATTCACAACTGTCTCATTCATTCTTTCACGTACCTTCGCGCACTCCGTTCTACGCTTCCACGGGTAACAGGGAGTCTGGGGGATTGGGCTCCTTCTAAAAATGGTGATAGTGAGGGGTAACAGGTTAGTAGGCGGGGGTGTACTTATCTGTCGGTACCTTTGGACCTCCATTCACGATGTTACCTGTAGCTCCACGCTTCCCGCACAACTTGTGCTGACTCTGCCGTCCTGTACCCGGTAGCGTTAGTATGCTTCCGGAGTTATTTATACACCTCTTGTAGGTGTAGGTATGGAAAAAAGACTCTGTTACTCTATCCTATGCTGATGGATCAGTTTTTAGGAGAAGGTACTTTCCGACAAATTCAATGTCAACTCTCTGTATGTAGTTCTTTGAGACACTAGACAGTGTCTGCATTCATCTGTTCAGGCTGGCCCACGGAATATTATCGTTCAGGCCCCGCACATCGGTTCCCAGTCTATGTACCCATCTTTGTTCTTTTTCGAACAATATTTGTTCTGCGTTGTGATCTTTAGTTCTCAAAGTCTCAAGGATGATCCATTGTAGATCATTTACTGTGTGGCCCTGTTCTAGGTAATGTGTGGCCATCTTGGTTGTTGTTTTCCGACATTTGACGTTGCTGCGGTGTTCACATATCCTCTGTTTTGCTTTCCTGCAGGTCATGCCTATGTAATTAAGATTACATGGACATGTGATCATGTAAATTGCGTGGCTGGTGTTGCAATTAGTGTGGTTCCTTATTGTCCATTTTAGGTGCGGGAGGAGTTGTATTTCTTTTGTAGGTCTTGTTAAGGGGCAGACCGAGCAAGACCCACATGGGTAATGTCCTGTAACGGGTGGAAGATTCCAGAGGGTACTTTGATCCTGTGTTGCGGTCAGTCTAGGTCTGGTGTGGACCAGGAGGTCTTTCAGATTCCTAGTTCGTTTGTTGGCGAATCGTGGTTTGGGCCAAGAGATATTGGCAGACGTCAGGATGCGCCAATGTTTGTTCATGATTTTCTTTATTTTGTTTGAGGCTGGGCTGTATGTAGTGACGCATGTGAGCAGGTCTTCTTCAGTGGTCCTGTTAGTAATTTCTAAAAGCGCCTCACGATTCTGATTTCTGGCTCTCTTTTTACATTTTTTATCACTTTTTGCGGATATTGTCGTGCCTCCAATTTCTTACAGAGGTCATTTGCTTGAGTTTTGTACTCATCTGTCTTGCTACAGTTCCTCCATAAACGGAGGAACTGGCTGTAGGGCAGATTCTCCCTTAGGGGACGTGGGTGGTAGCTGTTGAAGGACAGGAGACTGTTCTTAGCAGTGGGTTTGAAGAAAGTTCTAGTGTGTACATGGTCGTCTTCGACATAGATTGTTATGTCTAGAAAGTCTAGGCTTTTTTTGTCGGCCATGTATGTAAACTTCAACCATTCGTCCTGTGCGTTCAACCACGTGTGAAAGTTTAATAGGCTATCCATGTCACCCTCCTAGATGAGGAGAATGTCGTCGATATAGCGTTTCCAGAAATGGATTTGATGTTGGTATGGGTTGTCTGTATTGTTAAAGATCTTCTGCTCAAAGTTGCTTACATACAACCCTGCCACGCTCGGGGCAAATGTGCTGCCCATCGAGGTCCCATGGCATTGTCTGTACAGGGTAGTTTCATATTGGAAATAGTTCTCGGTCAGTGCAAATCTGCAGCACTCCAGGACAAAGTGGCGGGGGGTTTTAAAATTCCAATCCATGTTGAAGAGCAAGTTTTCAAGGGTATTAAGTGTCTTTTCTTGCGGTAAACTTGTGTAGAGACTTTCTACATCCATCCCTACAAGGATCATAGTTCTTTCCGAGTAGGTTACTTGTGTTAGGTGATTGAGAAGGTCTCTTGCGTCCTTTAAGTAGGTCAGGGTTTTTTGTACGAGTGGTTTCAAATATTCATCGGCAAATTGGGAAAGGGGTTCAAGAACAGACCCAATTCCGGAAACAATTGGTCTACCTGGTGGTGGGAACCGTGCTTTGTGTGTCTTCGGTAAGGAATAAAAATACGGGGTCCTGGGTGTCTTGGCCACCAGGAATTCACCTTCTTTTTTTGAAATCCAACCGTTTGTCTCGGCTTCCTCTACCATCAGGGTAACTGTTCGTTGTAACCTTGGTGTTGGGTCGGTGGTGATGACCTGATAGAATTTCTGGTCTGCTAAGAGATCCTGACACTGTTTATGATACCCTTCTTTTGTGAGGAGAACTATCCCGCCCCCTTTGTCTGCTGGTTTGATGACGATCTCATCGTCGTGTTTCAGTTCGTGCAAGGCCTTTTGTTCTGCCTTAGTCAGATTTTGGAAAGGTCTTTCTGTGTGTTCGCCCAGTTGGTCTAGTTCCTTCCTCACAGCCTGCTCAAATGTTATGATCTCTATTGGTACTTGGGAGTTCATGGGGCAAAACTTCGATTTGTGCCTCAATGACGTATCACCATCCGCAATTGGTGGTGGTTGGTCTTTGAAGAAAGCTTTCAGTTTCAATTTTCGACAGAACTCTGATATCTCACACTTTGTCTTAAAGCAGCTGTTTTTCATCAAGGTGGTGATAACCTTCACCCCATTGTGAAATGTGTTTTTGGTGACTGTTGGTTGGTGAGGGAGAGAATCAGCTGGGTGTCATTGGCGTAGGAGATACTGTTGAGTCTGTGGTTCCTTACGCTGGCTGCAAAGGGGGCCATGTAGATGTTGAAAAGAGTGGGGCACTCCGAAGCTGATCTCTGTGGGTTTAGAGAGGAACGGAGGTAGTCAAACTCTGTGTACGGCCAGTGAGACATTCCAGGGCTTTGTTACCGATGCAGGCATCGTGGAATCTTGTGCATGAGTTGCGGTGAGGGATGGTATTGAAGGTGACAGAGAAGTCCAGTAAAATGAGGGCTGCAGTTTTGCCTCAGTCGAGGAGGGCTCGGACGTCATATGTGACAGCAAGGAGGGCTGTCTCTGTGTTGTGGTTGCTTCGGAAGTTGGATTGGGAAAGGTCCAGGATGTGGTTCGCTTCAATGAACTCAGAAAGTTGGGTGTTGATTGCCTTCTCGATGTCTTTGGCTTGGAAGGGGAGAAGAGAGATGGGTCTGAAGTTTTTGAGGTCTGTCGCGTCAGCAGAGGGTTTCTTCAGCAGGGAATTGATCTCCGTGTGTTTCTAGTCTTCTGGGAAGGTGGCTTAGTTGATGGTGTGGCAGACTTTTGTGGCAATGGTGGTCCTTGATTTGTTCTGGATTGGATGCTCTTCATGATCTTGAGGGCGTTGTCCGCAAAGAGGGGATTACAGCTGAGTAGGGTATGTTGGGGTAGGGCACCATATCGTGAGATTTTGGGTGGGGTTGGAGGGTCTTGGGTATCGAGGCTGTTGAAGCTTTCGTGCAGCTCCTTGCTCTTGCAGTGGAAGTAGGTGCCACGATTGTTGCAGAGGTCTTTGGAAGGAGTGATGTCTGATGTCTCTGTGCTGGGTCTGGCGAATGCTTTGACCACAGATAAAAGATCTTTACTATTGAGTGCATTGACTTTGAGGCTTTCTTGTAGGGCTGCTTTCTTCATTGTTCTGATGAGATGGTGTTGTGCGATGACAGCAGACTCAAAGGCTGAGTGGTCTTCTGGGGTCTTGCTGCTCCTCCATCTCTTCTCGAGACGTCTACAGGTGTGTCTGGACTCTTGAAGGGCAGGCAACTGGCTTTCTTGGTGTGTTTCTTGCTTTCGGCTTTCTTCAGGGGAATCAAAGAGTCGGCGCCTGGACATCCATCAGTGGAGGTTGCATGCTGAGGTGTTGGCGTCTGTGGATGTCAGTGGAGGTTTTTTTCTGAGAGAGGTGGTGAGCTGTTCTTCAATGAACTTGTTCTAACTTCTGGGAAGGTAACAGTGGGTCCGGTGTTTGTCGGTCATGCGTCGGGTGGGGCTGGTGTGCAGTGCCAGGCAAAGGCACACCTGCAGTACCGGTAGGAAAAAGGGCCTTGGGTGTCCATTGGCGATGTCAAGTGGCTGGCGGTGTTGCGTCCAGTGTTGAGGGCTTCAAGGCTGCTGGCGTCGTATCGGTGGATGACCAGGTTCCCGTCACCCTGATTCTGGTCCAGGCACAAGCGGGCACGAACGGACTTGCCTTTGGTGTGCCTTCGGCACGCCAGCAGAGCAGCTGCACAACGGCCGGAATAAGTAGTGTGAAGGGGAGGGCTAGACAACTGGGATGTGGGAATCAGTGCTGGAGGGGCCGATGCCGTGAGGGTAAAGCAGGGACACAGAGGGAAAAGTCGCAAAAGGGGGAAAAGAGGGAAAAAAAGAAAACATTGAAAAGAAGCAAAGAAAACTGAAAAGGAGAGATAAAGTGATCAGAAGGCAGTGAGACAGGGCAGAGCAGAGATGCTCTACCACTGGACCACCAGGGATGAGGCACAGGCGGGAGCCTACGGTGGAGGAGGGCCTTGAACCACTGACCAGATGATAAGCGCCAGCTATGGGGGCAGCAGCTACCAGGTGGAGCTGGGCATGGAAGGGAGCAGTCCACTGAAAAGATCAGGCGTCGATAGCGGTGATCCTTAAACCAGGCATGGATCCTCTGGAGCTGGGGTCTTACTGACCTTTATCCATGTTAAATGATGACCTCAAATTGATAAGTCACCTCCTGGCACGCCATCTGATGGCGTATTTGCCTCGGCTGACCCAGGAGGATTGGTCCGAATTTATTCCTCATAGAAATGCCCTATGACATTCGCAGCGCTTGGCCTACATTCTGCATTTGCTGGGGCTGCAGGAGGACCCATCTGCACTTGCTTTTTTAGATCTTGTTAGGCATTTGACTCAATGTCATAGGACTACCTGTGACAGGGCATGGTGCGCCCAGTCCCCGCTTTATTAACCACATGGATGCTGCACATATTTATCTGCTGTGCTGCAGATCTTTGAATCCCATTGTTCATGACGAGCTCAGCTCGTCATGAGCACACAAGCAGTGTACTGCATGACGAGCTGAGCTCGTCATGAGCATGGAAGGGGTTAAATGGGTTCAGATATTATACAAGAACCCTGTGGCAAGGGTGCGTGCTAGGCATTAAGTGATGATGGAGTGCCTTCTCCAGTGGGAACCGAGACAGGGTTGTCCCGTGTTTATTGAATTTTGCTCTGACTATGGAGCGTTGGGCTTCCAGACTTTGATATGCGGTTAAGGGTTGGAGGAATTCTGGTTGGGCTGATGGAACATATAGTTTCTCTTTGTTATACGAATAATTTCATGCTTTATTTACGTCAGCTGGACATATCTGCTCCAAAAATGTTAGCAGTGATGTCTGAATTTTGGGAACTGAGGCTTAACCCGAGCTTGCCCAACTCCTGAGCTTTGGCTTGCCCGGGCAGTTGAATGCGTGAAGTACTTGGGTATGTATGTTACCACTGATTGGGCCCAGTTGTATGTCCACAGTAGGGGAAGAGTGCTGGATAACTTGAGACCCACGTTTTTGGCAACTCTGCGCCTCTCCTTGGTAGGAAAAATAAGTCTTATAAAAATGGTGGCACTCCCATGGTGCCTGTACACTATGCAGAATGTTTTTTATGAACTGCCTGGACAGTATTCAAGGAGGTTGATAAATTACTACAGTGTGGTAAGGCAGGCGATGCAGTGGGATTGTCGACCCTGAATCAAGAGTGGAATAAGGGGGTATAGAGGTCCCAGACCTAGGACTTTATTACGTTGCAGCACAATTGCAACATGCTGTTCATTGGCTAGATGCTGATACCTATTGGGAACGGTCCTTTATTGCTGGCACTCATGGGGACCAGCAGCTAGAGGTCCTCCTGCTGCAGGGATGCACCTGATTCGTTTGAGGGGATCTGGGAATGAGTGGCGAGGCAGGTCCTCGGGTGCCATATGCGCCTGGGCTGGACCTGTGGTTAATCTACCCGTTTGCTCAGGTGTCTAAAGTGATATCCGTCGAAAAATGGCAGTCAGGGGGTTGTATAATGCTGTCTGATTTGTATCCACAAGGACGCTTTGTCTCCCTTAAGGACACTATTGACATGTTTGGTTTAGGACATGGCCAATTCTTGCAATATGTCAAAATAGGAGCAATAGGCCAGCAGTTGTGGCCCCCTTTCCCGGAGGCGCCCGATACCTCACAGACTTTGTTAACACTTTTGGCTCTGACGGGGGACGCAGGCTCATTTCCAATTTATATCAAGCAATTACCACTGATAGACTGCTTCGGATGCTCAAGATAGAGACAACATGGCAGCAGTACATGGATGGGCCCCTGAAAGACTCGTCCAAAATTCATGAGGGGGTGCGCCTAGTAGCGGTCTGTGCTCAATTCAAACTGATCCAGTATAACAGGTAAACAACCATTACGATGCGGTCATAACACCGCAGTACCATTACAACGCGGATTTTAGAACGCAAGTCGTTACCACGACTTGCGCTGGAGGGCGCTCTAGACTAAGGAATAGTGTGATTTACTATTCCAACACCTTCCCTACTGTACGTAGGCTGGAGTTGGAATAGTAAATCATACTATCCCTAAGTCCAGCACAAGGCGTGGTAACGACTTGCGTTGTAAAAGCTGCGTTGTGATGGTACTACGGTGTTATGTACTTTGTTGTTCCATCATACATCCGTATAACGTGGCCCACATGACCTACTTTTCCCCAAAGAGATTGCATTCTATGTAACATTCTATGATTTTTTACAAATGGTGTGGTACTCCTCTCCTTTGGTGCCCTTTTGGGTTCAGGTTTTTGCAAATCTAGAGAGGGCCACAGGATGAGCAATTAACTGCATGGTTGAGAAATGCTTGCTGGGACTCCTCCCAGAAAACCCTAAGAAGAAGCTTAGGCGGTTTGCCATGCTCAGCCTCACAGTGGCAAAAAGATGGATATCAATCTACTTGATGGGTATGCCGCCCCCTTCACTGAGTGCCTGGATGACGGACATGGTTGAGTGGGACGACGGTCTATTTCAGGGTTTGCCCATGCAATCTGATGTGTGAGATCATTATGTGAAATTGCTAAATGTTTTTGGTTCTATCTGTGGAGGCGATGGGGTAGGTGGGTACGAGTGGGAGTTGTTAAGTGGGGAGTGGGTTCTTGACCTATGTCGAATAGTTCCTGGTTCAGAATTCTGGCAATGATGATCTAGGTATCCTATTTAGTATATACTATGTCTGAGTAGGGATGCTCACTGCACCATTTGTGATGAGGTGTCCTGTTTTTAAATGATGATAAAGATTTTACCACAATTAACCACCTGAAACCAGAACATACTACATTTCCAAAATCCATCCGGACAGATGGTGCAAAACCAGGACTTCCTCAGCAAATGTGGAACATCTGGTCACTTTGCGAGGTGTTGGGAAAAGACTTAGCATTCTTATTCAGCATTTATTTGTTATTCTGTACTTGACTAACTTGAATTATTTTAACTGCCTCATTAAATTGTCTGATTTATGTTTTTTTAGTGGGAGACACCAGACAGACTGAAAATATGTTGTTTTAAGCCCTTGTGTAAAAGTTAAAAAAAAGCAAAAAAACCCTGAGACCAGCTGTAAATTTATTTTCCATTAATCCAGTGTTCCAATCATTGTGCCCATATGTTACTGTCCATGCGCACAAGGTGTTATAGAGAGTGTGAATTGAGGCCACACCGAATAGGTCTTGAACTGCAAATTGAGACAGACTACACCCCCAAAGAACACAGGATCAAGAAGACGGCACTGACCCATCTTCTGGTCACGGGCAATTGCTCCATAATTGTAAATGAGTTTCACAAGGATCCATTTGAAAAACTGGTACAACAAAATTATTTTCCACTTTGTGTCTGATTGTAAATAAGGTAGAAGATGGTGGCGTTCTTCTACTGCCTCTCAGTTGTATGAATCCCTGTGTTGCATAATGTGCTAGAGGTTCTATCCGCCACCTCTGCATCAGGGTTTTATCTTCCACCTGTGCTCAGAGGCTCTAACCTCCACTTGTGCACAGAGGGTCCATCATCCACATGTAAATAGTGGTTTTAATCTTCACCTGTATGCAACGATTTTAGCTTCTGTTTTTGGCCGGTGATTTTATCCTCCACCATTGGCCAGTGGTTCCACAGTTTCCTCTATCTACCTGTGCTTAGGGGTTTTACCTAAAGATTTGCTTAGGGTTGTAACCTTCAGTTCTACCTAGTGGTTATAACTGGCAACTATGCACAGGAGTTCTCGCTTCCACCTGTTCTTGTGGGCTCTAGCTCATTTCCTACACTGGAGTTCCAACTAAGCCTGGGCGGAGTTCGCAGAGTTTTGCTCGAAGGAACTCTGCGAAGTGCCAGAAAAACACTGCAGCGGAGTTCTGCCCATGGCAGAGTCTTAATTTGCACTGCTCCCACTGATTTTTAGTGCCAGGAGCTTGTCCTGTGCTTTAAAATCAGCGTGATTGGCACTACGTGTTGCACCAAAAGATGCTGCAGCTTTCTGCCATCTTGAGTAGACATTCTACTCGAGCTGCAGCTTCCTCGATGCGAGATTCAGATTTCTCAACGTGAGTTGATGCGACCTTGTGGCGATGAGAAATCTTGCTGGGATGAAGTCTAGAGCGTGATTTTTTCTGACAAGCCGCTCGAGAGAAAAAACTCCGCTCCATGTCACTTCGTTGAGTTTTTTCAAACTCTGCGCGGAGCGGGCAAAACTCTGCGGCATATTATCAAGGACCGGTATGAAAATTATCGCCATTTTATCGGCAGGAAACTACTAATACAACGGCGATAATGGGCTTGATAATATGCCCCTGTTAATTCCCCTAGAAGCCCATGTTCTGATGTTAACATGGGCTTCAATGGGAATTAACAAGAGCGTATTATCAAGCCCATTATTGTCGTTTTATCGGCAGTTTCGTGCCGATAAAATAGCGATAATTTTAACACCGGTCCTTGATAATATGCCCCTCTGTGAATTCCTCTGGTGGAGTGGTATTCTTTGCCCATCCTTAGTTCCAACTTCCACCTGTGCTCGGCCTTTACATTAACTAGGTCTCCTAATATTCCACTACATAGTGGCTTTATTTTCTCTGCCAATTTTCTTCTTTGCTAAACTCCCCAAAATCTTAATAAAACTGTATTAATGAAAAAACTATTTTATTGGCAGTTTTATAAACATAGCAGTACAGGAGTTGAGACAACTGTGAAGTTGAGTCTGTGGGCCAATAATCGCTTAGGTAATTTGGGGCCAATAATCGCTCAGGTAATTGTTGCTAGCTGCCGTTCCCCTTTTTTATCCACTCGGGTAGAATCTACCATTGTGCCAATCTTTAAAAAGGTGGATCGACAGGATCCTGGATGTTATAGGAATATTTCTTTATTCGATGCCCTGACAAAAATAGCGGGTCGAATAATACTAGAACGTCTTCAGGACTGGGCGGAGGATAACGCGGTCCTATCTGATCTACAGTATGGCTTTCGTGCGGGCTTGGGGATGGTAGAACAGAGTTTAAATCTATCAATTTTAGTGGGGAAATACACACAGGCGAAGAAGGGGAAGTTGTTTTTAGCGTTTGTGGATCTCACAGCCCCTTTTGACTGTGTGATCCACAGCAAACTCTGGTCAATACTAGAAGTTATAGGGGTTGATGTTCGGAATATTTATTTTCTTAAGCGTTTTTCTACTGATGCCAAGGCATATGTTCACTGTGCTTTGAATGAAGAGTGCTCAGCCTCATTTTCAATAAGGAGGGGGGTCAGGCAAGGCTGTGTCCCGGCCGCCTTTCTTTTTAATCTCTATATTATTGGTCTGGGTGAGACACTCTTGAAAGACAATAAAGATTTCCCTCAAGTAGCTGGACACCCAATACCAGCTCTCCTATATGCGGATGACGCGGTATTGATGTCCCGTACACAAGTAGGCCTCCAGAGAGCTTTAGATAGCTTTTCTTATTTTATGAAAGATCTTGTTCTAAGAGTGAACTTCTCGAAGACCTTTATTATGCGGTGCGGCCATGGTATTAAGAGGTCAGGACAGGTCAGGACAGGACAGAAGATTGGGCCACCAAGAGATTCTCATATCTGGGAATTCTCTTTGACCAAAATTACACCTGGGTACAAGCAGTTTCAGCAAAAAAAACTAGCTCTCTTAAGAACAACAAACACCCTTACCAACTTTGCAAGAAAACTGGGTAGGAGACCACCTGAAGAGCTTATTAAAATCTATAAAGCAAAGTGTGTCTCCACTGCGGTGTATGGGGCTGGGGTCTGAAACTTCGCTGATTTGCTTCTGAGTCAACAAGTGGAAAACTCTTTTTTAAGATATATTCTATCCGTACCGAATAGTACCTCATCATACATATGTCATGCTGAGTTGGGCCTTTCCTTCATTTCTGATTTAATAAAGTTAGAGCCTGTTCTCTTATGGCATAGGCTCTGGACTAAGGAAGAAGCAAAATTAAATAGAGACATTCTTACAGATAGTCTGAAATTGGAAGGTGCCCTAAAGATCCCATGGGTAAGATATGTTTGAGACTTTTTACAAGATTTAGGTCGCATTGAATATTTTACCAATTCAAGAACTACTCAGATGATAACGAGGAAGGAATTAAAAAAAGAGGGCCTTCTGTTATTGGATACTATTAGAATGTCATCAAGATTACAAAACAATCTGTCCTGCACAATCAGTTGATTTTAACTACTTTTAATATTCAACCCAATTTAATTTTTGTACCAGGTGTTTTTGATAGATTTCTATTGACCAGATTTAGGTTGGGGGTTTTTCACAGACTTGTTGCCCTTCCAAAAATGAACGACTGGGCTCAAGATCTTTAAATGTGTCCTTGTGATAATTATTCAGCACAGTCTATGATACGTGTCGTTCTTTTTTGCAGGTTTATACTGTTGTGAGGATGGTTTGTGTACTACCAGTTTTAAAATCGTTGGGGCTTCGCCAATGTCGACCTGCTCTCCTTGCATTACACCTTTTAGATAATGAGCATAGAGTTTTTAGGATTGTAACTTTTTTAAAGCGAGTATTGAGTCAAAGGAAATGTATGTTTATTTAATCGGTTTTTATCGGGAATTGGAACTATGATAAAACTATTATGTTTAATATTTTATAATGTATTATGGATAATATTTTTTATTGTTTGGTATTTTAACCTATGAAATGATTGATGTGTTTATTTTTATGTGTGGGCATGAGCCTGTGCAGTCACCAAGTAATATATCAACACAGCCAAACAGCCAATGTATTTCGTTCAATAGACTTGAACTTCCTCAGGGCTGTAAACAATACGTGTAAGAACACATAAGTAACATGTATCACAATCCATATGCAAGACAAAACATACAAGTTTAAAAATGACTTAATCAAAACCATAACCACTAAAAACAATTAAAGTAACTACAATAAAATATATCAAAGCAAACTCAACCAAGGGATGGGCATATTATTTTACCCTCCCAATGTTAAATTCTTCAACCAATCGTGGATGTAAAAACCCCACACAATAGTGAAAAACCTAACGAGCTACAGAGACGCTAACTTGGCTCAGGGGGTTATCTACACAATATGGTTTTAAAGTACTTGACAATAACGTCTGTCCCTTTACTGCGTTCTTTTACTTTTACCTGTTAGCAAGGTCCGGGGTGGTTCATAAATGATATGGTTAAAAAACAACCTCACTTTATTTTTTATATGTAATTTAACTCAACTATACGTAATACATGTTGTGCTTTATTACATTACGGCTGGTAATATAGCCTCATGTTTTTGGGATATTGAAGTCTCTGGGTCCTTATTTTACAGTACGGCCAGTGTGTACAATGTTGCATAGTATGTACTTTGATTAAATGTGTTGTGTCACCTTGAAACATCACTCGGTGCTGATTCGTAGCACTTGAGCAGTTTGTTCCATGGCTTTTTGTCAGTGGCTTCAGCCACCAGGAGTCCATGAGTTTGGATGGTTATAAATATTGAAATTTAGTTCTAGCTCGGAGGACTTTAGCCTGTGAGGACTGACCGACAAGCGCATAATAGATGGAGTGTTTCATTCTGATTTCAAGACACGGCTGGGAGTGTTTTGTATTGAATCAGTAGGAGAGATTTTGAAGAAGCGAATGGAGTGCTCTCCTGATATAAATAAAGATTACACCGAGCATCCCCAATAGAATGGTTTTGTATCGAATTAGTGGGAGAAATTGTGAAGAGTGTTACTAGGTGATATGAGAAAAAAAATACTTTGGTCTTAATTTTAGGACATATGGGCCAGTCTGGACTCCAGATTAAGGGTACCATTACGATGGCGGGCGGACAAAGTCCGCCTGTCACCTTAACGGTATGAGGAACTGTCCGACAGGGTTGCAGCGGTCCCACTCCTGCAATTAGGATGCCACTGTGGCATCCCCCATTCCCAGCACTGTGGCAGGCGGTGCTCACAGCACCACCCGCCACAATGCTGAGAATGCACTTTGTGCATTGGCATTCACAATGTGACAGGCACCGCGTGGTGCCTGCCACCTTGTCCATGCCAATGTAGGGGGTACCACAGGTACCCCTCAAGTGCACCCCTGACCCCCAACACCCAGGGGGCCCGAAACGGGCCCCCAAAAGCAGACACTGCATGCCTTTCCTTGGTGGCAACGCCATGGAAAGGCTGCTCACTGCCATGATCATAATATGGATGGCGGTGTCTTGCAGACACCGCCACCATATTAAACACGTTTTCCGCCTGGTCAACGAGTCGATCAGCAGAAAATCGGTGGACGGTCTGTCCGTCTGCCGCGGACCCCCAGCCATCCTAATGTGGCGGAGGGTCATTCATGGCAGGATGCCGGGCGAATCGCCCCGCCGGGCCGGTGGGGGCAATCTGCCCGCAATCCTATTGGGCCCCTAACTTGTGTGACACATGCTGCTAGCTTGTGATTATTGGGCAATGAAACTATTCTTTGGCCATCTAACATTCAATTAGCATATTTTTTCAGTGAAAATGTAAGAATAGAATATCTGATCCCCTCAGGTGTCTACATTGGGGTACAATCTCTGACATTGTAATTTGGGAAGATTATCCTACCTTGCCATGACTTATGTGATAATTGGCTCATTGGAATGAATCATTATCTAATTAATTGTAATAATATTGATTTCATTAATGTCCCTAACACTAAATTCCCAGCTTTATTTGATTATATCAACTCACTGCTGGGTGATGTTGTTAATAATGGGCAGGAAGTATTTCTGTGTGTAGCCGGGGATTGTAATACAAAGCTCGCTATGCATAGTAGTCTATCTGATGTTGTTACAAGTGCTCCAACTAGCCTGCCAGAAAACATCTCAGAGAGTCGTGATCCTAAAGGGGTGGAGTTGCAGAGTTACTTAGCACAGGCCACATCTATTACATTCCTCAAGTCACGGAGGCTAATAGTTGCTTGGTGCCAACCTTAGATCGATTAATTTTTCATCCTGCCTCCTTTAACAGAGTACCTTGTATATGGGAAAGTGGTCAGTACAGATTTTAGAGACCACGGTCCCATTGAAGTTGTGTTTTTAATGTCACCCAAGCACAGTATAGAGTGGATAGTGGGGTGAGTAATTTGCAACAGTTGACAGATAACCTAAGATGCGTTGAAGATTAAGCGAGCCACTCCAATTCTCTCTTTAAGTGATTAAGGAGAATTTAGGATTCGTAGAGGCCTGTTTTGTAGACGTAGATTCTGATAAGCGAGTTGTGGGTTCTTTTATTGATTTGTGCACAAACATCGGGAAAGCTTTATTGAAACCTTCCCGCCCGCACACTCTACTCCAAGGTGGTTCACCAACGAATGCTGAGAGGCAAATCATCAACTTCGTCAGACACTCATGGTAAATCCTCCCGTTCCCTCGGTGGTGGCCAGTCGGTGGAAGCATTACAAGTTAGTTACCTCAAGTGCCGGAGGGAAGAAACATTACAGCAATGGGACTCTCTTATAGAGGCTGCAGACTGGAAGATAGTAAAACCTTCTTGTTCACTGTGGTGGAAATGTGTAGACCAAATCTAACTGTGAGCCCAATGAGTTGTCAATTGCCTAGTGAGTTGTGGGAGGCACAATTCACAAAAATCTGCGGCTCTACATCAGCCGATACGGTCCCCGTCGTGGCCACTAATAAGTGTTCAGACATCAAGGTAATTGTGTCCGAAGTCGAGGACACAATTAGCCAGAGTATCAGTGCAAATCCACCGGGCCCGAATGTGGCATAAATTGACTTCATAAAATCTCATTTAGAATATTGGGCACCCCTTTTAGCTAATGTTTTTAACAATCTTGCTACCTCCCCATTACCTGGCTTTTGGAAAAACTTCTCCATAGTTTTTTTTTTTAAGAGGGGAGTCCATTTTCTCCCTGGAAACTACACACTGATCTCCCTAATAGACTCATCTGTCAAGATCTTAGAGAGATCAAACAGAATATAACAGAATCAAAGTCAATAGGGTTTTAGAAGTCAGGTGGGAATGGGGGGCGCTAGGTGGCGCTGGAGCGGAATGGCCCCAGCTTTGTGAGGCTCCCGCAGTCCGACTGTTAATGTGCTATTTATCCTGTGATTTCGATCCTGCTGCCCGTACTGACCAAGCCGATGTGAGCATATTACTGCCTGCGGAGAGAGCCGTGTTCGTTTCCCTACCCAGCGAGAAGAGGTGGCGGAGTTTCGCGTGGCCGGCACTGGTGAGCGGACGGACTCCCGCAGTGCCCTAGAACTCTGACTGGGCAGAGGGGGGTACGCAAGTGTCGTGGACGCCGCTTGGTGTATGGGCCGCGTATGACTGAGGGGCCATTTCAGGAGTGATCTACACTGTTTAAGGCACCGCAAAGAGGAAACTCTACAAAGCATGAGCCACCTGCTGGGAAACTTGTGCTTCCATATGATTGCTGTGAGGTTAGAGCGCTGTGGAAGGTGAAGGCTGCTTGCCCCCCATTACCCGACCTTATCGACAAAATGGCGGCCGCCTGCTGTTGGCTGCGGCAGGCACGCTGTTAAGGACTAGTGGCTTCGATGTTAAATGAGTACTATGCCTAATGCGGATCCCGCGCAGAGATGCTGGTTTTGCTGACATTCGAATTGTCGTCTAGGGCTAAAGTTTGTGGCGGTACCCCTGTATGGCCCGAGTAGGAGACAAGGAGATATCGGGCAATTGGCAGTGAAAGAGCCCTGACTGGAATTCTTCTGCTGTTATATCTGAGGAAACTGGTGCTCAGCGGCTGATTGCTTTTAGGCCACAAGGTGCGTGTTGTACCTGCTCCTGTGATGGGGCGGGTGTACCATAGCTGGGATTAATTGACCCATCTCTGTCAGCTGGAGGTGACGGACATATATGCTCTCAGAAATAGCCATAAACATCAGCAGGAACTTCAAGTGGTGGCGTCAGACATGGAGTAGGCCTTGAGGTGCGCTGCGCTGTGTTGATCATAGCAGGAAGTGAACTGTGCCCTCTGAGGAGACACGAGGTCACGAGGGTGATCGCTGTGTGGTGCAAAGGGCCGTACTACTATTTTTGATCATGCAAGGTTATTGAACTGGCCTTGGGTGGCTCGGGTGCTTCAAGATGGGGCGGGTGGATGCACGTCAACAGAGGCTCACCTTTGAATCTAAAAAGAGCGCGCGCCAACAGGCTGCGGAGAATGGCGCAGAGGGGTTACCCCCTGAGAATGGTGATGGACTGAGTACAGATATGCAATCTATTCTATCAGAGGTGCGCCAGGGATTCGCAACGATGGCATACAAGATGGACACTCTAAACACGCCCATGGATGCCATAGTCTGTAAATTTGAAGGGCATGACTCACACCTCAAAGAAGTGGAGCAAAGAATATCGATACAGAGGATGTCACACCGCAACTAAAAAAAACAGTAACCCAAATGGATAAAAAGATGAAAATTATCAACGCAAAGAATGAAGACATTGAAGCTCGTAGTAGGCATAATAATGTTCGTATTTTGGGAGTACCTGAAAGTACGAATACGGGCAGGCTGGAGGGGTATGTTGAAAAAATGTATGACAGCGGTGATTGGTGCGGATGCACTTTCCCCCCAGTTTGCTGTGAAGAGAGCCCATCGCTCCCTTGGCCCGTGACATCCTCCTGGTAGTGCTCCCAGATCCATCATGGCTAAGACTAAGAGTGGCAAGAGAGAAAAAACAGCTGACCTGTGATGGTGTCTCCTTCACGGTGTTTCTTGATTTTACGATGCATGTACAGTAGGAAAGGCGCAAATGTAATAGGACGACGGCGGTGCAACAGGTACAAGGCAGGCTCTGACTAGAAAGGCTGGTCATCCCCTTACCGCTTCCCTCCAGGAAGCACTAGCAGCTAAATCAAAGCGTATGCATGAGAAGGGAACCCCCCTCTCACACGTAGATAAACACTGTAGCGAGTGTAACACGTAGTCTGCGTCACACTCCCCACTCTATCTATCTTTTCACCACACATATTTTAAAAGGGCCTGAGCAAAGCCAGCATAATTTAAGGCACTGGCTGAAACATGTCGACCAACTGAAGGATGTAGGGGGTAGTAACTCGCCACCCAATAACGTCCTGTAGCCTTAATTTTAACTGCTGGTGGCGGCCCAGTTATTAAAATGTAATTTACCCTCAGGTACTGGGACCCTCACCAAGCCGTTTTAACTGACACTTCACTAACACCCCACACTGCACTCTCTGTAAAATACCAGCTCCGCTGTAATCAGGCATCGTAGCACACCCGGGACATATTAGGTGTCACTGGGTGGGCCCGATGATGAAGCATGCCACCAACTAGGTTGGTGGGTGAGGGCTTCATGATCACACCTACAAGGTGTCTGTGACAAAACTAATAAGAGTCTCTTAAACCAATGGTCATATTGAGCTAGTCTCCTTTGATTAATGCAAATTTAATATAGTCAAACAAAACCTGAGACAAGCTCAAGTGGATTATGCCCCATTATACCCAGTGAGGCTGCGAGTTACATACCAGGGCACTCAAAGTATATACACGAAACTGCAACAAGTGGAGGACTTCCTCAAGAAACTTAAACGACGAAAGGCCACGACTCCAGAGAATGATGGCCAATCGGAGACGCACTTATTGGATGTGGAATGAGTTCTTCAACAGCGTGTGATAACATTGTCCTATTTGCTTTATTTTCAGGCTCTCAGTGCAAATGTGACACCACTGGTTCTTTTTCTATCTATATTGATGGTCATTGAGTGATGCACAGGTTTATCTTTGGTAATGTGTTATGGACTTCATGCTGGCACTGTTGTAGCAGGGCGGAACGTGGTGGATAAGGAGAGACGGACACCCTCGCTGCCTTTAAGGGGACTTCACAGTCGGTGTGGAATTCCTGAATAGGTGTGAGGTACCCATGGGCCACCTGGTAGTAGTACCCCTAACGGGAGTACCCCTGATTTATTGTTCTTCTTGGTTGTGGGGGGGGGATTGCAAGATACTGACATGATTGGGATGCTTCAGTGGGCGGGGGAGGTAAGGGAAGGGTTGTTCACAGCTTTGACAGTACCATATGCTCAATGGGTGCGTTTCATGATGTTCTTTGGGATGAAGTGCTCTACTATTTCATGTCCCAGACTTGTCAGTGTGATGACCTAAGGAAATATGGCAACGAAGGGGGGTGATTCAACGGAGGTACGAGTGATGTCATGGAATGTTAGGGGGTTGAATGATGCCAGGAAATGCAGACAAATGTTGAATTATCTGGAGCAGCAGCAGATACAGGTGGTACTGCTGCAGGAGACGCATATACATCCGAAATCGCCTAACACCTTTGCTTGTAAATGGGCGCGTGTATGAGTTGTTTCTTCATACTCCTCTTCTGCAAGAGGCACAGCCATTTTGGTTAAACAACGGATGCCCTTTGCACATGCTGGTACAGTGGTGGATACGCCTGAATTTTTTACATCCCTGTGGGGTAAGATATTGGATCTGGGATCTACACATATTATCTGGGGGGAGATTTTAATGTAGCCTCGGTTCCTGCTTAGGACAGATCTGATGCTGCAGCCCATTATAATGCCAGATCCCGTGAGGTGCTGGAGGACATAGTGGAAGAAGGGGGTGTACGAGATAGTTGGCAGTACCTGCATCCGATGACAAGGGAGGGGACCCACTTTACATCACACACCGGGACATGGGCAAGGTTGGATTATTGTCTGATTTCTAAGGGGTTGGGACCTGGCATGGGGAATGCTACGCATCTCACTAGGACCTATTCTGATCATTGCCCTGTACGAGTTACACTCACTATACCTGGTTTTGATAGGCCCAGGCCCACCTGGCGAATGCAACCGAATGCGCTGCTGGACTCGGTATTCCAAACAGAACTTGGGGAGGAAAGAAAGGATTTTTTTTGTGCGGAATAAAGGATCAGTAGACAGTGTGGAGGTTATTTGAGAGGCTTTTAAAGTCACGAAACGGGGGTATTGTATTTCTAAAAGCTTTGAAGTGCTGAGAGACATACAGCGCACACTGAGGAAGCTGGAACAAGACCTGAAGATGCTTGAAAGTTGGAAGCGGGTGGGGAAACAGGGCAAGTTCAGAAGGGGTTTAGGCCCAAATTATCTGAATATGAGGAAGAGGCTTCCAGGGAGGTTAAACTTAGAGGGCAATACTGGGTGGCCTGTAAGTATAGGGAAGCTGAACATCCAGGGAGAGCTTTGTCTGAAATGACTTGTAGCCCGCAATTTAACACTCAAGTACTGGAGATAGAGAAAACAGGGGGGAAGGATCTGTCGGGACACTGTGGGGATACTTGAAACCTTCACTTCACATTATGCTGCATTATGCACCAGCAACGGCAAGGGGAGGTGGACTTTGATGCATTTATGGGGGATGTAGCGTTGTGTTGGCTTAGCGATGTTAAGGGGGGAGCTTCTCAGCTCTGCTTTTGAAATTGATGAAATCAGAGAAGCTATCATGACATTGAAAACTGGGAAAGTGCCAGGCTTAGATGGCATACCTGCCGAGTTCTATAAATGCTACATAGATGTAATGGCGCCTGTCCTAAAGGAAGGTTTTGAAGAGTCCCATGAAGTGGGAATACTCCCCCCCCTCCATGAGAGAAGTAGTAATAACATCCCTATTAAAGCCAGGTAAATCTCCTAAGGTTTGCGACTCCTATAGATCATTGTCGCTCATCAATTGCAATACAAAAATCTTAGTCAAGGTGCTGGCCACGCGATTGACTCTGCTTATGGATAAAATCATTCTTCCCGATCAGTCTGGGTTCGTTCCTGGTAGGGCTACTACTAATTTACGTACTTTATACTCTCTGATACAGACGTGTCATCAGAATTTCCAATCGCTACTGCTTTTTTCGACCCCTCCAAGGCATTTGATTCTGTAGAGTGGGGATATCTATTTGGCGTCCTGCAGAGAATGGGATTTCCTAAGTTATTTATCTTGTGAGTTCAATTGTTGTATCATCAGCCCTTGGCTAGGGTGTTGATAAATGGTCATCTGTCTCCGGCTCTATCCATATCGCCTGGTACCCGGCAGGGATGCTTGCTTTCCCCGCTACTTTTTGCCATTGCGATTGAGCCATTGGCCTCTAGGCTGCGTCAGCTTATCGAGAGAGGGCGTTCCAGTGTTTCCAGCGACAGGTCCTGATTTCCTTATAGGCAGACGATGTCACATTATACATTAGAGATCCGCAACAGAATTTTAACCCCCTACTGCGAGAGTTTTTAGTGTTCAGCCGTCTGTCGGGTGTTAATATAAATTGGGGAAAATCACAATTTTTTCCGCTTACGTCTGCGATCACTAAACTTCAGTTCAACTTTCCTCTTGAATGGTGTGACTCCGATCTCCGATACTTGGGAATACAGGTGTCTAGGGATAGGGAAGAAATAATTCGGCTACACTATGGTACAGCGATAACAAGATTGACCAATAGCGTCACGCGTTGGATCTCGTTGCCCCTGTCGCTTGCAGGAAGAGCTTCACTCATAAAAATGTAGGTCCTCCCTCAGTTTCTTTATCTATTTTTAAATGTCCCTTATTATCCCGGGAAGTTCTTCTTTAAAACTCCACGTGCTAAATTGACCCGTCTCCTATGGGGAGGTAAACAGCCATGACTTAAATGGTCCGTCCTCACACAACCATATGATAAGGGCGGATTTGACATTCCAGACTTTGAAGTATACTATGTAAGTGCGCATAACATTGGATGTGACCCACACCGTTCATGCCATAATTAGCCACTGAGGATTGGCTGGCACATCCTCTTCCACTGAGTGGTTTTATACATGGACCTGTGCGTGCCCTTAAGACACCACTCACGACGGTCACTATCACGGTGGATGCGTGGAGACGTATGGCGAATCTCTTGGGGTCCCAATTATTATATTCTCCGCGGCTCCCATTAACATATCATCCAAGTATGGTTTTGCTACAGGAAGTGGGCTTTCGGGCTATGTGCAAGCGGCTTCATATCTTTACTTGGGGAGACCTGTTCCAGGATGGTTTGTTCTGCTCCTTGGAACACCTGTTCCGGGAGGTGCAACCCACGCCTTTAGATGTCTTTTTGTATGTGCGATTGAGGCAAGGGATGAAAGGGATTATTCCAGACTTCCCCCGTGAACCGGAGATTTTCGGTCTGCTACATTACATGCTTAGTTCTCCGGATGGGAAGCATATGGTGTCGGGGTTGTATAGGTGCATACACATGCATCGACAGGGTATAGCGAGTTTAGCCCGCATATACTGGAGTGGGGATTTGGGAGTGGAAGTGATGGATGAGCTATGGAGCTACTGCTGCAGATTAACAGAACATATATTAGCTAGTTGTTGGTTTAAGGTAATACACTACAAATTCCTGCAGAGAGTATATTACACGCCTGCCAAGAAGTTCAGGTTTCAGCTGTCGGACAGCGATAGATGTGATAGGTGTGGGAGACCGGGCGCAGGCTTCCTGCATTTGGCATGGGAGTGCCCGAGGGTGTGAGACTATTGGACACAGGTACACACAGCTCTTGAGCACATGCTAGATACTGAACTGGCGGAGGACCCGTTGGTTATGATAATGGGATATACAGCACATGTGCCCAAGCAGTATAGAAAGTTGCTTGATATTACCCTTCTTTTAGCCAAACTCAGGGTCGCCTGTCGTTGGGGTAGGGGACGAGCCCCAAAGTTCAAGGACTGGATGCGTGATGTTGTGTATTGCCAGGAACAAACATCTGTATATGAGAAAACACAACCAGTAGCCTCTAGACCAAGGGATATATGGGGGCTACTTCAAGCATACCTTGCCCGTGAGGGGGAGGAGGGATCCGATTCTTCTCTGGAGAATGGCTCGTGACTCCTGGAAGATCACTCTTGCTTGTCAGCTGATTGGGACTTTGGGATCTACATATGCACTATGGTTGATTAACAATGAGATTGTATGAGGGACATTGATTTATAGGATTGATATGGTCTTGATATCCCCTGTTCATGTATTAACATTTCTGCCAATTGATGCACCCTGTTTGTAAATATCCCGTTGCCGCCTAGAAAAACTATAGTTTGGTTGGGACATCGTGGTGCACTCATGGAGACTGTCGATTAATATTGTCATTATTTCTTCAAAGTGATTTTTTTTATGTCATGCTGTATGGTTAAGTATTATTGTATGTTTTTGAAAAACATCATAAATAAATAAAAAAAAATAAAAAAAGAAGTCAGGTGGGAATGGTGTCCTCCTTCACACTTGGCGTTTATGGACCTGACGTCATCGTTTGACTGTGTTAACTGCACGAAATGATGGGATACCCTTCTCTCTTGTGGGATAGATGGTGCACTGGTGCACTTTTTAGCATATTTGCACAGAGATATGAAGGCCAGAGTCAGAATCAGTATGGTCGGAAAGATATCTAAAGATATAGAAATTTCACGGGGATGAGGCCAGGGTGTGTTTTGGGCCCTCTTTTATTTACTTTATATATTGACAAGCTTCACCCCTTTTTAATTAATGCTACCCCAGGTGTACCCAAAATCAAAAGCCTACCGCTCCTGTCCCTTCTTTATGCAGAGTATGCCCTGCTGATGGCCTAAACCCCAAAGGCTCTGCGATGGTTAGTGAATGCCTTTGTGGACATTATGGGCACTCTGAACTTGCAAACCAATTTCTCTAAATCCTTTATTATGGCATGCGGCCCGAGGAGTAAGCAGCTAGCAACCCTTGCTGTAGGCGTGAACAGCCTAAGATGTACCAGCACTTTTTCTTATTTAGGGGGTTACTTTCTCTGCAGCAGGAACCTGGATATCCCGTGTTTCTCAGAGTAGGTCTAAGATGTCGTGTTCATTATACAATCTTCCCCAGCCGCTGAGGGGGCACACATATGAAACCCAATATATTCCTGTTGCAACGTATGGGGCAGGGATACGGGGTCCTCTAATAGCGATCCTATCCAAACTGAAGAAAACAGGTTTTGTAGAAGGGGCTGTCGGCCCCCACATCATCCATGTCTGTGGTCTGTCATGAAGAACTGGGTTTAACCTATCTGTCAGATTATATTAGAACACGTCCACCCCTACTGTGGCTAGCAGTATGGATGAACCCAGAGCCCACTCTAACCAGAAATATTCACCACATCTCATGGTGAGCAGAAGTGAAGTATGCCATTCATATGACTGTTCTGTATCATATTTATTCAAATCTTGAAAGTAGTGCAGCTGTAAATAAAAATTCTGTGCATCACCCGCGGCTTAACTTTGAGCGGAGCCTGAGACTGAATGAGAATGGGGGAATGCAACCATGGCAACTTATCTAAGTATGGTTGCTCCCAGCACGTCTACCAAAATATTTCTATCTATCTATTTAGCGAGGGGGCTCTGGGAACACAGTTTGCTGTTTCAAGTTCGGGTTGGCACGTTCAAATATCTATTATGTTTTCCATTGGGCTACCAACCATATCTTGATTTGTGCCCTTGCGACGGGAGCTCTGGTCAAACTGTGCTGCACTTTGCAATATTTTGTAATTATTTAAATTTATAAAGCTCTTTCTACTTCTTATTAAAAAGCATGATATTTGGAATTTTAGGGGGTTTTTAGTTTTGTAATGCAGATGTCAGATCTGGAGACTTGTGTACATGTAGGCTGATTCCTCAAAACAGCTGTTCGAGCACAACTCACAATGCCTCCTGATTAAAATGAATCTGACAAAATCATAGTGATTATAGATTGTTGATGACCCACCCTTTATCATGTTGTCAGATATAGGGGTTGTACTTTGTACTAAACTTGTATTTATATTTGTTTTTAATGTGTTTTACTTTTATGGATATAAAGATGTTTCTGATCTGATCTGAACAAAGCAGAATCATAATGAAGAGGAGTTACCTTGCAGGTGAACTCCAGGTTGCAGAATACCTGATGTCCAACAGGAGTAAAGAACTGAGAAGCCTGCAGAATACCTGAGGTCCAACAGGAGTAAAGAACTGAGAAGCCTGCAGAATACCTGAGGTCCAACAGGAGTAAAGAACTGAGAAGCCTGCAGAATACCTGAGGTCCAACAGGAGTAAAGAACTGAGAAGCCTGCAGAATACCTGAGGTCCAACAGGAGTAAAGAACTGAGAAGCCTGCAGAATACCTGAGGTCCAACAGGAGTAAAGAACTGAGAAGCCTGCAGAATACCTGAGGTCCAACAGGAGTAAAGAACTGAGAAGCCTGCAGAATACCTGAGGTCCAACAGGAGTAAAGAACTGAGATGCCTGCAGAATACCTGAGGTCCAACAGGAGTAAAGAACTGAGATGCCTGCAGAATACCTGAGGTCCAACAGGAGTAAAGAACTGAGAAGCCTGCAGAATACCTGAGGTCCAACAGGAGTAAAGAACTGAGATGCCTGCAGAATACCTGAGGTCCAACAGGAGTAAAGAACTGAGAAGCCTGCAGAATACCTGAGGTCCAACAGGAGTAAAGAACTGAGATGCCTGCAGAATACCTGAGGTCCAACAGGAGTAAAGAACTGAGAAGCTTGCAGAATACCTGAGGTCCAACAGGAGTAAAGAACTGAGATGCCTGCAGAATACCTGAGGTCCAACAGGAGTAAAGAACTGAGATGCCTGCAGAATACCTGATGTCCAACAGGAGTAAAGAACTGAGAAGCCTGCAGAATACCTGAGGTCCAACAGGAGTAAAGAACTGAGAAGCCTGCAGAATACCTGAGGTCCAACAGGAGTAAAGAACTGAGATGCCTGCAGAATACCTGAGGTCCAACAGGAGTAAAGAACTGAGAAGCCTGCAGAATACCTGAGGTCCAACAGGAGTAAAGAACTGAGATGCCTGCAGAATACCTGATGTCCAACAGGAGTAAAGAACTGAGATGCCTGCAGAATACCTGATGTCCAACAGGAGTAAAGAACTGAGAAGCCTGCAGAATACCTGATGTCCAACAGGAGTAAAGAACTGAGATGCCTGCAGAATACCTGAGGTCCAACAGGAGTAAAGAACTGAGATGCCTGCAGAATACCTGAGGTCCAACAGGAGTAAAGAACTGAGATGCCTGTAGAATACCTGAGGTCCAACAGGAGTAAAGAACTGAGAAGCTGCAGAATACCTGAGGTCCAACAGCAGCAAAGAACTGAGATGCCTGTAGAATACCTGAGGTCCAACAGGAGTAAAGAACTGAGATGCCTGCAGAATACCTGAGGTCCAACAGGAGTAAAGAACTGAGATGCCTGCAGAATACCTGAGGTCCAACAGGAGTAAATAACTGAGATGCCTGTAGAATACCTGAGGTCCAACAGGAGTAAAGAACTGAGATGCCTGTAGAATACCTGAGGTCCAACAGGAGTAAAGAACTGAGAAGCTGCAGAATACCTGAGGTCCAACAGGAGCAAAGAACTGAGATGCCTGTAGAATACCTGAGGTCCAACAGGAGTAAAGAACTGAGATGCCTGCAGAATACCTGAGGTCCAACAGGAGTAAAGAACTGAGATGCCTGCAGAATACCTGAGGTCCAACAGGAGTAAAGAACTGAGAAGCTGCAGAATACCTGAGGTCCAACAGGAGTAAAGAACTGAGATGCCTGCAGAATACCTGAGGTCCAACAGGAGTAAAGAACTGAGATGCCTGCAGAATACCTGAGGCCCAACAGGAGTAAAGAACTGAGAAGCTGCAGAATACCTGAGGTCCAACAGGAGTAAAGAACTGAGATGCCTGCAGAATACCTGAGGTCCAACAGGAGTAAAGAACTGAGAAGCCTGCAGAATACCTGAGGTCCAACAGGAGTAAAGAACTGAGATGCCTGTAGAATACCTGAGGTCCAACAGGAGTAAAGAACTGAGATGCCTGCAGAATACCTGGGGTCCAACAGGAGTAATGAACTGAGATGCCTGCAGAATACCTGAGGTCCAACAGGAGTAAAGAACTGAGATGCCTGCAGAATACCTGAGGTCCAACAGGAGTAAAGAACTGAGATGCCTGCAGAATACCTGAGGTCCAACAGGAGTAAAGAACTGAGATGCCTGCAGAATACCTGAGGTCCAACAGGAGTAAAGAACTGAGATGCCTGCAGAATACCTGAGGTCCAACAGGAGTAAAGAACTGAGAAGCTGCAGAATACCTGAGGTCCAACAGGAGTAAAGAACTGAGATGCCTGCAGAATACCTGAGGTCCAACAGGAGTAAAGAACTGAGATGCCTGCAGAATACCTGAGGTCCAACAGGAGTAAAGAACTGAGAAGCTGCAGAATACCTGAGGTCCAACTGGAGTAAAGAACTGAGATGCCTGCAGAATACCTGAGGTCCAACAGGGGTAAAGAACTGAGATGCCTGCAGAATACCTGGGTCCAACATGAGTAAAGAACTGAGATGCCTGCAGAATACCTGAGGTCCAACAGGAGTAAAGAACTGAGAAGCTGCAGAATACCTGAGGTCCAACAGGAGTAAAGAACTGAGAAGCCTGCAGAATACCTGAGGTCCAACAGGAGTAAAGAACTAAGATGCCTGCAGAATACCTGAGGTCCAACAGGAGTAATGAACTGAGATGCCTGCAGAATACCTGAGGTCCAACAGGAGTAAATAACTGAGATGCCTGCAGAATACCTGAGGTCCAACAGGAGTAAAGAACTGAGATGCCTGCAGAATACCTGAGGTCCAACAGGAGTAAAGAACTGAGATGCCTGCAGAATACCTGAGGTCCAACAGGAGTAAAGAACTGAGATGCCTGCAGAATACCTGAGGTCCAACAGGAGTAAAGAACTGAGAAGCTGCAGAATACCTGAAGTCCAACAGGAGTAAAGAACTGAGATGCCTGCAGAATACCTGAGGTCCAACAGGGGTAAAGAACTGAGATGCCTGCAGAATACCTGGGTCCAACATGAGTAAAGAACTGAGATGCCTGCAGAATACCTGAGGTCCAACAGGAGTAAAGAACTGAGAAGCTGCAGAATACCTGAGGTCCAACAGGAGTAAAGAACTGAGAAGCCTGCAGAATACCTGAGGTCCAACAGGAGTAAAGAACTAAGATGCCTGCAGAATACCTGAGGTCCAACAGGAGTAATGAACTGAGATGCCTGCAGAATACCTGAGGTCCAACAGGAGTAAAGAACTGAGATGCCTGCAGAATACCTGAGGTCCAACAGGAGTAAAGAACTGAGATGCCTGCAGAATACCTGAGGTCCAACAGGAGTAAAGAACTGAGAAGCTGCAGAATACCTGAGGTCCAACAGGAGTAAAGAACTGAGAAGCCTGCAGAATACCTGAGGTCCAACAGGAGTAAAGAACTGAGAAGCTGCAGAATACCTGAGGTCCAACAGGAGTAAAGAACTGAGATGCCTGCAGAATACCTGATGTCCAACAGGAGTAAAGAACTGAGATGCCTGCAGAATACCTGATGTCCAACAGGAGTAAAGAACTGAGAAGCCTGCAGAATACCTGATGTCCAACAGGAGTAAAGAACTGAGATGCCTGCAGAATACCTGAGGTCCAACAGGAGTAAAGAACTGAGATGCCTGTAGAATACCTGAGGTCCAACAGGAGTAAAGAACTGAGAAGCCTGCAGAATACCTGAGGTCCAACAGGAGTAAAGAACTGAGATGCCTGTAGAATACCTGAGGTCAAACAGGAGTAAAGAACTGAGAAGCTGCAGAATACCTGAGGTCCAACAGCAGCAAAGAACTGAGATGCCTGTAGAATACCTGAGGTCCAACAGGAGTAAAGAACTGAGATGCCTGCAGAATACCTGAGGTCCAACAGGAGTAAAGAACTGAGAAGCCTGCAGAATACCTGAGGTCCAACAGGAGTAAAGAACTGAGATGCCTGTAGAATACCTGAGGTCCAACAGGAGTAAAGAACTGAGATGCCTGCAGAATACCTGAGGTCCAACAGGAGTAAAGAACTGAGATGCCTACAGAATACCTGAGGTCCAACAGGAGTAAAGAACTGAGAAGCTGCAGAATACCTGAGGTCCAACAGGAGTAAAGAACTGAGATGCCTGCAGAATACCTGAGGTCCAACAGGAGTAAAGAACTGAGAAGCCTGCAGAATACCTGAGGTCCAACAGGATTAAAGAACTGAGATGCCTGTAGAATACCTGAGGTCCAACAGGAGTAAAGAACTGAGATGCCTGCAGAATACCTGAGGTCCAACAGGAGTAATGAACTGAGATGCCTGCAGAATACCTGAGGTCCAACAGGAGTAAAGAACTGAGATGCCTGCAGAATACCCGAGGTCCAACAGGAGTAAAGAACTGAGATACCTGCAGAATACCTGAGGTCCAACAGGAGTAAAGAACTGAGAGGCCTGCAGAATACCTGAGGTCCAACAGGAGTAAAGAACTGAGAAGCTGCAGAATACCTGAGGTCCAACAGGAGTAAAGAACTGAGATGCCTGCAGAATACCTGAGGTCCAACAGGAGTAAAGAACTGAGAAGCCTACAGAATACCTGAGGTCCAACAGGAGTAAAGAACTGAGATGCCTGTAGAATACCTGAGGTCCAACAGGAATAAAGAACTGAGAAGCTGCAGAATACCTGAGGTCCAACAGGAGTAAAGAACTGAGATGCCTTCAGAATACCTGAGGTCCAACAGGAGTAAAGAACTGAGATGCCTGCAGAATACCTGAGGTCCAACAGGAGTAAAGAACTTAGATGCCTGCAGAATACCTGAGGTCCAACAGGAGTAAAGAACTGAGATGCCTGCAGAATACCTGAGGTCCAACAGGAGTAATGAACTGAGATGCCTGCAGAATACCTGAGGTCCAACAGGAGTAAAGAACTGAGATGCCTGCAGAATACCTGAGGTCCAACAGGAGTAAAGAACTGAGATGCCTGCAGAATACCTGAGGTCCAACAGGAGTAAAGAACTGAGATGCCTGCAGAATACCTGAGGTCCAACAGGAGTAAAGAACTGAGAAGCTGCAGAATACCTGAGGTCCAACAGGAGTAAAGAACTGAGATGCCTGCAGAATACCTGAGGTCCAACAGGAGTAAAGAACTGAGATGCCTGCAGAATACCTGAGGTCCAACAGGAGTAAAGTACTGAGAAGCTGCAGAATACCTGAGGTCCAACAGGAGTAAAGAACTGAGAAGCTGCAGAATACCTGAGGTCCAACAGGAGTAAAGAAATGAGATGCCTGCAGAATACCTGAGGTCCAACAGGAGTAAAGAACTGAGATGCCTGCAGAATACCTGAGGTCCAACAGGAGTAAAGAACTGAGAAGCTGCAGAATACCTGAGGTCCAACAGGAGTAAAGAACTGAGAAGCTGCAGAATACCTGAGGTCCAACAGGAGTAAAGAACTGAGAAGCTGCAGAATACCCGAGGTCCAACAGGAGTAAAGAACTGAGAAGCTGCAGAATACCTGAGGTCCAACAGGAGTAAAGAACTGAGAAGCTGCAGAATACCTGAGGTCCAACAGGAGTAAAGAACTGAGAAGCTGCAGAATACCTGAGGTCCAACAGGAGTAAAGAACTGAGAAGCTGCAGAATACCTGAGGTCCAACAGGAGTAAAGAACTGAGAAGCTGCAGAATACCCGAGGTACAACAGGAGTAAAGAACTGAGATGCCTGCAGAATACCCGAGGTCCAACAGGAGTAAAGAACTGAGATGCCTGTAGAATACCTGAGGTCCAACAGGAGTAAAGAACTGAGAAGCCTGCAGAATACCTGAGGTCCAACAGGAGTAAAGAACTGAGATGCCTGCAGAATACCTGAGGTCCAACAGGAGTAATGAACTGAGATGCCTGCAGAATACCTGAGGTCCAACAGGAGTAAATAACTGAGATGCCTGCAGAATACCTGAGGTCCAACAGGAGTAAAGAACTGAGATGCCTGCAGAATACCTGAGGTCCAACAGGAGTAAAGAACTGAGATGCCTGCAGAATACCTGAGGTCCAACAGGAGTAAAGAACTGAGAAGCTGCAGAATACCTGAGGTCCAACAGGAGTAAAGAACTGAGATGCCTGCAGAATACCTGAGGTCCAACAGGAGTAAAGAACTGAGATGCCTGCAGAATACCTGAGGTCCAACAGGAGTAAAGTACTGAGAAGCTGCAGAATACCTGAGGTCCAACAGGAGTAAAGAACTGAGAAGCTGCAGAATACCTGAGGTCCAACAGGAGTAAAGAAATGAGATGCCTGCAGAATACCTGAGGTCCAACAGGAGTAAAGAACTGAGATGCCTGCAGAATACCTGAGGTCCAACAGGAGTAAAGAACTGAGAAGCTGCAGAATACCTGAGGTCCAACAGGAGTAAAGAACTGAGAAGCTGCAGAATACCTGAGGTCCAACAGGAGTAAAGAACTGAGAAGCTGCAGAATACCCGAGGTCCAACAGGAGTAAAGAACTGAGAAGCTGCAGAATACCTGAGGTCCAACAGGAGTAAAGAACTGAGAAGATGCAGAATACCTGAGGTCCAACAGGAGTAAAGAAGTGAGAAGCTGCAGAATACCTGAGGTCCAACAGGAGTAAAGAACTGAGAAGCTGCAGAATACCTGAGGTCCAACAGGAGTAAAGAACTGAGAAGCTGCAGAATACCCGAGGTACAACAGGAGTAAAGAACTGAGATGCCTGCAGAATACCCGAGGTCCAACAGGAGTAAAGAACTGAGATGCCTGTAGAATACCTGAGGTCCAACAGGAGTAAAGAACTGAGAAGCCTGCAGAATACCTGAGGTCCAACAGGAGTAAAGAACTGAGATGCCTGCAGAATACCTGAGGTCCAACAGGAGTAATGAACTGAGATGCCTGCAGAATACCTGAGGTCCAACAGGAGTAAATAACTGAGATGCCTGCAGAATACCTGAGGTCCAACAGGAGTAAAGAACTGAGATGCCTGCAGAATACCTGAGGTCCAACAGGAGTAAAGAACTGAGATGCCTGCAGAATACCTGAGGTCCAACAGGAGTAAAGAACTGAGAAGCCTGCAGAATACCTGAGGTCCAACAGGAGTAAAGAACTGAGAAGCTGCAGAATACCTGAGGTCCAACAGGAGTAAAGAACTGAGAAGCCTGCAGAATACCTGAGGTCCAACAGGAGTAAAGAACTGAGAAGCTGCAGAATACCTGAGGTCCAACAGGAGTAAAGAACTGAGATGCCTGCAGAATACCTGATGTCCAACAGGAGTAAAGAACTGAGATGCCTGCAGAATACCTGATGTCCAACAGGAGTAAAGAACTGAGAAGCCTGCAGAATACCTGATGTCCAACAGGAGTAAAGAACTGAGATGCCTGCAGAATACCTGAGGTCCAACAGGAGTAAAGAACTGAGATGCCTGTAGAATACCTGAGGTCCAACAGGAGTAAAGAACTGAGAAGCCTGCAGAATACCTGAGGTCCAACAGGAGTAAAGAACTGAGATGCCTGTAGAATACCTGAGGTCAAACAGGAGTAAAGAACTGAGAAGCTGCAGAATACCTGAGGTCCAACAGCAGCAAAGAACTGAGATGCCTGTAGAATACCTGAGGTCCAACAGGAGTAAAGAACTGAGATGCCTGCAGAATACCTGAGGTCCAACAGGAGTAAAGAACTGAGAAGCCTGCAGAATACCTGAGGTCCAACAGGAGTAAAGAACTGAGATGCCTGTAGAATACCTGAGGTCCAACAGGAGTAAAGAACTGAGATGCCTGCAGAATACCTGAGGTCCAACAGGAGTAAAGAACTGAGATGCCTACAGAATACCTGAGGTCCAACAGGAGTAAAGAACTGAGAAGCTGCAGAATACCTGAGGTCCAACAGGAGTAAAGAACTGAGATGCCTGCAGAATACCTGAGGTCCAACAGGAGTAAAGAACTGAGAAGCCTGCAGAATACCTGAGGTCCAACAGGATTAAAGAACTGAGATGCCTGTAGAATACCTGAGGTCCAACAGGAGTAAAGAACTGAGATGCCTGCAGAATACCTGAGGTCCAACAGGAGTAATGAACTGAGATGCCTGCAGAATACCTGAGGTCCAACAGGAGTAAAGAACTGAGATGCCTGCAGAATACCCGAGGTCCAACAGGAGTAAAGAACTGAGATACCTGCAGAATACCTGAGGTCCAACAGGAGTAAAGAACTGAGAGGCCTGCAGAATACCTGAGGTCCAACAGGAGTAAAGAACTGAGAAGCTGCAGAATACCTGAGGTCCAACAGGAGTAAAGAACTGAGATGCCTGCAGAATACCTGAGGTCCAACAGGAGTAAAGAACTGAGAAGCCTACAGAATACCTGAGGTCCAACAGGAGTAAAGAACTGAGATGCCTGTAGAATACCTGAGGTCCAACAGGAATAAAGAACTGAGAAGCTGCAGAATACCTGAGGTCCAACAGGAGTAAAGAACTGAGATGCCTTCAGAATACCTGAGGTCCAACAGGAGTAAAGAACTGAGATGCCTGCAGAATACCTGAGGTCCAACAGGAGTAAAGAACTTAGATGCCTGCAGAATACCTGAGGTCCAACAGGAGTAAAGAACTGAGATGCCTGCAGAATACCTGAGGTCCAACAGGAGTAATGAACTGAGATGCCTGCAGAATACCTGAGGTCCAACAGGAGTAAAGAACTGAGATGCCTGCAGAATACCTGAGGTCCAACAGGAGTAAAGAACTGAGATGCCTGCAGAATACCTGAGGTCCAACAGGAGTAAAGAACTGAGATGCCTGCAGAATACCTGAGGTCCAACAGGAGTAAAGAACTGAGAAGCTGCAGAATACCTGAGGTCCAACAGGAGTAAAGAACTGAGATGCCTGCAGAATACCTGAGGTCCAACAGGAGTAAAGAACTGAGATGCCTGCAGAATACCTGAGGTCCAACAGGAGTAAAGTACTGAGAAGCTGCAGAATACCTGAGGTCCAACAGGAGTAAAGAACTGAGAAGCTGCAGAATACCTGAGGTCCAACAGGAGTAAAGAAATGAGATGCCTGCAGAATACCTGAGGTCCAACAGGAGTAAAGAACTGAGATGCCTGCAGAATACCTGAGGTCCAACAGGAGTAAAGAACTGAGAAGCTGCAGAATACCTGAGGTCCAACAGGAGTAAAGAACTGAGAAGCTGCAGAATACCTGAGGTCCAACAGGAGTAAAGAACTGAGAAGCTGCAGAATACCCGAGGTCCAACAGGAGTAAAGAACTGAGAAGCTGCAGAATACCTGAGGTCCAACAGGACTAAAGAACTGAGAAGCTGCAGAATACCTGAGGTCCAACAGGAGTAAAGAACTGAGAAGCTGCAGAATACCTGAGGTCCAACAGGAGTAAAGAACTGAGAAGCTGCAGAATACCTGAGGTCCAACAGGAGTAAAGAACTGAGAAGCTGCAGAATACCCGAGGTACAACAGGAGTAAAGAACTGAGATGCCTGCAGAATACCCGAGGTCCAACAGGAGTAAAGAACTGAGATGCCTGTAGAATACCTGAGGTCCAACAGGAGTAAAGAACTGAGAAGCCTGCAGAATACCTGAGGTCCAACAGGAGTAAAGAACTGAGATGCCTGCAGAATACCTGAGGTCCAACAGGAGTAATGAACTGAGATGCCTGCAGAATACCTGAGGTCCAACAGGAGTAAATAACTGAGATGCCTGCAGAATACCTGAGGTCCAACAGGAGTAAAGAACTGAGATGCCTGCAGAATACCTGAGGTCCAACAGGAGTAAAGAACTGAGATGCCTGCAGAATACCTGAGGTCCAACAGGAGTAAAGAACTGAGAAGCTGCAGAATACCTGAGGTCCAACAGGAGTAAAGAACTGAGATGCCTGCAGAATACCTGAGGTCCAACAGGAGTAAAGAACTGAGATGCCTGCAGAATACCTGAGGTCCAACAGGAGTAAAGTACTGAGAAGCTGCAGAATACCTGAGGTCCAACAGGAGTAAAGAACTGAGAAGCTGCAGAATACCTGAGGTCCAACAGGAGTAAAGAAATGAGATGCCTGCAGAATACCTGAGGTCCAACAGGAGTAAAGAACTGAGATGCCTGCAGAATACCTGAGGTCCAACAGGAGTAAAGAACTGAGAAGCTGCAGAATACCTGAGGTCCAACAGGAGTAAAGAACTGAGAAGCTGCAGAATACCTGAGGTCCAACAGGAGTAAAGAACTGAGAAGCTGCAGAATACCCGAGGTCCAACAGGAGTAAAGAACTGAGAAGCTGCAGAATACCTGAGGTCCAACAGGAGTAAAGAACTGAGAAGATGCAGAATACCTGAGGTCCAACAGGAGTAAAGAAGTGAGAAGCTGCAGAATACCTGAGGTCCAACAGGAGTAAAGAACTGAGAAGCTGCAGAATACCTGAGGTCCAACAGGAGTAAAGAACTGAGAAGCTGCAGAATACCCGAGGTACAACAGGAGTAAAGAACTGAGATGCCTGCAGAATACCCGAGGTCCAACAGGAGTAAAGAACTGAGATGCCTGTAGAATACCTGAGGTCCAACAGGAGTAAAGAACTGAGAAGCCTGCAGAATACCTGAGGTCCAACAGGAGTAAAGAACTGAGATGCCTGCAGAATACCTGAGGTCCAACAGGAGTAATGAACTGAGATGCCTGCAGAATACCTGAGGTCCAACAGGAGTAAATAACTGAGATGCCTGCAGAATACCTGAGGTCCAACAGGAGTAAAGAACTGAGATGCCTGCAGAATACCTGAGGTCCAACAGGAGTAAAGAACTGAGATGCCTGCAGAATACCTGAGGTCCAACAGGAGTAAAGAACTGAGAAGCCTGCAGAATACCTGAGGTCCAACAGGAGTAAAGAACTGAGAAGCTGCAGAATACCTGAGGTCCAACAGGAGTAAAGAACTGAGAAGCTGCAGAATACCTGAGGTCCAACAGGAGTAAAAAACTGAGATGCCTGCAGAATACCTGAGGTCCAACAGGAGTAAAGAACTGAGAAGCCTGCAGAATACCCGAGGTACAACAGGAGTAAAGAACTGAGATGCCTGCAGAATACCTGAGGTCCAACAGGAGTAAAGAACTGAGAAGCCTGCAGAATACCTGAGGTCCAACAGGAGTAAAGAACTGAGAAGCCTGCAGAATACCTGAGGTCCAACAGGAGTAAAGAACTGAGATGCCTGCAGAATACCTGAGGTCCAACGGGAGTAAAGAACTGAGAAGCCTGCAGAATACCTGAGGTCCAACAGGAGTAAAGAACTGAGATGCCTGCAGAATACCTGAGGTCCAACAGGAGTAAAGAACTGAGAAGCCTGCAGAATACCTGAGGTCCAACAGGAGTAAAGAACTGAGATGCCTGCAGAATACCTGAGGTCCAACAGGAGTAAAGAACTGAGAAGCTGCAGAATACCTGAGGTCCAACAGGAGTAAAGAACTGAGAAGCCTGCAGAATACCTGAGGTCCAACAGGAGTAAAGAACTGAGAAGCTGCAGAATACCTGAGGTCCAACAGGAGTAAAGAACTGAGAAGCTGCAGAATACCTGAGGTCCAACAGGAGTAAAGAACTGAGAAGCTGCAGAACACCTGAGGTCCAACAGGAGTAAAGAACTGAGAAGCCTGCAGAATACCCGAGGTACAACAGGAGTAAAGAACTGAGATGCCTGCAGAATACCCGAGGTCCAACAGGAGTAAAGAACTGAGATGCCTGCAGAATACCTAAGGTCCAACAGGAGTAAAGAACTGAGATGCCTGCAGAATACCTGCGGTCCAACAGAAGTAAAGAAATAAGATGCCTGCAGAATACCTGAGGTCCAACAGGAGTAAAGAACTGAGAAGCTGCAGAATACCCGAGGTCCAACAGGAGTAAAGAACTGAGAAGCCTGCAGAATACCTGAGGTCCAACAGGAGTAAAGAACTGAGAAGCTGCAGAATACCTGAGGTCCAACAGGAGCAAAGAACTGAGAAGCTGCAGAATACCTGAGGTCCAACAGGAGCAAAGAACTGAGAAGCCTGCAGAATACCTGAGGTCCAACAGGAGTAAAGAACTGAGAAGCCTGCAGAATACCTGAGGTCCAACAGGAGTAAAGAACTGCGATGCCTGCAGAATACCTGAGGTCCAACAGAGTAAAGAACTGAGAAGCCTGCAGAATACCTGAGGTCCAACAGGAGTAAAGAACTGAGATGCCTGTAGAATACCTGAGGTCCAACAGGAGTAAAGAACTGAGAAGCCTGCAGAATACCTGAGGTCCAACAGGAGTAATGAACTGAGATGCCTGCAGAATACCTGAGGTCCAACAGGAGTAATGAACTGAGAAGCTGCAGAATACCTGAGGTCCAACAGGAGTAAAGAACTGAGAAGCTGCAGAATACCTGAGGTCCAACAGGAGTAAAGAACTGAGAAGCTGCAGAATACCTGATGTTCAACAGGAGTAAAGAACTGAGAAGCTGCAGAATACCTGAGGTCCAACAGGAGTAAAGAACTGAGATGCCTGCAGAATACCTGAGGTCCAACAGGAGTAAAGAACTGAGAAGCTGCAGAATACCTGAGGTCCAACAGGAGTAAAGAACTGAGAAGCTGCAGAATACCTGAGGTCCAACAGGAGTAAAGAACTGAGATGCCTGCAGAATACCTGAGGTCCAACAGGAGTAAAGAACTGAGAAGCCTGCAGAATACCTGAGGTCCAACAGGAGTAAAGAACTGAGATGCCTGCAGAATACCTGAGGTCCAACAGGAGTAAAGAACTGAGAAGCCTGCAGAATACCTGAGGTCCAACAGGAGTAAAGAACTGAGATGCCTGCAGAATACCTGAGGTCCAACAGGAGTAAAGAACTGAGAAGCCTGCAGAATACCTGAGGTCCAACAGGAGTAATGAACTGAGATGCCTGCAGAATAGCTGAGGTCCAACAGGAGTAAAGAACTGAGAAGCCTGCAGAATACCTGAGGTCCAACATCAGTAAAGAACTGAGATGCCTGCAGAATACCTGAGGTCCAACAGGAGTAAAGAACTGCGAAGCCTGCAGAATACCTGAGGTCCAACAGGAGTAATGAACTGAGATGCCTGCAGAATACCTGAGGTCCAACAGGAGTAAAGAACTGAGATGCCTGCAAAATACCTGAGGTCCAACAAGAGTAAAGAACTGAAATGCCTGCAGAATACCTGAGGTCCAACAGGAGTAAAGAACTGAGATGCCTGCAGAATACCTGAGGTCCAACAGGAGTAAAGAACTGAGATGCCTGCAGAATACCTGAGGTCCAACAGGAGTAAAGAACTGAGATGCATGGACACCCCAAGGTTCAGTCAGACGGTTTCTGCTTATGCTCTGGTTCTCCACTCCATCAGCTCAATTACTCTGCCAGCCGACATGACTTTCAATGCAAAGGGCTCTAAAAACATTGGTCTAAAATTGCATTTTTTTATATTTATTTTTGGAAACCTACTAGCCATTTGATTGCATTGTTCTGATTTTGATTTTATGTTTACTTGTTTTTGACATTTTTGCATTTTTTATTTACTTATTATCTTAGAAGAATATTATGTATTTGGCTATGCCCTTAGAAATACAAATAAGCCAAATGACGAGATGCATTAACTAGTCCTCTACTTTCACCTGAACTGTTCTTAAATGTAAGTGCCTTAATGGCAAAGTTCACAGAGTAATTTCTGTTGAGTTGTCTGAGCAGATCTCAGCACAATGCTGCTGGAAGAACCAGAATAAAGTTCACCAAATGCAGCATTGCATAGTCAGTACCCTGATTCACTTAATATTGCAGGCAGTTTCAAAGGTCACTGAGAAGGTCAAATCCAGGAGGATTGGGTTATCATTACTAGGTAAAGAGAAAAACCTTAACAGGAGATAGTTTTGTGTACATGTCTTCTAGTGACAACACTCACTCATTAGTAATGGATGGGATAAGGAGGGCCGGGGAGATAGCAATGACATCAGAGGCTCTTCATACATTCTGCGACCTGACTGTAAACATTTATTAATTTCACCAGCATCATTGTTGGGAGCATGTTTACAGTCCATCTGCTGGATTCAAGCAAACTGTTTGCCCCCAATGAGGACAGGGGTTGCAGATCAAATGCCAGGAGTAGTAGGGAGCAAGCTAGAGGTCGCAGCTTTGACCCCCGACTACTCCCAAACGGCGTCCATAATATTATATATTTTGCACAATCCTGGGAGACGTTTAAACATAGCCTGTTGGACAGGCCCCGTGAAGGGCTCGCTCCCTCCCAGCATGACAGGGCCCAGGCACCGGCTCTCCGGGGGCTACCCACAGAAGCAACCCGCAACCCGTCCCCTATGGGACGCCTGCTCCCGGAGATCTCTGTGTCACTGGCCCGGGCCACCGTCAGCACCATTGCCCGGCTCAGCCGCCATCTTGGACACTGCACCACGCGGCCGCGTGGCCTCAGCTCGACCCCAACCCTGGGCCTGGCCAGGCCCCGACATCCCGGCACCACCATCCACCCAGGAGGTGAACGGACCACTTGGCAGGTCAATGGGAGAAAGAAGTGTCGATGGCTCTCCCCCGCCAGGTGCCGATCGCCCCCAGCCTCCCCGGGCGCTGGCTCCACCCCCCCGCTGGGTGTCTGGACTCCCTCACCCCGGACCTCCCGACCTCCAAGTGCGAGGGTCCGGACATCAAAGGGCGCCAGACCTATAACTGAGGCAGCTCCAGAGCAGGAAGGCAGTTGTATCCTGGAGTCGAGAGACACCGAGACGAACTCATCCTTGACGGACTGCTGGCGCTGCCGCAGCCCTGCCTTGTGAACATCGTCCTGCCTGCTGGCGCTGCCGCGGCCTTCTGCAACCTTCATCCTCATGGGACCTGCTGGCGCTGCCGCGGCCCGTTGTAACCGTCATCTTCGTGGGGACCTGCTGGCGCTGCCGCGGCCCGTTGCCATCTACGACCTCTTCGGGACCTGCTGGCGCTGCCGCGGTCTGACCTCTCCGAACGCCGAGCTCGAGGATTGTGAGCTACCACCGTCTCACCTCAGTACCCGTGGGTACCAAGACTGTCCCGCTACCCCCTTTCCCTACTAGAGACTAGAATTAAGAGGATCATCGTGTCCTGATCTCCTTGTACCGTACTACCCTACTTCAAGATTTGCCTATAAAGTGTGTTGATCTTATCTTCGTGTGGTGTCCATCTGTGGGGGGGGGAGTTACTTGTCTGTACGATCGCTGGAGACGGCCCTCACCGGAGGCCTCTCCCCTTGTGCTCGGCCGACCCTCCAGGTCCCCGACTAACATTGGTGGCCAGCGGCGCGATCCGAACCAACGCGTAACCATACAGAGAGTAACTCACCCTACGACTAATCCACAATGACGACCAAAGAGAGCGGATCTGCAGAGAAATTCCAGATGGAAAAACTGGAAGAGTACAACCACCGAGAGCTAAAACAATTTTGCATAGAACTAGGCATTGCTACCACCGGTCTGAGCACGAAAGAGGACTTCAAACACGCCCTAGAATCCTGGGCGGAAACAAATACCGCCGGACCCCGGGACCCCGAAGCCCCGGAGACAAACACCACCCTGACGGAAGAAAGGAGAACGGGTCTCTCCCGGGAAGAGATCCAGGAACGAGAGAAAAATAGACTACACGAGTTAGAATTGGCACGGCTCAAATTAGACGGAGAGTTGAAACTGGCAGAACAAAAGATAAACTTAGAACACTTACGGCTCCAAGAAGAGCGAGAGGAAAAGCAGAGACAGAGGGAGCTCGAAGAAAAAAGACTGGCATACGAACACGAGTGCAAGCTAGCAGAGATAGAAGTGCGCAAACAGAACAAAGACCTGGGGGTGCCCGAGCCACCGCGCTCCACAGGTACTACCGAACAGAAGGTCCACATCCCCAAAGACGTGGTTCGTGAATATTATCGGAACGACGACATACAGCAGTGGTTCAAGGCCTACGAGATCGCCATGACTGCCCACCGGATCGCTCGAAGTGACTGGGGAGCCGGTCTATGGGGGAGATTCGTCAATGAAGGCCGTGATGCCCTGCTGCAGCTTCCGGACCATCAAATGACGTCCTATGAACACATGAAGGCCGCCCTCCTCAGTCGATATGGGCTTACGCCCGAGATGTACCGCCAGAGGTTCCGCAACTGCACCCGGATCCCGGGTACAACTTGGGTAGAATATGTGAACTATTTCAGCCGAGCCTTCGAGGGGTGGATCAAGGGTAGCAACGTAACAACCTACGAGCAGCTCTTCAACCTCATTGTGTGGGAGCACTTCTCCAACAACTGCTTCGTCGAGCTCAGGCAGCACCTCCTCGACAGTACATTGACTGAACCACGGCAGCTCGCCGCCGAAGCTGACCGATGGGAGAGCACCCGAGTGACCCGGAGTGGGCCAAACGAGCAGAACAGAACCAACCAAGGTCATCATCGTCCCCGAGGAGGAGGAATAGGACCGGGCCGGGGCAGAGACGCCGTCCCGGCCGCTCCCACTAACACCACCCCGCCCACGGCCGGCCAGGGCAACCCCCCGATGCGCTCGGGGTTCCGAGCCAACGTTACTTGTCACCGATGCCAGCGAGTCGGCCACTATGCCAGTGACCCGACCTGCCCAAGGAACCAGACCCCCGGGCCCCGCCAGGTGGCGGCCGCCGCCCTAGGAGAAGAGCAAGTCTCCGAAGAGCCTGAAGAGTACGAGCAGGAGCAGCCCGAGTGGGAACCTGCCGCCATGACCCTGGCCTGCCTAGGGGGAAGAGACATGGTCCCGCGGGCTCCCCTACCAGCCAACACCAGGAAATACAGCCAGTGGGTGAACATAAATGGGCGCAAGGCCGAAGCCCTGCGCGACACGGGGGCCAGTGTGACAGCCGTCCGCTGTCACCTGGTGACCCCAGAACAAATCCTGCCAAACGTTCTTTGCCCCGTCCGATCGGCCGACAATTCGGAGAGCCTGTGTCGGATGGCCTGCGTCCCCTTCGAATGGGGAGGAGTGTCCGGTATGCTAAAAGTGACGGTCCGCGACGATGCCCCCGTGGACTGCCTCCTGGGGAACGATCTCGAGAGTTCCCCGTGGGCGGCAGTTGAAAGAAGAGAGCACCTGGGGATGTTGGGCCTCCCGGGCTGGGCGTGCGTAACAACCCGGTCCATGGCCGCCCGCACCATCCCTAGATCTGAAGAACCCGAATGGCCAGCACCTCCTCCCCCGATCGCTCCAGAGGAAGACTCCATCCCTACCGACCCCCCGGAACAAACCCAAGAAGGGCCCGCTCAGCCCCAAGATCTTCCAGACCTGGCTCAGTGGCGTCAAGAAGGGGGGCCCACCCAAGAACAATTCCGGCAAGAGCAAAAGACATGTCCCTCCCTCGAGGGACTGCGACAGCAAGCGCTCGCCCAGGGCGCAGGAGACACCACCGGGGCCCACTGGATTTATTGGGACAATGATCTACTGTACAGCGAACAAAGAATAGCGGAGCTGGGGACCAGTCGAGTGCTGGTGGTGCCCCTCCGCTTCAGAGACTTCCTGTTGAACTTGGCCCATGATGTCCCCCTGGCTGGACACTTGGGGCAAGACAAAACATACAACCGCCTGGTGACTCACTTTTACTGGCCAAAAATGAGAAATGACGTCTCCAACCACTGCCGGTCCTGCCCGACCTGCCAGGCCAGCGGGAAGAGCGGCCGCAAACTCAAGGCGCCCCTGCAACCATTCCCCGTTGTGACCACCCCGTTCGAAAGGGTGGGAATAGACATTGTGGGGCCCCTGGACCCCCGAACAGCACAAGGGCATCGATTCATCCTGGTCCTGGTGGACCACGCCACCCGCTATCCTGAGGCGGTTCCCCTGCGAACTGTAACAGCACCAGTGGTAGGGCGAGCCTTAATGGGGATCTTCTCTCGAGTGGGCTTCCCCAGAGAAGTCGTCAGTGACAGGGGCACGAACTTTATTTCAAAATATATGAAATCCCTATGGCAGCAGTGCGGAGTCACCTATCGATTCACCACCCCCTATCACCCGCAAGGAAACGGACTGGTCGAGCGATTCAACCGCACTCTCAAAGGGATGATCATGGGGCTGGAAGAACCCCTACGCCGCCAGTGGGACGTGCTACTACCGTGCCTCCTCTTCGCCTACCGAGAAGTTCCCCAGAAGTCCCTCGGCTTCAGCCCCTTCGAACTCCTGTACGGACACCCCGTTCACGGGCCCCTCAGCCTAGTTAAAGAAGAGTGGGAAATGGCCCCCCTGAAGACCCCTCCAGTCGTCTACAAGTACCTCCTGACCCTCCGTAATCAGACCAGGCGATTCAGAGAGATCGCCAAAGCCAATCTTGAGGCCAGTCAGGAGGACATGAAGAAGTGGCACGATCAACATGCCTCCTCCATAGAATTCGAGCCTGGTCAGCAGGTATGGGTGATGTCCCCCATCGAACCTTGTGCCTTACAGGACAAATGGACGGGGCCCTTCAAGGTGATCGAGCGCAAGAGCCCCGTCACCTACCTCATCGACATGGAATCCCCCCGGAACCCCCTCCGGGTCCTCCACGCCAACAGACTCAAACCCCACTTCGTGCGCTCGGAACTCAGCCTGCTGATGGCTACAGACAGCGGAGCGGAAGAGGACTCCGAGCCCCTCCCTGACCTACTGAGGACCCGGGAAAAAGATGGTTCAGTGGACGGGGTCCGACTCTCCGAGGCCCTGACCCCGGAGCAGCGCCAAGACTGTCGGGCCCTCCTGCTGCCATTTGCAAGCCTATTCTCCCTCACGCCCGGGGTCACCCCCTGGTGCCTGCACGACGTGGACACTGGGGACAGTCCTCCTATCCGACACCGGGCGTACCGAGTACCAGATCGGGTACGCACTTGCATCCAAGAAGAAGTCTCCAAGATGCTCGCACTCGGAGTCATCGAACCCTCGGACAGCCCCTGGGCCAGCCCGGTCGTACTGGTCCCCAAAGCGGCGGCCCCGGGCACCACACCCGAGCTCCGATTCTGCATCGACTATCGGGGTCTGAACGCTGTCACCCGAACCGACGCTCACCCCATCCCCCGAGCCGATGAACTAGTCGGCCGCATGGGGGCGGCCCGCTACCTAAGTATCTTCGACCTGACAGCGGGCTACTGGCAGATCGGCCTCACCCCCAGGGCCCAAGAACGATCCGCTTTCTCCACCCCGGATGGACATTACCATTTCAGAGTGATGCCATTCGGCATGAAAAACGCTCCAGCCACTTTTCAAAGACTTGTGAACCAGGTATTGGCGGGCCTCAAAGAGTTCAGCGCCGCATACCTGGACGACATCGCGGTATACAGCCGCCACTGGTCAGACCACCTCCGCCACCTCCGAGAGGTCCTGCAGGCCCTCCAACAGGCCGGCCTCACAATCAAGGCCAGCAAGTGCCAAATCGGCCAGGGGTCCGTGACCTACCTCGGACACCAAGTGGGGAGCGGTCTGGTGGCCCCCCTCCAGCTCAAGATCGCTGCCATCCAGTCCTGGCGGCCCCCCGTAACGCAAACCGAGGTCCGAGCCTTCTTGGGGCTCACCGGATACTACCGGCGGTTCGTGAAGGACTATGGCAGCATTGTGGGGCCCCTCACAGAACTCAAATCCAAGAACAACCCAAAAAGAGTCAACTGGACTCCCGACTGTCAAGCGGCCTTCGAGAGGCTGAAGGCCGCCATGTGCACCGCCCCTGTGCTCCAGGCCCCCGACTACAGCCGCGAGTTCATCGTTCAGACTGATGCCTCAGACCATGGCATTGGGGCCGTCCTCTCCCAACTGAACCCCGAGGGAGTCGACCAACCAGTGGCCTTCATCAGCCGACGCCTGCTGGCCCGAGAACAGCGCTGGAGCACTATTGAACGGGAGGCCTTTGCCGTAGTATGGGCCCTTAAGAAGCTCCGGCCCTACCTCTTCGGGACCCACTTTCGGGTACAAACAGATCATCGCCCCCTGCAATGGCTAATGCAAATGCGGGGGGAGAATCCCAAACTATTGCGATGGTCCATCTCCTTGCAGGGGATGGACTTCACTGTGGAGCATCGCCCTGGCCAAGACCACGCCAACGCGGATGGCCTGTCCCGCTTTTTCCGCCTCGACGAGGAGAGTCCCCAAGAGGATGGGTGACTCTCCCCACCTTCAGCTGGGGGGGATGCATGTTGGACAGGCCCCGTGAAGGGCTCGCTCCCTCCCAGCATGACAGGGCCCAGGCACCGGCTCTCCGGGGGCTACCCACAGAAGCAACCCGCAACCCGTCCCCTATGGGACGCCTGCTCCCGGAGATCTCTGTGTCACTGGCCCGGGCCACCGTCAGCACCATTGCCCGGCCCAGCCGCCATCTTGGACACTGCACCACGCGGCCGCGTGGCCTCAGCTCGACCCCAACCCTGGGCCTGGCCAGGCCCCGACATCCCGGCACCACCATCCACCCAGGAGGTGAACGGACCACTTGGCAGGTCAATGGGAGAAAGAAGTGTCGATGGCTCTCCCCCGCCAGGTGCCGATCGCCCCCAGCCTCCCCGGGCGCTGGCTCCACCCCCCCGCTGGGTGTCTGGACTCCCTCATCCCGGACCTCCCGACCTCCAAGTGCGAGGGTCCGGACATCAAAGGGCGCCAGACCTATAACTGAGGCAGCTCCAGAGCAGGAAGGCAGTTGTATCCTGGAGTCGAGAGACACCAAGACGAACTCATCCTTGACGGACTGCTGGCGCTGCCGCAGCCCTGCCTTGTGAACATCGTCCTGCCTGCTGGCGCTGCCGCGGCCTTCTGCAACCTTCATCCTCGTGGGACCTGCTGGCGCTGCCGCGGCCCGTTGTAACCGTCATCTTCGTGGGGACCTGCTGGTGCTGCCGCGGCCCGTTGCCATCTACGACCTCTTCGGGACCTGCTGGCGCTGCCGTGGTCTGACCTCTCCGAACGCCGAGCTCGAGGATTGTGAGCTACCACCGTCTCACCTCAGTACCCGTGGGTACCAAGACTGTCCCGCTACCCCCTTTCCCTACTAGAGACTAGAATTAAGAGGATCATCGTGTCCTGATCTCCTTGTACCGTACTACCCTACTTCAAGATTTGCCTATAAAGTGTGTTGATCTTATCTTCGTGTGGTGTCCATCTGTGGGGGGGGAAGTTACTTGTCTGTACGATCGCTGGAGACCGCCCTCACCGGAGGCCTCTCCCCTTGTGCTCGGCCGACCCTCCAGGTCCCCGTCTAACATAGCCAGAGGGCTTTTATTGTGTTTTAGAACAGTGTAGTGTGTGTTTTATACTCATCCGCTCCTGTTAGAGCAGTATGTTTTTGTTAGCCATGTTGGTTGACGCCCTAGTCTTCGCTCTAGGAAGGCTATTTCACACAAAGGTACTCCTGCTGCTAAATTGAAGTTGCACCGAAACTCAGCATATATATTTTGCACAATTCTAGAGGAATTTTAAACATAGCCAGAGGACTTTTATTGTGTTTTCATCCCCTTGTATTGCGTGTGTTTTGTACTTGCACGCGCCTATTAGAGGAGACGCTCTTTGTCAGCCATCTTGATTTATGTTATAGTCTTTGCTCTATGAAGACTATTGCAGTCCAGTGCTTGTGTAACGGCACCAAAGGCAAGCCCGACGTACAGGACACCCCTCCTGCTAGAACAGGACACAGGATTTACCATTCAAGGGATCAGCTGCTACATATTGGTGAGCAGTAGAACCCCCTCAAACTCTACCAGTAGGGTAGACCCTGGGCCACCTCCATGTATTTTATAGTAAGAAGCTGGTGCTTTTGAGGTGTGGCCTATTGAATGGGAGGTCACTAGTGAAACATGCCATGGAAATCCACCTGCTGTTGGAGCCTGAGGACTGGGATGTACTGTTTACAATGGAGGCCTGGACCAGCTCAGACTCAGCCACAGACCAAGGCTTAGGTTGCCTATCAGGGTTCAAACCCTTTCATAAACCCCTGGTCAACAAAAAGGGTAGAGGAGTAGGAGTTATCTATAATGTATAATAGAACATCACCACACGTCCAGTTGATGGGCAAGAAGGTCCTGAAATCCTGGCTTCACCCTGAAAGCAGAAAAAGGCAGTTCCTTTCCCGGTATATTATGTTGTCGACCTCCAGAACTTCCACTTCTCACCTTTATCCCCTGATAGAAGTTCTCTCCAACATGGCGCTTGCACATTCAAATTGTTTCGCTCTGGAGGATTTCAAAGTATGGGCAGAGGGGGATCCCCCCTTTTTAAAGATCTGTTGAGATCCTATGAGGTGCGGGTCTTCAACAGTTACAGGGCCCCAGTCACCGCGCCGGACATACTCTTGATCTCATCCTTTCCCCTGAGGGGCTGATTCCTCTGAAAGCATTCTACCATTAGACTGGACAAACCATGCCCTAGTGTCAGTTCACATATCAGTGAGGGATTGATGTCCCCCTAGGATGGCTGCAATGCCAACAAGGAAAGGAAGGGCATGGCATAAATTGAAAAGGACAACATTGAATCCACTTTTAAAATCTTCAATATTTTGAACCATAAGAACTCAATGGATTTCAAATATTTAGTATATGAGCAAGAGATCTTGATACTTTGGACAAAGTAGCGCCCCTCACTAACTAACTTTGTTACCGGCTGTTACAGGAACACAGCCCGGAGAGAGGACGCGTCACACGCCGCTCCCGCTCTGACACAGGCCTGGGGTATCCCGTGGTCCTTTTCGAGTCGCACCCGACGAGAACCGACATGAGAATACCTTAAAGAACAGTACCGTGTTCAACGTCTCCGTTATTTTCGAATCTTTGACATTGTGATCTCCGGGCATCCCAGCACCCGCTAATCATACGATAGCACAAAGAACATTACCCCGTTATCTCAATCGCATATATACCAACGGTCACGGGCCCGGCTGGGTCGGAAATATCACCAGCTGAGCGACCTTCTGATCTCGACACAGCCATCTAGCCCTGAGGAATCGCGAGTGCGATGAAACACGTGTCGGCTGGCTGTATGATCCATTAAAGGGCTCCACGAATTACCCTTCCACTGGAGAGTCTGAGAAAAACTTTTTGTCACTTTTTCTTCTGTACCGAATGCTGTATTGTTACATAACAATCTGTATACTATTAATTTGAGTGCACCGGTAACAAAGTTAGTTAGTTCATTGGTAGTTCATCTACTCAATCGGGGTGGTTCTAAGGTCTTTCCACTCGCCGGTTTTGCACCTTATGATTCATGTGTTCTGTAAACTCTCGTGCGTCTATAGAGGCAGTGCACCCAGTGCTTGACTGACTAAAAGCCTTACAGGATCCCTAGCGCCCCTCACTAATCTGAAATCTCGTTGTAGCACATCTGTGCCGTGGTTTAATGAACAATTGAAAACTCTTAAACTAGCGTGTAAGAAACTTGAAAGAAAATGGCAGAATGGCTACACTGAAGCAGATAAAAAATGCTTAAAGTCCTCGTTGTGTGATTATAAAACAGAGGTTGGCAAAGCTAAAGCTGGATATTATGCCAATACAATTCTCACAGCGACAAATGGCTCAAAAAAGCTTTTTGATAAACTTCAGGAACTTTCAAATCCAGACTGCATAAAAACAGGTGATTACACCATCCCCGGAGCCCTGCAGGGACCTTGCTGACTTCTTTGACATCAAGATCAGAAAGATATTAGAAGACATTGGTGCCCCCACTCATACAATCGCCCCTGGACTAAATATATCAGTTAATCTGGAAAACATAGCCAGAGTGAGTAATACATATATCTGTACTGAAGTATCAGTGTTAGGGCCCACCACCACTCAAAATGAAAGAGACTCTCTGGAAAGCCTGGTTGGTGGGTATGAGTGGTTTGAACCTATCTTGAAGGAATGCTATCAAATCAATGCCAGGGCTACCACATCGGGATCTCCACTTGACCCTCTACCTCCTAGGATATGGAAAGAGCTAGAAGATGACCTCACCCTCCCCACATTGCGGATATGCACCCAATGCATGGAATCAGCGTTGTGGCAAGCATGTGGAAGAGGGCGATAGTTACCCCCCTTTGAAAGAAATCCTCAGCAGACCCTTTGGCCCTTAGCGATTAGTGGCGCATATCGCGACTTCCTTTCTCTGTGGAAATATTAGAGCGATATTTAAGTAGGAGGCAATCCCAATACCTGGACACCTATTCCCTCCTGCAGGATGAACAATTTGGTTTCCGAACTGGACATGGCACGGAATCAGCCTTACTTGTTGTCATTGATGAGTTATGGATGAGGGTGGATTGTGGCCAGTTGACGGTCTTCATTATGCTCGACTTGGCTGCTGTTGACACGGTCAACCACTAATTCCTCGTGGCTTGGCTATCCTCAATTGGAGTGGGGGGCACAGTGCGGAGGTGGGTAGAGTCCTATCTGTCGAGTTGGTATCAGGCTGTCCCCCTCCCCTCATGTCACTCCGAATTTTAAAGCTTGCAACAAGGAGTTCCACAGGGCTCGGCACTCAGCCCCATCCTGTTTAATATCAATATGAATCCACTTATCTCCCTCATAAAGGAACACAGTATCAGGCTGGTGAATTATTCGGACAACACCCAGTTAATCCTCTCTCTTACTAATAACCAGGAGGAGGCAGTGGCGTCTTTTCAGAAAGGTATGCTAGATATTGTTAACTGGGTGCATGCCAGTTCATTAAAACTTAACTTTTATGCTGCTCGGCAAACAGAATCCCCATGGCACTGCCCCATAACGTCTGGCCTTTTAATCAGGAGGAGAGCCGAAGCCGTCAAACACAGTCCGTAAACTTGGGGTTGTGTTTGATGACAAACTATCCCTGGAGAGCCATGTCACGAAAGTGGCAGACGCGTGCTTTACGCTTCTTTGTAGTCGAAGGAATGTGCTACCACTTCTGCCCATCCAAGCTAAATCCCTTGTTGTGAGTAGTGTCATACTCAGTGGATTAGACAACTGCAACGCCCTGCTACTTGGAGCCCCTGAACATTTAGTTGAGAGATTGTATAGAGTACAAGCTGCCTCGGAGAAACTGACGCTGAATATATCCCTCAGATCCTCTGCATCCAAGGCCCTAAAGGAGCTGCACTGGCTTCCTCTGAACCAGAGGACCATTTTCAAAGCCTGGAGCATTGTGTTCACATCACTACAGGGAAAAGGCCAAGCGCCTCCACAGTGCACACTGAAAGGATAGACTCCTGGGAGACTGCTTCATTCCAGCTCTGCAAATCTGGTTTGCATTGATGAATTCTGGAAGTCAAGACAAGGAGGCCGACCTTCACAGTTAGAGCCGCCCAGCTGTGGAAGGAGCAGCCACTCAAGACAAGGAGGCTGGACCGTCACAGTTAGAGCAGCCCAGCTGTCGAAGGAGCTTCCACTCAAGACAAGGAGGCTGGACCTTCACAGATAGGGCCGCCCAGCTGTGGAAGGAGCAGCCACTCAAGACAAGGAGGCCGGGCCTTCACAGTTAGAGCCGCCCAGCTGTGGAAGGAGCAGCCACTCAAGACAAGGAGGCCGGGCCTTCACAGTTAGAGCCGCCCAGCTGTGGAAGGAGCAGCCACTCAAGACAAGGAGGCCGGGCCTTCACAGTTAGAGCAGTCCAGCTGTGGAAGGAGCTGCCACTCAAGACGTGGATGCCGGGCCTTCACAGTTAGAGTCGCCCAGCTGTGGAAGGAGCTGCCACTCAAGACGTGGAGGCCGGGCCTTCACAGTTAGAGCAGCCCAGCTGTGGAAGGAGCTGCCACTCAAGACAAGGAGGCCGGACCTTCACAGTTAGAGCAGCCCAGCTGTGGAAGGAGCTGCCACTCAAGATGTGGAGGCCGGACCGTCACAGGTAAAGCAGCCCAGCTGTGGAAGGAGCAGTCACTCAAGACGTGGAGGCCGACCTTCACAGTTAGAGCCGCCCAGCTGTGGAAGGAGCTGCCAATCAAGACGTGGAGGCCGGGCCTTCACAGTTAGAGCCGCCCAGCTGTGGAAGGAGCTGCCACTCAAGACGTGAAGGTCGGGCCTTCACAGTTAGAGCAGCCCAGCTGTGGAAGGAGCTGCCACTCAAGACAAGGAGGTCGGGCCTTCACAGTTAGAGCCGCCCAGCTGTGGAAGGAGCTGCCACTCAAGACGTGGAGGCCGGGCCTTCACAGTTAGAGCCGCCCAGCTGTGGAAGGAGCTGCCACTCAAGACGTGGAGGTCGGGCCTTCACAGTTAGAGCCGCCCAGCTGTGGAAGGAGCTGCCACTCCAGACAAGGAGGCCGGGCCGTCACAGTTAGAGCCGCCCAGCTGTGGAAGGAGCTGCCACTCAAGACAAGGAGGCCGGACCTTCACAGTTAGAGCAGCCCAGCTGTGGAAGGAGCAGCCACTCAATACGTGGAGGCCGACCTTCACAGTTAGAGCCGCCCAGCTGTGGAAGGAGCAGCCACTCAAGATGTGGAAGCCGGGCCTTCACAGTTAGAGCAGCCCAGCTGTGGAAGGAGCTGCCACTCAAGATGTGGAGGCCGGGCCTTCACAGTTAGAGCAGCCCAGCTGTGGAAGGAGCTGCCACCCAAGACATGGAGGCCGGACCGTCACAGTTAGAGCAGCCCAGCTGTGGAAGGAGCTGCCTCTCAAGACGTGGAAGCCGACCTTCACAGTTAGAGCCGCCCAGCTGTGGAAGGAGCAGCCACTCAAGACGTGGAAGCTGGACCGTCACAGTTAGAGCCGCCCAGCTGTGGAAGGAGCTGCCACTCAAGACAAGGAGGCCGGACCTTCACAGTTAGAGCCGCCCAGGTGTGGAAGGAGCTGCCACTCAAGACGTGGAGGCCGGACCGTCACAGTTAGAGCAGCCCAGCTGTGGAAGGAGCTGCCACTCAAGATAAGGAGGCCGGACCGTCACAGTTAGAGCAGCCCAGCTGTGGAAGGAGATGCCACTCAAGACAAGGAGGTCGGACCGTCATAGTTAGAGCAGCCCAGCTGTGGAAGGAGCTGCCACTCAAGTCAAGGAGGCCGGACCGTCACAGTTAGAGCAGCCCAGCTGTGGAAGGAGCTGCCACTCAAGACAAGGAGGTCGGACCGTCATAGTTAGAGCAGCCCAGCTGTGGAAGGAGCTGCCACTCAAGACATGGAGGCCGGACCGTCACAGTTAGAGCAGCCCAGCTGTGGAATGAGCTGCCACTCAAGACAAGGACGCTGAACCGTCACACTTAGAGTGGCCCAGCTGTGGAATGAGCTGCCACTCAAGACAAGGAGGCCGGACTGTCACACTTAGAGTGGCCCAGCTGTGGAATGAGCTGCCACTCAAGACAAGGAGGCCGGACCGTCACACTTAGAGTGGCCCAGCTGTGGAATGAGCTGCCACTCAAGACAAGGAGGCCGGGCCATCACAGATAGAGCGGCCCAGCTGTGGAAGGAGCTGCCACTCAAGATGTGGAGGCCGGACCATCACAGTTAGAGCAGCCCAGCTGTGGAAGGAGATTCCACTTAAGATGTGGAGGCCGGGCCGTCACAGTTAGAGCGGCCCAGCTGTGGGAGGAGCTTCCACTTAAGATGTGGAGGTCGGGCCGTCACAGTTAGAGCGGCCCAGCTGTGGAAGGAGCCGCCACTCAAGACAAGGAGGCCGGGCCATCACAGTTAGAGCGGCCCAGCTGTGGAAGGAGCTGCCACTCAAGATGTGCAGGCCGGACCATCACAGTTAGAGCAGCCCAGCTGTGGAAGGAGCTTCCACTTAAGATGTGGAGGCCGGGCCAACACAGTTAGAGCAGCCCAGCTGTGGAAGGAGCTGCCACTCAAGACAAGGAGGCCGGGCCATCACAGTTAGAGCAGCCCAGCTGTGGAAGGAGCTGCCACTCAAGACAAGGAGGCCGGACCGTCACAGTTAGAGCAGCCCAGCTGTGGTAGGAGCTGCTACTCAAGACAAGGAGGCCGGACTGTCACAGTTAGAGCAGCCCAGCTGTGGAAGGAGCTGCCACTCAAGACAAGGAGGCCGGACCGTCACAGTTAGAGCAGCCCAGCTGTGGAATGAGCTGTCACTCAAGACAAGGAGGTCGGACCGTCATAGTTAGAGCAGCCCAGCTGTGGAAGGAGATGCCACTCAAGACAAGGAGGCCGGGCCGTCACAGTTAGAGTGGCCCAGCTGTGGGAGGAGCTGCCACTCAAGATATGGAGGCCGGGCCATCACAGTTAGAGCAGCCCAGCTGTGGAAGGAGCTGCCACTCAAGATGTGGAGGCCGGGCCATCACAGTTAGAGCAGCCCAGCTGTGGAAGGAGCTGCCACTCAAGACGTGGAGGCCGGGACGTCACAGTTAGAGCAGCCCAGCTGTGGAATGAGCTGCCACTCAAGACGTGGAGGGTGGACCGTCACAGTTAGAGCAGCCCAGCTGTGGAATGAGCTGCCACTCAAGACGTGGAGGCTGGACCGTCACAGTTAGAGCAGCCCAGCTGTGGAAGGAGCTGCAACTCAAGACAAGGAGGTTGGACAGTCATAGTTAGAGCAGCCCAGCTGTGGAAGGAGCTGCCACTCAAGACAAGGAGGCCGGACCATCACAGTTAGAGCAGCCCAGCTGTGGAATGAGCTGCCACTCAAGACAAGGAGGTCGGACCGTCATAGTTAGAGCAGCCCAGCTGTGGAAGGAGATGCCACTCAAGACAAGGAGGCCGGGCCGTCACAGTTAGAGCGGCCCAGCTGTGGGAGGAGCTGCCACTCAAGATATGGAGGCCGGGCCATCACAGTTAGAGCAGCCCATCTGTGGAAGGAGCTGCCACTCAAGATGTGGAGGCCGGGCCATCACAGTTAGAGCAGCCCAGCTGTGGAAGGAGCTGCCACTCAAGACGTGGAGGCCGGGACGTCACAGTTAGAGCAGCCCATTTGTGGAATGAGCTGCCACTCAAGACGTGGAATCTGGACCGTCACAGTTAGAGCAGCCCAGCTGTGGAATGAGGTGCCACTCAAGACGTGGAGGCTGGACCGTCACAGTTAGAGCAGCCCAGCTGTGGAAGGAGCTGCCACTCAAGACAAGGAGGCCGGACCGTCACAGTTAGAGCAGCCCAGCTGTGGAAGGAGCTGCCACTCAAGACGTGGAGGCTGGACCGTCAAAGTTAGAGCAGCCCAGCTGTGGAAGGAGCTGCCACTCAAGACAAGGAGGCCGGGCCTTCACAGTTAGAGCAGCCCAGCTGTGGAAGGAGATGCCACTCAAGACAAGGAGGCCAGACCGTCACAGTTAGAGCAGCCTAGCTGTGGAATGAGCTGCCACTCAAGACGTGGAGGCTGGACCGTCACAGTTAGAGCAGCCCAGCTGTGGAATGTGCTGCCACTCAAGACAAGGACGCTGAACCGTCACACTTAGAGTGGCCCAGCTGTGGAATGAGCTGCCACTCAAGACAAGGAGGCCGGACCGTCACACTTAGAGTGGCCCAGCTGTGGAATGAGCTGCCACTCAAGTCAAGGAGGCCGGACCGTCACACTTAGAGTGGCCCAGCTGTGGAATGAGCTGCCACTCAAGACAAGGAGGCCAAGCCGTCACAGTTAGAGCGGCCCAGCTGTGGAAGGAGCTGCCACTCAAGATGTGGAGGCCGGACCATCACAGTTAGAGCAGCCCAGCTGTGGAAGGAGCTTCCACTTAAGATGTGGAGGCCGGGCCGTCACAGTTAGAGCGGCCCAGCTGTGGGAGGAGCTTCCACTTAAGATGTGGAGGCCGGGCCGTCACAGTTAGAGCGGCCCAGCTGTGGGAGGAGCCGCCACTCAAGACAAGGAGGCCGGGCCGTCACAGTTAGAGCGGCCCAGCTGTGGAAGGAGCTGCCACTCAAGATGTGGAGGCCGGACCATCACAGTTAGAGCAGCCCAGCTGTGGAAGGAGCTTCCACTTAAGATGTGGAGGCCGGGCCAACACAGTTAGAGCAGCCCAGCTGTGGAAGGAGCTGTCACTCAAGACAAGGAGGCCGGGCCATCACAGTTAGAGCAGCCCAGCTGTGGAAGGAGCTGCCACTCAAGATGTGGAGGCCGGGCCATCACAGTTAGAGCAGCCCAGCTGTGGAAGGAGCTGCCACTCAAGATGTGGAGGCCGGGCCATCACAGTTAGAGCAGCCCAGCTGTGGAAGGAGCTGCCACTCAAGATAAGGAGGCCGGACCGTCACAGTTAGAGCAGCCCAGCTGTGGAAGGAGCTGCCACTCAAGACAAGGAGGCCGGGCCGTCACAGTTAGAGCGGCCCAGCTGTGGGAGGAGCTGCCACTCAAGATGTGGAGGCCGGGCCATCACAGTTAGAGCAGCCCAGCTGTGGAAGGAGCTGCCACTCAAGACAAGGAGGCCGGACCGTCACAGTTAGAGCAGCCTAGCTGTGGAAGGAGCTGCCACTCAAGACAAGGAGGCCGGGCCGTCACAGTTAGAGCGGCCCAGCTATGGGAGGAGCTGCCACTCAAGATGTGGAGGCCGGGCCGTCACAGTTAGAGCGGCCCAGCTGTGGGAGGAGCTGCCACTCAAGACAAGGAGGCCGGGCCGTCACAGTTAGAGCGGCACAGCTGTGGGACGAGCTGCCACTCAAGACGTGGAGGCTGGGCCGTCACAGTTAGAGCGGCCCAGCTGTGGGAGGAGCTGCCACTCAAGACAAGGAGGCCGGGCCTTCACAGTTAGAGCAGCCCAGCTGTGGAAGGAGCTGCCACTCAAGACAAGGAGGCCAGACCGTCACAGTTAGAGCAGCCCAGCTGTGGAAGGAGCTGCCACTCAAGACGTGGAGGCCGGGCCTTCACAGTTAAAGCAGCCCAGCTGTGGAAGGAGCTGCCACTCAAGACATGGAGGCCAGGCCTTCACAGTTAGAGCAGCCCAGCTGTGGAAGGAGCTGCCACTCAAGACAAGGAAGCCGGACCGTCACAGTTAGAGCAGCCCAGCTGTGGAATGAGCTGCCACTCAAGACGTGGAGGTCGGGCCTTCACAGTTAGAGCAGCCCAGCTGTGGAAGGAGCTGCCACTCAAGACAAGGAGGCCAGACCGTCACAGTTAGAGCAGCCCAGCTGTGGAATGAGCTGCCACTCAAGACGTGGAGGCCGGACCGTCACAGTTAGAGCCGCCCAGCTGTGGAAGGAGCTGCCACCCTCACTTAGGTCTTTACCAGAACTGTTACATGTTAGGAAAGCTTTGAAGACCTGGCTATTTACTAAGTAACCTGGCCCGCTTAGGTGTATGTGCACGTTTTGGTGGGAGTTTCAGTCCGTGTATGTAAGCTTTAGTGCAAGGATTCCAGTTTAGTGACAGTTACACTCTTCAAATATAATAAATAAATAAAAACCTAACAAAGGGCCTGATTTAGGGTTTGGGTGACAGATATTGCGTCCTTCTGATTAGTGTATTAGGATATGATGCACTTGTAATGAGCATGAAGCACTCTAAATCAGGTCCTTAGATGGATGCTCTCACCTGCCATGTAGTCTATTGAAGATCTGGCCCTAGGGAGGGCCTCAAGGGAGGGGCTGAGACAGCGATCACAATATTTTACAACTTGTATCTATAATGAATGCCATCTTCTCCCAGGTCCTCTTTCTACAATCTGGGACTAGCTATGGTCAGCTTGGGGCTGCGAGCAATGATCACAGTGCATTACAACATGAGCTGTAAGTGATTATTTGATTTGAATAATTATGCTTAATAAAGGCTTGGCTCATTTAGCATCACTAGTCTGCGGTACTGAGAAATGCTTGTTTAACTGTTGTGCATGAAAAATGTCTTCATTCTTTCAAAAAATGTTCCAAATTCAGTCTCAGCCATGGTCTGTCTCTGTTGAGGTAACAGGTTTTTAGGAACCCGTTGGTGCCAGGGGATAACACCCGAAGACCTCTGAGTTCTCCCTTGTTCCGGACCACAGAAACACGGAGTCTTCTAGTCACAGTCAGAGATCAAGTTTTATTGGCAGCTACCAAGTAACACGTGTCCCAGAAGTACACCACACGGGGAGTATATTCTCGGGAGACTGTTCGTTTTTACAGAACCAGCCTTCTCCTTATATACAAAAATAATGGCTGCGAGCAAGAATTCTTGAGTTTATGATATGGCTATACACATATTTCTACAATAATACAAAGAGCGAAGTCATGTAAGCAAGCCCACATTTTAGATGTCCAGTTCGTGATAGATTACCCGGTTAGGCCTGGAACTCCCATCAGATATCGATGAAACACCAATAAAGAAAGGCACCTCCTAGTCATAAAACTGGCCATAAAACAGGGAACGTGGACAGGTGCATGTTTGTAGAAAGCATGGTCTGTATGTAGTGAATAGGTTGTGGAATGTTATGCATTGATGTTATTGTTTTGGGCCACTGGACGAGGAGCTGCCCAAACAGGTTTGGCTAAAGGCAATGGAGTCAGTTGGGACAGGTCAGGGGGAAGTCAGGGAAGGTGGACGTGTCCTTTTAGATCAAGCATGACCTTTAATTGACTTATCATGAGGGCAAGACGTAAGATGGATGTCGTTTACAAAATGGAGTCTAAAGGGTCGGGACGGAAACTACGATGTAGGGGTGTTAGCATCCTTCGATTATGATGCAAATGCATAGGAATGATGTCCTAATCATTATCGGTCTGTTGACACCAAATTCGTCATGGTACGTTGATATTTTGTGACACGGGTATTGGACCTCGATATTGGGATAACAACAGGGTCCAGATTTCCAGAACCACAGACCCTCCTTTTGCCCTTATGTAAGGCAATAACTCATGTTAATCTGAGTCTAAATCTGTATGAAGGAATTCGTGGAGATGATGCTGTAGCATCATTCTGTTGCTCAGTCTGTCCTTTAACACAGGCTTCCGTACACATGAAGTAGCACAGAGGCCACAGAGTGCAGGAGCGCACTGTACACACAGGCAGAACATAAACAGAAGCGCTAAGATCATCCCAATGAAGATCAGTGTTTTCCATCCCCAGGCAGTGATCAGGCCCCAGAACCACCCTAGCAAGGACCAATCTCCTTTTCCACGTGAAGGGAACCAGATATTTCGTGTAGTTTAGAGATGGCCTGGTACACTGTTGGTGCGTTATCAGGGATGAAAATGCAACAACTGGATTGGATCACTCTACACACACCACCACGATCGGCGAGTATGATATCTAGGGCAACTCGGTTCTGAAGGGTCATAAGTCGATCCGACTGAAGCTCGGTTGTCAAATTGCCAAGGGCTCCGGCCGTTTCAATCACGGCGGATTCAACTATCCTTGCTAATTGACGAATATTCGTGCTGTTCACCATAGGCCCCCAAAATGGCAGAAAACCCTTTGCAAAGTCAGCGAATTCCTGACTTGCGGTGTCGTCTTTACTCACGACACCCCTAGCTGTCCTTGTCCGATGGTAATCTGCTCTGGCCGTGTAGGTGGGAGGCAGCAGAAATGAGATAAAACATGTACCTGAGAAGTCAGGGGGCAACCATGTGTAGGCTTGGTCGTGGCAAACGAAATACGTGCCTTTGGCTGCTAGGAGTATAGGGGAGGTTCGAGAAGCGAACACATATGTTTCCGTGCATATGCTCTTTCCTAATTGTGCTTTGGGATCCCTACCGATACCTTGTAAACATAAGTGACCTCGGTGGGGTACTATCCAAACTGGGCGGAATTTCTTCGCTGTCTGGCTCTTACTCAGGTAAACCCCATATCTAGTTACGTTCCAACGGGCGTACGGAGTGAGTTCATCTTTGGGAATCGTTAGATAGGTGTCGATATCCCTACTCATATTTCTTATCCCTGCTATTAGTGCCTTGTTGCTGGAATCGCTCTCAGTGGAACGGGTCGGGTATGGTTCTAGGGCGAATAAGAACGTGGTCTGGAAAGCCCACAGAGAACCATGATAACTGAATGGCAGGACGAAGTATGGGATACCCTTATCAGTCGTGTGTGGCATGAGTCCGCATATCCAACAGTTTGATGTGTTCATTATGGATTGGTGTTGGTGTAGGAGTTGAATGAATGAGTTGTTTACGAATTCGAGTCTTCTGGCAGACTCGTGTTCGGGTAGAGGGTGAAAGGAGTGCGGGAAGAGAGTGGGAGGAGGCGTTGGTCGAGTGTCATTCGAAAACAAGGAAACTTGAAATACGAATAGAGCATAACCAGTCAAGAACATCACTATGCTACACAGCATTAAAACAAATATCATAAAAAATCTTCTTCTGGACAGTATCGTACACAATTGTCTTTCAAGGTTCGTAAGTTTGGCAGGTCTCTCTACCCTTGGAAACTCCATCCTCTACTTGCTGCCCGCGGTGGTAGGTTGATTCTGCCAGGGAGTGCGCTCCGTTCAGTCCAGGGTAACTCCCTCGGACCAACCAGAACCGTTGACCTAAAACTTCCCCAGTTGCACTCCCCAGACTTCAACCGCGACCCTAGCAGCGGAACCGGATGGCGGTTCGAAAATCAAAAATGAGCAAGTTTCCTGAGAGTGAGAGAGCTGAAAAATCAAAAATAGTTCGTAGGGGAAAAGTAATCACATTAGTTTGCTTTTTTTTTTATTAGTCTCTTGGGCTAGATCTTAGGTTGTACCGTCGTTTCCCAGGTACGGTGTGGTCTCCAAACAATGTCTCAGGTTCGGTAGTGTCTAACTGCATAGACGGTGGCACAAGTCCTTGCAAAATATGATCACTCTCCTTTTCGGAACCAGTCTCTTTCAAACGTGCATCGCTGAAAGGGATGAAGCGAGGTACGGATTCTGTCTCTGAGTCGGCAAGTCCTTCGTTGACCCACCGGTCGTATGGAAGGGGCAGAGGGACCCGTTTACAATGGGTCCCATGTACCCAGTTCTTTTTGCCTTCCACCCGAACGGCAGATCTCGTGGAAAGAAGTACCAGGTGCGGTCCGGTCCACCTCGGTTGTTCGTTGTTGGTGCGCTGGAAGTTCCGCACCAAAACCCACGTGCCGGGTACGATGGTGTGACCTGGATCGTCAGAGGCTGGCGGAGAGGAACTGTGAACCTGTTGGTGTAAGACACGCAATTTAGTTGTCAATTCGCACAAGTAGTCAAGCAGTACGGGGTGTTCTATTTCACTGAGTTTCTTTGGTCTTGGCACGCCCCAGACGTTGGCTGGGCGGCCAAACACTATCTCGTGGGGGCTAAGTCCTAATCTGGAATGGACAGTCATTCTGGTCGACAGGAGTGCTAGAGGCAGGGCGTCAGGCCATTTAAGACCTGTACTGGCTTGGATCTTGGCTAATTTCAGCTTTAATGTGCCATTGTAGCACTCTACTAATCCAGCTGATTGGGGGTGATTTGCAGCGTGGAACTTGTGGTATATGCCTAGACACTCACACACTCTCTTCATCACGCGTCCTACAAATTCACTTCCATTATCACTCCAGACAATTCTAGGCATACCAAACCTCGGGAAGAACTCTTTGACAAGGGCTTTGGCAGTTGACAAGGCGGTATTGTCCTTAAGGGGGTACGCTTCCACCCACCTTGAAAAGGCGCAAACAACAACGAGCACATATTTCAGATTGTTGCACCTCTCCATGTGGATGAAATCGAGCTGCAAAACCTCGAACGGATACGTTGGAGGCGCAAAATGACCAGCTGGAGTTGGGGTTCCCCTGCCGGGATTGTACTTTAAACATACCATACAGTTTCTGACCACATTCTCTGCATATTTTGGGATATTACTATTCTGCCATACTGGGGCCAATAGTTTACATATTCCTCTCGAACTGATGTGTGCAATTCCATGAGCCATTGTTACTACTGCAAGTACATATGCGTTAGGTAATAGCCATCGCTGGTGTTCCGACAATTCGACCCAACAACCATTCGTATCTAATCTACCTGTACTTTCTCTCCATTCATTCACCTCTTTCTCAGTCGCCTCGGCTTGTATAGATTTCACGCTTTCAATGGTGTCCTCACACATTCCCACATCAGTAACCCATCTAGCGGGACCTACAACATACATCCGACTCATCGTGTTCCTTGCAGTCTCTTTCGCAACCTCGTCTGCAAATGCATTCCCGCGGCTAACATCATCCTGAATCTTTTTGTGCGCACTGCATTTCATGATGGCAACTTGTAGTGGCAAGGTCAGTGACTCAAGGAGTTTATTAACTAGCTGACCATGTTGTATCTTTGCACCATGTGACGTAAGGAACCCACGTTCACGCCACAATCTCCCAAAACTGTGAGCCACACCAAAGGCGTATTGGCTGTCAGTGTACACATTCACTCGCTTTCCTTTCGCCAACACACATGCTCTAGTAAGCGCAATCAGCTCTGCAGCTTGTGCAGAATTGTGGGAAATGCGCGCGGTCTCTATAATGGTGTGTAATGTAGTTACGGCATATGCTGTAGTCGTATCACCATTCGGCAATTTGAAACATGAACCATCAACCCATAAAGTATCATTGCATTCGGGAAGGGGAGTGTCCTGTAAGTCTACTCTCCCTTTTGTCTCTTCTTCTGTCCTAAAGCAGCAGTCATGTTTATCAATTTTGTCTTTTTCTGTCGGGATGGGTAGTAGCGTAGCGGGGTTGAGTGTATCACACCTCTTTATGTGGATGTGACTTGCTAACAGTGTAAGTTCGTAACTGGATAGTCGAGCGCTAGTGAGATGTTGTGTCTTTGTCCTGTTTAGCAAAATGTCTACTGCATGCGGAACCATAACGATCAGAGTATTATTCATGACTAATCCAGCAGACTGTCGAATGCAGACAGCTGCTGCGGCGGTAGCCCTCAGACAACTTGGTAGGGCTTTAGCCACAGGGTCTAGAGTTGCCGAAAAATACGCGCATGGGCGCTGTTTGTCCCCAAAGTGTTGTGTTAGGACTGATAATGCACAACCTTCCTTCTCATGGACGTATAATGTGAAAGGCTTACTGTAGTTGGGGTTTCCCAACACAGTAGCCGAACACAATGCATCACGCAACTCGTGGAAACTCGTCTGACAATCTTCAGACCAGGGCATAGGATTGGGTGTGTCTTTGCAGAGTAGTGCCAGCAAGGGTTTAGCTAGTAGTGAGAAATTCGGTATCCATTGTCTACAGTACGATGTAATGCCCAAGAAGGCTCGAACCTCTCTCTGTGTCCTTGGGGCACTCAGATCTGCAATTGCCTGTATTCTTTCTGGTGTCAGTCTCCTTTCCTCCTTCGACAAGATGTGACCTAAGTAGGTTACTTCTTGTCGGCAAAATTGTAGTTTGGAAACAGAGACTTTGTGCTTCATGTCACATAAGTGACGCAATAATGACAATGTGGCATGTTTGCAAATTTCTTCAGTGTCTCCAGCGATCAGCAGATCGTCTACATACTGAATCAGAGTTGACCCATCTGGCAGAACAATAGTGTCCAGTTGTGTTTTCAGGGCCTGGCTGAATATTGATGGGCTTTCGCAGTAGCCTTGAGGAGCGCACTTGAAGCGGAAGCTTCGTCCTCCTAAATTGAAGCCAAAAAGGTCTCTACTCTCCTCAGCAATCGGGATGCTGAAGAAAGCGTTCTTCAGGTCAATCACCGAGAACCAAGCTGCTGAAGCTGGAACCATGGTCAATAATGCAGTAATGTCGGGGACAACAGGAAACTGTGGGATAACTACCTTATTCACTTCTCTGAGGTCAATCACGAACCTGTATACAGGCGGTTGTGAAGGATCAGTGCGTTTTAAGACGGGCAAAACTGGACTGTTACAAACATTTCCTGTTGTTTCCTCTATAACATCTTTATCGATCAGATCATAAATGATCGTCAACAACGCCTTTTCGCATTCGCTAGATATTTTGTATTGAGGAATACGTGGCAACCTAACGTTGGCTCTCAAAGTTATGACATACGGTGCTGTCTCCAAACGACCGACATCATTAGAACCATTAGCCCAAAGTATATCAGGGAGTGATGACAATTCAGCTGGAATATTTTCCTTTGACAAATACATTGGAGAAATGACTTTCTTACCTAAAGTAAGTTGTACTCCCAAGGGGGAACAGTATAGAGTCGCATACAACCTCTTTAGTAAATCCAAACCTAACAAATTTTCACCGCAACCTGTTGTCAAAATGAAGGGTGCTTCTAATTCGCATGGGCCAACAGAAGTGATATAGGACTAGAGATCGGGTTTCTAACAGGGGCGCCAGAGAAACCTACTGAGACATTCATTTCGCCAGACAAAGGTGCGCCAGGAAGTTTCGAGTGCATAATAGAACTTTTTGTAGCACCAGTATCCAGCAGAAATGGCTCTGACACTCCTGAGGCAATTACCTCGACATAAGGTCCATTCTGATCTACTGGAACTGAAACGACTCCCTCTCTTTGTCCATGGCTGTCCTAGCAATCGTTACCCTCAGTATCGTGTTCGGTTTAATAGTCGTCAGCATAGTACTGAGCTGACCTAGACAATGCATTATTCTGTTGGTCAAAGCTGTTCATGGAATTCTGAGGCGGAAAAGAAAATGTGTTCTGGGAGAAATGTCCACGACCCCTACCTCTAGGGGCATGTTGAACACCTCTTCCCCTTACACCCGAAACGCTGTTTAACCGTCGCGCAAGAGCCGGACAATTACTTTTGAAGTGACCCTCTTCCTTGCAATACGCACATTGATTCGGGCCATACGGAAGACGATGGGAAAACTCGTTTCCTTGTGTGTTTCTCGAATACTGCTGTTGTTGCTGATAATTGGGCTGACTAGCCACACGAGGCGGATAGGCCTGCTGGAGAAGAACTTTAGTTTTTAAATCTTTCGTCTTTTTGTCTGCCTTATCTAGCTCGTCTTTGCACCTATTTTCATAGTACTGGGCTGTGGCTAAAATCTGCGCTGACGTAGAGACAGCCCAAGCACTCTCTGAATCTTTTAGTTTATTACATAGTTCAGGAAGTAAGTTATGTACGAATTTGTCTACAAACAATCTTTGACCACCCTCGGTAGCCATATCTTGACCACAATGATTGGTGAAAGTCTCCTCAAATCTCGTGAAAAAGTCAGACACATTCTCATCTTTCTTCTGCTTACACGCAGATAGCTTATCCCAGTTTACGCGTACTTCAGGCATTATTGTTTTCATGTACGCGATAATCCTACCGGGAAGTTCAGCTATTAACGGCTCAGGTTTAAAACCACCAATTTGTCTAGCATCTGTAGCGGTAATGTTTGCCCATGAGTCACCTAGTTCCTGGTCATGGTTCGTATGACAAATTTTACGCCATAAAGGATGTGGAACAACGTTCCCAAACAGCATGTCTATATCCGCTAAATTCATTATACATGAGCTTGCAGTTTGCGATAACTCCTTATAATACCCAGTCGGGTTTTTACGAGGATCAGGTAGTGTCTGCTTGAGTGCTAAAACCTCTGATCTTTTCCAGGGGACATGTACCCATACAAGCTGGAAATGAGGCAGAATTGGTGGATTTGCATTCGCATCACCTTCCCTCCAAACCGGAGGAACCTCTCTCATGGGGTACTGTCTCGCTCTTTTTCTACTAGATGTACCACATTCAGATGATGACCCAGAATTACCACCCGTACTTCGATATGATAATAATATCTCAGCTGATTTTTCGACATCGGGACCTACGATCATACCTTCCCCAAATTTAAATTGTACGTTACACAATTCTCGAGTGTTGCTTTCTTGACCATTATCTTCCAAATCCTCACACAGAAAAACACACATCTGTTCAAAAACGTATCTTTGCGTTGGTTCATCCCATTGACGGAAGACGTTCATGACAGACTCTACATCATATCTCGCTGTATCCATAGCCCAATTCCGTGCTAACTTATTCAATGATTCCCTCTCCTGAAAATCAGGCATTTGGCTTCGTAATTGTCTTTGTCCCGTATTAGGGGTCGTTTTAGGCGACCAAAACAGTGGTGAAGGAATGTTAGTAACAATGCTGGCCATTTTATGCCAGACAGAAGGTGAAAGTGGAGGAATAACTGGTGGCAGAACAGAGTCACGCAAAGCAGAAACAGAAGCATTCGTAGAACGAGTATCAGAGGAAATAGAAGGTGCGCTAGGCGAAGTTGTAGGAGAAACAGGAGGACAAGTAGATGTGATCGGTGAGCCTTGAGGAGGCTGCACCAGAGAAATAGAAGCCAGCTGAAGAGCGGCTGTTGAGTGTTGTAAAGGAGCCGGCATAACAGCTACCAGAGGTGCAACTAAAGGTTGCGGAGGTGCTGTGGCATTTTGCGCATAGGGTGGTGGCGAACTTAGCAAATGCACCATTAATGGATCTTTTTCGCGCTCCTTTACTGTCTCTTGCTGAAGAGATGGTAAAACAGGATAGCATTTATCTATTGCCATTTTACGTTGCCTGTGCAACTGCTCACTCATTTGATCTTCTTCGTTCTCTTTAAATTTTATCGCGGCTTGCATTACCGAAATACCTCTTTCTCTCTTATTTTTCTTTTCTAATTTAATTTCCTTTTGTTTGGCCTCTTTACGCCATAAACGGAAAGAGTCAAACATCGCCGGCCGGGCTTTCTTCTTGAACAATTTGACCTCTAAATTGTCTAAAATTTCTGAGTCAAAACTACCATATTGGGGCCATTTTAAAACACCATCCTTGCGGGTGTATTTTATCCATACTTCATTATATGCGATAGGACCTACGCCATGCTTCACATAGAGCTCATACGTTGGAGTTCCAATTGGAGGAACCGGACAAGAATCCTCTAATCGGGAGTCCTTACTACAACCAAGACAAAACAAGTTTCCAAGTCTGCTAAAACCAGGCATCTTCGCTCACTAGTCTAGCTTCAAACTTCAAAGGATTATCTGTTACGATATTTTCTCGTGAAAACACGAGTCCTTCGGCTTTGGGGCTTGCAAGTACCCAAATCAAAGCGTATCTCAAGGATACCAAAAACTAAGGCCAAACTAAGGACTGGGAGACGCTCCACTCATACTTAACTGAAGTATTTGAAGATCTGTGACGTCGCTAGAAGACTAGTCTATCGTTATGCTCTACCAAGGATCACTGGGTCCAAAACAAGGCGATAGTCAGGGCAGCAGTCCTTCGTAGCCGTCAGGACGCGGGGAACCTCGCAGCAAAGACCTTCCGAACCACGTCGACATACAGGGGTCGCTGAAGTGGCTGGCCGTCCTCCGGAATTTTCACACGAAGCTCCTCACGAACATCTGGCTTGGACCGTTGCCGCTTGATACCGCCCCGAGTTGGGCGCCAACTGAGGTAACGGGTTTTTAGGAACCCGTTGGTGCCAGGGGATAACACCCGAAGACCTCTGAGTTCTCCCTTGTTCCGGACCACAGAAACACGGAGTCTTCTAGTCACAGTCAGAGATCAAGTTTTATTGGCAGCTACCAAGTAACACGTGTCCCAGAAGTACACCACACGGGGAGTATATTCTCGGGAGACTGTTCGTTTTTACAGAACCAGCCTTCTCCTTATATACAAAAATAATGGCTGCGAGCAAGAATTCTTGAGTTTATGATATGGCTATACACATATTTCTACAATAATACAAAGAGCGAAGTCATGTAAGCAAGCCCACATTTTAGATGTCCAGTTCGTGATAGATTACCCGGTTAGGCCCGGAACTCCCATCAGATATCGATGAAACACCAATAAAGAAAGGCACCTCCTAGTCATAAAACTGGCCATAAAACAGGGAACGTGGACAGGTGCATGTTTGTAGAAAGCATGGTCTGTATGTAGTGAATAGGTTGTGGAATGTTATGCATTGATGTTATCGTTTTGGGCCACTGGGCGAGGAGCTGCCCAAACAGGTTTGGCTAAAGGCAATGGAGTCAGTTGGGACAGGTCAGGGGGAAGTCAGGGAAGGTGGACGTGTCCTTTTAGATCAAGCTCGACCTTTAATTGACTTATCATGAGGGCAAGACGTAAGATGGATGTCATTTACAAAATGGAGTCTAAAGGGTCGGAACGGAAACTACGATTTAGGGGTGTTAGCAACCTTCGATTATGATGCAAATGCATAGGAATGATGTCCTAATCATTATCGGTCTGTTGACACCAAATTCGTCATGGTACGTTGATATTTTGTGACACGGGTATTGGACCTCGATATCGGGATAACAACAGGGTCCAGATTTCCAGAACCACACTGTGTCTGCTCAGTATCATTTCTCTGTCTTCCTTGGTCGAAAGGATGCATTTGAAACATTGCAAGGTTATTCAGCTAATCCTCCGTTGCTATGTCCGTTGCAGCTGTGTAGAATAGTCCACTGTATTACATGCATGATTTCCCTCATGTAACAGATCATGTGAAGAATGACCAATGAAAATGTTTTCGAAGTTTGTGTGGTTTGGGGTGGTTTGGAAACTAATAGTTTGACTGGCTTATGGCAAGGTACATTTCAGTTTCACCACTTTACATAGGGTCATGCCATTGAATCTATGCGCTTTTATTGTCTAATACGTTATAGAGGATTTGTAAAGGTGATGCTTATATTCCTTAGGCTTCTGATTCTAACTATCTCTTTACTTTCTGTAATGACAATTTTGATATTTAAATAATTCTTCAAAACCTAGCCTTAACAGTCCTGGCTGAATCTTTGAGTGCCGGTGTTGGGGTGAAAAAGTCCCTCGCTTGGTAACAAACGTGTACCCCTGCCGTGAGTGCCTGGCTGCAACATTTTCTGGATCACTAGTGCTTTTGTTTTATCATGCGTGTGCAACATGACCTAGGCCTGTCTCACAGATATACAGTACATGGAAGTTTGTGGTGTGGTTTGCATGTGTGTGCTGGGATGTATGTGTGCCTGTGAGTAGTACAGTCTGTGGGCAGTCTGTGGGTTCCATATAGGAAACCCAAGGCCTTTGAGGTGGAGGCATGAGGAGGAACCCCGAGATTGGTTCATGGTTTGCTCCATTCTTGAGAGCTGGGAGGGGCACACAAATGGAGGAAGGTTAAGTCGAGCTCTTCTATACACTTCTAAGGGGCAGTTTGGTTCTGGAGGAGGTCACTGATCAGAGGGGCCTGGGCAGACCTCAGACAGAAGATGGGGCTGATAACAGACTCATATGAGTAGGGCCGGGCCTCTTGAGTATCCTGTTCTTGGGCGCACATGAGTGAGACTGACATTCAGGTGTGATCCTCCAGTCCCTCCCATGGCCTGTGTTGTGGGACTATCAGAGGCGGAGCCGCTGCTGCTGTGACAGACTGTTTCCTGAGTGGAAGGACAAGACAAGGAGTTTGCCCTTCAAGGATGCAGCCCCCAAACTGCACTTCAAAGACATGGGACCAGATGTTCGGCGCATATTACCGGTTGCAGGTGGCCCATTGGACCTGTTACCACTGGTAAAATGCATTTATGCATTTTCCCATCAACCAACCTCAGTTTGTGAGTCGGTAAGCTATAACCGACTTGCATAATAGGGTTTGTGAGTCACTTTTAGGAAGTGAATGGGTAAAAGTGCCTTCAAGGGATATGATTTGAATAAAATTAAATTGTTTAATCTGACTTAGTAAAAGGAAAAATCAATTGACCTCATGTATAAATCATATCTTACTACAGAAAACTCTATTCGTTTGAATCATATTAGAACAAAAAACACAAGTACATGAAGACGTAAAAGACAACGAAACACAAGAGTGTATATACAAAAAGATTTTATCACAAAAAATTCTTAAATCAGCAATAAATCAAAAAGCAGGTAAGGAAATGCTGGTGTAAGTAGCGTATAAATCAGCTAATAAACAATACAGCAAAACCTAAAAAAGAACGTCTATCCCATACAAAATATAATGAATCAAACACTGCAGGGACAAGACGGATGTCGACGTTTCGGTCTCTTGAGATTAAATTATTGAGACCATCCTCAGGACTGTTGTCAATTAGACACTGCTGAAGGCTGTAATGTAATCTATTGTTGAGGACCCCAGAAGGACGTGAAATCGTCACTTTAGAGTGGTTGGTGGCTCAGGATAAAAAACGCTCGAGGTATGGCAAAGCAGGACCTGTAGTCCACGTAGCGTCTAGGGAGTTCGTCCACACACAGTTAAAATCTTGTTTTTAAATACAAAAGCAGCAGTCACCAAGTTCAGGACAATAGGACGCTTCGGTTTCAGAGCACTGAAGTCTTTAAAGTTGCTATAGAAACGCGGCGAGGTCGAAATCAATCTGGCCAAGAGCACGGCAGGCACAAGGAAGTGGCGTGTAAAGGGCGTCCCTTCCTAATAGCAAGTGTCATTAGTATGTATGAATATTTTGCCTGGGGAATGCGGATACAAAACATTTGCAGATTACCACCAATTTCAAATTGGTAGTAAGCCATTCGCAAACTGGAACGGTTCCTCAAAGAACCCCTTTCCCTTCGTGAATGGGGTCTCCAACATTTTATCAGAGCAGGCAGTTGTCCCATGGACCTCCACCCACTCTAAAAAAATGAAAAGAAAACTTTTCATTTATATTTTTGACATGCATCCCATTTTCCGTTAAAGGAAGTAGCCACAGATATGGTGGTCTGCTGACTACGGCAGGCCACCATCCCTGTGAGGGCCAGCCATTCACAATGGGTCGCAAACTACCACCTGTCTCATGAATATTGATGAGGCATGTCCCTTGTGACCCATTTGGGAATCACAAATATTGTGCGAGTCACAAAACCTGACTGTCATACATGTGGACCTAAGTCACTAATTTAGATCTCGGCGGATGGGTTTCTCCATCACAACAGTGCCGAATATCCCAGCCACTGAAATTAAATCCCTTGATAGCCAATGGGGTTTATTTTTCGGCGTAGGGATATCGGTTACCATTGTGACGATGTAGCCCATCTGCCAAGATCTTAATTAGTCCCTGAATCACATTTGCATCTGGAAATAGATTATCAGAGGCCAGAAACAGCAGGTCATCATTTATAAAGTGCTCTGGAACTGGCAACGATAAAAAAAACAAAGAAACAACTACAGCTCACTCATTATAGCATGGAAAAAGGCATAGACTCCATACACTCTTTTACATTCATCCTTTTTGACTCTGTACATGTGCAAACAAAGAAACACAATTATTTTATTCATTGCATTACTCTTGCACTATTGCATTATTCTTGTATTAGTAATACATCTGGAAGTGGAAACCTGGGAGAGAGTGTGGTGCAATAGCCAGAGCTGGGAGCGGGGCTCCAGGTTTGAGTCGTGGTGTTGGCTCAACATCCTGTGATTCTGGGCAAATCACTTAATCTCTCCGTGCCTAGAGACGGCGCAATAAAGACCCTTATGGGTGATTAGCAGCGCTATACAAGGGCAAGTGTTACTATTATTTTTATTATAACTGTCAGCTCTGTTACCTCGTGCCGCTTGTAGTCATTGATAGTTATTATAATAAACTCACTGTTGCGTTCTCATTGATCATAACATAAATGTGTACACAATTGCTACATGCACTCTTCCAATACAGCCCCAGGAGGTAGCCTTTACCATGATGTTATTTGTGAGACAATGTGACAGTAAAGTGCTCATGTGCTAGTTAAAATAGAAATCAAACATCAAAGAAGGACTGCAGTTCACCCATTCTAACTTGGAAATGGAAAAACTGTACTCTCAAGGTACCACTCAAAGCTCATCCCTCATGACAAGGTACATGTGCCAAATGTGCTTTGTTAAATTTATTTATTTACAGGATGTAACATAACATTACTCTCTCATACTCACACTTTCAATATGTGTAATTCATATGGTAGAGGCAACCCATTGAGATTTGGTCTGTTACCCTATTACCCTGTGATGCTTTGGCCATTATTGGATATTAAGTTCTACGCAGGGTAAATTTCACCTTTTTTGTAACATAAGTCTGCACAGATGCTACATGTCCCCTTCAAATGAAGACCCAGTCAACATCCGTTTCCATAATATCAATTGTGAGACAGTTAGCTTGATGCAAAAAGCATTCATTGATATGAACCGCTATCTCTTCATCAGCATTAAAACCCTCTGGTGTCTTGGGCTGTAGGTCTACATGTATTTTGAATTCTCTGCATCTTCTCTGTGCCACCTCCTTGCTCTCTAGGTAATACCCTGTCAATGAAAACCAACAGAAGCTGCTTCAAGTGTCGTGACTGAAAATAAGACGATGCTAAGTTAAAAGAGGGATGGCATCTCACAAAAAGGGAAGGACTGTCCTCACACACCACCAGGTGTCATGCTTCATCATCGGCAGTCCTCGCTCTCCAAAAACTCGGTTTGGTGGAGAGCGAGCCTACACCTGGAGACAAGGAGGCACTTCTAAAACTAAGTGGGGGCCCAAATAGTGAGTGAGTTTAAAAATCAGTATATTCGCCAGAATTAATTTATTCTGAAGAAGGGATTATATGATAATAAAAATACAGGACCGGTGAACGAGGGGAGTTTATTGCCCTATCACCATAGTGGTAAATGTTGTCGACATGTTTCTGCCTATTAGGCCAAAAGGGTCTGCGGCATTCATCAGGACAAGAAAAAATATAGGAAAAGGGCGCCTATCTTAACACAAAGGTTGGTAGGATGACACCACTGTGTAGGATCACATATGTCATACTCTAACTAATATAGGTTTCGGGAAACCTGTATGAAAAAAATAGAGAAAGAAGAGAGAGTAGATTGCCAGGAAACTTAACAGTCACTGAAATATAACCCACATGCATCAATAATACATATAGTGGAAGAAAGTGTAGCACGTGACACTGCAAGCGTGAATCACATGCAAATTCTTGGTGTGAGACAAACTCACTGCCTTACCCTATTAAGGATACCTATACACCCCATGGGAGGAGAGTGAGGGAGAGAGACCCCTGTAGTCCCACTCTAAAAATGAAAGGAAAAGACAAACCAGACTTAAAAAGTAGTACAAGAAGGTAAGCGTATTACATTTGACTTGGTGGGAAGGTAAAACACACCTAGGCATTCATACCGACACTCATACCCTTACTTCATCAAGGTGCGTCTCTCGCCGTAACCATTATGTGTCTGCTGTCCATCCCCGAGGAATAGTGATCCTGCCATGTAATCAGGTTTAAATAGTATGCTAGGTAGGCGGATCGTAGTTAATTGAACCCATGTGTGCCCCTAACTGGAGCCTTAGTCGTCTTCGCTGTCCCGGCCAAACCCATATTAATCCATGCGTGGGTGCCTGATCAACGCGTGGTAAAGTGGTGTAACCAATCTGTGCATGGCCGCACCCTTCAATGAAGAAATTCGGTGTCACGCTGACCGTTGCTTGGCCCCTCCTGGTTTGCGTGTCAGGACGTCGCGTTAACGGAGTAGGAATAAAGTATCAGAGGTGTATCCGGTGTCCAGAATGGGTCCTTGGGCACACCTCTGGTAGATGCCTGACCCACGCATCGGCATGAAAATCTATCACGATCTGCCCCAGTCGCCGTCTTTCTCTAAAGTAGACAGTGTCAGGCAGAGTCCTGAGTGCGTGCAATATGGTGATGCGCACGCAGGAGCATCACGTGCACGCACCTGTGTGCACCCAAATTTAAATATAGTGCCCTGATACAATAGTAGTGAAAAAACTGAATGCTACAAAGGAGGTATCAATCTTATTTTTGAATAGAATTGTTTGCGACACAATAAAAGTGGGGCTAGTTATACCTTAATGAATGTGGTAAATCGTGTCATACCATCATAGCTCACAGGAAATTAAAACAACAACTGTTCTGGGTATTTATTAAAAAAACACTGCTATATCTGTATTAAGGATGGGGAGAGACGTTCGTATATATTAAAGTACTACAAAGCTCCAACCAAGCAGAACCCCATTTTGTTTTCCCCATAAGTTATTTCTGTTTATGGTAGATATTAGATTTGTGGCATTAAAAGCCCAGTGTATTAGGATGTGATGACAGATTTGGTAAAGAAGTAGTTAACCGTAGTTTGGAAATGGGCATGCAAATGTTATATATCTCATTTACCCATCTGCAATCAAGTTATTTCATCATTAAGTCCTGTGTCCCATGTACACAGGCGAAAGACCCATCGTTGTTCTTTCATGTGAAGAATTTTGTGGATATTTGGGCTAGCTCTCCTGATTACTTCAAGAACCCCCCATCTGAGATCTGTGTCTTTGTGTAGATGTTTTCCAAGAAATGTCTAGTCAATTTCGTGTTTGTCTTTTTGCATCTGATCGTGCTCCTGTGCTTGCTAATGCGTACCTTGATCTTTCTCATAGTCATTCTCACGTACATTAGGTCGCAAGGACATTTGAGCAGATAGATGCCGTTTTTAGTATTGCAATTGGTAAAGTTTCTGAGAACTCATGGCATGTTGGCATGTATGTCCACCGCTTTAGTTATGCTCTTAAAATTGATGAAAGTATCTTGAGAGGTAAGCAAATCCAATAGTCGTAGGTATTCTTAAGTAGGTTTATTAGTTATAAGTTGGTAGTAAGGAAGGCCCCACCGGGAGCAGCATCCAGCTGCTCAGCCCCACTCACTCCAACTGACCACACATTCAAACTATGCACACACGAACATTCTAATGACATCACACACACAGGCTGAGCAGCAGGGAAGGAGAAGACCAGAATATAACACATCTCCCTTCTTTAAAACAATGAAAACAAAAGAAAGCAAGAGAAAATAAATACAGTATGCCCTGACGATGGCAAGGTCAGGATTTCAAATAAGCAGTTAACAAAAATAAATGAATGACTACAAATAAAAATTATGAAATAGCAATATAGCATAATATAGGAATTCTTGCACAAAACATGAAAAGAGGCATAATATCACCTCACACAAAACCAATGCAAAAACATCACATAACAACTCAATCTGACAAATTAGACCTCACATAACTACCATCCCCCATCACAAACCAAAAGCCCTAAATATCACAAATCATGCCAGTTGACCAGACTGTCATGAAAAGCAATAAAAAGGAAACCAAAACTAAATAAAAATTGTGCCCCAAAGAATAACAAAAACAGGACGCAGCAGTTCTAAGCTAAGCAACACACCGCACAACCCAGTGTACAATAGAACACCACAAGGGTAGAACACACGGCATGGGGTATACCCAAAACACATATCAAAGGGGTACATTTACAACACTCTGCATGGGGTACATGACTCCCAAATGACTTTTCAAACACATACCAAGGCAAAACATTCTTCAAAGGGTATATGACTGTGGTAAATAAATAATTAATTACCGGTACTATTTTTCTATACATTAACTAAAACAGATAGCTCAATAAATAAGAGGCAGGATCCGGGGTATCTGAGTCGAACAGGCTTTAATTAGGCACAAGGGAAGGGACAGGATCAGAATAGCCTGTAACGGAAAGGAATGGAATGGCAGCTGCAACGTCTCATTAACATTACATAGTATATATAGTAATACATTACAATTGCATTGAATACAGTAGGCGTAACAAGTGACAAACGAAAGATAAGAACATATGGGCGTGAAAAGAAGGCGTGCACAGGGCGTGCACGAAGACATGTGATGTAGACGTCACAGAAGTGTCATGAAATGGGTGGATACATGGAGGGGGCTACCTGGGCAGCTGGAACCTTTAACATACTGGTGCGCGCAAACGGGCCATGACGTGTAACTGGGGAGAGCTGGGGGCTCTGACTTCTGCACTAGAAGAGGAGACTAAAGTCTGGGATGTCAGGACGACATGTACCTATAGCATATCTGGTATCTTGTGTTTGGAGTACATGTTGATAGATTCTAAAAGTTATCCGGGCAAAGGCTACTTGACACTAAGGCTGGTGCATGCATATATCCTACATGTATTGCGTGTGCTATGAATCTTCTATGGATATTAATTCAGTAATTCTCTTGCATGGAGACAGAAAGACTAGACTATAGCTAAAGATGTTTATGCGGTTCGTTAGCTTAGGAATGTGAAGACGGAGAGCTGAACTGATAACTAGAGGCATAACATATTCTTGGCAGACAGGCAGGCAGGCCAGGCCGGGCGCCGCGCTGCTTGGCAGAAAGTGAGCGAAGGGTCAGGGATGCGGGAGGGGCTGCATCGCTCCTCGGAGTGGTTCAGGAGACTGGAGCTTGAATCTGGTGTCCGGGCCCTCATGAGGCCTAGAAACGGGGACAATCCGATGAATTAACGTGCATAATGCAAAATGTTAGCAACATAGGCCTAGAAGCCTACTTCACGTTGCTTTCACGGGGGACTGGATAACTGGCATATTAACGTTGGACACAACTATAAGTGCGTCTTTATTCGGTCATGGGGGAACATATGCATATTAATCATGCACATATAACATAGGATGGGGAACACGTAGGGACACATGACAAGGCAAAATTCAATTTTCCTCATTCCCTCCTTGTGCCCTACGTTTCCATCAGGAAACATCAATATTCATGATACCATCTATCATTTCATATAGCATCATTTGCTCGTCTTGAATCTTCTTGGAACGGGACTTAGGACTTGGAATACAGGATGTAGCGCACAAGCCGCAAATCGCAGGGCCACATTGTAAACATAGGCAGCAACTGAATATGACCATTACTGCTATACCCAGGAATGACAATACTTTCCATCCCCAGGCAGATATAATACTCCAGAGCCAACCGGACAATGTCCAGGTGCCTGGATTCTGGTGTAACTGATGGGCAATTTTATGAAGTCTGGTTATAGCTGAATAAACAGACGGTGCGTTATTAGGAATGAAAATGCAGCAACTAGATCCGATGACTCTACAAGCTCCGCCCCTATCGGCCAGTATGACGTCAAGGACAAGGCGATTTTGAAGGACAACAAATCTCATAGCAGATTGTTCCTCTGTTGAGTTACCTAGAGCGGAAGTAGTCTCATTCACTACTGCTTCAAGGGTTCTGGTTAACCTACGTATTAGCTTACTATTCTGGACAGGACCTATGAAGAAAAAGAAACCTTTATTGAAGTCTGTATATTGTTCTAAGGCAGTTTCAGTCTGATCGACAATTGGGGACTCGGTCTCCCTTCTATGTCTAACGTGTACTAGATGTGTGTTTCTGTGATAATCGGATGGGGCTAGGAAAACTGGTGGCAGTAGGAAGGCAATGTAACATGTTCCATCCCAATCTAGGGGCAGACGTACATATGCGGTCTGACCACACACAAAATACGAATGACGTGAGGCTTTGAAAGTAGACTTCCCACTGTCACTATACTCGACCACAGTGGTACAATCAGTATGTCCTAGATGTATTGAACCATTCTTTCTGACACATAATTCGCCTTTCACTGGTAGAACTGTAATAGCAGGCAAATCTGGAGTAGTCTCGGACTGAACATTCAAAACCATGAAATTCGAGGAATAATTACCTAGATCATATACTTCATTTTCTAGATCTAACCCTGTTCTATGGGAAAGACCTTCCTTGTCTGGGAAACATGTTCTATTCAGAAGGGACATATCGTTTGAGGATGACGTTAACGTAAACCATGCTCCACACGAACCATTGTGCGAAAACGGATAGGGAAAGAGTGGCAGAATTCCCTTCGGTGTCTGGAAAGGGGGGAGTCGACCACACACCCAACAATTTGTGGCATTGCTAGTCTGGTGTGAATAGTGTAACATACGGATAAAAGTATTGTTGCGCATGGCAAGTCAGTAAGATAACTCGTGAGGAGGCAATTCACTAAAAGTGTGCTCTACTGTATCATTAAAAGACAAATGTACATGTGAATCAATAGGAGAAAAATATACCTGTAAAACGTAACTTATGCATGTAACCGTAAGACTCAGAAATAACATAAACAATAATGTGATTACGCATCTGCTGCGCAAATGTTTACAATAACGTAGTTTCTTGGAGTTTCGACTAACTCTCTCACTATGGGGGTCTATCTCATACATGTCAGGGACCTGTCTAACCGCTTCACCCGAGAGGGACTTAAACAATTAAACTGTCTGACTTGCTAGACCTGAGTTTCTGTTTATACTCCTGCTGCGGAGTTTTCTCTAACAGGGGAAGTTTAGAGTCAGTATCTGGGCAGTCCTTGAGAACGGGGCAGTCTTTGAAAAAAGTCTTTGGACGGAGTCCATGAAATCGTTTCACGTGACTGGAGTGGACCCATCCCTTGCGGCCCTCTAACTTCACGGCCGTCCTTGTGGTCATCAGTACAAGCTTCGGCTCCTTCCAGCGGGGTTCCAGCGGACCTGAACGATCAAAATTTCTCACTAAAACGAAGTCGCCTGGTATGACCTCGTGCGGTTTCACTTGAGTGTTGTCTGGAAAGGCAGCGGCGACCTGTGAATGACAAGAGAGTAGTGCAGACATCAAGGAAGCCAGGTAATCTGTCAGCATATTACTGTCAACATCAGTTATTTTACGTGGCATTGGCGTACCCCACATGTTCGGGGGACGACGGAAAATGACCTCATAAGGGGACAGACCTGAACGGGAGTAAGCGACCATTCTCATGTAAAAAAGGGCGACTGGCAGAGCTATCATCCAATCTACGCCTTTTTCTGCGCAAACCTTGGCAATGCGGATTTTCAGAGTCTGGTTATGTCTCTCAACGAGGCCAGCTGCCTCGGGGTGTCGTACGCAATGGAACTTCCACTGGTACCCTAACAGAAGAGATACTTGTTTCATGAGTTCAGATGAGAATGGCTGGCCGTTGTCTGAATACACGACCCTGGGTAAACCATAGCGGGGGAAAAACTCACGAACCAACTGCCTGGCAGTGGTCGCGGCAGTGTAATCTGGGACTGGATATGCTTCTGTCCATCTGGACAAAGCGCATACTACTACGAGGACATACTTGAAACCTCGACATCGATCCATCTGAATATAATCCATCTGGAGGACTTCAAAAGGGTGGTCAGGAGAATGGAATCCACCTTGTTCCACCGGAACACCTTTACCTGGATTGAACTGACAATATATCATGCAGGTGCGTACTTTCTGTTTGGCTGCTGCTCGTAAATGCTTGTTAAACCAGAGGTTCTGGATGCTGTCTAACATGGCTTTTTCTCCTAAATGTGCTGGACTATGTGCGGTATTAATAATGACTTGAACCATAGAGTCGGGGAGAAACCATGTGGCTTTACCCTTCGTCAACCATCCCTGATCTGTCTGGACCCCTACTTGTTCAGACCATTTCTTGATTTCGTCGGGGGTAGCATGTGACTGTATATCTAGTACATCTTGTGTAGGATCTTTAACTGTCATACAAGTAGTCTGATCTGGAACTGTCTTTGTCGTGTTAACTAGAATGTCTGGAGTCTGAGCTGTAAGTTTGGCTGTTCGATCTGCTAGATCGTTACCTTGGGAAATGGTGTCAGTAGCTTTCGTATGTGCTTTGCACTTCATAATGGCAATAGCTTTCGGTAAATGTATTGCTTCTAACTGAGCTTGAATGAGGGGGCAATGCTGAATCTTGGCTCCATGAGAAGTCATGAAACCTCTTTCTTGCCAGAGTACTCCAAAGTCGTGTACGACTCCGAATGCATAACGTGAATCTGTGTATATGTTTACTTTCAGGTTCTTGGCTCGTATGCAGGCTTGGATCAGAGCGATGAGCTCTGCTGCTTGAGCAGACAGGGTGTCAATACGATGTGTTTCTATAACTTCAGTCTCAGTAGTTACTGCATACGCAGCTACTAGTTCTCCTGTACTTGTTCTCATACATGAACCATCCACATAAAGTGTCAGGTCGGGATCAGGTAATGCAATGTCTGTCAAGTCTTGTCTTGGCTTTGTCATGATGTTAATAACTTCCACATAGTCATGTGTGGCAGGATTCGATGTAATCGAGGGTAACAGTGTAGCAGGATTCAAAACGTTGCAGCGTCTGATTTCTATGTGTGGCTGAAACAGTGTCAGTTCATATCCTGTTAAACGTGCAATTGTCAGGTGCTGAGTCTGTGTTCGGTTTAAAAGAACTTCCACGGAGTGTGGAACTTGTACTGTCAGGGAGTGTCCTAACACTATGGAATCACTTTGTCTGATAGCTAGAGCTGTGGCTGCAACGGACTTGAGGCACGCAGGCAGAGCCTGGGCTACTGGATCTAATGTGCTAGAAAAATAAGCACATGGCTTGTGTTGTCCTGCTTGATCTTGTGTGAGAACAGACAATGCTGTACCATCGCGTTCAGTAACAAAAAGTGTAAAAGGCTTACTGTAGTTTGGTGTCGCTAACACAGGTGCATTACATAAAGCTTTCTTTAACTCATTAAAAACAAGTGTATGTTCCTGGGTCCAAGGGAGGACAGTCGATGTGGCTGCCTCCTGTGTCGTTAACTGTATCAGTGGCTTGGCTAGATATGCATACTGAGGGATCCATTGTCTGCAGTAAGAAGTGAGGCCGATAAAAGCTCGTACCTCCTTCTGTGTCTTGGGCTGTGGAAGATGTGCTATTAACTGGATACGGTCAGGTGTCAACTGTCTACCCCTCTTGGACAGTAAGTGTCCAAGGTATACCACTTGCTGGACACAGAACTGCAGTTTCGAAGGGGACACCTTGTGCCCCATCTCGGCCAGGAAATACAAGACTGTAAGTGACGCACGTTCGCAGTCACGTTCTGTACGGGCTGTGATCAGTAGATCATCGACATACTGGAGCAGGGCAGTGTCAGTTGGCATGTGAATACTGTCTAGTTGTCTCTTAAGTGCTTGACTGTAAATACTAGGACTTTCTGTGAAACCTTGAGGAGCTCGTGTAAATTTATAGCTTCTTCCATTTAAACAGAAACCGAAAAGGAACTGGCTGTCTGGATGAATGGGAACACTAAAGAATGCGTTCTTGAGATCAATAACAGTAAAGAACGTAGCTTCAGAATCAATGGCTGTCAATAGAGAAGAGATATCTGGAACCACAGGGTACTGGGGTATGATACATTTATTAAGTTCTCGAAGGTCAATCACTAATCGATAAACTGGAGGTGCATTTGGATCAGTACGTTTAAGAATCGGAATGATAGGAGAATTACATACATTGGAGTCAGTTTCTACAACCACTCCTTGAGCAATGAGCTTGTCAATAATTTTCGATAAGGCTGCTACAGCCTCGGGTGGCAATTTGTACTGTCGGATTCGTGGTAAAACAACGCCTTGTTTCAGAGTGACACGATAGGGTGTAATGTGCATACAACCTACATCAGTTGGACCTTGCGCCCATAAATGCTGTGGTACATTCAATAATCTTGGATCAAAATCTCGTAACACATAATGACCTTTGTAATCACGTAAAAACAATCTCACTCCTTCTGGGGAGCAGCATATCACTGCTCCTAATTCTTTCAATGTTTTGATACCTAGTAAATTCTCAGGACAGGATTTCGTAAGTAACAAGTCTGTAGTTCGGGACAATGGACCAACTTCTAGGGAAACTGGTTTCGATATTTCATTAACAATAGGCTTTCCTGAAAATCCCAGGGAAACGTTTCTTGAGCCTGAGAGCGGAGCCCCTGGAACCTCGTCATGACTGATGGTAGTCCTACTTGCCCCTGTATCGATCAGAAACTTTCTGTCTTTCCCTAATACTTGACTGTGTACATAGGGACCCTCTTGATCTACAGGAATCTCGATGAGAGGCAAGCCAACCTCCCTCTCTAGGCTGTTTCATGAATATTGCTGATATTCTGGATATTCTGACTGTGCGTACTGGTACATCTGTTGTGTAACGTGTTGTGTGGCAGCTATAGGCTGCGGTACTGTAACTGTTTGTTGTGCGTTCTGCGGTGGCTGGGCATTCTGTGACACATGTTCCTGTCTAGGGGGACGCGGTCTTTCTTTCGTCTTACCGGTAGCTATGTTGTGTTTCAGAACTGCACATTCATTTATATAATGACCTGGCTGTTTACAGTAATTGCAGGTCCCTTTAACAGGAGCTGCAGAATGACTAGTTTGACTCGGGCCCCTCTTCTGACTGTCTTGTGGGACAGACTGTGCAACTAAAACTTTCATTTTCGTGTCTTTCATACGTCTCCTTTCGTGTTCTTGCTCTTCCCTGATTCTGTTCTGGTGGTATTGCAACATCTGGAGCATCTGTGACGGGGTATTAGCTTGCCAAGTACTCTCGACTTTCAATACTCTATTTTTGACTTGCGGTAAAGAATTCTCAACTAGTTTGGTAACAAAAAGATATGGATACGATTCACTACTTGTTTTCAGACCGCTATTAATAATGAAACATTTCTCAAATCTGGAATAAAAATCACTAGTGTCTTCGTCTTGTTTCTGTTTACAGGCTGAGATGGCATCCCAATCTTCCTTTTTCGTGGCTAGTAATCTTGGCAAGACTTGTATTAACAGTTCGGGCAATTCTTTGGCTTTATCCCCAAGACCAGTACCTGGGACTCGTGCATTATCTTCGGTTTCTAACGCGGTCCAATCTATCTTTTTCTCTCCCACCTCCCATTCTTTTTCTTTCAGTTTTTCATATATGCCCGCAGGCAACAGGACCTTTAACATTTTGATGATATCAGGATACGTGTATTCTCCCATACGGAGCATGTCCTTTAATTCTCGATGGAACCCTGCTGGATCTTTATCGTGACAGGGTATTAACTTTTTCATTTCTAGTAGTTCTATTTTTGTGATAGGGGTGTAAACAAATACTCGTTCGAGATTACCCCCCTCTCCCTTAACTGGATGTACTTCTCGTAATGGATTCTGTCTGTCCATGTAGAACGGAGGTGAAACAGGGACAAAATGCGGAGTCAGGAACGTTCTGTATTTGTGGCGCTGTTCTAAAATGACACTAATTAGATTGGTACCTAGACCTTTCCATCGGTTTAGGAGTAACTCGTTTAATACATTATATAAGGGACCTGGATCAGAATGCTGACTCTCGTACAGTGTGATGAGGTGCTGGATCATGTACATACCCACCAGTCGCTGCTCGCCTGGGGGCAGTTTCAGAAACATTTGGGCCACTACTTCGTCTGGAAACGTGGCAGAATCACTAACCCATCGGACTGCTGATCGGGCTAGTTCTTGTTCGTGCATGGTACTAAGTTCACTGTAACCTATTCGTAGTTTCAGAACTTTATCTGTAGCCTGGAATACTTGTTCAAGAGAACACTGTTCAGGTACGGGCGGAGGAAAAGCTTTCTTGTAATTTATGCGTGTGTGTCTATCTGACGGTCTCGCTCTACCTACATACGCTATTCTACTGGGATTCTCAGTGTCTACATCCTCATCTGAAGAATCATTCTCTTTCTCTGCTACTATACTTGCTTTCTCTCTCTCGTGTATACCTATAATTTCTTTCCAGATCTTTCTGTACATGGTTTCTATACTATTCTGTGTCTTGTGTTTTCCGTCGGCTATATTGTCACTCCACCTTGTCAAGACTTTTATCTCGTCTTTGTTTTTATCAGGATGATCTTGTTCTCTTATTAAACAGTTAATCAAGAATTGTAAAATCATACTTTGAATCTCGGCTTTTCTGTGTGTCATAGCTTCGTGAATAATTTCTGGATTCTCCCCTGTTCGGATAAAATGATATATTCTGTCTAGATGTTCTTTCATGTCAGGCAGGGTGGCCAAAAAGTTGGCAACTCGTCTTAGACGTACTGAATATAATATCATATGATCTTCGCCTGGCACTGAATCATATATGCAGTCTGTAAGGTATTGCTTGAGGGCTGCGTGTGTAGCCGCTTTTGGCGTGCGCTGTAACGCTGCGTCTCTCAGCGTCAGTCGTTTTACTTGAGGCGGGGTGGTAGGAGCACCTCCCCCCGCTCCTCCTGAACTAGAATCGTCAATTAATACTGAATGTACGGGTGGTGGTAACGTGACTGGTACTGTAGGAGTACGTAATGTGGGTTGATCCTGGGGTACTGGCACATGGACAGGGTTCCCGGGACCAGTGGCTGGAGGAACAGGAATTAAATTATTAACAGGGGGTTGGACTTGAACCTGGACTGGCGGGGCAGGATCTGTATTAGCATATTTGGGGACAGTGTCGTCTAAATAGGACGAAAGAAAAATTTCAGCTGCAGTCGGTTTATGACGTAGCTTAGTCGGGACCAATGGTGGCGGTAAATTACGGGGTGCTTCGGGGGTTGCCTTCGGCAAGCCCTCGGCAAGAAGAGGATACATGCCTTTATTAAGGGCATTCCTCTGTCTGTCGGACTGTTCTGCTCTAACTCGTTCACCTTCTTCTAGGAGTTCCTTTTCTTGGGCTTTTTCTGAGGATTCCCTACTTAATTCTGCTTTTCTGAATTCTTTTTCTGTTCTTCTATGAGATTCTTTACGCCATAACTCTATGGCATCTTTCTGGGACTGTCGGGCTTTCTTTTTCCATAATGCTTCTTCTACTCTCATGATGCACTCGGCATCCCATGTTCCTGATACAGGCCATCTATATTTCTCTTCAAGATGTTTGGTGTAATCCACCCATAAATCTAGATACAATATGGCATTTAAGCCATGCTTATGATACATGAAATGTCCAGGACTGTCCCTGGGAGGGACAGGAACTGATTCTTCGAGTAACCCTTTTCTGGTTTTTATCTGACGTAACTTCGAAAACAGAGGCATATTTGAGCCGTACTTGAACTTAAACACAATACACAATAATCACAGTAATGGATAGCAAAACAATCATTCATACCACGACATCAAGAACACATAAATAACAGTTCGAACAGAATACTATCTGATACATTGAAGACACAATACTTGAATTTCTCGAGAACGGACTTACTAGAATTACTGGATGCACTGCTAAAACAATACAGAACATACCGGTCTCATAAAGAGACACGTCATACCGTATCCACCTAGGTGAACACGTCGGACTGGATCTGTGTACCCAAACCCATCGGACCAGGGACAAATTAATGAACCTGTCTAGATACCCCCAGCAACGGTACTCACCGGGAAGCAAAACTGAAGGCCTCGGACTGGACTGGACTGCTACGCATGCGCTTCGGGCTTCGTATCTTCAGTTACAGGTGGGCCTCCGGATACCTCGGACCTTGCTCTCTCGGCTTGGGCTCTGGTCGGGACGAACCGCATTCCTCACCGCCTTGTCTGGATGCCGGACCGCAGTCTCCGTCTCCTCCGTGTGCCTGAGGGAGACTTGAAGCAGAAATATCTGCACGTGCGCATAGGGTTCCGTCACGGCTGTAGAAGGGTCAGGGGGCCTGCGTTACATCGCCGGCGCGTGGGGAAGGGGCTCGCCCTGTTCGGGCGCCATTATGTGGTAAATAAATAATTAATTACCGGTACTATTTTTCTATACATTAACTAAAACAGATAGCTCAATAAATAAGAGGCAGGATCCGGGGTATCTGAGTCGAACAGGCTTTAATTAGGCACAAGGGAAGGGACAGGATCAGAATAGCTTGTAACGGAAAGGAATGGAATGGCAGCTGCAACGTCTCATTAACATTACATAGTATATATAGTAATACATTACAATTGCATTGAATACAGTAGGCGTAACAAGTGACAAACGAAAGATAAGAACATATGGGCGTGAAAAGAAGGCGTGCACAGGGCGTGCACGAAGACATGTGATGTAGACGTCACAGAAGTGTCATGAAATGGGTGGATACATGGAGGGGGCTACCTGGGCAGCTGGAACCTTTAACCTACTGGTGCGCGCAAACGGGCCATGACGTGTAACTGGGGAGAGCTGGGGGCTCTGACTTCTGCACTAGAAGAGGAGACTAAAGTCTGGGATGTCAGGACGACATGTACCTATAGCATATCTGGTATCTTGTGTTTGGAGTACATGTTGATAGATTCTAAAAGTTATCCGGGCAAAGGCTACTTGACACTAAGGCTGGTGCATGCATATATCCTACATGTATTGCGTGTGCTATGAATCTTCTATGGATATTAATTCAGTAATTCTCTTGCATGGAGACAGAAAGACTAGACTATAGCTAAAGATGTTTATGCGGTTCGTTAGCTTAGGAATGTGAAGACGGAGAGCTGAACTGATAACTAGAGGCATAACATATTCTTGGCAGACAGGCAGGCAGGCCAGGCCGGGCACCGCGCTGCTTGGCAGAAAGTGAGCGAAGGGTCAGGGATGCGGGAGGGGCTGCATCGCTCCTCGGAGTGGTTCAGGAGACTGGAGCTTGAATCTGGTGTCCGGGCCCTCATGAGGCCTAGAAACGGGGACAATCCGATGAATTAACGTGCATAATGCAAAATGTTAGCAACATAGGCCTAGAAGCCTACTTCACGTTGCTTTCATGGGGGACTGGATAACTGGCATATTAACGTTGGACACAACTATAACTGCGTCTTTATTCGGTCATAGGGGGAACATATGCATATTAATCATGCACATATAACATAGGATGGGGAACACGTAGGGACACATGACAAGGCAAAATTCAATTTTCCTCATGACACCCAGCGTACGGGGTACATGACTCCCCAGCGGCTCTCTGTATAACTGAACACCTCTAACTGAATAGAGCACTTACGTGGTTCAACAATATAAATCATGTGTAAAACTGAGCATGAATAAAACTAAGCACTCTGCAGCCCATATCATTCAACCTAAAACGGATGGAGCGCCTCAAAAAATGAGCACCTATGTGGCTCCGCAAAAGATACACTTTAAAAGTCCAAACTGGAAAACTAATCTTCAGAAAATTCAAAATAGATTTGAACACCTCAAAACATTTTGAGCACAAAAGTGGTTCAATTCAATAAAAGAAAATGTAGTCCCTGCACGACTACTCACAGTAAAAATATGAACCCCTCTATTGGAATAGAGCACTAAGAAAAAGTGGTTCGTCAAAAACATGCAGCATAAATAAATCTCATCACCTACCAAAAATAATTTCCAAAACGTATTGCAGTATCATACGCTCCTACTAATAATCACTAGAAATACATTAAATTGAGCATCCCAACTCAAATTGCGCACTTATATGGCTCAACCAATTAAAGCAAATACAACTAGGAATGAACACCTCAAATAAATTGAGCACATATGTGGTTCACTACAATAAAATAAAAATCTAGCACTTCCACGACTCAACACAGGGTGCACGACTTCCATGACTACCCCAAACGCACACCAAAATTTAACATGGTATAGATTATGTGACGTCCATATCAACAATTTGCAGCAGTTCTATAAATTTTAGCACAACATAGTAGGCACAACTATATGCATAAGCTACAAGTCTGAAGGCAACCACATAAATTAAAATAATAAAAGTAGACACCATTGTCACAAAAACAGCTCCACTTCTCCAGCAAGGCCAGTAACATTTGTTAAGAGCTTCATGCGGACCTAAGTTTCACAAAGGGACGTGAAATAATGCATCATAAATAACACTCAAAGATTTGAATATACAGTTTCTAAATCGTGTGGATAATATTTTCCTGTAGAAGCGCAATGATGAAAAATAAACGCTAGGTGGCGCAGTTGGTAAAGAAACAAAAATGCAGTACTTCAAAAGTGCCCAATAATAAGGTGAATAATGTCGAAATTGTAATGTTTGAAAGTCCAAAGAAGACAGCTCAGGTGAGCGATCTCTCACCCGAGGGGAACATCAAAACTCGTGTGGTAGTCTAACAAAATCATCCGTGTTAAAATGTACAGTGAAACAGTACCTTCCTCTTGAAAACACTTGGGAAAGCCGCTCGGTATAACTTTGAGGAACAGGAACTCAATGAAGGCAGGACTTAAACGCTCAGTCATTCGTAATCTCAACGCTCCATGACGCTGCCATGACAGTTGTTGCCTATGATGCACGCACGTGCGCATAAACACTGCGTGAACTTGACTCTTCGTGATGCTGTAGTGATCTGAGAAGAGGTGTGTGCATAGATGACGATGCGCTCTACAGAATCACCAATATCGCGGTAATATTCTGTTGCGTCATCATTCAGCACACAGCCGGCCAAGAAGATCTTCAGCTGAAGAAAACGACCGTTGGAGATTACGGTAGGCAAGGCACAGTACGTTACATATGGCAATAGATTACCATGCATACCAGCCCGCAATGTCCATTACTGCTTCACGCTGAGACTCGGTCTTTGATGTCAAATTCCGACGGCCCAGATAATTAAATCTGCTAGTTTAAAACCCAATAGGCCACACAAAGCCCAGCGCTTGAAACATACCTTTATGGATGTCTTCATTAGGCTGTCAGATGTAATACGACACCGGTGGGGCATCTAAAGCGTTGCGTGTCTTTTTTTTTATAGCTTTTCTTCACATCTTTGTGTAGTTCCATGTTTCAAATATAGTTCCTGCACGCGTAGTTCTTTCACTATCGTCGCCATTGTTAAAATTGATGAAAGTATCTTGAGAGGTAAGCAAATCCAATAGTCGTAGGTATTCTTAAGTAGGTTTATTAGTTATACGTTAGGTAGTAAGGAAGGCCCCACCGGTAGCAGCATCCAGCTGCTCAGCCCCACTCACTCAAACTGACCACACATTCAAACTATGCACACACGAACATTCTAATGACATCACACACACAGGCTGAGCAGCAGGGAAGGAGAATACCAGAATATAACATATGCTCCTGAGGGGACATGCTACGCATCCCCCACATGGGTAGTGTCCTACCGGTCTCTATGTGCCCCATAATGTGGTTTGTTCTTGAGTCGTAGGTGCCGGTGTCTTGGCGTGAACCAGTTCATCCCTAATGCTTTTATTCCACTTAAAATCAAAAAGAAGTGGTTCCCAGTGTTTGTTTGTGCCAATGTTTCCGTACGATGTTCTGCACTTTGTTAGATATAGGGGTGCATGTAGTGGCACATACCAATCTCTCATTTTCTTTCTTCCCCTATGTCTCTAGCAGGGCCTCCTGATTGGTATTTTAGGCTCTCTTCTTTGCATTTCTTACCATTTTCTTTGGTTAGGTTAGGATGTTTTGGTCTTAAGACGAAATCCTAACTTAAGTTTAACTTAAGTTAGGATTTTGTCTTAAGGCCAAAACTTAAGACAAACTTAAGACAAAAGTCTAACTTTACTACTCCTAAATGCCTTATGTGAATACCGAAAGTCGTAAAGTTAGGATTTTGTCTCGGATTACTTTTGTGAATCGGTCCCCAAGTATTTATTTGAGTACGGGTTACAGACCACCAGCCCAGAAAACAGCTCAGTAATAACTGTGCTTCTAATTCAAACCTAAACATCAGCACCAGGACAATACATTGTGTAGTCACAGATGACCACTGGAATGACACCGTCACCCAGCAACCATGACACAGATAGAACTCCCCCACAAAGGTCCTGACACTGGACACAGGCAGAGGGCATAGACCATAACAGAGGTTTGGAGAGTCACCTTCTGCTGCTTTGGCCAGTTCATGTGACTTCCAGTGTGAGCTTGAGTTTGCTTGAAGGTCCCTAGATTGGGTAACAAGCCAGTTATAAGAAAAGAGCTGTCTGCCTCGGGAGATCTCACCCAGACACAGGGAGAGTTAATCAACATCTCTGTGTTCATGAAATATCAGACATTGTGAGCTCTGAGATCTTTAGTAGGCCAGACTCTGCTCCCCTCACCAAGATCTCATCCCCCCACCAAGATGTCAATCTCAGACTCAGGGTGTTCTCTCTCAGCTTGCACAGCCATGCTATTGCCCCCCCTCCCAGATTTCAAATCCCTCTAGATGCCAACCTTAGACATTGGGGTGTTCTTTGAGATGTTGCAGGAGGGAAGCGGTGCCCCCCCAAGACTTACATCCCCCACAGGTGCCAATTTTCAAATGGTTACAGCAAGACTCTCAATACCAGAATCTCCAAACAACTTTGACACAGACTTCAGACTGTTGTAAATTGGCAGCTATTAGGTTAGCATTCGCTGAAGCTACGCGAGTTTTCATTGCTATGTTGACCGGTTTTCAGAGGCCATTTTATATTCACGGCCTCCATTTTGAGTATCTACACTACCTCGTGGTCACTATGCTCTTTGTCCTTCCTCTTCACTAGTCGACCGCATGGTCTGCCCAGCAACAGGCTATATTTAGCTTATGGTCAAGGTTCGCGCTTGTGCAATCAACCCACATCTGTTACTAATCGATCACTGTTGAAAGATGTTTCCCCAACTGGTCAAGTTGTTAAACTCCTCCCACATGTTGGATGTGTTTCAAAAATGTCCTTATATGTACATGAAATCGTCTTATGTGTGTGCCGCCCACTTTTCAAACTCTTGTATGGGTATAAAAGGACCATGTGGCTTCTGTTCGGGGTGATACTTCTTGCATTACCAAAGGGTGTTTTTTGAATGTACCACCACCCCATGGGGTCTTAATAAACTTATCTTTTGTATTCCAGTTTCCGTGCCAACTTCTATTCTAAGGTATCGTGAGTTATTTGCAGTGTATGTAGGTTCGTTAAAACCCGATACAACAAGACCATCCAAAATACCGCTGCAAGACTCAACCTCCCATCAGGCTGGATTGTTCACATTGGGAACTTGGTCAGGATTGATTTGCATATGGCTGCCTTTAAACTGGAATGGAATGGGGAGCAAAAAACTATGGATTTAGTCCCAGATCTCTGTACAGGGGTGTAAGTTTGACATTGGTCAACATTCTGTCCATCAACTGTTCTTTTTGCAGTATACAGGGTATAGCTCTGCATCGCACCAGCAGGTCTTTAATAGAAAATGATTGGTGGGAGATTCTCTTCTTTCTCCAGTGTTGAGCTTTAACCATTCACATATTTGAATTATTTACTGGTCCATCCTTGGTAATATTTCTTAGAACAACAGTTTAAATACATCTCTCCTTTGATGTTACAATAGGTGCAGTCTGTCCACCTCACCGTAAGACCCAGACTCTGGCCAATTAGCTATTAGCTAGTTAGGGGGCTTATCTAACGCGCTGCTTCCCTCCCTTATCCCTGCATACCTAGTGATGTTACCAGGGGATTATTGAAGAACTGCCTCTTTAGCTGCTCTCACACGCTGCTGCAAGACTACCTTCCACTGCTTGCTCTTTTCCCTGAGCGTGAGATCACTAAGAAGTGTTCCCAGTGGGCACGAGTGGGCGTCGCTCTGCCTTAAATTGGTGTGCTGGCGCTGTTGCTGGGGCGCTTTCATATGGACAATTAAGCGCTAGGCGGAGAGATAACGAACCGCGTGGCGGCTGAATGGTGCTACCATGATGGCGACTGCGAGTAATCAGCAGCTGCGGAACCTGTAAAGAATGGTGCGGGTTAAACTGTGAGTTTGACCGCTACACCACGAATAGCCCTTCACATCTGAATGTTGGTGCTGTAGCTGGGGCACTGTCCTATTCAAAACTGAGCGCTTGGAGGAGAGTATGCAGGTTGTGTGGAGCGGTGGTGAGCAGATTGAACGGAGCTCCTAACATAGCGGCTGTGAGTGCGGGGCAACGGCGGCGCCAGTAAAATACTGCAACCACAGACTTGCTGGATGATCGGAAGCCTGCGCTGCCAGCGAAATAAAGTAACCGCTGCTGCCACTGAGGAATGGGACTCTACTACTCTTTTTCCATCCCATCTAAAGCCCTGTCCATTTGACCTTGAATGTTTACAGACAGGAAAGCGCCTTGAGGCGAATCCATTTCTGAGCGCGGCGCTCGGCACGTTCCCCCATGCCCTGATGAGCTTACTCCATGCCAGCCTGAGGGACATCTGCACTAGGAGCACTCCTAGGCACCGGGTGATGCCTGCGGATCTGAGCACTCCCGCAGGAGTTTAAAGGGTTAAGGCCGCCCTGGTCCGAGGAAGTTTAACTGGATGCTGAAGCTGCCAAATACCAAATTGGGGAAGCAGTGGTCTTGCAATTCTTCGCTGCTACCGTCTCCAGGTAGAGAATATGCCTGGGATGGGAGCGCCTGTTGGGACCCTGGGGCAGAGTAAAATTACCAAAGAGGCAGCAATGGAGCTAAGGTGAACGAGGGGTCGTAGTGACCACTACCTAATCAACACACAATGACAATCTCTGAGTATACCGCTGATCCCCATCCTGACAGCGGAGTCTGAGCACTATGTCTGACGCCCGGTAGAGCTGCTCTGTTCAGCTATTGAGGAGATCGGCGTTGGTTCATCCCCTGACCGTCACCTACCCAGCCGGATTTTGGGCACAGTTTTTCTCCTCATCTCCCTATCTTTCCCACTCCCCCAATCGTATTTCTGTGACCCTGCTTTTTCCTTGTCTCCTATCTATCTGTTCCTATTCAACATTCTTTTGTTCTTCGCCTACTTCCTTGCTCCTATCCCCTCTCACCTGAATCTTTCTCCTTGCCTGCTTCACCTCCTAGCCCCCTGTCCTTTTGTGCTATTTGACTAAGCACTCCTTCTCCCCTTTTTGGGGTAAGATCCAAGATATATACGCTGGAGTCTCAGCATACCCGCTGAGAGAGTTCACTGCGCCAAGGGAGCCACTCACTGTTGAGGTATGGTATGGCACCCCTTGCCAAAGCACTCCCTCTCCCCTTTTTGGGGAAGGATCCAGTAAATAGGCCTTGGAGTCTCAGAGACCCCTCTGAGAGAGTCCACTGTGCTTAGGGAGCCTCTCGCAACTGAGATGGGGAAGTGATACCATTCCCCCTGGGCTCACAGCTTACTGGACTTTGGGCGCAGCTTTGACTCGTGTACCGGTTTGTGTCCCTGTCACCCTCCCCCTCCTCTTGCCATGCCGTGTCTCTAACCCTCCCTTCCTCTTTCCCTCCTCCACTCTCTCTACTTCCCCTGCTCTTACCCCCACTCCCCTGAATATCTCCCCTTTTCTGCTTTTTCCCCTACCTATATGTTCCTTTTTGTTTTGTCTCAACCTTACCTGTAACAAAAATTGCCATGCTCTAATAACTGTGTAACGTTTGTGAAGCTGTAACCTGCAATTTATTGTCTGATACCCATGTAAAGCGCTCTGATACCTCCGGGTCTAGCCAGCGCTATATAAAACCTTTTTAAATAAATTCCACCCCCACATCATACCACACCTCAGAGAGCTTCAGTGGCTCCCCATTCGCAAGCGTATTGAATTCAAGATTCTCACACACACATACAAAGCCCTACACAACACAGGACCAGGATACATAAACAGCTGTATACACTTTCAGCAACCCACAGACACCTACACTCTGTCTCATTCTTATTCGCAAACACTCCCTGCATCCGCAAAATCGAATCTGGAGGTCGCTCATTCTCCTACATCGCACCCAAGACATAAAATGACCCCCTCTACACCTCAGAGCCTCCTCCTCACTTCTTGAGACCTCCCATGACACACCAGAGCCTCCTCATCTCTTCTTGAGACCTCCCACGACACACCAGAGCCTCCTCATCTCTTCTTGAGACCTTCTCTACACACCAGCGCCTCCTTCTCACTTCTTGAGACCTCCCTCTAAACACCAGATCCTCATCCTCACTTCTTGAGACCTCACTCTACACAGCAGAGCCTCCTCCTCACTTCATGAGACCTCCCTCGACACACCAGATCATCCTCCTCACTTCATGAGACCTCCCTCGACACACCAGAGCCTCCTCCTCACTTCTTGAGTCCCCCCTCTACTCACCAGAGCCTCCTCCTCCTCACTTCTTGAGGCCTCCCTCTACACACCAGAGCCTCCTACTCACTTCTTGAGACCTCCCACGACACACCAGAGCCTCCTCCTCACTTCTTGAGACCTCCCACTACACACCAGAGTCTCCTCCTCACTTCATGAGACCTCCCTCTACACACCAGAGCCTCCTCCTCACTTCATGAGAGCTCCCTCTACACACCAGTGCCTCCTCTCACTTCTTGAGACCTTCCACGACACACCAGAGCCTCCTCCTCACTTCTTGAGACCTCCCACTACACACCAGAGTCTCCTCCTCACTTCATGAGACCTCCCTCTACACACCAGAGCCTCCTCCTCACTTCTTGAGACCTCCCACGATAAACCAGAGCCGCCTCCTTACTTCTTGAGACCTCCCACTACACACCAGAGTCTCCTCCTCACTTCATGAGACCTCCCTCTACACACCAGAGCCTCCTCCTCACTTCATGAGAGCTCCCTCTACACACCAGTGCCTCCTTTCACTTCTTGAGACCTTCCACGACACACCAGAGCCTCCTCCTCACTTCTTGAGACCTCCCACGACACACCAGAGCCTCCGCCTCACATCTTGAGAACTTCTCTACACACCAGAGTCTCCTTCTCACTTCTTGAGACCTCCCACGACAAACCAGAGCCGCCTCCTCACTTCTTGAGACATCCCTCTACACACCAGAGCCTCCTCATCGCTTCTTGAGACTTCCGTCTACACACCAGAGCCTCCTCCTCACTTCTTGAGACCTCCCACGACACACCAGAGCCTCCGCCTCACATCTTGAGACCTTCTCTACACACCAGAGCCTCCTTCTCACTTCATGAGACCTCCCACGACACACCAGAGCCTCCTCCTCACTTCTTGAGACCTCCCACGACACACCAGAGCCTCCTTCTCACTTCTTGAGACCTCCCACGACACACCAGAGCCTCCCTCTCACTTCTTGAGACCTCCCACGACACACCAGAGCCTCCTTCTCACTTCTTGAGACCTCCCATGACACACCAGAGACTCTTCCTCAGTTCTTGAGACCTCCCACGACACTCCAGAGCCTCGTCTCACTTCTTGGGACCCCCTCTACACACCAGAGCCTCCTCCTCTCTTCTCGAGACCTCCTTCTACACACCAGAGCCTCCTCCTCCCTTCTCGAGACCTCCCTCTACACACCAGAGCCTCCTCACACTTCTCTAGACCTCCCACGACACACCAGAGCCTCCGCCTCACATCTTGAGACCTTCTCTACACACCAGAGTCTCCTTCTCACTTCTTGAGACCTCCCACGACAAACCAGAGCCGCCTCCTCACTTCTTGAGACATCCCTCTACACACCAGAGCCTCCTCATCGCTTCTTGAGACTTCCGTCTACACACCAGAGCCTCCTCCTCACTTCTTGAGACCTCCCACGACACACCAGAGCCTCCGCCTCACATCTTGAGACCTTCTCTACACACCAGAGCCTCCTTCTCACTTCATGAGACCTCCCACGACACACCAGCGCCTCCTCCTCACTTCTTGAGACCTCCCACGACACACCAGAGCCTCCTTCTCACTTCTTGAGACCTCCCACGACACACCAGAGCCTCCTTCTCACTTCTTGAGACCTCCCACGACACACCAGAGCCTCCTTCTCACTTCTTGAGACCTCCCATGACACACCAGAGACTCTTCCTCAGTTCTTGAGACCTCCCACGACACTCCAGAGCCTCGTCTCACTTCTTGGGACCCCCTCTACACACCAGAGCCTCCTCCTCTCTTCTCGAGACCTCCTTCTACACACCAGAGCCTCCTCCTCCCTTCTCGAGACCTCCCTCTACACACCAGAGCCTCCTCACACTTCTTGAGACCTCCCTGCACACACCAGAGCCTCCTCCTTGCTTCTTTTGGACCTCCCTCTACACACCAGAGCCTCCTCCTCACTTCTCGAGACCTCCCTGCAGACACCAGAGCCTCCTCCTCACTTCTTGAGACCTCCCTCTACACATCAGAGCCTCCTCATCTCTTCTTGAGACCTTCTCTACACACCAGCGCCTCCTCCTCACTTCTTGAGACCTCTCTCTACACACCAGCACCTCCTCTCACTTCTTGAGACCTCTCTCTACACACCAGAGCCTCCTCCTCACTTCTTGAGACCTCCCACGACACACCAGAGCCTCCTTCTCACTTCTTGAGACCTCCCACGACACACCAGAGCCTCCTTCTCACTTCTTGAGACCTCCCACGACACACCAGAGCCTCCTTCTCACTTCTTGAGACCTCCCATGACACACCAGAGACTCTTCCTCAGTTCTTGAGACTTCCCACGACACTCCAGAGCCTCGTCTCACTTCTTGGGACCCCCTCTACACACCAGAGCCTCCTCCTCTCTTCTCGAGACCTCCTTCTACACACCAGAGCCTCCTCCTCCCTTCTCGAGACCTCCCTCTACACACCAGAGCCTCCTCCTTGCTTCTTTTGGACCTCCCTCTACACACCAGAGCCTCCTCCTCACTTCTCGAGACCTCCCTGCAGACACCAGAGCCTCCTCCTCACTACTTGAGACCTCCCTCTACACATCAGAGCCTCCTCATCTCTTCTTGAGACCTTCTCTACACACCAGCGCCTCCTCCTCACTTCTTGAGACCTCCCTCTACACACCAGCACCTCCTCTCACTTCTTGAGACCTCTCTCTACACACCAGAGGCTCCTCCTCACTTCTTGAGACCTCTCTCTACACACCAGAGGCTCCTCCTCACTACCTGAGACCTCCCTCTACACACCAGAGCCTCCTCCTCACTTCTTGAGACCTCCCTCTACACACCAGCGCCTCCTCCTCACTTCTTGACACCTCCTTCTACACACCAGCACCTCCTCTCACTTCTTGAGACCTCCCTCAACACACCAGAGCCTCCTCTCAGTTCTTGAGTTCTGGAAGAAGCTGAAGACCTGGTTCTTTGTATGAGCACCTTGGGGACAACAAACCTACACACCTGCCTAAGCACCCGTATACCCTCTCAGGTGATTAGTGCACTTTAAAAATCAATATAACAATCTCAGACATTGGGTTGTTGTATGAGATCTTATGAGGTTGAGCTGTGGAGCACTATGCTGTGAGTCAGACACACAAAAGTTGATGGGAGGAACGCTCGCAATAAAAAGTGAAGAGGTAGGAAGGCAAATCTTTATTGCATAACATGTTATAAATCAATACAAATCATCTAAACCACCCTCAATAAATCTACTAATAATACTCAGAATGTGTACAGATAGATTCATTAATATTCCTTGATTTTTATTACGATTTCCCCTTTTTGTTCATTAAAATACCCAATACAATGTTATTATTTGATTGACACAATATTAAAATTGCATGTGAGACAAGACCTCAAATCATTATAGCCACTGTCCCATTCAACAAGACAGATTATTGCTAGTACATCATAAAACAAGCCCTACCAATCCCCAAAGTCGGCATATTTAGAATCCCTCAGTACATTATTAAAACTCTAAAATCATAAAATTCATCATTTCTGTTGGTTCTTGAAATTCTTCAGATGAATCGTCATCAGCGAGATGACTGTGATCATAACCCTGCTCGTGTTTTCTTTTTATTAGCGTCTTCCCCAGTAACTCTGGAATTGCCACCAGTTTTGTTCAGCACAGACTTTGGTTATGGCTCTCAGAGGGCATTATTCCATGAGGCGCCCCCCTAATCCATAACTGACAGCCCTGGCCTCTCACTGCATCCAGTGCTTTGTTCTCAGCCCGGACCTTGGTTATGGCTCTCAGAGGGCATTATTCCATGATAATCCACGTCTTATCCTCTCTCTACACTCATTATTATACCCGGATGCTGCAAACCTACTAGCTTCCACATTTCTCTGTGCCTCATAGTGATTTAACAGACCCCCTGGAGTGAGTTATCAGACCCCCTGGAGTGACTGACCAGACCCCATGGAGTGATTGACCAGACCCCCTGGAGTGATTGACCAGACCCCTGGAGTGATTCCCCAGACCCCCCTGGAGTGATTTGCCAGACTCCCTGGAGGGATTTACCAGACCCCCTGGAGTGATTGACCAGACCCCCTGGAGTGATTGACCAGACCCCAGGAGTGACGGACCAGACCCCGGAGTGATTGCCCAGACCCCTGGAGTGATTTACTAGACCCCCCGGAGTGATTGGCCAGACCCCCTGGAGTGATTTGCCAGACCCCCTGGAGTGATTTACCAGACCCCCTGGAGTGATTTACCAGACCCCTGGAGTGATTTACCAGACCCCAGGAGTGATTTACCAGACCCCCTAGAGTGATTTACCAGACCCCCTGGAGTGATTGACCAGACCCCCTGGAGTGATTTACCAGACCCCCCTGGAGTGATTTACCAGACCCCCTGGAGTGATTGACCAGACCCCCTGGAGTGATTTACCAGACCCCCTGGAGTGATTGACCAGACCCCCTGGAGTGATTTACCAGACCCCCTGGAGTGATTGACCAAACCCCCTGGAGTGATTGACCAGACCCCCTGGAGTGATTTACCAGACCCCCCTGGAGTGATTTACCAGACCCCCTGGAGTGATTGACCAGACCCCCTGGAGTGATTGACCAGACCCCTGGAGTGATTCCCCACACCCCCCTGGAGTGATTTGCCAGACTCCCTGGAGTGATTTACCAGACCCCCTGGAGTGATTGACCAGACCCCAGGAGTGACGGACCAGACCCCGGAGTGATTGCCCAGACCCCTGGAGTGATTTACTAGACCCCCTGGAGTGATTGGCCAGACCCCCTGGAGTGATTTGCCAGACCCCCTGGAGTGATTTACCAGACCCCTGGAGTGATTTACCAGACCCCAGGAGTGATTTACCAGACCCCCTAGAGTGATTTACCAGACCCCCTGGAGTGATTGACCAGACCCCCTGGAGTGATTTACCAGACCCCCCTGGAGTGATTTACCAGACCCCCTGCAGTGATTGACCAGACCCCTGGAGTGATTTACCAGACCCCCTAGAGTGATTTACCAGACCCCCTGGAGTGATTACCAGACCCCCTAGAGTGATGCACCAGACCCCCTGGAGTGATTACCAGACCCCCTAGAGTGATTGACCAGACCCTCTAGAGTGATTGACCAGACCCCCTGGAGTGATTGCCCAGACCCCCTGGAGTGATTTACCAGACTCCCTCGAGTGATTTACCAGACCCCCTAGAGTGATGCACCAGACCCCCTGGAGTGATTTACCAGACCCCCTGGAGTGATTTACCAGACCCCTGGAGTGATTTACCAGACCCCTGGAGTGATTTACCAGACCCCCTGGAGTGATTTACCAGACCCCTGGAGTGATTTACCAGACCCCCTGGAGTGATTTACCAGACTCCCTGGAGTGATTTACCAGACCCCCTGGAGTGATTTACCAGACCCCTGGAGTGATTCACCAGACCCCCCCAAAGTGACTGACCAGACCCCCTGAAATGATTTACCAGACCCCTGGAGTGATTCACCAGACCCCCTAGAGTGATTTACCAGACCCCCTGAAGTTATTTACAAGACCCCCTAAAGTGATTTACCAGACCCCTGGTGTGATTTACCAGACCCCCTGGAGTGATTTACCAGACCCCCTGGAGTGATTTACCAGACCCCCTGGAGTGATTTACCAGACCCCTGGAGTGATTTACCAGACCCCCTGGAGTGATTTACCAGACCCGCCGGAGTGATTGATCATACCCAGTGGAGTGACTGACCAGACCCCCTGAAGTGATGTAACAGACCCCCCTGGAGTGATTTACCGGACCCCCTGGAGTGACTGTCCAGACCCCCTGGAGTGATTCATCAGACCCCCTGGAGTGATTGATCAGGCCCCGTGGAGTGATTACCAGACCCCCGTGGAGTGATTGACCAGACCCTGGAGTGATTTACCACACCCTCTGGAGGGATTGACCAGACCCTGGAGTGATTTACCACTCCCCCTGGAGTGATTCGCCAGATCCCCTGGAGTGATTGCCCAGACCCTCTGGAGTGATTTACCAGACCCCAGGAGTGATTTACCAGACCCCCTGGAGTTATATACCAGACCCCCTGGAGTGATTTACCAGACCCCCTGGGGTGATTTACCAGACCCCCTGGAGTGATTTACCAGACCCCTGGAGTGTTTACCAGACCCCCCTGGAGTGATGCACCAGACCCCCTGGAGTGATTCACCAGACTCCCTAAAGTGATTTACCAGACCCCCCAAAGTGACTGACCAGACCCCCCTGGAGTGATGCACCAGACCCCCTGGAGTGATTCACCAGACCCCCTAAAGTCATTTACCAGACCCCCTGGAGTGATTTACCAGACCCCCTGGAGTGATTCACCAGACCCCCCCAAAGTGACTGACCAGACCCACTGGAGTGATTCACCAGACCCCCTGGAGTGATTCACCAGACCCCCCCAAAGTGACTGACCAGCCCCCCTGAAATGATTTACCAGACCTCTAGAGGGATTTACCAGACCCCCTGGAGTGATTCACCAGACCCCCTAGAGTGATTTACCAGACCCCCTGAAGTGATTTACCAGACCCTCTAGAGTGATTTACCAGACCCCTGGTGTGATTTACCAGACCCCCTGGAGTGATTTACCAGACCCCCTGGAGTGATTGACCAGACCCCTGGATTGATTTACCAGAACCCTCTGAAGTGATTTACCAGACCCCCCCAAAGTGACTGACCAGACCCCCTGAAATGATTTACCAGACCCCTGGAGTGATTTACCAGACCTCCTGGAGTGATTCACCAGACCCCCCAAAGTGACTGACCAGACACCCTGAAATGATTTACCAGACCCCTGGAGTGATTCACCAGACCCCCTGGAGTGATTCACCAGACCCCCTAGAGTGATTTACCAGACCCCCTGAATTGATTTACAAGACCCCCTAAAGTGATTTACCAGACCCCTGGTGTGATTTACCAGACCCCCTGGAGTGATTTACCAGACCCCCTGGAGTGATTTACCAGACCCGCCGGAGTGATTGACCATACCCCTGGATTGATTTACCAGAACCATCTGAAGTGATTTACCAGACCCCTGGAGTGATTTACCAGACCTCCTGGAGTTATTTACCAGACTCCCTGGAGTGATTTACCAGACCCCTGGAGTGATTTACCAGACCTCCTGGAGTTATTTACCAGACTCCCTGGAGTGATTTACCAGACCCCCTGGAGTGATTTACCAGACCCCCTGTGGTTCTGAAAATTCTGGACTTGTGTAACAATTCTGGACTCGAGAATAAAACTTTGTCGTAATATGACGAATTTGGTACCAAAAGACCGAGAATGACGAGTACATTATGTACAAGCATTTTCGTCGTATTCGAGTGACGATTTCACCTCGAAATCGTCATTCGCGCCCTGAACCCTTGGCTTCCATTTTGTATGCGGCAGCCATTTTGTGTGTTGCCCTTCACATAGGCTTAATTCGATATCAAAGGACACGTACTCCTTCATTGACTTTTCTGTGACCTAGGAAAGTTGGAACCATTGCCCCAGGCCGAACCTGTTTGGTCAGTTCCTCTCCCAGTGGCCGAACGAGATAGCATCAAGGCACAACAAGCCATAAAACCTTTTCATCGCACACACACCCTGCCAAATCTTACTCACACCTGTCCCTGCTCTTTTCTCTCTTACTTGCTTTATGATGGGGAGGTGCTCGTTTTATTGGGGGTCCACCGGTATCTGATGGAAATGCTGGGCCTTGCCGGATAATTTATTATGGGCTGAACAAACTGTGATGTGGGCTTGTCACCATGACTCTGCTTTTTCTTTTGTACTGGAAACATTTGAATGGTATACTAAAATGTGAAGAATGTTTGCCTAAAGCACAATATTTCGTATAAAAAGAGAAGCCTGACTTTGTGAATTTGAGCAGTCTCCTGAGAACATACATCCCGTGTTGTTGTACTTCTAGGACCTGTTACTTGGTTGCAGCCAATAAATTCGATCTTTGACTTCACCTAGAAGACTCTGAGTTTCTGTGGTCTGAATCAGGAAAGTACTCGAGGTCTTTGGGTGCTGTCCCTGGCACCGCTGGGTTACCGGATCAGTACCGGTTCTGAAAAACCCAGTACCTCAGTTGGCGCCCAATGTGGGGCGATACCAGCGGTACCGGTCCAGCCAGAGGTTCGTGAGGAGCTTTGTGTGAAAATTCTGGAGGAAGGCCGCCACTTCATCGACCCCTGCATGTCGACGTGGTCCGAAAGTCTTTGCTGCGAGGTTCCCCGCTTCCCGACGGCTACGAAGAACTGCTGCCCTGGCTATCGCCCTGATTTGGACCCTTGAAGTTTGGTAGAGCGAAACGCTAAGACGAGTCTTCTGGTGACGTCATCGATATCTCAGTTAAGTATAAGTGGAGCGTCTCCCAGTCCTTAGTTGGTTCTTAGTTTTGGGTATCCCTTTGGGATCGCTTTGTTTGGTACTTGCAAGCGCCAAAGCCGAAGGACTCGTGTATTCACGAGAAATATCGTAATCGATAATCCTTTGAAGTTTGAAGCTAGACTGGAGAGCGAAGATGCCTGGTATTAGCAGACTTGGAAATTTGTTTTGGCTTGGTTGTAGTAATAGGGATTCCCGATTGGAGGACTCGTGTTCGGTTCCTCCGATTGGAACTCCAACTTATGAATTATACTTGAAACATGGAGTAGGCCCCATCACATATAATGAAGTGTGGATTAAATACACCAGAAACAATGGTGTTTTAAAATGGCCCCAATATGGTAGCTTTGACACTGAAATCCTAGCTAATCTTGAAGTTAACATTTTTAAGAAGAAAGCCCGGCCGGCAATGTTTGACTCTTTCCGCCTATGGCGTAAGGAGGCCAAACAGAAGGAAATTAAATTAGCGAACAAAAATAAGAGAGAAAGGGGTATTTCGATAATGCAAGCTGCTATGCAGTATAAAGACAATGAAGAAGAACAGATGAGTGAGCAGTTGCACAGGCAACGTAAAATGGTAATAGATAAATGTTATCCAGTTTTGCCGCCTCTTCAGCAAGATGCAGCAAAAGAGCTTGAAAAAGATCCGTTAATGGCGCATTTGTTAAGTTCGTCACCCCCTTATGCGCAGAATGCTACAGCACCCCCACAACCTTTAGTTGCGCAACTTGTGGTTGTTATGCCCCTGTTCCTCCACAGCACCCACCAGCTACTCTTCAGCTGGCTCCTGCTCCTCCGGTGCAGCCTCCTCAAGGGCCACCGGCTTTTACATCTGCTCTGCCTATACCTCCTACAGCTTTAACTACTGTATCGACTACCACTCCTGGTATTCCTACTGACACTGCCTCTGCATCTGCCTCGTCTCACCCTGCTTTCCCGCTTGGCTTTGCATCTACTTCTCCTTCTGTTCGTCAGAGAGTGACTAGCACTTTTAATAGTATTTTATATCCTTTCTTTGGAGGGGCAAGTCCGGCTCCTGTCTCTGAACGTACGCAGTTGCGAAGTCAACTGCCTGATTCTAGGGAGAAAGAAACATTAAATCATTTGGCACATAGATGGATGACTGACCCGACAATATATGATCTAGAATCTGTTATGGATGTCTTCCATCAGTGGGAAGCATCAAAGCAGAGATACGTTTTCGAGAAAATGTGTGTTTTTCTGTGTGAAGATTTAGAGGAAAACGATTTGGAACCTAATCCTTCTGAGTTGAGCCATGTACGGCGCAATTGTGGGTTTGGATGTTAGGAAAGCAGTTGCAACGTTGTTGTCGCTTAGGACTGAGGGTGTTTCTAAGTCTTTGTTTGAGTCTGATTCTTCTGTTAAGAAGAAGGCGAGACAATACCCAATGAGAGAAGTTCCCCCGGTATGGAAGGAAGCAGTACAGGCTGATGTAGGTCTTGGTATTGTAGCTGTTCCAGCACATTTTCAGCGTGTGTGGGTACATGTTCCATGGAAGCGAGCTGCAGTTTTGGCCCTTAAGCAGACATTGCCTGATCCCCGTAAGAATCCTGCAGGGTATTACAGGGAATTGTCACAGGCTGCTGGTTCATGCATTATGAATCTAGCCAATAGCGATATGTTATTTGGGAACGTTGTTCCACAGCCTTTATGGGGAAAGATTCGTCATGCAGATCATGATCAGGAACTAGGTGACTCATGGGCTAATATTACTTCTGTCGATGCCCGACAGGTTGGTGGTGCTAAACCTGAGCCTTTAGTAGCAGAGCTCCCTGGTAGGATAATCGAGTACATGAAAACTATAATGCCAGCGATGCGTGTAAATTTGGATAAGTTGTCTGCGTGTAAGCAGAAGAAAGATGAAACGGTGACTGATTTCTTCACCAGGTTTGAAGAAACTTTTGTCGACCACAGTGGTCAAGATATGAGCACAGAAGGTGGTCAGCGATTGTTCGTCGATAAATTCGTGCACAATCTGCTTCCTGAATTGTGTAAAAAGTTGAAGGATTCAGAGAGTTCTTGGGCAGTTTCCTCTTCAGCACAGATATTGGCTACTGCACAGTACTACAAAAATAGAGACAAAGATGAGAAAGATAGAGCAGAAAAGAAAACGAAAGAGTTAAAAACGAAGGTTCTGTTACAGCAAGCATATCCGCCACGTGGTGGTGGTGGCCAGAATAATGGTGGTCAGAGTAATTATCAGAATAAATATCAGCAGCCTCAACAGTATCAGAGGAACTCGCGAAGAGTCGAGTATACTCAGCCACGTGTCCCTGTAGGTCCCAATCAGTGTTCATATTGTAAGGAAGAGGGTCATTTTAAGTAACCCTGGGCGAAGAACTACGCTCCGTTAGCGGAGCTTGCGGAGTTTCGGCAACTCCGCGTTCCGCGGAGAACGCGTAGCTGTCGATTACTCCGCGATCCGGTGCGTAGCTTAGTTCTCGCGCGCTGAATAACATTATCGCGTGCGCGGCAATGGCTTACCTTGGTTCTGCGTTCGCTTTTTCCCGGTCGCGGGTGCCACCATGTTTGTAAACCCTCCCGCACAATCCCGTGCGACTGTGCGAACGCGATAACGTCATTTGGATGCGCGATAGCGTCATAAGGACGCGCGAGGATGCTTGTTGGTAAGATCGAGTTGCCGAACACGCAGAAACTGCAATCTTGCACAGAATAACTCGCGAGCATGTTAAAACCATAATAAATTACCATTTTGGTTAGCAAAAAAGTGAAAAACCCCTTAAAGTTGTACCTTTGGCTGTATTTTTTGGGGGGAAGGAGTCCTCTTTTTGTTTCTACTCTTTTTTTGAAGAGTAAGGAGGAAGGGCCCTTGAGTTTACAACTTCCTGTTCCTGTCCACCAGGCTCCTCCCATTTTAACTACAGTATTCAATCCTGGATTTAAATTATTGATGGAGGCCTGTACTTTTATGAGGTCCCAACTTGTATTTTTTTTTTTATTTCATCCAGGCTACATAGAGAGGTACCCATGGGTACCCATGGGTCCAATCATGTTTCTGTGGTCTGTGTTTAAATTTTTTATCCAGTTTGTAAACAAACATCATGGATGGCATTGGATTATGGTCATTATGCAATAGCAATGTCTGTTGTGGAATTTCTGTTTGTGGAATTTAAATGTTTTTATTTTTTTTAAGCCAATAGCTGGGTAATTTAGCGCGCTAGCCATCCCGAGCATGCAGGCAGCGCCCCGAACACGCGCACCGCGCTCCCGAAGACGAAAAACGGCGCGCGAACGGGTCTAGCAAGCAACTACCCATGTCCGCGAAGCTACGTGTAGGTCGCGGAGTGCAAGTGCGTCTGCGCGTAGCTCCGCGGAGTGCGGCTCCGCGAACTACGCCCAGGGTTAATTTTAAGTATAATTGTCCCATTCTGATTCAGCGCGCGAATGGTGTCTCAGGTGCACGAGGTCGAGGTGCTCAGCAAGCGCCTAGAGGTAGAGGACGTGGAAACGTCCCTCAAAACACACATCCCTTTCCGCTTCAAAATTCTATGAATAGTTTTGATCAGCAGAATAACACGTCCGGTAGGACAGCTCAGTACTATGCTGATGATTACTATGCAGAAGATGAGAATATGGAAGGTAATGATTGCTAGGACAGCCATAGACAAAGAGAGGGAGTTGTTTCAGTTCCAGTAGATCAGAGTGGACCCTACGTTGAGGTGATTACATCAGGTGTGTCAGAGCCTTTTCTGTTGGATACTGGTGCTACAAAGAGTTCTATTATGCACTCGAAACTCCCTGGCGCACCTTTGTCTGGCGAAATGAATGTTTCTGTAGGTTTTTCTGGCGCCCCGGTTAGGAACCCGATTTCTAGTCCTATGTCTCTTTCTGTTGGTCCTTGTGAATTCGAAGCACCCCTTATTCTGACAACAGGTTGTGGTGAAAACTTGTTGGGATTGGATCTGTTAAAAAGATTGTATACGACTTTGTACTGTTCTCCTTCGGGAGTACAAGTTACACTGGGTAAGAAAGTGGTTTCCTCAATGTATTTGTCAAGGGATAAACTTCCAACAGAATTGTCGTTTCTTCCTGATATTCTTTGGGCTACTGGTCCTAATGACGTGGGTCTTTTGGAAATACCACCATATGTTGTAACATTGAAAGCCAATGTTAAAATGCCACGCTTTCCCCAATACAAAATTTCTAGTGAAGGTGAAAAAGCGTTGTTAGCGATCGTTTACGATCTGATTGAAAAAGACGTGATTGAAGAGACAAGAGGCAACGTTTGCAATAGTCCTGTTCTGCCTGTTTTGAAACGAACTGATCCCTCTCAGCCACCTGTGTACAGATTTGTGATTGATCTTAGAGAGGTCAATAAAATAGTTGTGCCACAATTTCCAGTTGTTCCTGACATTACTGCCCTATTGACTATGATTCCAGCTTCTGCAACATGGTTTTCGGTGATCGACTTGAAAAATGCTTTCTTCAGCATCCCGGTTGCTGAGGAGAGCAGGGATATTTTTGGCTTCAGTTTAGGAGGACGAAGCTTCCGCTTTAAACGCGCTCCCCAGGGCTACTGTGAAAGCCCATCAATATATAGTCAAGCTCTAAAAACACAGCTTGATACGATTGTTTTACCTGAAGGTACCACCCTTGTACAGTACGTTGATGATTTGCTTGTTGCTGCAGATACTGAGGAAATATGTAAGAAAGCCACTTTGTCATTGTTGCGTCATCTGTGTGATTTACATCACAAGGTGTCGCTTTCGAAATTGCAATATTGTCGACAAGAAGTGACTACTTAGGTAATCTCTTATCGAAGGAGGGAAGGAAACTGACCGCAGAAAGAATTCAGGCAATAGCAAAATCATATTGGAGACAATGGATACCAATTTTTTCGTTATTAGCCAAACCCTTGGTGGCATTAACGTGTAAAGATACACCGAATCCCGTTCCTTGGTCTGAAGAGTGTCAGAAAAGTTTTTCTGAATTGCGCACAGCATTATGTTCGGCTCCTGTGTTAGGTACCCCCAACTACAGTAAGCCCTTTACATTGTATGTTCATGAGAAAGAAGGTTGTGCATTGTCAGTATTGACACAATTGTTTGGAGACAAGCAGCGTCCATGTGCGTATTTTTCGTCGACTTTGGATCCGGTAGCTAAAGCATTGCCGAGTTGTTTAAGAGCAACAGCAGCAGCAGCTGTTTCTATTCGACATTTTGCTGGCTTAGTAATGAATAATACGCTAGTTGTAATGGTCCCACATGCAGTAGACACGTTGTTAAACAGAACCAAGACACAGCACTTAACTAGTGCTCGAATGTCAGGTTACGAGTTGACATTGTTAGCGAGTCATGTGCAGATAAAAAGCTGTATCACGCTAAACCCAGCTACGTTGTTGCCAAGTGTAGAGGAATTAGATGCTTCAGAACAGCATGATTGTTTCCTCAGAACAGAAGAAGAAATGAAAGGGAGAATAGATCTTAGGGACACTCCTCTTGCTGAATGTGATGGTACATTATGGGTGGATGGTTCATGTTTTAAGCTCCCAAATGGTGATACGACTGCAGCATATGCTGTCACGACTTTGCATACGATTGTTGAAGCTGCACGTATTCCATATAATTCAGCTCAAGCAGCAGAATTGATTGCACTCACGAGAGCATGTGTGTTATCAAAAGGAATGAAAGCGAACATTTACACCGACAGCCAGTATGCTTTTGGTGTGACTCACAGTTTTGGACGATTGTGGAAAGAACGTGGGTTCCTGACTTCGCATGGAGCTAAGATTCAGCATGGTCAGTTGGTGAATGAGCTTCTTGAATCACTGACCTTGCCTCTGCAAGTAGCGATTGTGAAATGTAGTGCTCACAAGAAGGTGACTGATGATGTTGGTCGTGGAAATGCATTTGCTGACGAAATCGCGAAAGAAACTGCAAGGAATGTGATGAGCCGAATGTATGTTGCAGGCCCTGCAAGATGGGTTGGTGATGTTGGAATGTGTGAAGACACGATAGAGAGTGTGAAGTCTATTCAAGCTGAAGCTACAGAGAAAGAGTTGAGCATGTGGAGAGAAAGTGCGGGTAGAATGGATGCAAATGGTTGCTGGATTGAATTGTCAGAGCATCAGAGATGGTTGTTACCCGATGCGTACGTGCTTGCTGTTTTTACAATGGCTCATGGAATGGCTCACATCAGCGTGAAAGGGATTTGCAAGTTGTTGGCTCCAGTATGGCAAAATTCAAGAATTCCTAAGTGTGCAGAGAATGTGGTCAAGAATTGCATGGTGTGTCTGAAACACAATCCTGGTAGGGGAACCCCACCTCCAGCTGGTCATTTTGCGCCTCCTACGTATCCGTTCGAGGTTTTGCAGCTAGATTTCATCCACATGGAGAGGTGCAACAACTTAAAATACGTACTCGTTGTTGTTTGCGCCTTCTCAAGATGGGTAGAAGCATATCCCCTAAAGGACAATACAGCCTTGTCCACAGCTAAAGCCCTTGTGAAAGAATTCTTCCCCAGATTTGGAATGCCTAGAATGGTCTGGAGTGATAACAGAAGTGTATTTGTGGGTCGAGTGATGAAGAAAGTATGCGAAGGGCTAGGTATTCATCAGAAGTTTCACGCTGCAAATCACCCCCAATCAGCTGGATTAGTAGAATGCTACAATGGCACGCTTAAGTTAAAACTGGCCAAAATTCAAGCGAGCACAGGTCTTAAATGGCCTGACGCTCTACCCTTAGCACTCCTATCCACCAGAATGACTATGCATTCGTGAGTGAAACTTAGTCCTTAAGAAATAGTTTTTAGCCGCCCGGCTAACATATGGGGAGTGCCAAGACCCACGAAATTCAGCAAAATTGAACACCCTGTTTTGCTTGATTATCTGTACGAATTGACGGCTAAATGGCATGTTTTACATCAACAGGTCCACGACACCCTGCCTCCGGTCTCCGAAACTCCAGGACACCCCATCAACCCTGGATCCTGGGTGCTGGTCAAGAATTTCCAGCGAACCAAGAACGACCAGCCCAGGTGGACCGGACCGCACCTCGTCCTTCTTTCCACAAGATCAGCTGTTCGAGTGGAAGGGAAGAAGTACTGGATCCACGGGGTCCATTGTAAAAGGGTACCTTTACCCCTGCCATATGACCTATGGTCCAGGAGGGTGTCGCTGACTCAGAGACTGAAACCGTGCCACGTTTTCTGCCTTTCAGTGATGCACGTGTAAAAGGAACACTGACTGAACAAGAAAATGATGACATTTTGCAACCAGCAGTATCACCATCAAAGCGATTGAACACTACAGAGCCTGAACTCCTGTTTCAGGATCAGACAGTACTTGGAAAAAAGCTCTATAATTTGAGGCCGAGACCTATGGACTAATAAAAATCTTTTTTTTCCCTCCAAGTACTATTTTTGAAAGTGCAGCTCTCCCGCCTGAGAAACTTGCTTATTTTTGTTTTTCGAACCGCCATCCGGGTTCTGCTGCTAGGGCCGTGAATGCCCAAAGTCTTTGGGGTGCAGCTGACGACATTAGGTCGGCAGTTCTGGTTGGTCCAAGGGAGTTGCCCTAGATTTACAGAAGCATTCCTTAGCAGAATCAACCTCCCATCGCGGGCAGCACTTTAGAGAGGATGGAGTTTTTCGAGATGGAGAGACCTGCCAAGGAAATGAACTTTAAAGCCAAGATATGTAAAATAATGACAAAGAAAAGTTTTTTGATATTGTGCATTTTCATGTTACTCAGTGTGATGATATTTTTATTAGGATATGTTCTATTCTCTTTTCAAGTAACATTTGCACCCACTACATCGCCTACACCTCCTCCTCCTACTGTTTCCTCCCATTCTTTCCAACCCCTTCCTGAACATGAATCAGCTAGGAGATTAGAATTTATTAATAACTCCTTTGTTCAGCTCTTGCACCAACACCAACTTGCAATGAACACAACTAACTGTTGGGTGTGTGGTCTTATGCCTCACACAACGGATAAAGGTATCCCTTATCTGGTCCTGCCTTTCAGCCATAATGGCTCTGTGTGGGCATACAGAACAATGTTCATATACGCACGTGAAGTCCACCCCCTACGTTCTGTAAAAGACAACCCCAAGACTAGCGCCCTAGTCAAAGGTATAGTTGACATGATTAAGAAAGAAATTTCTTATTAAACAACCCCGGAAGATGAGATATTTGCATATATAGGATGGAATGTGACCGGATATGGAGCTACTTTGAGTGAGAAACAGCAAGCTAAGAGATCTTCCCCGATTTGGATTGTACCCCATCAGGGTCACCTGTGTCTGCAAGGTACTGGCAAGAATCCCAGAGCTCAGTTAGGGAAAAGTGTCTGTACTAAAACGTATGTTTTTGGGTCTCAGACTTCCCCTGCGTTTTTAGCAGCTAAGGGTACCTATTTCATCTGCCATGATAGAGCCTATACATGGTTGCCCCCTGACTTTTCGGGCTCATGTTATGTTTCGTTCCTGTTGCCTCACACCTACACAGCAGCGGCAGACTACCACAAGACAAGGATAGTTAGAGGTGTCTTGAGTAAAGAAGACACTGCAGGTCAAGAATTTGGGGACTTCGCAAAGGGTTTTCTGCCGTTCTGAGGACCAATGGTTAACAGCAGGAACATAAGGCAATTGACAATATGTAATTGAAACTGCTGGTGCCCTTAGTAACTTGACTGCTGAGCTCCAGTCGGATCGTCTTATGACTCTTCAGAACAGGGTCGCATTAGATGTCATACTTGCAGACCGAGGTGGGGTATGTAAATTGATCCAATCAAGTTGCTGTGTTTTCATCCCAGATAACGCTCCAACAGTGTACGAGGCCATCTCCAAACTGCATAAGATTTCCAAATCTATTCATGTGGATAAAGGAGATTGGTCTTTAATGGGATGGTTCTGGGAACTGATATCCGGCTGGGGATGGAAAATTCTGATAGTCATTGGGATGGTCTTAGCCATTCTTTTCCTGTTCTGTCTGTGCATGCAGTGTGCTCCTGCAATATGTGGCCTCTGTGCCACATCATGTGTAAGGAAACATGTATCAAAAGACGAGCTAAGTAATAGAATGATGTTACAGCAACATCTCAATGACTTTAGGAATATAGACCTGGACTCAGATTAGCATGAGATTAGGTTAAATTGCCTATGTAAGGGCAAAAGGAGGGTTTGTGGTTCTGAAAATTCTGGACTTGTGTAACAATTCTGGACTCGAGAATAAAACTTCGTCGTAATATGATGAATTTGGTATCAAAAGACCGAGAATGACGAGTACATTATGTACAAGCATTTTCGTCGTATTCGAGTGACGATTTCACCTCGAAATCGTCATTCGTGCCCTGAACCCTTGGCTTCCATTTTGTATGCGGCAGCCATTTTGTGTGTTGCCCTTCACATAGGCTTAATTCGATATCAAAGGACACGTACTCCTTCATTGACTTTTCTGTGACCTAGGCAAGTTGGAACCATTGCCCCAGGCCGAACCTGTTTGGTCAGTTCCTCTCCCAGTGGCCGAACGAGATAGCATCAAGGCACAACAAGCCATAAAACCTTTTCATCGCATACACACCCTGCCGAATCTTACTCACACCTGTCCCTGCTCTTTTCTCTCTTACTTGCTTTATGATGGGGAGGTGCCTGTTTTATTGGGGGTCCACCGGTATCTGATGGAAATGCTGAGCCTTGCCGGATAATTTATTATGGGCTGAACAAACTGTGATGTGGGCTTGTCACCATGACTCTGCTTTTTCTTTTGTACTGGAAACATTTGAATGGTATACTAAAATGTGAAGAATGTTTGCCTAAAGCACAATATTTCGTATAAAAAGAGAAGCCTGACTTTGTGAATTTGAGCAGTCTCCTGAGAACATACATCCCGTGTTGTTGTACTTCTAGGACCTGTTACTTGGTTGCAGCCAATAAATTCGATCTTTGACTTCACCTAGAAGACTCTGAGTTTCTGTGGTCTGAATCAGGAAAGTACTCGAGGTCTTTGGGTGCTGTCCCTGGCACCGCTTGGTTACCGGATCAGTACCGGTTCTGAAAAACCCAGTACCTCACCCCCTGGAGTGATGCACCAGACCCCCTGGAGTGATTGACCAGACCTCCTGGAGTGATTTACGATTTACCAGACCCCCTGGAGTGATTTACCAGACTCCCTGGAGTGATTTACCATACCCCCTGGATGATTTACCAGACTCCCTGGAGTGATTTGCCAGACCCCCGGGAGTGTTTACCAGACCCCCCCTGGAGTGATGCACCAGACCCCCTGGACTGATTCACCAGACCCCCTAAAGTGATTTACCAGACCCCTGGAGTGATTGACCTGACCCCAGGAGTATTTACCAGACCCCCTGCAGTGACTTACCAGACCACAAGAGTGATTTACCAGACCCTAGGAGTGATCTATCAGACCCTAGGAGTGATTTACCAGACCCCCTGAAGTGATTTACCAGTCTCCCTGGAGTGATTGACCAGACCACCTGGAGTGATTTACCATACCCCCTGGAGTGATTTACCAGACCCCTGGCGTGATTTACCAGACCCCCTGGAGTGATTTACCAGACCCCAGGAGTGATTTACCAGACCCTGGGAGTAATTGACCAGACCCCCTTTGAGTGATTGACGTGACCTCCTGGAGTGATTTAACTTCAATAACATATTAACATTGTCTGTGGTTCACAACCATAGAGTGAAATTCGAATGACTGAAAATTTGTTGATGTAGACTAATGGTGAGGGAGCTTTGACATGGCACCATCTTTGTTCAATATTCACCACTTCACAGGTCATCGTAGAGGAACTTTAGCGCTGGTACACACCAAGGACGTCCAAAATAGTTCTCTTCATCAGTAGTGTTTCAAAATCTATGCTCCGTCACTTTTCTGAACACACCACGGACGTCCAAAATAAATCTCTTCAGAAGTCATCCTCCACGATCTCTAGCTCGGGTCTGGCGCTCTTCAGTTCATCAATCACAGACGAACTGATTGAACTCTTTGAAAGTCTGTGGGGACAAGAGAGGGTCAGATACTGATTCAATATTGTGGGCATAAATGACAACAAATATACCAGTATGCGCTGTATTTACAACATAACTGAGTATATGGTCATGAGCAGAATTACCAACCACCAAAGAGACCACAGGGATAATCTACCACTTCCTCTCCCCCAGCCTCCTCGACCCTCTCTAAACACAATACAAGCTGATAAATATTGATACACATTGCAAACAGAAATTCATCAGAACTGCCAAAGTCAGTGCCCACTTCCCATCATTCTTCTCATACTGAGTGAACCCAAGCGAGAAACAAGGGGGAGACAGCATAGCGGGTCCTTTAGAACTCTCTGACTCCCACGTGTCCAGTGATACGAATGCACAAGCGCATCCGCCACACCAACCGAACACCAATGTTTGGGTAGAGGTAACCATGACAGCGATAAATCACAGTGAGATTAAACAAAAAAGCCTCGATTACTCACAAACAATTGCCATTTTAGGTCATCACACTCATGAATTGGAGACATTTGGAAGGCCCCCGCTCCCTGAGAATGAGGGAATAAGAATGCAAGACCTGGAAAGTGAGAGGAGCCACCACCCCCCATGACACTCCACTGGATCATTCCCACCTGCTCTTCACACCTCACAGGCGGGTACACGTGATATCCCATCTGCTCCTCACACCTCATTGGCGGGCACAAGTGATATCCCACCTGCTCCTCACACCTCCTAAGCAGGTACAAGTCATATCTCACCTGCTTCTCACACCTTAGGCAGGTACCAGTAATATCCCATCTGCTCCTCACACCTCATTGGCGGGCACAAGTGATATACCACCTGCTCCTCACACCTCCTAAGCAGGTACAAGTCATATCTCACCTGCTCCTCACAGCTCATATGGGGTACAAGTGATATCCCACCTGCTCCTCACACCTCATAGGCAGGGACACATAATATCCCACATCACTCTATTAACAAGGTCCACAATCTGGTATGGACAAAGAAAGCTATTGAAGGAATTGGGATAATTTTTCTGAACTCTTTCAGAAAGCGCCGCTATGGCTTGCTCCTCTGGATCGGTTTATGCACAAATCTGTGTGAGTGTCTCAGAGAAGCAGACGCTTTCCACTGATGGACGAGGTGAGTACAAAGCAGAAAGGACTCACCTGAGGGACGGCTTTTCATTGTGCTGAGTAGATTTAACACCTGGTTGAATTAAGTCAATGGAAGATTTCCATTAACAAGTGGTTTGGAAGTGAATATGGTTCGGATGCAACCGTCATTGTAGTAATGTGTGCATTTGCATTATATTGAATCTCTGAACCTGCAGATGGGGCCTTGTACTTCACTACAACAGCTTCTGTGCAAGAAGCACAAGAACGTTTTATCAGTTAAATTGTGCAAACGTGCACTGGATACAGTGACTTACACTAGACTCAGTTTCTTGATATTAGTGTCTTTCTGTAAACAAACTTGGAGATTTTGCCAATAATGAAGAATCACTTTTAAGCATCCAAAGCTCTGTCCATAGGATCCAAAGCGGGCGACCTTTGGTTTGGAACATCATGTATGACCAAAGAGCGTGTACCGGCCAAAAAGGCGTGGGAAGGTCTCATGTTCCCTTCTCTATGGGTAAGGATCGCTCCAAAATTAGAATTATTAGCCATAAAGATGGAATGGTAGAGCCTGAGGGAATGCTGGGTTGAGTTTTGGTGTACGGCACCAGAATATCATGACCTACAGAGCATCTGACATATATATCTTGTCCTAAAAATCATTTACAGAAATATTGCTGAAATGGAAATAATAATTTAAAATATACACCCAGTGGGAGGATGACTTTGCAAAGGATATTCAGGATACAATATTTAGGTGATATCCCGCACACAACCTACATTTTGGTTAAGGTTTCTGGACTAATGGCGTTCGTGCACAACAAACAAAATCAAAATCAAGTGGAGAAAATAAATGCAGCAAACATTTCTGAAAGGCAATGAAACCGATGGCAACCTATAAATACATGAGGTCTGCTGGCTACGACTAGGAGTTCAGTGGGGGTGTAAATTTTGGATGTTCTGATGATACCGTAATCACTGTAGATAGACTAGTAGGTGCTCTGCAGGGACGTGGGAAAGGAGGCAAGCAAACCTTTTGGGCTAAAGGGGAAAGTCTGGAAAGGGGTCTCCAAGAACATGGGAGGGAAGGGCGAGTCTTGTAATGTGTTAGACCTGTCAGCCCAAGGGTGGTCTTTCCAAAATTTTTTCGCCCTTGCCTCATTTTTTTCACCCTCTTTTTCGTTGGCCTTAGGTCTCCGAGCACCTCCCCATTGCTAACCAATGCTAAGGTTCAGGTGCTCTCTACTTCCAACATGGCTGCCACAGGCCCCTGCTACTGGGGAGTGGTCTTTTTTAGTAGCACCCTAGTTGCCAGGAGCTGGCTGGAACCCTTAAACATTGTTGCAATACCAGCCTGCCTTGCCTGCCCATAGCTAGAGTAGGGAAGCTCCTGGAACCTTCCAGAATAGGGGAGGGGTCTGCTTTTGCCGCCTTAGAGTGTGGTCACCTGACATGGGCATGCATAAAGAAAGAAGGGAAACTTTTTAGTCAGTTGGGGCATCACTGACCTGGGGGAACCTACGCAGGAGACTTAGGCGGTTGGGCCTAGTCAGGAACCTGTACCACTGGGGGTGACAGGGTTTAGGCGCTGCCCACCAAGCTGTGTGAGGAACACTGAACTAGCCCACTGATCTGGCCCGGCTGATGGGGAACCCAGGGACCACCTGCAGTGACCTGCTGAGGAATCCTGTCAGCAGCCTTCAACTCAACCCCCCCCTCAAGAAACTATCTACAAAGGGCGCAGGAACCACCAAGCGCCAAGAAGAAACCTCCCTGGGCTAACAAGGACTGCTGGGGATCAACCAGGTACTGGGCTGTGCCATCTCTGCCCCCTCTGTCTTCACCTGTGCCCCTGCGCTGTCCTGCCTCATCCCCTTGTCTAACTGCCTGATAAGCGCTCTTCCTTCTTAGCTCTGGAACACTGTCTTGTCCTGTTTGAACTGTCTGCCCTACCTACCCAGCGCTCTCCTACTGTGCCCTGAGAAGCGCTGTAACCTGCTGACTGCCCCAAGCCCTATCTCTACCAAGCGTTGTGGCCCCAAGAACTGCTGTCGCGCATGCTAGCGCTGTGTGTGTGCCCTGGAGCGCTGCCCCCTCGAAGCGATATATTTCCCCAACTCACCGCTGCAGCCCGGGGGATCACTGGCACTGCCTTGTGCCGCTGCGAAGCCTTGCTGAGGCCCACCATCACCGCCACGGCCCGGCACTGGGCCGTCGGGGACCCCACAGTTGTTTGCGCCGTCCCGGTGGCCCTCGGAGCCAGGAGAGGTACGCCACATCACAGAGGTAGGCCGCGCTAGGCCGCACTGGGCAGCGAAGCCAGGATCTGGCGTCACGTGGCGGGGGCGCGTTCTGGGCTCCGCCCCCACCAGCACCGCAACCCCATTGGTCCTGAGGCCGCACCCTGCAGGCCGCACTGCCATTGGCGGCTGCGGGGGCGCCTTAGCCCAGGACTGCTGGCATTGGTCCCCGGCCCCAGGAGACATCGGGAGACCCCCGGGGACGGTTCCCCGACAGAGCGGGGCCTCCGCTACTTCCCTTCCGGCCCCGGTCCGGCCCTGACATCGCCGGGCGCTGCCCAGAGGCCCGCATTCCAGAGAGGGGGCTCCCAGGCAAGCACGAGCCCCCCGAACCACCGCAAGGGACCGAAAAAGCCCGAAAAAGCCAGGTAACTCCCCAGGGTGGCGGGCGGATGGCCCGGTATAGGCCCAGTGACCGCCCTTCCCCTGGGAGAAGACTGTTGTTTGGCCCCATTGGCCCCACGTGATTTGAACTGGGCCAGAGCCCATAGGAAACAATTGGCCCTCACTGTTGGAGGGAAAGTTAACCCCTGATTGGGGAACTCTTATTACTCAGCTGCAGGGGCCAGGAGGACCTTAGTACCGGCCCTGCCGCTTCGAAGAGCTTGCTGAGCATAATTGCTAAGGTGGCCTGTTTGAATGAAATGTTGACCCTTGCTGGTTCAAGGGTTTACCTATGCCTAATGACATGCTTTCCTTGCTACCCTAATGAAATGTTTGCCTTCCACAATGAGACGGCTATTTTCACCTAATGAGATGCTCACCCTTGCTTGATGCCTTGTTCACTGTTGCCTAATGAAATGAGTAATGCTGAGTAATGAAACGTTTAAGTGCCTAATGAAATGGTTATTGAAACATGCAGTATTGATGATTGAATTGCTCCCTTTGCTCCCCTGATGAAATGCTTTAATGAGTTACTGCTACTGTGATAATTGATTTGCTCTAAATGATTTACCAGTCGTGATCTTAATCTAAGATAAAAGCTTAATGATTTTACCCAAACTTACTGTTGTGGTGTCAGTCATTGCGTGCGTTTCCTGTCTCAGTGGATGTGTGTGCTGTATGGTCACTTTACACCTAAGCTTTCGGGTGCCTACCTGCTTGTGCCAGGCTACCCCCGGGGAACTGGTGACCCCAGTTCCTACATAATGGAACAATGGCTTTTAATGACGATCAGCCTGGAGCCTGGTAAGCCCTTGATCCCCCCCAGAGGGGCGGGGCAGCCTTTGGAAACAATGACTTTTAATGACGATCAGTCTGGAGCCTGGTGAGACCCTGATCCTCCCAGGGGGGCGGGGCTCACTTGGAAACAATGACTTTTATTGACGATCAGTCTGGAGCCTGGCAAGCAGCCCTTGATCCTCCCACAAGGGTGGGGCTTCCTTTGAAAATTAATGCTATTGGTCAGTGGTTGGTTCGAGAGTTGCACAAGTAGCTACATGCCTGCTGGAGTTTCTAACACTCAGACTCCTCCTTCTCAGACAGTGCATTAAATGACGGTGCAGACTCTCTTACACAGTTTTACGTGGCTGTTGGACGAGCCTGACGTCTGGGGCCGAGAGTGATGGCAATGTCCTCGCTATCATTAGGTGTGAAGACAATGTCCATTGTGGTGTAGAGTTGGATGACCATGCTCCTCATGTCTCTAAGAGTGATGACTATGCTCCTCATGTCATTAATCAGAGGCCAGGGTTTCCTCTCCTTGATGAGGGACATGCATGATTTGGGAATTAGTGGGTGACACTTTAGGGTTGATCTTGGTTTCCGTCTTGTCTGCAGCTCTCCAACCATCTCTCTTCCACTTGAATTCAGGCTCATCCAGCTGTTTGAAAGGGACCCTTTTTATCAGGATTGTTGGTTCGGTTGCAGCGGACTCTTCTTTCGATGAGGTCCTGCTGAAGAGTGGAGTCAGCCGAGGGATGGACGGATGCTCATCAGTTAAAGTCGGAGAGGCTGTGAATTGTGATCCTCGGAAGCATCCTTTCCTGTGACCCCAGTGGTACTGCGATGATTGCAGGGAGAATGGACTTTATTTCACTCTGGAGAGGTTGATTGTGTGAGGCTTGTCTGGTTGGCTCTTGCTTTCATTGCTAACCTGTGTGTTTCAGTTGGTTTTGTCCTCACTTTTAATACCTTTAATTCCTCAAGCTGGGTTGGGAACTCTTCCAGTTCGCTCATGCCTGCTGCACTACCTGTTACTCTCACTCCATTGTATGCTATTCGTGTATCTCCCCCTGGGGAAGCCAGTCCCCTAGGACAGCTCTGTAGACCACTAGAGTGTGTGATGACCACTGTGGTTTTTGCCACCTTTCTTGGGAATTACCTGCAACAAATGCCTGGTCTTTGAATATCTTATTAATATAACTTGTTTATTTGCGATAAAATCCATAAAACAAAAAATTATAAAATCCAAATTCATCAACACTCCTCATAGTTCAAGGCACAGCAGTACTCGGTCATGAAACAATTTAAAAACGAAAAAACTTAGCGATAAATAAAAATACGTTTGAATTCCTAAAATCTTGCTACTTGTGGGCAACATGTCTTCCACATGATCCACACAGAGGTAAAAGATGGGTCCAGACTGTGAGGATGAGACCTTCTGTACTTGCTCTGAGGTTTCTTGGGGCTTCTAAGTGTTATCAAACCCACCAGCTGGAAGCACATCTGTAGGATTATCAATGTCTGAACTCCAGCATGATTGCAGACTTGTCTGCTGCCCCCTTGGTTCTACAGGGATGTTCAAAGAGTCCTTCACCACCTAAAAACTCATTGTCAAACATGTATGTGTTCACATGGAGCAGCTGTCATTGAAAGCTTTTTCGAAATTGCAACTTTTCTTGGCACCTGTAGAAAATATTTCCTCTAGCACAGAAATAATAACTTCACCAGAAGATAAATAAATACAGCTCTAGTTGACTGTATGATGCTGAAATATTAACAATGGAAGTGTGCAGTAGGAGACGTCCATGTTAAACAAGATGGCTGACAACCACTGACTGAGGCCCAGTGAACAAGAGCCAGGAGACACACTCAAGTGAATGATGGAACTCCTAGTCTGATGTCACTGAAGTCTGCGCGCCCCTAAGAAACCTCTGAGCACTGAGCTACAGCGGGATCAGTACTGCCCCCTGCAGGCTCCACAGTGGGTGCCCCATCACCCAACCCCATGTGCACCACCCCCTGCTAGACGCCTTCTGTCCAGTTTCATGGATGCAGCAATCATATGACAAGAGCCAACAATCTGCCACAAGGTCCACGGTGGAGCACATCGCACATCCCACACCCCACAGCTGGAGCAGGAAGAAGACAAAGGGATTGGAACGAGAGGTGCGGTTTGCTGACGCTCAGTACAGTCACACTACCTGGGTTTTTTACGTTTCATAGAAGTGGTTTTGATTAAATTCTTTATTCTAACTGGAAGAGAAAGCGAACCATTGCTGCAGACGTGCAAATACTGAAGTGAACAAGATGTGAACCATTGCTGCAGACGTGCAAATACTGAAGTGAACAAGATGTGAACCATTGCTGCAGACGTGCAAATACTGAAGTGAACAAGATGTCCTACAACCACCACTGAACCACGTGGAAATACCCAGCCAACTATGGGGAATTACAAGCATTTTTAGGGACTGCGGACATTTTATTTCATGTGAAGCATTCAATGATATTAGTGATTATCACACACAGTGCTTTGTGAGAAGATCTGTGGGGAAGAGAACTTCAGAAGTGCCCATGTCACTTCTAAGAAATGTTTTAATTGAAAACAGGATTCCTAGGAACACAGTGTTGGATAATGGAGAACAGTTTGTATCGAAGGAGAATTGGGGTCAAGAATGAAAGAACGGCTCTGTAGAGACCTCAAGCAAATGGTTTTGTTGATAGTAAACCGGAATATGAAGGGAACTGTTCAATGATCAAGAGCGAGTGATTTGGATTGGAAAATGACTATTGAGAAGATGATTTAGGCAAATACAGTGACTCCTCACTCTGTAGCAGGATGGACCCTTTTTATGTCACTGAAGAGCAGAGAGCCAGTCTCTAAGGAGTCACTGATAATGGGGACCTGTGGTGCATGAATCAAAGCATCATAAAGGAATGACTTAGACATGCTTCCTTTGGGAACATTATTCTAGTCCATTTTTGAGGTGCTCCTATTACAAATCCTCCTGCAAGACAAGTATGTGGAGGAGAGAGTCTCTACTGGTAGCAGATAACGACACAGGAAAATAGAAAGTGCAGATAATAGAGAACCCCCACTCCCTCCCCCTCCCCCGCTCCTTACTTGATCTTCTGCAGCCGGCTGTCCGGTTCCTTCAGTGCGTCACAGATCAGTGATAGACCAGTGTCACCCAGTACATTGCGACTCAAGCCCAGTTCCAGCAAAGAGCGGTTGGAGAGAAGGGCAGTGCCCAGAGCTGCACAGGAAGCACCAGTTATCTCACAAAATTGGAGGCTAAGAAGGAGCGAGAAAGAGAAGGAGAGGGAATCAAAAGATTAATAACTCTAAGGATTTATTGCTGAAAGTATTATAAACAAGGTATACATAATCAGACCAGTAGCTGTTATGGCCTCGTACTCTCTGATCTGAGGTGCACAAGGAACACTTTAACACCTCATCACACACTAGTATAATCTTTCATCACTCACTGTAAAATAGAAAGTGCCGTATTTGAAACCATTGACACACCAATAGAAATTTCTAATAGGGTACTTTCTATTTTACAGTGAGTGAAAAATATTATACTAGTGTGTGATGAGGTGTATTTCATTGTCACATGGATGATGTCATCAGTGATGTCATCAGTGATGTCATTTGAGATGTCATCAGTGATGTCATCAGTGGTGTCACTGACCATGTCATGAATGATGTAATATGTGAATTTATCAGCAGTGGATTGCGGGCGCGCGAGTTATAGTTTGAAAAGTAGGTGAAAGAATTCCTCTTTACACACCCAGGTACAGTACAGATGCTTGGTGTCATAGTACTGGGGCTCATAGAGAGCGGCCCACCCAGGTACAGTACGGGTGCTTGCTGTTCTAGTACTGGGGCTCATAGAGGGAAGCCTACCCGGGTACAGTATGGGCGCTTGCTGTTCTAGTACTGGTTCTCAGAGGGCGGCCAACCCAGGTACAGTACGGATGCTTGGTGTCATAGTACTGGGGCTCATAGAGAGCGGCCCACCCAGGTACAGTACGGGTGCTTGCTGTTCTAGTACTGGGGATCATAGAGGGAAGCCTACCCGGGTACAGTATGGGCGCTTGCTGTTCTAGTACTGGTTCTCAGAGGGCGGCCAACCCAGGAACAGTACGGATGCTTGGTGTTCTAGTACTGGGTCTTACAGAGGGCAGCCCACCCAGGTGCAGTATGGATGCTTGGTGTTCTAGTACTGGGTCTTACAGAGGGCAGCCCACCCAGGTGCAGTATGGATGCTTGGTGTTATAGTACTGGGTCTCACAGAGGGCAGCCCACCCAGGTGCAGTATGGATGCTTGGTGTTCTAGTACTGGGTCTCACAGAGGGCAGCCCACCCAGGTGCAGTACGGATGCTTGGTGTTATAGTACTGGGGCTCATAGAGGGAAGCCTACCCGGGTACAGTACGGATGCTTGGTGTTCTAGTACTGGGTCTCATGGAGGGCGGCCCACCCAGGTACAGTTCCGATGCTTGGTGTTATAGTACTGGGTTTCACAGAAGGCAGCCCACCCAGGTACAGTACAGCTGCTTGGTGTTATAGTACTGGGTCTCAGAGGGAAGCCCAGCCAGGGACACTTAAACATAATGGAGCACAGCACACATGAAAAAACTCAATAAATAAAGGGTTTCTTATCCCAGAGCTACAAACAGCACATGGCTAACGGCGCTGCTAGAAACACAGGGTTAACCATGGGCTCAACCTCCTGAGCCCAGCTCTGTCTACATCATGCAGGGTTGTGCACATTACCGTGTCACAGTAAAGGCCTGCTTGTGGGAGAACACAATTGTAGTTTCACGTTTCATAAACTGTGACTGACCAGAATTGCCACATGTGAGAGCTGTGAGTGAAGAATGGGAACCGGAACTCAGTCAGCACATCTTCCCTTGGTGTGAGAGGCTAAGAAAGATTGAAAGGTGATTACACTTCATCAATAATGTAAATTGCCTCTAAGTGAGTGATTCGTACATATTTGCAACTAAAATCATGGACAGTTCCTGCACACACATCATACCTGTTGCTATATTTCTTGAAGTGTAGTCAGTGTTAGGTGCTGCATTTGTGCAGGAAGGTGATGAATACTTGTATGACATATGCACAGTATCCTTTGATCCTCCTGAAATACGTACATACAGTGCTGTCTTTAAGGATCCCTCCACCCTGTGGGCCACGAAGGGTCACTGTTCTCCCACTTTACCTGAAGATGCATTATTTGGGAATGGTCACTGCTCGCCTCTTTGTGCTCTGTAAATATATTGTGCAGTTTTACTTCCAATCTAGATCTAAGGTCCTTAGAAGAGATGTCCATGTAAAGGTCCCAAATTCTCTGAAGTTTTTGCATTTTACAAGATGCATGATCAGAGTGAGCCTGTCTGCCGCTTCTGAGCAGCATGTATAGTGAGGGTTGTGTCTGACTTTATTCAAAAAGTTACATATGGGACACAAATGGTGAACGCTGTTTTGCTATCATTAATCCCTAATGTACATATATGTACGGATGTATGATTGTACGACGCGTACCGTTACAACGCGTCCCTTTACCCCGCAGTTTCAACAACGCAAGTCGTTACAACGACTTGCGTTGGGGGGCGCTGATAGTGAATAGTTTAATTTACTATTCCAACACCAGTCCCCGTGGATAGTAGGGAAGGTGTTGGATAGTAAATTAAACTATCCCCTATCCTAGAGCGCCCTCCAGCGAAAGTCGTTGTAACGACTTTCGTTGTTAAAGCTGCGTCGTAACGCGACCGCGTTGTATCGGTTGCGTTGTAAAGGATGTTCCCCATATGTACATATGTAAACCCCCCTTCCAGCTAAGTAGAGATCTCAAATGTTTCATAATAGAGGATCTAAATACAATATAACATAGTTCTATCTAATGCTCTCCCATGAGCCTCTTCTCCCTCCAGTCCCACCATCATGCCCCTCACTGTCCCCTGCTCCATGTCCCTACACCCTGCGTGTCCATTGCTTTCCCACCTCTCCCTTGTCTGCTCAGCTTTCTACAGTTTTATGTTCTTTTGATGTCTCCTTCATTGCTGCCCCACCGGGCCGGTTCTTGGATTTGTGAGGCCCTGGTTAGAGTAGGAACATGTGAGGCCCCTCTAAATTGTAACTTAACAGGAAGTGACATTACAGGAAAGGGTCATTACTTGGCCAATATTATTCTGGCATTGCTGAAGTAGCACATGTCACCACTGACCTTCTTTTCACTCTGCTTATTCCTGAACAAGACTCTCTGATATCAATGCCTCTTGTTGGGATGGAAAAGTCCTCAGTGTGGTAAAGAGGTGTACCAATGCCCTGAGTGCCCAACTGTACTGTTGTCTGGCTCTCTAATGCTGATTCTTGTAATCAGTGAGCACGGATCACGTGTATAAACCATAACATAGGCATCTCTCATGGATTGTGGTCTTGTTGGACCAGGAGGGGCGTCCAAGGCGCTACCCTCATAGTGATGGAAGACTACCGCCTTCCCCAGGAGTTAAGCAGCATGAGTGCAGTGGTGGCAGCATACCGTGCAAGGATCAGTAGTAGTGAACAGGAGCTTTTTCACTGTGTCACTGGAGCGAGGCCTACAGGCTCACTCACCTTTTTAAAGTTCTGCTGTTGTCTACTTAACTCACCCGAGGCCTACATCAGGTAGATGTGGAGTGCTGCGCAGCACAACAGTGGGGATTCTGTATTAGTTGTATGTGTGCCTGGGAAGGGTACAATAAAAGGATGAAGCAGACTGTGCAATACATGTGTGGGTAGTACATGCACTGGGTGTATCTATGTCTGAGAGGAATATATTACATGAGAGATGTGGTGCAGTACACGTGTGGATAAAACATGTGCAGAACGTATGTGTGCTTGCGTGGAGTAGCATACGCTATGGGTGAAGTGGTGTGCAGCGCGCACATAGTGAGCGTGTTTGCTGGCAGTGCATGTGTTTTAAAATAACACACCCTCATTAAAGATAGAAAAACATCAGTGCTAAACAGTTCATGCAGACTGAGTGTGTGCGCCGACAGCACGTGTGCTTGTAGAGGTACAATGCATAGCGATATTAGTGCTGGGCATTAAGTGTACTGTGGGTGTGCCCTGAGTAAATGTTCCTGCAAGTGTATCTTGTATGGAGAACCCTGGGTCCCATTTTCGGAAACCCAGGTCTGCCTGGTGAAGACATGAGGAGGAGAGGAAAATCCCCATTCAGATTAGTGTATTGTTGCATTCCTGTGAGCTGGGTGATGACACACGGGAGGGAAGAGACTACTTTACATTTCAAATGACTGCTCTTTGATTCAGTGATAGGTCACAAGGAAGGGGCCTAAACACATCTCAGGAAGGGAGATGATGCTGAGTAGAGAATCATAAAGAGTAGGTCAGGGGTGTGGGATTAACCGTTTGATGCACATATCACTATGGCTGACATCCAGGTGTAAACGCTGGTCACTCCCATGAATAAAGTTGTGGACAATCATCTTCAGAGTTGTGGCGGATGGGGCAGACCCTTTCATGAAGGAAGATGAAAAGGAAAAGTGCCCACTTCTAAAGAAGCAGAGCCCTTCAAAGGCTAGACCCTAAACCAAATTTGGTGTCTGGAACAGGACTATAAGCAGGGGAGGTTGTGTCCTCAAAAATTGTCATCTGCCGAGCAGCCAAACAGGCTGTGTGAGAAGGGGAAGCTCTGCAAGACTTCTGCCTGTGACCAGGATTGGGATTGATGTTGTAATTTGGCAGCGATTAGGTTAGCATTAGCAGAAGCCACCCAGCAATTAGAGACTATCTTGTCTGTTTTGTGGAATCCATTTTGTATTTCTGTCAGCCATTTTATTTGCCATGTGCTACCATGTGCTACCATGTGCTCTGTCCTACCTTTCTGTTAACTGCTCTTGAAATCTGCCTAGAGACGAACTATATTTAGCATCTTCCACCTTCGCACATGCTCAGTTGAGCTTGCAGCTGTCCATGCTACTGCTGTTAGTCTGTAACTGTCAGAATGTGTCCACCAGAATTAGCAACTGTTAGCTCCTCCCACTAGTTGACTGTGCATTTTCTATATGACCTTATATGTACCTAAAACCAGCAATTTGTACTTGTACCGCCTTCATTTGAGCCCCTGTGTGGGTATAAAAGGACCAAGCTCCTTCCATTCAGTGTGCTACTTCATGCATTACCGAAGGGTGCTGTGTGAATGTAGTTCCACCACATGAGGTTTAATAAACTCTGTATTTTCTATTCCAGTTTCTGTGCCAACTTCTTCCTATTGGTCTAAGGAGTCTGAGCAGAGAAGGGCGAATCCCTTGCACTTGTAGGCCTTGCTGAGGCTCACCACCACAAACTGGCGCTTCCAACTTGGGGCTCATCGACGAATCGGATGCCCGAAGGAGTGGTCAAGGCGAAGAATTGGAATCTCGCTTTGGACGCAATCGCTGCCTTAGGAGACCCGAGTCTTGGCAACCATGGCGTTTTTCCTTTCTTTCTGATCTGACCATCCAGGTAGTGCCGGTCCTCGACTGAGATCTCTTCTGTTGATTCGCGGTGCAGTGACCATTCGGTTCGATTTGAGAATTTGGCAGTTGGAACCTGGACACCATTTGATTGGTAAGAGTCGTTCTGCGGCACTTGCTGTTGGTTTTTGATGCCTTGGATTGGTAAGGTAGCTTAGTAACACTTACTGTGGCTTTTGATTTGACGGATTGGCCAATATTAGTATTTGTTTGTACGGTATATATGAATTGCAATTTATATAGGCAGGTAATGAGGAGATTTTTTTTTCTATTTGAATTTGTTTGAACGGCGCAATGTACAAAGAGTACCTTAAGTGCTACTTTGATTATAATACTGCATATTTTGCACTATTTTTGGCATGCCTGTTTCCAGCACACTTCGTAGGATGTGTTGCTTTTGTAGACGTACCAGTTTGAGACACGATGAAGCACAACTGCCCCCCCGGAAGGGACACCGAATAGGGACATGTATATTAGGTATGTAATTTCTTCTATATTGTACAGCACGTTATGGAATAAATATACTCGTAAGGATCCTGAGTTGCGTTGACCTATGCATGGGTCATTTGATTTGTGAAAGATTCAGTATGTGGAGCAACAAATGATTAAGCGAAAGGCTAGGCAAGACATGTTTGACTGTGTGGGAATGTGGGAGAAAGAAGTGCGTGAGCGCATAAAGCGTGAGCAAGCCTTGACAGAAAAAGAACAACGTAAGAGCATTCATGCGAAAACATTGGAAATGAAAAATATGGAAATTAAAGAAATTAAAGAGAGGGAAAATAGGGAGCTTCATTTACAGGTAAATGGCCAATACACTGTTCGTAGACCTATTTATCCTATACTTAATAAACCCCAAGATGATTCTCTCTTATTAGATCGTAGTCCACCTCCGTATACTCTTCCTTATGAGTCGGATGAGGACTCTCCTACAGACCCGGACAATGCTTGAGAAACTCGCTCAATGTTATCCGCTGGGCATGCGTCTGACATTAGATCTGGTGTGCATAAAGCCGTTCGAAGTACTGGCACTGCTTCTGAACTTTTTGATAGTATAAAAGATTGGCAGGAAAGGGAGCAAATATATTTTACCGATACATTTGCTGCAGAGGTTATTGAACGGTTCAGGAAAGATTCGGTAGAAATGGAGCCCGATGATGTAGCAAATGATTGTAAACAACCATGTGAAGGTCTTTTTTGTCTTCTTCCAGGTGGCTGACACGATTAAACGCTTGGTTAAACAGCGTGTTGAAGCAGCCCGTTTGCGAGAGGAGAAAAAGGCAGCAGACGCAGCTGCACAAACATCCCAGATCAGCATGGCACGAACTTCTACTCCTAAAACAGATAAAAATGCTGTAATTAATGTGAAACCCATGCAGGAGGCCGTGCCTTTATATGTTCTTCCTAAAGGAACGGGTACAAGTGATGATAAGACTTCTACAGATGCAAGGGGTTATTTTATTTATAATTGGGTTTACACTCCATGGAATAGGGCAGATGTCATGGCTCTTAAAACTGCATTACCTGATCCGCGAAAGAATCCAGCAGCCTTCTACGAGGAAGTTGAGGGTGCTATTAGCTCTTGTACAATGACTTTGCCTGATATTAATCTGTTTTTTGGACTAATATATTAATATAATAATATTACCGGCTGATAAGTGGTGAACTGTGCGTAAAGTTGATGATCGTGCGACATTTGGAGCATTATGGAAAGATTTAGAGAAGTTAGATGAAGACTGAGAACCTGCACAGAAACTGTGTCAGATAATTTGAAATATTCCGGAAGCTATATTAGTTAAGTTAAAGACGATTATTCCCCCTAAAAAGATAGATTGGACAGCATCTTGCAAGCATGAGGTAGATGAATCAGTTTCTGACTTCTTCACACTCTTTGAAGAAGCATTCCACGATTTTAGTGACCAGTCATTGACAGATGACACGGGTAGACATTTGTTCATTGATAAATATGTGGCAAACCTGTTGCCAGGAATAGCTAGTCGCCTAAACGCCAGTGAAAGTTCATGGACTACCTCTTCTCCGGTTTCTCTTTTGACTATGGCTCAGTATTATGAACGCCAGGAACTAGAAGCGAAGGGTAATGAGGATAAAAAGACTAAAGAGTTGAAAACAAAGGTTATCTTGGCTCAGGCTTATGGTCTGCCTTCTCGAGGTAATGATAGAGGGGGACGTGGATCTTATGGTTCGTCCTTTCCTTCCTAAACTCGTTCGAATTTATCTGTTGACCAGTGTGCGTACTGCAAGAAATTTGAACATTAGCTTTCTGATTGTCCAGTACTGCGTGCTCAGCAGAGTCCACGTGGTCGGGGACAAATGAGAAATCGTTCAGGATATCGAGGGCCAAGAGGAAGCACAAACGATCGTGCTAGGTTTGATGCTAATACGCGTAGGCAGGATGTGTTTAACACTTTTGATAGACGGAACCAATATCAAATGTCCCACAATGTGCTGTCTGATTTTCAAGATTCTGCTTATGCAGAGGATTGCCTAGGATGGGGTAAGGAATCAGTTGAAGTTCCAGTAGATCAGAGGGGTCCCTATGTTACAGCACAAGTTTTGGGTTCTACTGATCAGTTTCTGGTTGATACAGGAGCTACTCGAGCGCCTTGTCTAAACATTTGGTTCGTAGGGCTCCCGTGTCTGGCTTAACTATAACATTGGTAGGTTTCAATGGAACTCCTTCCCTTAGCCCACTGTCACAACCACTTGCATTCCATGTTGATAAGTTTACTGCTCTATGTCCGTCTTTGCTCTCTCCAAACACACCAGATAATATTTTGGGTCTTGATATGCTCAAATATTTCAGGGCTATGATACGATGTTCTCTGGAAGGAGTACAGGTTATTTTGAATGACAACTACCCTGTGATTGAGAGATCCTGTATTGTTAAAGAGGACATTGCATTAGCTTCACTTCCTAGTACTTTGTGGGCTACTTCAGACACCGATGTATGGCAAATGGGTATTCCGCCAGTGCATATTAGTGTCAAGGAGGGTGCTTCATTGCCAAGACTGCCTCAGTATAAAATTTCTCGAGAAGTAGAAGAAGCACTCACACGCATTGTACATGATTTGATTAAAGTGGGGGTGGTGGAAGAAGTTCCTTACAAGGTTTGCAATAGTCCGATTCTTCCCATTTTGAAAAAAGATACTGATACTAGGATTTACAGAGTCATCATTGATTTGAGAGAAGTTAACAAGATTGTAGTACCGCAGTACCCTGTGGTTTCTGATATAACGACATTGCTTACCCTGGTCCCTCCAACAGCAACTACATTTACTGTAAATTATTTGAAGAATGCTTTCTTCTCGATTCCTATTCATCCTGATAGCCAATATTTGTTCGGTTTCACTTTGAATAATCGATCATACAGATTTTGTAGAGTTCCTCAAGGGTGCACTGAGAGTCCTAGTATCTATAGCCAAGCACTAAAATAACAGCTAGATTCTTTAATTTTGCCTAAAGGAGTGTCTCTCATACAATAAGCCGATGACATCTTGTTGGCAGCTGATTCGCCTGAACTGTGTGAAGAGTGTACTTTGTCTTTACTTTCTTTTCTTGCTACACACAACCATAAAGTATCACGAAAGAAATTGCAATATTGTAGACCGAAGGTAACCTATTTAGGTCACCTTCTGTCTAAGGAGGGCCGTGCACTGACACCAGATTGCATTCAAGCAATTTTAGACACACTAGTACCTTCCACACAGAAAGATGTCCGTGCATTCATTGGTTTGACTTCGTTTTGTAGGCAATGGATATTGGGGATTTCACACATTGTTAAACCCCTGCTAGCGCTTTTGACTAAAAACACTCCGATCCCCCTTCCATGGACAGATTAATGTCAAAATGCTTTTCGTCAGCTATGACAAGCTCTTTGCTCTGGACCAGTGTTAGGCACACCAGATTACACAAAGGCTTTTACATTCTATGTACACGAGAAAGATGGGTGTGCAATGTCAGTTTTAGTATAGACACACAGTGATAAGCAGCACCCCTGTGCATATTTGTCTGCAGTTCTTGATCCTGTTGCTCGTGCATTGCCTGGGTGCTTCCGTTCAGTTGCAGCGACAGCTGTGTCCATACATCAGAGTGAAAGGATATTTTTGTCACACAAACTGTTGGTGCTAGTACCCCAGGCAGTCGATGCGCTTTTGAATCAGACTAAGATACAACACTTAACTAGTGCTCGCCTGACAGGATATGAATTGACACTGTTAGCACCTCATATTACCTTGAAGAGGTGCGTGACACTGAACCCAGCTACTTTGTTGCCATATCCTGTGACTGAATCTCAATCAAAAGAGCCTCATGATTGTATATTCCTTACTGAGGAACAGACAAAGGGTTGCGTCGATTTGCAAGATACGCCCCTTTCAGAAGTAGATGGGGAACTGTGGGTCGATGGGTCCTGTTTGAAATTACCACGCTTGAGACAGTAGTGGAAACAGCTCACATACCAAGGAAGTCGGCTCAAGCAGCTGAACTAATAGCTTTGACACGAGCCTGTGAACTTAGCACTGACATGTGTGTGAACATCTACACTGATAGCCGCTATGCTTTTGGAGCGGTTCATGATTTTGGCCTACTCTGGAAGGAAAGAGGCTTTCTTACATCCCACGGGATGCAGATAATGCACGGAGAATTAGTGCATAATCTCTTGACTGCCCATACATACCCAAAGAGAGTTGCTATTATGAAGTGTAGCGCGCACAAGAAAATCATTGACAAAATAGGACTAGGCAATGCCCTTGCAGATCGCGTAGCCCGTGAGACTGCGATGCAGCGAAGCACTACATCCATGTACGTAGTGAAATCACAAGCTGTGCGTTGGCATGATGCTAGAGAGGCGGTATTGGATATACAGAGATCTGCCTCTGTGAAAGAACTTGAGCAATGGTCTAAAGAAGGAATGTTAGACGATGAGGGTTGTTGGCGCAGCAAAGACATGGATAAATGGAAATTGCCTGCAGCCTATTTACAACCTGTGGTTCAAATGGCACATGGGCTGGCACATGTTGGAGCTCTAGCAAAAACTAAATTGCTTACGCAAGTTTGGGAGCATCCTGAAATTGCAAGCACAGCTAAAAGAGTAGTACAGTCCTGTTTGATCTGTTGGCAGTAGAATACTGGAAAAGGGACACAGACTCCTACAAGAGGGTTTGCTACACCAACCGCGCCTTTTGAAGTTTTGCAGATGGATTACATCCAACTTGAATGCTGCAATAATCTCAAATATGTCCTAGTGGTGGTATGTACCTTCAGCAAATGGATAGAGGCATCATACCCTATAAAGGATAATACTGCTCTCACCACAGTGAAGGTGCTTCTAAAGGAGTTTTCCCTAGATATGGTTTGCCCATTTAACCAGTTCTTCTCACCATCTAACTTTTATGGAGTGACAACGGACCTCATTTTATTGGGCAAGTTGTTGAGCATGTCCTGAAAGGATTAGGGATCAAACAGAAATTCCATGCAGTTTTCCACCCACAATCAGCAGGGTTAGTGGAGAGGTACAACGCTACTTTGAAATTGAAATTAGCGAAAATACTTGCTTCCACATCTTTGAAATGGCCAGATGCACTACCCTTGACATTGCTATCCATAAGATCGGTGCCACATTCACGATATGGCCTTACCCCATATGAAAATGTATTTGGAAGGCCAATGAACATTTGGGGAGTTCCTAAGCCACGCCCCATACATGATGTTTCTTGTGTTCTGATGAAGGATTATTTGGCACAGTTAACCAACAGTTTGATCTCTATTCATCAACAGGTTCGAGAAGCACTTCCTGACATATCTACAGGTGAGGCCCATGAACTCTGTCCTGGCACCCACGTGATGGTCAAGGTCTTCGACAGATCGAACAGCTTGGAGCTGAGGTGGCTAGGACCGGAGCAGGTGCTCCTGGCAACAAGGACAGCAGTTCGAGTGACGACCAAGAAGAACTGGGTCCATAGCACACATTGCAAACGTGTGTCGCCTGCCTTGGCGGAACCTGCTGTATTGACTGACCATCGAGAGAATCTGGAGATGGAGAAAGGTCAAGCTATCTCACCTGACGAATCTGCAGAAGTCTTCACAGACCACACGATTCCTGGAGCATCGTGATACCACTTGAGACCGAGGAAAGAATCTGTAGTGCTGAAAAAGACTGGTTGAGCTGGTGGTGAGATTGTTTGGGGGCATCACGTACCTGCTGCTGTTTTGTTTGGATCCCTGGCCACTCGGTGACTCTGCTGCTTTGCCGTGTCTCCCTCCCGCCGCCGCAGCACGTCATCCCGCGGCCGCCGAGCGAAGGGAGACCACAAGTACCAGGCTTCCCAGTGCCCCAGCACCAGAAGTAACTCTGCCTGCTTGGTGCCCGGAGGCGCTATAAAATCACTGCAGCCACGGCAGAGCGGGTGGTGAGATTGTTTGGGGGCATCACGTACCTGCTGCTTTTTTGTTTGGATCCCTGACCCCTCGGTGACTCTACTGCTTTGCCGAGTCTCCCTTCCGCCGCCGCAGCACGTCGTCCCGCAGCCGCCGAGCGGAGGGAGACCACAAGTACCAGGCTCCCCAACGCCCCAGCACCGGAAGTATTTCTGCCTGCTTGGCGCCCGGAGGCGCTATAAAATCACTGCAGCCCCCGCGTTGTGGGATCGCGCGCGGGTCTGCGCCAGGCTAAGCCCGGGCAAAGGGCGGGCCGTCTGTGGCCGTCCGGTGCTGGCCGAGGCAGGGCAGGGCCATCCCTTTTGGTCTATTTTTATTTTACTTGCTCCAGCCTGTGGATTGCAAACTTGAAATACTGCCTTTTATTTAATATATCAGTCAGTCAGTCAGTCAAATATCTTTATTCGGTTAATTAAAACCATAAAAGCAATACACAATTCATTTTTTAAAAATAAGAACTATACAAATAGATTAAAATTAGCAATTAAACAAACTATACACATGTTGCAGTTCCTAAAATGATTCATTAAAAGAGGTTTTTTTAAAAGAAGTTTTTTTGTTATTAAAAAATATGAATACAAAACAGGTTCACTATAAGAAAAGGACCAGAAAAAGACAAGCGCCTCCATGTCCCAATGATCCTTATCCGGTGTCCCAGAATAAAGTTAATAAAATGTCAACCAGGATGTATATTTGTCTGGGTAAGTCTTGCCTTATTCAATCGGGCAGCCGCCACCAAGAAACTGGCTACACCATATGTGACCTGCACAGTGTTCAACATTTGCAGGTGTAAAAGTGCAGGCCTTACTTGGACAAAATTAAGTTCCTTCAAAATGGGATATAAAAACTTTTTCCGGGGCTCCAGATAGTGTTCGCAAAACATCACAAAGTGGACTGTGTCCTGATTTGAGAAGCTATCACAAGTGCAAGGTGGGGTAATTTCAAGGGTCCCCCACTTTATGTATTTAATATATAGTTATATACTGTATTATTGCTATTTTGAATTTTTTGATGCAATCATTAATACGGTATTTTTAGCGTGTTTATATAGTGAATATCTCTCTGTGCTATCATTCTAACACATCTAGATCTATCGCTAAAAGACATGGGGAAAAATACTCCCATTCATTCGAATGGGAAAACAAAAGCAGCTGTTAATCCCCTCCTACCTACTTTGACGGCAATAGACCGAATGCTGCAGCAGACGATTGGGGTGGTCACCTCTGCTATTGAAAGCACAGAAAGACGTTTCTCTCTGCCACCCGGCTTCCTCCCCCCCTTAGCTAATACAAATATGTCTATGCTAACGACTAACTCCCAGGATTCCTTACTAGCCCCCTCTTTTGTTGCTTTGCCTGGAAGAAATAGTATTACACCAATAAATGAGAGGTCACTTAGGGATCACACGGATGTAACTGAATTATTGCCTCTAACTGCAAGGTTATCCGTGACTCCCTCTCTATGTGTCAGCAATCAGATCAGTGACCCCGCTCCTCTAGATGAGGACGTCTCAGCCAAAGAGGGACATGATATCTCAGGGAGCCCAATCCATATTCTAAATATTAGTGATAGCCCCTGTGTGAGAACTAGAGGACAGAAGGCTAGATCTAAGCAAAAACATACTGCTAGAGAAAGGCAAACTAGTAAAATAAATAAAACTAGTAAAAGGAATAACAAATCCAAACAAAATAAAGTTATGGATAACTTAAATGGGAGTAGAGGGAGTAGAGGGAGCGAGGAGAATGATCAGATCGAGACTGTCCCTTTACCAACTACTAATAGGGACCTAAAAGATGATTCATTCTGGGAGAGAATGGAAACCCTTTTAACGACTCTTTTAGAACCTATTACTCTAAAAGTCAAAAATATAGAAGTAAGGCTAACTAGCATCGAGGGTAAGCTTGACAAGCAGCCGACCCCAAGTGAGGTTAAGTCTTTACCTCACACTAGTGCCACATGTTCTAAAACTGGCTCATTAGCCCCCGTTAAAGCGTCAGTGCCAGCCAAAGTGGCAGTTCCTGTTAAAACATCAGCTCCAACTAAAGTACCAGCTAAATCCAAACACCTCAATCCAAAGCTTACTGATCGGCCTGATCACAAAGGCTCAAGAGGAGACACTATAACTCTTGATAATGGGTCTGTTGACCCACCTATGGTAGTCCCGAATGTGTCCTCTTTTGTACCATCTCGACAAAACAGAACATCAGAGGACCATTTTGAGGAAGGAGTAACCCCGAATCTCTTTAATCTAAATCTCCCGCCAGAAGCACACCATATACTGTGGTCTTGGCAAATGTACCTCCACTTCCCCCTTATACTGTTGAAAACTGGTCAACCCTGAGAAATAAATCTCTTTATTTCTTGTCATCTAGGGTTGGACTTAAAAATCATCTTTTCTCAGAGTTCAAAATGGCTAGACGAGCAAGATGGGCAGGCACATCGAATAAAACGTTGAGGGGTGACTGCGTAGTTCTATCATTTAGGTCCCCTTAACTGGTCAATACAGTGTTGGAAAGAGTGGCCATGGGGACTTATGATTCACACCTTGTTAACATTCTCCCCCTTGGTTACTCTTATTCCCCTCCTCGACCAATCAGACGCATAGCCCCCGTCCGCTGCCTGCCAATGAACTCAGAAGAACCATGGGTCAGAAGATATGGAATTCCTACATTTAATTACTATGACACCCTTAGTGGTTTGGAAAATATCGACTGACTGCGGTCGGTTATTACTAACCCCACTGCACAAGGTTTAGATGAAGATTCTCATCCTGATTTCTGTATGAGTGAACATGTAGTTGCATCTGGGGAGAAATTACCACCAGTAGTGCCAGTAATGTGTGAGGATGTGGAGCTTGGGGGTGGGGGGTTGTTCTGACAGCAGACGAGGAAATAGGGCAGGGGGTGACCAATTGGTCCCCCTTTTACACACTGACCCCACCCTGATGTCCCCTGCAGTCTTGACTATCCCCCTGACAAGTCCATCGGTGCTTAAAATTTCATCATGGAACATAGCTGGTATTAGATCTAAAATTGAAAACCCAATTTGAAAGGATTTTATTCAAACCCAAGACTTGCTTTGTTTTCAAGAAACATGGAGCCTTGAATCAGTACACTTGAACGGCTATAGAACTTTTTGTACTTCAGCTGTAGCGGTCCCTCATGGAAGACCTAAGGGTGGCTTGAGTGTCTATTTGTCTAACAAATTAAAGCTTGAGAAAATTATTGAACCTGTTAAAGACATTTATTTTCAAATTTTGGTCCTTGGTCTGGCTTGCGACACCCCAATTGCAATTGTCAATCTATATAATAATATTCCCTGTGATGATGTTACGAATGTCTTAAGGAAATTGACTAAAGCCTTGTTTGTACAGGAAAAAAAATGTAAGCATAAATTGATGGTAATCATGTTGGGGGATTTCAATTGTAATTTGTGAATTAACTAAGGACAATAGATGCGGCGTAACACGGGATGATGGTGAGGGACGTTTCCACTTTAAACATACTATTTTAGGGGAACAATTTAATATCTTGCTAGCTTATTTCGATCTAGGGTTCGCAAATGAAATGTGTATCTCTACCCCTACAGTAGCCCCAACATTTAATGGTAGAGGTTGCTCTACAACCATAGACTATATCACGATTTCTAATAAGTGTGTAAACAGAATCCATTCCTTTAATGTTCCTGATATAGTATTGAGCGACCACTTTGCGCTTTGCGTGTCTATTCTGCTCCCCACTGTATCAACATTGATTAATCATAAAGCATGTAACAACTTGGACGCTGACTTAGTAATTGGTAAAACTAATGGATATACATTAAAATGGGCTATGATAAATGAGGCAGAGATAATTAAAACAGTGGTTTATAAATGTCTTTTAGAAGTATCTACGTGCTTAGAGATAGACTCACCACCTGAAATTTGTCTTGCATCCTTTTCTGTAATATCAAACGAAATTAAAAACTCCCTCACTAGGCAATTTAAGAACCGAAAGAAAGAGGGAGGCTGGTTTGACTCTAGGTGTACTAGGGCCTATGCAGCCCTAAAAAAGGCGCTGCACAGTAAACCTAGATCTGCTGAGGAAATCCGCAGATCTAGGAAAGATTACAAAATGGCAATTAAAGATAGGAAAAATACCCTGAGGTCTAAAGCTTGGGAGGCTCTTCATTCAGCCTCCATAACAAATGATAGCGCGAGCTTCTGGAACATTGTGAGAACTCCCTTCCTTAGTGAAGATGTCAGCCCGAAAATAGTCATAGCAATATGCGGCTCAAATTGGGTTAGACACTTTTCGAGAGTGTATGAAGGAGAGGAACAAGTGGGGTCTTTGATCGCCACTCTTGATCCTCTTCGTAGCAGAAATCTGCATTTTACTCTCGAGGAGGTTGAAAAAGCCCTGAGTAGAAGTAAGGGCGCTAAGGCGCCTGGCCCAGACGGGGTTCCCATAGATATATTTAAGAGTGTTTCTCCTCTATGGGCGCCCCTTCTGGTCCAGGTGCTTAACGCTAGCTGCGTTGCTGAATTCCGGCCCACCTGGGTGGAATCCTTCATAGTTCCGATTTACAAGAAGGGAAATAGACAGGACCCAGCCTGCTACAGGCCTATTTCCCTATTGGATTCCTTCACAAAGATAGCGGGCAGAGTCATTCTGGACCGGCTCCTGGAGTGGGCGGAGGAAAACTCTGTTCTGTCTGATCTTCAGTTTTCGTTCCGGCCTGGCGACAGTAGAACAGGGTTTGAACTTGCTAATGCTGGTCGGGAAATACACGAGGGCAAAACAGGGCAATTTGTTTTTGGCCTTTGTAGATCTCTCGGCCGCCTTTGATTGTGTGGTCCACTCTAAACTGTGGTTAATATTAGAACAACTTGGGGTTGAATCTAACATTATTTATTATCTTAAATGTTTTTATAGCAACGCGTCAGCCCGCGTTCGCTTTGGCCTAAATGGAGAACGCACCGACAAAATTCCAATCAGAAGCGGGGTCAGGCAGGGCTGTGTCCTTGCCCCCTTCCTTTTTAACTTGTATATAAATGGATTGGAAAACGTCTTGTGCAAAGATAGCCTGGATCTCCCATTTGTAGGAGGCCGCCCAACACCAGCACTTTTGTACGCTGACGATGCTGTACTTATGTCACGTACTCAAGTGGGCTTACAGCGGGTGGTTGACAGCTTTTCCCGCTTCATGAATGAGTTGGGCCTGAACGTCAATACATCAAAGACTTTCACTATGAACTGTGGTAGGCAAAATAAATCCAAGAGGCCAATTTTTATAGCAGGACAGAAGCTCGAATCTGCCAAGCATTTTTCCTATCTCGGGATACTTTTTCCCCAAAATGAGATGTGGACTCAAGCTGTTTCTGATAAAAAGCTTGAGCTTTTTTGATCGACCGCTGCTCTTAAAATCTTTTTCAGTAAACTAGGGACTAGACCCCCAGCAGAATTAATTCAAATCTATAAAGCCAAATGCGTAGCCGGTGCTACCTATGGTAGTGGGGTTTGGGGTTTTGCAAACTCCGCGCCTATCCAGGTTGCTGAAAATTCTCTTTTAAAATATATCCTGGCACTCCCCAAAAGCTCCTCTAATTTTAATTGTCACTCAGAATTAGGCCTTTTTTACATAACAGACCTGATTAAAATAGAGCCAGTGCTGCTATGGCACAGACTCTGGACACAAGAAACAACACATTTAAACAGAGATGTCCTGACAGACATTTTAAAATTAGAGGGTGCTACTAAAATACCATGGGTCAAGTATGTTTCTAATTTTTTAAAAGACATTGGGAGAGAAGAATATTTTCTGAATCCTATGGATATCTCAGCAATCTCACGAAAAGATTTGAAGAAGGAGTGTCTAGCCCTTTTGGATTCCCACAGGACTGCAGTGGAGGTCTTTAAACCTTCTGTCCAGCAGCATCAATTGGTTTTAGCAACTTTTAAGGTTCAGCCCTACTTAATCTATGTAACTAATAACTATGAGCGCTTTTTACTTTCGCGCTTTAGATTTAATATTTTCCAGAGATTGGTTTGTTTCCCTATGATTAATAATTGGACGCACGATCTACCTCTTTGCCCTTGTGACAATATCTCACCCCAGAGTACCATTCATGTATTCCTATTTTGTAAATTGTATGATGAAATGAGGAAAAATGTTTTATTGCCATTTTTAAGAGAATTAGGACTTTGTCATTGCCGTGCGGCGATGATTAGTATTCAAGCCCTAGACAACCAAGTATGTGTAGCAATAACAATTTTGTACTTAAAAAATGTGATGATCATTAGGAAACGTATGGTCATATAACTGCACTTTATAATTGTAATTGTTTTTCCCCCTTCTACTTGACTTCCATGAATTTAATGTATTCCTGTATTTTTATATGTGTACCTTTTTAGGTCTCGGCCTTTACCATTCCGAAGGAATGGGAAATGGCCGAGAATTCAAGTGCTCGAACTGATTGTCAAACCACCGCTTTTTTTCGTGGCGTTTTCTTCGAGTGCACGTACAGGCACGCGCTTTTGGCCCATACACTTTCATGGCCATCTGTTCCTGTTCCTCAATGTCCCTCCCACCCTTCGTTTGATCTTGCCGCGAGTTCAGGCTAATGGCCCTCCCCCCTCCCCCAGCACAGAGCGCGCATCGCGGCCGCACAGCACATCAAAGGGCTTCTCGCAGCGTGTGCTGTGCAGCTTCTCCTCCCCTAATTATGTGGCCGGCCGTACTTGTGTTTCCTGGCCGCTTCCCGGCCGCTCTTGTATTTAATTAGCAGTAGCAGCATTTCTCCTGCGCCAGGCCACATCAAAGGCTCTGTGCCACTTTCACCCACACTGCAACACTTACAGACACGCAACGCCACTCACACCCACGCAAGCCCACTATCATCCACGCAACACCACACTCACCCACGCAACGCCACTCACCCAAGCAACACCACTCACACACGCAACCCCACTCATCCACGCAACCCCACTCATCCACGCAACACCACTCATCTAAGCAACCCCACTCATCCACGCAACGCCACTCATCCACGCAACGCCACTCATCCACGCAACGCCACTCACCCATGCAACGCCACTCACCCACGCAACACCACTCACCCACGCAACCCCACTCATCCAAGCAACGCCACTCATCCACGCAACGCCACTCATCCACGCAACGCCACTCACACATGCAACGCCACTCACCCACGCAACACCACTCACACGTGCAACGCCACTCATCTAAGCAACCCCACTCATCCACGCAACGCCACTCACACGCGCAACGCCACTCACACGCGCAATGCCACTCACACACGCAACGCCACTCACGCACGCAACGCCACTCACGCACGCAACGCCACTCACACACGCAACGCCACTCACACATGCAACGCCACTCACACGCGCAACGCCACTCACACGTGCACTGCCACTCACACGCGCAACGCCACTCACACGTGCAACGCCACTCACACGCGCAACGCCACGCACACGCGCAACGCCACTCACACGCGCAACGCCGCTCACGCACGCAACGCCACTCACGCACGCAACGCCACTCACGCACGCAACCCCACTCACACACGCAACGCCACTCACACACGCAACGCCACTCAAACGCGCAACGCCACTCACACGCGCAACGCCACTCACACGCGCAGCTTCTCCTCCCCTAATTATGTGGCCGGCCGTACTTGTGTTTACTGGCCGCTTCCCGGCCGCTCTTGTATTTAATTAGCAGTAGCAGCATTTCTCCTGCGCCAGGCCACATCAAAGGCTCTGTGCCACTTTCACCCACACAGCAACACTTACAGACACGCAACGCCACTCACACCCACGCAAGCCCACTATCATCCACGCAACACCACACTCACCCACGCAACGTCACTCACCCAAGCAACACCACTCACACACGCAACCCCACTCATCCACGCAACCCCACTCATCCACGCAACACCACTCACACACGCAACACCACTCACACACGCAACCCCACTCATCCACGCAACCCCACTCATCCACGCAACACCACTCATCTAAGCAACCCCACTCATCCACGCAACGCCACTCATCCACGCAACGCCACTCATCCACGCAACGCCACTCACGCACGCAACGCTACTCACGCACGCAACGCCACTCACACACGCAACGCCACTCACACACGCAACGGCACTCACACGTGCAACGCC